>NC_134592.1:40917500-42117500 GCF_037038515.1 Microtus pennsylvanicus | reverse complement strand
GCCGGCGGGTACAGATTCCGGAATGATGCCTGCGGGGGCTGGGGTGGGCAAAAAGGAGCGAAGGGTGAGACTTCCCGGGGTCGCCCGAGCCTGGGCTAGCACGCCGCGTACCTTTCCTTGGCCTCGGCAGCCCGGTCTCTTTGCCTCCGGTTCTTAAACCAATTGCTGACCTGGGTGGTGGTGAGGCCGGTGGCCTCGGCCAGCTCCCGCTTCTCCCGCGGCGAGGGGTAGGGGTTGTGCGCGTACCACTCCCTCAACACGCCCCGCGACTTCTCCTTGAAGCAGTAGCTGGTCTCTTCGCCATCCCAGATGGTTCGCGGCAGCGGGAATTTTCGGCGTACCCGATATTTGCCCACGGCACCCAGCGGCCGACCGCGAAGTTTCTCGGCCTCCACGTAGTGCGCTTTCAGCCACAGCTGCTGCAGTTTTGGGTGGTTGTGGGGCGAGAACTGGTGGCTCTCCAGGATCTTGTAGAGCTCGCGGAAGTTGCCGCGGTGGAAGGCGACCACCGCCTTGGCCTTGAGCACGCTCTCGTTCTTGTGCAAGTGGTCGCAGGCGGGCAGCGACCACAAGAACCTTCCCAGGCGTTCCAGGTTCCCGCCTTGCTGCAGAACCTCGCACACGCATGCCACTTGCTCTTGCGTAAAACCAAACGACGGCAGCATCGACATGGCTGGCGCTGCCTGGGCGCACCGGCCCGGGCGCACGCGGCTGTGAGCGGATCTGAGGAAGCTGGGCGGAGGTGGGGGGGGGGTAGCGGCTGCCGCGGGGAGGGGGGCGCGGCTGCTCCTAACCCCCTCCCAGGCTTGGCCCAGGCGAAGAGACCAGTCGGACCTTGCGGGTGGGAAGCGTAGGAAGACGAGGAGACGTAGGGGCGCGCTGGACTCCGAGTGGCTGGCGCACTCCGCAGCCTTCCGGGCCTCTCTGGCTCCCGCCTGCCGCCGGGTAGATGCTGCTTGTTGCCGGAGAACTTGGTTTCTGTTCTCCCCGCAGCAGCCTTAAAGCGCGCAGCGTCCCCGGCACGCTGATTGGCTGCGGGCGGCGCCTATCCGAAGCTGGCCAGCCTGCGCGCCGCCCGGCCGGGACAGCAAAGCCGCGCCGCCCAGCAGCCCGGCGTTGGGAGGGCAAAGCTGCCTAGCTGGGGATAAGGAGTGGTGGGAGGAGTAGGACCCGAAGAGGTGGGAAGTGGGGTGGGGTCAGGAGGAGGGAACTAGGGTACTGGAAAGGCTGGTGAGCAAGTCAGGACCTTGCGAAGCGGCGCCCTCTTTGGTGTCACCTAAGGGGAGCCTCGCGCACCTCTGCACAAATCAATGGCTGCAGACGTTCTAAGACCCTCTTCGCCATACTCCTATCCCTGTCCCTTGCAGTCTTGGCTTTTCCCGGTGAGCTCATATTTAATTACCTTAATGTTGAGATGAATAAATAATGGATTGATGAATAGCTTATGGAACGCGATAAATAATACAAGAACAGACCAGGGTTCTGTGCTGCCGGCACTCAGAGAGTGTCTTCTTCCGGGTTTGGCTTCAACTCTGTCTGGAGTGCCTTCTCCCAGGTTAGACTTCAGCTCCAGGAGTCAAACCTGATTTCCTCCCCCTTTCCCTTCCTAACCCCTAAGCCTCCCAAAGGGCACACGTACTCTGATCTGGGCAACATTCCCCTCATTCTTAAAGTGCTTCTAGACGTGGCATTAGGAGAAAGGTTGGCCCTGGCACAATAGCCCAGTGGATAGAGACAGACACTCGTGCTTTATTTGCGGTTTAGTATCTTGCCCTTGTCAACAGACTTCTGGACTCAGTTTCCCCATTTGCACGGTTGCGTTTTTTCAGCGTCACCTCTGTTACTGATGAATGCCGAAAAGCTTTACTTGCCATTAGCAAAAATGTATCGGGAATCTCATGAAAAAGACTCTGGATGGGGTGTAAATTAAACAAAACTGTGCCCAGCTCCAATAACCTTCGAGCTGTAACATAATCCTTGCCCTCCTCTGAGAGGGACACTGCCCTCAAAGCTGGAACCCCAGTGGCTCCAAGATTAAATAAAGTGTGTGTGCATGCGTGTGTGCGTGTGTGTATTGCCATACTGGCCTATTTTGCTGCCAGGGAATGAAAGGTGTCCTGCAATTTAAGTCCCATCATCTGCTATTTTGTTTCTGTGTGGAGAATGCTTTAGTAAAACTACACAAACAAATGAAGCTGTCATTATCTTAAGCCTCATTTGCACACCTTGTTCCAAAGCAATTATTAAGAAGATTTTGAAAACAATTAGCCTCTCTAAATAGAGATAATCTATTGTCAGTAGCTAAGACTGGCAACAGATAAGAACAATGTGTGGAGATAAGAGGAGCCAAATGGTGGAAGGAGAGTGACTTTATGACTATACTTATCTCCGATTAGATAAGTTCAAAACAGAATTTTAAGTACACTTCAAAAATGCTTTTGATTTCAGTGTGCCCTCTTAGAGAATGGCCAGGAGCAAACTCAAGGCTCTTTAAGCTTGCTTGTCTTCTTCCAGTGTTTTGATTTCATCAGCCAAAGAGACTGCACCACAGAGCCTTTTGCATTTGGAGATCTAAGTGAGAGAAGGGTTTCCCTCTGTATTATTTATATGGTTTTAAAATAATGCACCCGGTCCAATACAGCCTGTAACATGCATTTCAAACTCATAAAGGGTTCCCACCTCAAGGTTGTTTCCCCTGAGAGATGCAAGTAGACAGAAAGGCTCTGCCGGGATGAGCTCCCACACAATGCTTTCTGCCTCCCTGAAATTCAGTCTATCCCATGCAATTAACGCTTGGAAGCAGATGCTGATACATCATTACATTTAAGCTTTTTTTTTAAAAAAAAAAATAATGGGTGTGTATTATTTCAAAAGAGCTCCTGCCACATGGTATGCCCAATGGCTTACTTTCCAAACTGGATGCCTGGCACTGCTGAGTCCTAGGCTATGAGCCTGGTAATTTTCCCTCCCTGTCTTATTTTAGGGCTCATGACGTTTCAGATGAAGTCTTAAGAAACGACAGTGTCCTGCCAAGAGGACCGGCTCTGGTTGGAACAGTCCCTATTGACATGGCAGCTGTGTGAGGACCAGAATGGGGACTTACACGGGCTCTCAAAAATCAGTATCCTAAAGTGTGGAACAAGTGGGCACAACTAAAACGGGAGGAGGATTATAAGCACAGTCATGTATCTTAAAAGACAAAGGGTCCGTTGAGCACAGCATGTACTTTGTAATTAACAGTCTTCGTAGGGCAAAGAGCCACAGATAACTACAGGTATACATTTTCAGAGGGCAACAGGAGAGAGATGGCAGGGTATGACCACCATTTCTCTGGCACCCTTCAGATCCCCCTGCCCATTTTTTTTTAATAAAAAAATATCTTTGTTAGAAAGGAATTGGGACTGTACCAGACACTGGTGACAAGTGGGGGGGGGGGGGGCGAGGAGTGGCCTAAGTTCTGTGATAAATGGCACCGAGGTAAATGAGAGGTTCTTTTTCTCAGAGGCAGAGGCGGGGCAGGTTTCTGGACACGCAACACTCCCCCCCCTTCCCATTTAATCCAATAGATCACTTAACTGAAAAGGAAAAGTGCTGTATGCTTTGTACCAAGGAGCCTACCTGCTATTTGGATCCCTCGGTTAAGGGAACCAATTGTTATAAATGATAATTATTGGCTTGGATATATAAGGTTTCCCCAAATGGAACCTTTCACTGAAAACCACTAAAAGAGGTAAAATGACATGAATTTACAAACCACATAAACCAAATGATCCATTTTAAATCGCGCACAGAAAGGTTTGAGCTGTTCTGTAATATAAAACCTTTGCTGTCAATGCAAATCGCATGAAAAGCAGAGATGCGTCGGGAATTTAAAGGAAACCCAACAACTCTAGCCTGCTTACTGCTGCCCTGGCAGCTTCCGGACTTAGCAGGGTGACGCTGGGTGAGAGGCTCCTGATGCCTCTATAGTGCAGGTAATGGCCAGGTCCACAAAGCAGTGGACCGAAAGTCCAAGGCAAAAACATTAGGAGCTGCCGCGTTGACATAGGCCTCGGATCAAAATCCTGTATCTGGGACCTACTTGTTTTTCTCCTGGCTTGAAGCAAGATACCTTGAGGCTCCCAGATGGTTTTCTTGGAGTTCCTTTACCAAGAAGGATTTGGGGCTTCTACCCTACCTACAGATTTGGAAGTCAAGGGCATCCTCGATAAACTAGGGTCATCTTTATGGAGCAGTGCGGAGACTGAGATCCCAGCTGAGGCTGCCAAGGTCATCTTTTTCCTCTGCTTTAGCTCGTGCTCCGGGTCCTTGGGAACCCGGTTCAGATTCTGGGCGAGCTCGGGAGCTGCCGCCTACCTGCCCTGTGCAGGACGCCGTCGCCTGCAAGGACTGACTAGGCCAAGGGATCAGGAAGGGAGATTTGCGGACCTAGGGAAGAGAAATTCAAAACCAGTCCATTAGTAAATGAGTTTTGTGTTGTCAAGGTTCTTTCCCATCCACTTGCTGTTCTGAAAAATAGATCACGTTTCGTTATCTTTAGTGGGAATCTGCAACGCGACACCGGATCCGCCTGGCCCCCGCCTCCCTCCCTCCCACCCATCCTCTCTGCCTCGTTCTGCCTCGCTGAGGGGAACCGTCCGGCCTCCTCGGCTTATTTCTGAACAATGAGGATTTGTCTGTAGCCCTAATGAATTTATGTATGGAAGCAGGGGGTGGTAGTGGCTTTCTCCTGGAAGCGGGGAAGCGGGAAGCGTGGGGACAGAGGCTCCTGCTTCCGTGGTGCGAAAAGGCTAGGCTGGCTCAGGACGCCAGCGGACCACCGCCCCCTCCCACACCTGGACAAACAGAACCAGTTGGAGTCCTACGCCTGCAACCCTGTCTTCTGTCCACCGTGAGCAGCTCCAGAAAGTGCCATCTCAGTGACCACATTGCCTAGAGAAGCACAGAGGAACAGAATATGACACCTCCAAACACAGGCATCCTAGCTCCGTTCTCCACCAATCTGAGCTCCTATCCCAGTCCCCTCCCCTCCTCATACTGAAAAGACACAGAGGGGAAAGAAAAGGGGTGCTTGGTCGCTGTGGTTGGGAGGCGTGATGGTCCGTCTCTCGGAGTCTCACTCCCTGTGCAACTCAAAGAAAAATGGGGTATTTTGTCTGTACCTGAGGTGTCATTCCCTCGCTCTCCACTCTGACTGTCACCGGTTCTCCTCCTACCGCTACTCAGCATTTACCCCCACCCCTTTGCTTATTTCTTTCTGTTACCTCTGCTGCTCAGCCTCAGCCTAGGGCCGCCAATGGTCGAATCTGAACCATAAGCTCCCATTCAACATTAGGTGGCAAGTGCCTTTCTGGAAAAAGAGGTGTCACACACAATCGCTTCTTAAGAATGCCGGACACACTGGCTGCCCCCCACCTTCCCCTTAAATATTACCTTGGAGCAAGTTTACGAAATTGAGGACTCTGGAGAGTGCTTATCTTCCCTTGGATTTTCAATCAACTTTCCCCTCCCTCTCTCTCAGCTAATGTACATCCTGAGTACCACATCTGTCTAAGCTAAGAAGAATTTCCTTTTGGGAGGTGAAAGCCTGCAGCTCCTCCTGTTCAGAGGAAAGTGCTAGTGACAGTAATGCAGGGTGACACTAAATAAACAGTTAGGGTGGACTGCAAAGATGGAGTTAATTATCCAGTGAGCTGCCTTGCAGCCCAGACCATCAGGGGCTGATTTGTTTTGGCTCATACTCCAAGGAAGGAGACAAGCCACTCTCTTCTGCACATCTCTTTGGGATCCTGATCATTCAAATCTCGAACAAACAAAACAAAAAAACCGCTATCTGCGGACCACTGCTTCAATTATAGCTCGTTTTATTACTCTTCTGCAGACTGGGAAAAAAAATGTGTGCTTTGTTACCTCACTGCCCTAGAGAGAAAATGCAAACACATTCCTATGAAAGAAAAATCAGGGGAGTTAGAGACCAATGTTTTTATTTTTTAAGAGTTCCAGTTGTAAGCAAAGCAGACAGCTTGTGTCCTCCCCATCTCTCTTCACTTTGAATCTTTACAAACAATTTTTAAATCTACATACTTATTTTTTTAAGTAAAATGTTAGCCTGCTCTTTATATTCTCTCTCTCTCTCTCTCTCTCTCTCTCTCTCTCTCTCTCTCTCTCTCTCTCTCATCAGACTTCTTGAAATTTTAGATGCAATTAGATTTATTGTTTGTGTGATTCCCTGACGATCTGGTTCCCTCAGGTAAGCCTGTACTTACATATAAATCCCAGTAACTTAAAACGTCTCCCTCCCCAGTTTGCTCCCCCCCTACATTCTGATATTAATAATCCCCGGCTGCCCCTCTTTCCGGGTCATTACGGTACTGCTGGTCTCTAATCAATCCTAATGCGATGGCAATTGGAGTCCCTGATGACTGCGGCTCGGATTTCTTGTAATGGCTCTACCACATTTTCCTGGACCTCTTTCTTTAACCTGAGATGCCAGGGGGACGAGTCCCTTCTCTGCTGCTGATTACTTCAAGATGTGGGGGCTGGTTTGAACAGAAGGAGAAAGACGCGCACAGTGTGGCCGCCACAGCCTGCAGAGATGAACAGACGTCTGCACGCCGGGGCAAAAAGCACCAGAGTGCCTCTCACTGTTCTTTCTTTCCGGCATCATTGTCCAGGCCCAATCAATTCACCATGGAGGACCGAAATGTAGACTTTTAGACCGTCTCCCCCACCCCCACTGCCCCTGGTGTGCAGAAACCTGGCGGTCTCTGAGCTTCTCCGGCTCTCGCCCGAATCTCACCTAGGCAGAGCGCTTCCAGGCTCCCGGGCCCCCAGCCAGGCCTGCCCTTTACTGCTCCCCACCTCTCAGAACTCGCTCCTCTTTCCTCCGCTTCCTCCCCAGACTCAGCGTGGTTTTCCCAGAAGGGACCAGATTCTGCAGTATTCCTTCAGACCCTTGACCTCTCTTCTGCTCCTTGTCCCAGAGTTGCCTGAAATTTTCAACCTGCTACCGACTCAAAACCGGCTTTCAGTTTGGCCTGGTCATGTCGGGAGACGAGCCGTTCTCCCCCTGAGTTCTGGGGGTCTGTCGCTGGCAGACCTTAACCTCTAGGGGCAAAGGACAGACTCTTTTCTGGTTGCTAGAAAGAAAGGGCCAACAACAGCAACTCCGTGCGGGGTCGCCCTCTCCCTAGCCGAAAGTTCCCCGATCTGCTCCCCCATCCCTTGTCCAGGCTCAGCCCGGAGGCGATCGACACGTCCGCCGCATTTGTATTCTTCCATTTCTCAGTCTAAAGCCATTTAGAGTAACCCGAGCCCAGGATAATCGTCTCTGCCGCGATACTTTTTTAAAAACAGGGTAATGCTTCTGAATTGCGGAAGAAAGTGCTGCGGACAAATTGGGCGCTGAGCTGCCGAGATAGATGGCTTTGTTAGGAATGGCCAGTGGTTTGTGACTCAATTAGTTCATTGCTGGGAGCCGCCTGTGCTCGACAGCGAGGTCACCTCGAGGCGAACTTCCCCTATCGCTCCAGGGAGCGAGACGGAGGTCCAGGGTGTGGGATCACTTTAGGCCTGTGCGTCTGTGGATGAATGCCCACTTCGTAGGAAATCTGCTGTTTTTTTTTCTTCATCCCTACAAGGGCCGAGTTTTGGTTTTCACGGGCAGAACAGGGACGTCCTCTCTTTATGAATGGGCCCTGCGGCATTTATTCGTCTGCAGACATCTGGGCTGTGGGAAAGGAAACCCTGGGCAGAGGGTACTAGGAAGGTATCCATCCACCCCTACCTTTCTGGGGGCCTTACCCATCCGGCTGTATTTCGACTTTGCAACACCGTTGCAGTTCTTGGCAAAGGCCTCCTGGAAGTCAGCAGGGGTAAGGCTGCCGGGAAGCATAGTGAACCTCGAGGGACGCGTTTAGGACTTGGAAGACCGCTGTAAGATATTTTTTTTCCCAGCCCCGCCACCCAAGCTCAGCTGCCACCCCCACCCATCACTGCAGGCTGGGCCCCGGATTAGGTGCTCAGATAGGTGCGCACCCCTAATGTTTCCACAGGGACCCGCAGAGCCTCGCCGCAGACCCAGGCACCGCTGATGTGCGGGGACGGCCCCACCCAGTTGTGCAGACAGGGGTCGGGCGCCCTAGCGTGGTGGCCGGGGGACCCCGACCCAGGCGGGCTCTCAGGCTGCTACAATCCCGGGTTGACGGGCAATTAGTAGTAGGGCGGATCTCCCGCACCGGCAGGAGGAAGGAGGAGAACCAGAGCGGGAGGGCGGGGACCAGAGGGAGGCGCCGGGAGGTCAGCCGAGCAGGGAGGGGGCGCAGGCCGACAGACAGGCTGGCGGAGAGAGAGGGCGCTGTCTTCCTGGCAAAACAGCCTTCGGCCTGCAAAAATCGAAACAAAAAAAAGGAACCCGGAGGGCCGGGCCGGGAGATCGAGAAGCAGGGACCAGGGTGGCAGAGCAATCTCTCGCCGCGAGCCGCGGAGGCTGGGCGCGGGGGTCATAGAAGGTAGAAGGGCTTGTTTAGTCTTCTAACCCTTCCTCCCTTAATCCTTTTACTTTAGGCATAGCCCTTCCTAGCCTTCTCCCTCCCCAAACTGGAGGCGTCGTGGTAAGGAACGTCGCAGGCGTGTGAGGTGCTTCTGTTTACCCTAGGGAACCAAGGAATCCGGACTTCTTTTACTAGTGAAGGCTACACTTTATGTCCTGGGACCTGCATGCAGGAAACCGCGATTTCTCGAAGCACCTCAGCAAATGGTCTCACCTAGTTTGGCGGCTCCTTGCCCAGGAAGAACGAAGACAGGAAAAAAAATCTCTAACCTCTGCAGTTGGCCGGGGCTCGCTGGTAAAAATCAGAAACACCCAAAATCCAGCTATTAATCATTTTCCGTTCAGATCCACAAGTATGAAAATTATGCTATTGGGAAGTTGTTATATCTCTATCCCCAAAGTCCATACTTCTCTACCACCTACCAAGGACAATGTGTTCTCGCCTTCCCCTAAGCATAATAAACCGAGCAAAGCAGAACGTCATGATCCCAGAACCAGACAGATTCCACTCATCAGTGAACTCTCTTGAAAAGTCCTGCTAGGTGAGTGGTCTGGGCACAGATATCAGAACCGTCGTCTCCATTCAACTCTACCACCACAGCATCTCAAGCTGTGGTCCACTTCGATTTCCCGAGGAGACCTGACTCTTCGGTAACCCTTCCAGCAGAATCCAGGTGGCCTTGTAGTTCCGCCTTTGGCTGCAGAGCTAATTCCCAGCAGTGGCTGGGTGGGCCGCCGTCTGCCTGACTCTTCACATTGACAAACGCTTCTCTTGTGGGAACGTCTGTTTCTATTCATCCGATTTTCTAATTTCTTTGATCAGACTAAATATTTTCTTGGCAAACGGAAATTGACCGTGCCATGAATATGATAACAACCCGCTTGGAAAGGAGCTATTTTGTTTCCAAGCAGCAGGAACAAGGGGTGAATGGGGGTAGGGGGTGGAGGCTGGGGGCTGGCTTCTAGAAATGTCTGTAACAGATTCCAGAACACACATCCTTTCTCTTCAGCCTCTGTGAAAACTGCCTCTTACTCCTGGTACAGCGCCTCTCCTTTCACCCCTCCCTTCAGGTAAACACACACCTGGCCTTGTAAGACTCTTTGATACTCTTTATTAAAAAATAGAACTTCAATGGATGCCTCTGGAGACTTTCTCTTTAAAATGTAGATGAAAGGCCAGGTTAATACAATGTTGTCTTAATCCCTTTGCCTGCTGACTCAAAATAAATATTTTCTTCTGCATGGAATTGCACATCCTGCCATTTGGCTGCGGCTGTAAGCGAATCAACCGGTAATAAAAGCGTTTTTGAGGCTGTGTATTAAATGCAATTGTCTTGAAATCAAGGAGGGGGGAGCCTTGCTTCACAGGAATGAGTTGGTGGCTTTCTGAAAAAGCTGCCAGAAGAGGACCTTTCACCTCTCATTAGTGATGCCATCAGTGCTCAGGCAGAGTGGGGCTGAGGTCATGTTACATATGGCACACAGTCTGCTCAGTGCTTGAAACGTCAGCTTTGAAATTTTAGAGAGGGGGAAAGGTCATCTTTAATAAGCTAAAGTCTGGGGTTCCCTTTGCCCTCGCTGCTTACTGGGTGGGTGTCCATATGCTTCAGACCCTCTGCTCAAGTTGTTTTGTTGTTTTTTTGTTTTTCCTGAGGTTTGAATTTTAGGCTGATTTGGTTTCATATCTTTATTTAATTCTTAATGTTTTTCAGCAGTTCATGCACCAAAAGGCCTCTCGTTTTTCTAACAACTCTGTCATCTTCTCTTTTCTTTTTATGCAATCATAAAACTGTCCATTCTGAGTGATAGCTTCTTAGGAATCTAAGTTCCCAGGAGAAATGAAGAGTGGCTGTCCATCTGCATACATAGATCCAGACATGGGGGCTATAGGGTTACCCCTCCGAGTGGGTAATTTAGCTTTCTCTCTTGTACTCCGCTCCATAATTTACTGAACTCTAAAACTTCTATGTCATCTGAAAGCTTCCATTTCTGAAAACTTCCTGAGTACTCCCAAACTGTTTTGTACCAGTTTTTGAAGAAGTGAAGAAATGCTCATCAGAATACACTGATTCCTCTGCAAGGCATGACACCAAGGCGAACACAAAGATGGGATGGCGGCTCACTCAGCACCCAGCAAAACTGCTAGCTAACTTCCTTCTTCCTCCTTCAGAAAGTATTAGGAACATTGGTGAGTGTTTGATCCTTAAATGTGTTCAAGAAGTGAAGTCAGTTGAACTCAGGCAGCTGAACTGTCCCCAGATCTCTTTGTAGCCATTCTAAAGGTGGATAAAGACAGGTTTCTGTCATAAAACTCCGCAAGGGAGTTCCCAATGATAGCTTCAGAAACTTCTCCCCATGAGTCTGCTGTCTGCAGCTCTCAGATACTGTGCATGAATCTCTCACTTAATCCTTTTTAGAGCTGTCAACTCCTTTATCCACTTATCTCTGTATACCATTTTGGGTGCTTGTCCTGCCTTTCCTTCCCTTCCACAATAATCACCAATTCTGCTCATAAAATAAACTTTAAAAAGAAGGTAGCGATGAGGGTAACCAACTCCAGACAAATATGTTCAATGGCATTTCAGAAATCTTCCTTCTACTCTGCAATTGAACCCTGGAGTGTTCTTTAAGCATCTTCTTGAGCCAATAAGGAGATGTTCCTTTGTAAAGAGTTTAACAATTGTAACATGAAGACAGGTTTGGGCTTTTCTTTATAACTCTTTAGAACCTCGAAAATCCTTACTGCTGAATAAACAAAATTTTAAAAGAGGGGTTTGTGCACAATAACAACTGAAACAAAGGACGAGTCAAATGATTTCACAACCAAGAATGGCATCAAGTAAATAATTTATTTCTCACCGCTCCCGTACATTAGGGTTTCCTGCTAATGAGCTAGTGGACTGTGTGATACTTTAGCTAACCCAAAGCACTTGAGGCTTCGATGACCCAAATGGTTTGGCAAGCTCAATCAATCTAGTCAATAAAAAGTGAAAATGAAGATGCATACTATAGTCAGAGAGAGAAAAAGAGAGGGAGCGAGGGAGAGAGAACTGTGTGTGTGTGTGTGTGTGTGTGTGTGTGTGTGTGTGTGTGTGTGTGTGTGACATACGTATATCTGGGAAAGAAGTAATGTTGTTTGTTTTATTTGACTTTCTCTCCAAAACTCTCAGGATAATTTATGTCTCTCCAGTAATCCTGAAAAATAAAAAAGACAAGGAGTGATTTATTTCAAGCAACAGATTAATCAATGACAGGTTGATGACTCATTAAAGCCTGTAAAAGGAACAGTAATAATTTTCTCCTCTTACAGCATCCCTCACTGAAGAATCCTTCCCATTTTACAAGCCCAAGCCCATCCATCCATCCATCGTCTCAGATCTTTGGGCGTATTATGCCTGTTACAAATGATGATTATACTTATGACTGGAACATGGCAGAGCTGAGAGCTTGCCAACACATGTCTGCAGTCCTAGCATTTGGGAGGCTGAGGCAGGAGCTTCAAGAGCTCAGGGCCAGCCTGGGCTACCTCTTGAGACCTTGTCTAAGAAAACAAAATACATGGCAGTGCACATATACAATTTTCCCACGGCGTATAAATGAAAGGCAGTTTGGGGACAAGTGCTATGAATTCTGGTGTCTTCCTAAGGCGTCAATTTATTTGCTGTGGTCCTGAGAATAAATCTAGGGTCTCTCAAATGCTAGCCAAGTGCTCTACCACTGAATTATGTTTCAGGGCCCCTCCTTGTTTAATACAGTGGTTTTCCATACAGAAATGAACGGCTGAAGTTGTTTTTGCCTAGTGTTCTCATGGCCCTTGCACCGAGTTCAGTCTCTAGCACTAAAAACAAAACCAACAATAACAAAAAGTGAATGTTAATAGAATGCCTTTCTTCTGAAGGTTGATGCTGTAATACAGGGTCAAGATACCGGAGACATTTCATCAATGTTTTTAAACTGCAAGAAAAAAAAAAAGTAACATGAAGGAGACTCAGCCCACTTAGTTCTTTCATCCTGTCAGGGAACTGCTGTTGTCTTGGTTCAAATGTCATGGGGGAGGAGACTGAGATTTCAGGGCCATGAACTGTCCCATGGAGCCGTTACTAAGTGCTCACAAACAGGCTCACGATAGAGAATATATTCTTGACAAGATCTGGCCTATTTTTGAATTGCATATTTGACTTGCTGGAGGGCAAAAGATAGCGAAGGTTCTACGCAATTAAGAATTGGGCTATTTCTAGGGCAAGTGCTTCACTTGAGCAAACACAGCAGGCAACTTTTATGATGGTTAGGGAGCAATATCTTGACAGGAAAAAACATAAACAAAAACAAAAAACCAATCATTCTTCTAAAGTCAGAGCAAAACCAAAGGAAGGACTTTCAAGGAGAATAAAGTTAAACTTCCCGATTTCTACTAACCTAGAACTTAACCTTTTTTCACACCATTTTGAAGAAAATTGTTAGGTTAAATTTTTTGGTGAAGAAGAGGCTGAGTTTCCGAATAATTCTGCAGAAATGGGAAGTCGAGCAGCTGATGACTACATTAGTTCGTCACTGTCCTCCACTCATGATTGTTCTAGGACTGAGAAGTGGGGGCCTCTGGGATCGAACCCTTGTCTAGCACGTCAGTCACCCGTCACAAACACTAAGCAAGTCTCTGTCCAAGGAACAGTGCAGTGGTGTTTCCTAAACATGAGCATAAAAGTGGCAAGACCACTTTTGAGCATATACCCAAAGGATGCTCAATTGTTCCACAAGGACGTGTGCTCAACTATGTTTATAGCAACATTGTTTGTCATAGCCAGAACCTGGAAACAACCTAAATGCCCCTTGACTAAAGAATGGATAAGGAAAACGTGGTATATTTACACAATGGAGTACTACACAGCAGAAAAAGTAATGAATAATCTTGAAATTTGCAGGCAAATGGATGGATCTAAAAAACATCATATTGAGTGAGGTAACCCAGAACCAGAAAAACAATTATCATATGTACTTTCTCAGAAGTGGCTTTTAGACATAAAGCAAAGAAAACCAGCCTACAATTCACAATCCCAGAGAACCTAGACAACAATGAGAACTCTAAGAGAGACATACATAGATCTAATCTACATGGGAAGTAGATAAAGACAAGATCTCCTGAGTAAATTGGGAGCATGGAGATCATGAGAGAGAGAGTTGAAAGGGAGGAGAGAAGAAAGGAGGGGAGCAGAGAAAAATGTGTAGCTCAATAAAATAAAATAATAAAACCGAAGATTTTTTTTGGTCTTGGTTTTGTTTTCTGTTGTTTGAGACAGGGTCTCACTATGTAGCTCTGGCTGGTCCGGAACTCACTGTGTAGATAATGCTGGCCTCAAACTCTCAGAGATTCACCTGCCTCTCAGATGCTGGGATTAAAGACATGCCATATCTGGCTAAGCCAAAGGGTTTGTTGTTGTTGTTGTTGTTTGTTTGATTGATTGATTTGTTTTGTTTTGTCTTGTTTTTCTCTTTAACACGTCTCTCTCCACTGAGCCTGAGGACTGCAGAAGAACATGACTCAGTTGGGCTTCTCTTCTGCATAGGCAGGAAGCAGAAATGCTCTGGAAGGCTACTGTGTGTAAGGAGCTGTAGACAGGGTCTTCGAGAAAGATGCCGTCTGCACTGCGTGCGGTTGCCCTTGCTTTGTTACTTATAAATGTTTATAAATAAATTTTAAATGCTGTATTAGTTTTATTTATGTGTGTCCATGTGTATGTATGTGCATGTATGTTACTGAACACAGAACCCAGGGCTTCTCAAATGCCAGGCAGGCATTCTGCCACTAAGATGAGCCTTTTTTCTCAAGACAAGGTCTTAGTAAAAAGTCCTGTTTGGCTTAGACTCATGATCTTCCTGCTCAATCTGGCCTGTGCTGGGGTTATGGGGATACACCACCATTGATGGGGTATACCCACCAACCTTAGTAGAATCTCTAAAACAATTTCTTAATTCCATTTAAAGCACTAACATGGGGACAGAGAGATGACTTAGTGATCAAGAGACCAGAAGCTTTTATAAAAGTCCTTAGCTCGCCAGGCGGTGGTGGCGCACGCCTTTAATTCCAGTACTCAGGAGGCAG
This sequence comes from Microtus pennsylvanicus, assembly GCF_037038515.1. NCBI lineage: Eukaryota > Metazoa > Chordata > Mammalia > Rodentia > Cricetidae > Microtus > Microtus pennsylvanicus. The sequence goes on along the minus strand of NC_134592.1, from coordinate 42,102,852 downwards.
AGGCAGGTGGATCTCTGTGAGTTCGAGGCCAGCCTGGTCTACAAGAGCTAGTTCCAGGACAGGAACCAAAAGCTACGGAGAAACCCTGTCTCGAAAAATTCAAAAAAAAAAAAAGTCCTTAGTTCGATTCACAGCACCTATATGCTTGCTCACAACCCTCTGTAACTCCAGTTCCAGGGGATTGATTCAGTGTCCTCTTCCGACTCCTCAGGCACCAGGCATGCATGCAGGCTCAACGCCCAAATGCATGAAATAAAATAAAGATTAAACACTATCATGTTGGAGAACTCATTACTTCACATCTGTCTTATATGTTTCCAGATTCGCCAAGACGAGAAAGATACGCCTAGTGACAGCAAGTCGCGGGCATCTTGGCGCCTACAGAAACTAGACAGGTGAGAGAATAGCGTGCAGGGGCTCCTCCAATTACCTGTTGGTCAACTTGAAAGTTGGAGCGAACACCAGGAGCTAAACGGCTCTCTCACATTCCCATTTTAGGTATTTCTTCTGTTTGCCCTCTGCCTACTAGGCTGCGAGCTCACTATAGGAAAAGTAAATATTGTCATTTCAAATAAAGAACTGTTTATTATATAACAGAACAGAGGCTGCCTTCTATTTTTGAGTCTCTGGTGAGTTAATTGGGGACAGTAGGCGAAGCAGCTGCCCAGGAGACAGCGTTCTCCAGCAGCTGCAGTCTTTAATGCTGACTGAGTTCGTGTTTGTGAAGTCGTAATGGTGTTGCTTTTCTCCTGAATGCTTTTGTGGCTTCTGCTGGGGTTGAACAAGCTTGCTACCTTACCCTCCTATGTGACTCCCATCACAAGGGCAAAGCAGAAGTCAAAACAGATCAAATCCAGCCTGAAACCTGGTGACCGTGAGTGGGAGTCAGATCAGATTCTTCTAGGAAAGAAAGAAAGAAGAAAGGGAGTTTGGGATATAGTTCATTATTAGAGCACTTGCATAGCATGCATGAAGTCATGAGTTCAATCCTTAGCAAGATACAAACCAAAAAAAGCGGGGGTGGTTGAGGGGGTCAAAGCAAGCAAGCAGGCTAGGAAGATGGCTCAGTAGGTAAAAATGCTTGCTTTGCCAGCCTGAAGAACTGAGTTTAGATCTCTGGCATCTACACAAAAGCCACGGGCTACGGAGTGCATCTGTGACCTCGGTGCCAAAGGACAAACACAGTGGGCTCCCTAGAACTGACTGACTAGACAATGTAACCAACCCGGGGAGTCCTAGGTTTAGTGAGAAATCCTGCCTTAAAAGGTAAGTGGAAAGCATTAGAGGAAGACACCCATCCCCAGACTCTAGCCTTCACATCCACAAGAAGGAATACATCCATACACAGGGGCAGGGGCCAGGGAAGGAGGAGGAGGGAGAGGAGGAGAATAAGAGGAGAACAGTAGTATTTTCATCAAAAGTAGGGGATTCAAAACTTCGGTTCAATATAGCTTCCACTTCCTCTTCTCATTCTTCCCCCTCCCTTCTTCTTTAAATTATTCTATTATATATTTGGTATGTATGTGATACATGGGCACAGTGTATGCCACTGGACACATGTGGCAGACAGAAGACAACACTGTGAAGTCACTTCTCTCTCTCCAGCTTTACTTGTGGTGATTAGATCTGGGTTTCCGAGCTCACACAGCAAGAATTTTACCTGTGGAGTCATAGTCTGGTCTCCTTTTGAGTTACAGTCTCTTTCAGATGCTTAGGTAGGTCTCATCCTAAACTCAAGTGAGTCTCCTGCTTCAGCATCCTCAGGACCCCAGGTTTATGGGTGACACCGTCAACCTGTCCTAGCTCAAGTTTTCATTATGTTTCCACACCCACACCCGTCCTGAGCTCCTGTTCACATTTCGAGGAACACGGGCTCAAATGAGTGATAGGAAAAGCAAATCTGGTTCAAAAGCACCTAAGTTTGGGGGCCAGAGAGATGGCTCAATGGTTAAGAGCGTTGACTGCTCTTCCAGAGGACCTGGGTTCAATTCCCAGCACCCACTTGGCAGCTCACAATTATAACTCCAGTCCTAGGGATCAAAGAATCATGGGAAAAAGCTAATGCACATAAAATAAAACTAATTAATTAATTTAAATAGGAGTACCTAAGTTTTGATTAGTAAAAGAACGCCGTTTTGTAGATAAGCTATACCTCTATAGAAAATTTGTTTAAGACAGGGCTTACTTTGTAGCCATAGCCAGCCTAGCGCTTACTCTGTAGACTAAGAGATCCATCTGCCTCTGCCTCCCAAGCGCTAGGGTGAAAAGAGTGTATCATCATACCTGGTTGAACTTCTTCTTTATTTATTTTTTAAGATTTTATTTTTGCCTATGAGTATTTTGCCTGCATGCACAGATATGTGCACCACCTGCCTGCCTGGTTCTACGGATTCCTTGAAACTGGAGTTACAGACGATTATGAACTGCCACGGGGGTGCTGGAAACTGAACCCAGGTCCTCTAGAGGAGCAGCCTGCGCTCTTCCTTAACTGCTGAGTCATCTCTCCAGCTCTGAACTTTCTGATTTTTAAAGGGCTTCTTACACTTGGTGCTCATTTATGAGATGGATGAGAAGGACCAGTATTATTAACTTCATCTTATAAAATAAACAGATACAAAGAATGGCTAAGTGGTCACAGACGGTGCCAGGAGCCAGAGGTTCCCACCTTTGTTTACATAGTTAGTTCATTGTCTTATTTTTAATAGGTCAAAATATATAGATGTACCTAAAGCTTTTCAATGCCTCTGAGTAGTATTTTATTTACCTATTTATCTATAATGAACATATCTTTCTCCTAGATTTTTATATTATAAGTGAGTCTATAACTGTATTTTTGTATATATCTTTGAGTATGAATATAGTGTTAGGATAAAATGCTAAAATTTAAGTTGATAAATCAAAAATTTCATATAATAGATTTTTAAAAAGTGTATATATGTGCGTAGGCCTGAGTGTGTATATATGCACCACATACATGAAAGCACCTTCAGAGACCAGGAGAGGGTGTCAGAGTCTGTAGAACTGGAGATAGGGGCTGTTGTGAGCTTCCCAGTGGATGCTGGGAACTGAACCTGGTCTTCTGAAAGGGCAGCATATGTTCTTCACGGTGAGCTGTCTCTCCAACCCCTCATATTTTAATTTTCATATATGTTGATAAATTGCTCTTAAAGAATTTGTGGCATTATGAATTTATCTTGATGGTAAACAAAACTATTTTCCCCTACACATTCATTTACATATTTAAATTTTGCTGCTGTTGTTTTGAGACCTTATGTAGCGGTTGATGAACTGAAAGTCAGAATGGAGACCAGGCTGGGTTTCTACTTGTGACAATGATCTTTCCTCTAGTTCTCGAGGGCTCTAAATGTCTCCTTAACCTCTGCCAATTTAATTAGAAAGATTGATTGAGTTCAACTTTTCCATTTTTATTATTATGCAATTTAACATCTTTTGTGTCTAAAGCAGATATCTGATTTAGGGAAGCCTGCAGTTCTAACGTGAGCATACCACTTCATGGCTTCTAACATCTGAACAGCCATCAAAAACATTTTTATCTCCTTGGAGAGTTTTCTCTCCCACTTTTCCTGGCTAGCCAAGAGTTGGTGCTATTTTTACATCAACATCTATTCATTTAGCCTGTTCTTGAATTTAATATAAGAAAAATTAAGCTATTTTATCCTGTCTTTCTTTCTTCAAAACATCTGAAAGATTCACCCATGCAGTTCCGTGGGGGTTGATGTTCGTATTGTACCGCATTCACTCCTTCACAGGCATTTTGAGCTGTTTCTACTTTTCCACTATAATGGACCAAGATCCTAAGAACATACTTGCGCATACCTGGCACTGGGCAGGCCTACTCAATTTTCCAGGCTGCACATCTGCCGTAGAAGTCAGAAATAACTGAGAGGTATTTTGGGAAATGCTCAGGATCACTAATCAATGTGAAATTGCAAATTAAAATATAATGTCAAATAAAGAATAAAATAAAAGATACTACTCCTTTCCCATATCAGTTAACACCTATCAGAACAGCTGCCAACACAAAAACAAAAGCAAATGAGCCCCGAGGAGGATGTGGGGGAAAGGCAATCTTTGCATACCGCCGTAGGGAGTAAAATTTAGTATAACCATCAAGTCACCCAGTATGGAGGTTGCTATGGCAACCTTTACAAGGCGCTGTGATTCTGAGGGGGTGAGGCAGGCTAAAGTCTTTCTTCAGAGCATGAGACGGTGTCTGCTGAGGCTGAAGAGGAATCGCGTGAGTTAAGCTCACGTCCACAAGAGCGAGCCGCACGTGGCAAACAAGCCGCATGTGGCAATAACGCGCTTTTTCCAAGGAGGCATTTGAACAGATGCAATAGCCAGCTCGAGCGATTAATCTGACACAAACCCACCGCTAGCTGCTACACCTGGGAGGCACGCACGAGCGCCTTCCAAGAGCAGTTCCCCTCTTGTCTGGTTTTCTTGGGATTTCCTCAGAATTCCACTCCGACGCTGCTCCAACACGGGAGCTCTTGAAAATTGAAAATGACGGTATGAGATGACGCAAACTTAGAGATCCCAGCTCCGAGAAGGATGAGGCAGGAAGCTTGTGAGTTTCAGGTCATCCAGGTTACACAGTAATTTGAAGTCTCCTTGGGCCACCCAGCAAGCCCCGCCGCACATAAACAAATATTGTTAAATATGGAGCTTCCCTTGAACCTAGATATCCCACTTTTTTTTTTGCTTATTCATCTCTCAGGTGGAAAGGTGGCATATGGGTATGGAGTGGAATATTAGTAAACCGAAAATGAAACACAAATTCTGTTGTTTGAGACAATATACATTGAACCCAGAGAACAATATGTTAATTGAAGTAAGTCAGGCACTTAGAAAGAGAAATACGACATGAATTCAGTTACATGAATAGCCTAAAACGTCAGCCTCCTGGAACTAAACTATAGAGTAGTGGTTTCCACCATCTCAGAGGACGGGGGACGGGGGTTACTAACTGAAGCGTACGGCAGTTCAGTTAAGACAGCTGGCGAGTGACTTCTAGACAGCTGCAACATGGAGTCTGCAGTTAGGAATAAAGTGTCAGAGATTCAAAAATTGTTCAGAGGCTCCGCCCCTTCCTGAGTAATTTACTGCTGCCAATCATTCTTGTTTGAGTGTGTGACCATGGGTAGGAGTTCTGTGTTCCCGTGGATGGCCCTACACTCGTGTGCACATGAACAGCATTAATTGGAGTTAGTCGATTATTAAAAATAGACGTGAAGTTGAGAGCAGAATGTGTTGGAGTGACGTGGGAGCGTTTGGAGGAGGGAAATGGGGGGTATACGTGATATTTTGTGGTGATACATGTATAAAATTCTCAAGAATAAGGAAAAATATTTTTAATTGTTAATTCTCAACACACAGAGATAATAATTGATTAACAGATATGTTTAATTACTTGTAGTAATTGATTCACAATATGTACATATAGTAGTATATCGTATTGTATACTATGATAATATATATAGATTTGTGACCTAAAGCTCAACACAGCTAGTGAAAGATTGTGAAGTCCTTGAGTAGACATATTTTCTGAATTTTGTTTGTTTGTCTGTCCGTCTGTTTGTTTCGCTTTTAAATACATTTATTTAATGCGTGTGTGCCACAGTGCTTGTCTGGAGGTCAGAAGAAAACTTTTGGAGTCTGTACTCTCTTATCATGTGAGTGTCCGGGCTTGAACTTGGGTCATTGGGCTTGGCTGGAAACATGTTTCCCAACTGACAATCTCACCAGCTCCATACTTTTAGATTTCAATGATACTATCAAGCAGTTTTCCAAAGTGACACCAATCCACGCGCCTCCCCCTTCAGCACTCTCTGTCTTTTAATACAGACTTTCTCATGGATATCCAGGGTTGCCTTGTGGTTTGGATTGATTCCCCTGGTGAATAATGACATCTTTTTCTTTTTCCTTTTTCTTCTTTTATTTTATTTTCCTTTCTTTTGCTTTTTCTTTTTTCCCTTTGTTTTCTTTCTGTTTTTTTTTATTGGAGGGAGGGGGAACGTCTTTATGTATAGTTCTGATTGGCCTGGAACTCTCTTTATAGGCCAGACTGGCTATATCTGCCTGTCTCTTGCCCCACAGGTACTGGGATTAAAGGTGTGTCACCAGATCAGGCCCAAGATGTCTTTTTTTTTCATAGGCATAATGGCCATTTGAATACTAACCACTACGTAGTACTTATTTATGTCTTAGGATCAGGCTTTTAAAATTGTGGGTATCTTAGTCAACGTTCTATTGCTGTGAAAAGACACCATAAATATGACTACTCTTATAAAGAAAACCATTTAACTGCGGACTTGCTTACAGTTAGGTTTTAGTCCATTATCAGCATGGAGGAAGCATGGGGGCACTCAGCAGGCAGATGTGGTACTGGAGAAGCTGAGAGCTCTACATCAGGATCCACAGACAACAGGAAGAGGAGAGACTCTGGGCTTGTAGTGGGCTTCTGGAACCTCAAACTCACCCCCAGGGACACCCTTCCTTCAACAAGGCCACATTTCCCAATCTTTTCAAATAGTACCACTCCCTGATGACCAAGCATTCAAATCTATGAGCCTATGGGGCTACTCTTACTCAAACTACCACAGTGGGCAAACACTCATACATGTAAAATAAAAACAAACAGGGTGTTATTTAATTAATTTATTTGTTATCTTATGTGCAAAATGTTTTCCTGCATGTATATCTGTGTACCATGTGTTTGTCTCATTCCCAGAGAGTCCAGAAGAGGACAATGATTCCTTGGAACTAGAGTCACAAACAGTTGTGACCTGCCATATGGGTCCTGGGACTCAAACCCAGGTCTTCTGGAAGAACATCCTGAAGGACTCTGGCCAGCTCAAGGATGGCAAACATGGCAGGCCTTGCCCTTCTCCCCCCTTCCCTCCGCCTTACTAAAAACTATTAGATTACACTCCTAAAGCCAGTCACCAAGGTCTGTTTTCTTATTTGGCCTCTTCCTCCTCCTGAGGCTGACTACCAAGGTCCAGCTATCAAAGCATTGAAATCTGCCAATCAAAAGTCCTCTTTGGCTCACCAAATTAATATACCCAATTAAAATTAAACACCTCATCTTAATACTGGGTTTACCCTTTTTTCTTTTTTTAATATTTTATTTATTTATTTTATGAGTACATTTGTCTGTGAGAGGGTGTTGGATCCCCTGGAACTGGAGTTACAGACAGTTGTGAGCTGCCATGTGGGTGCTGGGAATTGAATCCAGGTCCTCTGGAAAAGCAGCCACTGCTCTTAGCCACTTAGCCATTTCTCCAGGCACAGTTTCCCCTTTTACCCCTGTAAACTGCCGTTTGTTTTTGGGCCAAGTCTGTTTCCCTCCTATCCTTTGTCTCTCTGGGACAAATATCCCTTCCCCCTCTCCCTTATTTCCTTCCCCTTCTTCCTCATCTTCTATCTCCTTGTCTTTGTCTCTTATTCCCTGCCCTTTGTCCATCTGGGTCAAATAAATCTTCTTTGTGCTGAGAACTTGGACTTGAGGTCCTGAGCCAATATCAATCACTTCACATTCAATGTTCTTAACCACTGAGCCAACTCTCCGGTCCAACAAAATTTAAAAGAAATAAATGAAATAACACAAATTGTTGAAGTTGGGCATGGTGGCACATGCCTCTAATCTCGGTATTCAGGAGGCAGAGACAGGTAGATGGCTGAGTTTGAGGCTAGCTGGTCTATAGAGTGAGTTCCAAAACAGCCAGGACTGCACAGAGAAACCCGATATTAAAATAAAACAAAATAAAAAAGAAAGGAAGAGATTGCTGGGTCTGGAGTGATGTTTCCGTGCCCAAGAGGATCTGAGTTCAGTTCCTAGAACCCGAATGACTGAAGCTACAGGTGGCCCTGAGCCACTAACGTGGGTCCTGAGCCGCTAATGTGAATCCTGAGCCGCTAACGTGGATTCTGAGATGCTAACGTGGGTCCTGAGAAGGGAATGCAGGTCCTCTTGGAGTTTGGTGTATAGCAGTTTCCTCTGAGATTGAAATATTCCATCCAGCAGGGAAGTTCCTTAAGTCAGAAGGCAAACAACCCAAGATAGCGTAAGGAATTCTTAGGAAGGCCCCTCCTTCCTAAGAGTAAACAAAGCAAGCTGCAAAGAAGATTCTGAGACCAGAACACCTTCCTAAAAGAAGCAGAAATTAGCAGAGTTGTGTGGAAGAGGTTCAGACCAACTGAATTATTTGAAAGGGACCCTCTCCAACCAGTTGAGCTGTTGGTCAGCTGTGCCCTGGGCTCCAGGTTCCCCGCTTCTGAGAACTGTCATCATCCGTGCTGGGGTAGGCTTTGGTGATTCATCTGTCTTGGAATCGATTGTGCTCCTGTAACTAATCCCAGTAAAACTCCGTCACGCAACGGAACAACAAGCATTCTTAACCGCTAGCCATTTCCCTAGCTCCCTGTTACTCTAGTTAGAGAACAAATTTGGGGTTTTGAAGTTTGTTCTCTGCTGTATACGTGCTTTATCATTGATGATTGCAGTTTATTGCTTCCTTTCCCCACTTTAATATTTGTTTGCTTTTCTTTTCCATAGTTTCATGAGGTGAAAATTTTTCTCATGTATTCAGAAAATAAAGGTCATGTGTGGTGCTATTTTGCTTGTGCTCTAACAAATAAAGCTTGCCTGAAGATCGGAGGGTGAAGCTAGCCACTAGTTAACCATAGAGACCAGGAGGTAGTGGCTCATACCTTTAACCCCAGCACTGGGAACCTCATACCTTTGATTCCAGCTCTTGGGAGGCACACTCCTTTAATCCCAGCACTAGGGAGGTGGAGACAGGAATATAAGGCCAGTGGAGACATGATCTATCTCTCACCCATTCAGTCTGAGGATTCATAGAGACAGGGGCTCAGGCCCTTCGGTCTGAGGATTTCGTAGAGGTAAGAATTTTAGTGCCTGCTTTACTGCTCTGATCTTTCAGCTCTCACCCCCTAATATCTGACTCTGGGTTTTTGTTATTAAGACCAATTAGAATTCATGCTACAGTTATGGATTTCCTTCTAAGCACCTTTTGCTTTGGCTATGGTGTTCCATAAATATCCACCAACTCAAGTTATATAATAGTGCTAGATGCTTTTTATTCTTCCTTTTAATAATTGCTGACAGATGTACCAAAAACTCCCAATTAAGATCGCAGGTTTGCTCACTACTCCCTTTGGCCTAGTTCATTTTGACTTTATGAATTTTGTTTTCCTTATTTATTTAAATTTTTTGAGATTTTACTTACTTTTGATTTTATGTGTATGGGTATTTTCTCTGCATATCTATCTGTGTAGCCTGTGCATACAGTGCCACTGGGGTCCAGAAGGGGACATTGGATCATCTGGGACCAGAGTTAGAGATGGTTGGTAGCTGCTCTGTGGATGCTAGGAGTAGAATCTGGGTCCTCTGGAAGTGCAGCCAGTGTCCTTAACTGTTGAACCATCTCTCAAGCCCCTATTTGTTTATTTATTTAGAGACAGGGTCTCCCTGTCCAGCCACTGACTGGCCTGAAACTCACTCTGTTGACCAAGCTGACTTCTGATTCTCAGAGAGCCTCCTGTCTCTGCCCACTGAGTGCTGGGATCAAATGAGTGTGCCACCATACCCATCAAGTTTATACATTTTAAAGTTATTGTATTATATCCGTATTTAGAATCCTTAGTTCTCATCACTGAAATCAACACTCTAATTATTCAATGTCTCCCCTCACCTGAACGCACACATACTGTACTAGTTACTATACTCTGACTGGCGTCTTTAGGCTGACTTCTTAGAGTTTTGTTTTTGTTTTTGTTTTTTTGGTTTTTCGAGACAGGGTTTCTCTGTGGTTTTGGAGCCTATCCTGGAACTAGCTCTTGTAGACCAGGCTGGTCTCGAACTCACAGAGATCCACCTGCCTCTGCCTCCCAAGTGCTGGGATTAAAGGCGTGCGCCACCACCGCCCGGCTCTCTTAGAGTTCTTTAAAATTATCTGCGTCTTTGCTTCAAGAATGTTTCTAATGAACAAAGTATAATTTAGTCTTATATATAAAAACCCCAAAATATATTTATAGAATGAGCTTTTTGTTATAACTTAGTGGAAACAAATTTTCTTATCTTTTTATTTTTTAAATTGGTTTCTACTTCTCCATGCCCCTTCCCTACATGTGGAGGTGAGGAGTCATAGACAGCTCCTTGTGTCATGGTAAACAGAACACAGACAAAGGGGGCCTGGCTAAAGCCTCAAAGGCCGGCACCCAGTGACACTCGTTCAAACATGTGAGCCTGTGGAGGTACATTTCACTTTCAAGTTGTGACAATCTTGATCTGAATTTTTAAAAATGTGCCTTGGTGTTTTGTCTACATGTGTATCTATGTAAATGTGTCAGAATCCCATGGAGCTGAAGTTACAGATAGTGGTGAGCTGCTATGTGGGTGCTGGAAATTAAACATGGATCCTCTGGAAGAGCAGCCAGTGTTCTTAACCCCTGAGCCTTTTCTCCCAGCCCTTAATCTGATTTTTATTAGTTTTTTTTTAGTATCATTCTTTTAGCAGTTACAAAATGGTTTATTTAAAATATCAAATCCTCCCATTCTGGAATACAGTAATTTTCTTTTCTCAGGTGATGTCAAGTGTGTAGGAAGTTGTATGTTATCCCTGCAAAATGTGCATTTCCCTGACATCCTGGCATGCAATTTTATTTGGGAATGAAGTCTTTTCATGGAAATTTAAGACAGAGATGAGGTTTACAGGATTATTGTAGTCCCTAAATCCAATGGGATACAGAAGTGTTGTGGAAATACTTCCTGCCAATAGATTTGTGATACCAGCCTTAGGGTGAGGCTTCTTGTGTGTGGGTGTGATCTCTTATAAGGAAAGAAACAGGCTCTCTCTTTCTCTCTCTCTCTCTCTCTCTCTCTCCCTCCCTCCCTCCCTCCCTCCCTCCCTCCCTCCCTCCCTCCCTCTCATGCTGGCTTGGATGGTTGGAGCAGAGCAGGTGGCTTGCTGTTGATGTTCTTTCCCCTTGGTCAGAACAACTGCAGTGGCATCTCACCTGTCCTGTATTAGTGAGTGTTCACCCCTATTATACATCTAAATCAATTCTTTTGAGTCTCTCCCAGACTCTCGTGTATTCTTGCTACACCTGGCACCCAGTGCATATCCTCTGAGTGGCTATAAGTGGCTGTGGGACGGGCAGGCAGAGAAACCAGTTCAGCAGGACCGGGAGAGACGGAGAAAAGTCTCCATTTACACAGAAAAGGGCACAGGGGTGTAGAAAGGGCACCCAAGTGAAGATAATTGTCCACACTGCTGAGTGATTCTGAGAATTGACAGAACTAAGGGAGACAGGTGGAGTGGTGTAGAGATTGCTGCCTGTAGGGCTGCCAAGAGAAGCCAATTGACAAACCCCTTCCTTCCCTCAGGACTCTGGTTTTGAAATAAAACAGAATACCTTCTTATTGTTTCAGGTGTCCCAGTTGCTGGAGACCTGTGACAGTCACAGCGACTCAATACAAAGCACCCTGGGAAAGTTGTAGGGTTTATTAGCATAAATCTGGAATTTGAAAGTTAAATTTATTACTAATCTTAAATAGTTTTTACTGCTATTGGTAATAAAAATCTAATCTTTGAGAGTTTTAAAATTAAAGGTGTTTGCAGGCGGTAGTGGTGCACAGTCTTTAATCCCAGCACTCGGGAGGCAGGGACAAGGGGATCTCTGTGAGTTCGAGGCCAGCCTGGTCTACAGAGCTAGTTTCAGAACAGCTTGGGCTGTTAAACAGAGAAACCCTGTCTTGAAAAAGTCCCCCTCCCCCAAAAAAGTTAAAGTTATTTGTATTTTTGATACAGGGTGTCATACACAGCCGTGGCTGCCTGGAATTTACCCTACAGTCCACTCTAACCTTAAACATCCCTTATCTCCCGGCTTTTGCCTTGCTAAGGGCTAAGGTCACAAGATGCATCACCATCCTAAGCACAAATAAAATCCTTAAGCTCCTGACCAGCCTTGCAGAGAGGACCTGGGTTCTGTTGCCAGCGTCTACACAGTGGTTCACAACCATCCTTAACTCCAGTTCCAAGTCCCTGTTCCTCTCTTTTGACCTCTGTGGGCACCAGGCAGGCACACGAGATGCATACGCACGAACATACGTGCACACACACACACTAGCACGCAAACATGCAAAATATCCAGACACATAAAAAATGAGCAAAACATTTAAATGAACATAGCTTAATCATGGAAGGAGATTGTGACCATAGAAAAGAAAAAATGGAGTTTTCCAAGATGCTTGAGGCTCCCTTCACTCCGTTTCTCTCTCTCCCTTCGTTCATAGAGCTATTATCCACTTCAAAGGCTTTTCTGAGTGCTGACAGGGAAGAAAGTTCTGCCAGATTAGTACTTCGAAACAGATCAAGATTTTCAACATGTCCCGAGCACCGTTAGATGCAGATAAACCTCAACCACATGACAATGTTGATGGGATCACTCATTTCCTTCCCTTTTAGCAGAATAACTGTCATTCCCAGATGCAGGTCAGTTGTTTAGTCTTAGCAAGGTTGCAGTAGTCAGAATTCAGGGTGCTTAGCTTATCCAGTTTCCCATCTGTGTCTCAGCTGTAATGTTTAATTTTCATTTCCTCCTTTCAATTGACATTTAACCTCGTCAGGGAGGCCCGATGGGCCTTTCCGGGGGATGCCCTTACTTCCTTATTTCTGAATAAGGGCTGGCATTCCATTTGGAAAGAGAAATTACATGGGGTTTGATCAATACCCTCAAAGAACTAAAAGACAAGAATTACCTGTTATCTGGCTTTAAAATGTACTCCACGTCTGTGATTTGTATCCTTGTGTTAATTTAGGGTCGCTGGTTATTTGATTAGCGATTGTTAAGATCTAAAATGGATTTAAATGCAAAAAGAATCAATACGTGAGCTAAATATTTAACAATCAGGGCATTAACAAGAGACTGAGCCTTCTCAATTGAATTATTCTTTGCTTTGTGCATTTTAGAAGGATGGGCATATTTAAAAGAGATGACAAATCTGCTATTTTATTTATTTACTTTTGGTTTATTTTATTTATTTATTATACAAGGTCTCTCTGTGGAGCCCTGGTTGTCCTGGAACTCACTATGTCTTAGACCAGGCTGGTCTCAAACTCACAGAGAGCCACTTGCCTCTGCCTCCCAAGTGCTGGGACGAAAGGCATGTTTCACCACACCTGGCAAAATATGTTACTTTACGTGTCTATGTAAGTTGCTTTCTATGGCCATAGACACGAGGTTATCACTGGTAGGAAGGCTACTGGTGACACTTACTACACAGGAAGTAGTCTTGACCCGCAAATCTTTTTTATTATTTGAGACAAGGCCTCAAGTGGTCCAGGTTGACTTCAAGCTGCCATGTAGGCAAGATAGGGTTTGAATTCCTAATCCTGCCTCTGCATTCCAAGAATGTGTCACCACCACCAGAGTAGCTCTCCAACTGGAAACGTATAATAAGAATTGCAGCCTGTTTTAAGACAGGGTTTCATTGTGTGCCCCTGGCTGACCTGGAACTCGTTATATAGATCAAGTTTAACATGAACTCTCAGAGATCCACCTGCCTTTTCCTCCTAAGTTCTGGGATTAAAGGTGTGTGCCACCATATCTGGCAATAGATGGCGTATTTTGGTTTGCTTGTTTATTTGTTTGGCACATACTAGATGTTTGGTACGATTATTTTATTTTTGTCATTTAATTTTCATAACAGAACATGAAAAAAGGTGATAAGTAACTCAAAAAGAATCTGCCTCCTACCAAGTCACAAGCAGGCCGGAGGCCATGTCTACAGAGGGCAGATCTAAACACCTCTAACCACTACGTTTAAACACACACACATTCACATACACAGACACACACGCACATGCAATACACAGATGATGTGGGAGTGTCATATATCAATCTGTTGATTTCATTGGTTAAGCAATAAAGAAACTGCTTGGCCCTCATAGGTTAAAACATAGGTGGGAGGAGTAAACAGAACAGAAGGCTGGGAGAAAGAAGCTGAGTCAGGGAGCCGCCATGATTCTTCCACTCCAGGCAGACGCAGGTTAAGATCATTCCTGGTAAGCCAGCTCGTGGGCTAAACAGATTATTAGAAATGGGCTAGTCCAGGTGTGAGAGTTAGCAGAGAAAAGGCTGAAACTAATGGGCCAAGCGGTGTTTAAAAGATTCCGTGTAATTATTTTGGGTAAAGCTAGCCGAGGGGACGGCCGGGTGCCGGGGACGCAGCCCACCGCTCCTATTACAACACACAGACACACACACAGACACACATACAGAGACACAGACACACACATATGTACACAGATGCACACACATGCACAGGGCTCTCTTGTGCTAGTACATACAGTACTACTGAGCCACACGCATCTCCAGCACAAGGTGAGATAATTCGAATCTTGACAAATCTTTAAAACAGAGAACGTTGAAGGCCACCCGCTCCTTTCCGTTGTGCTGAGCCTGCCGAAGTGTTGCCATGAGCAAAGCCCACCCTCCCGAACTGAAGAAGTTTCCGGACAGGAAGTTATCATTAAAGTCAAATGCTGGCAGACGTGTACAAGGAATATTCCGGGGCTTTGATCCCCATATGAATCATGTGATTGATGAGATGGCAACCAGTGAGCACCAGAATGACATCAGCGTGGTGGTCATACGAGGAAACAGCATCCTCATGTTAGAAGCCTTGGAAAAGTCTAAACAATGGCTCTCAAGTAGAGGAGTTCACATCCTTCTCCAGAGGGCTGTTTGACTGGGCTGTAGAACTGGGTCATGTACATCTCCATAAGAAACTTTTTGCTAAATAAACTCTTGTGATACTCAGAAAAAAAAATAGAGAATGCCCCAAATACTATGTCTTGGTTACTTTTCCATTGCTGTGAAGAGACATCATAACCAAGGCAATTTATAGAAGAAAGAGTTCACTGGGACTCACAGTTCTAGAGGGCACACTCCTTCCAATAAGCCAACAACTACTAATCCTTCCCCAATAATTCCACCAACTGGGGACAGCAATTCAAATATATGAGCCTTATGGGGACCATTCTCATGCAGCTCACTAGATCATGTGTTTAGATTTTGGAGTCTATCAATTACTTAGCTATAACAGTTTGTCTGTTTCACTCTTTTGTTAGGTTTGATGTCACCATTGAAATTACCTGGTGGGAGTGAGAAGGAAACACGGAACATGCAACAAACCCGCTTAGGAGTTTCTTAGAGGGGGTGTTTACAGGCCAGGGAATCCTGAGAGAGAGAGAGAGAGAGAGAGAGAGAGAGAGAGAGAGAGAGAACGTCCAGCTTTTAAAAGCTGCTTAGCACATGCACACAGGGGGTTGGCGTGACTATGTCACACTGATAATGCACATGACATGACAGGAAACTCGTGCATGCGTGCAAGTGTTTAGCTGAGTCATACGTGGATGTAACCATGCATGCGTACATGTGGGTCACACGGAGTCCTTTGTGCCCAAGGGCCTGTCCGCACGTGCTTGCCTTTAGAACCCGGAAGTGCAGCCTTATCCGTGGCTGAATAATTACAACCATAACCAAAAATATTTATTAAATTTGATCCTACACTTTAAATGGTAGAACCCACAAAATATATGTTAACATGTTCAGACTTCTTTCAGGCCCTCTAGCTGAGAACTTTAAGATGTGTACAATCGTAGACTGTAGCACTATTTCGGACTGTGAGTTCTGGGAAAGCCAACCTTGCTTGAAGTGAAAGGAGTGGGCCCCTCCCACACGTGTGGGTGTGTGCTTGAAGAGCCACAAGAGGTGGGTGGAGGACTGGATCTTCAGACCAAACATACTTAAACACTGCAGCTGCTTTGAAAACAGCAGAATTCTCTGGGCTCCTTTTGTTCCTTAGAATCACTGGCTAAGTGGTCACGGTCACGCAAATGTCTGTCTAGGAGACCCCCTGGGCTCTGTGGAAAGTGGTGTCAGGGGTGTAGCAGAATCTTTTGTTGAGTCTACAAAGGGCACTTCTATCAACACCTTGGTTTGCAGAGGCGGACCCTGGAGAGAGCAGGTAGTAGTAAAATGAGTGAATTTGCACAAATACCCGAAACAAACAAACAAAAGATAAAAACACACAACAACAGCAAACAAAACAAAACCTTTCCCTGTGATTCGGTATTATTAAAATACCTCTAAAGGAATGAGACCATCTTGACTGAGAAACCAATGGCCAGAAAGAGCATCTGTGGCCCCACATAGAGTTTCCCCAAGGTGAGGGAATGTGACTTGAGGGTACAATTGAAACTGGGCATTACCTCTAGCGTTTGTCACCTAGGCATAGAGAATGTGCCTTAAGAGCCATTGCCTGAGCTTGACCGGGGTAAGGGAATTCCACCAGTGCCCAACCCTGCAGTGTTCTGGGTTGCATGCAACATCCAAAGGCCTGACTTGTCCTTTCTTAGTTTAACAGCTTTAAGAAGCCACAGGCTGGGGCTGGACAGATGGCTCAGTGGTTAAAAGCAGTGGTTGCTTGCCTGAGGACTTGGATTCAATTCCCATCACCTACATGGCAATTCACAAAGTCTGTAACTGCTTTCCTGACCATCTTCTGGCCTCAAGCACACATACACTTTGCATATGCAAGCGAGCAAAATACCCATATACATAAAAGCAAGTTTTTACAAAGATTTTTTTAAAGCTATGTGTAGAGGCACACATTTTTAACCTCAGCATTTGGGAGGCCAAAGCAGGTTGATCTCTATGAGTTTGAGGTTATCCTGGTCTACATAGTAAGTTTCAGGCCCTAAGGATACATAGGAAGACCTTGTATCAAACAAAGAAGAGGTACATTTTTCAAGCTTTAAGGAGGAGCAATATTATAATACAAGCTCCAATAGTTCCCAAGTATGCTAATCACTATTAGTTGCCAGGTTTGACATTAAAATGACAGATAAATTTTGAATTAAATTTTAACTTTAGGTGAATATGCTTTATTTGAAGATATCTTAATAATATTGAAATATATTTTTTGAAAAAACAGAGTTATTTGCTTTTCCAAAGATGATTCCAATTTTGGAATTACTAGTTCCCATTGTTCTTTTAAGTATTTATTTTTGATATATTTGGAACCCTGGGAAACATCCTTTCCACGCCTTGTGTCCTGAGAAGGTACTTTTTGTAGAAGTGTTTAGGCTAGAAGAGTCGTCCCAGTCAGAGAATGCACAAGTCTTGGCTTCAGTCCTCAGTACAAGAGAAAGAATCACCAAGACTGTGCTGTGAAACAGGCAGAGGCAGGAGGATGAAGAGTTGGAGGCCAGCCTGGGCTACACAGTAAGACCCCATGCTAAACAAAATAAAATAACACAAAAGGAAAGACTTTATATCAAGTAGTTCTGGAAAACTAGATGGAATATTCTTAACTTTTTTTCGTTTTCCATGAGTGTGTGTGTGTGTGTGTGTATTCATGTTCGTGTGTATGGAATTACACATGTGGGAATGTGCAGCATGTGGGTTCACAAGCACACGGAAGTCTGAGGTTGATGTGTGGTATCACCTCCATTGTTCTTCCGTCTTACTCGATGAGACAATCTTCACATCAAACTCAGAGCTCATAAACATGACTAGGCAAGCTGCCAACTTACCTGGACCCTTTGCCTCCATCTTACAAGGGTGAAATCACATGGCATTTCTGTGGGCTCTGGGGTTCTGAACTGCAGTCCTTACAAAGCAAGCACTTTAACAACAAGGGCATCTCCCCACTCCTTTCTATCTCTCCTCCCCTTCTTGACTTTTTTTTTTTTTTTTTTTTTTTTTAGCTCTCCCCATCCTCTGTCACATGCTGGAGATCCTTAGGGAAGTTTTTACAGACTGGAAAGTTTTTTTTTTTTCTTTTAAGAGTGGGCAGATTTGGTTTCAAATCTTGGAGCTTCTACTCATCTTTGGGATGAGTCAGGGACCAAAATTCTGAATCCTAGTTTGAGCCGTCAGCTGTGGAATGGGAGGAGATGGCAGGAACTTTGCAGAAGTCTTAGGATTTAGTGAGCTAGTAAACATTTCTACACTTAAGTATTAGCTTGAGACATCCACTGGCTCTCCTGATCACTCCCAACTTATGCAAGTTAGAATATAATTTATCACTAACTTTCTTGAGACCACATCAAGAGTTTTATCGTAGAGTTTAAGAGCCTAAGGAAAAGGAAACAAACTGGTTACCAGCTTCCAGAACACCATGGAATGATAAAAACAACAAGCAAACAAAAAACAGACAGTAGATGGGTAGATAGTTTCTGATTCCCTGCTACCACTAATAAAAAAAAAAAAAGACAGGTTGCCTTCCAGGTACTCATGGAATAGATATTTCCTGAGCATCTGCTCCCTGCCAGGGATTATTCTAAATCTGGAGGAACCAGCGAGAAAGCGAAGGAAGAAATCCTCGCCCCTGACAGAGGGCTACACTCTGGAGCACAAGTGACAGAGTGGGCACTTGTTCTGATGGACGCAGCACAACAGTTAAGGGCACGAAAGCACATGGGCAGTTGAGTGTGGTGGCGTGAGCCTGTCACCCCAAACACTCAGGAAACCATGGCAAGAGGATCAGGAGTTCAAGGACTAAGAAGTGTGTGTGTGTGTGTGTGTGTGTGTGTGTGTGTGTGTGTGTGTGTGAGAGAGAGAGAGAGAGAGAGAGAGAGAGAGAGAGAGAGAGAGAACACATAATGTGTAATTCCACTTATATCAGGTACCTTCCTAGAACAGTCAAGATCATAATATGTAAAATGGTACTGGGGCAGGAGGAAGGGGACCAGCAATATATGATGCTAAGGATATGCATCGTATATATAGGGTTGGTGGGGTTGGGGATGGGGCAGAACGAGAGAGTAATCAAAGAGATATTTTGATGAGGGTGCGCATTTTGGGATTAGGGAGAAAATTGGTGCAAGGGAAAGTCCTAGGAATCCACAAGGATGACCCCAGCTAAGACTCCTAGCAATAGTGGAGAGGGTTCTCCTGGAATCAGATTGGCGACTACCCTAATCGTCACCAGAGAGCCTTCATTCAGTAATTGAAGGAAGCAGATGCAGAGATCCTCAGCCAAGCCCTGGGCGGAGCTCCTGGAGTCCAGTTGAAGAGAGGGCGGAGGTATTGCACCTTGCCAGTGCGGGTCAAGATCTTGACAGGAAACTCACAGAGACAGCCTAACCTGAGCTCCGGGGAGCTGAGGGACTCTGGACAGACAGCTACGGAGCCTGCGGAGCCTGCGTGGGACTGACCGAGACCCTCTGTATGTGGATGACAGTTGTGTGGCTTGATCTGTTTGTGGGGTTCCTAGCAGTGGGATCAGGATCTGTCCCTGGAGCATGAGCTGGCTTTTTGGGACCTACTCCCCATGCTGGGTTGCCTCGCCCAGTCTTGATTGATGCAGGAGGAGGAGCATGGTCCTGCCTCAACTTGAAACGCCAGGCTTTGTTGACTCCCAGTGGAGACCTGCGCCTTTCTAAACAAAGGAGGAGTGGCCAAGGAGAGGAGAGGGGTTGACTGGAGGTGGAGGGAGGGAACGAGAAAAGAGAAGGGAGGGGAAACTGTGGTTGGTCTGTAAAATAAATGAAAAAATATAAAATAAAATGTACAAAGATGCTGGGGCAGGGGAAGGGGGACAGTAATATATTGTGCAAAATATACGCCCTGACTCCGAGCTATAGCCCAGCGTATTTCCAGCTCTTAAACTGTTTCTTTTTGTTTTAATAATTTATTTTAACTTTATTTTATATGCATTGCTGTAAAGGTGTCATCTTCCAGGGAGCTGAAGCTACAGGTAGTTGTGAGCTGTCATGTGGGTGCTGAGAACTGAACCCAGGTCCTCTGGAGGAGCAACCAGTGCTCTTAACCGTTGAGCCATTTCTCCAGCCTCTGTTTTGTTTTTGAGACAGTGTCTTACACTGTAGCCCACATTGGCCTGGAACTCACCATGTGGCCCATTCCTCTCAAACTTGCAGCAATCCTCTTGATTCCGGTTCTTGGGTGCCTGAACTATAGGTATGAACCATGCCTGGTTAAATGGTATATACTTTTTTAGATTTGTTTATTTTATTTTACATATATGAGGGCTTTGCTTGCGTGTATTTATGTGCGTCATGTGCCTGCCTGGCGCACACCCAGTCACAATAGTATGTTTTACGTTATATTTATTCTGTTACAATTGAAAATATAGAGGACCAGGTGAACTTCCGTTTCGATGATGTATAATTACATATATACACATAAATACATCTTTTTATTTATTTCATGTATGTACATGTGTGGGTGCGTGTGCCAAAATATGATAGTGGACTATCTCTATAATTTCCCAACATAACTTTAATACTCAAATACTACCTGGTTTGTATGACGAGTAGCCAGATGGTGGTGGCGCACGCCTTTAATCCCAGCACTCAAGAGGCAGAGACACACAGATCTCCGAGTTCCAGGCCAGCCTGATCTACAGAGCGAGATCCAGGATGACCAGAGCTGTTACACAGAGAAATCCTGTCTCAAACCCCCACCCCACGAAAGAAGTGTACAGCAAGTGTATTCCACTGTGGGTTGGTGGCTCACCGCACACTTCCACAGAAAGTAGTGAATTAGATCCTAACAAAAGAGAGCACTTTCTCTAATCTCCCTTTTCTCCAGGACTTGAAATAGTCATTAATAAGGTGTCTAGTGGTGTATACAAAATGTGACTAATATTCACACGGAATTAGCTAATCAAACAGCGAAGGCAAACGCAGGCAGCACTCGTCGACCATCAGGCTAGGCCAAAGCAAACAGAGGTGTTTCGTACTGTAAGTTAAAGGCTAATAAACAGACTTCACCAGTCCAAGAGAGGCAGAGAAATATGGAGACACTGTGGAACTTTGTTCCAAAATCAAGCCACCAGCTAGGGTTCGGATAAGATCAGTGTCTAAGCCTTGAAGAAACCAGAGAATGAGGCGCAGGATGTTAGAAAACAATATTTTATTATCAGGCCGGTTAGGGCTAAACAAGCTCAGTTCCAGGTTCTAGCCAGTAGGCAGATGTGACTGACTTTCCCAGTCACTGGATGGTGTGTGAGGAAGAAGTTCAGGGGCACCACTCCGGGGCCAGAAGGAAAAAGAGGAGGTGCTGCTTTTCACTTCCCAACACCTCCACTATCATTGTAGCTAAAATACATTCACTGGAAAGTCTGATGGACGGTTTCTATTTGTGTGTGTGTTGGTGGTGTGTATGTTGTGTGCAGACCTGTGTGTGCAGGTGCTTGCCAGGGGAGAACTTTGGGTGTTAGTCCCTCATTACTCCCTTGCTAAAGGGTCACTCCTTGAACCTGGAGCTGTTGGCATAAGCCATCCCACTCCACAGGGTATGACCACATCTAACTCTCTAAAAAATATTTCTATTATGAACTGAGTGAGGTGGCACAGGTCTTTAATCCCAGTCCTTGAGAGACAGAGGCAGGAGGATCTCTGAGTTTGAGGTCAGCCTGGTCTACAGAGTTCCAGAAGAGCTGGGGCTACACAGAGAAACTGTCTTCAAAAACCAAAAAACGTGTATGTATGTATATATGTATTATTGTTTGTCTACTTATGTGTATGTATCCAAGGAGATACGACAGATGTCAGGTCCCCTGGAGCTTGAGTTATAGGTAGTTGTGACCTGCCTGATGTAGATGTTAGGACGTCAACTCGGGTTCTAAGAACAATAAACATTCTTCACCCCTGAGCCATCTCTCCAGCAACGTGACTTTGGTATATGCTTGGTCGGTGAGTGTTCTTACCTGCTGAGCATCTTGCTAGCCTGACATTTCTGATGACTAAGCCCCTGTCTCCTAGGTACCTTATTGCTACATGCCTCTGCCCTACCTGTCCACTGGGTGCTGCTATCCTCTTTTAAAAATCTGCACCCTGGCCCTTGGCACCTTGGCCAACCACATTATCCCCACCTAGTCTATGCACTGTGGCTGGGTCACGATTGGAATGTGATTGCAAATGGACATATGAGAATGCACAAGAACTTGGAAAGGTCCTGAGTTATCTGCTCAGCACCAGAGGAAATGAATGAATGAATGAATGAATGAGCAGATAAAATGGGCCGATGAAAACATCTCACTGGGGTTGTTACAGTGGACGCTCCCAGCCTCTTTAAACTCTTTAAACAACGGGGAACATCTCTCTTTTTCTCCTTTTCTTTCACAGGGTAATGTTACACTTCTGGTTATTGAACCAAGGGCTTCCTAAATACACACATTCTCCCACGGAGCTACAGTCCTATCCCAATTCTTTGTTTCTCTATGTGAAACTAGAATATGTGTCTCTAAGAGCTGCTGGTAACAGGGACATATAGAGAAGACAGATCTCTCACGGCAGACACTGACCCCAACTCAGGGAGGAGGCCCAAAGACAGATGGATTGAGACCCTGGTGCCAGTCATTTCTAGCAACTGATTAATATGAGTGTCTATACCCATATTAGTTTAAAAAACAACAACAATAAAAAACAAAAACAAAGGGCCGGGAGGTGAAATTCTGTTGATAAAATTCTTGGCTTGAGTGCATGAAGCCCTGGGTTCTGTCCCTACCACTAGAAAAAAAACAAACCTGGATGTTGTAATGCATGTGTGCACTCACAAGTGCCCCCCAGCACTCAGAAGGTAGAGGCAGGAGGGTCATCCTTAACCAGCCTGGGCTATATAGGAAGACCCTATATAAAAAACAAACCAAATCAAACAAAACAAACAAACGAAGAGAAAAATATTTTTTTGTATTCTCTAATTTTCTTTTTAAAGCTTTCATTGTGTGTGTGTGTGTATGTGTGTGTGTTGTGCCAAAATATTTCCTAATTTCCAACAATTTTTTTGTGTGTGAGTTGTTCTGGGAATTGAACCTAAGGCTTCAGACATGATAGGGAAGTATGTTGTTGGGACCCAGCAAGGTGGCTGTTCTGGTAAAGACATTTGCCATGCAAGCCTCATGGCTTGAGTTTGCGTTCCTGAACTATATGGTGGAAGGAGAGAAGGGACCCCTGCAAGTTTTACACACACACACACACACACACACACACACACACACACACACACACACACACACTCCACATGTGTGCATATGCCTGCACAGATAAAATGTAAAAATATTTTTAAACTATGTGATTTTAACTATGTAACTTGAATTTGCTGTCCTTGCCTTTGGCTTTGGGGATTGATTCTAGGGCCAAAGGCATGGCGGCACACACTTTCTACATCTGGAACTCTGTGGGCTCCAAAGGAGAAAATAAAAGGCCTGGTGAGATAGCTCTGGGTAAAGACTCTTGCCATGCAAGCCTGTCCACCACAGTAAGAGGAGAGAAGTAAAGTCCTGAACATTGTCCTCTGACCTCTGCTCACTAAGGCCTACACTCAAGCACCACACACACACACACACACACACACACTATTCAACTGTTTGGAAAGATAGAGGGAGAGCAGAATGGAGGGAAGGGGGATGAATCAAAGAACCCTTGTTTTCCTACAGCGATTTTATGCTTTAATTATTGGTAGTGACTTATCTTTTCAACACAGGAATCTGCTGGGATTTTGCTAGGCCCTGGGTGGGAGAAACTACATTGTTGTTTTCAGAAGATCCACTACTTAGATTCTGCTGCTTGCCCTTGATACCCAGTAGGAAGTGGAGCACACAGAGAAGGAAGAGGGCAAAGTGGCTTTCTCCATGCTCCCCCATTTACTGATCCTTTCCTAAATTCCTTTGGAATATGGGACCACCCCAGTCTGCTTCAGTACTCAGAAAGGGCGTGGGCTGATCTTGACTTAATTCACCATGATCAGCATTGCCGCAGCTTGATGCTTTGCACTGCAAAAGTTTTCCAAAATGCAGATTCTGCCCAGGTGGAGTGTTGGTTTCATCATACCTTAAACGGCTAAACGCCAACACCAGATGGCCACATAGGGTATTTGGGGCAGAAGAGTAGTGCCCAAGGGAAGGCAGCCCCATTAGGTGAATAGAAGGGAAGGAGGGAGATGAGTTGCAAACCAGACCTGCTTAGCCTAACTGTGTACCTTGACCCTTTCATCTCAAGGAGTCACAGACTGTCGATCTCACAGCAATCATTTGATTTAATCATTTTATTTTAAATATATTTATGTTTTTGTATATATCTGTGTGTATGCCTGAGTGTTCATATGTCTACCACGTGCATACAGGAGCCTGTGCAGGTCAGAAGAGGGCATCAAATTTTTTGGAACTGCAAACAGAACTTACAGACGGTTGTGAGCTGCCACGTGGGTGCTGAGAATTCAACCCAGTTCCTCTGGAAGAACAGGCAATGGTCTCAACCATTGAGACACCTCTCCAGTCCCTGATCATTTTGTTTTAAATCTGTTGTCCTTAGTCATTGCACACTTTCATTCTGGGATTGGTTTGACTGTCAATTCTTTGATGTGTGCTTTAATATATATATATTAAACTATGCAGTTTGAATATATCTCAGGCTGTTTTAAAATAGTTGATGTCTACTTAGCACAGAGCAATGGAGCCACGAGAGGTGAATTGATGTTTCTGAAGTCCTGGGGAAGTGGAAATTCACATTCTCTGATGGTTTCTGTAGGTGTCTGCTCAGGTCAGCTACTATTGGTAGAGCTACAGGAAACATTTTTGGAAAGTGTGTACCTATACTCAAGTGTCAAGAGCTCTTCTAGGCTATTTTGAGATATTGGCCTAAGATGACTCAGTAAGCGCATTCTTTTTGGCTAATGCTGCTCGTGTCTGTCAGACTATAAGGCATCGTCTGTCATCTGGAACCCAGCCTCAAACTTGGACGTGAGTGAAAAAAAAATTCTTTGGAACAGTAAGGAAAACAATTACCATAAAACCACCCACTAATGCTGGAAGGCTTGAAGAACCACTCAGACGTTATCCCTAAAGTATTGATTGGCTTTTGAGTTTTAAATGGTGATAATGGGCGGGCCGGATGGGACGTGCCTCGGTGGTGTTAGCATATGGCATGGCTTTGGTGCTGTCCCCAGCACTGGGGGCGGGGGTTGGATAGGTATCATATTTTAACGACATGATTCCTAATCAATATCAGTAAAATGGCTTTAAAAGTTGATGGAAATGCAGACGTAGATTAATTTTAGAATGTTCTCAATCTCTGAAAAGAAAAAGAAAACAAAAGAAAGGAAGACACAAATCTCCGTTTGATCTCAGAAAAGGTCCTTTGTCATTTTACATAGGAGGGAGGGGTGAGGCGATGCGTCCCAGGAGGGAGCCGGTGCCATTCAGAGATTCCTGAGATGGCCTGTGGAAGGAATCTGAGAAACACTTTCCTGTGAACTTTGGGCAATGTATGTGCCCAGTTTAAGCGATAATTCTTAGATAACAGCATTGTCGAGGCTTTTAGTTGGGTTGTATCTCTGGTTCTGAATGTTCCATCAAGTGAGAAGCAGATACTGGGTAGGCCAGGTAGACTCAACTGCAGTAAGGAAACGATAACCCTGGAAACAACAGGGGGAAATCCTAGCAAGGGAGAAGAAATTAACATGAGGGGCCATAAAAAGGCAGGCTCAGACTGGAAGACTCTGCAGAGCACTTTCCAGCTTGTAAAGGCTTGGGCCTATCTCACACCCTGAAACACAACCCCAAGGCTTTGGGAGAAGGTGGTTTCATTGTTCACAGGGGATGAGGACACTCTGGAGATGGCCATAGGAATCTGAACCCACCAGCCTTCCTTTCTGGAGAGAGAGTGGCTTTGGCTTGCCTCAGCAGAGAACCTGGAGGACACACCATTCTGGAGACCTTTGTGGGCAAATGGCCCTCCCTGCTGTTCCAGGGGCTCCTGACTATTTCCTGTCAGATAGCTCAGAACAACCAGGCAATTAGTTTCCCAGTTCCTGCCTTTTGTCCTCCTTAAGTTCATTTTCCAGAGTAGCCACACTGACATTTTAAAAGCCACCAATGTCTTCTCAGACTCAAATCCAAAGTATCTGGCTCTACCTTTGATGTGGCCCCTGCGTCTCTGAGGTGCCATAAGATGCATAAAGTTAACCTTGCAATTGAGACCTGCTTCTCTCTCAGGGACTTTAAACCTGCTGTCTGACCCTTGCGTTGGGGCACTCATGTTTTCGTTCTGAATCATATCATTTAAGCATCACTGCAGAAATGGTTCAGACCTTTCTTGTCCAACCTGTCTCCCACCCAGCCACTCCCCACTTGCAACTCCATCACTCTCAGTTACTCTCATGGTATTAACCTTTATGTGCGCAAACGTGTCTTGTTCATATGCTGCCAAGGTGTCCTGGGAGGAGATGTGCAAGGGCAGATTGCCAAATAGATTATTTCTTATGGGATCCTGGGAAAGCAGGAAGGAAAACCAGGTAGCCAAAGACTTTGAATTTCTGTTGAATTTTATGAGATTTGCTATTTTCTGAGGAGCCACAATCATAGTTGAAACAGGGTAACGACCTTTCAAATGTCTTACAAAACTCATTTGGTTAAAAAGTTATGAAATGTAATCACTTCACTTCGTGTTTAACTGGTTTAACTACTACATCGGGCACTGCCAAAGAGCTGGACGTTATGAATGTGTCTAGACATTCCACCCGACACTGATTTGATGGCTTTAACTAGATTTGTGAAAGAATTCTACAATTAGTCCCCAATCTGGTTTTTAAACATCTCCTGTGCTGGTGTAAAAGAACTGAATTCAGAACTTCTGTAATTATAAAATTAGGACTAAATTAGGTTAATGCTCAATCTTCTCCACTCGACAGAAATGCGGGTCTGGCCAAACCTATTTGTCAAACTGGGGTATAATCACAATGAGGCTAACAACAGTGCCCTAGGGGTGAGCAACACAGCTTAAATTTTAATCAGTGAGTAAGAGATCTTTGACTCTTTCCATGTAATCCTGTAGAGTACCTACTATGTGCTGTATTCCAAGTTCAACTCTTGGGAGATAGAAACGAGTAAGGCATATTGCCTTCCTCTAAGGACAAATGCTACGGTTTAGGTTTGAGTGTGCAGTACAGGTAAGTGAACTACGTAATTCTATACAAAGACCAATGCAGATTGCCTCTCTACAATCACTCCAGTTGGCCTTCTAAGTTTTTGCCACCTGAAATGGTCAGCGTCTTCTCACTCTTTCCTTTTCTAGGAAGACATGAATCAAAGTGATTTCCGGCTTCTTGTCTACTGAGATGGGCTACTCACATTTGAAAGAACAGTAGCAACACAAAGTATGTATAAATATAAAGTTTATTTAGCATAGTGTTTAGAAAAATAAGTTCACATCATTTCAGAAAACAAATAAAACACTTAATTGTCCAGGCATAACCCCGCCCCCCCATTACAGTACAACAGACAGACTTTAGATCTCTTTGGTTGGGCAACTAAGCACAGAAATGTTCTGGGACATGCTGTGTGCCATCACCTAACAGTGCAGTAGAGGCTTTGCTCCTCATCCGTGTTATACATTCTGTATAGAGTTTCTCTTCATGTAAGGCACAGTAAAACCATATTGAGTATACAACTGGTTGCTTTCTATACGTACAGTACATGCAACAAAAAAAAAATGGTACATTGTTTTGAGAAACCCTGAAAACCAAGAGTCACATGCTATATAATTTTGATTCATAAACTATATGGTGGTAATATTGAATTAAATTGAATGTATCAATTCGACACAAAATAACCATTCAGTTCTATCATCTAAGTTTTAGGAAGACTTTGAAACAGCGCTTGTAAAATGCAATTATTTTCCCCCACAGATTTCCTGAATTATTTTCATGAGATGATCTGTCAACACATTTGAAAGAATGGAGGACTTGTGGTTATTGACTAATGCACACATAATGAAGATGTAGCAAGGTAGCCTGCTACACATGCCCAATAATCCAACTTCAACATGCAGGATAACAAGGGTACATACAGAGAGACTTAAGGTCAGTGTGCAATTCAACTATGGACTTTTTTTTAAAAAGAAAATCTATGACTATAACACCTACTTGCCTTTCACGACACAAGAAAGGCACCAAAAACACACACAAGTCAGTCTTTACTATAAATGTACATGAGATAGTTACGCAGTGCAATACAGGTGCTTTTGCTTGTCCGAGGAGTAAAACTGCACCTCTTTTGAAAGCTAGACCATCCTGTCTACTAGACGTAACTAAGAGCTGAATGCCAATTCTGGCTATAGAGTGCATAGATAGGCTGACGCCAAAAAGTCCCACAGCCAGCAGCAGGAGTTGAGATTTAAGGGGAGTTATTTACCCCTATTCTGATTCCTCTCCCTGAATCTTTAGAGGGTAATTTGCAGCATCTTCAAGCATTGTTTATGTAAAAAGGATATTCTGCCACATGAACTCCAAGGGCTCCTGAATCTGGCCCTTGAAGAAGAAGACAACCTAAAACAAAGTCAGTTGCATTTCTGTGAAAGGAGAGCATGGGGTTTATCTTATCCCATTCACATATACACAAGCTACATACCAACTGGCCCTTAGTTTACTGAAAGAGTAGAAAAGAACAGTAAGTTCTTATATTGTACACTGGTTCTTACCTGGTGGCTTGCATAGCTACCTGGAGTAACTGTAGGGTTAGAAGTTTAATGTGTTGGAATACGAGTACATTTCCTAGGTAAGTGTTTAGTTTTGTGCTATCTTTTCTTTTTCTTAGGGAGAAAGAGAGGAAGAACTCGGAATAAAAGAGACAGTCTTGTAGATATATGAAAGTTTTCCATCACACATGCATGCATACAAACACACATACACACACACACACACACACCCCTCATATAACTTTTTGACTTTCCCACTTCCCTTACCAGACAGGTATTCTAAAATAACTAACTTTTGATATCTGCAGCAATCTAGTAGAAAATACCATTTTTATGTAAACTATACTGCAAGACCATGTAGCTAATCATAACAATATGGGTCAGCACATAACTGGGAGGGGGGATGGGGACAACCAAAGTGTGGCAATAAAGTAGTGGCAGAGTAGAAGACCACAGTAAATCAACTGGCTTTGTTTAAACACAAAGTCCAAAACAAATAACCTCTGGCCAGAATCATGTATTTCAAGAATTGAGGGACATTCACCAATTTCACAAAAATGGGACTTAAGTTTTTATCAAAATGATGGCAAGGAATTCTTCATAGAGCTCTTCATCTCAGCTGAAAGTTCCCTTTGTAATAACAGCAAATGCTAAGCATCTGGTGACCCTTACTAACAGGCTCAGATAAGGAGCACGGTGGAAATCAAGCAACTCTTTCCCCATCTTGAAGAAAACAAAGTGATGTGGGAAGGCCATATGTCTATCTGTTGCTTTCATTGGTTAATTATTAAAGAAACTGCTCGGCCTGATAGGTCAGAACATAGGTGGGTGGAGAAGACAGAACAGAATGCTGGGAGGAAGAAAGCAGTGAGGCCAGACACGATGGAGCCAGCCACCAGGTCAGACATGCTGAATCTTTCCCTGTAAGACACCACTTCGTGGTGCTACACAGATTATTAAAAATGGATTAATCAAGATATGAGAATTAGCCAAGAAGAGGCTAGGGCTAATGGGCCAAGCAGTGTTTAAAAGAATACAGTTTGTGTGTTGTTATTTTGGAAGTAAAGCTAGTCGTGAGGGGAACTGGGCGGGACAAAAAGCAGGCCTGCCCGCAGCTCATTACTACAACAAGGTGTGGCGCTATCTTTATGCTTGCCAATTTAAAGTCCTTGGGAGGTGGTGGCACACACTTTTAATCCCAGTACTTGGGAGGCAGAGACAGGCGGATTTCTGTGAGTTCAAGGCCAACCTGGTCTAGGAAGTAAGTTCCAGGACAGCCAGGGATACACAGAGAAACCCTGTCTAAACCCTGCCCCCCCCCAAACAGAAACAAACAAACAAAACAAAACAAAAACCAACCAACCAAACAAACAAACAAACAAAAAAAACAACTGAAATTCACCATTGAGAAGATCACTTTCTTATATCTGAGATGCTCCGTACTAATGACATGAAGGTATGAAGACATTTAAATGGATATATGTTGGGGTCAGAGTCCTGCTAAAACGTTTAAACACAGTTGAAAGCATACAGGAGAATATCCTACGGAAACCCAAAGAACTTGCTTGTAATGGAGACGTGATGAAAGAGGACAGGCAGCAGTCACGTGCCGTAGTGTACCAACCGGTTCAAAACACCGAGAAGGCAGCCTCAACAAGACAGAATTGTGCTGAACGCACTTTAACTATCTATCCTTTGTTTCCTTTAAAATGTCGTTTCCATAACCTGCGGAATCGATGTTTCATAGTCTTCCATACCTTTTTTTGACTTTCATTGTAATGAAAAGCATCAAAGCTAATTGTTTATCCATTTGCATGACAAACATTACACATGACATCCAGTGAACCCTAAGTCCTCTGCATATAATGGGGTTCTGCGGTAAACTTAACCCTGTTTGACGGTGCAGAAGAGCCATCCACACTTTTGCTGACACTTCTGTACCTTACTGCTAATAAAAAGGCCACAAGGTAAAAAAGGCACATAGGAGTCTATATAAAACATATTTAGATGAATCAAAGCTTCTAAAGAAAGAAAGGCATGATGAGAAGTACCAAAATTCCAGTATGGGGGTTAGAAGTTCCTGTTTCAGTGCTAACATTGACCTTAAGAGACTCTGGATAAAAATCACAAAAAAATAAAACTTGGTTGAGAACAAAGCTGTTCCTGCTATTCCTGCTCAAACAATAAATATAAATTAAACAGTAAGAAAACATTTTTTTTTTCAGTTCATAGCGCCTGAAGACTAAGAGAGACATACAAGGTATAAATAAAAATTCATTGTACTTGCTCAAATTCTGCATATAGAACTGGCATATTTACATTCATACCCAAGTTGTGTCAGAGTTTAGTGGAGTTTCAAACTTTCTCTGCTACATATAACTATTAGCAGTCACACTTGGAAACACACAGAGACAAAACCAAGTCTTTCCCCCAAATGCTGAAAATGCTGAATGTGTGTATGGACACACACATACACACATATATAATAGCTACTTAATTTGAAAAATATACCCTTATAATAATCCAGAGTACCGTTATTTCTTAACCATCTCAATGCCCATGGAGGAAAAGTAAACAAAAACCAACCACATTGCTTCTAACAGCCTGTAGCTCTTATTTAAGTGTCTAAGTTAGATGTACACATTTTAAAGTTAGAAGACTATCACGTTCCATTCCAGCCTTAGACTTATATGGCTGACTAAATGCTTTATGATGGTTTGATAGGCTTCTCCTACTGCCATGTCGCCATGTATTCCAAAGCCAATATGACGAGAACAGAAAGGCTTCTGTAGCTCCACCCCCTGTACAT
The DNA here is from genome assembly GCF_037038515.1 of Microtus pennsylvanicus. Lineage (NCBI taxonomy): Eukaryota > Metazoa > Chordata > Mammalia > Rodentia > Cricetidae > Microtus > Microtus pennsylvanicus. The sequence continues at coordinate 42,071,487 of NC_134592.1, read as the reverse complement.
TTAACTATGATCTTCATGCAGACCGATCCAAATATATTTGCTCGCACAAGTAGAGTGCATTCCTCTAAACGAGTAAAGGTTCCCCATCTTCAGGGCTTCACAGGGAAAAGAAAATCGCTGCTGATGAAGGAGAAAAGGGGTATGTGCGTAGTGAATCAGGCTTATAAGTCTTGCATATCTTCGTCCAGCTGGACGGTTTGGAGCTTGGCCAGCTCTTTCTTGTCCGTTCCCAGCTCTTCACAGACAGTCTCAACCATGCCATCCAGGACATACTTGGATTTGGAGTCCAACATCATTAAGTTGTTTGTTGCTTTGTTCTCAGAATTTTGTAAGAAATTCTCTTTTATGTTAGCTACGGACTGCAGGACCAAGCGATGTTCTCTGACAAAATCCTGGTGGACTGCTGGCGAGGAATGACTCACGGGCTCTTCAGGGGCAGGAACAATTTCCCCCAGGGCAGCCTGAGTCATGGGGACCGACAATAGGTCTTGACTGGTAATAAGGGAACAGTTCTGAAGGGTTGCATAGTTAGTATTGCTGACAGAGGTCACAGTAGATTTGCTTGCCACAGGTGCAGACATTGGCCGGCTCTCAGCAAGGTCAGGGTTTAGCTCAGCGGGATTTAGTAGTGTAGGGGGAGACAGGGAAAAACTGTGAGCTGGGGACACATTAACCAGCGAAGAGGCCAGGGCATGGAGGCCACTCCCAGAGATATCCTCAGAGGACAGGCTTGCGTTTACTTGTGCATTGTGATTGACAGGCATCAGCTGGGAAAAAACCAGGCCTCTTTCTAACCCTTCCTGTTTCACAGCTCCTACAGTCTGGCCTGAATTAGGAACAGTGTAGACCACTGCACTGGGGGCAAGAGGGCTCAGGAAAAGTTTGCCATGCTGGACAGTAGTGGATTCACTTGTAAATGTGCTTCCATCTGAAGTGCTTGAATTTACTGAAATGTTACCTAGGGGAAAAAGTACCAATTGGCATTAATGCAATGAATACAGAAAGGAAAAAAAACAAACAAACAAGCCAGTTACTTCTGTAACACACATGATTCTTCCTCAGGTTATTAAGGTTGCTTATGGAGAGGTGATACTTCAATGTATAGTTGAGTCCAGCTTGGGCAGTGTTAGCTGCAGAGTCCCAGGCTCAGAACTCAGGCTCTCTCTCTCTCTCTCTCTCTCTCTCTCTCTCTCTCTCTCTCTCTCTCTCTCTCTCTTTCTCTCCCTCTCTCCTTTTGCAGTGCTGGAGATTAAACTCAGAGACTTCTATACCCTGAGCAAAAAATTCTGCCAGATTGTCTGTATGTGTTAACTCAACCACGCAATTAACCGTAATAACCCAATGAAAGAAAGAGTAAATGTGGGGCCTGGAAATAGGGTTCAGCACAGTGCAGGCCTTGGCTTCAGTGCTCGGCATCACCAAAAATGAAAACAGATTGAAAATTAAAGCCAACCAATCAAAACAAGTAAGCATGTGGGAGCTGGGGCAGGAAGACTAAATTTGAGCCCAGCTTGAGTTTAAAGGAAAAAAAAATGGAAGAAGAAGAAGAAGAAGAAGAAGAAGAAGAAGAAGAAGAAGAAGAAGAAGAAGAAGAAGAACAAGAACAAGAAGAACAAGAAGAACAAGAAGAACAAGAAGAAGAACAAGAAGAAGAAGAACAAGAAGAAGAAGAAGAAGAAGAACAAGAACAAGAAGAACAAGAAGAACAAGAAGAAGAACAAGAAGAAGAACAAGAAGAAGAAGAATTATTCTTATCCAAGATCTGGTATTTGTAGAGTTTCTGGCTCTTTACCACCTCTGAATTGGTTGGTAGTGGTCAATAGTACTGCCAGTTAGAACAAGAGAATACAGATACACAATGAAATATTTTTGTTAGGCCTGCTCAGTTACTGACATAAGATGTAAATGAGAATATGAAAATACCACATAAAGTTAGTTTCTCTGGAACTTACACGTTCACCATGTCAACCTGCACAGACAAGTCACAGAGTTTCACCAAACCACCGAAAACCCCTGACAGAGCAGTCTCCAGGCAACAGAACCCTCAAGGTCCCCCCACCCTGTTGTGCTTGCCCTCAATTTTCAGTGTTGTAGTGATGGGAAGAATTAATGGCAGCATCATTTTTAAATACAGAAGGACACAAAGGAGTAGAATTAACGCCTCTTTAAAAAGTGCGTGTCTTTTGCGGTTCAAACTATAATGGTCTTTAGAGACTAGAAACACAAAACAGATGATCAAATGAGAAACTCAGGACAGTACAGACCCCACATCTCCCTCAAACAAGACCTCCTTTGAGTCTTTACAAAGTGAAACAATGACAATTAAATGACCCAGGTCCCCAGATATTACCAGCAAAGGAAAAGTGAATTTGGGGAGAGTTCTGGGGAAGAATTAGGATGGGTTACATATCTACCCTGCTCTTGAATTGGAGGTTAATCGCCCTCTTTACAAGTGCAGAAAACAAGCCAATATAAAGATAAGTAATTCACTTAACACTGACCTTCTCAATTAACAGAGTAACTGGGATGGTAGTTCTACCTATGCTACCAAGTGCCATAGGGCCATGTATATGTTTCCCAACAATTTTTAAGCACCTTATGTAAGCAAAGGAGTGTCTTTACAGGAGAAAAAGAGAAAGAGAAAACACTGTATTTGAACTCCTTTAAAAAATGTCAACTACTAGTTTGTAAGTATTCATCACAGAAAGACTGTTAAGGACAAAATGCTTCTGTGTATCTTTGGGCTGTTCTCTAACATAAATGTGTTTTTCAGGCCATACAAATGAACAGACTGCTTTAATTTTAAACCTCTTGGCTTCGCGTGTTTTAAAAGTCATGCAGGCTTCAAATTGTGAGGGGGAAAAGCCACAGTCAATACTCACTTTGCTTTGGGTGTCGGTGAAACTGTTTGCTAGCAGACATATGTACGAAATTACTTTCTTGGCAGAGTCATAAATAACAGCACATGCAGCATTTCCCTGATAGCTATTCAACACAGTAGACTAATAATACTCTGGACATGGAAAAGACTTCAATGTACATAAATGAAGGGAAAAACTGATACGTTCCAAGGGATGATTTGGTTTTCTTTTTTCAGTGTTGAGAATTGAACCCAAAGTTTCACACATAAGACATGATTTTGTTGCTGTTGTTTTAAGACAGGGTCTCTCTACGAGGTCCTGGCTGCCCTAGAACTCACTAAGTAAACCTAGTTGACCTCGACACAGAGATCTGCCTGCCTCTGCCTCCCAAGTGCTAGGCTTAAAGGAAACATGTACCACCATGCCTGGCTAAATCATGAATTTTTATATAATTAATTAGTTAATTCTTTTTTGAGCCTCTGTCTCCCAAGGGCTGGGATTGCAGGCGTGTGCCACCACTGCCAGGTGCTAAAACCTGATTTTTAAAGAACAGCAGCAGCTGAGTTACAAATTAAACAAGAATTTAAAAATCAGTAAAAAAAAAAAAACTGAACGTAAAAATCCCAGGTACAAAGTATAATTTTACAACGATGCTGAGAGGAACAAAAGAAATTCTCTTTTTTTTTTGTAAAATGAATAAAGATATATATATATATATATATAATCTGCTTTTCCATGTAACTGCCTATATAGTTTTCTTGGCTATCTAGGAAGACAGGACCATGTTTCTGGACATTTTAAAGAAAGTTAGTGTAAGTTTGATTTGATTTGGTCTGGTATTTTTTTTTGGAGACAGACTCTTACTATGCAACCTAGCTTGGTTTGAAACTCACTATGTAGCTCAGGCAGGCCTTGAACCCCCAATCCTCCAGCTTCAGTCTCCAAAATGTTGGGATAATAGGCATTTACCACCATTCCCTAACTTTGCTTTCTTCTTCTTCTTCTTCTTCTTCTTCTTCTTCTTCTTCTTCTTCTTCTTCTTCTTCTTCTTCTTCTTCTTCTTCTCCTCCTCCTCCTCCTCCTCCTCCTCCACTTCCTCCTCCTCCTCCTCTTTCTTCTTTTAAAATAAAGTTCAAATTCCCAAAATGCTTTACTGCAAAATGTAATATACCACTACTACAAAGAAATGTTGCCTACTGGAATCATCTGGTTAAACTTAAGCTTCCAATTCTCCCAGAGAGTCAAATAGTTGACAGCCCTGTCATTTGATCTTAGCTATTTTAACTGACAAAGCTATCCTTATTCCTAGTAAATATCCCATTTAAAAACTATCGACTGATGGGCATTACAAAGGTGATGGTGCATGCCTTTAATCCCAGAACTTAGAGGCAGAGGCAGGCAGATTTCAAGAGAAATCCTGTCTTGAAAAAGCAAGAAAAAAAAGTAGAAAACAACAGTCCCCCCCAAAGCTAGGTGTTACTTCCTAACACTCTTATATGACAGCACTTTTCTTGATTACAGACAAAAAACATTATTGTATTTCCCCTCTGCCAACAAATATATTCATATTTCCTGTGCAACTTCGCTGTCTTTAAAATGCTACAAACTGCTTGGAAATTTTCGTAAAGAAAGAAAATGGGTGAGAGTCATAAATTATTGTAAAACCAAGCATTAGTCTTTTGTCCCTATGTTGGATAGTGACTGGAGTTCACTCTTTATATAATCTAGGGCAATGAACATCCAAGGAGTTTGTCACAGGACCATGGTAGCTTACTTAAAGAAAGATAAATATATGGGATGAAACATCTAGCCATTTTTCTTTAATGCCTCCAAAAAGTTGAAGTAGACTACAGTTATAGTAGCAAGAGTTGTATAAACATTGACCATGCTTCAGAAGGTTAAGCTTTGGTAAAAATCTGGGCTGTCGGCTTTGCTTATAGGAAGGTAAACATGATCACCACCCTCCACTCCTAAGAGCTGAAAACTATAACTTCCAATGCCCAAGTCTAACTGTTCCTGTTCCTATGTCGAGAAAAAGGATGAGTGATGTAGGTTTTATTCACGTTCCTGAAGAACTAATGCTCCAGCCTCAGACTTATTTTCTTTCTTTTGACAGACTTCGGTTAGTAAAGCCACAAATACGCAATGACACAGTTGTTTTCATAAACATAAACCCACAAAGCTGAGAAATGAACATATATCTAGGGCAACAGAAAATCACATATTCTTCTAAATTCCTTTCAGGTCTTTTGAGGTTTTAGTTTTAATTATAGGGAGAACACAAGGCAAACAAGAACAGATTCTGTCTTTCAGTTTATTCTTTTAAAACATTTTCTGGTCAAATAAATAACTGCTTGACTAATTTCATGTTCCTAGCAATTTTATTAATTTTTAATTTTAAAATGTCAAGTACTGGGTTAGTTCATAAGCACTGATTGACTTATCATATTCCTGTAATTGTACAGTTGGCAAGATCTGCTATAAACTGTACTTTTCCATTCTGCCTGGGGAAATTAAACTCCATCCTCAGGATGTGAGAAAATCAGGAAAGCTGAATAGTAGTTAGGCACTGGGAATCACATCAAGGCTATTCTGTAACCGAGTAAACCAATGAAGTATCTGAAAAAGAACACCCATCTATACCTTTCACTAAATGTGTCATTTACAGCAGCTGACCAACACATGACCTGGTGTATTATGGTACCAAATGAGGCTTTTACCTTGTGAAGCTGCTACCGAGACAGGAGGCAGCTGCAGTGGAGAGAATCCAAGGCTCCCGTTGAGGAACTGGCCGTTTGCTCCGGAATTGGGGATCTGGACAATGCCGTATTGGTTTATTTGCACGGGTGTAGTAAAAGTCACCACAGAGCCCCCATCCTGGGAGGCCACTGTCTGGACGCCTTCTCTTTTCACCTCAGTGCAGGGTATCAGCCCTGGGAATGACACGGGGGCGCTAGGGCTGTAGGAACTGGTGGCGGCTGAGTTCACAGCAGAACTCTGGAGGACTTTGAATTCCTTCACATCCTGGGAGGTGGATCCCAGGATGTCTGTCATGGCTACGCCATTGCTCACAATATTTGAAGACATTTTTGGTGGGTTCAGTGATACTGTCTGTGTATTTCCCACATTCAGCCCATTAAGGATAACTCCATTGTGTCCCTGAATAAAAGAGTTGCCATTAAGGAAGACAGGTGAAGTACTTGCAGGTACCAAGCTTCCATTCAACAAAACTCCAGAGGAGCTGAGAGATATCTTAGCATTCCCAATTTGTTGCATGTATACTGGCTCCATGTGGCTGGAAAGGCTGAGGTTGGTGACGGCGTCAGATGCACCCGAAAGTGGGTGCGGAGACAAATCCTCGTGTCCCTTGCTGGATTCGTCTTCGGTGCTGGGGTTGCCATCTGATTCACTGTTCAGGGAGAGAGGACATTTTGAAGGTCAAGGGGATGACAATCTGTATAGTTTGTAAAATGTCCTTCAAAACCATCCAAGGTGGTGTTTAAGCAAAGCAGAACCATTGACCTGCCTGGCCCTGCTGAAATTAGAAGTTGTGAGCAAATTCTGCCCAACCAGACAACGAGAAGATGAATTCAGATCCGAACAATTTTTTTTTATAATAAATTCAGAGAAAGACCAGAGGGTTGGATAATGCAAAATTCAACTAAAATAACTTTTTACTGCGTTCTCATTCTTACAGAATCCATTGCTGCTCCAACTCTTAAAGTCACAGAGACAACTCATTAAAGGATGTGTTTTCTCTGCTTAGGAGAGCCAGCCCCTTTCTAAACCCCTTCAGATTGCTATCGTTTTGAAGGCAGATGGAATTGCCAAAGGAGCAGGAGGTGCGAGGTGTCCAGTTTTATTTGCCATCTAGTTAATAAGACACCATTCTCTCACCTGCTCTCAAACTTCTACTCCACCAGACTGATATTCTCATTCAATAAAGTGGTTGCCCTTGTAGGAAAGGCATTTGCAACTTAAGACATGCACAGTTGCTTCTGAATCCAAAGGAAGCCATAGGGACCTATTTAACACACACCGTCCAGTGCCCTGGTGAGGTGGGAGGAAAAAAGTGAGCATCAATCAGAGGTCTTGTTAACTCTCAGACGCCTCCCCAGACTATTCGGTCCTTCTATTGCAGAATCCTGGGCTTAAGGGAAATACCAAGTTCAGGTCAGGGAGGATGGTGGGAGTTTTCCTCATTTGGTGTGAGTCTGGGCGGGGCAGAACAGAAGCAATTTGGAAGCGTGGTGGGACTTGGTCCAGCAGAAGATCCAACATCCCAGTGTGATCGGTTCCCTTTCAAGCTGAGGGGAGGGGATTACCCGGGCTTTGGGCTTCGGGGCCAGGAGCTCAGAAAGCACTTTGATTTATGAGCTGAGGCTGAGCAGCCATCGCCATTGGTGAGGGTGACTCACCAGGGGTGCGGGTGGGAGGTAGATCCGGAGAGGGGCCTATACCAGGCAATAGGGCTGGGGGTTGAGGGTGTGGAGTTAATGGGGAAGAGGGTAAAGTCAGCAGAGCATGGCTCAGGATGTGTGTGTGTGTGTGTGTGTGTGTGTGTGTGTGTGTGTGTGTGACCATGTCCTGGGAACTGGGCCGGCTCTATAGCAAAAGTTACAGGACAGCTAGCCTGCATGTGGCAGGGGCTTCGTATCCAGTGCCCTGGCCTAGCAGATTTCCGTTGGTGTGACTGAAGAGCACTCCAGGGTAGACAGCGTCGCCTAACCAGTGCTTCTTCCATGGGTCACCCCCTCTCTCAAGACCGAGGAAGGATGCTCACAGGTCGGCGGGCATGTTTTGTTTATGGTTACTGGGAGCCAGAGCTAGGACTGCACAGTGCGTCTCTCTCCTGCCTGGGGCCAGCTGTGGGCCTCCAGGCTCCACCCGGGCTCAGGAGCAAAGCAGCGAGAGCGGGCTGATGCCGGTTCTGGAATGCTCAGGGTGATCACCTTCACCTGGCCCAGGCGGGCTGGCTCCCCGGATCCCTGGTTCCTTCCCACAGTAGAACGTGTGAATTGCGTTTGGATTCTTTTCTCTCCAATATCCTCAGGGCGAGAGACACTATCCTGACTTTACCCGCCCAACAATACACACACGCACAGAAACACACAAATACGCATACACACCCCACCCACGGGGCTGACCTGAGAGAACACACAAAAGCGGTGTGTGTGTGGGAAAAGCATTTTCTACTAAAGAACGGGGAGAAAACACAATAAAGTTCAAACCAGATTGGGGGGGGGCTAAAGGAGGACTGGGTGGATAGCTCCCCCACTTCTTTCCTGCTGTCCACCTTTATGTCAGATTGTCGCCTATCCCCCCAACTGCCCCATCAAGAGAGAATCTTGCTGTGTTAGGGGACTCAAGAAACTGCCCTTCAGGCCTGCCACCTCTGAAGCACTGTAACCCGATCCGAACTTGTTCAGAATCAGGTTTCAAAACACCGCAGGGACGAGCTACACGGGCACCCCACACTGCCCCAGGCGCGATGGGAACCGCGTCGGGCAGGGTGAATGATTAACTCTGTCATATTAAAGCCTCGACGTCCCCAGACCCCATCTGGGCCACTAGTCTCCACTAACGCTCCCATTCCTTCCAGAGCGGCCCTGGTGACCTCCAGGGCGAGCCAGGGACTCAGACGAATCTTGAGTATCCGGGAGCGTGTGCGCACTCCAGGCTCCAAGTGAGCCAAAGACCCTGGCCGGCTCCCGCAGCCCCTGCGGGCCCGAAGCCGCGGTGAGAGCAGTTTTGCCGGCGAGCACACACGCTCACTAAGAGAACCAAGGAGAGAGTGGCAACTTCAAAGGCAGCAGGATGGGGGTGGGAAGCCGGGCAGCAGTGGCCAGCCGAGGTGGGGGCGGGGACTGAGACCTAGGCGGGCGACCAGAAACTTCTGGGGGCAGGAGGGGGAGGGTTAGGAGGGAGGATCCCCCCGCTCGTTGCCACTGTCGTCCCCCCCCCCCTTCCCGGTAGGGAAGCGAGGTGGGGGGCGGGGAGAGGTGGGCAGACGGACCGGGCTGGTGGGGAAGGTAAGCGCCATGTTTGCGAGCGCTTTGGAGGAAAAGAAAGCTGGGAAGGGGTGGGGGTGGGGGGAGGAAGGGGGTGGAGGAGGAAAGTTGGCGCTCACCTTTTGGACTGGGTCTCGGAGGGATTCCGGTCGCGTTGCCGCCGGTTCTTGAACCAGTTGCTGACCTGGGTGAGGGAGAGGCCGGTGATCTTGGCTAGGTGCCGCTTCTCGGCGGGCGAGGGGTAGCGATTCTGCTTGTAGAGCTCCTTGAGCGCGTTGCGCGACTTCTCCTTGAAACAATACACCGTCTCCTCGCCGTCCCAGATGGTGCGGGGCAAGGGGAATTTCCTGCGCAGCCGGTATTTGTCCACGGCGCCCAGCGGCCGGCCGCGCGCTCGCTCGGCCTCGGTGTAGCGCGCCTTGTACCAGAGCTGCTGCAGCAGCGGATGGTTGGCCGACTCGAAGCTGTGGCTCTCGAGGATGCTGTACAACTCAGGGTAGATGCCCTGGTGGAAGGCCACGAGCGCTCGCGCCTTCAGAAGGCTCTCGTTGCCACGTAGCAGGTCGCTCTGGGGCAGGGACCACAGGAACCGGGCCAGGCGGTCCAGGTTGCCCCCCTGCTGCAACGCCTCGCACACGCAGGCGACATGGTCCGGCGAGAAGGCCAGCGGGGGCTGCGCGGCGGCTGTGTGCTGGTGCCTGCCCAGAAGTTCCGAGTGGAGTTGTACCTGATCTGCCGCTCCGGCCGCCGCTGTCCCTTCCTCCCGGCTTACCCTGGAGGCAGCCGCGGCGTCCCCCGGCTCCAGAGGGAAAGGGGCTGGAGCCGGGGGGCTCAGCCCAGCCGCCGCGCCCCCCGCCACTTCTCGGTGCGCCTCCTGTCCTTCCGAGGCGCTTTCCATCCCATTCTCCTGCTTGATGTCCGCCGCACTTGCAATCTGCCCGGTGGGGGAGGAAGAGGACATTTTTTTGTTGTTTATTTTCCTCCCTCCCTCACTCCCTCGCACTCTTTTCCTCTTTCTTTCCCCCTCTCTTACTCCTCCTTCTTCGTTTCCCTCCCCCCTCCCCCCTCCGGAAAGCCCACTCCCTCCCTCCCGGTTTCGGCTGGATCTGGCCGATCAGGTTTCCCCCAGGCCACGCAGTCACCATTAAGATAGCTGCTAGAGCAAAGTAGTGTAAACGGATAGCTGCTTTCTGCTGTTCCCCCAACGTGACTCCTCCGGTTGCTGCATACTATATGGCACTGGCCGCCGGGCTGGCCCGGCCGCGCCACCCCATTGGCTATTTCGCATTCAGAGGGAGGAGGAGACAGTGTTTCTATCCCTGTCGATCACCCGCCTCCCACTCCACCCCTTGCCTTTCCCTCTCTCCCTGACCCCCAGGCACCTATACCTGCCGGAAAACACCGACATTCTTTTCTGGCCCTGCTTTTGAATGGGCAGTCACCTAGTGTCGCCTGAAAACTGGACAGCTCTTTCAAAGAAAGACCCTGTGACTCCCAAAGGAATATTAATCGTGTGCCCTTACTGTCTGGACAGCTAAATTTTTAACAAAGAGACCACCCTCAGGATGCAGATGACAAAACTTCAGAGACTAATTCCGAAAGTTTCCCAGCAGCTCACACCTCTCCTCCCCTACTTTGGGATGTCTTTATTAAGGATGTGTATTCAAAAGTGTCAAGAACACTACCAAGGAATGTTCTCAGAGTGAAGCATTGATAGTAATAAAAATTCCGGAGGGGGAGAACTGCTCCAAAACCTTGAAATAAGCAGTGTGTGTAGCTCACTGAGATCACAAAAGCAGAAACATTAAAAGAAAGAAAGAAAGAAAGAAAGAAAGAAAGAAAGAAAGAAAGAAAGAAAAGAAAGAAAGAAAAGAAAGAGAAAAAAGAAAAAGATTTTACCAGAAGGTCTGGAAACCCTAACTGACATGAGCCTGATACAAATAAACATAAAGAAAACGAAACTGGAAGTTTATCCTGGTTGAGTAGTGTAAAAGAGAACTAAGCTTTAAATTATAATGTCTTCAAACACTAGTAGAAACACTTCAAATATGTGCACCAGTAGGTCTTCCCTCAACCAATGCGGTGCTAGGATGGAGGTCTGGGAAGAACACCATCTCTCTATGCAGGCGTCTTGGAGGTCAGTACAGGATCAACAGCCCTTGCCATACACAGACAAATGGAAGACTGGTCTCAGGGTTTGAGGCTGAAGTATGGGGTGGAATGTGTCTTTCCTTCAGGGTTTTCATGAGATCTTAACTCAGGAAGGGACGAGCCTGTCTCTATCTCTGTAGCTACTGTGGGTCATTTGGATTGGCCTGTGGCTACTGCTTCTCAAATGCCTTCCCCCTAACCTCTACTTCAGGCTGGCCTTGTATCGTTTCTGCTTCCCAGTTGGTCATAACTGCCTGCTTCAGCATATTGTAAGGCAGCTGTTTGGGTCACCTGCTGTCATATCAGTTTGGTAAGGTTTTCATTTTTTGCTACCAGGCTGCATTTTATTGTTGGTCAGCCAAGATATTTGATATAGAACCTAATTTTTCTCCTTAAGTATTTATTGTGTGTATGTATGTATGTATGTATGTATGTATGCTGTCTATGTGCATGCACATGCCAGCCATGACACGTGTGGAGGTCAGAGGACAAATTTTGGGAGTTGGTTCTCTGATTTTCTTCTTCCACCTTATGGATTCTGGGGTCTGAACTCAGGTGGTTGGGCATTGGCAAGCACCTTTACCATTTCAGCCATCTCACCAGCTTTCTCTCTCTCTCTTTCTTTCTCTTTCTCTCTTTTTTCAGAACCACTATTCTAATGTGACGAAAGCAGAATTGACATCTTTGGTAGATAACTATCATGTTCAGGATAATACCTGGGTTTCAAAACTTTTTTTGTAAAAAAAAAAAACTTTCTTGCACTTATATATACTTTTTATTTTGGAATAATTTTGATTTGCTGTGAAGTCACAAAAATAGTAAAGAGAGCATTCCTACTTAGCCTTCACATACTTGCCCTTAATGCTGACACCTTCTAGGGATACATTTGTGTGAGAAACTAACATTTGCACATTACATAACATAAATTAATTTTAGATTTCATTATTTGGAGTTCATTTATCTTACTAGTACTTTCTGTTTTGCAGCCCAATCTCGGTAGCCACATTGCACTTGGTTTTTTTGAATTTTAAAAGGATACTTATCAGAGCAAAATAGCCAAGAAACAGTGTGGTTTTGTGGAAAAGATACATATTTAAGGTTCAGCTAGCTAGACTTGGGTTTAGTCCTGGCTCTACCATTTATTTCAGTATAAAAAAGGAGAGAAGATTATGGTAATTATCAAGTAAGTCGTTTCAAAAAGAACTTGATACATAATTAATCTGCTGTAAACAATTGCTATCTTCCTACTGTTTCTTTGGCCATCTTATGATCTTAGGAGTTAGCTTTAGAATTATTACCTATCAAATATAGTGTACGACTTAGGAAAGAACATATTTGGCTTTTGTATGTCTTCTGTATATTGTCTCTAGTATGACTAGGTTATACATACGCACCGGTGGCCTTGTCAGGTCTTCAATAGTGTATCTCTGGAAACCATGGACTTTGGGGCCTGAATGATTCCATTTCTAGAAGATATAATGAGCCCTGCTGCAGAATTCTGCTTTATACATCAGTTAGAGGAGAAGGTGCTTCTAAAACCAGGAATTGCAGTCTTTAGGTTTCTTGAGCAGGTTGATCTTCAGAGCATATCTTTCTATGATTCCCAGGTAGGTTCAAACATGACCAGTAACATAGGAATGGAACACTAGGTCTTGTGTTGAGTTTATCTTGGAGCACTGGTTGCACCAACCGGTTTTTGAAATTGTTCTATTCCTACCCTCTACCATGTTGGGAACACTGAGTCTGTCATGTTGGCATACGATGACATGCTGTGTTGCTTCTTGGTAGGCTCTTCCTGTTTCAGAGAGCAAATGTAGGTGGACTTCGAAAGTCACCCCCTCCATTGCTACTTAATGAAGGTGGTTGATGGGTAGTGAGCATTTCTGAAGGATTATTCTTTTATCAATCATTTTCTGAGTCCTGTCTGAGCATAAGGCATCACATTAGGAACTAAAGAAGGATGAACCTATTGAGTAGGATGCTGAATTCTTGTGGGAAAGATAAAACATATTTATAAATTAATGCAATCTAAAATGTTGCAGGGGGTGGTCTGCTTGTTTGTCCCATCTGCCTGGCTAGCTTAGCCCTGAAATAACCACACAGAAATTGTATTAATTAAAACACTGCTTGGCCCATTTGCTCTAGCCTCTTATTGGCTAACTCTCACATCTTATTTAGCCCATTTCTATTACTCTGTGTGTTCCCATGTGGCAGTGGCTTACCAGGAAAGATTCAGCATGTCTGACTCTGGCAGCTCCATGGTGGTTCTCTCTGACTCTGCTTTCTTTCTCCCAGCATTCAGTTTAATTTCCCCCACCTACCTAAGTCCTGCCCTATCAAGGACCCAACGCAGTTTCTTTATTAACCAATGAAAGCAACACAAAGACAGAAGGACCTCCTACACCACTAGGATAAAAACAAGAATGGACTTTCAGCTGAGTCTTTGAAGGAGAGGGTAGTGATTCATTAGAGTCAAAGGGAGAATGGGAAATGCATGGAGCCATGGTTGTTTGAGGTGTTTCTGAAATACTAAGTCGTTAAATATGGAGTAGAGCTTTTATATAAATGGGTAGTTGGAGAATGGTTAGAAGACAGGACATTGATGTAGGAGGATTGATCCAAAGTTGTAGGCCAGCTTTGGTCACCTAGCAAGATTTGGCCACAAAACAAAACAAAAAGGAAACCCAACTTTGAAATGCTCAGTTTGCTGTCATGCGTGTAGCTGTCATGTGTCCTATCATGGCCACTGTCAGTTGGTCTAGAATGAATACTTTCCCAAATCAAAATCCTTTTTTAAGGGTTTTCTATCTGTGCTAGAAAAATTAAGATTTGTGTTCGGAGACTTGGACAAATGCTTACAAGTTCTTGGTGATCAAGTTATTTGCCTTTGTAGTATATTGATCAACAGAAGGTAAGGCAGAGGGTGACCCAGTGAGTCACATGGGTTACAGTGTAAAGAAGAAATACAGACACGAAATGATGGATTGCAAGACGTCTCCTGGGCATATAGGAATACTTCTTCCTTTTTGTGATGGTATAGATTTCTCCAGAAGCCCAAACTCATTGAGCTGGCTTAAGTAAATGGATGAGTTTACTGAATTATGATTCTGGGTTAGTTACTTTTTTCAATGAGTCTATAAGATATCTGACACAAACAACTTAAGTGGGGGGGGAGGTGGACAGTTTTAGAGGGTTCAGTCCATGTTCAATTGGCTCTATGTTTCTGGGTCTGGAACGTGACAGTCCATCATGACCACAGGAGCATGTGGCAAAGGTTGTCCTCATCATGATGAAGGGGAAGCAGAAAGAAAGGAAATCTCAGGGGACTAAGTATAACCTTCAAAATATGCCCTCAGTGACATATTTCCTTCAACCTGGCTTCGCCAAATAAAGTTTCCAGAACCTCTCAATATAGTGCTGCCAGCTGGGCAATAAACACTGATCACTTGGGCTAGTAGAGCATGTTTTATAGTCAAACCCTAAAAGATACCGAACAATGTGAAGGTCAGGAATGGAGCTGGAAAGACTAAGATCTGCCGTTCTATTCTCTAGTTTCCAAAGGAGCTTTCTTCAGGAGGGAAGTTTCATGGCTCCCTATAGTCCCAGTTAATTCTTGGAGTATCATCAAAGAGACTGTTACTTTTCCTTACTGCCTGTTTGAAAAACTCCAGAGCGGATTAGTTCAGTGTTTTAGGCCAACTTTCAGGTTTAAGGACCTGCATCCTACTGGACAGGCTCTGTAGGAGCATTTAAGCCACTCCGAAGGAACTGTTTTCCATAAGAATTGGGGAGAGATGTTATCTTTAACAAAGGGACCAGACAGCCAGGCTCTTCTCCCACCCCCTGAAAAGGAAAGCCTGATGAGCATCTATATAGCCCTGGGGCAAGGAAGAAAGTCTGCATTTAAGAAAACAGTGCCGAGGGAGGTAGATTCCTTCCAAACTTGGACCGGCAGATTTGGCAAGAGCAGCCTTGTACTTAATTGGTTCAGGTAGCTTGTCTTCAGAGAGCAGGAAGCTTGACAGATTGTTGCTGTTGCTGTTGTTTCCCCCAACATAGATTGAGCTTCCACTTGAAAGGGAAGTCCGATGATGTCAATACTTTTCTCCTCAAAGCTTTCTTGCTGTCCTGTGTGACTGAGCCCTCTCTGTCAGTGATGATGGTGTTCATTTCACACCTTCAGTTTTGTACAAGGCAGTGTTTTGAGTCCATCATGTAAGCCCAAGCGATGGTACAATTTCATCATTATAACACACCCGAAGAAGGAAACTGAGGTAAGGGCCTAAAAAAATTAGGCACAAGTACAATTGTCTGATTTGAAAGCAGGTCATGCTTCTCTTATGAGTTACACTGCTTCTTTTTGATGTTACTGGTAATATATTATTACTGTGAATGAGAATCAACAGGTATAGTGTTAAGCATTTTAAATGAAATATCTCATTCACTCTGTACAAGTGTTATCTTAAATTTATTATTGGGAAAATCAATGCTTGAGTTATCATGTAACTAGCAAGTAAGTAAGCCATTATTTCTACCCAGTTTTCTTAGTGCTGTGGCTCCTATCTATAAACAGCATTTTCCGCTGCCTGTATCTCTAGGAGCGCAGTATCTGACAGAGTTCCAAGTCAGCTGTTGTCTCTGGGCTTCTCTGTTAGCTGTTGCCAACATGGCAAATGGAAACGTTTCTAGCAGTTTCCTTCCACACGTCTTAGTGTTTGCTTTCCCTTGATCTTAAGGTTTGAAGGGAAAGAAGAGCAATTCACTTTACAGTGCGGTTAGAAGTTCTCTTTTTTCAAAGACTTTTCTGGTGCTAATAAGCAATAGTGCCCGCTGAGTGGATGGCATCTTAGCATAGTATCGACTAAACTGTCTGTCTTTCCTGGCTCAGGGACCACACTAATGCACCAGAAGCTTCCTGCTCTTTTAAAATGTAAAGACCCTAAAGTTACCTTTACTTTTGGGAGAGTTGCATTTTGGCGATAGGTTTACTGTGGCTCTTTCCAAAACACAAGTGCAGGATGACAGACCTCCAGACCAGCATGGCTTTTCATGTTTCTTACTTTAGAAAACTTGGATTTGATTAACTTTTATTAGTGAACAGTATTACGATCAAGGAGAGAATATAGTTTACAAAGTGAGCCCCTGATGTTTATACACTGATGTCAAGTCCTGAACCATCAGAACCTGCTTCCTTTGGAATGTGATATGTAGCCCTTTGTCATGTTTCCCTGTCCATAACATATGGAAACCCTAATTCTCTCTTCAACCTATGGATGACTTCTATGTTCAGTTTTTAAAAGGAAGTGGGACTGTTTCTTCTATGTTTTTATCGAGAGGAGAGAATTCTGTAGAGAGGTAAAATGCTGAGGTTGGACACAGCTGATATTCAAGTAATGTGCTAATTTGAAAAACCTTGTCTGAGACAAGTATAGTGCTCACTGAATACTGAGACAGGAGGACTTCCATGAGTTAGAGGTTAGCCTCTAACTGTGGAGTACACAGTATATTCCAGGCCAGAGTGAGAGCCTGTCTCAAAAACAAAAACCAAACCATAAAAAAAAGAAGTGGGCAAGCAGTCCCACCCTTAACTGAGGAAAGATTGGCATTTGATAACATTTGGGAAAGGAAGAGTCAGTTTTCTTTGATGGAGGATCATTGGTATACTTCATGGTAGGCCCCAAATCTAAGAGTAATTGACCAATATAAACTGTCCTGGAAAGCGGGGGGCATAAAGAGAAAGACAATGGGGGGGGGGGAGGGAGGAAAAGAGGAAAGGAAGGGGGGTGGAGGGAGGGAGAGGAAGAGAGCATGAAATTGAGTGGGTAGGAAAGGAGTGGTAAGGGTGGACCTAGGAGTTGGGGGAGAGGGTTGAATATGATCAAAATTGTGTGAAATTCTCAAATAAGTAATGAAAAGAATATTAAAACAAAACAAAACAGGGCTGGTGAGATGGCATACCAAGTAAAGAAAGGCACTCATCACCAACCCTAACGACCTGAGTTCAATCTACAGGACCCATAAGGTAGAAGTAGAGAAACAGCTCCTGCTAGTTGTCCCCTGACTACCACATACATGCTGTGGCACATTAACACACACACACACACACACACACACTTTTAATAAAAAAAAACTTTAAAAAACCCACAACTCATACAAGCAAGCAAACAAACAGAACCATAAAACATTGTCTACAAGTTCACTTCAAACAGAATTTCAGTTCAATGGAGGTAATTACAAAAGATGTATGGCCTCTTTCCTTTTGTGGCCATTGCTGCATCACAGCTGCCAAAACGAATTTCAATCCGTCTGTGACTTCTGACCAAAGCAAGAACCGCAAATGGCATTTCAACGCACCTTCTCACATTCAGAAAAAGATCAAGGCTTCACCTCTTTCCAAAGAGCTGAGGCAGAAGTATCATGTTCCACCTATGCCCATTCGAAAGGATGATGAAGTTCAGGTTGTCTGAGGGCACTACGAAGGCCAGCGGATTGTCAAAGTGGTCCAAGTGTACAGGAAGGATGTCATCTACATTGAACGAGTGCAACGAGAAGGCTAATGGCACCACTGTCCGTCCATGTGGGCATCCACCCCAGCAAGGTCATTATCACCAGGCTAAAGCTGTACTAAGACCGCAAAAAGATCCTGCAAAGGAAAGCCAGGTCTCGACAAGGAAGAAATGAGAAGGCAAATACAAGGAAAAACCAACTGAGAAAATGCAGGAGTAGGGGCGTCTCACACACAGTTTTCATTAAAGACTGCTTAAGTTAAAAAAAAAAAGCTTGGCTTTTAAAATGTCCACATTTCACTGTTATTTGATGGTCATTTATTAATTCATTTTGTCTTCATTCATTAAATATCAATAAAGCTGTGCCTCAGAGATGAATAAGATGTGTCCCTTACAGTAAGTGTAGTTCATTATCTAGTAGAGCTTTAAGTCTTCCTGTGATGCAGTGAATGAGACTTACTATTGCCAAAAAGAGAGTCAGGCTCTCAGATTTTGGGATTGTTGAAATAAAGTTATGTGAATTATTTCTTTTCCCTCCCTCCCTTCTACCCTTCCTTCCTTCATTCTCATTTCTTTCTTTTTCTTTTCTTTTCTTTTCTTTCCTTCCTTCCTTCCTTCCTTCCTTCCTTCCTTTTTTTTTTTTTGGCAGAGTTTTTCTGTGTAACCTTGGCTGTCCTGAAGCTCACTCTGTAGACCAGGCTGGCCTCCAACTCAGAGAGCCACCTGCCTCTGTCTTTCCAGTTCTGGGATTAAACGTGTGTGTTACCACTACCCAGCTCGAATTGTTTTTATAAAATAATCTTTTATTCAATATTTTTGGAAAACAAATGTAGTCTTTTGTTGGGGTAAGATATATGAGAGCCAGGTGCCTGGCAGTTCAGCGTGCCTGGCAGTCTTGAGGGGAAGGTCTCTGCGCAGAACAGGTGCAAGATATTATTTATACAAGTATTCTGACATTTAGTAAGAATTTGCATTAGGGGTGCAAAGAATAGTGTTTAGATAGCTTTCATGAACTTAAACAATTATTTTGCCTTATTTGTTTGGTTTTATTTTTTTGAGACACGGTCTCCCTATGTAGCACAGGCTGTAAGGAATTCACTATGTAGCCTAGAGTGGGCTCCAACTCAAGGCAATTCTCTGCTTCAGCCTCAAAAGTGCTTGTATTATAGGTGTGAGCCACCACACTTAGCATTTTTCTAGTCTTTATATATGTGAATCAAATTATGTGTCGATTACACAAGTATAAAGACGTATACAACACAGACTATCCAATTTCCTGAAAGAAAAAACTAGTCTGTACACCAGCCTAAATCTTCGAAATCATGTGGCCATTTTCAAACCACACGAGAATTTAACTTTCTAATACGAGGTTTCCTTGTAAAGTGTCATTAGGCAAGGGGTGTATAATTTCAAAGCATCCCTTCTCCCATCCCCAATATACTGAGCTGCCTCACCTAAGGTTATGATGGAACTGTAGCGCCAGGATCTGAGAACTCACTCCCGGAACGTTTATGTCGCGGCGCCTGGCTTCCAGCCGGTGCTCTTTCACGAAGGACCATTCCGGCCAAGTGCCTGTTGGTAGGAGCCTGCTTGACGTCGGGTCTGGGGGGAGCTCGTAGGTGGTAGTGCAGAATCAGGCGTCGGGGGTGGAAAGCCAAAGCAGAGGAGACGCCATGGACGATCAGGGCTGCCCCAGATGTAAGACCACCAAATACCGGAACCCTTCGCTGAAGCTGATGGTGAACGTGTGCGGACACACTTTGTAAGTCTGGAGACCCTGGATTCCTAGGGTGGGAGGACAGTCCTGGGAGACGCTAGGAGGCAACTCGGGGGGGGGGGGGACCTAAAGGGTGTGGTTAGTTTCTGCGTCGAGGGGGGAAATGGAAAAAGGCGGAGTTGTTCCTTTAAAAGATCTGTAGCCGCTTGCCCCGAGCTTCTCTGGCCTA
Organism: Microtus pennsylvanicus; assembly: GCF_037038515.1. Lineage (NCBI taxonomy): Eukaryota > Metazoa > Chordata > Mammalia > Rodentia > Cricetidae > Microtus > Microtus pennsylvanicus. The sequence goes on along the minus strand of NC_134592.1, from coordinate 42,052,012 downwards.
CTTTGAACTTGGGAGTTTTGATTGTGGCACCTGCTTTTCCAACCAGTGAAAAATCTCAACTGTTTCCATGCCTTGTGTTGTTAACTAGACTCCAGACTTCTGGCTGAAGTGTTTAATTCCTTACGAAACGTTGTTGTTGTTGTTACTGTGGGTGTATACTGTTGCTATTGATTGAATGGATTAACTGGAAAACCTTCTCTGTGTGTGTATGAGTCCTGATGTATTCGGTTGGTCCTTAATCGTGTAAAGAAAGGAAATACAGACTCTAGGCAGTTATTTTGGAGATAGGTAATGGTTGGCTTTTATTGGGTGCATATTATATTCCAGGCACTGTAGCGTTTTACCATAAGCAATCTCATGGTGAGTTTATGTGGGTACCATTCCCTTCAGCATAGGAAATGAGCCTGAGACTTCCCAGGACCGTCGGTCTTGAGAGTCTAGAACCCAGAAAGTGGCTCTAGGAAGTAAATGCATTTTGGTTGCTTGATGGGGAAAGGAGGGAGAGTGACCGGTGTATTTTGCATAAGTGCAGAATTTTGTCAAAGTGTCAGAGTTTTATGGCGAAGTGGTTTAGTAAAAGGTGGGTTGAGGTTAAAGGTACTATAAAATTTTCAGCATGTATATTCCTGTAGTTTCAGTCTTCTTACGAAAGGTAAATCACAGTGTGATAGACAGCGTTCTTAGGCATGAGTCGCACAATGGACAGTATTTATAATTGCCATAATAGGATTGTTAATTTCCTTCATCTGCTCCTTTTCCCAATTCACCTTTATTTTGCTTCAGACAGTGCAGCTTGACTGAATACAGTAAATGTAGTCAACTGGAATACATGAACAATGGAAATGAGGGATACTGTTGGTATATTATCAGGTACTTGTAAAGACTAGACCTCAAGTGGTAGTCCAGGCTGGCCTTGAACTTTAAATTCTTCTGCCTAAAAGTTCTGGAATTTTGGACATGTGCTACTGTGACTGGCAGACTATTAGGTTTTTGGAGAAGTTTTGTTTAATTTCTCTGCAATTTTTCTTTGAAATACACATATTTGTATATATACTTACATTTGTGTATATATATATAAAATATGTATACACGCATATAAAATGTATTGAGATAATATCTTTCATTACCTACTTTATTCCCCTTCTTTTCCCTTTGAACTTCTTTCCAAATACTCCACCAGTGACTGCACCATTGAAGATGCTATTCCCCCATCCCACCACCGAGACACCCCCTCTGTGATGTGATGTAGAAGGGCAGATGTCTATTGCTGCTGTGTGCTCAAGGTTGAAATGACTGGGACATTTCTAGATGACAGTATTTCATGGAATTCCTCCCCATCTCTGGCTTTTAACATTCTTTTTGCCAGTCCCAAAATGTCCCCACTCCCATGGGTGTGTGTGTGTCTGTCTGCCTGTCTGTCTGTGATATAGCTATCTCATTTTATTTTCTGTTGTACCCAATAGTTAGTGATGGAGTTGTCCTGCTGAAGAGTCTGAATTTTGTTTGCTGAATCTCTTTGGCTTTGTTTACTGTGTTTTGCTGTCCTTTGTATTATATCTGAATTGTTAATTATATTGAGTTTTATCAGAGTAATATCTAATTAAAACATTTGTTGGTTAGACTAATTAGTAAGTGGTGTTCATTTATTTTAAGTACTATATTGTAGTGCCCAAATTATGAAACAGCACCCTCTTTGGGCAGAAAACTTTGGAGAGGGCATTCATTATTGGGGGTTGTTAGAAGACATATGGGTATCCTCCATGGGTCTCTGGTCAAGGAACTCCTGCATTCTGAATTACAGCCCCACCAACTGATCTCCGTCTATTCAGTAAAGCATAACTGATGTGCCTTTTAAAGACTTTTATTTATTTATTTTATGTGTATGGGTGTTTGCCTGCAATGTATATCCATGCACCATGTGCATGCAGTGCCTCCAGAGGCTAGAAGAGGACATTAGATTCTCTGGGACTGGAGCTGCAGATGTCTGTGAGTTGCCATGTGATGCTAGGAATTGAACCCAAGTCTTCTGGAAGAGCAGCAAGTGCTTGTGTGCTCTTGGCTGTCTCTCCAGTCCTTATTACTTTTTAAAAATTTTTTTGAGACATCTCAACCTATGTGCTATATGCCTATGTTGACCAGGAATGTGTTTTGTAGCTAGACAAACCTTGAATTCTTGATATTCCTGCCCCAATTTGAATGCTGGAATTATTAGCTTTGTGCTAACGTGTGTGTGTGTGCGCGTGCGCGCGTGTGCACAAGTGCACCTATATGAGTATGTATAAACATGGAGGCCAAAGGATGCCCAGTGACCTGCTGTATCATTCTCTGCCTTATTCCTTTGAGACAGGGCTTCTCATTAAGCCTGAAGCTAGCTAACCGTCCCTCGTAGTGCTCTGGCTACAGGCGCCTAAGGCCATATCCAGCTTCTTTCTGTGGGTACTGGTGTCTGAGTTCAGGGCCTTATGCTTGCACAGCAAGTGTTCTTAGCTACTGAGCCAACTCTCCAGTACCTCTCTCCCCTTCCCAACCTGTTTGAGACAGGATTTTGCTTTGTAGCTCAGCTGGCCATGAACTAACTAGGTAGCCTAGGCTGGCCTCAAACTCAAGATCCTCCTCTCTTGGCCTCCAGAGTGCTGATATTGGGGCATACGCAGGCGGGAACTTTGGTGACAGAAGGTATCCTAGGGTATTTGGCCTTATGGACACCTTTTAGAACATTCATTCATTCATTTATTTATTTATATGCGTGTTTTACCTGTATATATGGAGTCGGATCTCCTGGAACTGTAGTTAGAGATAGTTGGCCACCGTGTGGGTTCTGGGAATTGAACCTGGGTTCTCTGGAAGAACGTCCAGTGCTGTTAACCACTGAGTCATTTCTGTGGTCCTCAGCGCTTCCTTTCTATGAAGTCATGTTATCAAATTTGTGCCCTAAGAGTCAAACAGATAATAGGAAATTGTATGTTGAATTTTAAGAATTATTGGTTAATATGCAAATTATTTTATTCTGTAAGAGCCCGAAACAATGGCATATTAATTGCTTAGCCCTTTAGATTACAAGTAGAAACAGAAATAAAATTAGTTTTTTTCATCACTTCCTTCTTTGGTGGGCATGAAGTATATCTAACAAGTATTATGATAGCCTTCTTGACTCTCGAGCCTAGATTGGCTATTTAATGTGTACATTTAGTGAAAATTAGTCATTCATTCTAAGGCTGTGAGGGATTGCTTGAGGCACAGTTAAGTAAATTTAAGAATTTACCCTTACCTATGAAGAGATATTGCCAATATTCTACATAAAAAATAGTTTCTTGAACTGGCAATATGGCTCAATGGGTAATTGTGCTTGCCATCAAACCAGGTGACTTGAGCTTGATCCCTGGGACCTACATAGTGGGAGGAGAAAACCCAACTCCTGCAAGTTGCCCTCTGATCTCTGAGACACACTCTCTTCCCCCAAGTAAGTAAATAAATGTAATAAAAAAAATGGTTTGTTAGGTTTAAGTTTTAGGAGTCTGGCAATTTGCTTCCTAATTTACTTAGCAAGTGGAGCCTAAAATGGTATATGGAATGAGAATAATTTAGTGAGAAGCCTGGAGATAGTTTGTGCTAAATCTATTTTCAAAGACAAAAAAACAACAATAAGTTATTAGTTATTACTCTTTAGTAATTGATATTTTTTGTAGGCTTTCTTGTACACTCAATAAAATTGCCAGGTCATTGATTCCCAGACTTGCCTCATATTAAAGAATCATCTGGGATGTCTGTTTAAAATACAAACTTCTGGTCCCTGTTACAATTTTTTCTCAGGGTGAGGTGGGGAGAAGACCCATACTTTATATTACTTATCTAGGTGAATTTTGTGCTCAAATAGTTTTTAAACATTACTAGGGTTGTTGTATAACAAAGAATGGCAGGCATGGTTTCTGCCTCGCCACCCATAACCCCTGTGTTTTTAGCTCTTTTGAGTGACCCAGAGGAAATTAGCTTGTATTTTTACAAGGAAAATTTAGTTATAAAAATTTGTAATTGACAAGCTGGAGAGATGGCTCAGAGGTTAAGAGCAGAGAACCCAGGGTCAGTTTCTAGCACCCACATGACGGCTCACAACTGTCTGTTACTCACAGTTCAGGGGATCCAACATCCTCACACAGATACTCACACAAAACACTGATGCACATAAAATTAAAAAAGAAAGAAAATCATCTAAACATTTCTAATTGAGGCATGAAAGTGGCTTTATGTTATTCTTTTAAATAATCTACTTGTTATAAAGTACTATTTGTTGCTAGGCAGTGGTGGCTCACATCTTTAATCCCAGGATTGGAAGGCAGAGGCGGGTGAATCTCTGGGAGTTTGAGGCCTTCCTGGTCTACAGAGTAGTGAGTTCTGGGACAGCCAGAGCTGTTACACTGAAAAACCCTGACTTGTAAAACCAAAAAAAAAAAGTACTATTTGTTAAAGAAATAATAAACAGAAACTTGCCATATTGACATGTGTGGTGCACGTCTTCAATTCCAAAATTTGGGAGGCAGAGGCAGGTGCATCTCTATGACTTTTCTTTTTCAATGTAGTCTTGGCTGTGCTGATCTCAAACTGATAGAGAGCCACCTGCCTCTGCCTCCCAAGTTCTGGGATTAAAGGTGTGCACCACCATACATGACCTGATCTCTGTAAATTTGAGGCCAGTCTGGTCTACCTAGTTCCAGGCTAGCCAGGGCTATTTAGTGAGACCCAAAAAGAAGAAGAAACAAGAGCTTGAAATCTTGCAACCAAAGGAAAAGGGCCTTTGATTAGTGGATACATCTTAAACTGATGAAGGGAAGCACCAAGGAACAAAATGTTTGGTGGTTTCAAATGCATAAATGATGTATAAGGCAGCCATTGAGGAAGAGAAGGGGAGAGCCTCTTAGGAGAGTCTGATGTGGCTTAGTGAGGAACTTTGTACAAAAGGATTGACAGGAAGCTGGAAAACCTGATAATTAGAAATTAGAAGGGTCTTCGCAATCTTGCTAATACTCCACACCCACCATTCTTTTCAGACATACAGGGAAACGAAAGCCCTTCCAATCTTTTGTGTATACATTTGATAGGGATTATTCAATTAAATTTTAATCATGTTTGCTAAATAAGATTCTATGAAGGTTGCATTCTGTACTTTTCTATGTTTAGAATGAAAATAGCATAAGAGGAAAATACTATATTATCAAATTGAGTTTCATCTACTTAGAACAATTCTCTCTTTACATTTTGTTTTTTAGGATATTAGTTTAAACCAAAAAGAAACACTGCTAAAACTTTAAATGTTCAGTCATGGTTTTGTGGGCTATTGCTGCATTTTGCCACATCTTTATCCTTGGCATATGATATACTAACAGTGTTGGTATTTATTTTATAATTATGATTAGATAACAAGAAGGCTAAATGAATTTTATCACTTTTGAGAAGAAGTAATTTCAATACCTTCACTTTTTGTATTTCATTTTCAAGTTGTGTATCAAGAGATATTTTTTGTGTACAGATATTATATATGTGCAAATATGTATATGAATGCTCTATAAATGGAAAAGACAATGTAAAGTTTAATGAACTTCAGTAGAAATGCTTTGGAGTGTTAGATTTTTATTTAAGTTGAAACATGTAAAAAACAAGAATTACTTTGAGATGAAGGCAAATGAATATATATTCCTTTTTTTTTAGAACACAAATATAGTAGCTACATCATTGAAAATTAATGAAGGCTCCATCAATATGGTGCAGTGTCTCTGCACTGTGGATTCATATATATTTAATGAGCCTGCTATTCTACTTCCAGGTCTCTGAAGCGAACTGCGTCTGACATTAACTCTGATTTACTTGTAAACAACTCATCCCATTTAAATATAAACGCTTTGCAATCTACCAGTATTCAATATAGTTTCTTCATAAGTAATCCAATAATATTTATTTTGTTGACATATCTAAGTTGTTTTTAAACAAACAATACTCAATTTTTAGTGTTGTTTCAGATTTTGCTAAGTAGGTCATGTTTAATTGATATTTTAAAAATGATTACTGGGGCTGGACAGTTGGCTCAGTGGTTAAGGACATTTGTTGTTCTTGCAAAGGACCAGTGTTCAGTTCTCACCACCCTCTCAGGCACAATATGCATGTGGTGTACAGACATACATGCACACCAAACACTCGTGCACATAAAATAACAAAATAAATAAATCTAAAAAAAATTATTGCTGAAGGGTGTTGGTGGCTTATCAACTTTAATCCCAGCACTTGGGTGGCAGAGGCAGGTGAATTTTTATGAGCCTTGTCTATAGAGCAAGTTCCAGGACAAGCCAGGGTTATGCCTAAAAAATAAAAAAAATCAGTGAATATGGTGTTAATAAATACAAATTCTATATCTATACTTACCTTATGCCAAATTGATGGCAAAGCGAGCTGCATTTGACACTAATAAGCAAATATATATACATACATATGTGTGTGTGCATGTGCTCACCTGTGCACACACAAGGATTTTGCTCTATCACATTCCACTTTGTGCTTTTGAGATGGAGTCTCTTGCTGACCTGAAGCAAGGCTGGTGACTGGCCAGTTCCAGCAGTCCTGTGTTCTCCCCCTAGGACAGGTAGCTGCACCTCACTTTTTACATGAGTGCTGGTAGTTTGAACTCAGTTTCTTCTTCTTGTGCTGTTGAGCCATCTTCCCAGCCCTTATTGGAAATATTGGGCAATAGTTTTTAAAAAAGTAATTTATTTGTTGAGACATGGTGTTAGGAATGACAGCTTAGCCCTGAACTCACCATGAAGCTATGGAAGACTTTGAACTTGTTTTCCTCTTGCCTCTACCTGTCTAGGGCTAAGATTTCAGGGATGCACCACCATACCCCATTTACCTGGTGCTGAGGGGTTTGTGCATGTCAGGCAAGGGCTGTCAGCTGAGCTGCATCCCAGTGCCAGTAACATTTTAAAGACAAAAAGATTTGTACCCTTAGCTGGGCATGGTGGCCTGTACCTGTCATCTTAGCCCTCGGAAGGCTGGAGCAGGAGGATAGCAGATTGTAGGCCATCCTGAATTACATAGCAAGACTTTGTCTCACAAAGGAAAAGAAAAGAATGCTTGCTTAAGGTAATTTAAATATATTTTAAAAATCTAAAATATATTTTGAAGTAGATTTTTTCTGCATTATTTAGATTATGGATATCTTGTTTATATTTCAGTTACTCATTAATGTTTAATTCCTTTTGGAGGTTAATTGCAAAAAGCAATCTAATCTATATAATGTGCTACAATTAAATGCAAAATCATATACTTTATAGTGGGCAATCATCATTACTAGGGTAAATTTAGTGCTTCTAATTTTTCCTTGGAAAGTACATTGCATTTCTTATTTATTTCATGTGTTTTGGTTTTATATTATTTGAAAAGAGAATGGAAATTACAACATACGTTATGTGAAGAAGTTAATGTATAATAAACTAGGAACTAATGGAAACATGGTCCAAGCAGATTTATTGCTATGGTGTTTCATGAAAGAGTCCCAAGAATAGATAAGCTCCAGAGTTTATGTTTTTCTTTCTAGGCACTGAAGTTGGGGTGTGGGTGTAAGCACCTGTTCTACCACTGTAGAGGCAGGTGAATATCTGTGAGTTCGAGGCCAGGCTGGTCTGCATAGTGAATTCCACAAAACAAAACAAAGTAAAAATAAAAATCTTATCTTGGAAGTGCCATATTCAGTTATATGGTAGTGAATCTCCTAGATGGGGAAAGGGTTTGTATAGAACAGGTACCTGGAGGGATAGGGTTGTTATTGGTTACTTAGCACAAGAAGTATAATTTCTCCAAATATTTTGAAATTTTATTTTATATAATATTGATGCTATTTCTTTTCTGAATACTTAATGAAATCTGCCAATACAAGTTTCTGGGCCTGTGTTTTTTGTTTTTTTTTTTTTTAAGGGAAGGTCTTCAAAAATTTAATGCCTTTAACATATATATATATGCATATATATAGTATATAATGTTGTCTTTTGTCGTTTTCTCAGGAATTTGCTTCTTTCTAAGTTTTTCATGGTAGTCTATTCTTTTAATGTTTATAGATTTGGGAGTCATTTTGTAGATTATCTATTGGGATTGGACTTCACAACTCTGCATTTTCGGAGTTTTGAAGATTATTAATGCTTTGATTAGAAAGTATAAGTATATACGTAAAAGTATAACAGGGTTACTCAGTGTAACCCTGGCTTTCCTGGAACTAACTCTATAGACCAGGCTGGCCTCGAACTCAGAGATCTGCCTGCTTCTGCCTCATGAGTGCTGGGATTAAAGGCGTGCGCCACCACCATTCGGCAACTGTGGAGTCCATAGGAGCAGTGCCTTTCAGGCAGAAGTAGACCACAGGGAGGGGATTTGAGGTTTCATAGCCTGGACCTACTTCTTGTTGCTGCTCTGCTTCCTGAATGGGAATGCAGTGTGACCAGCCAGTTTCTGTACTTGATACTGTGACTTCCCTGCTCGTCAATGCCTTCCCCTCCACGGACTCTCTTCCTCTGGAATAGTAAACCAAAACCTAAACCAAACCAAACCAAGCCACTTTTCTCCCTGAGGCTTTGTTTGTCAGGATGTTTTGTCAGAGCAGCAGAACAGAAACTCATACTCCCTCCTTTGCCTTCCACACTTTCTGTTGTTGCTTTAACGGTGTTATATTTAGATTCCGGCATGCGCAGCGATTTAGGGATGAATGCAGACAAGGGTGAGTAGGTCTGTACTCAGCCGGAGTGACTAAAGTTGAGATCAAGCATAAAAAGCAAGCTTCACCGGGTGGTGGTCACTCAAGCCTTTAATCCCAGCACTCGGGAGGCAGAGGCAGCCAGATCTCTGTGAGTTCGAGGCCAGCCTGGTCTATAAGCTAGTTCCAGGACAGGCTCCAAAGCTACAGAGAAACCCTGTCTTGAAAAACCAAAAACCAAAAAAAAAAAAAAAAAAAAAAAAAAAAGAAAAGTAAAAGAAAAAAAAGAAACAAGCTTCATGTTCACGGTGAATTTCAGCAGTTCTTAGTGCAGAGGGCATGATTCAAAGAGGGTTTCTTGAAGGGGGTCACACACCAGTTTTCAAGAGATGCTTTCTAGTGTTAAAGTCTCCGTGTAGATCAAGCCAAGGCAAGCAGTAGACCTGGTTCAGGTACCCAGCTCCCAACACCAGCCTTTTTTAAAAATATTTTTATTATAAACTGGGTAAGGTGGCAAATGCCTTTAATCCCAGTGGATCTCTGAGTTCAAGGCCAGTCTGGTCTATAGAGAGGCGTTCCAAAACAGCCACAGTTAAACATACGGACCCTGCCTTGAAAAAGAGCAAAAAAAAAAAAAATTCTTTCTATCAAGATAAAATGTTTTATTGCAGGTATCCTTAAATCTTGGCTGTATAATCAGGCACAAGTTAAGTATATTAGAATTTTAAGTAATGAGGCTTTATGCATAACAGTTTTCTAATCAGTGACTGAATGATAAAATCATCTCTCTTTAGCTCAAATTTTTATATTCTTCTATAAAAAGAAAATATTTTTATTACTCCTAGAGCAGCCTCTACTTATTTAAATTTTATTAGAAGATTATAATGTTATTTTGAAGGAAATAAATCTTCTAGTTAGATATTATTTAAGTAATAAAAATCGAGAGCCACGCACAGTGGTGCATATTTCTAATTGTAACCCTTGGTATGCTGAGACAAGAGGTTTATAAGTGTGAGGCCAGCCTGAATATTGTAGCAAGACTCTGTTTTAAAATCAAAACCAAAGCCAAAAATTGAAACCACTTTCTTTGTTTAGATACTGTGAGAGAAACTGAAATGTTTCAGTTTGATTAAAACTGCACACAGTTTTTGTATGGTTGAACAATGTATTGTAAATGGGTTTTATAAACTTAGGCATTAATGAAATGGTATGACTATATTAGTTTGAAATCTGCATAGATGGAGTCAGAGTGCACCTTTGCCTTTCTTTTCTTTAGTTCTGGATCCCGAGAATCCGTTTGCTACTGTATGACCCTTACAAGGACTGATGCTTGTCCTGTGGTACAAACGTAGGCAACTATACTTTGGCTAGCTCTTCCTGAATTGCTCTGTGAAAGAGTGTTCCATTTAATTCCTCACAGAGACTTACGAAAGTGCTCTTTTCCCCCCCAGACACTTTGGCTACACTTGGGGTTTCTCAAAAGCTCTGTTACTGTTAACTGATTCTTCTGTTATCTGGTGTCTTTGTATTTCATAGCAAGTTTCCAATGTGAAGCAAATAAATACATTTTTAGCTTGAAATTGTTTAACTCTCTGTGTAGGAAAGCTCTATTGGGAAAGGAATTGTGTGCAATGGCTGTTGTTGGTAAGCACCTGACACATCTCCCTCATTTCTGTGGAAGTGTCATATTTCAGTCACCATGGGATCAATTTTTTGGGCAGCTGGAAAGCAGGAAAAGGAAAAACGACTTTCATGGCTGGAAGAAAGTACATTGTGCACCCGCCTAGTACCAGACTCGGTTCTTTTTCCGAAGAAAATGGCTTCCACACGGTGACTCAGCCTCTTGTGGCCTTACCAGGACCAGGTGCACTGTTGATTTTCATCATGGCAGTCTTGGTGTTTCCATACCAAAACAAATGGAAAATGGCCAGACATTTGCACAGTTTGGTTGTGAGACTTGATAGATGAACGTAGTTCTTGGTATAATGTGTATGCTACTTTTCTGGGCATAGATTGTGCCTCATGATCTCCTTACTTAATTTAGACAATGAAGCTCAGTGTATTTTAAGAGTGGGAAAGATTCCCTGTACAAAAGTTTTCCACACACTAGATTCTAGGAATAGTCCTCTTCAGATTGTCCTCTGGAGTGCCCTGTTGTTTGATTGACCTTCATATCCTAGAACCAAATACAAGTTTGAGTTTCACCGAAGTCAAACTTTTCAGAATAAACCTGAAGTAGGAACTCTTTGGGGCTGGAGTTATATATTTCAGTGTAACAGCACTTGACTGATATGTTCTGGGTTTGTTCTCCGACACCAACACTACACAGACAGACAGACAAACGTATACACACACAAGCACACCCATAAACACACAGACACATAGAGATATACACACAGACATACAGATACACAGTCACATGGACAGATGCACAGACACAGACAGACACACATACACACAAAGAGGAACAAATTTCTGAGTAAAAACTAATCACTTTACTAACTGAGGAAGAGAGTTAGTGCCTCCTGCTTTAAGAAGGTCTCTTTTTCAGGCTTATAAATTGTTTAATTAATGGATGAATTAATTTAGTGTTTGTGCATATGTATGTGTGTGAAGGTCAGTTCATAACCTGCAGTTCTTGAGCTTCGGTCACCAAGCTCAGCATAGGTACTCTTAGTTGCTGAATTATCTCTCTGGCCAAAAGTCTATTTTTTTAAAGATTTAACAGAGTGTTAACTGTCATAGCAAGCATAATATATTTTATTTTGATACTTAGTGGATTTATTTTGTGGGTTTTTTCTTCTTTGTCACTGGGAATTGAACCTTGTATATGCTATGCATGTGCTCTCTCTAACACTGAGCCAGCCAGGGGTAAATGTCTGTGGAAGGTTGTGTTTTCCTTGTAGTGAGTACTATTAGTGTCAAATGAACTTAGCATTACAGAATGATCTTATCTTTTGTCCTGAGTATTAGAATTCTTTCGTTAGTAAGTATCACTCTTAGTAAAAATCTTGTGGTTGTTTTCCTTTATTATATCTTGTTTTATAAATAGTTTTATGTGCATTTTAACCTATTTTTTTGGGGAAGTTAACAATTCTTAGTATCTAGGTAATATTTTGACTGGGATAAGATTATCTAGTCTATGAACTCTTATCAGGATCTTATCATATAGCCTTGGCTAGCCTTGAACTTATAGAAATCCACCTGCTTCTTCCTGGGTGCTGGGATTAAAGGTACCACCATGCCTGACCCCGTAAATTGTGTTTTTTAAAACACATTTCTGTTTTTCATTTTCCTGTATTTCTATTGATTCTGTTTGTCTTAAGTGTCTTTCCTTTCCCTGTTAGAGCCATCCATTTCCCTCTCACAGAGCAGATCGCCACTGTAATCTGAGCCAGTAACTTGAAGTTCCGGAGACCAACGTTGGTTGAGATTTTGTGTTTAGTTGGGCCTGGTGGTGCAGGCCCAACTAAACACAAAATCTTAGCTACTTGGGAAACTGAGGCAGGAGAATCATAAATTTAAGCCTTGCCTAGGATGCAGAGTAAGTTCAAGATCAATCTGGGTAGCTTACTTAAATTATGTCTCAAACTAAAAAGTTAAAACTGAGCCCTGGCAGAATTGCTCAGTGGGGAAGGGTTCTTTCCTCTGAGCCTGATAATCTGAGTTTGATCCCCTGAACCTTCAGGTGGAAGGAGAGAGCCAACTCAAGAAACTTGTTCCACACTTGTGCCATGCCATGGCATATATGTGTGCCTACCTTCATACCTGCACACACGTACAAATAAGTTAATAAACAAGGATTGAGCCTATATATAGCTGTATGTGGAATGCCATGAGACCCTAGTTTTAAACACCAGTAATGCACTCACTCTCTCTCTCTCACGCACACACACAGATACACAGGCGTCCACATGTTCTACATCTGAACAAGTAAGTCTCATCTTCATGACTTTTGAAAAGTGCTTTCTTCAATAGTGTCTAAACAGTTTTAGTAGCTTCAAATGGATTAGCAAGACAGGATGATGGAAAGAGTCTTAAGGAACGGACACTTTCGTATGGTAAAATGGTTCTATATATTATGGTATGTTTTAAATATGGATTTCACATACTTTTTTTGTACTTCACCAAAAATTAAATTATGACCTTCATTTGGTCAGAACCATTTACTGAGCTGTGCAAGATCATGTACATACAAAGCTAAAGAAGACACAAAGTTTGGAGCAGCTTAGAGGTACAGTGTTTGCCCAGCTTGGATGAGGCCTTGAGTTCAAGCCCCAGTGCAAGCAGAGCAGGAGGGGATTGGTACCTAAAAGATCCGAGAAAAGAAAACTCTACGTGGTTTTTTCTTATTAGCTCAGTTTGCAATTGAATTTATCAGCTGCTGTATAGGGGGTAGTTTAGTACTTTGTAGAGACTTCATAAAACCCAAAGGCTCCCCATAAATTATCTGGCTGACACAATTTATTTTAATGGATAAGATTACAGATTTTTTTTTTTTTGCTTTTAGGATTTATGGTATTGGAATTTTACAAATTCAGAGTTGGCCTCACCTTCCCCCAGTTAAACAAAATTCATGAAGTTAAGAAACTCATATCTAAGGAGTTAGGCCGTGCAATTTTTGTTAGTTTTGAAGCAGATTCTCTTTTGAGATTTGAACAAGCACACTTGTTTGTTCATCGCTTGTCTTGTTAGTGTGTGGATGAAATGGCCATCACCATGTTGCTGAGCTACAACCCATATCATTTGAAATTTTCCAGTATGGATAGATATTTTCCAGTATGGATAGATATTTTAATTTCTTAGCTTTTTGTGTTGGAAGAGATCTCAGAGAGTTTCCATTCCATACTTTTATTTTATAGATGAATAAACTAGGTTACCAAGGCATGAAGTGATTGGTCAAAATCTCTGGTCTAAAGCATTTTGTATGTTGGAATCCACTGAGACTTAATGATAGGGACTTAATGCTGTCTGGCTTCAACATTACTTGGCAAACTCCCAATTTATTAATGTGTTCGTTGTATCTTGTGCTTTCATATGTCATTTAATGATCAAGTAGTGAAAACTCAGAATTTACGGTGAGTTGTAATTGAGCAGTCATTTTTCTAAACCTATCATTATCTGTAATTTAGAAACACAATGACCAGGAAGCAGTATTAGCGTAAGCATAGTTTAATAAGTTCATATTAATCCATCCAGTAAAGCATAACATTTTAACATACCTTTCAGAGCCACAGTGATGGGAAAAATGATGGAATTGCTTATTGTCAAAACAAAAAGTGCTTTAGAGATGGCTCCTTAGGAAGCTGCTCTGCTGCATGTAAACTAGTTTGACTTAAGCGCCGAGATATACAGTCACATGGGTTGTCTGTCAGTGGCAACTGTTGACTGTCTGCCTTTACATTTAATGCAGGTGTTGGTGAGTTATTATCCTCAACTTGTCACTTGGTGTGGCCGATAATTACTTTGTAGTTATAGGCACTATTATATTCAAAGACTTGCCTTTTAATGCAGTGATACCCAACTTACTCTTTTTTTTAAATTTTTTAAAATTTATTTTATTTATTTATCATGTATACAATATTCTGTCTGTGTGTATGCCTGCAGGCCAGAAGAGGGCACCAGACCTCTTTACAGGTGGTTGTGAGCCACCATGTGGTTGCTGGGAATTGAACTCAGGACCTTTGGAAGAGCAGGCAATGCTCTTAACCACTGAGCCATCTCTCCAGCCCCCAACTTACTCTTTTAGTCTAACATAATAGTTGTGTCATGCCATGCATATGGAACTACTGTATATATATTAAATGAATATTTACATATAATATCATTAATAGCAATAATCTTGAAGTCCAAAATAGAGAACAAACAGCAAACACGTTGTCCAGTGTTGTGGAAAGCCTCCTTGCCTAGAGCGCCCATTAGTCTGAAGTGTGCCACTCTCTCTTTCCTCATTGACAACTTTACATTTGTGGCTGCAGTCACATGGCCCTTTGCTAGGGAAGCTCTGTTGTCAGTCTGTCAGGTAGCAGAGCTAATTGTCTTTTAACTCTACCCTGTCTGCCAGCTGTCCAGCAGGCTAGTAAATAGATAAAGCTTATCACAAGAGGTTAGGAGTTAATGGTCTGGTTCCTTTGGAACCCAGACTCTTGGCCACTTGCTTTATGTGTGTGAGGAGGACATGAACTGCTGAGAGGGAAGATTTGAGACGGATTTAGGAGGTGGTTGAGATGTGCTGATCAGAACTCCGAGACTAAGGAATAGTGTGCCTTGGCTTGTCACGTTTGGTTATGTCTTTTTATATAGCCCAGGCTTGACTCAAACTCTTGGCAGTTATCTTGCCTCAGCTTCCTAGATGCTAGATTTACAGATATATGCCACCATTCCCTGATCACATTTGAAATTTTGGTAGTTATGTGAAAAATGAAAATTTGAAGATTTAGTAAGAGTCTTTCTGGAATAGGGCTGATGAGATATAGGTAGATGAACAAGCAAATCAATTAGCAGCCATGGTCAGTGAAATAGTATCCCAGGCGGTTATAGAAAGAGGTGTAATTAGAAGTGAACTATAATTAGAGAATGAAGTATAAATTGTGACAGGGATCTGATCATCCAGATCAGAGGGGACACCAAGGGGTAAAGGATTGGCAGTGCTGGCTCAGAAAGACTTAGGCAGAGTTTGGAATGTGACCTAGCAGGCTGGTGCTTCTCCAGTACTGGAGAAGGTAATGGCAACAAGATGTTTAAACAGTTAGGAACTGCGGTGATTTCCTAAAATGTTAATGGAAAAAGATACAGTCAGGATTTTGTTGCTCGAGGCTGCTGTTTCTGATTCCTCTGAATATCTTGCTGATCTAAACACTGTGTTTTGTTCAGTTTTGAACTTTTACTTTTTTTTCTATTTTCTTTTTCTTTTTTTCTTTTTTTCTTTTTTTATAACAGGGTTTCTCTGTGTAGCCCTGGCTGTCCTGGAACTCATTTTATAGACCAGCTGGCCTCGAACTCATGTAGATCTGCTTGTCTCTACCTCCCAAATGCTGGAACTAAAGTTGTGTGCTACCATGCCCAGCTGAACTTTTAATTTTTAATGTGATTATGATTCTAGGAGAGATTGGAGGTAGCCTTAATTAAGTGTACAATTCTTAAAATCTGCCTCCAAAATTTAGACTTGTAGTCTGAAAAATATATAGAATCCTAACATGTAAAAGTAAAAGGATAACTTAAATGCTTTTTAAAAATGGATTTAATATTCTAATTTTTGGTTTTATTATTTTAAAACTTTTTACATTAGTTGTGTGTTTGAGTATGGGTGAATGCACATGTCCCATGCATACATGTGGAGGTCAGAGAACAATCTGTAAGAATTGGTTTTCTCCTCCAATCACGTGGGTTTCAGGGTTGAACTCAGGTCATTGTTAGGCAGCTAGCACCCTTTAACTGCTGAGCTATCTTATTGACCCTATTTTTTAATTTCTTTCTTTCTTTCTTTCTTTCTTTCTTTCTTTCTTTCTTTCTTTCTTTCTTTCTTTCTTTTTTTTGGGGGGTGTTTTTGAGACAGGGTTTCTCTGTAGCTTTTTGGTTCCTGTCCTGGAACTAGCTCTTGTAGACCAGGCTGGCCTCGAACTCACAGAGATCCGCCTGCCTCTGCCTCCCGAGTGCTGGGATTAAAGGCGTGAGCCACCACCGCCCGGCCTATTTTTTAATTTCTTATTTTTAGTTTTAACTTTAGTACATGTGTGTATATATGTAAATGAATGCACATGAATGCACATTCTGTGGAGATCAGAGGCTGATGTCAAATATCTTCCCCAATCGCTCTGTGTTTTGAGACAGAGTGTTCTTGAACCCGGTGCTTCCTGATTGGCTAGATTGGCTGACTAGTAAACCTTGCCTCGCTTGCCTTTGCTTCTTTTGGCACATGGGTGTTGGGCATACAAACCCAGGTCCTTATGCCTGTATGGCAGATACATTACTTTAGCCTGATAATATTCTAAGAAGACAATGTAATTAATATAATAGGAGTTCATCGCTTAAATAATCCATACTACTTCCTCTTCCTCTCATTTTCAGTGCCTTGTTTCCCAAAATCTTTTTGAGAAATGCTCATATATAGGACAAACAGTAGGTGAGTGAATATTTAATGCTAATTATTATATGATTTTAGATTTATTCCATGGGAGTTTTATTAATATAGTTTAATAATCTTATTATTAAAAACAATGACCTGGGTAGATATTTGTTAGAACTTCATATATAATTGAAAACTTGAAACAAAATGAGAGAATAGATATTCTTTTTTGCTCGCTTTAGCTTTTTGAGGCAGGTTTCTCTGTATAGCCCTGGATGTCCTGAAACTCACTCTGTAGCTCAGACTGGCCTCAAACTCACAAGAGATCTGCCTGCCTCTGCCTTTGCCTCTGCCTCTGAGTGCTGGAATTGAAGGCTTGTGCCACCAATACACAGCTAAGAATAAATATTCTGTAAGAACTAGGAGGGCTGGGAATATAGCTCAGTTGGTAGAGTGCTTGCCTACCACGAACAAGGCCCTAGGTTTAATCTCAGGCTACCAACAAAAAATAAACAACCAAAAACAAAATGAGAAAAGTAGGCAAGGCTTATGCCTGTGATCTTAGCACTTGAAGCTGGGACCGGAAGATGTAAGTTTAAGCCTGGGCTACACTCACTATGTTAGTAAGTTCCAGGTCATTCTGTGCTATAGTATGAGGGACCCTATTTTAACTTTCCTTGCCTTGAAAAATTAAAAAGTAGTAAGGTAATATGAAGGAAATATGTTCAGTAGTAAAAACTGTTTCTAAGTAAACCAAGTTTCCAAGCTTCTGTGTTAATGTGTAGATTGTGTTCAGAGCATTGTTTCTTTTAGATGAACATTTAAAATACAGCAACAGGTCAGGGCAATGGTTTCCATATGCTTCTGGAGGTGTTAACAGTGCACGTTTAGATTGGAAATGCAATATAACCCACACTCCATTTTGGAAGGTGAGTGAAAGAGCATGTCACGGTAATATTTACAAGTAACCCTGTGCTTCGTGGATTTGTAACTTCAGTTTTATGAGTTTCTGGAAGCTGCAAATCATTCCTCCACAAAGCGTAGTCTGACATGTGTGCTCTGTCTGGACCAGTGTTTCCTCCACTACGTACTGTTTATCCCTATGGACTCTCTCTTAGGTAACCTATATTGGTAGGGAGGATTCAGCCCAACTTGCAGCTCAATTTGAAGAGATTTAAATTATCTAAAACAATGAGGATGATTGGGGAAGTAAATAAAAGCCAAGCAGTAATTTCATCACTGAGACCCTTTTAGGTTTTTCTAGTCATCTTGAAGGCAGGGACAATTGATGTTTAATACTGTGTGTGTGTATACGTGTGTCATGTGCTTGCATGAGGAGGGACCCAGATGTTTGTGCTGCTGTGTGTTACATGGATGCTTGATGTTGATGCTGAGTGTCACCATTGCTTGCTACTGTATATATTGAGACAGGGTCTCAGTTGGGCCCATAGCTTGCCGACTCAACTGCTATAGCTAGTCAGCTTTCTCTAGGAGTCCTGTGTCTCTCCTTCCCACACACTGGATTGCAGGGCTGCTGCCTCCATGGCCGGCTGACTTTTATGGGCATGGTCTGAACTCAGGTCCTCACAACTGCACAGCAGGTGCTTTACCTGCTGAGCAGCTCCCCAGCCTCCTCTTTGGTTGATTTAAAAGCCTAGCTTCGCTTATTAAAATTCTGTCATGGTTTATAAATAGTGTGACCTTCAGAAAGACAAGGGAAAATTGCAGTCATTTTCAAGATATGTCTGTGCAGGGTTTTTGTAATCTTTTAAGTAACAAATTTATTAAAAAAGTTGGGACAAGAAGGGAAATAGAACATCCTAGGATGGTTTGAAGAGTACTACTATTCCTGAAATGTTTGTGTCACAGTAATGGTACTGAAGATTTTATATTTATTGTCTCATTTAGCATTTTTAAAAAGGGTTTATTTATATTATTATTATTTTGACACTTTTCCCCTTTTATTGAAAATAGATTTTTTTCCCTCACATATATATCCTGATTATGGTTTTCCCTCTCTTTACCCCCAGTTCCTCCCACCTCCCTTCACATCTGGATCTACTTCTTTTCTCTGTCTCATTAGAAAACAAGTAGGCATCTAAGGGATAATAATAAAATATAATATCATATATTAAAATATTATAAAACACAGCAATAACTAGCCTATCAGAGTTGGACAAGATAGACAAACAAGTGGAAAAGAGCCCAAGAGAAGGCACAGGAATCAGAGACCCAATTGTTTGCACATTCAGGAATCCTATAAAACACTAAACTGGAAGCCATGATATAAGGATAGAGGAGTTCAGGCCCTGTCTATGCTGCTTCAGTCTCTGTGAGTTCATATGAGCCCTGTTAGAGAACATTGTTCTCTTGGTGTCCACCATCCCCTCTGGTTCTTAGACTCTTTCCTCTTTCACTTGCACAGGTTTCCTGAGTTCTGAAGACAGGGATTTGATGGAGATATTTCAAGGTCAATCATTCTTTATGTGATGTCTGACTGTGGGTCTCTGTATTTGTCCCCATCTGTTGCAGGAGGAAGCTTTTCTGATGATGGCTAAACAGGGCACAATGTATGTGTATAGCAGGATGTATTAGGAGTCATTTTATCACTACTTTTTTGTTTGTTTATTTTAGAACAATAGTATTTCTTTTTACCCTAGGTCTCTGGGCTTAAGTTTCTGTTCTTGGTCACCCAAACAGTTTTGGGTATGGGTTCCATCTCATGGGCCTTAAGTCAAATCACATATTTGTTGGTTACTGTAATCAGAGACTATTGATTTGTTTCCCGGCCACCCAGACCAGAATAATCACATAGAAACTATTTACAACACTGTTTTGGCCAATAGCTTAGGAATATTCCTAGCTAGCTCTTACATATTAAATTAACTTTTTTTTTCTTGGGTTTTTCGAGGCAGGGTTTCTCTGTAGCTTTTGGAGCCTGTCCTGGAACCAGCTTTTGTAGACCAGGCTGGTTTCAAACTCACAGAGATCCACCTGCCTCTGCCTCCCGAGTGCTGGGATTAAAGGCATGCACCACCACCACCTGGCTAAATTAACCCATTTCTATTAATTTATGTGTCACCACAAGGTTGTGGCCTACTGATAATGTTCTGGCATCTTTCTCCTTAAGCAGCTACTTGTTGTCTACCTGACTCTGCTTCTTTCCTCTTCTATCTCAGCTTGGAATCCCTGCCTTGCTGTATTCTGTCCTGCCATAGGCCAAAGCACCTCTTTGTTAACCAATGGTAATAAAACATATTCACAGCATACGGAGGAGAATCCCACATAATTTCTTCCTTTCTGTCTAAATAAAAAGGAAGGTTTTAACTTTTAACAAGGTGAAATTATATATAGCAAAACAGGAATCAAAAAAGAATTACAATTACAATGTACAGTCTATTTGTATCTAGAAAGTTTTATATATAATTTATCTTTTATCATAACTAGGGAAAACTATATCTGTCTTCAACTCCATCAAAGACCCCAGAAGAATATAATATTACCTAAGTAAACAGGAAGTGCATTGTAAGCAACTTCCAAAACTCTAGAATTAACAGGGATATCTTGCTGCCTGGATAGTCACCAACGTTCTTCTGTAATATTGGGGCATCTATCTTCAGTCTACAGGCCCAATGTATCCAGCAGAATTTTCCAAGAAGAAGGAAATTTGAAAGACTGTTTTGCCTGTATTGGCAGTTTGTCAGTCACTTTCTTCTGTGTCCTGCAGAATGTCTGGCAGACTCTTTCATGAAGCATGAACCCTGAAGGCCCGTCTCACCTTTAGGCAAGTTTAGCAGTCATTTTTCTGTGGGTACTATAAGTTCACTTTATACAACATACATTTATAAGCAGTCCAGGCCAGAATGGCTAGCCTTGTCACATCGAAGGCAAATTCCATAATGAGATTCTTCAGTGCCCATCAACCTCTCTGAAGTAATCGGTGATGCCAGAACCAGACATATTTCACTGTCGAGAAAAGTCTAAATTTTTAAAAACCTTTCAAATGCCATATTCTGTAGGTGTAGATGGAGCAGCGGGCTGCTTCCTGCAGCCCAGCTCCCGGCTGCCTGGCTAGCTTATGCCCCGAAATAACAACACACAAACTATATTCATTTAAACACTGCCTGGCCCAATAGTTCCAGCCTCTTAGTGGCTAATTTTCACATCTTGATTAATCCATTTCTAATAATCTGTGTAGCACCACGAGGTGGTGTCTTACAGGGAAAGATTCAGCATGTCTGACCTGGCGGCTGGATCCATGGCGTCTGCCCTGGAGAGGAGAGGCATGGCATCTGGCTCACTTCCCTTCTTCCCAGCATTCTGTTCTGTCTACTCCACCTACCTAATTTTCTGACTTATTAGGCCAAGCAGTTTTTTTATTGATTAACCAATGAAACAACAGATTGACAAATGACCTTCCCACATCATGTAGGTCTTTGAAGTGTTGAAGATTTTCTATCTAACTGAAATATATCTCTGTATCTAGAAAACATAACATGACTACAAGTTTGACTGCTATAAATAACTATCTATTAATCTGTAATTTTAATTGTACACTAAATTATTAAATAAGCTGTATAAATATAATACCTTAAACAAGAGTAGAAATACAATATAGCAAAATTGACCTTAAATTTGTATCAATAAACCAAAGTCCATATTATCAATGTTTCTTTTAAAGAATTGACTATGATCATTTAACCATTTATAACCTAACTCCTTTTAAATGAAAATAAACTTTTATAAATAATCATTTTGGGAATTTAGGCATAGTTTTCTCCAAATTGCTTCCTGTTGTTTGTGGGCAAAGTATTTTTAGGGTTCACGGAGACCTTTCTGGGGATCTTGTTCTATCAAACCACATTAGCCTGGAAGAAATCCACAGGTTCTCATCTTCTGTGGAAACAAAAGCAGAACCTCTTTTTCAAAGTAACATATCCTTAGACTCAAATTTTGAAGTCAAGATACCTTTAAAATATATATGAAGGATTAGCTTAGCAGTCCCCAGAATCAAATGTCTCTCTGCAGTCAAAAAAAAAATTCAAAGAAAACACAATAATATGCATAATCCAGATTCTCTGTGTATTTCCCATCTCTACGTGACTTAAGTATTTAACTCTGTTACTTTTTCCTTAAATCTATTACTGTTTGTACTCTTTCTTCTCTCTCTCCTAAACCCATATACATTTATCCAACACTGTGACCCATTTTGAGGTCTTTTTTTTTGGAGGGGGAGTCTGAATCTGTCTTATTGTATATCTGTAATTATTTTCTGACCAAGAGAGTTTTTTGTTTTGTTTTTAAATGATAAGCAGGCGTGGCTCGGACTAACTCTGTAGCTTTGCCTGTTGGCTCTGCCCTGTCCAACATAATGGAGGTATGTTTACCGCCTCTGCAAGCCATGTTCACTGCCCCAGCTCCAGGGATGCAGTGGGTCTGTGTCACCATTATGCGGCTTGTAGCACTCTGTGTTGCCAACACAAACCAGGAAGTCATCTCTTAAAGAAGCCATGCAGTTTTTGCTACTAATGCTGAATCAGGAAGCCTTCTCTTAAAGGAGCTACACCTCTGCTCACTGCCAGCAAACAGAGCTTATCTGAAAAAAAAAAATCCAGCTACAAAGAAGCTGCACTTTGTCCTGTTCTTTGTGAGTCTAGAAGCTGTTAAGGCCAACCTAAGCTACCTAGCATGAGACTGTGACTCCAAAACATTATTTTTGTAAGTAGTTTGTAAACAATAGGCTATGTATCAGCTGGCATTTAGTCTTTTCTGTCTACATTATAGGTATTTCAAGCCATTAGAAATTTGATAAAGGCAATGAAAGGCTTATGAACTGTTAAAAGTGTAAGGGCAGTAAGAAAAGATTGACTAGCAAGTGGGTAGACGTGGTAGGTATGAGAGGGAGTGTGACAGAAAGCAAGCAAGCATACCACACTTGACAGAAACTGAGGTTGCGGGTGGGTATGGCTTGGGGGTTGAGTACTTGCCTAGCATGTGTGAAGCCCTGTATTTGATTGCCAGCACAGCAGTCCCTGTCCCCCTAAAGTACGTGAAGATATAGCTTTAGGAAATTAGTTCTCCAGGTCATGTGTGTGTTTCTCTCTTTTTATAATTCCATTGGCTTACATATAGCATTTTTCTTTAAGAAGGTAGGCACATTATACTTCATCACTTGGAGATGATTTTTTCTCCTTTTTTTTTTATTTTTCTAGACAGGGTTTCTCTGTAGCTTTGGAGCTGTCCTGGAACTAGCTCTTGTAGACCAGGCTGGCCTTGAACTCACAGAGATCCTCCTGCCTCTGCATGGGATTAAGGGATGTACATAAACCCAGATACAGGCATTTGACTTGATGTTATGTACTTTTGCATACGTATAAGACTTAACATTTTCAAATGCTATTTTAAAAATTCATTTATTTATTTGAGACAAATTCTTGTGTAGCCCAGGTTGGCCTTGAATTTGCTATATAACTAAGGCTGGCCCTGGATTCCTGTCTCCTGTTTTCTCCTGAATATTAGAAGTACAAGTATGTGATGTTATCCTTAGCCTTTTAATTTTTATATAGGATTTTTATTTTATTTTATTTTGAGACACGTTCTCACTATGGAGCAGTTGGCTGTCCTAGAGCTTGCTATGTAGACCAGGATGGCTTAGAACTCAAAGAAATCCACATGCCTCTACCTCCTGAATGCTGAGATTAATGATGTGTGTCTCCATGCTAGGCTATATAAGAATTTTTAAAATTGCTGTGGTTTTACCTATGTTCTCCCTGCCAGTCTCATTCCAGAATATATATGGGGAAAGGCTTATGGTTCTCTCCACATAAAAACATCTATGTTTTCGGCTTTGTTGGCAATACAGTCTGTTTCTGTGTCATCAGGTATCTGCAGGAAATAAAATACTGCATTAGTAACACATGTATGTGTGTCATCTGTACAAGTATTCTAGTGGCAAGGTTAGAATTTGAAGCAAAGTATATGACAATAAATGAAATATTCATATAAGATGGTTATGTGACTTGGTTGAATTTAATGGGCAGGGCTCCAGGAACTGCCGTAGAGGCCATTTCTATTGGCCGAGACCAAGGATTGCCATATTACCATACACTCTTCAAGCTCTTTATTGGGCTCTGCTAATAAGCTTTCTGAATAACAAAATATTTGAGGAAATCCCCTTAAAAAGAGTAAAAGTCTCGTTTTGACTCTGAAAGAGGTTTCAGTTCATGGCTCCTGGGTTCTGAGCTAAAGCCTGTGGTAGCATAGCAGCATGTCATGGGAGGGTATGTAGTGGAGGAGACCTTTTTATTCCTGGTGGCCAAGAAGTGTAGAGAGCCACTTGGGAGATGACTCAGTGGTAAAGTGCTTGCTATTACAGAATGAAGACCCGAAGTTCTCTCATTAGGCCCCACCCCGTAAAGGCTCTTTGACTTTTCAGTAGCACCATGGGCTGAGGACAAACACCTTTTTTAATACATAGGCCTTTGCAGGACATTCGAGATTTAACCACAGCATGAGCCTAGTCTGCTGACAAGTGTGCTGGTTTTGGTTCTTTGTACAATCCAGAATTACTATTCAGTCTTACTATGCCCCATAGCCTCAGTGAGTGGGTGCAAACCTATGAATATTTGTGAATACAATGTAAATTGACATTAACCTCTCCAGACTCAAACTGCTGCTCCTTCCTCCTTGTTAGAATGAGGCACAGTAGAAGACTCAGATGAGCATAGTAAGTCCTGACTCAAGTCTAGCTCACAGTAGGTTTCTGTTTTTACCTGGGAGGCATTTAATCGGTTCCTAAATGTGTAGTTTGATATATGTACATGGTACTAGCAGAAGGCTTTAGTTGGCCTTAATAGGGAAAGTCAAGGTAAAACATAAAACTGTGCCTTCTCTGTTCTGCAGAGTGCAGCTGTCCCTGTAGTCTGAGTTTAACACGTTCATTGGGTGTAGATTTGGTTTTCTGTCCACAGCCAGTACTGTTTTCTGAGCATTTACAGTTTTTGATCCACCATCGTGGGATCTTGAGTATTATACTGTTTCTTGCCAAGAGTTCTACTTTATACTGAGGCAATGAGTCTCAGTTTATGAATCTTTTGACCCAACTCATTGCTTCTCTATCCATGATCCTCTGATATAGAAGTTAAAATTTTGTCTCTTAAAGATCAGCTGAAAATCAGGCTTGGTGACACACATCTGTAATCCAGCACTTGAAGGCAGAAGCAGGTGGCGAATTTGAAGAAATCCTGGGTTAAGCAGCAAGGCTTTCTCAAAACAGGAAAAAAAAAACCAACAAAAAACAAAACACACACATAATTTCTTTTGAGGTGTCTGATTGAAGGCAATTTTCTACAAGAGTTGATAGCATCCTTCAGTATCTTTTTATATCTTGAATATGTGACCTTAATATGGATGACTATTGGGTGTCCTGAGCAGATACAATACATGGATCCTTGAACACAGGGATCAGAGTAGGTGCTCTCACTTGGTAACTTTAGGCTATGTGAGTTTAGAGGTCGTGTTCCTATCAGGGGAAATCCCACTAAGGGACAGACACAGTGAGGGCTTCTTTAGGACATGCCTGCTATCTAGTCACATGGGGCTCCTTATGCTGAAAGGTTACTAGGGAAGCAAAGGAGTCACCATGCTAGCAGGAGTATTTGACTTTCTTCGTCATCATGAGGGGTTCAGGGAAGAATATGCCTGGCAGGCAAGGGAGCCACTGGAATGTCTCCTGGTGCTCCCAAACCCATTGCTGTGCAATCATACAAGTGTAGCAGCCACAGCCTGCAAAGGCTGTGGAATCAGGTGTTAGGGCTTTTAGAGACAAGGGTTTGGGTAAACATAATAGCAAGTTGCCATGCCAGCAGCTGTTGGCAGAGGATGAGGGGACTCTAGAGTGGGATGATGCCAGTAATGGCCAGGAAATGAACTGCACCATCGAGGCTGTAGCTTTTCCTCTCTGGAAAAAGGAAAGACTTCTTAATGAGCTGTCCTAGCTATAAAGGGATCCTTTTCTAGGAGACAAGTAGTTTTTGGATGGTTTAATAAACCACTCATTTTTCTACAGCATTTTATGATTGATTTGTAGAATCCATATATAGTCTGAATAATTAAAGTACTATAGAAATATTGCCTTGCTTTTGTGGCAAGGCTTCCACTAGTATTGTACCCACCCTTTCACATAGAAGCTAAATTTGTATAAAATGAAAATTATCAGTCTTCTTTACATGATTTAAAAATTTTAAGTTACCTTTAGGAAGTTCCTGCCCCAGTGTCATAATTATGTCTTCCAATAATCTCATAAAAATTTAAAGTTTTCTCTCTTACCTATTTGTTCACATGAAATTTATTTTTTGTATGCAGATATTTCCCCTCATCTAGAAAGCCAATGGTGTCTCAAGCATTTAGTGAGAAGTATTCCTTTGCATATTGGTTATAATGCTATATCATTCCTATGTCAAAATCTTAGATATGCATGAGTCTTTGTGTGTGTTTGTTACACAGTCTCATATAGCCCAGGTTATCCTGGAGTTCACCATATGACCTTATGTCATCCAGGTTGGTACTGAACTCACAATCTCAGCCTTCCATGTGATGGGATTATAGGCATGAGCCATCTTGCCAGACTTTTCTTATGCTTTTTAAACTTCTTTGGTGTGTGCTGATTGATATTTTGGTGGTGAATGGATCCATGCACATCTTCCTGGATTGTCAATTTTACCTAAGGAAAAAATTTAATAATTGATACCTATTTGAAGGTATTTTCCAATTAAAAAAAAAAAAAAGGACCATTATAGAGACAAGTAAAGTTTTCTTTTTTTTAACAAGTAAAGTTTTCATGATTTTTTTTTTAAAGATAAAGTATTATATTTTGTAGAAATGTTGACCTGAGGGAAGTTTGGGGAAACATTTGAGGCTTGTCTTCAGTCTTTTTGCATGTACATTCTCCTAGTTTTTCAGAGTATCATTGGAAAGACTATGACTACTTTACAGGAACTTCCTTTTTCTTTTTTGTTAAAATGTTCTTTTTATTGTTGTATTTCTAACTCGAGAGCATAATGGCTCTTATTTTTGCTCTGCTTTATGCTTTTTTTTTGAAAATATTAGATTTAATAGAAAATATCACATTGTAAACAAGTCTACTGATCCATTATCTTAGCAAAGAATGACAGCATGATCGCATATAAAAACGAGACAAAATGCTGGTACTAAACACAGTACTTCTAGAGGGGTGCCAGGGCCTCAAAATCTGTCCTGGAAATAGGCAGCTGTTGCTTCAACAGGTACAAAGACAAAGCAGGAGGCAGTGACCACTCCACTGAGGCTGGAGAATATAAACACAGGGGGAGCAGAGGAGCCTGGGAAGGGGGCTTGAAAGACAAGTAGGCAAGGGTTGTATTTCTGATGCTGAGACCATCTGAGGACACCTCGCAAGCCTGAGAGGTGGGGGGGATCACAGGTGGTGTAAGTGAGGAAACAGTATTAACCTGTGTGAAATCTTGTTGCTCAGCTCTGAGGAAGCAGGAGAGCACAGCACACGTGTGTGGGTTCCGGCTCTCCATGTTGGGTAAACAACACTGAAATCATGGGCATGTCTACCACCCGAGTGGACCTCCTTACTAGGGAGTGTATAAGAATCCTTCGAGAAAAACACAGCTCTGATGGGAAAAGGGCTTCCACCTTTCTCGTGTTGGAACCTTGAGGGAGAACAAGGCATGGCTGGACTTTGGAAACTCTGAGTTTATCTATGAAAGCCACCTTAGCCCCTCACCCCATGTCCAAACCTAACCAGAAAGCCTGTTTACAGAAAGGCTAGCTATTGATAGCAAGAAGAGAAGATCCAGGCAATGGGAGCAAGGGATAGGCTTCTCCCTCAGGGACTTGGTTCCTACAGGAAGGGTGCTTCCTTGTGCATAATTCAGGTTCTGGAAGTGTGGTCTTCAGAACAAAGACTCTCAATGAGCAAACCTGTGGAAGAGGGACCCTCAAGACTCCAAAGTGCACAAGCCCACTCAAGAGCAAGCACACATACAGTCAGGGCTTCTCTATGGGAGTGTGTTGGCCATGTGTGTAGGGGCAGATGGAGAGGTGAGAGTCTTCACTTGGGTATAATGACAGTCAATGATGGAAATCATCTCTATTTTACAAAAATAAATCACGAAAAGGTGCAGAAGGTTGGGGACACAGCTCAGTTAGTAGAATACTTACCTGGCATATGCCAGGCCCTAGGTTCAAACCCCAGGACTGAAAAAGAAGGTATAAACAATGTTCCCCATAGCTAAACTCCCCAGCCAGTATGTGCCTAGCCACGGGTCTGCAGCGACCGTAGGGAACTGAAGCAAAGTAATTCTACTCTTACAAGTTCCAGAGAGACCTGCCTGTTCCTCTGAGGTACTCGGAGAGTTGGCACAGGCTATATGGCTTCTTAGTAGTCTGGTTTTTCTGAATTTCCTTCTCCTTGATACTGTACAGGGGGTCCACCAACTTGTTATGAACAAGCATTAAACCTTTGAAATACTTGACGGTCTTGACTTTGAGCTCCAAGGTGGCGTCCTCGTCACACACAAACACAATACGGGGATGCTGCTGGAAGGCGGACACAGTCCACATGTGGTTCATGCCCTCCTCGATGGCTTTGTACAGAGCAAAAGCCTTGTGCACACCTATGATGAGGATCATAACCTCTTTAGCGTCCATCACAGTGCCTACGCCCACTGTTAGGGCCATGGTGGGTACCTTGGCAAGATCACCATCAAAGAATCTAGCATTGGCCAGGATGGTGTCCATGGCCAGGGTCTTCACACGGGTCCTGGACACTAGACTGGAGCCCGGCTCGTTGAAGGCAATGTGTCCATCAGGGCCGATGCCTCCAACAAAGAGTTCGATCCCGCCTGCAGCCTGGATCTTCTCCTCAAAAGCAGCACACTCGGCCTGCAGGTCAGCTGCGTTCCCATCCAGGATGTGGGTGTTGTGGGTGTTTTCAGGATGGATGTCAATGTGCTTGAAGAAATTATTCCACATGAAGGAGTGGTAGCTCTCCGGGTGCTCTCGAGGCAGACCCACATACTCATCCATGTTGAAGGTTTTCACGTATTTAAAGGAAAGGTCTCCATTCTTATAGTACTCGATCAGCTTCTGGTAGCAGCCAAGTTGGGTGCTCCCGGTGGGGAGCCCCAAGGTGAAGTACTTGTCAGGCCCTGGGTTAAACTGGATGATGCGGTTCCTAATGTACTTGGCAGCCCACTCGCTGGCCTGGGAATAGTGGTCCAGAATAATGAGCTTCATCTCGTCACGCACGCTTCCCGCGGCTGCGAAGGTTACAGCACTCTATGCTTTGTAATTTGAAATGTCAGTATTTTGTTCTTTAAGGCCATTAGCTTTCTCAAGACCCAGCTCAAATTAGCCTATTTCTTCTGGATACTTTTATATTTATGATTCTTGCTACTAGTGTGCCTTTGAACTCTGGTCCCGATTGGTTCTTTGAGTGATTGTTGTCATAGTTAATGTTCTCTGAGAGCATAGTAAGTACCTGTGCATTTCTGAACCTGTAACCTATGGAAAACTTACAGTTGAGTCAGCATGGCAGAGGTAAGGTTGCCTGGGTGCACGGTAACAATCAAAAGATACCCCTGCTGCAAGCTAATATCGAGCAGGACCCTATCTCAAAACCTGCCTTCTGCTGGCCCGCAGCTCTGGTAGTCCTTTCCAGATGTTTTCCTTCTTTGTTAAAAACGAACTTTTCTTTATTTCCTCCTGAATTTGAGATCTTTCTGTCTCAATAAACCCCTTCCTCCCTCCCTCCCTCCCTCCCTCCCTCCCTCCCTCCCTCCCTCCCTCCCTCCCTCCCTCCTTCCCCATCTGTCTTCTTTTTTTTTTTTGAAAGGATCTTGATACGTTTCTAAACTTAAACTCCTGAGCTAGTGATCCTCCTTCATCGGCCTCCAAAGCAGACGAGACTATAAGCACATGCCTCCACCTCTGTCTGTAAAATTTTAAGATGAAAACAAAATTCAGAACTGGTCATAGTAAATCATGTCTAATAATCCCAGGAATTGGATGGGAGGCTGAGGCAAGAGGATTGCCATGAGGTCAGCCTGGACTACATAATGAATTCAAGACTAGCCTAGACTAGAGAGTGAGACACTCTTAAAAACCTCCCACATAAAACGAATAAATATAAGTAAATTACAACCATTTTAAAATGAAGAAGTCAGTGCAATTTATATATTTATGTATTGTGCACATATCACCTTTCTAACTCTAAAACTTTTTTTTAGCACCACTGAAAGAAACCTTTTATCTGTTAAGCAGTTAGTTTTTAACCCCGTTTCTAGTAACTACCAGCCTGTTTTCTTGCCTATTCTCTATCTCGCACAAAGCAGGATTGTGTAATATGTGGCCTTTTGTAAATTCTTACTCCTTTCACTTGGCATATGTTTTCTCAGGTTCTTTCTCTGCTTGAATGATTCAATTGTGTTTACATACCACAATTTGTTCTTCTGTTCATCTGTTGGCAGACATTTGGGTTCTGTCTTCCTTTTGGTTGTTGTGAACACTGCTGTTTGTGAACATGCTTGCACATGCATTTGTTTGAGCACCTGTTTTGGGGTTTATAATCAGAAGCAGAATTGCTTGGTCATGTAATAAATCCTATTCATCTTCTTGAAGAACCACAAGCTCTTTCCCATAACAGGTGAACTCATTTACATCTGCACTGGTAATGTTCAAGGGATTGGATTTCTCTGTGTTCTTGCTGACACTTGTACTTTTTAAAATTATAGTCATCCTTGTATGAATAAAATGATGTTACAGTTAAATTTGCTTTTTCTCTAATGACTAATCATAGGCATTTTTTTATGTACCTTTGGTGGTTTGTCTTTTTGGATTTGGGGGTTTTATGATCTTTTTGTTCCTGATCTATAGGGTTTCTTCATATGTTCTGAACAGCAGACCTTTACCTTTGCCCTTTGCATTTGTAGATTGTCATTTTACCTCTGAGTAATATCCTCTACTGCACAAATTCTCTCTCTCTCTCTCTCTCTCTCTCTCTCTCTCTCTCTCTCTCTCTCTCTCTCTCTCTCTCTCTTTCTTTTTGAGATAGAGTTTCTGTGTAGTCCTGCCTGTCTTGGAACTTGTTCTGTAGACCAGGCTGGCCTCTATCTCAGAGAACTGCCTACTGATGCTGGCATTAAAGTGGTGTGCCACCACACCTAGCTCATGTGTCTAGTTTCCATGTCTATAGTCTATAAATACATAGAAAAAGATGTGCCCACATAAACAAAATCAGCAGGTTGTTAGAAGCAAGATGTGGAGCACAATGAGTTAAAGCTTTGTTTTTCTCTGCATACCTCATGTTGTTTAAACATTAAGGATATTTGATATTCTTTTTTCAGATAAACTCAGAGAAAGAAAGGCTGGGAATGTAGTTCAGACAATGTGCTTAGCATGCTCAGAGCCCTGGTTTCAGTCCTGAGCCCCCAAATAAATTAAGTAAATAAGCAAATAGATTAAAATAAAAAAAATAGGGTAAGAAAATTCTAAAGTCGCTTGTTGGGACTGGGGAGATGTTTTAGTGCTCAAAATCATGCAGTAGACTTGGGTTCAGTTCCCAGCCATATAGTATCTCAGAACTGTTAATGACTGCATTTTCAGGAGATCCAGCACTTTCTTCTGACTTCCATAGACACCATTCATGACTGTGCTGCACATCCATTCATGTGGGCAAAGCCGGCGCATCTCAGAAAAAGTAATTTTTTTCTGCCCTTTCCTGAAAGAGACAGAAGAGTGCAGGGAATTGAACCTAGGGTCCCATTTATCCTAATCACACATTTTAACATTCAACTACCCCACAGCAATTCTGTTTCAATTATTTTGGCTTTAAAGCAGTGTAGCTGTAGCAGGAGATAGCTCTTTCGTTCCCAGATGCCCAGACCCAAATTATCACACAGAAACTATATTAATTACAATATTGTTTGGCCTACTAGCTCAGACTTCTTATTAACTAACTCTTAGATCTTAAATTAACCCATTTCTATTATCCTGTGTATCACCACAAGGTTGTGGCCTACCAGTAAGTTTTTGGTGGTGGTGTCTTTCTTCTTTGGCAGCTACATGGTGACTCTTTGACTTCATCTACTTTCTCTCTATATCTCTGTTTGGATATTCCTCCTGGCTTTATTCTCTTAAGCCATGGCTGAAATAACTTCTTTATTAGCCAATGGTAATAAAACATATTCACAACATACAGAGGGGAATCCCACATCATCTCCTCTTTTCTGTCTAAATAGAAAGGATGGTTTTAACTTTAACATAGTAAAATTACATATACTAAAACAGTTTCAAACAAGAATTATAGTTACAATATTTCATCTATTTCTTTGTGAGTCTAAAGTTTTATATCTAATTTCTCTTTAAAATATTACAAAAGAAAACTGTGTTTCTATACCACTTCTCCCCTTCAAATCTATTCTCTGTGCTAGGAAGGGGGAAGTCTTCTTTATCACACAGCTAAAAATAGTTCAGTCTCAGCACTGAGTTTTCCTGGTGAAAGAGAGTAAATAAAACAAAACCAATGAGGAACCCATTTGTTCTATATGTCTAGCGTGGTGATTCCAGGCCAAGTGGGCACTGTCATGGGGCTAGCAGGCAGTCTCATTTGGAGGCCTAGGCACCTTAGGCATGTGGTCTCTCATGTTTGGCCCTATCCCTGGAGCCACTGCCTGGGCATCATCAGGAGGAGGAGAGCCAGTCATTGGCATTATGGGAGTGTCTGTCATGTGGGAGTGGGTATTATACCAGAGTGAGGAGAACCAGAGACTGGGAGGAAGCAGGATCATGGCCTGTGCAGAAGGAGGAATAGCGAATGGAGCTGGAAGTGTGTTTCCCGGTTTAAATGTAGCTGTTGTCAGTAAGGCTCTTGACTTCCATCCATTTCTGGTGGTAGTTTTTCATATCCTCTCTTTCCTACTACTGCATTGTGTCTTTCTCATAGCTTGAGAATCATGGGTAAGATATGTATTTGTGGTGGTTTGAGTAAAAATGGCCCGTAAGCTCTTAGATCTGAATGCTTGGTTACCAGGAAATGGCACTATTTGAAAGGATTAGGAGGATAACCTTGTTGAAGGAATGTGTCACTGGGATGGGCTTTGAAGTTTCAAAAGCCCACGCCAAACCCTGACTCTCCTTCTTCCTCAGAAGATCAGGTTGTAGCTCTCAGCGACTTCTCCAGCACCATTTCTGCTTGTGTGCATCGTGCTTCCTAGTGATAATGGACTAAACCTCTGAAACTGTAAGCAGGCCTCAATTCAATGCCTGCCTGCCTCCCCTCCCCCCTTTCTTCTTCTTGAGACAGGGTCTTGTCTGTAGCCCTGGCTGGTTTGGAGCTATCTATAATGCTAGTCTTCAACTTACAATGGTCTTTCTGCCTCGATACATTAGAATTATAGGCATGTGCCATCGCACTTAGCATTTGAAAATTCTTATACCCTTTTTCACTTTTCTGATTCCATTTATCACTTACGTCAAATACTTACTTGGAAAAATGAAGAAGGACGCTTAAAAGAAATCCCACACTAGCTCAGAATTGAGAAATATAGATTGTTCTTTATTTAGGGGTAGACTCCCAAATCAGAATCCTCTGCTGGAATGGAGATCAGAAACCGAAATCCGCAACCTGAACAGAGAGGCTGGAAAAAGAGGTCGGACGCATTCTCTATATCAGCATATCTAGTATAAGAGCCCATGCCCCAGTGGGAGGATAACCACTGGCTGTAAGACTTCCTACAGCCGAAAATGTTTTGCTCTTATTTGTAAGGATTTCTCTTTCTTGTCGGGTGTGATGGCTGTGGTGCACACCTTTTGTCCTCATACTTGGAAGGCAGAGTCACTGTGAGTTTAAGGCCAGCCTGGTCTACACAGAGATTCAGCCAGGGAAACACAATGAGACTGTCTGAAAAAAAAAAAAAAACTCTTTCTCTCCTGTTATTTCATTTTTTTTCATAATATTTACTTATTACCTGCAATCAAGCAATGTGAGATTCAAGTTTTCTTACAAAAAATATATAGTTCTATTTTTTTGAGACAGACCTCAAATTTGTTAAATAGCTAAGGATGACATTGAGTTTCTGGTCCTGTCTTGACTTCCTGTGTGCTGGGATTTATAGGATGCACTGCCACAGATGGTTGAGATTCATGCTTAAACACTACATCTGTTTGTTTCTTATGTATACAAAACCCAAACATGGTTTTATGTAATGTTTTTAGTAATTTAGTGTATGAAACAGTTTTATGATGTGGAATTTTCTGCTCAGTGTCATGGCAACATTATAACATTTCAGTTTTCTGAACATTTGTGTGTGTGTGTGTCTGTCTGTCTGTCTGTGTGTCTCTGTGTGTATTTTGGCCAGAGACCAATGTTGGGTGTCTTCTTCAATTGTTTTTCACTTTATGTTTTGAAACGAGGTCTCTCACTGAATCTGGGGCTCACAGGTTGTCTAGGCCATTTTGCTAGTGTGAGCGTCAAAGAATCGCCTTGGTTTCAGCCTCCTCAGTACTGTGACTCCAGTAGTCCGCCACCATACCCCGCCTGTATGTGGGCACCAGAAGTCCAAACCCATGTCCTCATGCTTACACAGTGAGCACCTTATGGCTGAGCTACCTCTCCAGTCCTGTTTTGGGGTTCTGGATTGGGATGCTCAGCTTATTATAAAGAGACTTGACAGTGCATTGGGAAGATTTTCCTTCTCCATTTCCTGTTTTCCTCCCCTGAATCTTCTTAGTCCTCTCTCAATTTAGTCACCTTTGACATTTCTATAACTAGTATCTCTTCAGTTATCTGTGTCTGA
The DNA here is from genome assembly GCF_037038515.1 of Microtus pennsylvanicus. NCBI lineage: Eukaryota > Metazoa > Chordata > Mammalia > Rodentia > Cricetidae > Microtus > Microtus pennsylvanicus. Next base: position 42,017,379 of record NC_134592.1, on the reverse strand, counting down.
AAAGGAATTGCCAAATAAAGGTTATATTCCAGAGTTTTATTTTTTGTAAAATTATAAGTAGCCATGAATTTATTATTTTTTTTTTTTGGATTTTCGAGACAGGGTTTCTCCGTAGCTTTTTGGTTCCTGTCCTGGAACTAGCTCTTGTAGACCAGGCTGGCCTCAAACTCACAGAGATCCGCCTGCCTCTGCCTCCCGAGTGCTGGGATTAAAGGCGTGCGCCACCACCGCCCGGCTAGCCATGAAATTTTTATCTCCCATCTTCAGTCTTTCCCTGATAGGCAGATTGTTTAAACTTGTAGATTTGAAGACTACCTTAAATGCTGTGTTTTCTGTCATTTAAAATTTATTTACTTTTGAGAATTTCATACATTGAGTACCTTATTTGCATCATTTCATCCCTTCCTCTCCCCGCTCTAATTCTTCCTGTCTCCATCAACTCCCTTCCGCACTCCTGACCGCTTCTTGCTTCACAACTATTGCTATAATGCTACATGTGCTTCTTTACAGGTGTGAGAGTTGTGTGGATTTACTGTTCGTGAGAGGAGCTGGGAACTGTCCTGAGTGTGGCACTCCACTGAGAAAGAGCAACTTCAGGGTGCAGCTCTTTGAAGATCCCACTGTTGACAAGGAGGTTGAGATTCGGAAAAAAGTGCTGAAGATGTAAGTGTTATTTACTGCCGAGGGTCTGGCCAGCAAAGACAACCTGGACAGTTATCTCAGTAGTCATCATCATTACCTGCTCATGTCGGCTTGAACACATTGGCAAATAACAAAGTAGTTATAAAAATCAGCTATACACTTCCTCTACAAAGTTTGTTAAGTTTATGGTAACTATACCATCTACCCTTTGTTAAAGAAGAACTGTCTTCACGAATTTGCATGTCATCCTGGTGCAGGGGCCATGCTAATTTTCTATGTATTGTTCCAATTTTAGTATTTGTGCCGCTGAAGCGAGCACAAGAACTTTCTTGGTGTTTTCACAGTTTATTCATTTGCTATTATTTAATTAGCAAATACCCATGTTGTATGTATTAGCAGTAATTAAAATATGGTGTGTAAGAAAGCTGTCAACCTTGTTCTCATGAGGCTTACTAGTAAAGTAGTATAGGATATTAAGGAGATAGAAAATAAAGTAGCGAACAACAGATTTACTCTAAGGACTCATGAGAACATTTAAGTTTCAATTTGAAGCTCATTTAGAGACACTAAAATATTAGCTGTACTTTATTTTGGCATGCATGTGGGTGCATTTTCATGATTTGTTAGTAGTTTTGAGTTTCATTTTATTTGCCCCCTTTGTTATAGGTATTTTATTTTTAAATTAATACGTTTTCTTAAGGTTTTGTTTTGTTTTTGGTGTTGGAGGATTGAATGTAATGCCTTGGGTACTCTAAGCACAGACTTTGCCTCTGAGCCACAAAGCTAAATTGTGATAGACTCCCCCGCCCCTGCATGGTTTCTCTGCGTATCCCAGGCTGTATCGGCACTGGCTCTGTAGACCAGGCTAGCCTCAAACTCAGAGATCTGCCTGCCTCTGCCTTCCCACGCGCCTGGGATTAAAGGTGTGTACCACCACCACCTGGCTTATTTTTATATTGTCTGTCTGTGAGTGTTTGTGTGTGCATATCTGCGTGCTGGTACTCTGGGAGCTAGAGCTGTCACGTTGGATCCACACGAAGCTGGAGTTATAAGTGGTAAACCTCAGACGTGGTGCTGGGAACTGAACTCAGGCCTTCAGAGGATTTCAGATTTGTTTTTCTTTCTTTTTTTCAAGTTATTAGTTTATTTTCAATCTTATCTAGTATAAGAATTCAAGAGTTTAATCTTCCTCTTAAACATTCTATATGTCTGTTAAAAGAGTGAATTCAACATCCTTGTTTCTTAAGTAGTCGATGTTTTACTATAAAGGAAGGAGCAACAAATCCAGATCCACAGTACAGGGTCCTCATAGCCAGTAACCACCACTTGTTTCCCACTGAAAGTGGCAAATTCTTCCCCAGGCCCTCCTCATAGTGCCTGCAACAGACCACAGAGATGGTGGGCCTCAGATGCTCTGGCTAGCATTTTGCTGCTGGAAGTTCTGCAAGGGGCATAGAGAAGGGAGGTGGACGAAAGGGCTGTAACACTCCCGTTTCCTTTTCTTGTGACCTGGCTATCTTGAGCACAACATGGCTCCTAACTGCTGACCCACCTCTCCAGCCCCTCTCAGTTATTGTGTTGGGGGCGTACATTTTACTAATGGCTTAGTGACATCTTCCTAGATGCTGAATCGATTATACTTTATCAGTCACCAGCTGATCTTTACTTGTGCTACTTCAAGGAGTCACTTTTTCATTCTGATCTTTTCTCTTTATCCTTTTCAGTTTTGTTATTCACAGGTACATTACAATATATATTTTGTGACATGCTTTTTTTTTTTTAAGGTTACTATTTGTCATGAAAAACCATCGAGTCTTTTTTTCATTTGAGCTTCAGTTTTCTGGACTTAATGACTATAATAAATAAGTAATAAAATTTTAATTTCTAACTTAAGTTCATTTCACATCCCTGAAGCACCTCATTAAATCTCTTTCCTTAAGTCCTTTAAGAAGTGTCCCATGATAGCATTCTCTCCTGATGCTACATTTTCTTTGTAATCCTAAGAATTTTCAGAACAGTGTTTCTGGGTTGCATGCATAGCTCAGTGGTAGAACACATGCTTATCATGAACAGAAATCAGCCTTCCACACCCGAGAAAAACAAAACAAGACCAAAGTCAGCCCAACAAACTTCCCCTCTCTCAAAACCAGCTTGCGTTCTCAATCTAGTATAAACCAGCATCAAGGAAACCGGGTTTCACACAGTACACCATTGCTGTCTCTGTACCATGTATGAGTTAAGTAGGAATGAACAAGCTGCTTATATAAGATGGTCTGCAATCATATGTAATACTTGAATTTTTTTTCTCTGTAGATATAATAAAAGAGAAGAAGATTTTCCTAGTCTAAGAGAGTATAATGATTTCCTGGAAGAAGTGGAGGAAATTGGTATGTTTAAATTTGATGTGCTAGTCTTTGGATAATGTGCTGTTATCTTTTAGATGCCTAGACAGTATCTTGCACAGAAGACTCTTGATGGTTTTGTTCTGGTAGCCCATATTTATAGGTTTCTTTCTTTTGCAATTGAATCACATATGTCAAATTTAAATCATACAAAGTAATGGGTATTCTTAAGTAATTTTGTCTTAGAGGAATTATCATAGAGGGAATAGCTTTTAGCTGGGGAGAAGGGTGTGTCCACATTACCAGCTCTACCAAAGCAGCTTAAGCAGAAGGGAATACTTTGACTTACTTTGTAGGATTTCTGTTAACTTTGTCTACGATAACAAAAGATAAGAATGTTTTTACTGTTTATGCTTCTGTGGAACAGTAGGTTGGGAAGACTTTGCAGTAGCATTTTCTAGTCAGTGTTTTCCAGGCAGACAGAATGATCTGAGAACTCCTTTTCTTTTTTCCTTCCTTCCTTCCTTCCTTCCTTCCTTCCTTCCTTCCTTCCTTCCTTCCTTCCTTCTTTCTTTCTTTCTTTCTTTCTTTCTTTTAATAGAACTTGCCTCAAGTTTATTTGTAAAAACAGCATAAGGTCCTGATCATCTGCAAATACTGTATAGATATTCATATCAGTCCATCTGTCTTCACATTGGCAGACTGAGATCTTTTTTATGGGGCTTTCACAGGGGCCTGGGCACCTTTGGGAGCCTGAGCTGCAGCTGAGGCCTCTGCTTTGGCTTGAACCTTGGGCTTTGGTTTTTGGATCCTACGACCCCTGGCCATGTAGCTTCTAATCTGCTTCCCAAGTTTGGAGTGAGCAATGAAAGCGAGACGGCTGGGGTCCCTTTGGCACCTTGGGCTTCACCACCTGGGGCTTCACCACCTGGGGCTTCACCAGGGCCTTGATGGCCTCCGCACGTGCGCTCATGGCCTTTGCATTATTTGCCGGCATCTTCTTCAGGCCTTTCTTGTTGAGCTTCTTGGCAAAGCGCATGTTCCTCTTTGTGACCGGGGTTTCTTGATGCTATTTCTGTGCCATTTCCGGGACTGTTTGTGTGTGGTGTGGTTCTTGGACTTGGCCATGGCTGGACTGTAATCGGTGGCTCCCGAACCCGAGAACTCCTTTTCAATGTGTTTAGTCATAAGGTGTTTTCCTCCCAAAAGTGTGTTGTGTCTCCTAGCTTCTCTCATTTCCAGTGCTGGCTAGGGATTGAGCCTTGTTTCTGTTTTGCTAAAGAGAATTTCAGAACTATTAAAAAATATGGGAGTTGTGATATATTAATTAAAAATTAAGATTTTTTAAAGTTGTGATAATTGGAGCCGTTGAGATGACTCAGCTTGCTACCACACCTGAAGACTTGAGTTCCATTCTGGGACCCACAAAGTGGAAGGAGAGAACCAACTCTCCAAGTTGTTTGACCACTGCACATGTACACTAAATAAATCAATGTAAAGCACACATTAAACAAGTTACTATAAAACAAAAAGTTACTGTATTTATTACAAAGTGCAGATTTGGAAATGATATAAGGATATAGCATATGAAACCGTGAGGATCAAATAGTCATCTTCTTATTCTCCCAGTTCACAACTTTGTTATTAAAATAGAATAAAAAATCATCAGGTTTTTATATGTGGCAAATTAAAAAAATTCAAATTATTTAGGTATTAATATTACAGTTTTTCAAAATTTCCTTCTGGGAAAGTCTAGATATCTCTTTCCTGTCAGGATTTTTCTGTAGTGTCCATGGTATTTGCTATGCCACAGTAGAAGCATGTGCAGAACATAATCTAAATTTTTTCTGGTGTATTTTAGTAGCTTAGCACTGTTGCTTTTTCATTCTCAGTGCACTCATGTGCTTTGTGTGTATTAGCAACCTGAGTAGTGTGGGCTTGACTAGGAAGACGGTAAAATGTACTGATGCAAAGGGCCACCTTAGGGACAGACCGGGAAGATACTCAGGCATAGAACAAGCAGGAGGCTTGCCGCCACAAGAAATGGTTTACATACATCCTAAAATTGTCATGATTAGTCAGGACTCTGGTGATACAAAGCAGGTAAAAGAGAGCAAGTTGAAAACACTGTTACAGTTCTAGCCAAGTATTCTAGGCAGCTAAAGGAAACTGAAGGACAAAGAAACTGTGGAACCAGGTTTAAGGGCTGAAACAGCAAGGGGACCTTGATTTTTCTTGGCGTTCTGGTTGAGCCTATTTATGTATTTCTTTTTCTGTGATATGGACTAATTTGAGGGAGTGAGTAACCTGGGGCCCACAGGTTCATGTTGAGAAGTAGATGCTAGTAACGGGACAGAGTAAGCTTGGATTTTGTGACTATACAACATGTATATTTTCTTCCTTTTCTTTGAGATGAAGTTTCTCTGTGTGGCCTCGGATGTTTTGATAACTGTTTTGTAGGTCAGGTTTGTTTTGAGCTTGCAAAGTCATCCTGCCTCTGCTTCCCAGAGTCTGAGATTCCAGGCATGCAGCATCACCCCTGACCTGTACTACCTTCCCTTTCTCTCTGTGTGTGTGCATGTGGGTATGTATACCCATGCATGTGCATATGGAGGCCAGAGTCAGTGTTGGATGTCTTCTTGAGACAGGGTCCCTTGCTGAATGTGGAGCTCACCTATTGGCTAGATTGGCTGGTGAACAAGCCCCCGGGATTTTCCTGTCTCTGAATGCCAGTGCTGGGATTGCAAGGTCTATGCTGCTGTGCCTTGGGTTCTATGTGAGTACGGGAATCCAAACTCAGGTTCTTGTGCTCAAATAGCAAGCACTTCACCCAGTGAGCCACCATCTTACCCTGTAATACTTCACCAGATATGAACCTTTAGACCAGTGCATTTGATTTGAAAAGATTATGTCATTATATTTATTTAATGAGGCTATATCTGTAAAGTATATAGACACTCTGAACCAATGTCTAGTTAATTGTCTCATTGGAGCAACTGACATTTTCTTGTCCTTCCATAGACTGTGCTGACTCATGCCAAAGCATAACGATGCATAGTATAAATGCTTCCCATTAAAAGCTGTCCTCAAGTCCATCTCTGTTCTGCTCTCTAGTTCAGTTATTCACCATGAATTATTTGCACCAGTGATAAGCTTTCTTACATCAATTGTGCTTATTATTATGCAATTTAGACCAATACTGTATAAGTCTGGGAAACTGGGTGCTTTTTCTTTCTTTAAAAAAGTAGAAACAGCACTGTAGATGGTAGTTATAATTTATATAAGAAAGAAGCTGAACTCCTATTAAAAACTAGGCATTAGCATATTACTCAGTTGATACACCATAACCAAGATAACTTATGAAAGATAGAGTTTAATTGGGCTTATAATTCCAGAAGGTCAGAGTCCATGATGGTGGAGTAAAGGCATGGAGGGTGGAGCTGAAGTCGAGACTTAGGTCTTGAGTTACAAACAGGAGACAAAGAATACCCTGGAAATGATTTGAGTCTTTTGAAACTTCAAAGCCTACCTCCAGTGACACACCTCCTCCAACAAGATCATACTTCCAAATCCTTCCTAAGCAGTTCCACCAACTAGGAACCAAGTGTTCAAACATATGAGCCTATAAGAGCCATTCTTACTCAAGCTATCACATTACTGTATTAGTCAGGGCTCTCTAGAAGAACAGATGTAATTAAATTAGCTTCCATTGAAATAGTAACAATAGCTGTCTCACATCTGAGAGGCTGCAAAACCTCTTGCTTGGTCCTTGAGTTGGGACAGTTTTCCAAAGAGTAGTCCCACAGTGGCTGTCTCACACTGGAGAAGCTGACCGCTCAGTTGTTGCTCAGTCCATGAGGCTTGGTGCCTCAGCAGCCCCTGTCTGGTGCTGAAGACCTAGAGGGTTGTTGGAGAGCTAGTGTTCCACAGTCAGAGACAGAAGCCTGGCAATGCTGCTTCTAATATCGACACAGGAATGTCCAGCAGCAGCAGCAGCAGCAGCAGCCACAGGGTAAATTCATTTGGCAGCAAGAGAGAGGCCAAGCAAGCAAAAAGCAAATAATCTTCCTTTTGCTATGTCCCTTTTTTAAAAATCTGAGCTGCCACCAGAAGGTGCCACCCACATTTGATGTGGTCTTCCCACTTCTACTGAAGTAATCAGTATGAAGTGAGACCCCTTGCTCAGATGTTTTTAACTTGTGACAAGCTGACATTGTAACCAACTGTCACAATTGCTTAGTTATGGTGTGTATCTTTTAAGTTAAAATAATCGGAGGGAGGAGGTAAGGAGAGAAGCAGAGGGCAGAGAGGGGAAGAGAAGAGGGAGGAGAGGAGAAGATTTATTAAATTAAAAAGCTTCTCTGAGTAAAGGAGACAACAGAATAAAGAGATGGTCCACGGAAGAGGAGAAAACATTTGCAAACCACGCAACTACTATTGGCTCCTGTATTTGTTCCCTTTCTGTTGCTGTTAGAAGGTGCCATGACCTCAGCAATGTTTTACAGAGTTTATTTTGGCTCACTGTCCCAGAGGGATCATCACCATCATGGCAGGGAAGCATGTCAGCAGACATGGTACCTTGAGCAGAAGCGACAACTCACATCTTGAACCTCTCGCCTTGAGCGGAGAGAGCATGCACTGGGGACTGCAAGAATCTTTAAACTCTGAAAGCCACCTCCAGTGATGCACTTCCTGCCATAAGGCTATGCCTTCTAAGCCTTTCTAAACCGCATTACCAGCTGGGACCAAACATTCAAATGTCTGAGGCTATGGGGGACATCTCATTCAAATCCCAGTATCTCTGAAATGTACAAGAATCTTTGGCAACTCAATGGCAAAAATACAAATAACCTTATTAAGAAGTAGACATTTTTCAGAAGGAAACATACAAATAGCTAACAGATAAATGCAATACTGCTCAACATCACTAATTATCAGGGAAATGCAAATTAAAGTCACAATTAGATACCATCTGTTAAATGGTCCACTACAAAGAAAGAGCATGTGATGTGACAGGTTTGTTAACCAGCTTGCTGTAATAATTCAACATGTGTATGTACATATACCAAACATAGCATTGTACTCTATATATACAATTATTATTTGTTAAAAAGGCCCAAGAGATGGTTCAGTGGTTAAGAGCACTAGCTGTTCTTCAGAGGACCCAGGCTTGATTCCTAGCACCTACATGATCACACAACTATTAATTACTCTGGTACCAGGAGATCTGAAGCCCTCTTCCTGCCTCTGAGGGCACCAGACACGCACAAGTTGCACAGACGTGTGTAGGCAAAATACCCATACGTATAAATCCATAAGTCTATTTTTTCGAAAGATAAATATGAAACAAGAAGCTCTGTAAACTTGGCTGTCAGGAAAATTGAGTCTGTGGCTCATAGTGAACCAGTAAGGTTTTTAAAGGACACCCTCCCCCAACAGGGTTTCTCTCTGCAGTCCTGGTTTTGTCCTGAAACTTGCTCTGTAGACCTGGCTGGCCTCGAACTCACAGAGATTCACCTGCTTCTGCCTCCCAAGTTCTGGGATTAAAGGCGTGTGCCACCACCTCCCATCTAGGGATCATTTCAGTAGTGTGGATGAGAAATAAGGAAATAATTGAATAGGCTGTAGTTGTGGGCATAATAGAGAAGACGTTTTAGAGAGAATATGCACTGATTTTACATTATAAAGTGAGTTAGAAAGAAGAGACAAATGACTTGAAATACGGCCTTGAACTCTTAGCTCAGTGGTGTTAAGATAGTGCAAGTTGGAATGCTGGGAAGCTGGCAAAGTGCTTGCTGTGCAAGTGTGAGGACCCAAGTTCACCCCTAGGACCCAGGTGGACAGGTAGCTGTCCTGGCTTGTGCTTGGAGTCCCAGTGCTAAGCAGGAAGAGACAGCAGATCTATGGGTCTTGAGGCCAGTCAGCCTAGCCTGCTTGGCATGTTCGAGGCCAGTGAAATACCCTGTCTCAAGAAGCAAGGTGGATGGCCGTCATGAAAAGTGACGCCTAAGGTCGACCTCTGTCCTCCACATGCATGCGCTCATATGTGGGCTTGTGCCCTCTACACGATCCCTACCCCTACAAAAGCCAATGAACGTTGTAGAATCATGTTTTTTATTGTTTTGTCTTGTGAGATGGAAATGAGGAATAGGATAAGGCCACTACTCTGGGGCCCTAACACTGCTGGGTGTGGTTCTACAGCTGTTTCATGCGGTGTTGTTCTGATTGTTATTGTAGAAATAGAATTACTTTCAAAATCTTTTCTGTAGCTGTCTACTTTGTGCTTTGTCTTTCAAAGAGACTTAAGCGTTCCTGCCATCTGTGTTGACTTTTTCTGCTAATCACAAGAACAAAATGTCAATTTAGTAAACACCTACTGATTACCAGAGTGAGCCGCATACACGCTATGAGTTTCAAAAGTCCAGAAGAGACAGGCATTTTTAGCCCTCTTTTGTATGGAGAACAAGCACCCAGAGCCTAAATATTGTGCACAAGTTCGTATCGCTAGTAAATTGTGACCAATAGTCTTCTCTCAGTGCTTTGGAAATGCATGACAGGTATAATGAGTAGTTAGTAGTCCAAGTCTGGAGTTAGGCATGCTGAGAAATAGTCTGAGATTTGAGAAGAGCTTGTAGGTTTTGACTTGGTGTGGTTCTTTATGCATGCAATTCTAGTACCCAAAAGATTGAGGCAAGTGGTCATGAGTTATAGGCCAGCCTGGGTTGCAAAGGAAACCCTGTCTCATAAAACAAACAAACAAGCAAATAAAAAAGACCTTACACCAATTAACTAGTTCACCACCAGTAAGGAAATTGTCTAGAGCTACTTTTTGGTAGGTGTTAAAGAGGTTTGACTTTGGTTTTTCAGAAATGTAGCATTAAGGTTACTTAAACATACAGTGAGAGGCTTAGAGATAGGAGGTCAGTTCTGGTTCGTGTTTGAGGAGTCACAAAATGAAAATGAAGATATTTTGTATGTAAATATCATTATGAATTCCTTGAATAGCACGTGTATAAAAATTAAAATGTGTAATTTTGAATAATGATGTAAGGAAGTTACAATAGAAGGTACACATGAAGATGAGCTTTCTTCTGGCCCTAACAACAGGCCCTCTCTGTGGGGATGACAATGTGCACATAGAACATTTTGTTCCTCCTGGCCTCAGGGATCTTCTCAAACGTTTGTTCTTAGCTTCATAATAACCAGATTATTCTTTGGGTGCAGAGAATACTTATTTTAAAAGGGTGAGAAAGCCCGAAGGGCTTTAATTGTAAATTCTGAATGTCCAAAGACTTTAAAATTGCACTTAAATAACATTAAATCTTTCAGAAAATAGAATAGGTTTTTTGTTTGCTTTTAATTTTCGATTAGTCAGGTCAACATCTGAGCCATAGCAGCAAACAGATAAAGGGTCAGATGGTTGTCACAGAAAGTTAGCTCCTGCCCCTTCTCTGAGGCTGCCGTGCCATCTTGATTCACTAGGGCTCAATAAGCTTACTTCATCTAAGACATTTTTTATGTCAGTAATTCAATTTTATGATCCTGATCCTTATTTTTGGAAGAGGTTGTATTATCTGAGATCATGATTTACTTCTGTTATATTGCCAATACTTCAATTTTCTTAGTTAAAAATGAAATAAATGTCTATTTTGTTTTTATTGAGATTTATCATGGCATTTGTAATTACAGAAGAAACAAATTGCCTCTGACCATATGAATTTAACTCAGAACTGACATTTATTAACTTTTGGATTATATTTACAGCAAGTTTAAAATAAACCAGTAATAAGCAGGAACATTCTCGTAGGTCTAACCAGATATGTACACTGACACAAGGACAGAGTGGAAAGCAAGTTGAGGAGACCAGTCGGAAGTGATGTTTGGGCACTCACAGAAGGGGACCTGGGTCTGTAAAATGATTGGTTTTTTGTTTTTGTTTGTTTGTATGTGTGTGTGTGGGGGGGGAGGTAAATACTAAATCTTTTGTTTCAGGTAGAAATGTGTTTCTAATTCAGAGCATGTATTTCTATTGGCTCCTGACTATCTTCAATTTTCATTTTTTTAGACATTTTTAAATGATTCTTTGTGGATTTCATATCTTGCGTCCCAGGCCTACCCATCTCTTCATCCCTTCATATCCACCCTCTGCCCTTGCAACTTCCTCTTCCTCCAAAAAAGTAAATTTAAAAGAAAACTTAAAAACCAAAACAAACTAACATAACAATAACACAAGTCTCAGTGTGGAAGCTGTAGTGTGACCCAGTCAGCCACACAATATACCCTTTGGTCCGTACATCTTTACTTGTGTTTATTGCAGTGAGTCATTGATCTGGCTCGAGACCTCTGGCTTCTGCTACACCATCAATGCTAGGCCCTCACTGGGACTCCTCTTGGATATTCTGTTGTCCTGTTAATGGAGATCCTGTAGCTCTGGATTGGCAAGTCGTGACCGTTCACATGCTCCAACAGTTCATAGATGCGGTGGATGTTGGCGGGGGTGGGGTGTGTGTGCTCATAGCCTTATTTCTGAGCCTGAGTGTCGACACCACCAGGGTGAGCTCTCCAACACTGGGCCAGCTAGCTACACTACAGCAGGCGGCAAGGAATGGGACAGTTCTCCTGCTCTCATGTCCTCTGGGCAGCCCACCCGCACCCACCCACAAGGGCCAGCTCTACTGTTTTGCTCAGACATACTCCAGGGCTGGCCTTCCCATTCTTGTGCCCCCAGTGCCACCTCTCCTGCCTGTCAAAGGTGGCATGGGGTGGCATCTTTCCATCACCTGCCTGTTGAAGAGGGTCACCTTTCCCTCACCACATGGCAGATGTGAGGGGGCATCTCTCCTTTCTTGCTCCTAGGGCTGGCTCACCTGCACAGGGTCAGCACCACTGTGTTGCCTGGGGGAGAGCGAGGGGCAGGGCCAGCTCTCCCATCCACCACAGGCAGTGAGAGCCAGGTGATGGGGGAGGGCAATCCATCCATATGAGAGATGAGGAGTGGGGTCTAATTTTTTACACATGTTTGAAGGGCCAGATCACTTGCGCCCCCATCAACTAAGTGATTTGTAAAGGTACTTCTTGCAAACCTGATGGGCTGAGTTCCACTCCTGGAACCCATGTGATGGGAGGAGAGAACTGATGCCCACAGCTGTCCTCTGACCTTCACATGCACTATCTGAAACACACACTCTCCTTCTCTCTCTTATTTAATAAATGTAAAAAACACAACCCTCTATCTGTAATGTATGAATTGAGAGAAGTGAAATAGTTAAGTCAGGTGCCTATATTACATATTCCATAGAGGTTTTCTGGACATGACAACTCAAGGTTGTCATGAGTGACCCAATAAAATTGATGGATGATTAAAAGGCACAGAAGAAGGATAAAGACTGAGACTCCAATGAGGAAGAAGTCAAAATACTGAATATTTGGCTTTTTTAGTCACCTTAAAATTTATATTAAAATCATTTCATATTGTTTCCTTTCTTTTACAGTCTTCAACTTGACCAACAATATAGATTTGGAGAACACCAAAAAGAAAATGGAAATATATCAAAAGGAAAACAAAGATGTCATTCAGAAAAATAAGTTAAAACTGGTTGGTTGCTAAGTATTTTCTTCTTTTGTATGAGTAACAAAAATTTTTACATAGTACTTCAAAAGATTTTATTAGTTCCTGAAGTGTTTTATACAATGTATTCTAATCATATTCACCCCCACTCTTCATGACTCTTCCTCAATTTATCCCTCCCTTCCTTACCTATCCATCTTTGTGTCCATTATAAAAAAAGCATTTCAAAAGAAATTTGTGCTGCTCAAGTATTCCTGGATGTGTGGTCTTCCACTGGAGTGTTACCAGGAGCTACACTTGCAGAGAAAATTGTTTCTTCCTCTCACAGCAGCTGTTGATCGCCAATGGCTCCATGGCCAGGGGTGGGATTGTGAGTCCAGCTTCCTCTCCATGCTGGGACTTGGTCTGCCTTGGGCTTGGTATGGCTATGAGGTCCTTTGTGCAGCTGCTCTGAAGTGTTCAGAAGACACCGTCTCCTTGTAGTTGTCTACTTCTTCCGGCTCTTAGACTCTTCCCACCACCTCTTTTCCATTGGTCCCTCAGCCTTGGGAGGGGATGTGCAGCATATATGTTCCAGTTAGGACTGAGCACTCTGCAGTCTCTTAGTTTTTGTGCCTTGGCCCATTTTGGATCTCTTTTAATCACCATCTACTGCAAACAGAAGTTTCTCAAATTACGGTTGACTGATGTGTTGATGTATGGGTATAATACTAAGTCGTTAGGAGATGGTTTAACCCTATATCTATTTAGTGGCATAATAGTAGTGGATCCTTTCTTAGGGCCTATTGCCCTAGCTGTAAGTTCTTAGCCCAACAGTGGTGCCAAGTATGGATTCCATCTTATGGAGCAGGTCTTAAATCCAATGAGAAGGTGGTTGGTTTACTCATCATGATGTCTGTGTCACTATTGTACCAGTGGCTGTGTCTTTCCAGGACAGTTATGTCTCCCAGGGTTCATAGCTAGGAAGACTGATGATGGTTTCTCTCTGGCAGCTTGCATAGCACCTTTCCGCACCATGAACACTGGGTGTAGGGATGAAGCTTTTAGTTTCATGCTGGCCTGCTTTCACTAGGTTCTAGGACTCAAGTATGTTTCTTTTTACTGTCAAATTCTGGAAGGTAACCAGTAGTATTGGTAATAGCCTTTAATGTTTGGGCTTCTGTGGGACCTTACTGGCCAGTAATTCCAAAAGAAGTAGCTCATACCTGGTATTGGGCTATTTATTTGTTAACCTCTCAAGTTTATTAGGAATATTGTTATACTTTAATAGTATAGCTTAATCTTAACTCTTTATGTGTGTATATATATTTTAGAATACTTCTATAGTAGTAGGTTTCTATATATCTTTCTTGAAAGGTCTTTAGTGTTGTTTACCCTTCTCTACTATACATCCTCTACCCTCCCCTCTGCTCCCAGTTTAACCATTCCTATTCCGTTATTCCCTTTTAGCCCTTTATGGCAGTGCAGAGTCATGTCTCTCCTTTGGAAGCCCCTCCCATGGCCCCTTAGTGATGTGTATGGACATTACAAATGAAGCACACCCCTGAAGATTCAATGCTAACATCCACAGATGAGAGAACATGTAACATCTTTCTAGGTTTGGAGTAGCTCACTCAAAATGATTGTCTCCAGCTCCAACCATTTACCTGCAAATTTCATCCTCTAAGGGTCCCTCTGTGTAGCCCTGGCTGACCTGGAATTCACTCTGTAGACCAGGCTGGCTTCAAACTCAGAGATCCACTTGCCTCTGGGTGCTGGTATTAAAAGCACACGCCACTAAACCTTGGGTTAATTTTTTTCTTATAGCTGAATAATATTCTATTGTGTAAATATTACCATATTTTCACTATCTGTTCATCAATTGGTGGGCACCACAACAAAATGGCTGTTTCCACTTCCTGCCTATTGTGAATAGATCAGAAATGATCGTGGATGAGTAGGTGTCTTTCAGATGTGATGTGGATGGACTCCTTTGAGTACAGACCCAGGAAGGGTATAGCTGGATCATATGGTGCAGCCCTCTGTGGAAATCAGTGTGGATGTTTTATATAATACTATAAGAAACTACCCTTCTTTTAAAAGCAGTTATATTCACAGGAATTTAAGCAGAAATTTAAATTTCTAGAAATACAGCTCTACTGTATAGATGCATGTAGTTAGGGGATATTCACATTACTGTAGCAAAACCTATTTTGACATTACAGTAAGCTGTACTTTTTAAGGAATGGATGTTTAAGGTAGACGGTTGTTATTGCTAGTGTCTGTCTGTGTTGTTATTCTCTGGGGAGTTAAGTTTGCATTTGAGCACTGATCAAGCTCATTTCTATCCTTGGACTTTACCAACTAAGCTTTCTTCCTAGCTCCGAGTTTGGCTGTTTTGTATACTTCACATAGGTGAAAACACAAAAGTATTTATTATATGTGGTTAAGCTTCCCTAAAATTTCTCAGGCTTACTTTGTGATCTGTCCTGGCCAAAGTTTTGTATGTTATGGAAAAGATTGTATAGTCTGCTCCTGTTAAGTAGAATGTTCTGTGTATGTATTTTTGTACCATTTTGTATAAATGTTTTTGGTCTCTTTTTATTGACAGTTCTGTTTGGGTACTTTTTCCATTAATTAAAAATGGACAATTTAAATTTTTTCTTGTGTTGCTACCTAATTCTCCCCTCAGTTGTCATATTACATGCTTTATATAATTAGGTGCTTTGATATCAAATGCATATGTAGCTTTCATATTTTCTTTTATGTTAATTTTTAAAAATCATCGTATTATGTCTTCTGGTATCTTCTCACTTAAGTCTGTCTTGTCTTGTATTCTTCACTTCAGTGAATGGTGCTAGCATCCATCAGTGCTCAAGCCATTGTTCATTCTCCATGTTTTGTTGATGGCTTATTTTCTAAACCTGGCTCTTCTAATAATTCTATTATTACATAATTAAGTAGCCATTAAAAAAAAACCTCTTTTTAATACTGTCCTACCCAGTCTTCCTATTTAGCTTGAACCCGGTTCTGTTGATCTACACGTCTTGTCTTACTGCCTCAAGTCATCTTAGAAATCCACTCCTTGGATTCTTGCAATGTCTCCCAGGTGTCCTTTTGTGTTTTATAGAAAAGTGCCATGATCCTCCTTCTCTTTTGCTCTCTAGCTTTATTTAAAACATTTTCCCATATCTCATGACTTAGTCACACCAGAAGATAATCTAACTTGTTTCATATCTTTGCCCTGTTTGCTAATAGCCTGTTGTACTGTTGGGGGAGGAGGCTTCAGTATCTACTGGTTGAAGTTCTCAAACAATGTATGGTCTTCCTAGGGCTACTGGAACAAATTGCCAAAACCCAGGTGGCCTATATATTATTCTTTTCACTATTATGGAGGCTAGAAATCTGAAATGCAAGTGTCAGCAGGGCCATGGTGGTAGCCAGCAGGCTTTGTCATGCTTTGTCTGTCTTCACATGTGCTTCTCCCCATGTGGCTGTGTCCAGGTTTCCAGAAGGATGTTATCCTAACTTGATTAAATCAGCACAGAGCTCTCCTTTCACCCCCATCAAAATTAAGTCATATTTATTAGTACCAGGATGTCACTCTTTAGCCTCTCTTTTCATGGGACACTTCACCAGAAGCACTGTATGACACCCTTTCTATTTATTTATACTTAGAGTCCCAGGGAAAACTTGTCAGCAGATTAATAGCCTCATTGCTGCATACACTGTGTATGCTGTATCCACACCTGATGCACTTATCTGCAAACACTCCGACACATTATGTAGATCTGTCTTTTTACAGATGCTCTTATTAATCCTTCTAGATGACGTTTGGATTCCCTTCTCAATGGGAGCGTGTATTAAAAGCTTTGACTTATTAACAGGGTATAGGAATTTGTAAAAATGGTTGGGAGAATCACAAGACTTAGCAGCATACTGAAGGACAATGGAAAAGAGAGTAAACTGAATGGCTCTGAGAATGAGTTCACTTGAGGTGTGTGGTTGTCATCAGAATAGGACTACAGTGAGCCTGGCTGCTTGACTTTGCACATACCAAGTTTATAGTACAGGAGTGCAGTTCCTTTTTCTCCTTAGACAGTTTGGTGTTTTGTTGAAGGAGGAATTTGCTGAATACATGAACTGAAAAAGTAAATCCATGTGAAGTTCCATAAGTTGAATGACTTTAAATTATCTATAATAATTACAATTTACCTCCCCCACCTCACCCAGTATTAACCAGTTACTCCATTTCAGTTTCTGGACTTAGTCTACTTGGTTTGCTGTTTGTCCTTCTCTGAGATAGTATAGGCTCACATGAAATAATAAATATTCTAGTTTATTCTGTGTAGAACTGTTAGATTACTAAAGCACAAGTGATGAAACCGCTTTATGTTTTCAGTAAATAGAGTACAGCGTAGGATTGCTGTTGGTTGGTAAAGTCACTCCATTTCTTATGTGCCTTTCTCTTTAGACTCGGGAGCAGGAGGAATTGGAGGAAGCACTGGAAGTGGAACGACAGGAAAGTGAGCAACGAAGACTGTTTATCCAGAAGGAAGAAGAACTGCAGCAGATTCTGAAAAGGAAGAACAAGCAGGCCTTTCTAGACGAGCTAGTCAGTATTAATGCTACTTACCACTTAAAAACTAATCTTCCCATGGATTTGCTGGAAAATGGCTTTTAATGGAGTTCAGAGTCTTCCTACTCTAGTTTACTTCCAACTTTTTCCTAATACATTTAAATTAAAAAATTATTATTATTGTGTGCAAGGATGGGGCTGCTGAGAACATGTGCATGCCGTGATGTTGTGTAGAGGCAGTGGAGCTGGTTTCCTGCTTTATGTGGGTTCTGAGGATCAAACTCAGGTTGGTGGGCTTGCAAGGCAAGTGAGGGCCTTTACCTGCTGAACAGGCGTCCCTTTAACTTTTGTTAGTTATTCTTTTTGGCAGTGGGGGTCTTTTGAGACAAGGTCTCTCTATGTAACAGCTTTGGGTGTCCTGGAACTTTCTCTGTAGGCCAGGCTGGTGTTGAACTCACAGAAATCCACCGACCTCTGCCTCCCAAGTACTGGGTTTAAAGTCATGCACCCCCACAGCCTGAAAATACTTTTTTTTTTTTTGGTTCTGATAGTTATTGATGTCATCATATATACTGCTGAAGAGTAACACATATCCCTCAAACCTTCATCCCGTATAATTTTTATGCTTACAATTCTGTGAATCAAGAATTCAAGTGGGCGTGGTAGTGCAGGTCTTTAATCCCAACACTTAGGGGGCTGAGACAGGTGGATCTCTGTGAGTTCCAGGACAGCCAGAGCCACATCGTAAGACCCTGTCTTCACAAAACAAGGCAAAACAAAACCAGAAGAGCTCCTCTCCTTTGCAGTATATTCTCAGGTTGCCACGCCATCTGTGTGGCTTCTGTAGCTGGGCATCTCGTCCAGTGTCTCAGCTGTAGGAAGGAGTATTCTAAGAGTAAAGAAGTAGACACAGTATGGTTTGAAAGGCTTGGCTGGGAAACTGGCACAGTGTACCCATTGATCAGTGAAGGAGCCTGTTCCATTTCAAGGGGATGGGTGTAGATGTAGATTCTACCGTTTGTGGTTCGATTATGACCCCTTCATCTATAGTATATGCTCAAAAAATGTGTGTGTTCCTAGAATTTGGTATAGTGTAAGTTAATTTGATATCCAGTTTCTACCCCAAGGACAATTAAGTGATAGGATCATGAAAATGATTTTAACTATAATTGTTATCATATACGCATATACGCCCTTTTTATGTCTTGCTAACTTCTATAATGGATTTAAAGTTATTTATCCTAAGATGTGAAGAAGCTTGTGGACAAGACACATTTTTGGACCTTAAAGAAGGCTGTTAATGATTAAGTGTGGTATCTCAAGCCTTTAATCCCAGCACTTGGGAGGTGGAGCAGATGGGTTTCTGTGAGTTCAAGGCCAGCTTAGTCTGCAAAGTGAGTTCCAGGATAACTAAGGCTGTTATACACACAAAGCCTGTCTCGAAAAACCAAAACCAAAACCAAAACCAAAACCAAACAAACAAAAAGGCTGTCAAAGTGAAGGTCTGTTGTATTGGGTTGTATAGCATTCCTGTTCCTTTCCCTCTTCCCCTCCCCCTCTCCTTCCTACTCCCTCCCCTCTTTCTTTTTCCTTCCCCTTTTCAGCTTTTTGTCTATATTCATCTCATAATGTTATAACTTTATAACATTATAACTGACATAAATATAAACAATACTCAGTAGATTGTTTATTTGTCTCTAAGCTTATTAAAACATTGTTTTTAGAGCATTTCCTCTTAATAGTTTCCCAAGCTGATTTTGAATGTGTTGGTTATGTGCTGAAATATAGTGACTGCATGTCATATTTTTGCATGAAAAATGATCTATTTGGGTGAAATGTGAGTGTTATTAGAATATTAGTACTTCCTAGCAGTTAGCTCTGTATTCAGCTTTGTTAGCAAACAGCAGTAAGTGACTTTGATCTGAGAAGTGGTTCATGGAATTGACACTTTATTATTAAACATATTCTAACCCTTAGTGATGCTGGTGACATCACAAGCTAGAAAACGTTTCTCTCTGGGCAAGTGTTTCTGCATTATTTCCTTTCCAGTCTGTCTTCACACATTCATTTTCCATGAGGCATTTCTTCAGTGTTGAAATGCTCCCAGTCTTAGTTGGCGCTGTTGTTATTCTGTGATGGAGGAAATGCAAATCTATTTTCTATTGTGTCTTTGTTCGAAAAGCATTTTAAGACAGTTAACCAGAGGTAAATAAAATGCAAGGTTACATCTTAAGTTAGATGTAGGTGATAAAGAAGAATAAGAATAAGAGGATTAATGAGGATTAGACACAAAGTCTCACCATAAAAGTCTATCTAGGGCTGGTGAGTTGATCTTGCAATATTGCACTTGCTATCAAGCCTGACAACCTGAGTTCAGTCCTCAGGAGTCACTTGGTGGAGGGAAAGAACTGACCTTCACAAATTGTCCTCTGACATCCACATGGGACCCACACAAATAAATAAAAATGCAGTCTAAAAACCCTCCCCACTTGTTATGAGTAGAAAGTGAATTTGCTTGTAAGTTTGTTGGCAGTGGAAGCTGGAAGAAGCTGGAAGGATGTTTGCTTCGGCCACTGTCCCCATTCTGGAGCAGCCTTTCATTAGCTCTCTGTAGTCCTCAAAAGCACGGAGCCGCTGCCTTGGTGAGCTGCTCTTGGCCTCAGGCTCCCTCAGATGCAGCGAGGCATGAAGTAAGAGTTGTTGCCCATGTTGTACATTGTGTATAATCTGGACTTAATACCGGTTCTTGTGAGTTCCCTCCTCTCGCTTCCTGTTTTCTTCACCTGCAAGTCATTACTGCACATATTTTCCTCACTGTTTAGACCATGTAACATGGTGTTTAAATAGTTCTTCATAATTCACTATATTTATTATTAGTACAATACCACTGCAGTTGGGCTTTTTATTTCCAACTTTTAAATTTGTCTATAGATTTATAGTGTTATTAATATTTCAATCTTTATTAAAATTTTTGTTTCTTTTAATCCTTGGCTGACTTAATTAAGTTTATTTTATCCTGATTAATCTGTATTAAAGAAGTGAAAATGTATTTTTCTATGTGTTCATGTTAAATTTTTATAAAAACGGAAAGCTAGCATTGACATTTGTAAGTGTGCCTAGAAGATTTAGCTTTTGAGTTGTTCCTCGGACCACACTTATGCAAGGATGACTTATTAGAATTCTTTTCTTTCTGTTCCTAAGTTTGGTCTTTGTGCCCAAAGTCACCTTTTAACCTGAAAAGCCCTGACAGCACACTGTACTGTATGTGAAGGGTTTATGTTACAGTCTGAATGTTTATGGCTTTGCATTTGCCATAGTGTTGGCTAAAAAGTCCATTTATTTTAATCCAAACTGTAAATTCAATTTTTTAATAGTTTGGAAAAAGATTTTTAATCAGGTTCTGTGTTATTAAATCTTTTTATATTCCTGTTTGAAAATTCTGTTCCGTTTATGTCTTAAATTTTATGAGTTAATGCTGTTGTCAAATGCAGTAGCTGATTCTTATTAGCAATATTGTTTGCCAGATGGCTAGCTTAAAGTCAGTTAAAATAATCTTTAAAAATGGTCATTATAAAGCTTTTAATGAGTGTTACAGGCAGTCTTATTAAAATTTCTTTAAATATTAAACAGTGTGCCCTTAGGCAATTACTGTGGGCTCTGCAGCCTTCCAAGGTGAAGTGCGATGGTCAGAGCGGAGAAGCAACCCCAAACTGGACTTGCATGTGCCTTGTTCCCAGAGCAGGTTTTACAGGCTGAGTCTACTCTGGAGACATAGCTGTCATCAGAGACCGTGCTTAATTCTGTTTTAACAAAGGCATCCAGGCTCCAAAATTTTGAGTGCTAAAGTAGGAGAGTAAATTATGTGGCTTGATATTAAACTGAGATACCTAGAATACTTAGTTTTATAAAATTTCAGCTATCAAGACATTTAAACACTCAGTTCCTTTTAATGTGAATGAGGAACTAGAATTATAATAAACCAGTCTTGGTTAGCAACTTATTTGAAGTGAGCACACTGTCTTAGGTTAAACAATTTTTAAAAAATTGTGTGTGTGTGTGTGTGTGTGTGTATTTGTATGTGTGGGTTAGCTGCCTAATGTAAGTGCTGGGAACTGAACTTGGGGTTCCCTGAAAGAACAGCAAGCACTCTTAACAGTTGAGGCATATCTCCAGCCCCATTTTCTTGCTTTTATATATGAATTTTTTTTAAGAATAAATTCTCATTCTATAAGTATTTGCATTCATTTGCAAATATCAACAAGAAGCCAGTGATTTAACTTTTAAAATGCTTTATTATTTATGTGTTTGTATATCTGTGTATGGGTACATGCATGTGTGCACAGGTACTCCCAGAGGCCAGAGGAGGGCTTTCATCCCTGGAGCTGAAATTGTAGGCTGTTATGAGCAACCCAGTGTGGTGCTGGGAGCCCAACATAGGTCTTTGGGCCAGACAGATGGATCAGTCATTAAATGCTAAGGCTCACACTTTGAAATGGAGAGTTTAGTTCTAAAGTCAGGTCCTGTGGATGAACAGCAAGTGCTTTTAACCATTGTGTCATTTCTACAGCCCAATGATAATGACTTTAAGACATCAGTTAACTAGTTATTATGTGTGTGAGTGCATAGTGTGTTTGGGCATGAATGTGGAGTTGGTTTATTTCTTCTGCCTTTATGTGTTCTGGGGGATCAAACTCTGGTGATATCCTGGGGAATCAGGTCTCCAGGCTTTTGGGCAAAAACACCTTTACCTGTCCAACTGTCTTTTTGACCCAATGGTTTATTTTTTTAGCCAAGAATATTTTTTTTCTTTTCAAGTGTGCACCTGAAAAGATATAATTAAAAAGATATTTTTGGCTCTAGCTCATTTAAGGTTTTCTTCAATGTTTTGGATTATACGAAATGCCTAGTGGAGGTCTAAAATTTCAGCCTTAGGAAGTGAAAGGTATTGAAAACTATTCTTATACTACTTCTTATTCACCTTTATTATTCCTCTCTAGCTATCTAATGTAGGACAACAGCCTATCTAGGTTTAGGATCTGCTTTATAAAGAAATTTGTGTCCTTTATGTTTTAATTTTTGTGATATTGCTCTTGGAAAATTATTTTGGTTTTGTTCTCCCTCCCTCCCTCCTTCTTTTCTTCTTTCTTTCTAAATTTTATGTGCATTGGTGTTTTACTTGCATGTATGTATGTATGTATGTATGTATGTATTTGTGAGGATGTCACATCTCCTGAAACTGAAGTTACAGATAGTTGGGAACTGCCATGTGGGTGTTGGGAATTGAACTCGGGTCCTCTGGAAGAGCAGTCAGTGCTCCTAACTGCTAAACCATTTCTCCAGCCCCTGGTTTTGTTTTACAAAACAGGATCTTAAGTTGTCTAGGGTGGCCTTGGACTCACTGTGTAGCTAAGGTTGGCCTAGAACTCCTGCTTTTCCTATTAGGTATTACATGCCCTGTACCCCCATGCCCTGCTGTATTATAAAATCTTAATGTTAGTGGAAGGAGAGAAACAAGTCCTGCTCGCTGTCTGTTGGTCTCTGCACATACTCTATAACATGCATACGAGACAAATACACAGCACACAGATAAAGAAATGCAGTTTGAAAAACTGAAAAGTCTCGATGTGCATCTTCATTCTCAAATAGCCATTGACTGCGTTGCTGTTCCTGTTCCTATGCTGGAACTCCTAAACAGTCACTTTAAATGTACTGGTCACCCACATAGTGTCTACAAATTATTCCTGGGTTAGATTTGGGAATAAAATGAGACTTTGTAGTGTTTGCTTTTATATCATAAGATGTTAACATGGGAGTTTCTTGAGGATTAAATTCTGGGTGACGGCTATTTTTAATGCTCAATACCCTGCTTTTGGGTGGCCCTATGGGGTGAACTTAGAGTTTTAGATACGCTAGGCACAGCGCTGCATCACCAAGCTGTGTCCCTTCTCTATTTTTTATTTTTAGATGACCTCAATAAATGGCCAAGCTGGCCTTGCACTTGCTGTGTAGCCTTTCACATAGAAAAGGGGTGGGGTCTTGTATTGTTTTGATTATTTTTTATCTTTGTTTCTGGACACAGAATATAAACTCTCATATGGGAAGGGTGGAGCTGGAGAGGTCCTTTCTCTGCATGTGTTTCTGGGTTCTCATTTAACTGAAACCTCAGAAAGGTGAAAGTCTAGTTATATTTTAGTTTAGTTCCACAGCACCACAAACATGTAAGTGCTTCATTCTGAACAGGATAAATAACAGTATCCTCATTAAGATAAGTGGTTTGCTGCTCAAAATAGGGGTGTGTACAGATTTGTGTAAACAATGGTCCTGGCTAGTATCAGTATATGATATTAAATGTTTATCATTTTGTTACTTGACTAAAATGTGATTTAAAATTTAAGAATAAAATATACATGTGGTGGTACTTACAATAGTCCCATTGTGCAAAACAGAACAAGGATTACTTGCAAACAGCCTCAGGTGAAATCTAATGGGAAACATTTCAAATGGTCTGAAGTCCGGGGCAAAAAGAATGTGTCTCAGACAAACCTCTGATCTAAGTTATAGCCCTTACTACTGCTCTTTGCATGATTTGCTTTCTTTCTTTAATAAATGGGTTGATGGTTAGATGAAATAGGACCTTATTATATTATCTTTAATGTGGATTTTATAAAACACTTGTTTGCAGGTTACTTTGATTTATGAGTCTATAGCAACCTTTTTATTATGGAATGTTAATATTCTTTTGTAAAGCATTCTACATGAAGTGAGTAGTTGACATCATGTGCTCACAGAAGAGGCAGACTTTGAAAGTTGTTGTTTTAGTCTTTCCGTTTTAAGTTTCACACTGAACTTTTCTTACAGGAGAGCTCTGACCTCCCTGTCGCTCTGCTCTTGGCTCAGCATAAAGACAGATCTACTCAGCTGGAAATGCAGTTAGAGAAGCCCAGGTCCACGAAGCCAGTCACGTTTTCCACAGGCATTAAAATGGTAAGCCATATTTTAATTGCTGTTTGAAGGAGAGTTTTCAGGACTATGCTTTTAAATTCCCTAGTAATTTCTACAGTGATGTGAACAGCTGAAATGTTGAAGAGCCCCTATGTCCTAGGCCAAATGTCTGGAAGTGTGGACACATATAGTATAAGAAAAGAGAAAAGAAATGTGTTTTTATTCATTATGGTATGGATTGGTGTGGCGTGGGTGTGTGTGTTGCACATGCTAGGCAGTGCTGTTTCATTAAGCTACACCCTTGGTCCTATTGTTATTAGTTTATAAACTTGTAGTTGTAGGTGAAAGAAAAGTGCATAAATATGGTTATTTAATATACTATTTATCTGGTGGTATAAAATAGAAACAGTGGATTGCTTTATACTTCTCTGCAGACAGTTATTTTCTACATAAAATACATTTTTTAAAAAGCCATTTGTAGTTTCTATACTCTTTAAGGATAGAGTGATTTGAATTAAAACATTGTCTAAATTTAGTCATTCACAAGTAAGACTATATTTATGAAGTTTTTTGCTATAGTTTAAGAATTATCAGTTTTTACTTTTATAACTTTTTAAATCCATATGTTTGGGGGGGTCTAGGTGTATGCACATGTGTCAGGCGCAGGTGTGGAGGTCAGAGGACAACTTGGAGGAGTTGATTCTTTCTTCAGCTGTGGAGGTTTCGGGCATCAGGTTCAAGTCGTCAGGCTTCTCATCTATGACGTTAAGTCACTTGCTTCTTTTTAAGATGGTGCTGAGGACTGAATGCTGTGTCCCTTAACTGCTGCACCACCACTGTCCCAGTATTTCCCATGAACATTTCTTTATATTAAGGCCTTCAATCATCATATTTAAATTGCCAGTTTTCCTCTCTTCTTCCATAACTCTTGTTTGGAAGCTAGTTTGTTGAATGGATGGTTGGAGACTGAATGAATGGACAGATGATCTTAAAGAAAATCATGAAAGCTCTTAGTGAATTTTATAGACTGGAAATATTGGTCACTTTGATATTGTGGTGAATGAACGTACAGATTGTTTCTTTTTATCTTTTGCAACTTTAGTTTTAGCAATTGTGTAGCAAACAAACCAAACCCTATGTAAGAAATGGCTGTGATATAGACAAAAGACACTAGTAACAAAATGTTTCCTCTGTCATGCTTGCTCATTCTAGTCAATTCTCAGGAACTTTTTTCAACTTTCACTTTTTGAGACCTAATTTTAAGTAGCCCAAACTGCCCTTGAACTCTTGATGTAGTTGGAGATGGTCTTAAGCCAATCTTCTGTCTCCACCTCCCAGGTGTTTTGGTTAAAGGAGTGAGTCACTGAACTAAACCACGCTGCTTTTTTTTTCTTTTTTTCTTTCCTCCTCCTCCTCCTCCTCCTCCTCCTCCTCCTCCTCCTCCTCCTCCTCCTCCTCCTCCTCCTCCTCCTCCTCCTCCTCCTCTCTCGCTCTCGCTCTCGCTCTCGCTCTCTCGCTCTGTTTTTTGTTTTTGTTTTTTTGGCTTTGGGTTTTCGAGACAGGGTTTCTTTGTGTAGCCTTGGCTGTCCTGGAACTCATTCTGTAGACCAGGCTGGCTCTGAATTCACAGAGATTCGCCTGCCTCGGCCTCCCAAGTTCTGGGATGAAAGGTGTGTGCCACCACTGCCCAGCCACAGTGAATTTTTTGGTGGTTCTATCTAAAGTATCTTTTTCTACCCACATACCAGTAATTTATACTTTTAAACTCCTTAAATGTTTCCTTCTATATTTAGGGTATAACCTTTGCAATCTTAACACTAAGACTATGACAGGGTTCTATGAAATGTTCTGGGTAAGTGGATGAATGTTATACAGTATGTTGATATCAGTGGACTCTAAAGATATGCAGATACATTGAAGCCTCTTTGCTTTATGGAATACCATGCTTGGAATACTCTTAAATGATTGTGAAAACACTAACTAGTTTATAAGCATTAATCATACTTGGTTGTCATTTGAGGGCTTTTAGTGGAGGATGGCATTTCACAGCCATTCTTTCTTCTGTTTTCCAGCTCTTCCATTCTTTTTCCTCCTTTGTGGTAATGCTCCCTGAGTCTTCGAGGGGATGATATAAATGTCTTGTTTATGGCTGGGCACTGTCTGGGTCTCTGCACTCACCACCTTGTACTGGAGAGATGGGCATTTTATTTAAGGGCTTTGAATGTCCTTGGATTTTGGTAAACCCAGTCCCTGACAGATACAAAGCTAAGACTGTATTTGTTAAGATGAGCTTTGAAACTTTTTGAAGAACAATCACTGATCAACAAATATTTTGTAATAAACAACACAAGGAAGGTCCTTGTCTGTATACACGTGTTTCCTTAATGAGAATAGGAGGCACAGCCACAGCTGGCCCAGCAGCACACCTTCTTATGAGATGTGAAACCCCTGTCTCAGTTCATCATAGACTCTTTAACCAACTCCTGTAGTGTGTGTGGCCATCTCGGTGAGACTTGAGTGTGCATTACATTCTGGCTTTGGTCAGCAGTGTTGAAGACTCACAGAGATACCAGGTTCTAAAGAGCAGACTCCTTGAGAGTACCATCCTGAGTTCCCATGATTATTTGCTGGTAGAGAGATACCCACTGTTTATCTGACCACTTTGGGTGGGAAATATGCTAAACAATCCTCTCTCTCTCTCTCTTTCTCTCTCTCTTCTCCCTCCTCTCTTCCTCCCTCCTTCCCTCCGTTCCTCCTTGTCACTCTCTCTCTCTCTGGTGGAAGCTGTATCTTACTGTGAATTTGTTTTCTAATCATGCTTAGCTTTTTACCAAAAGGCATAGTTATAGCGAAAAGGCTTACTTCTGTCTCTGTAGCACCTTGACGGTCTGTGGGCCACAAAATGCTCTCATGGGGGGCAGAAGACAACCTGCAGGAGTTGGTTCTTTCTCCACCATGGGGGTTTTGAGGATTGACCCTAGGTCATCAGGGTTGTGATAAATCACCTTTACTTAACAAAAACTTTTGTTTACCAACTTCAAACACCTAATTGGACCCACAAATTTATACGTATTTTTCTTTACGATTATTCAAATGAATAAATCTTTTCATTTCTCAACTCCCATCCAGATCCTTCTTCCAACTCTTAAAGCTGCCTACTTGGTGTTTTGAGATACATACTAGTTGCTAGATTATAAATGTCTTGAGGGTAAGAAGCTCCATGTTTAACTTAGCTTTATATAGTCATGAGTTTGTAGTACTTAAGTAGTATTAAGTATTAATAACGGTTTTAAATGTACAAATGCAGGTGATATTAATACATCTGTATGTAGTGAAAACAATACTAATCAGGAAGTAGTGTTTAAACTTTTGAGTTATTAGACATGATGGTAAAGGGAAAGAAATTTGACAGAGAGATGAAATGGGGCAAAATCCTGCCCTCCCTTAGTAGATGTCCATCCAAAGCTAAGGTATTGACTTTCTGTTCTGAGTTTGTTCCCGTCCTGAGTTCTGTTAGTTTTGCATTCTTGCTGGCATTTGGTATTGTGAGTTTAAAATATATCTTAGTTGTGTTGAATAGGTATTAGTGTCATCTCAATATGTTTTGGGATTTCCCCAAATTTAATATTTATCATCTCTTTGTACACTTACTTGCTATTAGTATTCATTTTGTGTTTAATATATGCTTGTTTTTATGGGTTAAATTATGGTTATTTTAGTAGAATTACTAATTCAGAACAAAGATATTTCTATTCTTTAAATATTGTAGTAATAGAGCGGCGGGGCTGCGTCCCCAGCACCCCGGCTGCCTGGCTAGCTTATGCCCGAAATAACAACACACAAACTGTATTCATTTAAACACTGCTTGGCCCTTTAGCTCTAGCCCTTACAGGTTAATTCTGATATACCGATCAACCCATCTCTAATAATCTGTGAGCACCGGTCTTACCAGGAAAGATTCAGCATGTCTGACCTGGTGGCTTGCTCCATCACATCTGCTTCAGAGAGCAGAGCTATTGCATCTACCTGGGAGAGGAGAGCATGGCATCTCTCTGAGGCATCTGCCCCCGAGAGGAGAGCTGTGGAGTCTGAGCTCACTTCCTCTTCCTCCTGGCATTCTGTTCTGTTTACTCCATCTACCTATGTCCTAACCAATAAAATGGGCCAAGGCAGTTCCTTTATTAGCCAATGACCTTCCTCCATCAAAATATTTATTGTTTCTTTGTCTTGGGAACATTCAGAGTCCATTCTACCTGCAGTTTTGTCCTTGGCCATAGTTACATACATGCAGTAGAACATTAGAAATGGTTTTTCCTCCCCAGCTTGCCATATACATGTTAATCACCTTCTCTCCACCTCTCCCTTCAGCCACTGCTAACCATTCTCTGCGTCTATGGGATCAGCTACATAATATCCCTGTGTTCCATTCATGCTGCTGAGAGACAGAATTCCTTTTACTGTACAGTAGATATTCCATTGTGAATATGTACCACATTTTCTTTTCTCCATTGTTCTCGTGGACACTGGCTGTCATGGCCGTAGCGAGTAGTGCAGCAGTAAATAGAGGCTGCAGACCTCGCTGATGTCCTCGTCTTCTTACCTTTGGGTACTTACCCAGCAGGTGAATGACTTGCTCGTCAGTTAGTGGTATTTTTTGGAGCGTTGGTAGTGCTTTTGATAGTGGCCATGCTGGTTACACCCTCACCAGTTGTGTGTGGAGCTGCCTTAATTGCACCTGCCCAGCTTTTGTCTTTTGGTGACAGCTGCTCTTTGGGGGATGCTGACGTATCACTGTGGTTTTGACCTATGTGCCTGTTGGTTAGTGCTGCTAAGCACTTTTCATTTACTTGTTGGTTATTTGTGTATTTAAAAGAAATATCTGTTTGTATCATCTCCCCATTTCTAATCAGATTATCTACTGTCATTGGTTGGTTTTTACTCTATTTTCTCTTTACTCTTTGGTGTGCCCACCACCCAGCTTCCAAATAAATACACTGAGTTTTATTCTTTCTTATGAATACCAGGTCTTAGCTCGCCAGCTCTTAACTTAAATTATCCCATCTTCCTTTTGCCTCTGGGCTTTTACCTTTCTCTAGTCTGTATACCTTTCTTTATTTCTTACTCTGTGGCTGTCTGTATAGCTGGGTGATTGGCCCCTGGCTCCTCTCCTCCTTTTCCGACTATTGTGAGCCTCCATGTGAGGTGAGAACAGAGCCTGGGTCTTCTGGAAAAGTAGCCAGTTTCATAACCATCGAGCCATTTTTCCAGCCCTACCAATTTTCATTAAATATTTTTTTATGTGTGCATGTTCATGAGGTATATCTGTAACTCACCTGAGCTTCAACGTCTATAATTTTGTTATGTGTGTGAGGCTTCAATACAAACAGGCAATTTAAATGTTTCATTATATTTAGACTTGGAGCCTAAATTCATCTTATTTGATTCCCTTTTTCATCAAGTTGTCATAGCTATGTGATTCAATAATACCTCTGACAACTTCAACATCTTTACTGGGAAATACTATATCCAGTTTTTATTTTAGCACATGGTGTTTTGGATCATATTGTGAAAACATACTGCTTTAATTCATTTTTCTCCTGTCTTACAATATTTTGAACTCATGTAGTCAGATATGAGATATCAGATAAAATAAAGCTTATCACCAAGTATAAAATGCATAAAAAATAAGGTTGAAATAAGATTGATAATGATCAGAAATATTAGTTTTTCTTAAAGGTCTGTGTGATCTTGATTTAACATTCTCTTTTTAATGAATACTGAATGGAAAAAATTTAATACTAGCAAGGGATACAGTGTATTTAGTATTGCGCTAGAAAACGCGTATTTCCTTCAGGTGTTTATGTCCATAACCATTTCACTGGACTATCACTGCCATATGATGTCTCACATTCCAGGTCTCAGCTGGAGATCTGATTTGCTGCCTTCATCCTTAAAAAGTGTTACTATGAACAATAGGGAGGCAAAGGCAAGGAGTAAGGTGACAGATGGCAGGGAAATAAAACAGCAAATTTCTGCAGCCTTGTTTGTTTTGGCTAGTTCTTATCCCAAGCACATGGAAATACTTTGCACATTTGAGAACTGTGAGCTGCTCACGTGCGTTTCTGGAGAAACAGTAAATCATTTGTGTACTGGAAACACACTCAGATTATTCTGTTGTGACTTTTTATTTCTGGGGTTTCCTTTGTCATAAGAAAATACGTTTCTTCTTTCAAATAATATTTTTGATAATATATTTGGAGCATCAAAAGCATGAATTTAAATTGGATGGTGCAGTTAATATAAAAAATGAAAGTTTTATTAACATTTCCTTGTTATCATACTCTTCTATTATCCTAAAAATAGGTGTTATTAATGAGAAGAGACATAACATATATACCTGAAGTCACTGTAGTGAGGTGTTTGCAACTGCCTGTGCTCCTAGATTTCTTGTATGTTAATTGTATTAATAAATTTTAAGACTAAAGAGCATGTTCTAGTGTTGAATACATTCCCATGTATATATGCAATAAAGATATTATTAATCAATCCCCCTTTGTTACTGATACATTCCGTAAGCACAGGATATGGTGGAAGTTCAAACCTTTAGATTATTTGTTTGTTTAATTATGATTTACTTTAGCAGAGTGCCTCTTGTGTTGAACATATTAAGTTTGAGAGAAACTGGTAACGACTTGATCCAGGAAGTACCATTCCTCCTTGAACAGCTATAGTGTGCCTGGTAGTAGATCCTGCACAACGGTGCCACACTTAGCTCTTTTTAATGACGATAATTGGAAATAACAAGGATCTATAATTTATTATTATTATTTTTTTGCTTTTCGAGACAGGGTTTCACTGTAGCTATCAAGCCTTTCCTGGGGGAATTTTTTATTTATTTA
This sequence comes from Microtus pennsylvanicus, assembly GCF_037038515.1. Lineage (NCBI taxonomy): Eukaryota > Metazoa > Chordata > Mammalia > Rodentia > Cricetidae > Microtus > Microtus pennsylvanicus. The sequence continues at coordinate 41,986,428 of NC_134592.1, read as the reverse complement.
TTTTATTTTTTATTTTTCGAGACAGGGTTTCTCCGTAGCTTTTGGTTCCTGTCCTGGAACTAGCTCTTGTAGACCAGGCTGGCCTCGAACTCACAGAGATCCGCCTGCCTCTGCCTCCTGAGTGCTGGGATTAAAGGTGTGCACCACCAATGCCCGGCTCCTGGGGGAATTTTTAATCTCCATGTTAGGAATTTTCCTAAAGCGATCTCTCTGCCGACTCAAAAATCCCAATCAAGCCAAGTGACAACGAGCCGAATTAAAAGAGGTCCAGGTTTATGGGATTTCTGCGTTCTCAGGTGGTCTTGAGGGGAACCGGGAAGCCGCAAACTCTACCACAGGAGGGGGGTGTTGGAGGAGATATGGACAAATACCACATGGAGACTTTCTGGGGAGCACTTTAAAAATAGACTGGAGGGAGGGGTCAAGGTTTGGCGTTCACAGGGGCAGGGCCTCTAAAGTTGGAGGCCTGAGACTGGGACTTACACTCCATATTACTAATTTCAGTTTAGAGATTATAGGCATAGATGTAATTATGATTTCTGATACAAGACCTGTGTTCCTTGAAATGGTAATTGATGTTGCACACTTTTTCTTGGCTATTTTGGGTTCTAGAAAAGTCCCTCTAGCCTTTTCTAAAATGATATCAAGCTAGTTCCTTGTGTCCTACATAGTAGTGAGTTGCACCTTTCTCACAGAAGCATTTGAATTGAGAATGGGAAGTAGTGGAGAATAATTATAATCTTCTTTTATTCTAATTTAATGATACAAGCAAGAGAACCTCAACCCCCATTTATAGAAGATAGAGTTGTGATGGCCATAAGGGCTTCAATGTCAGATTACGGATGGGTTCAGATGCTGGTCCTGTGAGTTAATGCCTGTGGAACTTGGACAGATAACCTTGGTCATCTTTAGAATATACATTGTAAAATAACATACTGAAGAGCTCAAAGAGGATTCTTTGAATAGTCTTAGATATTGTCAGTTACTGTAACAGTAAACTGTTTCCCGTACTTAACAGTTTCTCCCATAAAGATTAACTTTTTAAAAACCAACAAAACTTACAACAAAGACGGCAAAGCCAGAGCGTAATTAGGTGAATGATCCCAAGCCTACGATCAATCTCACACTTGACTATGGGCTTTTGATGCTGGGTGTGAGCATACCGCAGACGTGTCTTTATCAGGTCGGATGCGCCTGACCCTGTTCCGCAGAAGCATGCTGATTATGCCGCCTCTGACTCACAGAACGATGACTGTGAATATGTGGGTGCACTCGAGAACGAGTGGCACCTGCTGCGGCTTGGCAGGGATGGGTCTCATAGGACTGCGTCATCTCATGAGCAGAGAAGAAACACTGGCGTTCTTCAAGTCATGTCAACATGCGTGTGGGGGAATAAGCATTGGACATGACCCTCATTTGGGTACTCCTAGTGATGTTCAGATTCTTTCTCTGAGTGATAGTATTACTGTTGCCTGTGTAAATAAAGTGGAGTGTTTTCAAAGTACAGGAAGAAGACAGGTTTTTTTGTTTTATTTTGTTTTTTTCTGGAGATACTTGAGAAATTGATTAAAGAGTTTCATTTTCTGTGATGGCAACTTTGACTCTCTTGGGCAAGCTTGATGCTATTAATGTGGGAAGGAAAGGTGATTGGCTTTGTTTTGTCCTGTGTGAACTTTGATGATGGACTTGGGAGTGCACTGGGCTCTGCGTCTCATGCTGGACAGATCTGTTGTTGTCCAGGATTCCTGGTGGTAACTAGTCAGTTGTACCAAGTGAATTCGGACTTATTTGGCTGGTGGGTTTATGAACGACAATTGACTTCAGGTGGACTCAATGGAAGACTGGAGAAGTTATCAGCTGTATGCTATGGTGGATTTTGGTTTCTGTAAAGATAACACGAAGCTTCATTGGATTGGTAGAGACAGGCTGAGCCGTTTCATGTGTGTGTCATGATGGAGAGACTGGAGATTTTGCCGATAGGCCAGGAGGTGTGGTGAATCCTGTTTATACCTTATTTAGCTTTGCTATTTTGGAGGATTAAACATGTTACGCTGTCTTTAGAATGCCTGAAAGAAGTGTTGCAGAGAGTGATAGTCCAAACCTCTGAACTAGATTCAAAGATGGGAAGGATGCTTAGTATATGCTGCTGTAATCTGAATATTGCTGTATTTGAAGTGTTTATCAAGCCTATGGGTGACTACTGTCAATATTTTACATACCATGCTAACTTAGTCATGAATTATGTAATTACACATATTGTAAAGTACTTATTTAGATCTTCTGCAGTGTACTCGTCTGCATTTGGTTTGTTTCTGATTCTTCATAACAGCAATCTTAAGAACTACTGTCTCATGGATGCCTCCCCATGTCCTGTTGACCTGTAACAATGTAATGGAAAATGGGTTTTGCTAAGAGAGTGCAGACTGATACAAGTTAAACTCGTGATTTAAGTGTCTCTATGTCTCTCTCTCCTTCCTCCTCCCTCTGTCTGTCTGTCTCCCTCTCTCTTTCTCACCTCTCTCTCTCTCTCTCTCTCTCTCTCTCTCTCTCTCTCTCTCTCTCTCTCTCTCTCTCTGTCTCTCTCTCTGTGTGTGTGTGTGTGTTCTGGTACATTCACCAATGTGTGTACTTGCAGAGGTTAGAATAGACATCAGCCATCTTTCTGGTTTTGAGAGTCTGTCACCGAAATGCTTTGAAAAGACCAATGAGTGATGTGAGATTAAAACCAATTACAAACAAACCTTATTTTCTTAAAGCACAGATCCATATGCATAGGGTTTTATTAATAATTTTGCTTTTGCCTTGTTAAAGACAGCAAGGCATGTAATTATTTTAAGATATGAGTATTTAAAAAGTAGTATTGTTTCTGAGTACACGCTAACAGACTAATTTTTACAACTTTAATACATAAGCTTTGTGTGCCAGCTTTTTTCCCCATGCAAAATGAACCTTAATATGCCCTGCAATTAGTGACAAATGAGAAACCTTGTAATTAAGAGACGATCTGTTTATTTAAGAGCTTTTGAAGGCTGTAAAAGATTATGCTTGGCTATATATGAGGAAAATGTTGTGAAATAATGCCCCTCGGTTCCCCTTTTATAATAAATCTCAGCTGTGTGTTCTGCGCAAGGGCTCAGTGCCAAAAAGAACAGGTTCAACTTGTCCGTGAGGATTTGCACCACAGCAAAGCGCACAACTGCTTTGTGGAGGTCACAGTGGAGGTCACAGGTTTGTGCAATGGAATAAAGGTGGGTTACAGACACTGTAGTCCTCGTGTTTCTTGCTGTTTAAGGATCAGTGTTAATGTCAAGCGTTAAAAGCATAGTTAGATCATAAAAGTAAACACCAAGAACAGTTCTCAGTGTGTTCCCAAATGACTTTAAAGTAACTTCATCAGCTCCTTGTACCAGAATACTTCTAAAGAGCTTCAGAGTAATTTTATCGTCATTTTTATTATGCAGAAAAATTATTTTATTTGGTAGTTCTGAATGTGTTTAGTGGAGTAGGAGACCCTTGTGTAAGAATAAAGTGCTAAGGGGTAGGAGTTTCTTTGGCTGAGGGAGGGGAGTGTGGATGAGTTCCAATGCAAGGTCAGATGTCCTGAGAAGGTAAGAAGATGTATGTTCTCATTAAATTCTATTTCTCCCCATCTTAATAAGACCAGGGGGTCAGAATTTAACAACAGCAGCAAAGGAAATGCTGCTCTGTATTACTACTGAACTCTTTCCCCAAGTATTTTAGGATTATTCATTTGTCTGTCTGTCTGTCTATTTATGTTTCCCTCCCTCCCTCCCTCCATCCCTCCCTCCCTCCTTCCTTCAGTTTTTAGAAGAGATGACTCAAAAGAAGTAGTCTGTGGAGAGATGGTGAGAGCCAGGCATGGAAGCTCTGGGTTTAATTTAAGGATTCCAGAAAACCATAGAAGGAAATGAGCAGATGCAGAACTTACCTGCGCTGTGTTTTCCCTAAAGTTATGTCTGATTGTTTTTTTTTTTTTTTATTTTGGTGACCATGTTTATTTTCAGTGGTGATTTCAACAGAGCAACAGGCAGCCGGTGCTGTTGGTGGGAGATTAAGTGGTAATCTGTAGAATGTGTTTCAGCAAAGGCAGCTGACTGGCGGCAGCATCTGTCCTAGCAACTGGTCATATGTTAGGACTTACCAGTGCTAAAGACCAAGCTGTAAAATTGAGAAGTGCTTGGAAGTTAGGTTCTTCCTTGTCCTTTAGGTTGCTGTTGATACTTTATTAAGTGTACCTCTCTTTGTTTACTTTTTTTTATAAAAGGAAGACAATAGAATAAAATTAGTTTTTATCCCCATGAATTAAAACAAAAAGCAAAATAAAAAAAAATAACTTAGAGCAAACTGTGTGACAGTCTAGATGCTTTTGCGTTGTGGGAACAGCACTTACACGGGAGAAAACTCTGAAAGGGCTGTGGCTCTCCTGTGCTGCTTTCCTAATCCTTAGAGTGGCCAGGAAGCACTGTCAGAGGCACGGTAAAGCCGGCTTAAAGCGTTGGCGGCTTAGGGCTCCATGGAAGGTAGTTTATTTCAGCATTGCTAAGAATTATTCTTTTTAGTTGAAATAGTCTTTCTGATCATATTTCAAAGTGTATACAGTTTATAATGGCTGGAAAATAAGCCATTAACTTTTATGTTATTTAAAGAAGTTGTTTCTGCTTATTATAAAAAAATAGTGAACATCTAAGAAAATGTATATAAAAATTAGAGTTCATATCTCAGTACGGGTGCAGTTTGCCTAAGTCTAAATGTTTTTAAGAAATTGTAAATATTTTTTGGAAATGACATTTTAGCAAACTAATATAACGTTCATTTAAAAAGAGCCTATATATTAATACATAAATAAGTACTTATACTTTATGATAAATGTTTATAAATCCATGTTGTTGCATATTAATTTGTACATGTCAATAAAGACTTGAAAAATAGGGTCAGTTCTGGTGATACACATTATATTACAACATCACAGTAATATATTTGATATTCCTAAATATTTGATAAATGAATTTAAATATTCCTATAATAGGAAAGTGCATGGGACCTCTGGCAATGGATGGTTTAAAACCTCAGTAGGAGGTCTGGGGAGATGGCTCAGCAGTTAAGAGCACTGGCTGCTCTTGCACAGGACCTGGGTTCAGTTCCTAGCACCTATATGGTAGCTTGTAACTATCTGTATATTTCAGTTCCTGAGGATCCAACACCCTCTCCTGGCCTCCATGGCCACTGAGCATATCCACAGTACACATTAAAACCGAAACCAAATAAAAAAAAAACTTAAAAATCCTCCAGACTTGGGTGGGGTATTAGTTATTTGTTTGGCTGCAACAATAAAATACCTAACAAAAGAGATTTTACAGCAATTGTTCATTCAGTAGTTCAAAGACCTTAACAAACAAAGATTTGTCATACACTGTTTGGGAGGGTGAGGTAGAGGATTGGAGGGGCCATTATAAAACACCTGTTCCTTCCTGAAATAGACATTCTTGATATGCACCACACACTGTCCCAGGCAGAGGATGTGTGTGACTCAATCTTTATAGCTTTTTGGTATATTTACACTGAAAAAATGTTTTTTTTTTGTTTTGCTTACATAATAAAGGAACATTTAGGTAACTTTGCATAAACCAAATTTATATTTTATTGTGATCAAAAATGCACACACATTTTTACGTTGTCATTCTCTTTAGTTAACTACTAGTTCACTTTTAAGTTGTCATTCTCTTTAGTTAACTACTAGTTCATTTTTACGTTGTCATTCTCTTTAGTTAACTACTAGTTCACTTTTAAGTTGTCATTCTCTTTAGTTAACTACTAGTTCACTTTTAAGTTGTCATTCTCTTTAGTTAACTACTAGTTCATTTTTGGTACCAAGATAAGAATTATTTCTTAAAAATTAATTTTGTAGGAACTTACAACAAATCAGCTAAAATGTTCTGTGCCTAAAAAGCTGATTTTGAAATTTCTGCCAAGAACTGTTTTCCTTAGAATTAACACAGTCTTTTTAAGGAAACAGGCTTTGTCTCACCAGATAGTCTCCCTTGATGTTTTTCTTTTCTGGTCTTTTTATAGAAACAAACATGATTTGCCGGACACTATGTCCTCTTGGCAACAAATTATAGTCCAGCAGCAAGGCAAGCAAAAGAGAAAGAATTAAAAGCAGTTCTCTCACATTGTGTTGTTTGCCCACGCCCAAGGAAAAATAAATCAAAGTAAATAAATACCTTGGGTTTTTCCTCTCTTCCCTCCTTCCCTCCTTCTCTCCCCTTTGAGACAAAGTCTTCCTCTGTAGCCCTGAACTCCATAGTGGCAGACTTACTGTGACCCTCCTATCCCGCTTCCCCGAATACTCAGATTACAGGTAGGTACCATGTAACCTTTTCACTTCTGAGTAGGTTGCTTTTTATTTTTGAAACTCTTTCTGCAGTAGTTTATCTTGGTATGCTAACAATGTCTAAAGGTAGAGCTGAAGTATTATTTAAAGAACATGTTTCTATGTGGTATTTGAACACTGAACGATGAGTTTTGAGAGTGGACGCAGTGAGTGAATTTGGTGAGCAGATTGTGATATTTCAGAGCCAATTTGCTAGAAACATTTTTTGAGTCTTGTCTTGACTAAGAGAGAATATAGCATAGCTCTTTAGCATAGGACCATTTAGTTGATAACAATGAACAAGGTTTATTCAGCTTGACAAATTAGAAATTCTGCATTCTGCTGAACTAGGAAACAAGGTGCTGTCTCAGTGTATGCAGTGTGAGGCCTCCTTTCTTATGTTTGAGAAGGAAAATATATTTTGGGTTGGTAGCAAATATGTTTTGAAGGATGAAGAGGAGTCAGAAAGGCTGATTCTAGGAATGTCATCATTAGAATGCTTTAGAAGTGGTATTTTTTGAAGTTATAGTCTGCCCATTTAAAAACATTTATCTTGTCTGATGATTTTAGTAAAGAACTGGGAAATACAGAAATGAGTGCTTGTTTTTTTCCCTTGGGGTGTTTCTTTAATTATGTGAACCAGACGTATATTAAGTTGGAGGAAAATCCTGTTTATTTTTGTGATACACAGAAAGGCAGCGGCTTATTCTGCTGAGTGGTCATGGATTCCTAGCGGACTCTGTTGCTGTCCCAGTCTTCCCCCCACCCTCACCTTAGGCAATATAAATAGACTTAGAGAATTTCTGTGTTCCCTCAGTTCACTCAGCTTTAGAGGGAACACCGGCATAGGTGCCTAGTTATCTTTTAGCCTCCAGACCCCTGCCCTCAATTTGTCCTTTGACAGTTACTGTAAACTTTGAAAAATAATGAGAAAAAGTCATTCTGTGTGCCTGTCAGGGATGGGGGCTGAATTGAACCTATCATGAAATGATGTTTTACCAGGAAGTTATTACTGTGCAGCTGTTTCAGTGATGACAGGCTGACATCACCCTGGAGTGGCCGGAACAACAAAGTACAGAAATTACTCTGCTTGTTCCTAAAATAAACTGAAGATACCTGCCCTACCACAGAAATGTGACTCTAAATAAGCAATTTGTAAACTGTGTCAAGCATGTTCTTTTAGTTTGCTTGCCTCCTAAAACATTAAAAAAATTCATACCAACACATATATGCATATATACATGCACACATGTTTATTAGGACACTTACCAAAATAGAAACTACAGAAATACCTTGTTTAATTTTTCTCAATGACTTCCTGTAGATCCTGTCTCGGGAAGTAGCCCTAGAACTGAGGTGACTCAGTGTGGGGAGAGTGAAAGGCTCGGGATCCCAGTTTCAATAGCAGTGCCACGTGCTCTGTAGAATTTACAGATTTACCTTCGGGAGAGGAGCACCTGCCTGCCATTGTTCTTTCCTGTGTTATTTGAATGACCTTAAGAAATGCAAGTAGAAAGCCAGGCTGTGGTGGGAGGCAGAGGCAGGTGGATCTCTCTGAGTTCAAGGCCAGCCTGGGCTACAGAGTATGTTCCAGGACAAGCTCCAGAACCACACAGAGAAACCCTGTCTTGGTTGTGGCGGCGGGGGGGGGGGGGGGGGGGGGGGGCGCGGAGAACTACAATTAGAAATGATTTCCTTATACTCCATGATTACTGAAATAAAAACTCTGCAAGGCAGAAGCTGATTTGCACACATACATATACACGTATAAGATATATGTATATGTGATGTCCATGAATGGTTGTGTGTGGGCATGTACATGTGTGCATGTGTGTCTGTGAAGGTCTGCAGTTGATGTCAAGTGCCTTCCATGATTACTTTCTATCTCATATGTTAGTCAAGGCTCTCTGTTAAACCCAGAGACCAAGGATCTTCTGCCTCTGCCCCCCATGCTGGGATTACATGTGGGCCTCCTGACTCACCTTGCGTTCCTGTGCGTGCTGGGGAGCTGAACTCTGGTCCTGACTCTTGCATACTTAGGTTCTAAGCTGGCTCTTACAGGAGTAATGGATGGTGTATTCAGGCAAGTAAGATATTGTTGAGTGTATGGTTTGTAGCCATCTACCCATCTCTCCCGAGAGTAGTGATTAAACACACTCTCCAGGTTGCATGCTTTTCTGTGGCTCTGCTCATTAAATTTGTTTATCTCCAAAGCCTTTTGTTTATTGTATGACAACAATGATAAAAATGGAAAAGGTTTTAGTTTTGTGCTTTTTTTGAAACATTTCTACAGTGTATTTAATCACTAATATAAGGCTTACTTTTAATCTTAAGAATCAAAAGCAGGGGCAGTAGTATCTCTTTGACTCCCTCAAATATATATTAAGCTAAGGGAATGTTTTATTACAATGGACTCTGTGTATTATGGGATGTGAAAGGGATTCCCACACATGATTTAAAACCTTTCTTGCTCTATGGAACTAACGAGAGAGCCCGTGGTGAAGAGCACTTGCTGCTCTTGCACAGAACCTGAGTTCACTTCCAAGCACCCACTTCCAAGTTCTCAACTGTGAAGATTTACTCCCAAGGAGGTCCTCAGTCCTCTTCTGGCCTTCCAGGCCCTAGACAGTGCATGCAGGCAATCATACATTGAAATATTTGCAAAAAAGAAGAAATCCATACAAATAGCTATTCTAACAAGAAAAATGTTAAAGAGTGCTTGCAGAAAATATTTTCAACTAACACATAACACAATACTTAATCAGTGTTTTAATTTGTTTGGAAATATTCTAAGTATATGGACCAGAGTGGTCTGACACTAATACAGATCATCATTCTCCAGAATCCTGAGGTAAAGGGCATGAACCTTGACTGGGCTGTGCCCGGTTGACAGGTATTGTGGGCTCAGAATTGAACTCCATGTCTACAAGTCCTCCCACGTGTCCAGATCCTCTTGTGCCCACTCACTGAGCTGCTCAGAAGTTGAATGTAGGCATTGAGCAACATCTGGGACTCTAGCTACAGCTGTGGCAGGAACAGGAGCTTCCACAGTGGCTGGCCATTCATTCTCTGCTACGTAAGTCTGGGCTTCAGCTACTATGGGTTAAACAGAATCAGGAGCTGCAGCAGGGGCCTGACCGTCAAGCAGGATCTCTTGGGAACTACCCCGAGCATCTCCTATGGCCTGATCATCATGGAGAGAAGCTTGCAGGCTGTGGTTGAGTTTGGAATGGAACTCACTGTGAATGTGCCTGGAGACATGGACTCTACTTTAGCAGAGGCAAGGACAGATAAGTAACCATAGGAACGGGTGGACCCAGAAACATCTTTAAAGCTTCCACTTGATTCTGGCAGTTTTTCTTGAACATTCTGTGAATTCTTCTTGAATCAAGTCTGGATCTCATACTCAGTCACACCAATCATTAGTGCCAGCTCCACACGTTCCTCCAGACTTGGAGGAGGGGCTCTTGTTCATTGGAGTACATGGTGTGTGCTCTCTTAGAAAAGGTGTGTGACAGCATCTGCCTGTGGACTGGTCATATCAAACACGCTTTCTGTGATGGAGAGAAGATGTTCCAGTATTGGCTTGCAAGCTTTTGTTTCTTACTATTTGCATTTCAAATTAGCATTGACATCCTTCTGAATGTAGTTCAGGCTGTCTGCACTGATGCGGTTTCGTCTTGACACCGTTCCTGCTGACTGCTCTTCCCTACTTACGTTTTTTACTGTCAGAAGGTAAAACATGTTGCTCTGGTAGTTTTGCTGTTCTTCCCAATGCACTGCATGGAGTCTCTATCCTATTCTAGTGTAAGCCGCACTGTCCCATTCTTTCACATACTGACTTTTCTATCCCTTTGATTCTCTTTTTAAAAAATGTCATTGTGTCTGTTCATTGTATATGGCACTGTACTAAGTTTTTGTCTAAATATGGGATATAAGTTGAACACATCTTTCCATGATTCCCTTCCTATTTTTTACTGTCCCTCCACCCTTTCCTTTTGATCATCTAGATGGTTTCATTCCTACTTGCATGTTATATTTACATTCATGATTTCTTATAAATACATATAAAATCTAGAAACCACAAATGAGTAACCATATGACATTTGTCACCGTGAGAGTGGCTCAATTCACTTAAATGTGATTGTCTTCATTTGTATTTGTTTTCCTGCAGATGGCATACCTTGATTCTTTCTTTCTTTATTTTTTTTATAAATTTATTTATTTATTAAAGATTTCTGTCTCTTCCCCGCCACCGCCTCCCATTTCCCTCCCCCTCCCCCAATTAAGTCCCCCCCCCCCAGCCCGAAAAGCAATCAGGGTTCCCTGTCCTGTGGGAGGTCCAAGGAACCCCCACCTCCATCCAGGTCTAGTAAGTTGAGCATCCAAACTGCCTAGGCTCCCACAAAGCCAGTGCATGTAGTAGGATCAGAAACCCATTGCCATTGTTCTTGAGTTCTCATTAGTCCTCATTGTCCGCTATGTTCAGAGAGTCCGGTTTTATCCCAGGCTATTCCAGACTCAGGCCAGCTGGCCTTGATGAGTTCCCGATAGAACATCCCCATTGTCTCAGTGTGTGGGTGCACCCCTCGCGGTCCTGAGTTCCTTGCTTGTGCTCTCTCTCCTTCTGCTCCTGATTTGGACCTTGAGATTTCAGTCCTGTGCTCCAATGTGGGTCTCTGTCTCTGTCTCCTTTCATCACCTGCTGAAGGTTAATATTCAGGAGGATGCCTATATGTTTTTCTTTGGGTTCTCCTTATTTAGCTTCTCTAGTATCACTAATTATAGGCTCAATGTCCTTGGTTTATGGCTAGAAACCAAATATGAGTGAGTACATCCCATGTTGCTCTTTTTGGGTCTGGCTTACCTCACTCAGGATAGTGTTTTCTATTTCCATCCATTTGCATGCAAAATTCAAGAAGTCCTTGTTTTTTATTGCTGAGTAGTACTCTAATATGTATATATTCCTGGCTGAAAAAAAATTGCATTGTTTATATACTGTGTTTTCTTTATCCATTCCTCCGTTGATAAACACATAGGTTGGTACTATAACTTAGCTACTGTGATGGGTGCTGCAACAAACATTAATGTGCAGGTCTCTCTATAGCACGTTGACTTAGAGTTCTTTAGTTAAATACCCAGAAGTATCACTGGGTCATATAGTAGATTTTTAGGGTTTTGTTTTTTGTTTTTTTTAGTGATCTTCATACTGATTTCTATAGTTTCTGGATTAGTTTGTTCCCATTGGCAGTTTTTTTTATACAAGTTTTCCTCTTATTTATGTCTTTGCCAGCATTTGTTATTTGTATTCTTAAAGATTTATTTTATAGACACACACATATTTGAATAGTGTGTGTCCATCCATTTGGATATGTTTGTGTGAAGCAGGTGCCTGTGTTGGAGTACAGATGGTTGTGAGCTGCTGGGTCTGAGTGTTTGCATTCTTCATGATTGTCATTCTAATGGGGTGGGTGGAATCACCCTGTGGTTTTGATATGTATTCTCTATTCGCTAGTGAGGTTGAAAAGTGTTTCGTGTGTTTGATACTCGTTTTATTTCGCCTTTTGAGAACTGTGTGTTCATTTTATTCATTATTTATTGATTGGATTGTTGTTGTTTTTACTCCTTTTAGGCTTTTTGGGGTCCCACCACCCAGCTCTCAAATAAATCACACACAGAGGCTTATTCTTAGGAATGCCTGACTGAAGCTTGGCTTTTTTCTTACCAGCTTTTCTTAAATTATCCCGAATACCTTTTCCTCTGGGCTTTTTCCTTTCCTTACTTCTGTATATCCTACTTTCAATCACACTCTGTGGCTGTCATGGTGACTGGCCCTTAGCGCCCTCCTTCTTTTACTCGTTTCTCCTATTTCTTCTCTCTTCCTGCCAGCCCTACCTATTCTTGCTCCTACCTCGCTATTGGTCATTCAGCTCTTTATTAGACCTTCAGGTGTTTTAGACAGGCAAAGAATCACAGCTTTACAGAGTTAGACAAATGCAGTGTAAACAAAAGTCACACACTTGAAAATAATACTCCCCAACACCGAGCTATTTGATTTTTTCTGAGGTTTTAAGTTCCTTATATGCTGAAGATATGAACCCTTTGTCGAGTGTGTAGATAGCAAGGGTTTTCTTCTGTCCTGCAGGCTGTCCTTCACTCAGCAGCAGCAGACTTTCCAATTGCCTGGAGGTCCACTCTCCTGTTGTTGGCATTGTTTCTTAAATGATTAGAGCCCTACTCAGCAGTCCTTACCTATGCCTATATTTTACAGGGCTTCCTTACTTTTTTCTCTTAATTGTTTCAAAGTTTCAGGTCTTGTATTAAGGTCCTTGTTCTTTGGTTTTTAGCGTGATTTGTAAAGGAAGTTATTTAGCATTTATTGTATATTTTTCGCACCTTTCTAAAAAATTAGGTGGTTGTGGCTATGTGACTTTATACTGGGGTCCCGTGGGCCGTTCTGTTGATCTGTGCATCTGTTTTTGAGGCAGCAGCATGCTGGGTTTGCTGCCATGTCAGCATGGAGTTAGGTGTTGCAGTACTTTCAGCATTGTTTTTCTCAGAGTGCTTTGCCTATCTCTGGTCTTTTGTGCTCCTGTATGGATTTTAAAGTTTTGTTTCTCTATTTCTATGAAGAATAGCATTGAGAAACTAGTTCAGTGATAAAGAGAACTTAATGCTCTTACCGAGGATCAGAGTTCGGGTTCCAACATCCATAATCCACACTGCTATTCACGATCCCCTGTGACTCCAGCGCCAGGAGATCTGACACCCTCTTCTGAACTCCGTGGATGTCTGCATTCACAAGTACACAGACACATAATTAATAGATAAAAGTAATCTTAAATAATGCTAAACTTAAAACGAATGGCATTGAAATTTTGATGGGAATTAGCTGGAATATGTTGGATTACTTTTGGTGATATAGCCATTTTGACACTATTGATGCCCCCAGTCCATGATCATAGGAGGTCTCTGCTGTTTTTTTCAGTTTTCTCCTTCAGTCTTTTATTGTAGAAGGCTTGTATTTCACTTCTTAGTTAAGTCTTTCCATTTTTTTTCCTCTTTCTTCTTTTTGAGACAGGGTTTCTCTGTGTAGCCTTGGCTGTCCTGAACTCTGTAGACCAGGCTGGCCTCGATCTCATAGAGATCTACCTGCCTCTGCCTGCCAAGTGCTGGGATAAAGGTGTGTGCTACCACCGCCCAGCTATTTATTTATTTATTTATTTCATTTTTTTTTGAAAGACCTGTGAATGAAGCTATTTTCCTGATTTCTTTCTTGACATGTTATTGGTATATAGAAAAGCTACTGGTTTTTCTATGTTAACTTTATATACTGCCACTATAAAGTATATATCAGTTCCATGAACTTTCTGGTAGGGTCTTCAGGATCTTTTGTGCATAAAGTCATATCTGCAAATAAGGATACTTTATCGTCTTACTTTCCTAATTTTGGCTGATTTCCTTGTTTTGTTTCTCTAGCCAGGATTTTGAAGCATGATACTGAGTAATTGTGGAAAAAGTGGACACCCTTGTCTTGTTCCTGATTTTACTGGAAGTGTCTTTAGTTTTTCCACTTTCAACGTTGGCTATAGGTTTGTCATTTGCAGCCTTTATTATGCTGAGATGTGTTCCCCATGTTTCTTATATCTTCTGAACTTTTAACATGAAGGAATGTTGGATTCTTTCAAAATACTTGCCTGTATCTGTTGAGTTACTACTGTGATTTCTGTTTATCTGTTGAGTTACTACTGTGATTTCTGTTTTGGAGTCTGTTTACATGTTATTTATTTTAATGTGCTGAACCATCCCTGTGTCCATTGGGTGAAATGAAGCGTTTTTAAATTGGATTTGCAGGCATTTAATTTTTGGATGTATGTCTTCACTAGGAGACAGGATATTCCCTGGAGATGGATCTATACTTTTTGTCCTATTAATCCCAGCACTCAGGAGGCAGAAGCAGACTGATCTCTAGGAAAACAGTTTGTATTAGTTGCTTGTCTTGTTGCTGTGACAAAAGCCTGACCGGAACAATTTTAGGGAGGAAGGGATAATTTGTTTTGGCTCAGAGGGTTTGAGGTTACAGTCTGTCAATGGTGGAGAAGTCATGGCATGAGGAGCTGGAGGCAGAATGATGTTGCTCACACTTAGAGTGAGTCTTCTCACCTCCGTGAACCTAGTCTGGAATCCGTTACAGATCTGCCTAGAGGCTTTTCTCCTTGGTTACTCTGGAGTCCCAAGTTAGCAATCAGTATTTCCCATCAGAAAGAGTAAGACTAGCGATTAGTATTGAGTCTGTAAACATCAAGGAGGGAAAGGTAGATGAAAAGAGGGCGCTGGTGACAGGGGCAGGCAATGAGAGAGTCCTTGCTCAGGGTTAAATGAAAGAGAGGAAAAAAATGTAATCAAATAACGTTTAACAGTCTCATCTCAGAAGGCTGAGACAGGTGAGCCTGCAATCAAGGCCAGCGTGTATTCTTTGGGAAAGCCTATTAAAAGAAAAGAATAGAAAGAAGGGGAAGGAAGGGAGGGATGAGAGAACAACACAGGGCAGAGATGGCCTATTAACTTGACATTGGATATTAAATACAGGTATAAAGATGGCAGGGAGGGTATAAAGCCCTAATACAGTCTCTGTCTGTTTATTGCAGCTCTTGTTCCTGACTCCCAGATTATTCTCATTCTCTCTCTCTCTCTCTCTCTCTCTCTCTCTCTCTCTCTCTCTCTCTCTCTCTCTCTCTCTCTCTCTGTGAGGTGGGGGGAGACTTTTAACTTGATTACATAGATCTTGAATGTGAACTATGTAGATGATAACATAAAGTTGCAGTACCAAAGTATTGGCTATACTGAATTATTCTAAGGTTGTGGTTGACATCTCTCCCTCCTTCAGAGAATAAATGGTAGGACACCACAGTGTCAGCAACTCAGATGTTGTTGCCAGTATTTTTAGTACATGCTTTCCCACTGCAGTGACTTAAGAAAGCTAAAATTCATGTCTTGAAATACATATTCTGTGTCATCCTTTGTAAAAAGTTGTAAATTAGAGAAATGATGAAAACTATCAGAATCAGAAATCATACACCTTATTAAGAAATAGAGATTTCTATAAGTCAGAGAGTCCTTTCCCAAGCAAATGATAAATAAGTACATTGTATATAAGCATACTTAGATGGCTGAGTGGCATTTGATTTTGTGTCCTTGTATTCAGATGTGATACCTAGTAGTTCTTTCTTCTTTGAAAAGTACCTAGATGTTCAATTGAATTGAGTTTTTGATCATTAATTATTTTTTACATCATAGGTGTATATATGTGCATATAGTACTCATTTGGTAAGCCTGATTTTATTATAAAGACCTAAGATATTTATGTGATGGTTTTCCAAAATTTATTTTGTTAGCTCCTTTCCCTAGTTAGAACTTTAAAAAAAACCTGATCATTAAATCTGTGAAAGTATCTTATAAAAATTGAAATATATAAGATTGGCCTATGCTTATATTTTGATTAGCTCTATGGATACTAAAAAATAGTACTGATTAAGGCAAAATTTTGCATTTATTGGTGGATTTCATTTTCCTCCACTAAATTTCCTCATTATAATTTCATTTTCCTTCATAAATTGTACGACTGGATGTTATAGAATGTGCTTTGTGATGAAATGCATTTTACCCACAGAATCATAAGGCTGATAGCTATTTTTTAATTTTTAAAATATTTTATTTTATATTTTAATTATCTGTGTATGTGTGGCAGTGTGTGGAATGTGCATGTAAGTGCAGCAGCCTCAGAGACGAGGAGAGGGCATTGGACCCTCTGGAGCTGGGGTTACAGGCATTTGTGAGCTGCCCAACATGGGTGCTGGGAATTGAACTTAGGTCCTTTACAGGAGCTGCAAATGATCTTCACTGCTGTGCTCTCTTCAGCCCCTAATGACTGTTCTTTTTAACAGAGAAATTCATCTTTAAAATTACTACAAATAACAATATGAAAATACTATTAAAATGAATGTCCTCCATTACTCTTTAGGGTCAACAGATTTCTTTAGCACCGATCCAGAAACTTGAAGAGGCTCTCTATGAGTACCAGCCCCTGCAGATAGAGACCTGTGGACCTCAGGTTCCTGACCTGGAGATGTTGGGAAGACTTGGGTAAGCATCAGAAACACTTTCCATAGAGAGGAGCTGATGTAACGGACATTCTGTTTTTCTTAGGGTTGCTTTACAAAACTTAATCTCATTTCTTAAAAGTCAGTAGTACTACGTTGAGTTCTATTTAACATCTTGACTTTTCAGTGTATGTGCTAGATTCTTGAGGTTAGGGCTGAAAGCAGTTCTCTTTGTGAGGCTGTCATTTGCAGCCATAGCTGAGTGACTGGTTTAGCTTACCACTTGTTTGAATTAAGGATTACCTCAGTAAATAATAGATCAATAAAAATTTTAATTCAGCATCTTCCATAAAAATTGGGAGACTTAATCACTCTCTTTGCTGAGCCACAAAATATTTTGTCAGTAGGTGAAATATAGGACTGGACGAGGTCTCAAAGGATATAGTGTATGCATGTATTCTTTTGGAAAGTGAATTGAGATCATGGCTTTTGTGAATAATGCAGACAGTCTCTCCTGGGAGCAAATGGGGTCTGTATTCCGTTGGGAAGGCCAGACATAGATGAGCTAGGTGGAGGAAGTCATGGTTCCGTCTGGGTGTTCAGTGTAAACTGTTGAATAGGAGACTGATTCAGGAATAATGTGAAAGGAAAGAACACACACAGTGAGGCCACATGATTAACACCAGCGAGTCCATCAGCAGAGACTGGGAACAGGAAGCACAGCAAAACCTACGGTGTCCTCCAGTTAAAACCTACACCTAAGGATGGTGCACCGTGTTCTACATACGGCTATTGAGGTTCCATAGTACCTAAAGTAAAAATGGCATACTATTTAATTATTTGGTATTGGGTAACTCTTAAGGATAGATAAAATTTAGTTCTGTCTTCTCTTAAAGTCCTACAACCTCCAATGTGAAGTCAACAGAACAGGAAAATCTAAAACTCCCCTGGAGGTAACAAATTTATTAAATAATTGTCCTATACACTAAAAGTTAAAGCCGAATGAGATAAGATAAGCATGTATTTTAGGGAGATTGTGTCTGTGCATATGTGTGTGCTGCTGCGTGTGTGTGTGTGTGTGTGTGTGTGTGTGTGTGTGTGTGTGTGTGTGTAGGCCAGAGGTGACCAGAAGGAGCTGTCTGCACTGTTTTCTGAGACAAGATACCTCACTGGGACCTGGGAATCGCGGGTCAGGCTAGCCTGTCATCACCTCCCTCCACTGTGGGTTATTAGCAGGTACAGCCACATCTGGATTATACCTGTCATCACCTCTGCAGTGAGTTCCTAGCAGGTACGACCACATCTGGATTGTGATATGTGTTCTAGTGATTCAATTCAGATCCCCCATGCTCTTTATCCACTGAGATATTATTCTTCTGCCCCAAGAATATTATATTTTATGACATAGAAAACTTACATGTAACACAGATGTTGGGTTAGAAAATCTTTGCCTGAATTACCAACAACCAGAACTATCATTTTCATCTTTCCTTAGAATCTTTCATGTCAATAAAGATTAGGCGTTTAATGCTGCTTCTGTTAAAGAGTTTAACATTTTCTAATAAATTTGTTACAAAAGCTACATTTATGAGATCATGGAAATGATCATGGCTTATTACATGGAAAGTTAAAATGTTTTGGATTAAAAAAAATACTTACTTATTGAGAGAGAGAGAAAAAAAAAAACACCACAGCACCACAGTGCCAGTGGGTGGGGGTTCAGTTCTCTTCTCCCACCTTGGATTCAGGTCATCAGCTTTGGCACAGGCACCTTTGTCCTCTAAGCCATCTCAGTGACTTCAGAGTAGCAGTGAAAGAAGAAGAAGGAGAAGAAAGTTTGCTGTTGTCACATCTGCACATTGTCATTGTGAGAGTGTGCTATAAAACCAAGGAGAGCTACCAAAAAATAACAAAAGAAACCAGGAATAATTAACAGTACAGACAATAACAGAAAACAATGGGTTCATAAAAGTTGCAATTAGAACAAGGAAAATGGCTCCTCAGTTAAAGAGCATGCAAGATCATGAAGTCTAGAGTTAAGACTCCCAGGTATTATGTAAATGCAGATGGGTATGGTAACCCGCTTGTAATTCCAGCCTCAGAAGGCATACATAAGGAATCCCTGAACAATCTGACTAATGGGACTAACCATATCGGCAAGCTCTGGAGTTGACTGAGAGACCCTGCCCATTGAATAAGGTAGAAGGGTGATAGGATGATTTTTGACATCAACATTTGACCTCCACATATTTGTACACCCACATGTAAACATTTACATACACACACACACACACACACACACAGACACACACACACACCATGTGCCACAGCCACATACATGAAAATGGGAAAATAAAATGTCTAGTGAAGGAAAAGTAGGAAAAGAAAAATAATAAGGAAAATATAGAAAGTAGCCTTATAACATATAATCTCAATGATATCAGGAGTTATCAGATGGAGAGATGGTGCAGCAGTTAAGAGCTCTTGTTGCTCTTACAGCAGACCCTCGTTGGGTTGCTAGCCCCCAAATTGGATTGTGAGCCACCTACCTGTGCATCTGGTGTCTACAGGTACTGACACAAGGATGCATATACATATACTCAGGTATACACACATACACATACAATTAATAAACAAATCTTTCAAAAAATGTTAAATGTAAATGTTTTAACTAGGCAGTAGAAATTTCTGTAATGATGTAAATGCTGTAGGTCTATACTGCCCAGTGTGGTGACCACTGGTCACTTTCTACTGAGCACTTAAATTGTGTCTCGTGTAGCCAAAGAACTCAATTTAAAACGTTATTGAATTTTATTAAGTGTTAAAAGTTTGAGTTTCTAAGATCTGGATTTTATTATTTAATTTTGCTATTACCTCTTCAAATATTTCTTCATCCTTGTTTTCTGTTTTTACTACACCTCTGATTTCATGTTAAACCCTTTAAATGACCATTTTAAAGGTGAGGTAACAGATATATACAGTAGTCTACCTTAACAAATTTCAGTGGACAATTAATTTCGTATTGTTAAGTAGTTTCATCTTGTTGCGCAGCCAACCGTCTGTACTGTCTATCTCCAGAACTTTTCATTTTGCAAAACTGAAACTGTATTAAACACGATACCCTAATCCCCCTTCCTCTCAGTGCCTTTTTGTCTCTGTAGTCTGACTACTCTTAAGTACCTCATAAATAGAATCATATAGAATCTAGACTCTGTCTTTAGTGGATGGCTTAGTTCACATAGATAGCATCATGTCCTCAAACGTCTGTCCTGTTGAGATGTATAACAGGCCTTTTCAAGTTAAATAATGGCATGTTGTCTATGTATATACCTCTTTATCCACTCATCTCTCTCTCTGGGCATTTGAGTTGTTTATATCTCTGGGTTATTATAAATAGTGTTTCTGTGAACCTGGGTGTTCAGTTAGGGTGTTTATTATAGGTGCCCTGCTTTCATTGCTTTTAGATGATATCCAAAGTAACGTTGTTGGGTCATTTGCTAGTTAGCTTTTAGTTTTTGTATGAGGAACTTCCATCCTGTTCTCCACCAAAGCTGAGCTATTTTCCATAAGAATATATTACCAGTATTCCATTTTTTTATTATTCCTACAAGCATTTGCTGTGTAATAGTAACTATATGAGTGATTGCAGGTGGACACGCATTACACTTGCAGTGGATGTTTCCAAAGTAATGAGTTGACTATGTTTCAATGTTCAGTGGCCATATGATGTGAGATTTCCCCTCTGTATACTGTGAATATGTTTTATTACTATTGGTTAATAAACAAGCTGCTTTGGCCTATGGTAGGGCAGAATATAGGTAGGCAGGAAAACCAAACTGAATGCAGGGAGAAAGAAGGCAGAGCCAGGGAGATGCCATGTAGCTGCCAAAGGAGAAAGACTCTAGAACCTTACCAGTAAGCCACAGCCTCGTGGCAATACACAGTTAATAAAAATTGGGTTAATTTTAAGATGTAAGAGCTAGCTAGGATTATATCTGAATGATGGCCAAACAGTGTTGTGATTATTTGGGTCTGGGAAGCCGGGGAATAAATGCTCAGTCTCTGATTAGAGCCATGTGAATATCTCCTTTTAAAAATATGTTATTATTTAGTATTGTGTGTGCATACACACTCTTGCATATGTGCTTACACATGGAAATCAGAGGACAGTTTCCTGAAGTTGATTCTTTTCTTTGTCCTAGTGGGTCCCTGGGACTAAACCCAGATAGGCAGGGACACTTACCAGCTGAATCATCTTGCTGGCCCACATACTTTACATTTATTTTTATTGAGTACATTTATGCATGTGTTGGTATACTTGCAGAGTATTTAAAAAATTAATAGCAAATGGTCTTTATATTTCTAGGTAGTTGCTTAAAGTAGTATTTAGAAAAGGCTGATTCTTGGTTCTTAAATTTGTTTTAAATGGATTAATTCAGGTTTTTGTTAATGAAATAATTGATAGTAATCTAGAATGTCTTAAAACATTGTTACTTAAAAATGAGAATTTATTTAAAGATTCATTAAAGTATACATTTACATATATATACTTTGTGTGTACATTTCCATGAGTTTTGACAAATGCATAGCATGTACAGCCACAAATGAAATCATGCCATTGACTGCTTTGTCTGGTGGTGGTGGCGGCACACACCGTTAGCCTCAGCACTTGGAAGGCAGAGGCAAGTGGATCTCTATGTATGAGTTCAAGGCCAGCCTGGTCCACAGATTGAGTTTCAGGACAGCTAGAGCTACACAGAGAAACCCCATCTCAAAAAACAAAAGCAACAACAATAGAAAGGAATTTTCAGGCACCTAACTATTGCTAATGTCTTCAAGGTAGAGTTTGACAGGTACTATTTCTAGTCAAGGGCTTTACTTGTTGGTAGTAAGATGTGATTTCCTCTAAAACAGACAAACAATTTTTAAGTATACTGCTTATTTAAAATAATACAAAGTCCTTGGAAGCATCATAAAATCAAAAATATAGGCAAACAAAAATAACAAAAATAATTGAAGTATGTGTATATATTAACATAATTTATATTATACTGTATTGTGGTCATTGAAGTATTTTTAAGCTAGCTTGGGCTCTCTCTCTCTCTCTCTCTCTCTCTCTCTCTCTCTCTCTCTCATCTGTTTTTGTTGGTATTTGAATTAGAAGTCAACTCACACATCACCACACATCACCATGAACCTTTGTGTCTTAGCTCCTAGTCTGGCTGTAGTCTGGTGCTCTTTAAGTCTCTTTTTATGCAATCATGGAAAAATATGTTTCTGCTTGAAGCAGTTTCAAACAAGCGTCTTTCATCAACAGTCAGACACAGGGCAGCTGAAGGAAGCTGTTTAGTCTAGAGTAAATGCTCACGAGATTTCAAGGTCACTAAGGAAATGTAATTATGCAGTCTGTTCCAGAATCATATTTTTGTAGTTAAGACTTTAACAATATTAAATCATAATGCTAATTAAAAATATGTAATGAGATATATTCTAAAATTAATCTCAGAAAAGCAGCTTCCGTAATAAATTAACACAGTGAAATACAGTTGTTGTTGTTTTTTTTAACTAGGACTCCAAAGAAGCAAGTTCAGTAGGAAATTTGTTAGCCCCTGTAGACGCTATAAGATTTTCATTGGAAAATGAAACTTTTTAGTATTTTCAAGTTTTTTTGAGAAGCAGTGAAGTTTTTAGCAGTAACTTTGTTTTGTTGTTCACTTGTTTATCACTCAGCATTTATTTATGACATATTTACTTGTGGGACAATTTACTGTGTTAGATGCCAAGAAAATAGCAATGAACAAAACAGAAGAAAATGCCTCTTAATATTCTGGCCTAAAACTAACAATAAAAATACATTATCAGATCTGTTAGTGGATTGTTTTTTTTTGTTTTGTTTTTATTTTTCACATTTATTTATTTATTTATTTATTTATTTATTTATTTATTTATTTATTTATTTATTTAAGATATCTGTCTCTTCCCTGCCACCGCCTCCCATTTCCCTCCCCCTCTCCCAATCAAGTCCCCCTCCCTTGTCAGCCCAAAGAGCAATCAGGGTTTTCTGCCCTGTGGGAAGTCCAAGGACCACCCACCTCCATCCAGGTCTAGTAAGGTGAGCATCCAAACTGCCTAGGCTCCCACAAAGCCAGTACGTGCAGTAGGATCAGAAACCCAGTGCCATTGTTCTTGAGTTCTCAGTAGTGTTTTTGTTTTGTTTTGTTTTTTCGAGACAGGGTTTCTCTATAGCTTTGGAGCCTGTCCTGGAGCTAGCTCTTGTAGATCAGGCTGGCCTCGAATTCACAGGAGTGCTGGGATTAAAGGCGTGCTCCACCACCCAGCTCTGTTAGTGGATTGTTTAGCCAGAGTTTTCTACTGCCAAAGAACCAACAAGGATACACAGTTTGCGGATGAGATCTCTATTGGGAATTGGCTCCTATGATGGTGGAGTACCAAACCTAGCAGAAGAACAATTCACTGAGTCTTCAGAACTGAGAACAGTGCAGTTGATTTGAGTCTTGGTGTGAGGCCAAAAGCCTGAGAATGAGCAGGTGGGACGTGATGGAGTTGATAACAGGGTTCAAGTCCTGATGGCAAGACTTGAGAACCTGGACTTCTGGCATCTGAAGATAGAAGATAAATGTCTTTGTTCCAGCGTAGAATGAACTTGCCTTCTTTGATTTTCTTCCTGGTTTGAGCTGGTTATTGGGTGAGGTGAATCTTCTGTACTCAGACTGCTGATTGAAATGTTCATTTCTTCTGAAAACACTCCTACAGAATTTCCTGTAAGGGATTGTGTTTTTGAAAGGAAAATCACCAATAAAATGGTAAAATGTGTATTATTTGACCACCAGGGCTCGCTTTTCATTCTGAAATATTTCAGGGTAGGAGAAGCGTCTTTCTGTTGTACTTTGTATTTGCTTGGTGATATTTTAGGTAATATTTCAACGCCTATTACCATTCTTGGTTTCTGTATTCCTGAACATAATCTTTCTCTCCCTAACTGTGCCTCCTCCTACCTCCTCACACCCTCTTCTTTGACAGCTTCTCAATATGGTATTCCAAGCTGACCTCAGACTCACAGTCCTCCTGCCTCTGCCTCCTGAATGCTTATTAAACAGGCATGTATCAACACATCCAGCTTTTACTTTTACAGTTCTGGAGCTCTAGAGCATTGCTAAGAAACTGTCATTCTTCCTCAGGAAGACTTGTATTTAAAGGCTTTATCTTTCATTTGGTTAAAGTTAAGATGTTAAGGCTTGGTGTTGACTCTGTCCTTTTCTTGACTCTGAAAGTGGCTTTGTTTGTTACACATAATTTACCCAATCTTCTTCAAAGCTTCAGTGTATACAGTACTGAGGTATTTAAAAATGATGTATTGAGGATTTCTTAATCTTTCATGCTTTCACATTGTAGATTATATCTATGTTTGCTGTTGATTTTTTTTTGAGACAAGATCTCACGTAACCCAAACTGACCTTCAACTCTGCGCTAGCCAAGGATGACCTTGAGCTTGATCCTCTTGCTTCCTTTCACCTTTTAAGTGATGGAATTAGAGACTTGAGCCACCACATTTTATGTTTGAGGGACCAAGCTCAGCACGTTACACTGGCAGGCAAGCACTCTGACAACTGGACCCCCATCCCAGCTTGTATCCATTTCTGAAAGGGAAGAAAATAGAAAGTAAACTAGTGAAGGATATACTTATTTACTAAATGAATTGTTTTTGCAAAATTTATTTTAGTTGTGTATATGTGTGTGCATATCGTATCCAGGTACAGAGGATTTTGATGTAAAATAACCCGCTAGTTATGGTGTGAACCATTTGGGAAGTACATATTTAGACAAGAAGCACAGAGCACAGTGTACTGCATGATTGTTCTCAGGCCAAGGCATCTTACTGCTGGAGAACAGAGGTGAACATAGGCAGGCAGACAGAGACGGCCTCTGCTTTCCCATGTTGTAAAGCAGATACCACAGTCCTCCACAGGAAAAGTCGTTATCCTTACCATATCCTTACCAATGAACCCTTTTCGAAAACATTTTTTTTCCCAAGACAGATTTTTTGTGTGTGTGTAGTCCTGGCTGTTCTGGAACTTACTCTGTAGACCAGGCTGGCCTCAAACTCAGATCCACCTGCCTTGCCTTTTAAAGTTATTTTATGAGTAAACAGGAAAAACAGTTTGTTTCAGATAAATTAGGAGGAATTTAAATGGCACACCCAGGTTATTTTTCCTTGTTCTGTGTGTTCAGTGTATTTAACCAAAACTGACAGGACTTTGACTGCGAAGTCTAGATTTCAGCACCTCCCTAGTGATTTTGAAGTTTTTATTACCTCTGGCTCTTGCTGCATCTGCCAAGATTCCAGATATATAAATAATAACATTTAGCTTTTATCATTATCTTTTACTCTTTTGTGACATCAAAATTCAGTACTTTGTAAAATAAAAATGGTTTAGTGAGATCACACCAAGCCATTACAGTATCTGACACACAAAAGGAGCTTGCGACTGCCATTGCTTGTTCAATAATTATAAGAGACTCTCATTTTTAGGCTTATGAACATTAATTGAAAGGATTAATCCAATTAATTGCTCATTCTTCTGTGATTTTCTTTCTTTCCTAGAAGTCTGTATGTACACATACTACATACTTGCCTAGAGCATCTAAAAATGATATTAAGCTCTTTATGGTAACCAGGCATCATGAGAAGTAGACAAATGTTGATATCCATCCATCAGCAGGGTGAATGAGTTCTTGCCTCTAATTACTATGGAATAAAGTCCATCCTGTTTAATGGCTACTCAGAGCATAGATTGTGCAGGGTGTAGGCAGTTTGAATGGGTTGGCAGTTCTTTTTGGTTCTTACTGAGAAATAGACCCCATTGATTACAGATTAGCATGTGGGGTTCATTCAGGGGTGAGAGACATGCTCTGAAATTGAATTGTCATGGTTGGATAGTCTATAAATTTATCAAAGTCATAGAATTGTACACTTCACATATATTAGCACCCAAGAGACAGAGACAGACTGATCTCTGTGAGTCCCAGGCCTGCCTGGTCTATGTAGGAATTTCCAGACCAGCCAAGATTATACAGTGAGCCCCTGTGTCAATATCTTCCCAATGCCTTATATTAGTGGGCTGGGGAGAGATCCAGTGAGTGAAATACAAGCTGCACAGAATGAGGGCCTTGGTTTGGGGCTCCAGCAACCATGTCAAAAGCTGGGCATGGCGGATTTTTTGAGGTGTGGGGATGTTTTGCTTTCTTGGTTTCAGGGGTGTGTTTTTAGATTCCTGTTTGTTTTTGAAAAAGAACTTAAAGTTGGATGGGTAGGGAGGGAGAGAGGATTTGGAAGAACTTGGGAGATGGGGAGAATATAATCAGAATATATTTAAATTTAAAAAATATTTTAAATAACAAAAATATAATAGAAAGAAGGCATATTTGAGAAATACGTTAACAAGCTCCTTTTGTGGGTCAGGTACTGTAATGGCCTGATATGATGTCACTAAACATCACAGCTACCTTAAGGTGGGGTATTCACTTTTAGTTAAACCTATATTCTAACATCTGCTTATAAAACAAAATAGGTTTTGTTTTTTATATAGCCTGAGGGTTGAAGTGTTAAGGATTAATGGTACCTCTCACATAGCAGTACGTAGTATCATATAAGTAGCAGAAAAGCAATTGAATAAGTAAAATATATGTATGTGTATCTCCCTATCGTCTATCTATGCACCTATTTATCTGTTTATCTAAATAGTATCTGAATCTAAACTTAAAGTTGTTATGATTTTATTATTGCAATGACCTAAAAGAGTATATTGTGGCAGCAAAATACTGACTGTTGCCTATTTGTAAAGGTGTACACACTGATATGTTGATGTTGTAGTGAGGAGAGGGCCCGCTTGTTTGTCCCGGCCACCCTGCTAGCTTAGCCCCGAAATAGCCACACAAATTGTATTAATTAAAACACTGCTTGGCCTATTATCTCTAGCTTCTTATTGGCTAACTCTCACATCTTGGTTTAACCCATTTCTCTTAATCTGTATATTGCCACGTGGCTGTGGTTTACTGGCAAGATTCTAACCGGCATCCATCTCAGGCAGGGATCCATGGCTTCTCCCCTTACTCTGTTCTTCTTCCTCCCAGTATTCAGTTCTGTCTTCTCCTCCTACCTAAGTTCTGCCCTATCAAAAGGCCAAGGCAGTTTCTTTATTCATTAACCAATGAAAGCAGCACATAAACGAAGGACTTCCTACACCATGTTGAAGTAAAGATCCCCCATCTTGGTTTGGGGGGGGAGGTGGAAAATGATAGAGGAAGGCCCTCAGTGTTGACCTCTGAGTGTATAGTTGGGCGCATCCATAAACATGTGCACAGACATGCATACAACACACACACACACATTATTAGTAGCTCACTGTATTTTTTTAGCTTGACAAGGTTCACCTGATATCTGATAAGTAAATATCTGAGGTATTTACTTACATGATTATTTTTATCCTCATAACTATAGCTGAACAGGTTCCCTCATCTTTTTTATGGTTTATTTAGTAATAGTGAAATGTCTTCCTTTGGCATTGTTCTTCTTTGTTATTGTGAGCTAAGAACAAAATTCTAAATTAAGTGTATCTTCTGAAAGCTTAAATGTCTCTATACCCTCTTAGCTGCAGTACTTTGAGTAATAAGTTTTCAGGACATTGGAGTTGGTGTAGTTGCTGTGAAACGTTGCTGTTGCGTCATCCTTTAAGATTCCATTGTGCTCTCGCCCTTACTGCTTTGACTTCTGCTCCGTTTTCTTTGTTTTAGCATTGTGGGAATAATTGAAATAATTTCTAAGATGATAAAACATGTTTCAACCTATAATAAAAATAAGATCACTAGGACCCCATAATGTTTCTTATGTCAATGAAGGGATCCACAGGGCATACGTGTCAGCTTGAGTAGCTTTACATAAAATAAGCCTACATCTTCACACACACAATTTAAGTATAGGGCTTGATGAGCTTTATAAGCATAAGCAAGGTAATAAATGTATATATGAACTCGTCAAGCTTTCTGCTGTCCCTGTGATTTTTTTCCTTCTAAACTCTCTCAGTTCCCCACCGGGAAACCCACTAATATGCCTTCTGAATTACACGTTCATTTACAGTGCTTAACATTTTATACAGATGAAATGATAATAGATGCATTCACTTCTGACTTGTATGGGTCAGTATAGAATACTTACTTTGACATTGATCTATGCTGTAGTGTATATCTGTGACTCATTAGTTTTGATTGCACAGTAGCGTCCCATTGTGTATATACCACAGTTTATCTCTCACTTGCTGACAGGTGTTTGAATTGTTTCCAAGTTTCTCTGCAGTCAGTTCTGGTCTTTTAAATAAATCTGATAGGAATATCCCTATCAGAATATGCATACTTGCTTTCTTTGATGTGAATATCTAGGAGTAGAAGAGTGCACCATTTATAGGTATTTATATAAGTTTTTAAGAAACTCACAGCTGTTTTCCAAGGGGGTTACATCATTTTATGTCCCCCTCCTCCCCTCTGTGGTCTCTAAGGTCCAGTTACCTCATTTGTTGGCACTTGATACAGTCAATCTTTTCAAAATTTTAGCTGTTTTAATAGCTGGGTGGTGGTATTGTTTTAAAGTCTGTTTCACTGGTGATTGACTACTCTGAGAATCTCTTCCTGTGTTTGCTGCTTTTTTTGTCTTTTTCTGATCAAGTGTTTGCTCAGATCTTTTATCCATTTTGCAGATGGGTTGTTTGTCTTTTTATTGAGAGGTGTTGGTCTGTTGTAGATTTAAGATGGCTGATACGATTGGCAAGCATGCCTTCTCTGTCTCTGGCTTCTCAGTTCCTAAGTGTTCTTTGGAAGAGCACAAACTTCAATTTCGATCGAGTCCATTTTATCTAGCTTTATTTTTCTTTTTATGACTTAGGCTTTACATGTTACATCTATGAAATTTCTCCCTGAATCAAAGTCAAAATAATTTCTTTTAGACACTTTATTATTGCCGTGGGTTTAACATCATTTATGTCTGTGATCCTGGTTCCTTTCAGCGACTTGGGATGTTTAGTAGTTTTTGTCTGTTTTGTTGAAGACAGTTCTTTCTCCACTGAATTACATCTGTGCCCTAGTGAGAGATCAGGTGACTATAGGTGTGTTTGCTAATGATCCTAGAATCATGCTGTCCTGATTACTTTGGTTTTATAATAACTCTGAATATTGAAAAAAGTCTTGTAATTTGTGTTTTATTTGGGAGGGTGTTGGCTGGATTTTGTTTGTATTTTATATTTTGTTATTTTAACTTTCTTCATAAACTCATGCAAATTTTAGGGTCAGCATCTACATTACTATAAAAAGGTCGGCTAGACTTAAAAACAAAACACCACCAACAAACAAACAAACACAGGCCTTTTACAGGTGCAGTAACTCATGCCTGTCACCCCAGGAGGCAGAGATGGAAGGAATTCGTGCATAATGAGTTGGAGGCTAGCTTGGGCCAGAAATCGAGACCATCTCTGCCCACCTCCGCTAAGTGGTGATGCTAGAGCAGTTTTTGATTTGTAAAGCAGTTGGTAATACAGAGAACATACACATTATTTCATGCACACAGCCTGCTTCGTTTCCCTAACAACTAACATTGGTATGGTATGTTTGTAAGAATTAATCAGTATTGATTTATTTTTATTAACTAAAATTTCTACTTTAGATTTCCTTAGTTTAACCTGATACTTTTTCTGATCCAGTTTCCTACTAGAGTTCCCTTTCATAATGAGATCAGAGTTATACTTGCTCATGAGGTCTACCATAGATATCGGTTACCATTTTTATCATATCGGGAATATGTATATTGTTAGCTGGGTGTAGTGGTGCACACTTTTAATCCCAGCTCTTGGGAGGGGGAAGCAGGCAGATCTCTGTGAGTCCGAGGCCAGGCTGGTCTACATAGTGAGTTCCAGGATAGCCAGAGCTGCAAAGTCAGACCATTTCTCAAGGAAAACCAAACAGCAAGTACAAAGAATATCTATTTTGTCAGCATGTCCTAGTGCATTCGGTATCCACTTTGATACCCAGGCTGAGGAAGTGTTGAGCTTCTCAGAAGCAAAATTACACTTACCCCCTTCTCTCAGACTTCTGGGTGGGGAGTTATTCTCCACTTTCTTGGTAGTGCAGTGTTGATTATCTATGCAAAGTACTTGTAATTCTGCATGTGAGGGTGTGTCTGTCTGTCTGTCATATTTCTGTATAGACACCAGAGGTTGATTTGTCTCCCTCAGTGATTCTCCACCTTATTTTTTGAGGCAGAGTCTCTCACTAAACCTGGAACTCACTGATTGAACCCAGCTGGTTTGCTCCATGTATCTCCCACCTCGGCCTCCCAGGAGCTGGGGTCACACCAGCTTTTACATGAGTACAGGCAATCCAAACTCAGGCCCTTGTTCTTGTGCGGCAGGCACTCTGCCATCGGCTAGTTCCCATCCCAAACTTTGCCTTTATTAGTTAGCTAATTAATAAATTAGTTAGATATTTTTGACTACCAAATACTTGTGTATGCTTCTTTTACATTTTTGGCTACCATCAGTTTAGTGACCATTGCCATTCTTTCATCACAGTATTGTTGAATGAGTTGCATCTTAGTGTATAAGGAGATAGGAAAAACAGAAGCTGTAGTTTGTAGATACAGTCTCTCTTTGATCTCTGTGTCTGTTACTATGTTGAACTGATAGCAGAGTTTATTTTCATTAATTCTTCACTTCCTAATTGAAAGATTGGGATCACAAACTGGGGATTCAGTTGTCCATATTTGCTCTGTCTTAAAATATTCATACCATCTTAAGAAACACTTTCAAGTAGAGATAATCTTTTTAAAATCAGGTTTGTAGAAACTACATTTCTGTTTAAAGAGACTAAAGAAAAGGCTAGAAAAGGGGCCTGGAGATTGAGTTGGTGGAAGTGATTAGATATGTGTCATTGGCTGATGGCTTTACCCTTTCAAATAGAAACCATGCAGGATCTTGACTGACGTACTCTTAATTTCTGTGGATCATGGTCTGTGGTTTTCAACTTGGTCTGTTCCCTTTCTTTCTCCTTGTTAGGTAGAATTCATTTGCTAATTTCTACAAGTCTTTCTACCATGAGTTTTTTTTTTAACTAAATGAAACATAAGAAACATTAATAAAAACAGAAAGAGAAACACTAGAAATTCCGAATTTTATGTGAGCTATGGGAAATTGTCGCTCATATTTTTGGAAATAGATACTATTACAGTATAAATTTGAAAGAAGCAGTGAGCATCAAGTGACAGCGCAAGTAAGCTGTTTGTACTTATCTTGCAACTGTAGATGTTAAGATAAATAAGTTCATTGGTTTTTCCTTCCCATTAAAGGAAATATGAAGTCATTACTGGAAAATTTTGATATATAAGTAAATAGGAGGAAAAATAGCCCATGATTTTAGTATTGCCTCCCTGCCTCTGTGTGAATTCATAAGCTGTAAGTGGTTTCTGCCCTGGTAACAGTTGCCCACAAACCCTTTGCTTTTTTTCTTAGAGCTTTATTAAGCATTTTCTGCTTTCCTCCTGGTTTGGGGTCTGCTCTGCCTTAGGCTGGGAATCCAGTGTTGCCACTTTCAAACAAGCAGCCCTTAAGTGCAAACCAGGCATTTCTGCTAAGTCCTGAGTCCCCAAAATAGTCACTATTCTGACTGCCCCCCTCCCCTTGGTTTTTCTACATAACTAGTTTTAAATGTAAAAACATAAATCCTAAAGAGTGGGAGTGGAAAACAGGGATGGTTTTCATTTGGGACAATTTCCTGTGAAATGTGGTTCTAAACAAGACCCATATTTACACAAGTGAATATAGCTTTATTTAGAGTGGTATAGTCAGCACAATTTAAAGTGATTTAATTTCACATTTTGGTCATTGGTATTTAATGTTTTCATGGCAAATATGTCTAATAACAGTAGTTAAAGTTTGAAATATTTTTGAGTAATTTTACATTAGAAACACCAACTAAATCAACTCTGTAGTAACAAATGTCGGAAAAAATTAATTATTTTCTGCTGCCACTGCAAAATCAATTGTGCAACTGTTCTTTTTAACTGACTTTCACATTACTGCGTTCTAAACACAGCACTCCTGTAACTTGTCAGGAGCAGGTTTTGGTTAATAGATATTTTCAGTGATGTAATGGGAACTTTTGGCAGTGAGTCAGAATATAATGGACTGTGATTAATGTTTTAATAAGTACTTTTCTATTGCTCATGATGTAGAGGAGAAATGGTTTCCTGCTTAAATTGATAGGAGAATAGCAGGTGTGCATACGATTTTTTTAAATGGAATATTTTTCTTAGGTTAACATTAATATTTTAATGTGGTTCAGTTCACTGTCATTGTGTGTGTGTGTGTGTGTGTGTGTGTGTGTATTCACAGACATACATATATATTCACACGGAGACCTAAAATTGTTGTGTTTGGACTCTTCCTTTGTTCCAATGCTCTAATTTTAGTTAGTATGTTTTGCTCTTGGCTCCTAGGATAAAGTCTAAGGGAATAAAGGATCTGCCTGAAGTGTGTGGTTTAGGGTATGAGTCATGTGCCACACTGGAAAAAACAGTGAATTAAAAAACTTTTTTAGAGGTTCACTCTCGAGGCCAGGGAGATTTATAGCCAAATAGAGTAATGATCATGACTCCCACTTGGAAAGGCCGTCAGCTGGACCTATGAACTCAGTAAAGTGCAGAGATTTGGAGAGTTAAGCTTTGTGATTTTGTCAGTCTTGGAATCCAAGTGAATGAAGACAAACAGGGAGAGACTCTGCTTTGCCACACTTGAGGGCTTCATTCACAGCTTGCTTTTAATTTTTTGTTTGTAATTTAATTTTCACAATTTCTGTACAATAGATACTTGTTATAGGTGAAGTGTCTTAGGGCCGAATAGAGTCCACTGGCCATGGGCTGCAGATAACTTCTGCTCGATGTTTGTATATAAAACTTCCTTTGTTCAAATGTGTACTTTTCAAAAGAGTTTTTGGTTTTCAGAGAGTCTCAGTGATCCTGATTTTAATTTTTAAAAAGTTTGGATTAGTAAATCTTAAACTTTGCCTATGTAGGAACCACTAGAACTGGATTGGTCAGCATCACCTTCAGGGTTTTTAATTTAGCTAGACTTGTGTGGGGTTCTCAGAATTTGTGTTTCTGACAATAAATGGTGTTGATGTTGTTGATTAGGGACTACTGTAAATGTCACTGGTGCAGTTTTGGTAAATAAGCATCTAGAATTCTCCAGACTGTATCCCAGATCTGGGATACTGACCTGCTTTCAGATTGTCCTGTTTAATGTTGAGTTTAAAACACTATTAGTTGTTTGCCATCTTTCTTGCTCTATCCAGTGCACTGTTTAAGGCATTCTGTGTTTTAACTTATTTGTCCAGTTTTTTATCTAGACTATTGTCTATTTGTTGCTTTTATATTTTATTTTAATTTAAATATTCTGATCATGTGTATGTGTGTGTTGTGTATATGTGTGCAAGTGTGTATGTTCCCATATGTGGGCACATGGACATATGTAGGTCTAAGGTTGACATTGCGAGTCTTGCTAGAATGTTCTTCACCTTATTCATTGAGGTTAGGTATCTGACTTGACCCCATGGATATGGCTAGTCTAGTTAGCTAGGTTGACTGTAGGATCGCCCATCTCTACTTCTGAGCCCTGGAATTACAGGCAGACCAGCCACCACACTCACCATGCAATTATATTGGGGTTGAAGATCTGAACTCCGGTTCTATGCTTGTCACTTACATGGCAAGCAATTTAGTTGCTGAACCATCTCCCTGGCCCTGTGTTTGTTGCTTTTATAGAGTCTTGATAAATTTGTGTGCAGGTAATATCTTCCATTTGTTCTACTGGTAAAAATCCCTGCACTGTAGGATATATTTTTAAGGTCTGGCTGAAGTAATTTTATAATGAATATAATTACTTACTATAAAAATAAGAAGTTTGAAAAATGAAACAAAAAAACTTATCTGAGAAAGTAAGTGTTTTTTCCTCTAGCTGGTTCCAGTAGTTGTTTGTTTGTTTGAGTCAGGGTCTTTCTACATAGCTCTGTCTGTCCTGGAACTCACTAGGAGGACCAGGCTGACTTCAGGCTCGCAGAAATGTACCTGCCTCTGCCTCCTGAGAGCTGGGATTGAAAGTGTGCATTACCCCACCTGATGATAGGGTCCAGTAGTTTTCATTTTGTTTTTAATGATGAAAATTTGTTAAGCAAATATATTTTGTAAATTAAAACGAGGTATTTTAATTTTTGTAATCCTAATCAGACTTCAACAAAGTAATGATAATTAT
Organism: Microtus pennsylvanicus; assembly: GCF_037038515.1. Lineage (NCBI taxonomy): Eukaryota > Metazoa > Chordata > Mammalia > Rodentia > Cricetidae > Microtus > Microtus pennsylvanicus. The sequence continues at coordinate 41,952,574 of NC_134592.1, read as the reverse complement.
TTTTATTTAATTGTTTTAAAGGTATTTGCCATAAACATTATTGATACATCACTGTTGGGGAATATTATTTTTAAGGTGTGTGACTTTTGTTTATGTTGCATTTGTTTGACTCTGTGAAGCTTGATTCTTTGCCTGTCTAAAACACCTGGTAGTCTAATAAAGAGCTGAAGTGCCAATAGCAAGGCAGGAGCAAGGATAGGTGGTGCTGACAGGCAGGAAGAATAAATAGAAGGAGAACTGAGGAAGAAGAGGAACAAGGGAATGAGAGGAGGACATCAGGGTTCAGTCACCCAGCTACACAGCAAGCCTCTGAGAAGGAAGTAAAGAAAGGCATACAGAATAGAGAAAGATAAAAGCCCAGAGGCAAAAGGTAGTCGGGATAATTTAAGAAAATCTGGCAGGAAACAAGTCAAGATAAGGCTGGGCATTTATAAATAAGAATAACCCTCTGTATGTGATTTGTTTGGGAGCTGGGTTGTGGGGCCCCCAAAAACCAAAAGAGTAAAACATCATATATGTAAAACACATACATGGGAAAATTAAAGTTTGCCTCCCAACTTGTAGCACTAGGTATGTGTTGGTATCAAAGAGTTATCCTGTCTTAGTGCTTGTTTTTGCCTGAATGTAGCAAACTGGTACAGGTGGAGGTAAGATATAATTTCCTTTGCACTTATTCCTATAGTAAGCAAAGTTTAAATCTAGATTAGATAGGTAGGTAGGTAGTAGGTAGATAGGTAGGTAGGTAGGTAGATAGATAGATAGATAGATAGATAGATAGATAGATAGATATTCTAAGACCATAGAGAGAAAAAATAATCTGAATGAGAGACTCAGAAATGTGGTCATGGATACTTTTCGTTATTGGGCATATTGGGAACAGCAAAGGTGATTGAGTGAAAAAATTGACAACTGGGACTCAGGTTGAAGTAGGAAGTAGATCAAATTCCATGTGTTCTGTTGCATGCCTGTTTCTAGAACACACAGCTGAGACTCAAATTAGTTCCTATTCAGATGGTAACTAGTGGAATTAAAGGTGTGTGCCACCACTGCCTGGCCTGTATGACTGATTAGTGTGGCTGCTTTGCCCTCTGAACTTCGGGCAAGCTTTATTTATTAAAACATAGTAATATACCACTGTACAAACTGTAAAATTATTTTTATAGCTACTCCCTGACTGTAATTTTGCTACTATCTATCTGTTTTCCAGTGGTCTTAGGTGGCTCCTAGAAAAGAGTTTTTTATCTCCCCAAAAAGATTGTGACCCACAATCTGAGAATCTCTAGTCTGTTTTGTGATTCCATGGATCTAACTCAGGTTGTCAGGTTTTGTGGCTAATAATACCTTTCCTCTCTGAGCCACTTTGTTGGCTCACTTCACAGTCTCCTGAGGCACAGATGATTGGGAAATAACTCTTTAAACTGAGAATTTAATATGTACAATCAGAGAGGTAGTACCCCGTACCAAGAGTCTTTCTTGTGAAGTACATGAAATACGGTGATGTGGGCAAGGATTATGACCTGTCAGCCATGGCTCCCCTCTCAACAGCTGATATACCAGAGAGAGTCTGTCATGTAAACAGAGTAGCATGATGCTGGGGAGGCTCAGGCAGGCACCACCGTAACATGGACACTGGAGCTCTGATTTCAAGGGTCAGTAAGTGCTAGCAGCATGTGCAGACCACTCCTTAGAGAAAGACTGTGAAACCTCGGAGATGAGGGGGAAAGCCAGATTCGAAAGACTGTTTGAAATGTGAGAGAAAGTTCAATCTAACAAGAGAACAGGGCTCATAGTAGAGAATATCACAGCTACTTAGGACCAGATCACAGAGAATCTAACAAGAGAACAGGGCTCCTGGCAGAGAATGTCACAGCTACTTAGGATCAGATCACAGAGAATCTGATTTTCTGTAACACTCTCTGCTCCCTTTCATTAGTATACTAACTCAAAATAGAAACCCACGGCTATTTCTATAACTAAACTCCACAAACAAGTACTCTTTATGAGTGTGGAGCTGTTAAAGTTGCCATAGCTGGGGTAGTCAGCTTTATGTTTTAAAAGATATTAAAGGATATATGTTTGAAAGGCCAAGATTTTTTTTAAAAAAATGCTCAAGTAAGAGAAATCTAAGCACTAAACATATGCTTGAGAGGATAAATTTAGGAGATTTCAAATGCTCCATCTGTAGGGCTCAGCAGCTGGCTGCAGGTAAAGGACGGGCAAGGAGGATGCCAGGGCTTTTGTCTTGATTGTCTGGGTGGCTCTCCAACACCTTCCACAGAGACAAGGCTCCCCTGTTTTGCACGGTCTCCAGAAAGTACAGTAGACACACATCTTTGTGCGCTAGTGCAATAGACATCTGAATGACCGGGGCAGCTGCTGTGGGCTCCCTTCTCAGTCTGCTGGGATGAGCATTGCATTTATTCTGCCGCCAGAGAACACATGCAGCTGCCGCATCCGCTGATGCACTGCCACCACTTGCCACAGCTGCTAGACTGAATCAAAATAGGCAGTTTGGCAGAGTCTGTGCCCCCGAAGCTTGCTCTCCACACTGGGTGTGGTAACTCAAGGATTTGATTAATCATATTTGGGGGGGGGCTTTTTAAAAAGTTGATCCTAGATGTATGTTAAATTATCATAACTGGAATTGTGACACCCAGAGTAGAGTGCTTGTCTGTAAATAGGAAACCTCAAAGTCTGTTTTCCAAATATCAGTGAACTCATTACTTACTCTCCAGACACCCAGCAGACTGTGTAAATTTTCTCTTCAGCTGTTAAAGGACCTATGAGTGTTGTTAGTACACTGGAGAGCTTGTGCTTAACCCTTCACTGTTTCTAGAATATTTGTAGTTCTTACCAATTTTGTTGTTCCCGATTTCACATTATAGGAATATCTTTTCCATCAGTCTTGTATTTAATTATAAAGCCCTCTTTCCTCGGTGTATACATGTTTCTTTCTGCTTTGTACAAATGCCTTGGGTCTTCCTGTCTACAAGAACATTTTCTTCTTTGCTTTTCTTCATCTTGTATTTTGATTCACTGCTGGTGATTTCAGGAGAGCAAAAGTTAGACTATTTTTGCTCCAGTGATTAACACATTGATGAGTAGATTATTCAATCATGTTGATTGTCACATACCCTGTCTTGAGTGACTTGTCACTGTGTTTGTTTGTACTTGCTGTGAATCTCAAATAAATGTGCCATTTTAATAAAATACTCAGTCAGTGGCATGGAATATTTTGTTGTATGATATTGACATTCCTTGGTGATCGTCTTTCCTTCTGCTTCTGTTTTCATTAATTTGTGCAGATTAGTATGGTCTGGAATAGTTTTAGAGCCAGTCCGGGTCATATTTGTGTCTGAAATAATCCAGTCCAGTCATTTGGTGTGTTTTCACCTGTGTAAGCTTAGCTTAATGTTTAAAATCGTAGCTTGATTTTGGAAAGAGGCAGTTGAATCCCCAATAAATGCCTTTTGGCTGTTGTTAGTTTTTGATGATTGGTGTATTATTTTTTTAATCACCCATGCCTCTTTTGTTGCTCTTTGCTTGTTTGTTTGAGACAGGGCCTCACTATCTAGCCTTGACTGACTTAGACCTTACTATGTAGACCAGGCTAGCCGTGAACTCACAGAGATCCACCAGCCTCTGCCTCCCGAGTTCAGGATCGTGCTGTCACCCCGCATGCTCATCCTTTGTCTTTAAGTTGTCCTGCTCCCCACACACTGTTTATTAAGAAACAGGAAAGAGACCCCTCTTCATTCATATAGTCATCTCCATTTCCCACTTCTACTTCTTCCTTTATTCCTTTTTAAAACACAGATGCTTCAAACTGCTCTGCTAGTACTCCCTGTAGCAACCGGGTAAAATAATTTCCTTACCAAGAAGCATACAGGTACTATTCTTATCCCGTCTGCTTCCCTGCCCTCCTCCCCCTTTTCTCCCTTACTACAACATTATTACATAAAAACAATTTTACTTGGGTTTCGTTAAAGTCTACCCCCCCCCCTTTTGTTTGTTTCTTTTAAAGGCAGAATTTCTCAATATAGCTGTGTCTGGCCTGAGAATTGCTATTTAATCCAGGCAGACTCCAAATTTACAGAGCTCTTCCTGCCTCTGCCTCCCAAGTGCTGGATTAACAATGTGTTCCATCATGACCAGGGTTTTTCTTATAACACATTTAAGATTAATATATCATTATTTTGTAAATGTGTATGATTGTTCATCCGCATGCACATCTCTGTACCATGTACATACAGTACCCACGGAAACCAGAAGAAGGCATTGGATTCCCTGGAACTGGAGTTAAAGGAAGTCGTGTTGGAAACTGAACCTGGGTCTGCTCCAAGAGCAGCAAGTTCTCTTAAGCCCTGAGTTACATCATGCCTGTTTTTTCTTCTATAGGTGACACTTAAAATTAGACTGAAAAATTAGTTTAATTTTTTTATATTTCATAAAATGTGTTTCATGTTTTAGTTTTTTTTAAGCACATTTTTAGAGCTATTTAGTTTTAATGTTTTCCAGTTGTCTTAGGTGTTCGCTGTGGCTGTGTCTTAGATGTGCTGTGCATCTCTCAGGACTGTCATTTCACTTCCTGTAGAATGTCACTTGTTTTTTCAGTTTCCAGTTTTTAAGAACCTCATTTGTTTATTTTGAAGGTGAGGGCACAAACCATAGATAACTTGTAGAACTCAAAAGACAATTTTTTGAAATCTATTTTTTCTTTCTCCCATGTGGACCTTGGGCAAGCGCATTTTAGCTTTCCACTTTAATTAAATATGTGCATATCTCTCATTAGCATAATATACTCAATGATTTTATTCTTCACCCTTGGCATTAATTCTCAAAACCAGTTAAATGTGATGGTGATTTTGTCAGCCATGTTTCTGTTGCTCTCCATAAAATATCACGACTAAGGCAATTTGTAGGAGTTCATTTTGGTTCCAGAGGGATAAGAGTGTGGAGAAGGCAGCAGATATGATGGCAGAAATGGGAGTTTAAAGATTACATCTTCTACCAGGGTGAGGATCTAAATTCTCCACGCTGACTCCCAGGACCAGCATCTGCCAGCACAACTGTACCACCTCTCCGAGCAGCACTTCAACTGGAACCATTTTATATAAGACAAAGCTACGAGACAGTGACCAAAAGAAAGCCCTGTCTCAGATTACAGATCAGACAAGGACATAGCAAAGGCTGACTTCTCATAACCTTTTAAGCTATTCTCTATCTTATGATTAATATTTAATATATAAACCACAAAATGATAGAGTTTTGTTTAAGATTACTGTTATATTTGCAAAGTCAAGTTTCCTAAACGTATTTAGATTGTGACACAGCATGTGGGACAATAATACTAATATTTAACTACTTATAAAGAACTGTGTCCTCTGATCTGACACATGGCTTTAGGATGGTAAATTCTAAAGCGCAGCATAAGAGATAATGACAAACTGCATGATTATTGTGTGCTTTAAGTGAGTGGTAGTGGTGTTTAAAGTGATGGTACATAAGAGTCAGCCCTGGAAGTGTTTAAATTCTGTTCATAATTTCTCCTAAGTTTCTCCAATAGTAAAAAATAAAACAAAAGAAAAAGGTTAAATTTGTATAGTTCTGAGCTCAATTTTTCAAGTCTTTTTTTTCCTTTGATTTCTTTTTAAAGTCTTAGACTTTAGTCACCCTGCCTCTGTTGAAAATTCCAAGGCTATGTATTGCTAAAAGTAAGAGGGGCTGGAAAGACATCACAGTGTTTAAGAGCACTCGCTGATTTTCCAAAGGACCCAGCTTTTGTTCCAGCCCTTGTGTTATGCAGTTTACAACCAAGGCATCTGATGCCCTCTTCTGGCCTCTGTGCGCAACTGCGCTCTTGTGCATATACTCTCCAGATATGTACCCATAAATGCTGAGTGCCCATAACTTAATGGCATTTTAGTTACTCAAATGGATGCAGAGGTTTTAATTCTGTTTTCATGGTAATTAGTGACTATTTCATATGGTGCCTCAATAACAATGGTGAATTTAACAAATCAAAAATCCATTCAGTTGTGTAACTGATTTGTTTCTCATCTGAAAATATTTCTATAAATAGTCCATTTCTTTGATCTCTTAGTGTTTGTGACAGAGGAAATCATATTTACCAACTAATATGCTTTCTTTAAAACACAAAGTCATGTTTTGTACTTAAAATGACGAAACAAAGCTTTGTTGTTAAATATTTATACAATTTAAAATAGTTTCTGGTAAGAGGTATTACCAGAATATTATCCATATTACTTAATAATTCTTTGGTTGACTTAGAATAGGCATTTTTAACATTATTAAAAGTTAATGTTCCTATATTCAAAGATACAGAGTAAGTTAGTTCAAATCTTTTCCACACATGGGTAAAATTACTTTGAATCTATGAAAATACTTTAGGCCAACAGACCCATATGTAATAAATAGTCTGTGTGTTTGAAATAGTCATCAATAACTTTTGACTAACAGTTTAACCAGAAAAACTCTTTTGTTTTCCTTTGACAATTGTTTCTTATTCAGTAGTCATAATATAGGAACTTGTTTTTCTGGACATCTAAAATGTCTTCCAGAAGTATTCTGTAACAGGTGCTAACTTGATGGGAATCTGTAGAACTATGGTACTTTGAATGTGATGTCCTCCACAGTCTTCTGCATTTGAAGACCTGGTCGTTAGTTGATGGCCATGTTTGACAGTTTAAGAGGTATGCCTTGCTGCAGGAAGTATGTCACTGGGAGTGAGCTTTGAAAATTCAAACTCTGATGTTGTTCTAAGTGTGCTGTCTACTTCCTGTTTGAGATGTGCAATCTTGTTCCTCCAGTCACAGTACCTGCCTGCTGCCCTGCTTCCCCACTGTGACTGTACCGGTCTCCGATCCCTCTGGAACCATAAGTCTTAAATAACCCTTCCTTCTGCACATTGCTGCAGTCACGGTGTTCTCCTACAGTAATGGGAGGACAGAGCTGGCCCTGAGAGTGAGTGTGTGACACACCTGAGCGTTCTGTTTTGCCTGAAAGTTTGGACTAGAAGAGTGGTTGGAGACACTCTAAGCAGAGCTTAATAGGCCATCCTTGTAGGAGAGTTATGTGGACAGTGGAGGCCCAGCTCAAGAGGTTCTGGAGGGGAACAATGTTAGCAGCTGGGCTTGAGACCAAGTTTTGTGATACTTTGGCAAAGAATGTGGTTACTTTCTGCTTCTGTCCTAAGAACTTGTCTCAGACTAAATTTAAAAGTAATGGACCAATTTCTTGGTCATTTTAAGGAAGCCTAATAGTAACTCTACTCCATGGTCATTAACAATCACCCTTATTCAGGTCTACAATGAAAAAAAGCAAAAGAGGCAGAAAGAAATAGAAAATGTACAGTTTGAAGGGAAAAAGAGCACCAGGAAACTTAACATTGCAGCCAGGGTTTGTGCTGCAGAAAGTAAGGTGACTGAAGAGAGGCCTAATTAAAATGGCAATTAAAAGTTTATAAGAAATAACCATTTTATATAATTGCAATTTGTTTCAGATCTTGAGTTTAAAATGTGACTAACATGTGTGTTGTATCAATGGAGAAACTATCGAAGTCAGGCTTAAATGAGCTTTGGTTGCAGATAAAGTTTCACTATCCAGACAACAGAATTCACTAAGTAGGCATTCTCTATCTCTTGGTCTCTGTTGAGTACACCAAATAATTATGATCTATTTATTCTCTTTCTGCTGATGTAGAAACATTTCCCCATCATTAAAGGAACATAGATGATCCAATATAACTGTAAGTTTGATGCCAGAATTATTTTGGGTAGTGATTTTTAGCACCAACCACTATTTGCATAACCTAATTATTATGCATTTTAAAACTTTAACATTCAGATTGCCCAGGGGTGGGATGGCTCAGTTGGTGCCGAGCGCCGTGGCACTCTTGCAGTCCTGGTGCAGGAGGTGGAGACAGGTGGATGGATCCCTGGGACTTCCTAGTCAGCCTCTAAACACGATGTGGTGGCTCTTGAAGAGCGCCCACGGTGGGCCTCTGGTTTCCACACACAGGGTGTGTGTAAGAGAAAATCACTTAGAAAAAATGATGTATCATCTTCTAATCATGACAGAGTCTACTTGAAATTGATTTTTTAAAAGGGGTTTGGGAGTGTGGAGAACAGAATGGTTAAGAGCACTAGTTGCTCTTCCAGAGGACCTGGATTTAATTCCCATCCCCCGAGTGGTAGCTCACAGCCTTTTATGACTGCAGTCCTGGGAGATCTGGCATCTTCTTCTGACCTCCAGGCACCAGGCGTGCACATGGTGCACAGATCCACTACATGCAGGCAAAACACCCACGCACATTTTAAAATGGGGTTTTGTTTATCAATAAGATATGTTTTCTTGTTTATTTCTAAAATTAATAGAATTCTAAAAGGTAGAGCTATCAGGAAACATGTTAAATGATAAATATTTATATAAGAATAGGCAGGTTTATTTTCTGTCACTTAGTATGAAATCGCTTCATGTTTTCTGTTTTTAGGAAGCAGTGTCACTCATTTGGTAAGTGTGCCACAACTTCCTTGTGTCCAGTCTTAAAACTATTTGCTTTTCTGTCCTTTTGGGTTTTTTCCCACTCTTTTTCTTCTTTTTGCTCCTGTTTCTTAGCTGAAGCAGGCCTTAGATATATTGAGGTGGAGTAGAAATTGGCGATTCAAGCAGACCTAGAAGTTTTTAACCCAAAAACTTATTTTATAATTTTTAATGCATGGCAGATGCGGACATCGCGCTGTGTAGAATGTGGGCTTCGGCACAGAGACAGCACGGTATGTTTGTCTTGGAGGGAGAATGGAGCCCAGATCTGGGAACTTTTACAAGAGGTGCTGCCCAAAGTGGTGTAAAGGATGTAGGCGTTCCCGGGTGCTAGGAAAGAAAGTCATTCTAGCAGGAGAAAGGCATGCAGTAGCTCAGAAGCCTGGTCTAGTAATAGATCGTGTTCCAGGAAATGGAGCATTATTGCTGGAACATGAAATACTCAAGGGATAAGAAAAGAGGAACTTTTTGAGAAAGGCTAGAAAACCAGGTTTGGATTTAAGGGATTTCTGTGTCCTGCCGGAGGGTTTGCATCTTAATTACATAGGTGATGGGGGAGCTAACTGATGGACATTGAACCAGGGGAATAGTGTGATGGAGTTGTTACTCTTGCTGAGAAGTAACCAGTGCAGGGGATCCGGGTGTAGAGGTGACAGAACTGAGTCAAGGGACTTCAAACTGACTTACTGACCATGGATGTTTAAGAGAAGTTTAGCTTCAAACATGTTCCTCGGGTAGTAACTGGAGCTGCAAGAAGAAGAGGATCCTTCCTTCTCTCAGAGAGAGGGCCAGCCTGGGCTAAGAGCGCCCTAGAAGCCGCCCTTCTTTTTTCTTCTTACTTTGATAATCCATTTGAAGGTGGGAAGCTTTATTCTTTAGCACACTCATAGAAAGTCCTAAGTGATTTGTTATCCAAAGTGAATCTGCCTCCTGTAGAGGAACAGATCTACAGATACCACAGGCATTTTGCTTCCTAGGCTTAAGGATGACTTTTAAGTGTATACAAACATATCAAGTCCTAGAGGATTGTTAGGACTTGGAGGTTTCCTCTCTATTCCTGTTACTGGTTTGTAGTTTAGATTTATGAGTTGATTACTAATAATATAGCAAGTTAGTTTTCTGTTAGTATTTGCATGTATGTAAGATTTTTTTAAAATCTCATTTTCCTCTGGATAGTTTTACCTTGTATTGCTGGTCAGCGCATTATTACTGGACAATATTAGTAGGAATTTACACAGCCACTTTGCAGAAATTGATGTGGAATATATTAAAATTGTATATCTAATTTAGGCTTTAATCTTAATTCATAGATTTTGTTTTATTAATCAGTTGGTTTTATATAAAATAGGAATAAATCTTTTTACTTTTCAACTCACAAGTAAAATTCAGAGTCTTAATTTCAGGCTTACAAGTGACATTCCCTAATGCACACAAAACTCTTGATGTCTTCAAGAATAATCGTGGCACTTTGAGATGTCCTCAAGTCTTCTCCACAGAAAATCACTGTTGTGTTTATGGCAGCCCTCCTTCAAACCACTCTCCCTTTTTGGGTTCTCAGAATTTTGATTGTTTCTTTTGTCCTACAATGCCCCTGCTGCCACCCTGAGGATTTTCTTCATAGTCTCATGTGCTGAGCACTTGGGCCCCAGCACTAATTTGGGAAGACGTGGAAACTTGAGGACCTGGTGCCTGGTGGAGGTTCCTGGGGACAGGTCCTTTGAAGGCTATGCCTTGTCCCTGGTCCTTTCCTCACTCTCTGATTCTTGTCTCCTCCTCTGCACACCTGGGACTGTGATGTTTTCCTTTGTGTCAGGCCCAGAAGCAAGAAGCCAAGTGACCGCAAACTGCATCCTTAAGTCGCCGTGTCAGATTTGTCGGTGTTGAGAAAAGTGCACTATCTTCTGAATTTCTCTGTATCTTTACTTCCTTTTTTGAAATTAATCTCCCTTAGATTACTCTGTGTAGAAGATGGTATCTCGGGGGCTTGAGAGATGGCTCAGTGGTTAAGAGCATTGCCTGCTCTTCCAAAGGTCCTGAGTTCAATTCCCAGCAACCACATGGTGGCTCACAACCATCTGTAATGAGGTCTGGTGCCCTCTTCTGGCCTGCAGACATACACACAGACAGAATATTGTATACATAACAAATAAATAAATATTAAAAAAAAAAGAAGATGGTATCTCGGCTGGGTGATGGTGGCACATGCCTTTAACTTGGGAGGCAGAGGCAGACGGATCTCTGAGTTTGAGGGCCAGCCTAGCTCCAGGACAGGCTCCCAGGACAGGCTCCATAGTACAGAGATCCCCTGCCTTGAAAAAATAAATAAATAAATAAATAAAAAAATTAAGGAGATGGTATCTCTTTGATTTGGAAATGTAGCTGGTACATGACCCAGGATCTAAGTTAGTGATGTTTTTATTATTACATTATTTTGCTTTTTATCTCAAGCTTAACTCAGTTATAGCAGTAGGTTCTTTTCTACACTCCTTAATTTTGTCCTGCTATTCAGTGCTTTTTCCTGAGATAATGTAACTCTTAAACAAGTACCTTGAGGTTTTGCTTCATTGTAATCATGGTGTTTTTTAAATGTGTCATTCCCAGCCTGGAAGTCTGACGTGTGATGAAAGGACTGAATCGTCACGTGTTTTCACTGTAGCTTTAAAGTCACAGAGAAATTCACATGTCACCGTTATACATTTAAAATTAAATGTGAGGCTGAAGATGACTCAGCAGCAGTTAAGAGTACTCCCTGCTATTCTGGATGATTGGGTTCAGTTCCTAGGATCCACACAGGCAGCGAACAGCCATCTGTAATTCCAGTTCTGGGGATCCAGGCCCACATCGGGACATGAGTGCACAACCTTACACACCTACACACAAACAAAAAGAAGTAAATCCCTTACAAAGTTTTAAAAATACAGATTCATTGAGTTCTAGGACATGCACAGTCCTGTATAGTCACCACCTCCATGTAGATCAGCACATCTTCATCCTCTGTGTAAAGCCCTGTACAAGGTTTCTATCTCGTCCTTAGCCTCGCAGACCCTAGGAACAGCGAGCATGCCTCTGTCACTGTGGGTTACCGCTCTGTTCTGACTTTTTCTTATAAATAGAATCATATAGTAGGTAACCCTTTGGGTCTGCTCATTCATGTAGCATTAATTTTCTGAGGTTTAGTACTCCATTGACTTTTTAAAGATCAAATATTTTTGTATAAATATGAATATGACACAATTTATTGATCTGTTTTTTATGGACTGGCATTAGACCGTTTATGCCTTTAGGCAGCTGTGACTACCCTGCTATAAATGTGCCCACACATACAGTTATTTCAGATGTTTCATTTCTGTTGCCATATGCGGTGAAGTAGAATTGTGAGTTATGTTATAATTCAGTCTAAAGTTTGTCAATTTTGTTGATTTTTTTTCTTTTTCTTTTCTTTTTTTTTTTTGAGACAGGGTTTCTCTGTGTAGCCCTGGCTGTCCTGGAAATCACTCTGTAGACCATGCTGTCCTCAAACTCAGAGCTCTGCCTGTCAGTGCCTCCAGAGTGCAGGGATTAAAGGCGTGTGGCACCACTGCCCAGCCACAATTTTTTTTAAGTGTGGTAATATTATTATAATTTCCCTATAAATTTTGGCATGGTGTTTCTATTTTCTAGTTTCTTCATTATACACTTTTGGGTCCATTATTTGTTTTTAAGCCTCCACATACTTGTGAGCTTTCCTTTATCTCTAGCTTCATCCACTGTGATTGGGAAAAAGGTCTGTGTGAGGTCAGTCTTGTTTAGTGACGTCACATATGCTGTTTCTTAGGGAGTGTTCCATATGAAGTGAGAAGTATACTTTCTACCAGTCTCGCTTCCCAGACTTTATTGGTAATAGTCTGTTCTGCCTTCTCAAACCAGAAGCTGCGACCACACACTGGTTTCTAAACCACAAAGCCAGGGAAGATAGGAGGCAATGGCAAACAATGTGCATAGCTCCTCTAACATTTAAAAGTGCCCTTTAAACATGGTTCATTTTCAGAATTCTGAGACTTTCTTCTTGGTGATTCTTCAGGGTTACTTTGGAAGGATGGGTGTTTGGAGCCACTTCCACCATTCTTCTGAGATGCTAGCCTCACTTTAAATGGTTTTATTTTATTTTGGTAAGGCTACTTGGCATGCGGTCACTTGTTTGATGGTGGTTTAGGAGCAACTGAAGCAATGCTATAGGTCTGGTTCTGTGTCAGATCTATTGAACTCATTTGTTTTGCTTAGCTAAAACTTTATGCCTATTTGTTAGCTACTCTCAATCTCCCTTTTTTATTCACTTAAAAGTTTAAAACATTTATCTGTTATGACCATACGTATGTGTGCACAGGTATATGTGCATCACACACATGCCACAGCAACACCCTATGGAGGTTGGAAGATCATGAGTGGGAGTCAGCTCTCTCCTCCCTCTGTGGTCCAGAAACTGATGTTGGGTCCTTAGGCTTGGTGGCAAATGCCTTTCCTCTGTGTTATCTCTCTGGTCCCTCATTTATTCGCCTTTGTAATCTTGCATTCATGTTCTATGACCATAATTCTATAATTATGTTATGGATACTTGGCTCGGGTGTCTGTTAGCCTCTTCCTGTCATCAGAGGTGACAGTGTCTTGAGGAAATCTTTGAGCTTTGACTAACTCTTTGTAATTGGAAGTATTTTCCTTTACTCCTTTCATTTACTCCTGGATTCTTATCAAACAAGAACATGAAATATTTTGTAGGGCTAACCTAATAATCTAATCTTTCCCTATACCTTGTCAATGCCTTGTATCTGTTTGTCAATTAAATGCTAGTGAGTCACCAAGAGCCAGAAAGTAGCAATGAGATGAACTGAGAGTTTTCTGGATCTGTTCTCTCTAGTCCACAGAGTTTACAGCGGTTGTGATCATAGCAAAACGTGAATGTTTTGGGGGATTCCTTGCCATCTAAAATGACTGCCCTGAGCAAAGAATGCGGTGAGAGCACACCAGGGGAAAGTGACGTCATTACACATCTCCCAGCCGTTTGCAGTTAACATTGCCAAGTGTAGGCCTGAACTTTCTCTACCTAGAATATTAAAACATACATTTATTTGAAAGTTTCTTTTCTTTCTTAGGAAATCACGCTTCTGTTATCTTTATACATACATAAATTTCCCTATTCTTGCTACAAGACTAAAAAATATCCTATCAGCTGTCTGAAAGTATTTTTCTTTTATTGGAAAATACAGTGGTAATAGAGAGATGGGGTTTAGTCATATTCATCTATAATTATTTTCTATTACAGTATATCGTTGCTCTTGTAATTTAAGTTTCCTTACATTGCAAATTAAAAATATGAACTACTATACAGAAAAAATATATCCCTCCATTCCTGTTAAGCCCTACCTAGTGTGCCATCACTATGTCTATCCTGGCAGTGCTGAAACATGTAATTGCTGCTACATTCTAATCATCAACACTTCACTGTCCTGATCGTTTCAAACATTACTATTTTTAGAAATATGAAATTGTTTCACAGACATACTTTGTCAACTGTCTTCTTACATGACTATCCCAAACCAGTTTTAATGTATTAGATTTCAGAGATTAGGATTTTAAAAATCATGCCCTTAATACACATTTGTTTATTGTTGCCTGCATACATTCATTTAAGAAGAATCATGGATGTGCCCATGGCATGGCACACCTGTTCAGGTCACCTTTCGCCTTGTTGAGACAGAGTCCCTTTTGTTCTTCCTGATGCTGTGCTACTTAAGTGTACATCTGGGTGGTTCTTCTGTCTCCACCTGCATTTGCTATCAGTGCTGGGATCACAGACATGGAAAGGATATCATTATGTAGCCTTGGGTAACGTAGAATTTGGTGTGTAGACCAAGCTGTCTTTGAACAGATCTGCCTGCCTCTGCCTGCTGAGTGATGAGATCAAAGGCATGCATCTTGACACCAGGCCCTGCAACTGACATTTTATGTGGGTTCTGGGACTCTGACATCATCAGGCTTGTACAGCTAGTGCCTGTACACTCTGAACCATCTTCCAGGCCAAAACCCATGTTCTTATTTCATGTCTTAGATTATATTTAACATTTTTACATCTGTTTAGTGTATGCATGTGCCATGCACATAGTATGTGTGAGTGTATGCGCTTACACATGTGCACTGTGTGTCCATGATACACTCACTGTATGTGTGGTCGGAGGACAACTTTTGGGAGTTGGTCCTTTCTCTGTACCACTTGGATTCCAGTGCTTTTAGTCAGATCATCAGGCTTAGTGCCAGGCATCTTTCCTCACTGGGCCATCTTCCTGACCGCATTTGTTATATTCTTTTCTTTAATGGCCCAAGTATAGTTGTAGAAATAATAATATGCATAGTGGTCTATTATAATGTTTTCAGTAGATTTGCATTTTCAGGTTTAAACTGGTGATTTTCCTGTGATTCTGTCGTTCAGTTCCTAAACTGAAATACATGTAGAAAAGAATGCAATAGACAGCAGTATGCTGTTTCAGTGAACAAGAATCGTTGACTAGGACATGTCAAACTGTTCTAAATTACTAAAGGGGACAGGTATAATATCTTATTTAGCTAGATCTAAGATGCTTGGTTAAATCAGTGAATATGTATATCATTTTATAGTTTGCAGGATACATTGGTTTGTACCAATAAAATTCTATGAGTCTAAAAAATCCTGGTAAACAAGCACTTAAATTTCCATTTCTACTCATGGTTTTTTATGTGAAATTATCTCTGGTTTTCTGACTAGTTCTGAAAATGACTTTATATCATTTCATAGAAAAAATGAATAATGATGCCTCCAGGGAGTTTTCTTGTAAACATAACTTCTAAAGAGATTTAAACCTCTGTTCACTCTGAAGAAATAAACGCACAGAAAATTCTTACTGTAAATATGATTGTAGCAATTTCCCAAAGCCAATAAAATAAGTAAATGGTCAGCTAATGAAAAATTCAGTCGGTGCAATTAGCTGATGTGGAGACGTGGGTCAGCTTCAGAGCTGCTAAGAAGGCCTCAGGCCGTTGTGCAGGCTCGAGTGCTCTCCCTATAGCCTCGGTGCCTTAGGAGTGTTTCCCAGCCCGCGGCTCCTTCCTCTGTTTAGAATGGTTTTCTTGAGAATGCAGGACTCCCCTGACTTCTCGGGTTTTGAAGACACAATGCCATCTTTCCCAGACTGGCCTGTGACTCTCTGTGTAATCCAGGCTATTTTAAACTCCTGATCCTCCTGACTCAGCCTCGCAAGAGCTGGGATTGTAGGCATGAACCACTGTACCGGATGTGGTTCATCTATCCAGTCTATGATGTATGCTAAGAAATTTTACAGTGGTAGAGGAACAGAGGATCGGTTAGGGAGAGTATGGACTTGACATAAAAATCTCTTTTTAAAATTTATTTATTGTTTTTATTGAGCTATGCATTTTCTCCTCTCCCTTCCCCTTCTACCTTCTCCTGTGACCCCCACACTCCCAATTTACTCAGGAAATCTTGCCTTTTTCTCTTTTCTATGTAGATCCATGTAATGTGTATTTTGCTTATTTTATTTGGAATAAATTCAAGTATAAAATAGATTCCTTGTGGGAAACAGTACGGTGTGTGTCCATACCTGAGTCTAAGTAAGTTGGTCCTTTTCCTATGACCACAGGAAAGGCATAGGTCATTGGGAAAGGGTCCATTCTAAAATTCTATAAGCAACCATCTTTCTTTTTCTTTATGAATCAAGATCAAATGTGCCACTGTTAACTCATTTTGTCTGTTTTTGGAGACAATATGCCCGGCACTGAATGCAAACAGTTGTCACCACTTGTCTTCCATGGCTCTTATTATTTAACTAGGGATATTGCAGCATCCAGTTAGTCCCCATCTCTCTGTTCTGGTAGAGCCTTCCCTCTACAACATTCAGACTTCCATTTGGAAACAGCATGCTGACTTCACCAACCTGAGGTCTTTCTCTGTTGCCTTTGCTCCTTTATTCATTGTCAGACTATTAAAAGAAGGCCTTTTTCATCTCCACTTCTTTATTTCTGTTTCATCCAGCAGTATAATTTTTGTTGCTTAGAATATGTTTTTGCTAACTGACTTTCTTTTTGTTTTTCCTTGTTATTTACTTTTTTTATTTTTGAGACAGTTTCTCTGTAACTTTGGAACCTGTCCCAGAACTAGCTCTTGTAGACCAGGCTGGCCTCGAACTCACAGAGATCCGCCTGCCTCTGCCTCCCAAGTGCTGGGATTAAAGGTGTGCATCACCACTGCCCAGAGCTTTTTCTTTCCTTCCTTCCTTCCTTCCTTCCTTCCTTCCTTCCTTCCTTCCTTCCTTCCTTCCTTCCTTCCTTCCTCCCTCCCTCCCTCCCTCCCTCCCTCGCTCCCTCGCTCCCTCGCTCCCTCCTTCTCCCTTCCTTCTTACTTATTTGTTTTCCCTTCCTTTCTTTATTTCTTTTCCCCCTTTGTTGGGGGTGTTTTTGAGACAGAATTTCTTTATGTGTCCCTGGCTGTCCTAGAACACAGTATGTAGACCAGGCTGGCCTTGAATTTAGAGAGATCAGCCTGCTTCTGCCTCCCAAGTGTTGGGATTAAAGGCATGGCCACTATTGACTTTTTAATTATAAAATTTTGTGGTAATTTATGGTCTTCTTTTACCTCTAGTTACATTTTTGGCATCATTGTCCTATAATAAAGGGCCGAAGCTACATATACTCGCGTTTGTGTCTTTGGTTCTGTTCCACTGGTCCTCACATCTCTTTTTGAGCTAGTATCATGTTTTTTATTACTAAAGCTCTGTAGTATATCTTGGGATCTTGAATGTTAATCATTCCAGCTTTGCTCTTTTTACTCATGATTGTTTGGCTATCTTGCATCTTTTGTAATTTCACTTGAGTTTTAGGATAGTTTTTTCCTCATTTCTGTGAAGAATGAGAATGAGGGTTTTATTGGTATTGTAGTGAATCTGTAAATGACTTATGATAGAATGGTCATTCTCACAATGTTAACTCTACCAATCCATGAGCATGGGCTGTCTTTCTATTTTCTAGTTTTCTTCTCTTTTTTTCAGAGATTTAAAGTTTTCTTTGTAGAAGGAAGTCTTTCATCTCCTTGGTCAGTTTTTCTCCTTTGTTTTCTTTGAATGGGGGTGTGTCTTTGATCTCCTCTGTATGTTTGTTGTTGATGTGTAGAAAACTATTGATTTTTGCAAGTTGATTCTCTATCCTGTTGACCATTTCTAGAAATTTTCTGATCTAATTTTTGGAATCTCTTACATATATCTTCTACAATTGGGGAAGTTCGGTTTCATTTCTCATTTGTATCCCTTTTATTTCCTTCTCTTGCCTTATTGTTCTAAGTGGTACTTCAAGTGCAATATTGAAAAGTAGTAGGATAGTCATTTTCTTGACTTCAGTGGGATTGCTTCAACTTCTCTGCATTTAGGATGATGTTGATTGTGGGTTTCTTATATACACAGATTGTATTATGTTGATGTATGTTCCCTCTAGTCCTACTCTTTCTAGAATTTAATGAAGATACGTTGGATTTTGTCAAAGATGTTTTCAGCATCTATTGAGATGATCATGTGATTTTTTTGTCTTTAAATCCATTTATGTGGTTTATTACATTTATTGACTTGAGTATGTTGAACATTCCTCCATCTCCAGGATAAGTTCATTTAATAAATGATGTCACTTAATTCTGAAGTTTCTCTGTTTATCTTTTGCTCAGATAACCTTTTAGAGAAAGTAGGGGGCTAGAGTGATGGCTCAGTGGTTAAGAGCACTGGCTGCTCTTCCAGAGGACCCAGGTTCAATTCCCAGCACCCACATGGCAGCTCACAACTGTCTGAAGATCCAGTTGCAGGGGACCTGACACCTTCACACCAATGCATATAAAATAAAGTTAAATAAACCATAAAAGTAAGGTATTGAAATCACCTACTATTAGTGGGTTTACATTAGTCTGTGTTCTTAATTCCCCAAGTATACTTTTTATGAAATTTTGTGTACCAGAGTTTGGTAAATATATGTTTAGGATAGTAATTCTTTTTGATTAATTGTTCTCTTTATTAGAATAAAGTGTCCTTGTGTATCTCTTTTGGTGAATTTTAATCTGAAATCCATTTTGTTAGCTATTATGTTAGCAATACCTGCTTGCTTTCTGGTTCCTTTTGTTTGATTGAGACACTTTTGTCCATCCGTATACTCAAAGATAGAGCCTGTCTTTAAAACTGTATTTCCTGTGGACAACAGATAGATGGAGTTTGTTTCTTAATTCATTCAGCCAACCTGTGTCTTTTGATTGGAGAATTGATACTATTAATATTTAATGTTATTATTAAAAGGTATATGTTGGTTACAGGCATTGCGTTGAATTTTGGTGTTGTTTGTGTTCTCGGTGGTACTTTGGTTTTAGTACTTACAGTTCTGTTTTTCTATCCACAATCTCTTGGCAATGTTCATTCTTCTTTTCAGCCCAAAATATCACTGGATGTATTTTTTTTAGGTTTGATCTGTTGGATATAATTTTTTTAGGCTCTCTATGTAATTAGAGGCTTCTCTCCCACCCACCAGTTCCCACTCTGAGGCTTAATATTAATTACAAATGTTTGACCAATTAACTGAGGCTTATTATTAACTAGCTCTTACAACTTAATTAACCCAATTCTATTATTCTATATTTTACCACAGAGTTTGAGTTTGTTACCTCACATTTTGCTTCCCTGTGGTTGCTGGCATCTCACTGACTTGTCATTTGAGTTGCTTGTTGTTTTTTTAGTAAAGACTTTATATTGATTTTTTTAATATCTATTTTTCATGCTTTATGATGTCTGTTTCTTCATCTCTTTTGACTTTAAGGCTAAGCATCTAGACACTCACATTTGCTTCTGCCAGAATTCTATGTGCTTTACTGAATCTGGACCAGTTCTTCTTGGTTCTTGGAGGTAAAGCGGCCTCACTTGTTGTTTTCACTCCTGCCCCTGGTGAACCATAAGCTCTATTACAAGCTTCTTGGGACTGCCTCTGGGCTGGTGAGTGTGTATTTTCTATAAATGGCTTCACAGATCAGGCAAGAGTTTATAGAGACAGGTTATGTGCTGAGAGCCAAGTCCAGTCCAGTGTCTTCCCTCTGACAGGCCTGAGGCCTGTCTTTCTCCCTGGGAAGAGCAAATGTGGTTCATAATATTTAGAAAGCCAGACCTCAGCTACAAGTTAATTGCCCTTATTTTGACTTCTACTGTAATTTCTGGTAACTGAAAGATTTCTTTTAAGATTATTTTATTTGGGAACTGGAGAGATAGTTAAATTTTTGTATTGCTATTGCAGAGAACCAGAGTTCAGTTCACTGCACCCATTAATGGTGGCTCACAACCACCCTTAATTCCAGCTCCAGGATAAATGCCCTCTTCTGGCATCTGTGGGCACTGAACTCATGTGCATAGCCCCATGCACATAATTCAAAACAAGTTTTAAAGATTACTTTACTTGTTCTTATTATGAACATTTCTCTGTGGGCCTCTTGTTCAGAGCTGAGTGGCTGACCCTTGAACTGTGATGATGTTCTAGTAAAGTCACTCTCTAAGTATTCCAAGACAGGGAGATGTCATGAGCAGGGTGTAGAAGGGGAAGTTAGGAGGCTTTTATGGAGAGTAACAGAAAACTTCCTAATTGACTTTGGCTTTACTTCAGCGTAATGGAGATGATTAATGGGAGATATGCCTGGAAATGTGAACTGGAGTCAAGTATAGAATGCTGAGGAATTTGGAGCCAATTCTTATGGAGCCTGGAACCAATTAGTGTCACTTTCATGAGAATCATATAGACCTTTGTCCAGAGTGAACTGCAATGTGCGTCACGTGAGTCAGTCCTGACACTACTAGCAGTAGTCTGATGAGAAAGGCCAAGTGTGGTGCTGCTCGCCTGTAATCCCAGCATTTGGGAAGCTGCGACCCAAGATTCATATATACATACACACACATATAATTTCATATATGTGTATTTGCATACATATAGATACATGTATTATCTATCTGTGCATATATTTATATATAAACATATGATAGTTTTATTTATTAATTAGGTAGAGTAAAAGATTACACAATAATTGATAATGTACATTATATAAGGAAGGCTATATCTGGCTTTATGATAAAGCTTTGCTACATAGTGCCAGCCTGCATCTGTCCCATGTTCCAAGGCCTGCCGGGTGCTTCCTTCGCACACTCATCTCAAAGGTTAAGTCACTACCTTACTTCCATCCTGACCGCTTCTGCTTCCTCTTAACCTACATACATTTCACTGTCAGCTGCGTAGCTTATTTCAGATCTTGACCGTCTTCGTTTGGTGTTTATACCTAGTTTTGTTGTTTTGGTTAGTTCTGTTTTTGAGATGGATCCCAGAATAGCTGGGATTCACTGTGCAGCCCAAGCTGGTGTGGAACTCATGACAGAAAGTTTTATTTATATGATAGAGAGTTTTATGTATCTTAGGTATGGAGTGTTGTTCTGTTTACAGTTTCAAGTTGGAGTTCTTGTACTAAAATTAGCCAAACATGTAACAATCTGTTTTTGAAATAAATGCCTTCTGATTTTGTAAAATATTTTCAATATTTATCAAAAATCATTTTGTCTGGTGGCTATTGTGTATATTCCTGACTGTATCAAGTTTATTTTATAGTGCCCGTATTGATGACTTTTCTGCTGCTGTGATAAACACCATGAGTTTATGGCTTATGGTTCCCAAGGGTCACCATTCATCATGGTGGGGAGGCATGGAAGCGGGTGGCTCTTAGCTTCCCAAATGCTGGGATTACAGGTGTGCAGCGCCACACTGGGCCTTTCTCATCCTGTATGGACTACTGTTAGTACTGTCAGAAGAGACTCACGGTAGTGTACTTCAGCAGAAGTCAGACTCTGTAAATCCTAGCGTATATGTGGATATCATACAGTCTTTAATTTCCAAACCTAAGCCTTGCTGTTCAGATGCCCTAAACATCTGGCATATTTGGTCTCTTTGTTCCTGAGTATGTTGGTTTAAATGGGAAACAGCTTACTATTTAACTTATTCACCTTGCATCCTCATCCACTGGCTAGACCAATGATAGAGTAATGCAATGCATATCCACGGAAGTCATTTCCATGTATGTATGTATGCATATGTATGTATGTATGCGTGTATTTGTGTGTATATATACACATGTGTATACATATATGTGTGTATACATATATGTGTGTGTATATTTATGTGTACATATATTTGTCTTGGAGTTTATGAAGCCATGTGTTTTTTTAATCAAACTACTTGCAGAATTATGATCAGTATCTGAATCATAGAACCATCCCGACATTTACCTTAGCTTATACAATTATCAATTCATTGTTATTTTACCATTGTGATTAGGCTGATTTAGTTTTTAGAATGGCTTATTTTAGCAATAGTTGTCTGAGTATTCTATTGCTCGGGGTTTTTATAATTATGTTTTTGTGAATGTGTTGTATGCATGTATGTGGGTGTAGGTGCTCCTGCATATATACATGTAAAGGCTAGTGTGTTATCTGCAGGAATGTCATCCACCTCCTTTGAGGTCTCACATTGACCTGGTTTACCAATTAAGCCAGGCTGGCTGGCCAGTGAGCTCCATGATTCTCCTGTCTGTACCTCCCTTGCACAGGGATTATAAGTATGGGCCACCACACCTGCCTTTGTATATGTGTCAGGAATTGAACTCAGGTCCTCAGCTTGCATAGCAAGCACTTTACTGACAGAGTTATCTCCCTGGCTCAACAAAAATATTGTGTAGTCATGGCTAAATATGGGAGGGTGGTACAGTGCATGGGATTGATACAGGACCTTGAAACGTGTTAGCCACGACTTCTACCCCCAAACTGTGGGAGCTCACAGAAGTGGGTCTGTTTCACCTTGACTAGAGGTCAGAGAGTTTGGGCCTGTTCTTGCTCCTCCAAGGCTATTGACTAAATGTGTGGCTGTTAACAAGATTGACCTGGGGTGTGGTTACCTGGTATTAAGATGGCCCACAGAGGTGGATCTGTCCACCTTGACCTAAGATCAGAGAATTCAAGTCTATTCCTGCTCCTTCAGGAGGTTTGACCCAGGGAGTGGATGCTTTCAGGATACTTGTCCTAAGGTGTGGTCACTGCATGCCCTGTCTAAATAGACAGAATACTTAACTCAAGATGCTTCAGGTATTTTTATCATGTCAAAGTAGTCTTTTGCCATCTCCCCCTCTTTTTGGATTGGGGTACATAAACATATGGAAAATAAATGCGGACAAATTTGGTATTCACTGGTTTGCGCTCCCAGTTTTATCCTGTGCCTCTGTATTTCTTTTGTAGCTCTGTTCTGTCTGCCTGGTTTTTCTAATACACATACCCCTACCCTGGAACATGCCAACCCCAGTAGATGTTGCCCCAAATATGGGTCCCCGATACCAAGTCACATCCTAGACCATGGGATGAAATCCTTATACTTCTAAGAGCTCTTAATCCTGACATCTGGAACACAAAACTGTATGGGGCAGGTCTGCTTGGTTCACAATGGCATTAAACACAAACTTTAAATGGATTCCCTGCAGCTTGGCATAGTGAGCCTGTAGACGGGGAGGGGGGGGTCACTTGAGCTCAGTCATTTGGGGCCAGCCCTAGGAATGTAGGAAGTTGTGTCTCAAAACACAAAGCCTGAAGAATATTCACCCTGTTTTTGAAAAGCAGGTTCCATTCTGTAGGCTTCACACCTGTCTTACCTTGAACCAGTGCCCAGTGTAATTCTTCACGGGGCTGGTAATTCAGAAGAGAAGCAGCCAGTGTGAGCTCATTTCCGTTTCCACTCTAAAACTGATAGATTATTTGGAGCTGGCATGTCCCAGGGGTTGTCATGAAGAGGCTCTGACTGATGCTTGTGTTGGTGTTGATTCCCTCCATGTGCTGTCCCTTCCTGAGAGTGTGGTTTGAGCATCACCAAGGAGTTGAGTACAAGCTGTCTACCCAGTGGTCAGTGCAGCGCTTATAAGGGGAAGGAAATAGCAAGGCCAGTCCAGAGCCAGTCTGTGTGTCAGGACCTGAGGAATAAAGTCTTTCCGAAGCATAGTGTAAGTTATCCCACCTACTGGGGAGTGAACCTGCTAAAAATGAGAAGAATGATGATACTATCGAAGTCTAATGTCCAAGCCTCCTCTTCTCTAAGGTCCACTCTTCCTTCTTCCTCCAGCTTCAGAGTCCGCTACTGACTTTGACGCATAGTGCAAAGGAAGGCAACTTTAGGCAGAACATAAATTAAAGTTCAAAGTGTCCTGTGTATAAGAATTACTTCATACACATTTTTGAAAGCACACTGTTAGGTTTTATTAAGAAAATAGTGATTTTTTTTTAAAATCTGAATTTGGTCTGTTTTCAGTAAAACCAATGGTATACTACCAAAATAAGCAACCCCATACTGGTTTCTACTTAGAAGATTTATACATCATGAAAAAAAGAACTACTATCTTAGTGTTGGCTAAATAGAGCTGTCGTGTCCAGGCCCCAAAGCTTGACTTCTGGAAATGAATTTGCCTAAGATACTTTCCTCGTTTTGTTACATAAATTATACATAAAATGATGCTGACCTCTGCTGTAGCCCCCAAGTAATGTCTTTTTAATGATTACAGAGGATAAATATAGGTATGGAGAACAGTAGAAAAGTAGGCAAACACTAAATTCTTGATCTCTAGTTTCAGTGTGGCAGATCTTTAAAATACTCTGGCATACCACAATAATTAAAGGGTTTAGTTTAAACAGTGAATTAAAACACCTCAGAACAAAACCCTACAACTAAGTAGTAAGAACAAACTGTATTTTTAAATGGAATCAATACAGGTTGCCTTGGTTAAAATATTTTTGAACCATTTAACAGTAAAAAAATTTTGTATAGCCCTTGAGATCAAAAAGAGTAATATAAATAGGGAGGACTCTTACAGACCTTAGTCCCAGACATGTTTAAGTGATTGGAGAAGGGAAATGTATTTTCTTCAGTGCTGTGCAGAGAAATTTTAATTGACTTATTTTGGCAGTGAGAGTCATATAACTCACCATTAATAACTCAAATTTAACAATATTTGCTCATTGCTTTGGATTATGACTGTATTCAAGAAGTACCATTTTCAAACACTAATTAATCATTTTAGATAAACTTTTAAAAAATGCATTTATGGCCTCAATGAGTATGACTGTTTATTACATTTTCCTTATAAAAGCTGAACTGTTTTATATACTCTTTATGGAAACAGTGCGCAGTCGTAAATTAGAAGATGCAACTGTTTTAGGTATTTTCCTGGACCTGTGTCTGCCTGCCAGCAGTGCAGCTGCTTCAGGTCTCTCGGCATAGCATATAAAAAGCTGAATGCACACTGCAGGTTTATACTGGACTTGCCAAGCCAGGAACAGTGTGACTCAACTTTCCCAGAAGCCAGCCAAGCCAAGTGCAATGAATCAAGTTAGCTGCACATTGCTTTGTATTACAACTGTGAAAACCAATTCCACTTGTGATAGTTGTTCTCTGACTGTCGGCAAATACCGTGGAGCTTGTGCTGTGCTGGGTGTGAGCTAAATCCTTCCCTTTGAGGATCTGAGGAGAGTAAGGTGCCATCACATGGTCAGAATAGGGTATTTAGATTCAATTTTAACTATAAAAGTATTACTTATTTGTGTGACTATCGTCGAGTTTCCAGTTACTTTCTGAGGTAACTCATCACTTATTTTGTTTCTTTATTGATAGGAATCCCTTTTTGGTTTCTTCTTTGTTAATTTTGGGCTTTTGTGGCAGGGTTTCACTTTGCACCCCTGACTGGCCTTGAACTCAGAGATCCACCTGCCTCTGCCTCCTGGGTGCTGGGATTAACCTAGCCTTATTCATCAGAATCTTAACTGCTAGCATTTTATTGTGCTTTGGGAGGGCACTAATAAAATAACTTTGTAGTCATGTGATAGATTTAATGATTCCTGTTTAATTCCTGTGAGACCTTGGCCTCTACCTGGGATTCATTAGTGATACTTAATGATGTTAGTTCCTGAAGAAGGACGCATCCTTGGAGGTGTATGTGATGACATAATATTTTATTTTATCCTTTACATTTTTCACTTATATACATTTCATAAGATACTATAGTTGTATATGATATTTATATTATATAGAATATCCAATTCGTGTTCTATATAACATAAATAAGCTTGGGATAGATTTACAGATAGCTTGGTATGCCATAAATATACTACCCAAATAGTTTTAGATTGTTGCTCAATAAACATTTATTTATTTCTCCTTTGACTTTCACCCTTGGCAGAAAAGCAAAGATTTGAGTTAAGACCATGATTTGTGCGATGTGAATAAGTTATAGCCAGTTCCAAGAGTTTGGCCTTTTTCATTTGACAGCTTCTTTTATTTGGTCCCTTAAGTTGCCATCTATATTTCAATCATACAAGCTTACAAAATAAAGACACAAACAAAAAAAAAAAACGATTTGTTTTTATGTTAGAAATAAGAAGTTGCTCATGCATTGAGATCTTGACACACAGGAAGTTTGAGTAAATGAGTAGAAAAGGTTCCAGGCCATTAGAACGTCCTGCTTCCTGATTTATTCATTTGTCATACTTGTGCTTCCGAGAGTGGTGAAGCAGCCTTGTTTCCAGGGACGATGTGGCTCCTACAGAGACGGTAAAGCCAGGCTGGAAATCCCTCAGTGTGATGGCCATGCTGACACGTCACTCGTCTGGTTGGGTTGTCTAACTTCTTAGGCCTCCCTTGTCTATTTGTATGAAGGCAGAAATTCTCCGTCGGTAAAAGACTGTGAGACTGAAGAAACGCTGTTATTTTGTCTTTTGAAATCTGCTCAGTTCTTCTATACCTACCTGCAGATTTCTTGCACATGTAATTTCTAAGGTTTCTTTTCCTACAAGGAAGGAGACACTATGCTTTTGGGATACTGAAGTGATTCTGAACTGTTGTGAGCTCTCTTCCCTGCCCCATTTGTTTTCAGTATTAAAGGGTTTGCTTTAAACTGCTTTTGTGAAGATGTTAGTAACATAATAGTGCCACATAATAGTGTGTTTATTAAGAGCATGCCGAGGAGGACAGCATTCATTGGACCTAAACAGCAGCCAACAAAACAAATCAGCAGTGGAAATTGTGAAACAGTGAACATTTTAATATTTCATCAGAATTTATAAGCCTTCAGAACTATTCTTCGACTTCACTGTCCTTTGTAGCTGAGTCTAGTTAGACGATCCACATATACAGTTAGCATGTCTCCTTTTAAAAGGTTCATTTATAAAAGCTTGAACATTTCAATTTCAGAATTGCTTTTAAAATTAGGCTCAGTTTGGCACGTGCTTTGTAAAGGGACACTGAGTTATGTTTTCACGTCAGTGCCACACTTCTGCTTTCTTTTAGGTATTTAAACCACGTCCGAGCTGCCTCTCCACAGGACCTTGCGGGGGGCTACACGTCTTCTCTTGCCTGTCACAGAGCACTCCAGGATGCATTCAGTGGGCTTTTCTGGCAGCCCAGATAAACCTGTGTCTTCTCCTTCATGGGAGCTGGATCTTGGAGCCGAACCAACAGGGTTGGAGGTAAAGAAATTTGTGAAACGGCAGCGCACACAGCTGCACAGGCTGCACCACCTCTCGCTGCCATGCTCAGGTGCTTACTACAGTGAACCAAGCTGAGAATGTGTTGCATATAGATGCCTGGAAGAGCTTTATTTTTTACTTCTGTTCTTCAGAGACGGATTGAAGCATTGACTCTCATCAGACAGGAATGGAATAAATGATTTCCCTATGTATGGAGTTTGACAGACTTATAAAAATTTTTTTTAAATAAAACTTGACTTTATGGTACATTTTGTGGTTTTTCTCTTCTTAGAGTGTTTTTCTGGAACATGTTTCCAAATGCCTTTTTTATTATAACATTCAGTGTTAATATCCAAGTCTATATTTTCCCTATAAAACTTCTCCTTTTTTTTTCTAATGTCTTCTTGTAGTAATATGAGCGGCGGGGCTGAGTCCCCAGTAACCCGGCCGCCTGCACGGCTAGCTTATGCCCGAAATAACAACACACAAACTGTATTCATTTAATCACTGCTTGGCCCATTTCTATCTAGCCTCTTCTAGGCTAATTCTCACATATTAATTTAGCCCATTTCTAATCATCTGTGTAGCACCCCTAGGTGCGCTTACCAGGAAGATTCTAGCCTATGTCCATCCTGGGTCGGAGCTTCATCATGTGCGTCTGCCTGGGAGCTGGGAGCATGGCGTCTCTCTGAGGCGTCTGCTCCCAAGAGGAGAGCTGTGGAGTCTGAGCTCACTTCCTCTTCCTCCCAGCATTCTGTTCTGTTTACTCCTCCCACCTATCTTCTAACCAATGAGGGCCAAGCAGTTTCTTTTTATTTAACCAATGACCTTCCTCCATCATCTTCTTACTCGTGGTCTAGACAAACGGACACATTCCCTCCCAGCAGGCTGTGCGGAGTGAAGCCCTGCCTGGGATGATGACGCTCCCTCGGCAGTGAGAGACTCCGCGCCTGCTCTGTGCAGTGCAAAGTGAGGCAAGCCTAGTACAGTTCTCATGATAAACCAGAGCCCAGCATTCCTCCGCTTTCATAGCAAATTCAAAGAAGTAAGCTAATAAAATTTAATACATCAATGGCACCTTTTACTACCAACATGAGCTCATTTTATGATGAGATGCTGAGACTGGAAAAGGCAGCACTGAAGTGAGATTTCTCTGTGTATAATTTGTAGGCTGATGTAGTTTTCCACCGAAACCTCAAGGGCTTTCATTGTACCCGTGGTTTTGCCTCAAGTTGGGATGTGGATAGGATAGTCACGGAGTATCCCAAGCTTGTGTGAGTCTGGGGCATCGACCCCTGGGTACGGAACATAGATTTTCAAGGTCACAGGTTAGTTCTTAATCCAGATCTAGTTCTGACACTCTTCAGTGTGCCTATCATCCCTCATATTACGTTTTTTGATACTTGAGAATTCGTGGTTTTAAATCCAATCTGTAAATCTGATGAAAGAAATGAAACAACGAACCTATGGTTAGGACTTCACTGCACTTGGATGCAGAAATTAATGTATCTAAAGGTAATGAGCTAACTGATAAATGTTTCAAAGGCTTTCAGGCTTTGTTTTGCATCTGCCTTAGAAGTCCTTACTTGAATATATATATATATCTAAAGAATGCTCAAACATACCACAAAGATACTTGCTCAACTATCTATATTCATAGCAATATAATTTGTAATACCCAGAACATGGAAACAACCTAGATGCCCCTCAATCAAAGAATGGATAAAGAAAATGTGATACTTTTACACAATGAACTATTTATTACTCAGCTGGGAAAAAAAAACAATGACATCAAGAAATTTGCAGGCAAGAGGATGGAACTAGAAAAAAATCCTCCTTAGTGAGGAAACCCAGACTCAGAAAGACGAACACAGTATGTACTCTCTCATAAGTGGATATTAGATAAAAAGCAAAGGATAACAATCCACAGCCCCAGAGAAGCTAGGTAACAAGGAGGACTCTAAGAGGGATGCGTGAATCGCCCTAGGAATGGGAAATAGATGAGATCTCCTGGATAAACTGGGGTGAAGGGGGGTAGAGGGGAGGGAATGGGGATGAAAACATGAGGTCGAGTTGTGGGAGGGACACAGAGGGACAATAAAAGATCTTTTGTTTGTTTGTTTGTTTGTTTTGTTTTTCGAGACAGAGACAGGGTTTCTCTAGCTGTCTTGGAACTCTGTAGACCAGGCTGGCCTTGAGCTCACAGATCTCCATTTGCCTCTGCCTTCTGAGTGCTGGGATTAAAGAAGAGTGCCACCCTTGTCTGACTGAAAGAAATATCTTGATAGAGAGATGATGTGGGAGTGTCATATCAATCTGTTGATTTCATTGGCTAAGCAATAAAGAAACTGCTAGGCCCATTGGATAGGCCCACCCTTAGGTGGGTGGAGTAAACAGAACAGAACGCTGGGAGGAAGAGGAAGTGAGGTCAGACTCAACAGCTCTCCTCTCCAGAGCAGACGCAGGAGAGACGCCATGCAGCTCTCTCCCAGGCAGACGCGATGCAGCCAGTCACCAGGTCAGACATGCTAAATCTTTCCTGATAAGCGCACCTCATGGTGCTACAAAGATTATAAGAAATGGGCTAATCCAGGTGTGAGAGCTAGCCTAGAAGAGGCTAGATAGAAATGGGCCAAGCGGTGTTTAAAAGAATATAGTTTCTGTGTAATTATTTCGAGTAAAGCTAGCCGTGCGGTGCTGGGTGGGAACGCAGCCCACCGCAGCTCCCTCAACAGAGAGAGAGGAACCGTTATGGGGTTAGGGAGAAACCTGGTGCTAGGGAAATTCCGTGGAATCCACAGGATGACAGCTAAGACTCCTACCAATGGTAGAGAGGGTGCCTGAACTGACCTCCTGTAGACTGGCGACTAACCAAATTTGTCATCATAGAACCTTTGTCCATTAACTGATAGAAGCACATGCAGAGATCCATGAACAAACACTGGACTGAGCTCTGGGGTCCAGTCGAGGAGAGGGAGGGAGAAGGGATCATATGAGGGGGGCGGTAAAGATCATGACAGGGCAACCCAGAAACATCTTTAATTGGAGGTCTGATTGTTTTACATTATCGAAATTAACATTTATTAACCATCTGTAATGAGGGTCTACACATTTTATCTTTACAACTCTCTTTTCAAATGGGCTAATTCTGTCAAATATTGGTCTTAACCCATGAACATCCAGTATCAACTATAATGGTTGGCTAAAGTGTCAATGATGGACTGGTCTATATTGGGTTGGCCTGCGTGCAGCACCCTTGCCTAGGCAGGGGTCCTGAGCTAAGCAGAAAAATCAAGGTAAGTACAAGTACACAGGCATTCATTTCTGTCTGCTTCTCCCTGAGGATGGCTCAGCTCCTTACCTGAACTTCCTGCCTTGACTTCCTTACACTGATGAACCAGTCTCAAAGTATTAGCTGAAGTAAACCTCTTTCCCCCGTAAGTTGCTTTCTCCCACAGCAACAGAAATGAAACTAGAACATTAACCAAGCTTATTCATAACTTGGAAGATATTTTAAAATGTATTAATTCCTTGAGAATTTCATACAATATATTTTGATCATATTCACCTTCACATTACCCTGCTGAGACTACCCCCCTACCCTTTCCCAACTTCATGTCTTTTGTCTGTAGTAACCCACCACATCCAGTTTGTGTTAACTCCTAGGAGTGGAGCATGGCTGGTCTACCAGTGACATCATCCTTAAAAATAAAATAAAAAGAACCCTTTTCCAGAAGCTATCCTCTATCCATAGCTCTTCAGCTACAGGTGGGAGCTCACACTACCTCCTTCCTTTGAATGTTTGTTAGCTTTATCTCATGCAAGCAAGCACAGGTGAGCTCAGTGTTCCTGTCATTTGCAGATAACACGGTTTTCCTTTCGTCCCCCTGATCTTTGGCTCTTTCAATCTTCTTGCCCCCTCTTCTGTGATGGTCCTTGAGCTTTGTGGGGTGGTAATGGCGGTAATATTGATGTCCTAGTCATAGCTGAGCGTTCACTTGTGAGTTTCTGCCTTAATCATCATTCCCTATACAAAGAAACTTTCCCACTGAAGTTCGAGCGCTGTGCTAATCTTTGGATATACAGAGAAGAATTTAGACTGCAGTTTGATATTACATCTGTTTAACAGACTAATAGTAGATTCTACTCTTGGTACCCATCAGCCCCCCCAACCATGGCTTCTGGGCCAGATTTATAGTGCAAGTCATGAGTTTCCTCGTGTGGAGCAGGCCTTAAGGCCAGTTGGAAAGCCATTGCTTACTGCCATGACATTCATGCTGTCACACCCTTGGGCATACCTGGCCAACCTGGTCATCATTGTTCATGTCTGAGTAAAACTTGGACATTCCCCCTCCACCCACAGTAGCCTACAAAGCTATGACAGCTCATAAGGAGGGAGGGAACTTCCTGGTATCAGCTAGACTTCTCCACGTCTTATGACCAAGGTATGTGGTGTCTCTAGCAAAAGGCCTTACCGTAAGTTCTGGTGGGCAACCAAGAGCAATGGCGAAAGCCTGTCCTGTCTTCTGAGTTTCCAGCGTACCTCTACCCAACAACTCAAGGAGGCGTGTCCCACACCTGCCACTGGGCTTTTCATTTGGCAAGCCCAGGCTTCTGGGAGGAGTAGGAAGGCCTTTTTAAGAGGATTACATTCTTTTCCTGATTATCTGTCATTACAGGGTACATGAGTAGGTTCTAGTTTTCCTGGTGGAAGCTCCTTAACTGCTGTAAATAGTTTGATGTGGTGACAATTCCCTCGGCCCTTGTAACACACACCCCAAAATACGGAACTTCTAAAAGACATCAAGTCCCAAGTCTTCATGAAGTTAATTTCTGAGGTTATTCAGTATTCCAGAGTAATATTTAAGGCTGGTTCTTCTGGTTGAGAAAAATTTGCATCGGATCAAAAGCTAAAACTGACAACCTTGAGGGCCAGTGAAATGCAGCAGGTAAAGGTTTCTGCCTCGCAAGCCTGACGCCTTGAGTTCACTCTCCAGAAATCACATACAGGTAGAAAAAACCAAATGCATGAAGCTATCATCTGACCCCCACAAGTGTTCCATGGCGCGTGCGCACACACACAAATACACACAATTTTTAAAAACTGTATTCTTTTAAATTACGAACTTTACTCTTGATAAACAAATTAAATTAGGTGGCGCAAGTCAGCCTCAAATGCTGACGAAACTCAACGAACTGGAGGACTGCCTTAGTCACGAAAGCAGATGAGGTTTCCCAGATACAGCTCGCTCAGTCACGTCTGAGAGACCGCAGCCTTTTCACAAGGCACTTGCTGGATAACAGTCAGCAGGTATAACCTTTAAACTCTGACATTCTCGTGGGCTTTCTCCAACTAGGTCCTCTGCTCCACATACCTTACAAAATCATTTATTAGAGACTTAGCAGATTCTGCTTTAGTTGTACATGATAGCGTGTTTTGAAGCTTCATTTTCATTTCCAGTTCCACGCAGAGAGCAGTCATGGTGGCTAATCTTTAGTTATTCCAAGCCTGGTCAGAAAGCTTCAAAGAACTGGGCAGTATTAGCAACATCTGTCAGCCCCTTCAAAGCCAGGGCAGACTTGTTCACCTTCTCAGTTGCTTACTGACAGTGCTCCCTCTGTTCCCAGCCGAACAACTGTTCTCGCCAGAGGCCAATCCTCTTAAACATGTTTATTTTCTCTGGACACAGTTCTTCAGTTGCTGCACTCAAACACAATTCACTCAGGAAGAGTAAATGGCTTTAATTGGCTCAAAGTCATTTGGGGACTTAAAAGTAAGTTATAGCCTTATTTTTGTTTTATTTGCTACTCTGGCTGGTTTTTGAATTTTTGTGAATTATCTAAAAGTACAGACAGGCACTTGGTGTGGTAATAACAATGCATTTTCATTCTTTCTTCCTTCCTTTCTCTCTCTCTTTCTCCCTTTCTTTCAGTCAAGGGTATAGATGCCTTGTTATCTAAGTGATATCAAAATGATTTATACTCCACTGAACTGTCAAAGTGTAACATCCCCAAGATCCATTTATCCTTATATATGAGTATGCACTACTTACAAAAAGAGGAAACTTGTGAAGCTGGGCTTGGTGACTCACCTGTAATCCTAGCACATGGGGGGAGGCTGAGGCAGGAGGGCTGTTGTGAGTTCAAGTCCACCCTGGGCTATACAGTGAATTCTGGGTCAGACTGAGCTATGAGACTCTTGTCTCAAACAACAATGTGTAGCCTGGTTATGGACAGACCATTCGAAATGCTATCTGTTGAGACACAACCATGTCCCTAGGATCTGTAGCATGCCAAGCTGCAGTACGGGCATGAGTGTCACCTCGAGGTCTGTGCTGCAATCGTTCCACTCCGGTGTCTATCATGAGCAGCTGTAGACAGTATGAAAACTAACAGGGAGGGCAGGTGCCAATGGAACTTCATGCACCAAAACCCCAAACTCAAATTTCATGTAAGTTCCATGTCACAAAATATTATTTTTCAATCATGAAAATGTAAGAAAATCCTCATGCCATAGGCCATTATGCCACATGTGACTTGGCAGATGTAGTTTTCCTATTCCTCATCTAAATAATTTTGTGATACTTTTATACTGCTAATTGGTAGTAGAGAAGTTGCATAAATCAATCACGTGTTTTCACTAATAACTATAATGTAGTTAAATGCTTCCCTAGTTAAGCAGAATATAGTCGTTCAATCTTTAAAAAACTCTTTCCAAGGGACAGACGCTACTGAAAGTGCATTTATTTAATAAAAATAACTAGGATTAAAATTGTTATATGATTGAGACTAATGAGTTCATTTATTCTGCATATGTGTGCATGCACGAGTGCCTTGACGCATGCGTGAGGTCAGAGGGAAACTTTCAGGAGTCTCTGAGACCTTTCATATGTTGGTTCCAGGGATCAAACTCAGGTCCCCAGGCTTGGCAGCAACTTCCTTTACCTTCTGAGCCATCTTCCTGGCCCATACCGATTCTATTTGAAAACTATACTGGATAATGGTGGTGCGTGCCTGAAATTCCAACAACAGAACAGTCTATTATACAAGTTCAGCTTATTTTGGTTAAATTTTACTTTGGTAATGTTCCTTTTGTAAGAGTAAAACATAAGGGTTCAATAACAAATACCCAATATTTAAAGCTTACAAAATCATACAAATTGTACTTTGTCACAAAAAATTTACTGGGTAGATATAGAAAAGTTTTCAAGCTAAGAATCTGATGTAATTTGTGGTTCTGAGAAGGAATCATCTGTCCTCTGCCGTTTCAGAGATGGCTCTTCGGAATTCTCTGTAACAGATTCAGAAAGCTCATTTTAGAGGATAACAATTGAATTTAAAAAAATATTAAGATTTTTTTTTTCTATTCAGTCAACTTCAAAAACATTGCTGTGGATTAATTATTTTAACAAAACAAACCCATTAGACTAAACCACATACCATGCTAAAACTTGAGGAACTCTAAACTAAGTGGCAAGGTGTCACACACAAAATGACTGGAGCTACTGTAATTTCCCCACTTCCAAATTCTCCACACACACACGTGAATGTACGAGCAGGCGTGAGACACACCCACCCACACCCCACAACACACAGCTCCAGTCTGAAGAACTTGCTCACCTAGACTCAGGGCCCGGTTCCCGTAGAGTGTCGCGGCAGGAATCTGGAAGGTGATGCACAGCATTTCCTTGTTAGGGGCCACATTTCTCACAAGGTGAACTGAACTACTCGCCTCCAAGGAAATGCCTAACACAGCTCCAGCTTGCTGACAAACATCCTTAGCAGGATTGGCATCTTTGGAGAAACAGTAACAGTGCACTGTTGGGAGGTGCTCACTGCTGCCCGGCTGCCCATCTAGGAGGGACCTGAAAACACTGAGAAACTCTATGGCCTTTGCGGGCAAGTTCATGACGATGTGGACAGAGGGTTTTGCTTCGACTGACGGTCCAAGCCGAAGCATCAATTCTTCTCTGACTGGTCCCTGGAGGAAGTCTTTTCCATCCATGTTAAAGACTTTCACTTTTTGGTCAACTTTATTTAGTTTACAGTTGTGCAACAGCCATTTGTGAGACTCAGGATTGAGATCATTGGCAAATACGGTGCAGTTTTTCCTTGCTGCTGGAATGGCAAAGGGCCCAACCCCAGCAAAAACATCAAACAAGACATCTCCAGGATTGAGAAGTTCAGTGATCCGGCCGTGTTCTGTGGAAAGACGAGGGTTCCAGTAGACTTTGGAGAAATCAAACTCGTACGTGTAGTTGTTTTCTCGAACCTGAGAAGGGTAGCATGTTTTTAGTTAATCTCACAGGATTTAAAGTCTGTCCACTCAAACAGGATAGGTTATGTATGCACACACGAGAACACACATGTAAATGTTACTATCACAGGAACAAATGACTTCACTTAAAAACATTTTGATTAGAATCCTGGTGTTTATACCATTCCTGCGGCCAGTTAATATCTTGCATTCACCTTTTCCATGAGAAAAGTCAGCTCTCCAAAGCCAAATAGTTGTTCCCATCCTAAAGGGTCATGACTTGATTCCAATTCCCATGAGGAATGCTGTCGAGAGGCCAACCAACTGGCTTATGTTAGCAGATGATGGATGAAAACAGCATGGAGCACCTGAACCTCCCGCTCACAGAGCACTCAGGCAGCAAAGGGAGGAGATATGTTAGAATTTGCGGTATCTATGTTTTTAGATGACAATTACTGAAATTTTACAAATTTCATGTCTATAAATTAGATAGATTAAGCCCCTTGCTTTATGAACAAAGAATCAAAGACCAGAAAGTTCCTAAGTTGGACAAATCTGCTATGTCTTTCTTCTGTTTCCTGGGCCCTAATCTCATACTGGTATATTACCTTCTCCCCTCGGGCCACACCAGGTGCTTCTGGCCAGAGGTGGAAACATTTAAGTGTCTACCCCCCCACAGCCCAACCTCCTCCCACACCCCCTGCCCCGACTACCCAGGATCGACCCGGCAGGTGGAGGTCTCAAGAACACCTCCTCCCACACCCCGTGCCCCGACTGCCCAGGATCGACCCGGCAGGTGGAGGTCTCAAGAACGACTTTGTACACACAGTTCCGCAGCGTGTCTGTCACTGTCCATGGGCAATCCCTGCACCACAGAGAGCGAGGACTCTCCTGATGGACTGTTCCACTAGCAAGACAGCAGGGTTTAACAGAGTCCTCTTCCAGGAGGAGAGCACACAAGTTGTGCAGCCTTTTTTTAAAAAAATATTTATTTATTTATTTATTTATTTATTATGTATACAATATTCTGTCTGTGTGTATGTCTGCAGGCCAGAAGAGGGCACCAGGCCCCATTACAGGTGGTTGTGAGCCACCATGTGGTTGCCGGGAATTGAACTCAGGACCTTTGGAAGAGCAGGCAATGCTCTTAACCACTGAGCCATCTCTCCAGCCCACGTTGTGCAGTCTTACACAGCACTTCAACCCTGGGTAGATGAACATGTGCTGCCTGGACTCCGAGCACCAGCTGTCTGTTCACTCTGGGTTGGTGTTACGGCACAGTACCTTGGTCAGCATATTCTCCTCTCCAGACAACACCTCCATTTGGAAATTTCGGTATGTATTGTCAATATTGCTGGTTTTATTTACTGCAGAGGTAATTCCTGGGTTTTTGTCAATCATAACTTGACCTAAAAGTGAAAATTCATTGTATATACTGCTTATTGTTTGTGAAATTAAAATTAAAGATACTTAACAGAAATTAACTACATTTTCTTTTGGCTTACAAATAAAAACTGTACTTGGTGTGTATAATTTTGCCTACAATTCTAAAAATCAAAGAGATAAGCTAATGACTGACAGCCATAGTACATAGAGTACGTATGGGCACCATTACAATATTTTTTGAGGACCTGTGGTCTTTTCGTCAACATTTCAAAATTATGTAAAAAATCTATATGCACTCATTTCATAAGGAAAGAATTGCAGCTGTAAGTTAGTAAAATGTACTGAATATAAATTCGCTGGAATACAATAAGAATTTCAGAACTCAGAATATGGTAAGATAATGAAACAATGGCTTGCTTACTGTGTTCTGCTTTAAATATCTGATCTCAATTAAAAAATTTTTTTTGAGAATTTGTACAATGAGTTTTGAGGCTATTAACTCCCCTTCCCAACTCCTCCCAGATCCATCCTCCTCCCCTCCCCACCCAACTTTGTGTCCTTTTTACCCCATCCATCAAGTCCAAGTCCAGTTTGTGCTGCCCATAGTCACGGCTCTGTTGCCTTCCACTAACTTCTGAGACACAGAAGTTAATTTTAAATGAAATTAAAAACATTAAAAGTAATTCTAAAATTCCACAGCTAAAACTTAGGGCTTTGCACTTTATTTGGTAAGCCTGCTGAGCTGTATCTCAGGCCAGAGTGTTTTATTTTTAACATCCTGTATACTTTACATAAAACTAAAAAGCAAAAAAAAAAAAAAAAAAAAAAAAAAAAAAAAAAAAAAAAACTAAAAAGCAAGAATGGGCACAGAATGCTGTGCATTGGGGTAGGCAGGTACTACATGAAAGCCCACATCTGACACCGCACCTAGTCCCTACTCACTGCTCACTGCTGTGCAGGAGCAGAGATGCAGAAAAGCATCCTCAAGCCCTAACCATGCAAAACACTAAATACTGCATTTTAAAACTGAGAATAATCCCCACAAGATTTTTTTTTTTTTGGTTTCTTTTGGGGGAGGGGGTTGGTTTTTTTGAGACAGGGTTTCTCTGTAGCTTTGGAGCCTGTCCAGAAACTGGCTCTTGTAGACCAGGCTGGCCTCGAACTCACAGAGATCCGCCTACCTCTGCCTCCCGAGTGCTGGGATTAAAGGTGTGCGCCACCACCACCTGGCCCCCACAAGTTTTGAAAATTACTATATTAAAAGAATACTAATCTACAGAATGCATGGACACTGAGTATTTATATAAAATATAATTTTGATTAGTCTTCAGTCTAAAGAATAAAGGCCTTGGGTCTCTGTGTAGCTACAATAGTAGAGTGTACATTACTTCTCAGCTTCTCGGGAACACTTAAAATGCTTTAAAGTGCTTCACATAAAGAGGAGGCTTAATTACCTGAATCAGCATATGAATAGCATGGTATATTTGACTCTAAAACACAGGAAGTTTTGAAACCTAGTGCTGAACATCGTCTCAAAGGCCTAATGGCTTTTTGGACCGAAAGAATTATGTTCAATACAGAACAGAGCTTTTCTGTGATGGGAGACCCAAAGTCTATGCCAATCCTGTGACTACGGAGAAGATATATCCAAAATGCTCTTCATAAACATGGGTGGTGCTTACGATCTGGCTTCAAATTAAAACAAAACTACCTTGCTTCCGCAAGTTAGCATTTTAAAATAGAAACTTAAGCACTGAAATCAGAACTAGTCTTTTCTTCTTCTTTTCTTAGAACATGAATCCGACTATAATACACCTACCAATCAAATGCTTG
Organism: Microtus pennsylvanicus; assembly: GCF_037038515.1. Classification (NCBI taxonomy): domain Eukaryota; kingdom Metazoa; phylum Chordata; class Mammalia; order Rodentia; family Cricetidae; genus Microtus; species Microtus pennsylvanicus. Next base: position 41,913,919 of record NC_134592.1, on the reverse strand, counting down.
AACGGGAGCTGATGATCTCGGAGATTCAGGTGTGCAATGTGTCCAACCCTGCTGAACCCCGAGGTCACGTCTTGACCCTCGGGAAGCACAGCTTTCAAAATTTCCTCTGATTTAAAATTCTCGTAAGTTAGCTCCAAATTGTATTCGGACAGCTGTGGGTTAACAGCAAGTTCTTCTAAAACACCGAGTTCTGCTTTCTCAAAGGAATCAACGGTCAGCATTTTGAAGGGATCCAACATGATCAGTCTAGTATCTCCATCATCAGGGTCTTCAATGACACGCTTTATGCCCGGACGCTGCAGAGCCACCCTCTTGAGGGCGCGCATCAACCTGTTGACTACTTCTTTTCTCACTTTGAGCACTGGGATGGACACCGTCTTTTTAAAAGCTGTTCTATCAAGTTCTGTCATTCCTCGCACCTCAGAGGGTGGGGAAAATAGTTCAGTATCTCTTACACTTGCTTCTATTTCTGGCATGGCTGAGAATCCTTGTCTTTGACCCAACCAAAAAATGCTAGGTGCTTTCCTAAGCCTCGGTACCAACGTCCTCCTTGTCAATGCAGACAGAGATACTAATTCACTGGGGTGACACCGTGCTCCTTGCAGAAGTCTTCTTGAGAATCCGAATGGCTTCCATAAGATTCTAGGAAGATTTAAAAAAACACCATCAAACTACCTATGACGATATTCACAGAGGCTTTCGAGAATGAAAACATAAATTCTCTTTCAAATAACCTGCTAAGTGCTGAGAAAAAGCTAGAATGGCATGGGAAGATAGACTCTCCTGCTGGACGGTACAATCTTTGTCATTGGTTAAACAATAAATTTCCATCTTCAGTCCACTTGCCCTTGTAACAGAAGGACTAGTTGTCCAGCAACCTCCTACACTCAATGACCTCATTCACAGTTTCTATGGAACACATATAGAATTGTGTGAAAGCTGAGAAAAGGGCACCTCTAAATGAAATGGCCTCAACAGATGATGCCACCAATGGCAAAACTTCCTAGGATATTCTTATGGGCTGTTGTATCAGAAGCTCTATTAGGAAGTTTGTTTGTAAGCTAGGGAGTAAGTCAACCACCCAAAGTTATGTGGCTGTAAGCGGTTCAGCAAGGCTTAAGAGGCGGCTTGCCTAGCGTGCATGAAGCCTTGGGGTCTATCCCCAGCCTCACTTATATCATGGTGGTGCCTGCCTGTAATCTCAGCAATAGAGAGGCAGGAAGACTAAAAGTTCAAGGCCAGCATTTGAGACCAAGTTCAAAACACAAAATCCTTGCTCAAGAATGACCTTAAGAGCTGGGGACACAGCTCAGCTGGAAGAGTGTTTGCCTAGTATGCACACACAAACCCATGGGCTTTCAGCATTGCAGGCCTCTGATTCCAATACTCCACTCAGAAGGGAAGGCAGGAGGCTCGGCAACTGAAGGCCACCCTCCAGGTCAGTCTGGATAAGTGAGATGTCCTTCCCTTCCACATGACCTCAGTATATTGCCAGGACGTCATTCATACTGTATTGCCACGTGTCTTGCTTATAAGGAAAGTCTTCGGTATTTTGAATGTCGAGGCTCGACCGGGTGTTTGAAGCACACTATTAATTATTCACTTCATCTTTTAAAATACCAAACCAGTGGCAAAGGGTCCCGTCAGAGATCCCTATAATATAAAGTAATGAAGTTTAGGTTTATACTAGTACTTAATGAACTACACTGACAGCGAGTAATTCTAGGTGTCCATTTATCATTAGAAAATGTGAAGAAAGACTCATGAAAAGATTTTTGGTACTGGGATCCTAATATTGGGCATCACTCATGCTAGGCAATCGTTCAACCACTGGGCTATACCCCAATCCTCACCAAGGGTCTTGGCTTACTTAGCAGCCGGTTGACCAAGAAGATAAACGGCCTGGTGGTTTTTCCGCCTCCTTGGGCGGGAGATGAGAGCACGAGTTCTGCCGCTGGCTGACCGTCAGATCTTTCGTATAACCCGGGACACGGAGGATCCCTCATCAGCCTCACCTTCCCAAGGCCAGCGTCATCGAGGCCGGCTAGGGACCAGAACCCTCACTCACCTCATGCTCTGGTGCAGATCAGAAATGGGTCTTCAAAGGGAGGGCGTGCTTTCGGCGACGTCATCACTGTTGGCCGCAGAGGGAGCGTAAAGTCAGGTCTCGTGGACGGACCAGCTCCACTCTTCCCGGCCGCGGTGAGCTACGGGAACCCGGAAGGGCCAGGCCCGTAACTCCGCCCCTGACGCGACTCAACGGGGCGAGTGGGGCCGGGCCAGAGGATCGCTGATGGACTTGGTAGTCGGGAGCGGGGCAGCATGCAGGCGTCTCAGGGCAGCATCCAAGCCCAGCCGGGCTGGTACGTCTCTGCCCAGCAGCCCGAGGAGGCGGCGGCTGCGGAAGAGTGGAGCCCGTTGCTAAGCAACGTAAGTGGGCTCCGCTAGCAGCGCGGGGCTGGTGCGCCGCGGCATGCTTCAGAGCTTGCTAGAAGAGTTCTGGACTGGAGGTTGGGGGGAGGGGATGGACCCCAGGGTGGGACTCAAACCACTGACCCCAGCCGAGTTTGGAATGTGCCAGCAGCTTGGCGCCCTGAGTCGAGAGTGGGGCTTGGGATACCGGCGGGATGAGCTAGGGTTTGGTGACTCACAGTTGTTTTGTATCTTTGTAGCCTTTCAGTTTCCTCTAGTCTTGTGAGATCTTTGCAGTAATCGAGAGATTTCTTTTCTGGACTTAATCGTGCTGGCGAAGGGAAAGGTGAGCGGTAGGCACTTTAATACCGAAGTCCACGAGAGTAAAAACGAGGAGAGGGATCGGTTAATATGCACATAGTTCGTCCTTAACCTCAAGCAGATGTAGTGCACTGTGTGTGCCCCAGGGTCCCAGCCCCCTCTTCGGTGCTGAAGGTCCAGCCCAGGGCCTTGGGCATGCTAGACAACCTAACCCACCCAGAACTGCTTTTCAGTCCTGGGGCTCCACGTTTCAGCTGAATCCCTGGACTGTGACAGTTGATAGTTTGCTTCTGTTGTCCCTGTGATGATCCGTGCTGGGCAGACTTAATTCACTAGGTATATAAATAAAAGGTTAGTTTTGCAGCCCTAGGACTTGGGGAGGAACAGTTATGGATAGCAGTTCCATGCTGACACTGGGATTCTTCAGGAGTCACGAGAGCTAAGGCCTCTTCCTTTCCTCAGTCTCCACCCTCTGCTTCCCTTATCTTAATCTCTTGAATTCAAGTCACAAGAAAGGCCACGGCTCCTAGGAAAGCCAGCCTGGGCCCTGTACTGGAGGAGGTAATTTTTCTGGGAGACTAGGTTCCTCGAGTTGCACCAGTAGGTGAAAAGGAAAGGACCAAGTGCTGTATCCAAATCTGCTTTCTATTGGTGTGACAGTGACAAAGGCCATGAGCAAAAGCAACTTGGGGAACAACGGGTTTATTCCATTTTACAACTACAGCCCATCATGAAGAGAAACCAGGGCAGGAACGAGGAGGTGGAAACCACCCAAAGTGGGTCGTGCCATTCCTTATCAGGAAAATGACCCCCACAGGCTCGCCTACAGGCTAGTCTAATGAGGGATCCTCTCAACTGAGGTTTCCTCTTCCCAGATGACTCTCGCTTGTGTTACACAACAGAAGAGCTAACCCTGTCCTGGTTAGCTAGTTAGTGCTACACACAGATCCTCAGGTTTGTATATCAGCTCCGTAATTTGACAGTGGTGTTTCGACAGACTTTTAAAGTAGTTAAATTATATGTTTACAGGAACCTCACCGGCAGGCATCTCCAGGTGTTTCCTTTGGTTTCTCGGTCTTTAATGTGATGAACGCCATCATGGGAAGTGGCATCCTTGGCTTGGCTTACGTGATGGCTAATACCGGTATCCTTGGATTTAGGTGAGGCCTGTTTTCTTAGTTTATCATCACTTTATTTATTTAGACAAAGAATCTTGATTCCAGAAGATTACTGGTCTACCATTTCTAGTTGGGTTATTTCTGAGGCTTTAACATTGTTTTGTTACCCTTGTACCTAACTACGCTGTGGTTTGGAGGAATGCTACCTACCATCATGCACCGCTTGAGGGATGTGTGTTCTTGTGAGACCATCAAGATGGGAGTCAGTGACTCATAAGACAGCGCAGGCCTTGGTTGGAAAAGAACCCACTGAGGGGGGCTCTGGTGTAAGAATCAGAGTCTATTGGCTTATGGGCTAGAGTAGTTAGTTATAGACTACAAAATGGAAAGGAGGAAGGCCACTGAAAATCTCCCCTTTATGGCAGGCAGTTGCTAGGGGTCGCTAGGGAAGTAAGGTGAGCAGTGAGAAGGGCGTGTGCTAGGTAAGCAGCTTTCCTAGTCACCCGTTCCTAGGGTCCATAGGGCACAGAGGGTGAGCATCTAGACAAACAGGTTACTTCAGTTCTCAGAACCTAGTGGCTTTAGCTTGGAAATTGTCATTGTTTAACCAAAATAGAGGAGTTTTACCAAATGGAGTAACCATTGCTAGCAGTTCTGCAGTGTAGCAGTAGCCCGATTCATTGTTGGCAAAGCCGCCCACACTGTCTGGTGCCGCCTGTTGCTCCTGGGCTAAAGGCATGCAGTGTGATGTCTTCTACACGCTAGTGCAGCAAAGCAGGTGTGACGTAATGGTGTTTGTGCCTCTCGCTGCACAAGAGATTCAGTGACAGAAGAGTGTCGCTCCTGAGCAGGACGCGACTGTGAGAGGGACTGGAGGACTTTGTTTGGTTTTTGTTGTTTTGTTTTTCTTGTTTTTTTTTTATTTTTTATTTTTTTTATTTTGAGACAGGGTTTCCCTGTGTAGCTTTTGCCGTCCTGGAAGTCAGACTGTGAATCAGCCTGACCTCGAACTCAAAAGGAGTACACTACCACTGCCTGGTTGGCAGACTGGTTTTAAGGGACTGGTTTTGTTTTGTTTTCAACTTTTTGATTCTTGTTATAACAGCTTAAAATACAAACATGTTATTTACCATATAAAGCCAATTTTCCTTTCTGTCCTTATTCTATTAGCTTTTAAAAAATTTACTCTTATTTTCATATTTTACTTTTTAAACTTTTTCTTTAAAACTAAGACATGAACACACTCACTCCCTGCGAGCCAGGACCATCCCTGTCATTCCCCAATTTTTCCCCTGGGAGGTCTTCAGGGCAGTGCACACCTGAAGCTCTCCGGTGCCCAACAGGCCTTTTCTGAAGGACCTAAAGGACGAGTCCGAGACCGTTTTACAGTTAGCATCGCCCTGTAACAAGAAGGAACATGCTACACACCTATAATCCTGGTAGTTGGGAGGCAGAGACAAGAAGATCAGGAATTCAGGGTCTTCCTCAGCCACATAAGTTCAAGGCCAGCCTAAGCTACAGGAGGCCCAGCCTCAAAAAACGAACAAACAAACTGACAGCAATGACAACCAAAGTGTACTCTACAATCACGATTTTAAACAATACAGTATAGTAGTATAATAAATGCATGGGTATTTATTATATCATTTGGTTATTTACTTGGTGAATACTCTGTACTAGATGTAAAAGCATGTACTGTACTTTGCCATTGGCAGTGTAGCGGTGTTTTCCCCAGCTTCACCATGAGTGTGAGTGATATGTTGCGCTATGACCCAAGGACAGCCATGGTATCACTGAGACCCCGTTGCTAACCCAGCCATCATTATGCAGTCCAGGGGGTCATGCTGACTTTCATTAACTAAAAATGTGGCTGAGATTTAAAAAAAAAAAAACACTTGATTTATATTCATTTTTAATTTTTTTTTTTTTTTTTTTTGGTTTTTTGAGACAGGGTTTCTCTGTGGCTTTGGAGCCTGTCCTGTGGAATTAGCGCTGTAGACCAGGCTGGTCTCGAACTCACAGAGATCCGCCTGCCTCTGCCTCCCGAGTGCTGGGATTAAAAGCGTGCGCCACCATCGCCCGGCTCTCATTTTTAATTTTACAAAAGCTCATATCCAAGTTAATTTATGTCAGGTTGTCCAGTGTGAAGCAAAACTTGTCAGTCGTGCAAATTAATAGCAATTTTTAAAGTGCAAATAAACTATTTTTCTTCTTCTCTTCCACTGCTTCTTTGATGTTCTGGAGCCTGGCATATATTCTGTGCCTACCTTCAAGAGTTGGTTATGGGTCAGTGTCATTGCCTTTTCCATTGCTTGAGTAGACACCATGACCAAGGCAGCTTATAAAAGAAAGCATTTAACTGGGGACTTGGCTTACAGAGGCGAAGGGTTATCCATTACCATCATGGGGAGTGTGGCTGGTGGCACAGGCAGGCATGGCGCTGGAGCGGTAACTGAGAGCTTACATCCTATCCACAGAGGCACTGGGCAAACACACCTCCCAATCCTTCCTAGTTTGATCACCAACTGCCATAAGCCTAAGGGGCCATTCTCTTGCAAACCACCACGGCCAGCCAGCTAGCCCCATAGTTTTCTGGCTGGTGTTCATATAGTGCTTTGTATATTCATTGTTCTACGGTCACTTGCTGGTCTGGGTTCTGCAAGTTCATCTCTGCTCTAAACTTTTGGAACCGGATCTCGGACTGAGCATCTAGCACCAGGTTCCTTTTGCTAGTTTTGTCAGTGGAAGCCCACTTAAAATGCAAGGTCTTATTTCATTTCCTCCCCTTTTTCCAGGTTTCTCGATGAGCAAATCAGCTTTGAAGTAGCCCACTTCGCTTTTGTTGTGGGATGTTTTCCAAAGCTTTGACAGTTTTAAAAACTACACCGGACATATTAGCAACTCATAATCAGAGAGCCTCTTTTTTTATGGCTCTTTGAAAACTTCATGTTTTTTATAATGGGTCTTAGATGCAGGTGTACAGCACTGATGGGGGCTCACTGCATCAAATCAAATGTCCTCTTGCTCCTGTCAGACCGTTATTTTGTGAAGTCTCCGATGTCAGTTTAATGAGTGCTTGCTGCTTACTAATAAGTGTTACGTGAGTCACAAAGAGCATTTCTGGAAGTCTCGTGTAGGCACTGGGGACGGCAGTATAGCTAGAAGCCTGCCCCACCAGGCTTTTCCTGAGAATAAGAATCGTTTATGCTGTTTGTTTCGATGAGTTTTTAAATTATGTCATTAGAAATGTGTTAATTGTTTGGGTGTGATCTGGAAAGAGGCATATGTTCCACAGAGCCTAGGAATTGGCGTCTTGTCATTACAGTAAAGCTCTGGTTAATGGGCCCCCATCACTGGAGGGGGTTGGGATTTGGGGAGATAGAGCAAAAATAAGACAGTGAGACTTTAAGGAAAAATGACTAAGAGGAATGTGTAGCTCACTGAGTGCTGAGCTGGCAGTCAGCAGACAGTGCAAAATGAGGAACTGGTTTGTGTTTTAAGTAAAGTTTATTTCTTTTGCTTTCTCTTTTAATTTTCAAAGCACTGTATTTTTATTTAAGTACATTTTGGTAAATACAGAGCAGTCATTTCCGTAATATCTATAGTTGTACTCCTCAGAGATACTCCCTGTGACCGTCTGATGAAGAAATCTGTAATAAGATGTCATGAAAAAGAACACGTTTGGGGAAAATGTAATTCTGTGTTCTTTTATATTTTAGTTTCTTGCTGCTGCTAGTTGCTTTCCTGGCTTCGTACTCAGTCCATCTCCTGCTCAGTATGTGCATTCAGACAGGTGAGTACCAGCCCATGTTCTCACTACACCCGATCAGTCCCTTGAGTTGGTTTTTGCATAAGAAGTGAATGTCTCGGATCTAAAGTCCGAGGGTGATGGTGTAGCGCAGTGGTAGCGTCTATATTTAGCAAGCACCAACAGGACCCTAGTTGTGACTCCAGCATCACACACACCTCTAAGGAGCTCATTTCCAATGAGCACATATCATTAGTGGTGTGGCGAGCAGTCTTCCTTCCTTGAGCTGAGGATGAAAACAACAGGTGTGTCGGTCACCTCTCTCTCTTATCTTTGGATTAGATTGGTGTTGCAGTCCAACACAAACTTTATCTCTGCCTGGTCAAGCTTGATTTGCTCTCACTGGTCTTGTGGCTCCAGACTTACAGAAGCAGAATATATGTACAAAATAAATTTTTTTAAAACTAGTATTATTCTAGGCTCAGACAACCGAGAACCCTAAAGGTGATTTTTGAGAATTTTAAGACTCTTGGGAACAGAGTTCTAAACCTGCCATTCTATTTTATTTCCTTTGTTTACATATCAGAAATTCCTATCTTCTTGGGGTTTTTTAATGAACAGATTCTGTAACAAATCAGCTAGATAAATTTTTAAAAAAGATTTATTTATTATGTATACAATGTTCTGACTGCAGGCCAAAAGAGGTTGTCAGATCTCATTACAGGTGGTTGTGAGCCACCATGTGGGCACTGGGAATTGAACTCAGGACCTTTGGAGGAGTAGCCAGTACTCTTACTTGCTGAGCCATCTCTCTAGCCCAATGAGATGATTCTATTACGCAAAACCAGCTTAGGATTCACATCTCAGAGGTGCAACTTGTACCAGTAGTTGGGTGGCTTTGATCATCGGGCTTCCAGATGCATGCCTGATACCAGAAGACAGCGTAAGGCAGCTTGCTCTACCAGCTTTGTAGATAGCATGATGCTATACCAGCATCCTGAATTCAGGAGTAAAAAGCCTTTAGATAGCATTTGTAAATCCTGCCAGGAATATCAACTGTAGAATCTCACTTCTGTGCTTAAAAACAGGTCTTTAAATTAGGATAGTTCTTCTGACATTGTAATATATTCTTTTGATAGATGCTATTAAAAGATTCAGGCTTTAGTCAACTGTGTGTGGCAGTCAGTTTTATTTCAGTTATTTGGGAGTCGTATTTAAATTTACGGAATTTTAAAAATAATATTCATTTTATCCTTTGGACCATTAAACCTTAAATTTCTGACACTGTTGTTCTTTAACTCTGGGGCACATAAAGTGAAAACATCTGTTTCTCTTTCCCTTTCCTTTTCTTTTCCTGTAGCTTGCTTGGGCCCGTGAACTAACCTCTCATGGTTCTCCGCTCATGCTGCCCCTGTCTCCGCTGAGCGATTCCTCAGTCCCTGTAAAGCTCTCAGTACAGGTAGGCTTCTTCTCAGCGCATGCGTGTGAGACTGGAGAGGAGCACCTTGGTCATCAAGGGGTTCTGTGTTCAAACTGGAGTCAGTGGTCAGACAAAAGAGCTATAAGTCTTTATGAAGGATAATGTCTTCCCTTTTTTGTCTAGAGTTAAAAGGAGAAGAGGAAATGTCATGTTTCTAAGAGGAAAGGGTCTGTTCACATAAAACTCTCTTACTGGGGCAGGTTGCAGTCCACCAGGACTTCTCTTGGGACCAGAGGAAGGAGGCATGTCACGGTGTCATGTGCCCCCAGCCTTGTGTGTTGACTATAAAATGGTCTCGCTGACACTTTCTTTCTAGAATAAAACAGAATCGTAAATGCAAGATGTCAGATCCATGGTGAATACTGATTTCTCACTGGGACAGTCTCAGAGGATCTCAAGGTCTTACACATGACGTAATCTCAAGACAGATGGCCGCTGGTCATTCTGTGAAACATGGCTTACGCTCTGGGATTGGAACAGTTACCTCCCTGCCCTGACCTCCACATCACTCTCAGGAGGGGAGGAGGGCTCCGGAGCACCGCACTGCTTCTGGCTCCTCATCTCCACTGCATACCGCATTACACTGTTGTGTGCTTCAAAGCCTTTGGTTCAATGATATTGTAATATTTATCTCTATTATGTCAGTTACTTCAGGAGTCTCACTTATCTTTCGTTCCCCAGACTCCATTCCACGTGTTCATTCTCTGACCTTGTCTTTACTGTTTCCCAGCTCCCAAAACCCAGCTCCCTGTGGTGGGAAGCATGGCAGGCGGGCAGGCAGGGCAGGGCGGGGCAGGGCGGCAGGCTGGGTGCTGGAGTGGTAATTGAGAGCTTACATCCTGATCTGCGGACAGTAGGCAGAAAGAAAGCTAGACTGGACCTAGTGTGGGCTTTTGTCACCCCCAATGACACATCTCCTCCAACAAGGCCACACCTCCTCATCTTTTTCAAACAGTTTCACCACCTGGAGACCAAACCTTCAAATATATGAGTTTATGGAGGCGCTATTCCCATTCAAACAACCACATAGCCCTGGCTGGCCTGTAACTTTTCTATTAAGATTTATTTGTTTGTTTGTTTGTTTTATGTATATTGGTGCTTTGTTATGTCTGTCTGCACCCAAGAAGAGGGCAGTGGATTGTGAGCTGCCATGTAATTGCTGGGAATTGAACTCAGGGCGGCTGGAAGAGCAGCCGGTGTAACTGCTGGGTCATCTCCAGACAGTCCTGTAACTTCCTGTGTGGCCCTGACTGGCCTCTGCCACCCAAGTGTTGGCAGTAAAGGCATGCCCCACCATGCCCAGCTCCCTTCACTTTCTTACCAGCAGCGAAAACTCAAGATCTTTAAGAAGAGCACTTGTTCTATTAGTGTGTGCTCAACAGTATCATAAGAGAGCTAGCTACATGTGTAACCTCCTAACGACTGCAGGAGGTGAAGTTTGTCATATGTGTTAGAGATTGGCAGGATGAGACATGGTTTACCCAGGGCTGTACAGCCAATTGGTTGGTTAGAAGACCTCATCTTGCTCTTCACGGCCCAGAGTCACATACAATCTGCTACCATTTCTCACCATGCAAACCGTGAAGCTTATTTTCTGGAAGAAGTTAAAGAGAATTCTGCTTTGATGCTGAGTCATCTTTCTGAAGGCAGAATGTGAGTGGAAGGCGAAGCTGAGGACCAGTCCCGCTCACAGTCTGGATGCTGGCACGGGCTTCTCTCATCGGGGATCAGAGGAGTGCTTCGTATAGAATTTCTTCCGCCCAAATGAAATACCTCCAGCTACAAATAACAGAGGCATCTTTTAAGAAAGACATGGTTGCTTCCTGTATGACTGTTGTGTGATTAAGCCTGTCACTCATTAAGCAGAGCATCCATTTATTCTCTCAGTACCTTACAGTTTGCCAGAGGGTAGCCGAAGAACCAGAGAGGTAGGAAGCAACTGGCGGCTGCTCCCTGTTCTCTGATCTTTCAGGTTCTTACCACAATAGTTGACTCCCGATTTTGTATTGATAAAGTTTAATTAGATTAATGCTTCACAATCCAGAGAAAGATTCATGTTAAAACAACCACTAAAAGGTTACAGAAACAACGAGATGCCTTCGTAAATATGCCTAGGTGATAGGTCAGTGTCACAGCTGATGCTGGAAGAGTGGGAGCCAGGGGACCTGCCACCTTGTTTGTAGCCACCCTGGGATGCAGCTGACAGGCCTTATCTTTGCTGTTAGTTATTCATACTAAACTGTACTTGTACCACAGTGTCTGACAGGATTACCCCCTTCACATTTACCCAAAGACTTTTATGTCCACACAAAACTTGCATGTAGATGTTTATAGCAATTTTATTTATCATTGCCAGGGAGTGACTAAAATACTCTTCAGTTGAAAACAGTGACATTAAAACAACAGAAAATTATTTTGTACTAATAAGAAATGAGCCACCAGGCCTCAAAGTAGCATGGAGAAGTCAGAAAAGCATGTTATCAGTCTGGTGAAGAAAACATATACTCCAGAGTTCTGCATGAAGTGTATACACAGAAACTGAAACCAGTGCCCTGTGGGGATAACCTATGCTACTTGTTCATTGCAGTGTTATTCACAGTGCTGAAATAGCAACACCCTATGTGTCTTTAGGTAGATGGATAAGCAGTAATCTATATGTGTATTGGAATATTATCCTACCTTTGAAAGTAGATTCAAAGGGGAAGTCTTGCCAGCGCTGGGAGCATGGGGGTGCCTGGAAGATATTATGATAATGATAAGTGAAATAAGCCAGGCAGAAAGAAAAACTGCATGTTCCCACTTCATGTGGATACCAGAAAGGTTTAGTGAAAAAAAATAATAACATAACAAAGCTGTTTGCCAGGGATACTGGGGGAGGGAGGAGAAGAAGGTGAGCTCTTGGTTGAGGGACATGGAGTTAAGCAAGATAAGGGAGTCTAGAGACCTGATGTACAGTGTTGGCTGTAATTAATAGCAAGTTTATTGGAAATTTGCCAAGAGAATAGATTTCAGTTCCTCTTAACTGAAAGAGAGAGGGAAGGAAGGAAAGGTTGAAGGCCTATGATTGTTTCCTTGAGTACATAATTTCAGTATGTATATCAAAACATCATATTGAACACCTTAAGTGTTCATAATTAAGAGAAAGAAGAAATGAACCTGAAAAGATTGTGTATGACTTGGTTGCAGATGTATGACACTGGGAAGGGCAAAACTACGAAGAGAAAAGAAGTCAGTGGTCACCAGGGCTTGGAGGGAAGGATGCATGCATTGGAAGAGCACGGAGAATCTTAAAGACAGAGGAAAGGGGCCGTGGGATAGCATAAGTGTGGGTATACAGTTATCAAGACCCACAAACTGTCCAGTGCCAAAAAGGGAACCTTCATGTCAGCTGTAGATTTGGGTGATCTTGACAGGGCAGAGTTCCTTGATAATAACAGGAATACTGCTCTATTGTAGGAAGGTGGCGTGTGTGGGGCAGGAATATATCACAGCCTTATACTTGCTTAATTTTGCTGAGGTCCTAAAAATATAATCTATTGAAGAAAAGCAAAGGGCAAGAGAGATGATACAGAAACAAGATAAAAAGTAAAAAATTGATAATAATACATTCATAAAAGCCCACAAGGCCTCACCCTATTTAAAAAGCAACAGGTAACTAAGGGATGCCGAGAGAGGGAGGAGTCTTCCCCTGGGAAGAACAAACCAATTGGTTATCCAATACCAAATGGTCAACCCTGAAAACATGCGTACAGGTAACATTCTAGAGACTGAACAGGCTGTATTAGTGTTTAAGAATGTGGATGTATTTGCATACATGTCTGTATCAGCAGTTAGTGAAAACAGAGGCCGTGAATGTGGATGAGAGGAAGGGAGGGTATATAGGAGACTTTAGAAGGGAGGACAGGGAGGGGAAGTGACAGAAAAAAAGAGTTTTAAAAGGATCAGTGAATGAAGGTCTCTTCTTCTAGAAGGAAAATGTGGGTTCTGAATGACAGTAAGGAGAGGGGGAGGAGTCAAGGTCACTAATGGGGGTGGGAACACAGAAGGCAGAGGTGGTTCAGATTTTAAAATAAGTTTATTTTTGACTATGTGGATGTTGAAGTGTATGTGGACAGACTGATCTTGGACCTGAAACAAGGTCTAAGTGTTCATTCCTTCAATGTTCTTTCATCTGTTAGGAATACAGAGATAACCAGGTTTTTGCTGAAAAACTCAACACCATGGTTCTCAGCCTGGGGGGTCGCTACCCTTTGGGGATTGCCTATCAGATATCCTACATTTACATTATGATTTATAACAGTAGCAAAATTCCAGTTATGAAGTAGCCAGAAAGTAATTTTATCAGTATGAGGAATTGTATTAAGGATCACAGTGTTGGCAAGGGTGAGAACCACTGCCCTAGCAGGAGAAACAAGTACAGGAGCTAATGATATATGTTGTAGTGTGCTAAGTATGGGGACCAGGTGTGAATTCTGGGGGGCAGGTGAGGAGTGTGTACTGTCTGCTGGGGGGAGAGTCAGGGAATATTCTAGAAAACTGAACTAAAAAGGACTTTAACTAGCATATCCTGTACATTGTACAGTGTGCCCAAAATAGTTTATTACTATTAGTGAATAATGTACGAAGGAGAAAAGTAGATGATAGACAAGTCTCAGCCAGAAGAACATGAGGATTTTGGCCAAGGAATGAGAGGCCCACTGAGATGGTTAAAAAAGAAAAGGTAGGTACCAAAATCTATTGCTTGTTCTGTCCAAAGAGAATTGTGGTCCTTCCTAGATCCCATGACATAGCCTGTAACTCCAGTAAAGAGAAAATAGCCCGTTTGTCTTCTTCCTGACTGTGAAGCAGTGGTTTTTCTGGTTTGCTTGTTTTTAAGCCGTCAAGTTTGTAATGATTGGTTACATCAGCCATGGTGAACTAAACCCCACTCACAGAAAGAAAATGCCACAGCTAGGAAATAACAAAGAAAAAAACCAAAGGCCTTGCTGCTGATGTGATTTTTCCTTTAGAAGCAGGTTCTCTGGTAGTTCCAAATGGTCTCTTAAGAGTGTTTCCTGCGTTTGTGTGGTAGTTGTGTTCCTGGAAGTTGAGCTGATATCCAAACCACTAGCCATCATTCCCATAGCATCTGCCATGCCTGCGACAGGAGGATGTCTAATGAATGCTGGAGACGGTGGTAAGTGGAAGCATTGGAGCTGTGGAGACACTGTATTTCCTGGTTCAAAAGTTAACATGCATGGCAAAAATTGTGTAGTCCGCCAGGCGCAGTGGCACATGCCCGTAACCCCAGACTCAGTCAGGAGGATGCAGAGTTCAAAGTCAGCCTGACCTATAGAAGGAGATGCTGAATGGCAACAGCTAAATGACAAGTAGTCAAAAGGACCTTTGCACTTACCTTAGTAGTTTATAACAGAATGTATGTGTTAACCGTCCACATAGCCTTTTCCAGGAAAACTGACCCCTGAGCTTTTTTGGTTTCATTATGCCCAGCACTAGTCTGAGTTTCACAGGAAGATTTTGAGTCCCTTTCAGGTCATAACAAATTCCACTGGAGACCATGAAAGACTTGACCAAAACCGCTGGAGATAAGGATGACAAGGCGCGTTTCTCAGGTCATCTCTCTGCCAATGATTGTTTGTTAGGAAAGGCAGTCAGGTATCCAGACTACATTTTCCTCTGTTTCTCCTTTGGATTAGTGAGCATAGTGTAATGCCCTCAGAGTTAATTGAGTGGATCAGTTAATTGAGTCAGCTTCAGTGAGTTAGTGTCCTGTGTCCTGATTTTTATTACTGATTCTCGATTGGGCATGACCTCTCCCTCAAGGCATCTGGCAAAGGTTACAGACATTTCTGGTTATCATGCCCAGGGGTGGGGTGGGTGGGAGCAGGCTATTGGCATCCAAGTGTGGTAAGACCAGTTGAACAGTCCACAGTACACAGGCAACTCTATCTGACAGAACTGCATGGGCCAAACGTAGCGGTCAGGTCGTGTGACTGTGGGCTAGCTTGTGTGTGTGTTGTAGATGCTCTGCTCACCAGTTTACCCGATGCAGGGGAAGAATTTTCTTGCCAGAAGCTCTGCTTTCTGCCATTGGCTAGAAAAGAATGGGTGTGAGTTCCTGCAACATTCATTTGTATTGTTAGAGTGTTTGCATATGTGTGTGTTGGATTGAATGTGTGCACCACGGTACATGTGTAGAGGTCAGAGAACAACTTCACCGAGATGGTTTTCTGCTCCCGTCTTTCTATGGGTCCTAGGGATGGAATACTCACTGAGCCTTACTGGTTCTTATTATTGTCTTTATTAAAAACTGCATGCATGGAACTGCAGAGAGGACTCGGGTTAAGAGCACTGGCTGCTCTTCTCAGGGACCTGAGTTCAATTCCCAGCACTCACAGGGTGGCTCACAACAGCCTGTAACTTCAGTCCCAGGGGACCTGATGCCCTATTCTGGTCTCTGCATTCACCAGGCACAATCACAGTACACTGGTAGACATGCAAGAAAAACTCTCATACACATAAAATTTTGTTGTTTTGAGACAGGGTCTCTCTCTCTACGTAGCCCTGACTGTCATGGAACTCACTCTGTAGACCAGCCTAGCCTCTAACTCACAGAAATCCACCTGTCTTTGCCTTCCAACTGCAAGGTTTAAAGATGTGTACCACCACACCCAGCTAAAATAAATTTTTTTGTTGACCCAATAATATGTGCTTAGGAGTGTGGGAGCATGCAGACTCGTGAGGTCTCATTTCCTGCTTCATTCTTTCCTGACTTCTTTTGGCAGTTGCTTTTCCTTGTTTAAATTATAATCTTACTTTTTTTTTTTTTGCCATTTCTTCATTGCAAATGGTGAAAACTTAGCTCAGTCGTCTCAGACACTCCCCTCCCCACCACTGAGCTCCATATCTACTGAGTAGCTCCTCACTCCTCATTTTATCTCTAACTGCAAAACACACAGATCCTTGCTTTTGTTTGCATTGACTTTGGAAAGTTCTTTTCAGCTGTTTCTCTCCTGTATATAGAGCATGTTCTTTCCTTAAGTCAGTGGTTCTCAACCTTCCTAATGCATCAACCTTTTCATACGGTTGTGCTAACCCCCAACTGTAAAGTTGTTTTGGTTACTACTTCATATCGGCAATTTTGCTACTGTTAGGAATTGTAATATAAACAATTTTGAAGATAGAGGTTATTAAAGGGGTCATGACCTACAGGTTGACAACCACTGCCTCATGTTGTCAAAGTACATATCATTTATTTTGTGCTTTATAATGACTTTTAAGCTGTTCTTGTTATCTATAGATTGAGTTTAATAGTTAAAAGCCAGTGTGTCCATTAATAGACCATGACTGTGTAAATTATTCACTGCACAGCTAACCAGTAAATTGGGAATCCAGAACATTCCTACACACGCAGTATTATAGACTCTGCTGCCAGCTGAAAGAATGCCACTAGTATTCTACCATTCTGTTTTCTTTCAGTGCACAGAAAGATTGTTAATCATGCCGTAGGCAGTTGGCACAGTGCCGCTGAAACGTATAAGAGTTCAGAAGTCTGAAACTAGTGAATATTCGAGAGCAGAATGCCCTCCATGTGCTGTTAGAGAAAAAGAGCAAGAAGAAAATGATGGAAAACACAAGAAAGGAAGAATTTCAGAATAATAAGAGTACTTTCCAAATGGCCAACTTTCTGAGTGTTGAACTGTGTTTGGATAACTTGTGTCCCTCAGTCCAAATCCAAGGATAATATTGCTTCTGCTGAAACTTGGGCTCGTACTGTAACCAGGGTTTATTAATTGTCCTATTTCATTGAGGAAAAAATGCAAAGCAGACAGAACACTGGACTAACTAGCTGGAAATGCTCCACTGTTTCATGGGAAGCAGCTTTCCAATGGTTCCTATGGAGGACGGGGGTCTTGAGCCTAGTGCACAGTAAGGAAAACAACCCATTTACTGATTCAGACTGTGGCCGCTCCATTCTTTCAAAGAACAGCATTGATTTCTTTTAATATCAAAAAATGATTTCTGAACTACGTTGCTAGTAATTGCTTCAGCTATTGAAGAGGTTTGCACTGCTTGTAGAAGACTGCATTGGTTACACAATTAATACCTTTCCTGTGCAGTAGGAATATGCCACTCCTGTAGCGGCTAGCAGCATCTTATTTTTGTGTCTCTGAAACATCTTCTAAGTGTTTGTAAGACTTTAAAATATATGAAGCAGCAAAGAGAAAGAAAGAACAGGAAGGAAGGAAGGAAGGAAGGAAGGAAGGAAGGAAGGAAGGAAGGAAGGAAGGAAGGAAGGAAGGAAGGAAGGAAATCCCTTGCTGGTAAATCAAGCTGCAAATTCCTTAGCACTAGAAAAAAGGGAAACTTCAGTTTAGCTGCAAGCTCTCAGGTTTATAAAGTGGAACTATTGAAGTATTGTTTGGGTTTTGGTTTTGAGGCAACCTAGGGGGCATTGCTTTGTTGCCCAGCTGCTCTCAAATTCTTGGGCTCAAATGATCCTCCTGCCTCAGCATCACTGGTAGCTGGGATTATAGGACTGTGCCAATACGCTTGGCCTTGTAGCTCTTAAAAATAAAGTTTCACCTTTATTGTTCAAGTCATTATAACATATTTGAACTCCTTTCCTCAAATACAGAGAGCAAAAGGAATATGATTGAAGACTCACCATTTATGTGTTTTATTTTATAGATTATATTTGAATCTTGTTTTTTTTCACTTAAAATAATATTGACATTTTCTTGTTATTATAAGTGAGCCTTCATGATTGTAATATTTCATAAGGTATACCTACCATGATTTACTTAACCACCTTATAGAGCATTAAGGCTGGCCCTGTTTTTCCAGTGTAAATCATGGCATGATTAAATATTTAATGAGTTACCTCTTTTTATTCTTATCTCCTAAGATAAAAGCTCACAGGTTCAGATGTTTTAAATGTTTTAAAGGCTCATTGTTCTAACTGCATTCCAGCCATCAGATCAGTTTATAAACTTCACCAGCATTTGAAGAAACTGCCCAAGCGACCGAGCAGAACTTGAGAACTGTTTCACGAGCTGCCTCGGTTCATAGGCTGAGATGTGGAAGAAAGCACTTGGCCGGCTGTGACCTCATTTCATCTTAGCAAAGCCTCAAAGCAAAGCCAGAAGCCATTATTCATTTTCATGATGTCTCAGGCTGAGGAAAGTGCTTCTAATTTTTGCAACATAAAAGAGGTTTGATGACAGGGACAGAAGTGAGCGAGGACCCAGACATGCTGACGGGAAGGCTGGAATTAGGGCCGGAGCACTAGGCTCGGTCTCCATTTAAAAGCCTACTGCTTTTTCCTCTTCAGTTGGGGACGTCTTGGTATGTGGAGATATTTTTACGAGGCTGAAGAAACAGCAGAACAAGAAGGCAGGTTTGAAATTGCAATTGTCAGGAGCTGCAGCTGAAGCTGTCTATTAAGCTGCTGGGTTTTCTGTGTTTCCTGGCACAAGCAAGGGTTGAATTTTAACTTTTAAAATTTAGAGTAAGTGCTTAGTGCTTGAATTAGAATTGAAATATCCGTTCCCTTTAGAACTTTTCAGTATGTTTTTTTTTTACTAATATATATTTACTTTTCCTGTTTACTAGATAGGCAGCCAATATGTACTTCCCACTACTGAAATATAAAACGAGGCTGGGATGTAGCTCAGTGGTAGAGCATGTGTCTAGCATGCGAAGGGCTTGGATCCAATACCCTACACAGAAAGGAAGCAAGCAAACAAAAGTTAAACAGTTATAGTCTAACTTTGATGAATGTCATCTTTGCTTACATAATGAGAAACAAATACAAAATAGTAATTTGAAAAGTAATGTTTAATGTAGTCCCATGTGTAACACTGGAAAACCTCATTGCTTCAAGTTCTTGGAAGAAATGTTTTTCTTTTCTTTTCTTTTTTTTCTTTTGGTTTTCGAGACAGGGTTTCTCTGTAGCTTTGGTTCCTGTCCTGGAACTAGCTCTTATAGACCAGACTGGCCTCGAACTCCCAGAGATCCGCCTGCCTCTGCCTCCCGAGTGCTGGGATTAAAGGCGTGCGCCACCACTGCCCGGCTCCTTTTTTTTTTAACACCATGTCAATTATAATAATTTTTATTTTAAAAGCATGGTCTGATATGATTTTCAGTTGCTGTATTAGATCTGTTCAAATTCATATTAGGTGTATATGTCTTTGACACATAATCTATGATATTGTAAGGGAATTAATGAGATGCTAAACTATTTTATTTATGAGAAGAGAAGAATTTTGGTTCCTTAGCCGAAAGGAAAGATTAATTATAACCTAGAAAATATGAGAGGGAATTTAAGTAGAAATCATCTTGAAGCAGAGGAAACTTTGACATAGTGTGCTTCAAACCTGCTTACCCATCACAAGCCTGCCCAGCCATCAAAGTGGGGTATCCTGCCCGCATCACCCTAGTCCCCACTGTCGCTCTACTCTGTCTTTATAAATTTATCTCATTGTGTGCATCACTGATTATTCTGATGAGTTATAATTAATTCAGCTTAAATTTACATAAATGCTAATGTGTGCGTATTTCTGGAATGCTGATGAATTGATTGAATGTGTCGGTGTAAACTCGTGCTACTCTAGATGTCTATAGACATGACCGTGGGACTCACTGAGAAAGACAGTAGACGTGAGTGGCATTGCTTACGTGTTTCCACTACCTCTGAGTCGGAAGGAATTAGAGTCCGGAGAGGTGGGGGAACATATTTTTATGATTGGAAGATCAGGAATTTATTTTTCATACAGTGAGGCGCTTAGGTGATTTTTTTGGTTTTTGGTTTTTCAAGACAGGGTTTCTCTGTGTAACAGTTCTAGCTGTCCTGGAACTAGCTCCTGTTGACCAGGCTGGCCTCGAACTCACAGAGATCCACCTGCTCTGCCTCCCGAGTGCTGGGATTAAAGGCGTGCGCCACCACCACCTGGCTAGGTCGGGTGATTTTTATAAAGTGACAGAAACACAGCTCACAGCATAGAGATGTTTCTCTTCAGCAGTGGTGAGGTCTGGAGTGGTGGTGCGCGCTTGCCTGTACTCCTGCCGGTAGCAGAGGCTGTCACCCTCAGTGGCCTTAAAGTGTTAGGGACCCCACCTCAGGTGAAACTGGATCCTTGACCTCGCCTCAGAAGAGCGTTTCTGTACAAGCCAGTCTGAATCAGACTTATGATTTATTAAATGGCATCTTTAATATAGAGTTTAAGCACAAGGGTTGAGAGAAAAGGGTGCCGTGCAACAAGACACACCTGAGCATGAGTGTGGGCTGCCTTGAGCCCATGTGACCGTCATATATGGTCTCCCCATAATAGAAATGTCTTCCAAACCCAGTACTAAACTGTACATGTGTGCAATGTTTAGCAGAATGTAAATGCATTTTTAAAAATGAATAATATCACTCAGAAAAGTATCTAAGCCCCTTGGTAAACTTTGATAATAGATTAAAATGAATATTTTGTTAATTATTACTATCTTTTTATTATTCAATATCCCACTCTTTTCTTCCTGGTTCCATAATTACTGTATGAAAAACCACATATGATTTTTAAAAAGCTTATTATTATGTACCTAAATGTCCTTCATTATGAAAATACAAAATAAAATTTTTTTGTTCTCAAGTGGCAGTTGAAAGAAAGCCCAAGTATGTCCTAAGAGATATATTAAAGCTGGCTTTAACTCTGTAACCTGCAGAAACTCTTGGTGTCCCAAGCTGCTTCTCTCCACGGTGTAAGCGCTGTGGGCGTGCATACTCCTCAGACTGTGCAGCCTCATAGCGGCAGCATCACTTGTTAAATGCAGAGCTGTCTGAGCTGAGAACATACTGTGGCCCTTTTACACACGATTAAGCCTTGTAATTTTCTTATGTTCCTAATAGCCATACTTCCTGAACATAATGAAATGAGAATGTAATTTACATCTTTATGATGAAAAAGGAAAGTATGTGCCCCTCCCTAATTATAGGCTGAGGGTACCGTTTCCATTGTGAACACATTGCCATCACTCTGAGCACTTGGGAAGGCAAATGGCACAGCTGTCATACCCCGCCTTACTGTGTGTCCAGTGTTTAGAAATTACTGCCAGTGAAAATCTGTTTGGACAGTGTGTATGCAAGAGCACACGTCCTGTACAAGGAAGCAGGGTGTTCCCAAGAAATCAGGCCCTTGAATTAACGTAGGCCAAGTAGCCTGGTTTTGCTAACGGCTGCCTGTTGTAGATAGATTCTCACTTTACAAAGTATGTGTTTTTGAAGGCTTCCCCCAAAATCAGTACCTGTGCTTAAAATTTAGTCATCTATCAACGACTGTGAGGTGGGTAGACCTCAGCGACTAGCTCTCAGAACTAATAGTGGATTTTTCTTTTTTTGGCTGCTTTTCGTATTTCAGAATATTTAAGAGAAACACACATCTATCCTTGATGGCCTCTACTGATACGAACTGTCAGAGCATTAGATAAACGGCTATTAGTTGGTTACCAATATTAGTGTGCTGATACTGGTTATCTTACAGTAATTAGAAACCAGTAAAAATGGAGACTGACCATTAATATGTGCATTTGAGAAGCAAAATCAGAACATGAGATATTCTAGAGAAGATAATAGAAGGAGTTCTTGGCGAATCTTTTTGATCTTAAAAAAACAAAACAACTTTATGTGCATGAGTGCTTGCCTGTCTGTATGTCTGTGCCCCGTATGCATCCCTATGCCCTCAGAGACCAGAAGAGCGCATCAGACCCCCTTAATCTGGAGTTATAGAAAGTTGTGAGCTGCCGCTTGGGTGCTGGGAATCAAACTAGTGGTTTTAACTACTGACCTATCTTCACAGCCCCCTTGGTGATTTTGTTTTTAAGAAAGGAAATACCCGTCACTACTTATTAGAGAGGCACATTCTACAAAACATCTGAATCTTAAGCATGTGGGTTACATCTGGAGTGGAAATTAAGATTTCAGAGAGAAAAAGCTCAAAGGCCTTCTAGGAACCAACCAAGTGAGTGCGGCCTTCTTTCCTACCTTTCCCTCCACCCCAGGGTGCCAGGCTCCATGCCACACCTAGTCCTGACTGGCTGAAGCTGAGGACGACACTGTGCCTAGCTTGCAAGATAACCTTCATAATGAGTTTTGTGTAACAGTGACAAATGTGCTTTCCCCCCAACAGCGGTGACGTCTTATGAAGATCTCGGACTCTTCGCGTTTGGATTACCTGGAAAGGTGATTTCCTTTGCTCCCCTTGGGGCATTTCTCTTCTCCTCCAAGTTCACAGGGTCGTGCATGTGGGAAAGACCTTAGGAGATGAAGAAAGGAAGTAAGAGATGGGACAGGAAAGTAAAGAGAATGTGGCCCCTGCCGAAGCACTGCTGTCAACCAGTGAAGTTTGTAAGTCTTGTTGCTGACTGCTGAGCTGCAGAAGTAATGAGACCCTAAAGTTTTCTCATTAATTTTGATCAGATCCTCTGAGTAAATCCTTATAAGGGAAGAAAACAATAGAATTAAGATTATAGCCTGGCTTTTTTCAAAAGCAGTAATTAGGTAGTATTATTTAAGAGCTGAACAGTGCTAAAAGATTGCCTAGCTCTCCCCCTTGTTTACATGTGAGGAAATTAAGATCCAGATCTGTTCAGGGGCCTCTTATCAACTGTTACCCAACACCCGTTCCATATCCGAGGACTGTAGATGCTATATATACTGGTTTTACTTCCTAGAATAATAAAATAAATGCAAATTTTTATTGGCACTGATTTTTGGTGACTTCCTAACTTTAAAAGTTGTAGGGAAATGTTTTTTCCTACAGATTACCAGGAGTTAAGCACTGCTGTCAGTGTTAGAATTAAGTTGCTTTCTTTCTGTCTCAGTGCCTCAAGAGTTACCCCATTTATTTTGGTTCTAAACAAGAATTCTTCTGATTGTAAATCTGCCTTAGTACTTTCTGTTTGCATTTAAGTTAACAAACAAGTACTATAGCATGTATTTGGTACTCTGAAACAGGTATGTATCTGAGCTAACTGACGTATGAGTTGCTGCACACATTTATTCTCCTGTTTATACTGAGTGGGTACCATACTATAACTGGCTAAGCTGATTTTAAGGAGTGAGTCCTGGAGGAAGATGCAGTTCTGCAGCAGGAAGAAAAGCTGCATTTGCTTCCAGTTGCCTTTCCTCTTAAAATGTATAAGGAGTACATAAACCTCAGAAATGCTGGGTAGGCCTTACATCTTCGTAATCTAAACCTCAGTTGTTCCCAAGAACATTTGCTTCCTGGAGAGCAGGGTGTTTAGTGTGTCTGGTTCATTCCCTCCATGTAGTTTAACCAGAGGAGAAGAAATGTGTTTGTATATGGCGATGCCCCGGGGTGGGGAGGAAGTACTTGCTGTATAAGCATCAAGACCTGAGTTCAGATCCCCAGCACTTGTATAGAACCTGGGTATGGCAGCATATTCTTGTGACCTCAGTTGTAGATAAAAGTTTCTGTTCCGCCCACCTGGTTCCCCAGCCATTCAGTCCCAAAAACCACACAGAAGCTTATATTAATTATAAACCGCTTGGCCTATTAGCTCAGGCTTATTATTAACTAACTTTTCCAACTTAAATTAACCCATAATTCTTATCTATGTTTAGCCATGTGGCTTGGTACCTTTTCTCAGTAAGGCATTCTCTTCTTGCTTTCACTGCTTCTGGATGATGAGTACATCTTTGCCTTACCTCTTCCCCACATTCTCCCAGTCTGGTTGCCCCACCTATACTTCCTGCCTGGCTACTGGCCAATCAGCATTTTATTAAACCAAGTACAAGTAACACATATTTAGAGTGTACAAGAGAATTATCCCACAGCACTCAAATGCTGAAGGAGAAATGCAGAAACAGTGAGATTCTGGGGATGGGGCATGTTGCTGGCCTGCCAGCCTCACCAAAACAGCCAGCTCCAAATTGAAGGAGAAACTGTGTTTCAAAATGTAAGGTAGAGAATGATAGAAGATTCTGCAGTCAGCCTTAGCTTTCCACATGTTCTTCATAACACACCCACAATAGCACATAGGTGCGTGCATATGCATATAACAGGCGCACAGCAGCAACCACAAAGTAGACAGGGAAGCTCCCTGCTCGATTTAATGTGACCTATCGGTGTGAGTCCATGGTCAGCACTGGCAAAACCATCGGCTGACGGTGGTGGTTCCCTCATCCCTGCCTAGCAGCACAGTCTCAGAGCATGGACTGTGAAGTCTTCTTGAATGTGAGCTGTTGCATCATTGTTTACATGTGTCCTCACTCCAAGGAGGCAGCTGCACTGGACGGAGCGTATCCAGAGTGAGGACTCGTTAGATTTTGATTGTATTTCTTCCCCATTTCTATAATTGTTCTGGAATCTTCACATTTTTTTGATGTGTGGTTGAATAATATTCTGCAATTCAAAGAAATGTTTTTGAAAAATTTAAGGAATATTTTTTAAAATTTCTTTGTGTATTTATGTATCAGATAAATATCTATTGAGCAATGTCGTGGTCATGCACTGTAGTAGGCACAGAAAGTCCAGGTAGGCAGACGTTCATTCTGGCTTTCTAAACACTAAATACCTAAATTTAGGCAAGGAATGGAGAAGTGGTTAGTGCTAAGATACTGTATGTGCAATATATTCATAGAAAATGGAGGTATTTCGTGTGTGTAGCCAGGGGTTTCATTTGCAGATGTTCTACACAAAGTCAGAATGGTCTTCCCACAAATGACTGAATTTCAGGAACTCATATTTAAGCTGAGATGCAAAGTGCCTTCTAGAAAACACTGGAGTGACCATGACCACTCTCTTTGTTAGTTACTGCTGCTGTGATGAAACACCACAAACCAAAGCAAACTGGGAAGGACAGAGTTTATTTGGCTTACTTCCAGGGAACAGTCCATCCCTGTTGGGGGATGTTAGGGAGGAAGTCAAACAGGGCAGGAACGTGGAAGCAAGAGTTGATGCAGAGGGGTGTTGCTTACTGGCTTGCTCTTCATGGCTTGTTCAGCTGGCCTTATAGAACTCAGGACTGCTAGCCTGGGGATGGCATCACTCACAATGGGCTGGGCCCTCCCACATCAATCACTAAATAAGAAAATGCCCTACAGACTTGCCTATAGCCCAGTCTTATGGGGGCATTTTTTCAATTCAGGTTCTTCTAGCTTGTGTCAGGTTGACATAAAACTGTCCAGCACACGTGCATCTCTAGAGACCGTGCCAGAATCCAGATCATTAGGCTTCTGCACCTACAAGGACTCCAGCTCCTAGGAAGCTCAATGGTTGCAGCATAGGCAGTGCTCTGCCCTAGGAGGTGAACCTCAAGTGTGACCTGTCCTCTGTCTGTGGAGGTCTGAGCATTCAGCTCCAAATGTCTGCTGGTGCCCAGGTGTTAGTGGTCAGGAGGCCCAAGAGAGAATATAAGATTTAAACATTTCCTTTGCATCCCCCAGGAGTCTCATCCAGGACCAGAAACAGACTGGACATAGTCCTTGGGCAGTTTTTGTGTAGCACAGACCTTCTTTATTTTTAGCCAATTGCCAACTTTTATCCTCTTGAATGTGTGAAATTCAGTTTCTGACTTACTAACTACTGGGTGATCTGGCTACATTGGATCCACTAAGCCAGTAAGAAAGAGACTACAGGTTCAGTTAGATATCGACAATCACAACTTACCAGCTTTATAACATTTTTCAGCTATTCAAACATGACTGCTAAGAAAGACTTCAGAAATATCTTTAGAGTAATTATGGAGGTATTAAGGAAAGACTTATGTAATGTTCATTAATTTCACATAGTACAAACAGCTGACAAAATTTATTTCTGATATCTCTTCATTCATAAGACAGTGCATCTGTCCTTGTGGTATTGTTTATTAATTATAAAATTCTCTCCTTTTATACTGTTTCCCTTTTATCATCTGAATACATTTGTTCTTTTTTAGGTGGTGGTTGCAGGCACCATAATAATTCAGAATATTGGAGGTAAGCATTGAGAACGGATCAGGTATGCATGCAGGTAATGGAAATAGTTGCTTCTCTGGTTCCTTGCCTTCCTACAGGTCCAGCTGGGACACTAAATCTCTGTAGGTGCAGCCATCTTCAGAAGTCCCCTTTACCCACCTCCTAATCTTTCTTAAATCATTTTTAATAGCACTGGTAAATACGCTTCTAGCTTCAGTTCTAGCTGACTTCCGTGGTTGTGGTGGTGAGGGGGGCAGTTTGGAAATGCTCCTCCCAAAGTGATTCTTAACTATTAGCTACTTTCCCTCTGCTTTCACTCCCACTACAGACCCTTCTTTAGAGGGAATAGTGCCCCCTGGGCGGTGTGAACAGTCAGGTATGCCCAATGTGCCCTAGGAGGTAAGAAGTTAAAAATGACCAAGTGGCTTAAAATATGTCTAAGGACAAGAGGCATCCTCATGCTTGTCTTTCCCCTGGTTCCTACTAAAAACTGATCATAAAACGATCCTTATTATGAGAACTCTGTAGAAATGAAAATCCCTGTTGATTATAGACAACTGACCGAATGAATTAAACATTAACTCCAAAGTATGAGAACTGCATGGACGTGTTGTGTGGAGACTTCAGAGATCTAGGCTGTGTCCTCGTTTCTGTTTACCACCAGCTGGAACGCTAAATAGTGTCAGAATCATAGAAAGCCCACAAGGAAGTGACGTGCTCTTTGGACTTTTTAGAAGATTGTGTGCTCGCAAGGAATTTTAATTATTTTTTTATATCTAATAGTTTTAAGTAACTGATCACTCTAAGTATTGTTCAACTAAACTGATGTTAGCGAGTATTGTGGTGTGTGTGTGTGTGTGTGTGTGTGTGTGAGAGAGAGAGAGAGAGAGAGAGAGAGAGAGAGAGAGAGAGAGAGAGAGAGAGAGAGACCTCATCTCTTGGGAATTGTTGCTGTGCAACTGATTTGAAGATTTGTTGTAGAATACTTTTAATTAGCAGATATGTATTGCTTAATCTCTTAGTGATGATTCTTCAGCAGACCCTCATTAACACCGATCAGATTTGGTTCAGATGAAACCATTGTATAATAATTTATGTTGAAATTTTAGCATTTTATCTTGGTGTGATGATCTTGTTGTGTCTCCTCTGGTTCCACCATAGTAGCTTCTGTCTCTAGCCTGGTTTAGACGCGGCCGTCTTCCCCTTGCTGGGGCTAGCCTTGTCCGAGGTCACCTCCGCACTGTTTCTCCTCTGAGCCTTAAGTTTTTCCAGGGCTTATGTCTCATTCCTCTTTACTCCTGGGAACCAACACAGTGTCTGTCAGGGTCCAACCTCGACAAAATTTGCACGTTCCAGTGTAGGAGCATGAGGATTAGAATTATTAAACTCAAGGAACAGATAGAGAAATAAGAAGGCAGACACGGAACAGGATGGTGGCGGGGGGGGGGGCATTCACTGAATACTGAACCACCTGCGTTTTTTCCATTGGCTCATATACCTCATTCCAAAAGGGGAGGGGAGACAACAGACTTATTAATATGATATAAGGAATAGGCCAAGTATCCTGCAGGCAGCCAGTCCCTGGAACCTCCTGCCTGTCTCCTTTGAAGGAGCAGGAATAGCAAGGTGGAACAGATCCACTTCTCTACTCAAAATACTAATTAACCACACCCTGGGTCAGGATCTCTTGTTTGTAGCCACACCTGTTGTCAACAGTTTTGAAAGAGCAAAAAATCAGCTCAAACTCTGACCTTTAGTCAGGGTGGAGCAGGCTCACATCTGTGGGCCCCACAAGAGTCTGGAACTTTGCTGGATTGAGACACGCTTAGATGATTAGTACTCTATGTCTATGAGCTGGAAAGATGGCTCAGCAGTTAAGAGTCCTGGCTACTGTTTTCGAGGACCTGGGTTCAATTCCCACCACTCACGTGTCAGCTCACAAAACTCAAGCTCCAGAGGGATCTCATGCCCTCTTCTGGCCTCCACCGGCATTACATGCACGTGGTGCACAAACGTTCGTACCAGCAAAACACCATACAAATAATTTTTTTTTAAAGTGAAAATAAGTGGGGGAATGGTGGGGCTGGGAAGATAGCTCAGTTGGTAAGGTACTTGCTTCCCAAACAGTACCCAAGTGCCAATTCCCAGCACTCCTGAGCAGCCAGGTGTGAGGATACACACCCTAACCCCAGTACAGGAGGAGCAGAGTGGACGATCTCTGGGGCTCGCTGGCCAACTAATATAGCTGAATCCGTGGACTCCAGAGGTTCAGTTAGGTACCTTGCCTCAGGAAAATAAGGTAGAGAGCAATTGAGAAAGTTTCCGTGTTGACCTGTGGTCTTCACGTGTGTGCGTGCGCGCGCGCGCACACACACACACACACACACACACACACACACAATGCTAGGCTCATCATTGGTGTCAAAGCTGACGGAAAAGATAAAGAATCTAGACTAATTCAGTATTTTACTCTTTCGAGGACCCTGCCACCCAGCTCCCAACTCAATCACACACAGATGCTTATTCTTAGCTTGACTTTTACCAGCTTTTCTTTCTCTCTCTTTTTTTTTTAAAAAAATCATTATTTATTTATTATGTATACAGTATTCTGGCTGCATGTTTTGCCCGAACACCAGAAAAGGGCACCAGATCTCATAGTAGATGGCTGTGAGCTGCTGTGTAGTTGCTGGGAATTGAACCCAGGACATCTGAAAGAGCAGTCAATGTTCTTTACCTCTGAGCCATCTCTCCAGCCCCCTTTCTTTCTTCTTTCTTTCTCTTTCTTTTTTTTTCTGTGTAATGATGTGATCTGTTTATTTAAAATGATTTCCCAATTTGCCCAATGATTTAACAGACTTACTTTTACCTCAAACAATCAACATACTTTTGTACTTTATTTTAAGCATGTATGCTATTTTGACATTTTATTAATACCAGATTTCAATACGTTGACCAGTGAGTAGTACAGATTTCAAATGGACCCTTGGTAGCTATGGTCTCATTGCTGGATTCTTGGGATTTTGGTGATGGTGGCTGTTCCTTAAGGCCCTGTCTCCAACCTGCTGTAAGACTTAAGCAGCACACTCCTCCATTCAAGGCCTCTTTTCCTAAATCATCCTGACTACCTTTTGCCTCTGGGCTTTCTCCTTCTCTTACTTCTGTGTACCTTACTTTCACTCCTGCTCCGTGGCTGGGTGCCTGGCCCGAGTGGCCTCCTCCCCCTGCTCTTTTGCTCCCCTTCTCTTCCCAGATTTCTCTTCATGTGTTTATCCTCTGCCTGCCAGCCCCACCTACCCTTGCTCTTGCCTCGCTATTAGCTATTCAGCTCTTTATTACACCCTCAGTGTTTTAGGCAGGCACAGTGACACAGCTTCACAGAGTTAAACAAATGCAGCGTAAGCAAAAGCAACACAGCTTTTACATTAAACAAATGTTCCATGGCATAAACAAGAGAAACAAGAGAAACTTAAAATAATAATCTCAAACTAGAATATTCCTCATCTAGAATACTTTTATTTTTGTGTTCTGTAGCAAAATACACTGACTGGGGTGTTAGTAATAAACAGTTATCAGCTCTTGGAGGTTGAAAGTCTGAGATCAAGGAAACCACATCCTGTGAGGACTTTGTTACCTGGTCATGTGTGGGAAGTTGTCACGCGGTAGCTTAGAGCACGCAAACTCTTAGCCTTAAGCTCTCACAATGTGCTAAACCTGCATTTAAAGGTGGAGTCTCGTGACCTAACCCTTTCCCATCAGACGCCACTTCAAACACTTGTGCACGTTGGGACTGTGCTTCCTGTACACAAGGCTGGGCGACACCGTCAGACTTAGCCAATAGCCTTGTCAGTAAGCTGGGTGATTGAAGTGGAGACAACCCACAGTTTTTGTTTGTTTGTTTGCATTTTCGAGACAGTGTTTCTCAGTGTAGCCCTGGCTGTCCTGGAACTCACTCTGTAGACTAGGCTGGCCTTGAACTCACAGAGATCCTCCTGCAAAGGCGTGTGCCACCACTGCCCACCAACCCAGACTTTAAAAAAAAAAAGTGTTCTTCATCCCTGAAAGCATTCAAATGAAACTGTTTGGCCAGCTGTCTGACCTGGAAAAGATTCTTGGATTTGGTGTCATATGAATCAGGTGTCGGCATGTTGCTTTGCTTGCTTGCTTTAGAACTTTAAAAATGCCACTTAGATGCTGTCACACTTTTTTTTTTTTTTTTGTTTTTTTTTTTGTTTTTCGAGACAGGGTTTCTCTGTGGCTTTGGAGCCTGTCCTGGAACTAGCTCTGTAGACCAGGCTGGTCTCGAACTCACAGAGATCCATCTGCCTCTGCCTCCCGAGTGCTGGGATTAAAGGCGTGCGCCACCGTCGCCCGGCCTGTCACACATTTTAAACGTCCCTTGAGTTCAGGAAAGCTAGTAATGCTTATTTCAGAATGATGTCCTCGTTATTTTCTTCCCATCACTTGTGAGTTTACCCGCTGCGAGCCTGCGAGCACTAAGTGGAAGCATATTTCCGCGGTTCTCTAACTGCGGAAGTGACCCCTCCATCGCAGTGGGATCTGAAGCTACTTGTGTGCAGAGCCCTGGCTGGGTGTCAGCTGCCTCATAGTCTGACTCCAGTCTTCTGGTCAAGCAGGCCCATTCTCTCATTCTCTTGGCTTTAGTTTTGTCTGTGGTGAAGAATTCCAGTGGGAAATAGAAAGCTCAGGGTCTCCTCTCTTCCAGAACTGTGGTTTCTGAGGTGGCCTGTGGGGAAGGTGTGCTAATTCTCTCAGGCACGGTCTGTATTTTCAGGTAGGTGGCATGTCCTGATGCTTCTTAACTCTTGCCGTCTTTTTTCCGTGTGTCACAGGTCTAAGTTAGCCTGTATCTCTTGGTCCTTCTGCCTTGGCCTCCTGGGCACTGGGATCCCAAGCGTGACCACCACACTCCAGGGTTAGACTGTCTATGATGCTGCTATAGAGTAGCTGAGGAGGAGGGAGGGTTTGCTTTGGCTTCTGCCCCAGGGGACATGATCACATGGGAAGGTGGAGCTGCAGGGCCCGGCTCCTGTCAGCTTGTCCCCCACAAGCAGGAAGTGGAGAGCAGGGAGTAGGTGGCGTTCAGCCTTTTGTCTCCAGTTCAATCCCGGACTCCCTCCCACAGAGTCGGCCTGTCCACATTTTCCCCTAACCCCAGCTTCTCCTCCGTGTCATGCAATCTTGTTTCAGTTCCCGACCCTAAAAGGAAAACAAAAGACGAAATGATCATAAATTCATAAGCTGCTCTTGACTGTTTATTCTGTGGGTGTTTTGGTGAAGGCCTGGTCCGTCCCCTTACTGTAGTCTGTGAACAACAGGGAGGCACTCGCACTAACCACAGCACCATTGGGATTTAACGACGGGATTGTGGTGGGGCTTTCCTTCAGGTAACCTCTAACAATGCCAATTAGTACATGTTGGACTCTTAAGGTTTTAGAATTACTGGCCTTTAGAAAGTGGAGAGCCATATAGAAAATATTTCTCATTTGTGACTCTTGCTTTCTGAGCGGTGATGGTGGGGAGCCTGAAGGAGGCCATTGCCAGGTGTAGTCTTTGTGTCCCCGCCTCAGGCAGAGCTAATGCTAGCGTTTGCTGTGAGCTTCCACTGGGGCAGAGGGAGGAAGGAGGCATCCTAGAATGTTGAATGCTGTCACAGGCCGGAGAATGCTAGGCGCAGGGTTTGAACTCAGCTGCCTTCGAGGAGGACCGAGAAGTGTGGTGCGGGCCGGCTGATTCTGCTGCATTGCTCACTCGTCTGAAAAGTGGTCCGTTTCACATTAGATTGAATGTCTGCAGACTACGCTGTCGCTGGAAATCACACAGCCAGGCAAGGTCCTACTCACTCTTGGACGTCTGCCATTAAAGCAAAGGCAGCTAATTTCCTAATTCATGTCTTGCTCAACTCAAAACATGGCAAGGTGAGTGGCTCCGAGCAATGTGCCGACTTATTCTTCTAGAACATGTGCGTTAACTCCCCAGGTCCTTGCAGAAGGTCAGTGATTTAATCAGTGCACATTGTCAGGAGAACCCTAGTTTCACTGAGACCTCCTGAGACGGCCAGAGTGACCCGGGTTTTCCTGTCCGGCACCGAATCCTCAGACCTTAGCAGCCTTGATTAATGCCTCATTTTGGGGCAGTGAGGAGTGAGAGAATTTCAGCCTGTGAACCAAGATGGCGCAGGGTCTGCAGCTTACAGATGAGAAGATTCAGTGACTACCGAAATCTCAGATCCCCATTATTGGACAAATCCACCATGTAATGTTAGACAACTTAAATTGTTTTCTTGAAGCAGAGGCTGAATTCATCAGTCTGTCTTGCCCCTCTGGAAGCTGGGGTTCGGAATGCTGTTACGACGCCACCTGCTGGTCACACCGATTGCAGCCTTAAAAAACCTGAACAGTATTACCCTCAAATTCTAGAAAATACCGCAGAAGTCTAGAAGTACAGGAAATTGGAGAGGAGCCTTTTTTCCCCCAGATTCTTGACAAATTTCTATAGTAACATCATTTTAAAGAGCCTTCAAAAACAATGTATTAGCAAAGATGTCTATTGACGTTTGATAATGAGATTTTTAAAAGTATATATTCTGATTGTGCACGCGCGCCTGCGCGTGTGTGTGTCTGTTTCTGATTATTGAACACATGTGAGCTT
This sequence comes from Microtus pennsylvanicus, assembly GCF_037038515.1. Taxonomy (NCBI): domain Eukaryota; kingdom Metazoa; phylum Chordata; class Mammalia; order Rodentia; family Cricetidae; genus Microtus; species Microtus pennsylvanicus. The sequence goes on along the minus strand of NC_134592.1, from coordinate 41,881,208 downwards.
TCCACCACAGTGCTTTCTCCTAGCCCCCTACCCCACCCTCACCTCCACCCCTGTTTGGAGACAAAGTCTCGCTAGGCTATCCAAGCAGGGCCTTGTACTCCCAATCCTCCCACGTCAGCCCCCTTAGTAGCTTAATTCCAGACCCTGGCCACTAGGCCTGACTCGCTGGTCCCTCTTTAGGTTCAGGGTCTTAACAGACTATAAAAAAAAAGATTCTTGGCGGATCTCGGTGAGTTTGAGGCCAGCCTGGTCTACAAGAGCTAATTCCAGGACAGGCCCCAAAGCTACAGAGAAACCTTGTCTCAAAAACCCAAAAGAATAAAATAAAGGCTTTTTTAGGAGAGCGATGGAAGGAACATATTCCATCATGGTTTGTATTTTTTACCCCCCAGTTTTGCACTTTAGGGAAATTACATTGTTTTACAGACATTTTGAAAAAAAAGATTCTTTTTAAAAAAGAAATTGTATGCTATTTGAGTGGGGATAGAATTTCCGTGACATTTAGGCGTTTGGTAGAAACACCAGGTTAATGAGACATCTTGAATAAACTAGTTATTATCCATGACTAAAGACAAGTTCGAAATAAACCTGAATCTCTTCAGTGGAAAGGCAAACCATAGCGCCTCTGTTTGTTTGGGCCACTGACTAATCCTCTGAGAAGCTGCTGGGCTTCCCCCAAGCGCTGAAAACCCAGTTCTATTTTTAAAGCGGTTGAACGCCATCCCATCTTCATGCATCTTCTCCTAAATGTTTAACAACATGGGTAATTGTCTTTTTGAGTTTTTCTTTCTCGAAGTGACATGGTTGACTAGAGACAAACTGAGACCATTACTGAGAACACTGGTTCCTAAAGCCTAGAGATATGGAGGAAGAGGGCTGAGTTTTATTCTTTTTTTAGGTTTCAGTGACGTGTTGAATCTCTCACGTGTGAATAGGAGATTCCTCTTTGGAGCTATACCTCCACTGGCATGCAACTAACTCATGGCGGGAGATGCTATGACGTCCTGGCATGAAGCTACGTGAATTCTGAGCCAGTTACTTCAACGAAAGAGCTACAGCCCCAGATGAACTCCCTCAACAATACAGTGTGTCTCCGGTTGAAATGGTCTGAGACTTCCATCTCCGTTGCAGAGATTCTCATATTCTTTGAGCCCAATTGTTAAACTCAGCAGCCAAAAGCAGTCTGTTGCTTAAATGCTGATAACAAATAGATAAAAGACTTCATTCTCGAGAGGCCCCTTTGATAGACTTTTCTTATTTTTCTTGGCTTTGACTGATTCTTCTCCACCGGCCCAGAGCAGACTGACATTTAATAATGTGAGCTCCTCAAGTCAGGCTCACCGTTCCCACCAGCACCCACATCGCAGATAAGTACACAGGGCTCCCATTTCTGTGGGTGAAATTGTGTCTGGTTGATAAGGAAGTTAGATGCCCAAAAAACTTGCCATCACCTAGAATATAGCCAAGCATGTAACAGGCATAGCATGCCACGCCCAGATGAGCAGATGTTCTCACTTCTAGCCTTTCTCCTCTCTGCCTCTGTCCCAACTCACGTCTCCCATGACTGTTAGTAGTTAGTATTCATGTCTTCCTGCTGTCGGGCAGTGGTACTCACGTTCCCATGCTGTTGGGCAGTAGTGATACCTTACTCCCTGTTGATGCCTGATCAGATTTCCCTGTTTCAGGGCTTGCCAAATTTTCTGTTGCTTTTCCACGTGGTTTTTAAAGGGCACTTTCTATTCCTGTGTCTTGACTACGGTGACAGGATTTTTTATTTTCTTCCCAGGGTAGTTCCGTTTGAAATGAAGGGTAAAGAATACCTATTCAGCTAATGTGGGGAAACTAAATGATTTGGAATGGCTAATAACTGTTACCAAGGTGTATCTTGTAGCACAGATCTTGGCAGTGGTGTTATGGAGGCCCGAACTGTTCTATTGTAACTGTGGCTCTTATGGATGATGCTAGTAGCCATTAATTTGGAAGAAACATGGTGTGCCTTGTATTTGGAGTCTATACCATGGATAGATGCCAGCAAAAATCATTTACAAATTCTTGCTTATGACCTGTCTCTAAGTCAAGCCTTGAGCATTTCCTTATGCTATTAATACATGGGACAGGAGGTGTGGCAACCAGCTATTCGACCTAGTGACCTTTTGGCTAAAAACAGTGGATATATGAGCAGTCCCGCTGAGATTATTCTTTCTTAAAACCTTTCTCAGCTTACTTTATTGACTTGATCTTTTGATGTGGCTGTAATTAAGATGTATTTCCTAACTTGGTGTCTATCTAGTAGTCTTTTGTTCTCAGTGTTATGTACTGTATGTTAAGGTGGTAGTACTTACATGAAATTTTATTTGTGGTTAGGAAAAAGTAATTTTAGCAGTGAGATTTCTTTGTTTTACTTGCTCAACCAGTGGGGTTTTCCCCATGGTAGGCTCTGTGGTTTTGTAGCTCTTAAAACACGCCAGCGTTCTCCAAGGAAGAAGCAGTGTTTCACATGTTTTATTATACTCGTGTATACTGAGAGGCCTTTTCTTAAAACAGAGAAACATATGTTTGGTGAGTTCATATTTCTTTAAGTACACATGGCTCTTCAGACTGGAATCTAGTGAAACAGGACTCCCATTTGAAAACCAGAGAGTGAAGGCTACGACACAAAGTGATCAAGTGATTAGCCAGAGGCTAATAGAAATTCTGGAAAGAATGACAGATTGTATATGAGAAAGAAATATAATCTCACATTCATTGTGGCTTTTTTACAATTAAAGATCAAAAAAATAGAAAATTGCTGGAAGAGGTGCCTGTCTGAAACCTTAGAAATCTACACATGCCGGCTCATTCCCAGCGAAAGGGGCCGATGAGCAGATGGTAAAAGTACGGAGTCGGAAGCCTGCGTTTCTTTTTTGAGTGTACGTTTGTCCGTTTAAGCCCTCCTTCTCTCCATATACTTAGGTAGTGTCTAAGCCAGTTTCAAAGAACTCGATTCTATTTCTTCTTCTTCATTATATCATGCACGTACAGTTCTTTGGAAAACAAAATGCTGTGACAATCCAAATCTTGTGTGTGTGTGTGTGTGTGTGTGTGTGTGTGTGTGTGTGTGTGTGTGTGTTAGCGATGACCTCCCTTCCTCCTCCCGTGCCCAGCTGCTGGTGTTTTTCCTTCTGAGAGAACAGAGCAAGGGAGAAGACATTACACATCCAGTTGCTTGAAGTAGCCACTGCTAAGGGCTGGCAGGCATGTCTCAGTGGCCCTTGATAAACAGTCCTGTTTCTTCCAGAGAAAAAGAAATAGTCTTAAATTACAGGATATGGGTCGTGTTTTTATTGCAGAAAAGTGAGTGTTACTTACCTGTTCTAAAGTTAACTTTACCATAGGTACCTGTTATTTTACCCAAACAAGCAAAAACAAACAAACAGTTGAGTGTATTTAATCTCTCCTCTTGCAAACTAGCATGTCTGTCTCATTTTTCTCCAGAGTTAAACCATCACAACGTTGTAACTGCAGAAGTAGCTGCTTTCCAACAGCTGGACTGAGAAATGCACACTGTTCTTAAATGCACCTTTTCATCCAACTTCCTCCAGACTTTCATTGTTCAGGCTTGGCGTTCAGTGGTGTTCTTAGTTTTTATAAGTCCAAGGAGAAAGTGGAATGTTTCCTGAAATATAAATGAGTAATAAAAGCAGTGTGCACATAGAATACACACTTCATTCTTCAAGGGCATTTTTTTTTCATTGACTCTTTTAAAAAGAGTGTGTGTGTGTGTGTGTGTGTGTGTGTGTGTGTGTGTTCAATTCATCTCTAGGGAAAAGATTGTTATACTGAAGGTCTGACTCCAGATCAACTGGGTTTCCATAGAGCTGAGTATTTAAGCTTCCCCTTCTGTATTTGCCTAAATGAGTTCTATATTCTACAACCATATTTATGATGGAAGGCTTGCAGAGTGATTTGTATGCAAGTGTGCACAGTTACCTGTGGAGGACAGAAAAGGGTATCAGATCCCCTGGAGTTGGAGGTACAGGCAGTTGTGAACTGCCCAGCAGTCCTAGGAGCCAAGCACTGAGCATCTCTCCAGCCCCAGAATGTGTTTTAATAACTCCATGAGGAATAGTGTCATTATTAAGTGATATAAAAGCTAGTTATTTCTCATATGCTATCAGATAAAATCTGGTGGCAGTGCTGGCTTTGGCTTCTGTTTTGTTATTGTTATTTTGTCATTTCCTAAATATGGTTTCTTTATGTAGCTCTTGTTGTTCTGGAACTCAATTTGTAGACAAGGATGGCCTCGAACTCACAAAGATCCACCTGCCTCTGCCTTCCAAATGCTGGGATTAAAGGCATATGCCACCCCACCTGGTTGGCTTTGGTTTCAGATTTACACAGATGGAGTGAGGATTTCAAGCTCCGTATCCTTAACAGGCTGCATGATGCAATGAATCAGAAGAGAGCCTTAATTAAGTTATTGTTTACTGTTTAAGTATTATGATCTGTAGCAGAGAAAGGAAGAGAAAGAGGGAATTGGGTTTCTGCAAAAGACATTTCTTCCTGGTTAAATTAAAAAAGAGCAAGTAATCAGTTATTAATTGTACTTATTAAATAAACATGGTCTTTTTGTTTGGTTGGTTGGTTTTGGTTTTTCAAGACAGTGTTTCTCTGTGTAGCCCTGGCTGTCCCGGAACTTACTCTGTAGACCAGGTTGGCCATGACCTCACAGATAGCTGCCTGCCTCTGCCTGCTGAGTGCTGGGATTAAAGGTGTACGCAACTATCTCCTGACCCTTAAAGTTTTTATGTTTATCACTAAATCTTGTGCACTGAACAGATGAGACAATGTGAAAGAGAATTTTTCAAAACTTGAAACAATTTTATTTTAAATAGCCTATTAAAAAATCCCTTTTCCTCTTATCTTCGGATTTGCAGTATAAACAAAGGTCATGTGATAAATTTACCAGTTCTTCTCTACAGAGTCATTTGCCTTCGTTTCTCCTATGTATGTGTTTGGCGTAGTTCATTGTGGGTTATCTTCTATATGGTGCCCGAAATCCTATGGACTTCTGTGTTTCTGAATAGATCACTCTTTGAATGGTTAAAATTCTAATAGAAATTCTCTTTGTTCTTTTGTAGCTATGTCATCTTATCTTTTAATTATTAAATCAGAGCTTCCTGCTGCTATTTCAGAATTCTTGCCTGGAGACCACAGTGGGTAAGAAGTTCCATTGTATCCCTTCATCTGTTCATTCATTCATTCTGTTCTGTGAAACCGTAGTGGCAATGTGGTGCCTGTCCTCAGGACACTTAGAGGTTCTGTGGGGGGGAACGGTAATAGAGGAAACACTGAGTACCTGTCCACTGGCAGTCCACTGTGTCAGAGCCCTGGGCTGCCAACGACCGAAGCTCCAGGCCCTTGTGCTCCTTGGGAAAGGCCAAGTCAAGTCCCAATTATCCCTTGGAGAAAAGTGAAGAGGCACCTAAGGAGTTAAAAGCTGGAGGATAGTGGAAGGCTCGAGACAGCTGAGGGGACAGTGAGTCATCCTTGCTGTCCCTTCCCAGCAGGTTGTCATGACAACGGATATGATGGCTGCAGCCACTGTGTGAGACTCATGTTAGACAGCATAAAGAACTTTGGGTGAGCACTTGCTTTGCTTAGCCTTTCTTAATACACTGAATAACATCGGACCACAGCATACTTCCTTTCTCCTTTAAAAACACAGGCGCCTACAGAATATATTGACCTAGCGCTTCTTATGGGGAAGGGTCCCAAGTTAATTATGTTTTTCTTTTTGATATATAGAGCAAGGAGAAAGACTTCCCTTTTCTTTTTTTTTTCCAGGAAAATAAACTTGAAGATAAAAATAAACTTGGGTTAAACTTGTTAATTGTCCAGTTGCTCTACCCAGTTTTCAAACCACAACTGAGGACTGCCCTGTCTCTAGCCTGGAGCGTTTGGTTGGCTCTCCCCAGTAATCAGACTTATCTGGCGTGCAGAGGAAAACTTCAGAATTTAGTTTTCAGCTTAGGGAAGTGGCTGCTCCTGCAGAAGCAGACAGGTGCAGATGTGCGTGTGTAAGGAAAGCGTGGTTACTTTTGATCTCAGTACGACCTGTCAAGATGTGATTAGCATGAGGGTTATAAAGTCCTTCACGATCTTCATCCTCAGAAGCTGTCCCTTCGCGTTCACTTCAGAGCTCATTAGGGGCCCAGTGCATGCTCACAGCTACCTCGACTTCCGTCAGCTTTGTCTGGTTGCATTTTGATAATGCCCTATGTGACAGCTAACTACTCTAGCAAGTAGCTGTGTGAAATACACTTGTTTGCATTTGCTATAAAAATATTAGGAATCACTTTTGTTACTTGAATTCTAAGTGAGAAATTTGCATATGGAGCTAGGAACTCAAGGCAGCGTGATGAAAGGAAACATATGTCCTGTTCATTTCATGCTAGTTAGCCTTGAGTCTCTAATTCCTGACCATCTAGCTTGTCATGAGCTGTAGGTTTTTTTTACCTGGTGCTGTGAGGGTACCAATGAGAGTAGGACTTGTGGCTTCCAGACAGAGTGCTTGCCTAGCATGCCCTAGCATACCTAGAAGGCCCTGGGTTCAATTCTTAATGCCAGAAAAAGAGAAAAACAGACAGGCATTCTGAAAGGGCTGGAGAGTTGGTTCAGTGGTTAAGAGCACCGACCTCTCACCGGAGGACCTGGGTGGGCACCCATGTGGCAGCTCCCAACTGTTTATCACTCCCATTCCAGGAGATCTGCCACCCTCACATACAGAGACATGCCTGCAGGCAAAACAGCAATGCGCATAAAATAATAAATAGATCATTAATAAAAGGGGGCACTGGGTGGTGTGGTACACACCTGTATTTCCAGCACTGGGGAGGCAGAGGCAGGCAGATCTCTGTGGCTCAAGATCAACCTGGTCTACATAGCAAGTTCCAGGACAGCCAGAGCTGTTACACAGAGAAACCCTGTCTCAAAAAAAAAAAAAAAGAAAGAAAGAAAAAAAAGTGACACAATGTCCTTACCTATGATTATTTGCTTCCTTAACAGAGTTCAAATGATCAAGTAAGATGGCACATGTACGTGTACGTGCTTTTGTGCACACAGCACAGTGTAGATGTGGGGAACAGGGACAATACAGGACAATGAGTATGTTAAAGGGAGACTTTCCTTGTTCATGCGGATTGCCAGGAAGCTCAGAGTCAAACACAAATGAGCGCTGATAATCCTAATGGTTGTCCTATGTCTCCTGCATTTGTCTTTGTTTTGTCTGTTTATCTTTTGTTTGGTCCTGATTTTGGTGACATCTATTAACATTGCCTTTAGTAACTTTAGACATAGTCGGGGTGCTGGGTAGCAGAGCTGCTATTAAAACTGCGGTGTTTTGTCTGCTGAAGCATTGTTCTCTTTAAATCGAATGCCATGTCTGCTGTTTTAGCATACATTTTAAACAACTGAAATTGAGTCCTACTTCAGTTGTATTAGTAAAACTTTTATATAAATGTTCTATTTCTATCCCAAATGAGCTTTTGACAAGAATGCTGTCACCAGTTTTCACCCGCTGTGTGTTAAAATCACACATTTTTGATAACTCATTGTTTTACATGTAGCATACTCATTTATGAAGAGACTATGCTAATTGTCTTTGAAGCCTAACCTTGGAAAGTCAGCAGCGAATGTTGCGCAGTGAGCACTGCTTTTGGACAGTTTGTTTCTAGATGGGATTGCGTGGCAGTATTTTCTCACTGAGATCATGTGATGTTGATGTTTTATTTTAGGGTTTGGTTTTCCATAAGTTTCAGTTAATCTTTCAGGTGTCTTTGTTTTCTGGGTTATCTGTGGATAGATATATAGATATCTATATGAACTATAGCCCTTTATGAAGATGCTGTCGAATCACTTTGTGCTCACTGTATTCTAATTTCAAAGTTACTGTTAGAGATCTAGATCAGTGGTGCTTATACCAAACTCTTATGATGCCTCTATATTTTTCCTAGAATAACTTATATATATTTTTTAAATCTATAGCTGTTAAAAGTTGGGAGCTCTCTGTTAACATTTAATGGTCTTGTCAGGGTACTATGATTGACACAATTAAGTTGTCCTGCATTTGAGTTACATAATTGATATGGGATGTGAGCAAGATCCTAATTGAGAACATACGATACTCTTGTTCCATTCTATTCGAGAATGAAATTAAAGCAACTTATAAATAAATCTGGTTTTCATTTAAAAATGGAAAAAACATCTGCGTGCCAAGCATTTGCAATCCAGCTAAGGATTTATTCTCTGTGTTTCATAGTTGGAGCATTTTTATCATATAGGATTAAATCCACAGATCAAACAAGTTTTCTAGGAAGTATAAAACTTTTTACTCTAATTCTTTTGGCTTAAAGAGAATGTATATTTAGGTCACAGTAGGAAAACAGGAGTTTGGTTAGATAATTCTTTTTCCCCTCTTAGAAAAAAAATTTAAGTGCAGTAAATTTTCCTAAAATCTTGGCTTATAAAATAAATGTATTTACTGCATACTTTTAAAGACTACTTATTTGTATTCTCTGGGCTGAGGTTTAATCGCATCTGCTTTGGACTGTCTCCATTACCAAACACAGTGCAATTGTCTGGGACGTGCGTGTGAAATTCACTCAACTCCACTGTGTGTAACTACATGGCCTTTATTGATAAAGAATGATCACAAAACTGCTATCTTAGTGATTGGTTTTATTACCATCAGTCAATAAGCACAAGAAACTTTATAACCAGTCTCCAGGCCTAGAGAATCTCTTTTTAAAAATAAAATCATTTTCATGTTAAGATTCTTTTTTCTGTTTTTTTTGTTTGTTTGTTTGTTTTTGTTGGGTTTTTTTTTTTTTTTGAGACAGAGTTTCTCTGTAGCTTTGGTTCCTGTCCTAGAACTAGCTCTTGTAGGTCAGGCTAGCTCGAACTCACAGAGATCCGCCTGCCTCTGCCTCCGAGTGCTGGGATTAAAGGCGTGCACCACCACCGTCCCGCTCGTAGTAACTTTAAGTTCAGTCCTAAGGAGAGAATGAAGGGCAGCCTTGAAATAGATTGGAGACATCTGAAAAATGCTGTGAACTAGAGAGTGGTAGCTGAGGCCGGGAGTGTTTGCATGGCTACTGTCTCGAGCCCATGGTCCTTTATGGCTTTTGCAGACACGTGAAATGGAGATGCTGAACTGGGTGATCTCTGAGCTCCCTCAGCCCAAGCATTCCCTAACTCTGCAAGTCTCATGCCTTCACACCCTACAGTCAGGCCTGAGTCGGTCATGCTGCTCTTACAGATGGACATCAGTTTCATCTTCAGGCACACATAGGAGCCCTACCTCAGGATTTTAGGGTTCCTTTAGTCCTGTGCAAGGGGAAGGTTGCGGTCCTGTGGCATACCCTTTTATATAACTCCACCTTCCTAGTTAAAAAGTCAGTTTGGGCCAGGTGGTGGTGACACATGTGCTTAATCCCAGCACTTGGGAGGCAGATGTAGGTGGATCTCCAAGTTTGAGGCCAGTCTGGTCTATAGAACAAGTTCCAGGATAGCCAGGGCTACATAGAGAAACCCTGTCTTAAAAACAAACAAACAAGCAAACAAACAAAAAAGGAGACAGGTTAGTTTGTGACCATTTTTGCTTTGTTTTATGTTCGGAACGTTGATTGTGGTCCGTACCCTCTTAGCGGACATTCAGAATACAATGCAGTGTTGTTATCCAGAGGAACAGCAGTGCTAACAGATGGAATCTGCTCGGCTGTTCCCTTGGGGCCATTTTTCTATTGGCACTGCAACTGTCTGGGTCTGATACCAGGTCCCAGAAGAAAAGACATTTCAGACGTAGAGCCCTGGGCTTGCTGCCAGTTTCAGAATTTAGTTGCCGGGTGTTTCTTGGTGAGGGCTATTTTGAGGTTCCTATTTGGCTTTTTATCCAAGGGCGACTAGAAGATGAGCCTTTGTGTATCCGTTTGTGTTTACTATGTGGTTGCTTTTGTAGTGCCTCCTGCACAGCAGCCTCTGAGGGGCTCGTGCAAGTGTGGCTGGAGAGCACGGCCTCAGCCCCCGCAGCACAGAAATAGTTGTGCATCGCTTCTAGCTTCTGGTGGTGCATCTGCAAAGGATGGGAGTTAGAGAAGGACAGGGGGAAGTGTGAGCAGGACGGGGTGTGTGTGTGTGTGTGTGTGTGTGTGTGTGTGTGTGTGTGTGTGTGACCACGGTGCTCTTTCTGCTGCTGCTCCTTGCCTTGCTCTCCTAAAGAGGGTGTTGTCACTACCCAGCAGTCATGAATGAAGGGGTAGCAGAAAGGATGTCCTCACAAGCCAGGGTGTGTAAAGATAGGCACCGGACAGTAAAGGCCAGGCTTGCTGGAAGTTAGCTCTTTAACCCAGGCGAAGGCAAGCTCTTAACTTGACAGGGCCCGGGGACACTGGCCACCTGTTGAGAGTGAAAGAGGATGGATTATCACAGGGAGATTTTGAAGTCATCTACCAAACACTTACTAAAGGAATCTCTATTGATCTTTGACGTTTCCCAATCCCTTTCTATCCTGGATTTTATTTTCTTCATGTGATACAATTGTGTATGTTTTGCTGGTTTTCTTAGTTAATTGCCACTGCGTTTTCATTGTGCTGGTTACTATTGCCATTCTTTTTCCAGAGAGTCCTAATTGGACAATAACATAGTAATACATATGGGCCAATTATATCACATCCTTGACTATTTTACTAATTTGATTTCAGTAATCTCAGGATAGATCCATTTAATTGGCAACTGTGATTAGATCTTTCTTCCTATATATTTACTAGTTGCATTCCTTATATTAATTATTGTTTGTCTTTCACATGTGCATGCATTAAGGTTTTGAGGAATTAACTTTAATATTTAAATTTTCTATAGATGTATTAAGAAATTAAAATCATATGTGTACCTATGTATTGCTACCATATAGAAATATGCCATTTTTTGTATTCTAAGTATATCCCTCTGACTTTAAAAATATATATTCAAAGTGTTATTTTTCCCTCTCTGTACTGAAATTTCTCTTTCACTCTTCTTCCTGTCTGTGTATGAATGTGCTTGCACACATGAGTGTGTATGCACACGTATGTGGTGGTCAGAGACAAGCTTGAGTGTTTCTTGGGTACTGTTCACCTCTTTTTCTTTTTAAGACAGGGTCTTTTACTGTCCTTAAACTTCCTTACAGGGCTGATCTGCCTTGCCAGCAAGCCCGCCACCACATCTCCAACACACATTACGATTTATTTATTTATTTATTTATTTATTTATTTATTTATTTATTTATTTATTATGGATATAGTGTTCTGTATGCTTGTGTGCCTACAGACCAAAAGAGCACACCAGATCTCATTACAGATGGCTGTGAGCCACCATGTGGTTGCTGGGAATTGAACTCAGGACCTCTGGAAGAGCAGCCAGTGCTCTAACCGCTGAGCCATCTCTCCAGCCCCACATTAGTGTTGTTGCTCACTCGGCTGATCAACCCAGCCAGCAAGCCTGCCTCCGTGTCTCCAGCATGTGCTGGTGGCTCCCAGTCCTTGTTTCTTTTTTATTAACAAGCTCGTGATCTCACTGCTCGCTAACCATTCTCATTCAGCATTTTGCTGTCTTTTAAAGAAAAGTTTAGTGTTTTAAACTGGTAATTCATACCCCTTCTGAAACTCTGGAGAAGTGTAGAAAAGTATGAAGAGTAAAAAATGACTCTTTATCACCCGAAACTATGAAGTTCCTGTACATTTTTAATAATATCTGTATTTTTCCTCAAAACAATCAGACTACACACACATTCACTATATTTGTTTTTCCAAATTGTAGTATTAGATGTTTGTTCGCTTTCAGTTTTTATTATTTTTTATGTTTTAGATTTTCATTATTTTAAAAGTTCTCAATAAATATTATTTGATAAAAGTCTCTATAACTATTGCTGGTGTTTCTTTATTCTTAATATATTTTGTAAGTGTTGTAAGGCATAACCACATGAAGAGGTAGTTAATACAGATCTAGCATTGAAAAGCCGTGTTTGGATACTTCAGTACTCCTCACCAACATGAACTGTTATCTTGTCTTTAAGTTTTTGTTAATTTGATAATTGAAAACTGGCATCTCATTGGGCATTTTTGTGTGTTTGTTTTGGTTTAGGTGTTATTTTGAGACAAGTTCTCACTATATACCCCAGCCTCAAAATGTTGATCTTGCCTTTGCCTCCCAACTCCTGAGATTGTAGGCTTATATCAACATTATTTTAGTATATTTTCTAAATGCATATTCATGATTAACAATAAAAGATTTTCTGTGGAGGAAGTGGAGAGGTGGTTCAGGGGTTAAGATCACTGGGTTCTCTTCCAGAGGACCCAGGTTCAATTCCCAGCACCCACATGGCAGCTCACAATTACTGGTAACTCTATCTAGTTCCAGGGGTCTGACATCTTCACACAGGCAAGACACCAGTGCACAAATAAATAAGTAAATAAACAATAAAAGGTTTTCCTAAGAACATTTAACAGAAAAAGTAGGTTTTTCGTTGTGTTTGGATGGATGTGAATGAGTCCCATGTTCCGTACCTAACACAGGATGTTTTTCCTAATAGGTCTTGGTATCTTGACGGACAGACGCTGCTGCTCATCATCTGTGTTGGCGTCGTGTTCCCTCTTTCGCTGCTCCCCAGGATAGGTGAGTCTGTGGAGGAACACGGGATGTTTGGGGGAGGGGCAGCGCCACAGCTCCGTGTCTAGAAGAGTGGTCACTGCGAATCATTTTCAGCTTGGCCTGGTTTCAGTGGCTCCGTCCTCAGCCCTGCCTAGCTAACTTATGACTTGGCTTGTGGTAGCGTTTTGTCCGCCCCACCAGAGCATTAAGGAGCAGCCTCCCTTGCAGTGCACTGCCAGTGCAAGCCAGTCCCGTTCTGCTGTGCAGAGCTGCATAATGGTCTGTGACAGACGGGCCGGGGCCCAGAGACCAAGCTGCAGTAGAAAACATGCCCACGGTGCACGGCCCTATTTGTGAGTCAGGATCACTTGCCTTATAAATTGCTTTTTATTTTATTGCTATTTTACAGGCTTTCTTGGCTACACAAGCAGTTTATCATTTTTCTTTATGGTGTTCTTTGCTCTTGTGGTAAGTTTAAAATATAATGCATTGCTATTTCATCACAGAAAAGCGACGGTGTTAACGACAGCTTTTACTGCTTTGTGCTGGGCACAGGAGCCCGTTTTATATTGTTAAAAGCACTGTTTTGTTTTTGAAAATAATTTCGGTCACAGGATTATTCACTTTGTCCATTTTAAAGAAGCTTAGAGTAGCATTTGAAATTTAGTGTTCTGTGGTTAGCAGAGAGGGATACACAGCCCTCCAGTTAAGACTCTAGGTGGACTAGACCCCTGGACAGCCTAGCACTCTGGAGAAGCGATAGGCCTGTGCCCTGTGCGTTCAGCTTAATGCAGCACTGCCTGAAATGATGGTCTCTGAGACTTGATTGCAAAGGTCCAAGGAGAAGTGGGATGTGAATGGAGTCCTATCCAGTCTGCTTACTCAGCATAAAATGCTCTCGTAAACATAGTACTGAAAATAAATATTTTTTTCATATGCAGAAAATATATTTTTAGTTAGCTTGTTTTTATTATTTATCAGATGATAGTTTAACTTATATTTGTAAAATAATTTAGCATAAGGATAAAAGAGAATTTTGATTTATGGCCTTTTAATTCTTCTAAGACAGATGTGTCCTTGTATATAATTTTTTTAAAACTTTTTTCTTTGCACTGTAGTTTATCCTATAGTAAGTATCTAAATGCCAAACCTTACATAGGATTGAGCATTTTTAATTTGCCAAGAATATATATATCCCCAGTAACCTTTTTCTAAGGTTACTTAATTACCAATAAATTGAATCAAGGGGAACATCACATATAAGCACTTTATAGAGCCAGATTCCAGAGCTGTCCAACAGTCTCCGGACTGGGATGATGGTGTTTGCCTTGCCAGTATGAGGGCTTGCCTTCAGTCCCCAGAACCCGTGTGAACAGTTGGGCATGTGGTATCTGCTTGTGATCCCAGGGCTGGGGGAGCGTGTTCCTGGGCTTTGTTGGCCAGCCACCCTGACTTTCTCCCACCCGGCACACTCCAGACCAATGAGAGGTTGTCTCGGAAAGCGAGGTGAATGGCTCCTGAAGAATGACACCCAACGTTGACGTCCACACATGCACACACAGCCACCACTACACACGTGCACACACAGCCACCACTACACACGTGTGCACACAGCCACCACTACACACGTGCACACACAGCCACCACTACACACGTGCACACACAGCCACCACTACACACATGCACACACAGCCACCACTACACACATGCACACACAGCCACCACTACACACGTGCACACACAGCCACCACTACACACGTGTGCACACAGCCACCACTACACACGTGCGCACACAGCCACCACTACACACGTGCACACACAGCCACCACTACACACGTGTGCACACACAGCTACAACCACAACCACATCCACACCACACACACATGCAACCACATACCCACTATGTATATACACACCAATCATGTTTGCATTGCATTTATCTTTGGCTAAATCATCTGAGACACAGGATGAAACAACTAAAATATGTACAAGTAACTCTTATTTCCCCGTTCCTAAACACTTTATTCTAAGGAATGTTCTTAAGACTGAAAATAGTTAACAGTGCTTGATTGTTTGTTGAATTCACCTACATTAAAATTATCCCTCCACCCACTCCAGTGTCATTCAAATAATGAATTGAGCATGTATTTTTTAGGTTCTATACTTAGCGAGGAACAGTAAGTATTTTCATCATAAGGTAATTGTTGAAAAACATCTAAATGGTTAGAAGGTATCCCACACATACATAGAAGTGTATGGTTCTTAAATGAGTGCAGGTAACATACTGAATTTTCTCCTCATAGTTAATCAACAAGGCAAGCATTTCATAGGTAGAAGTAATTCAGTTTTCACAGTCAATAGCTTAACACAGGTGAAACGTATTGATACAATGTGTCTGTTGGAGTTTCTGTTTCTGTCATAGTAGATACTCTTTAATCCGATGCAGATTTCTGCTTCAGTAGTCATATGGAAATAATTCTCCTGTGTTTATCGTGATGTTCTACAAATCATCTGCTTGGATTTCTACCCGGGAGAAGAGTTGAAATTTGACCTACAATGAGACTGTAGATTATGTTGGGTTTGTTTGTTTGTTTGTTTATTGCTGTCTTTTGTTGCCATATGTATTACTGGTTCTGTTTCTAGTTTTTGTTTGTTTTGCGTGTGTGTGTGTGTGTGTGTGTGTGTGTGTGTGTGTGCGTGCGTGTGTGTGTGTGTGTGTGTGTGTCAGGGTTTTCCTATGTAACCCTGGCTGGCCTGACCTCACTATGCAGGCTAGGCTGGCCCAGAATTCACAGAAATCCATGTGCCCATGCCTCTGCCTCCTGAGGGCTGGAATTTAGGGTGAGCATAGCTCCACCATGCTCCGCTAACTGACTTTTTTTTGAAACATGTGCCGATATGTTCATTGATTATTTTTAGAACGTGTGTATAAGTCTATTATGTTTATATTACATTATACAATCAGTTCAGAAAATGTTTTCTTCATTTTATTTTCTTCCTTATGCTCTTCAAGCCTTGTAGACCAGTGCATCCCTACTAATGTTCTCCCAGATCCTGATTTTCATTCAGAAAGTTAGCATAAATTTTCCCTGAGAGTATCTAAATTTAAAAATAAATCTCGGTTTAGCAGTGGCTCAAAATAGCCAAACAGATGCTTTTATCCTTTTTTAAACTTACCTTTTTGGTCACCTTGAAACAAGTCACTAGAGTCAAGAGGAAGGAGGGGCTGCTAGGAGCTCTGTAAAGGGATTTGGAAAGAATTAAAGTGGGCACTGACCTGTAGAAATGGGCAGGGCTTGAGGGGGAAGGAGGGGGAAGGGGGGGAAGAAGGGGGAAGGAGGGAGAAGGGGGGAAGGGGGGGAGGGCCTTTTGTGCGAATGCAGTATTTCTAGTGCCTAAGGTCGTGTGTGTGTGTGTGTGTGTGTGTGTGTGTGTGTGTGTGTGTGTCTCCCCATCCCCCAGAATTACCTTCTTACCCTGGAACTCTCTTCTCTTGTTTGTGGGTCTCTCCCAATTTCTGTAGCTTTGACTACCCCATCCCACCATGCAGATTTGAAACCAGGGCGGCCCTTTGCACAGAAATTAGCTGTAATAACGGAATTTATGTTAGTGTAAAATTAAGTTGATAATAATTCTCTTTAATAAATGAAATAGGCTATATTGTATCTTGGAGAATTTTTGCAAGAATATTTGACTTGAAGGTTTCTGCAGCAGCAGATGACCAAGGAAAAAGAGAAGGAATGATGCTCCGTTGTCCTCAAGGTCTGCGCTCAGCGGTGCTGAGAGGCCCCAGTGGAGGACTCTGCCTTTGGGGAGACATCGGCAGGGCACGAGAGAGACCAGCTCCTTTCCCTCTCACCCCCACTCCATCACTTAAACTTTTCAGAAAAAGAAAAAAAAGATAATGAGCTCTTGGTTCTGGTTTTGTTCTTTTCTGTTTATGGTTAAACCTGGTTTTATGTTGCAAACGTAACCTAGAAATGCCCAGTTGGTCCTTAGCCACCCACCCCGTTTTGGGTGAGATTTTAAATTAAAAGTGACTCAGGTTCACTCTTTAACTTAATCCTAAAAGTGTGTGTTTTCTTTAGATTTATCACTGTATAAAATTTTGATTGAATTTGTTAAAATCCCAAACTAGATAAGTTCCAAATAGGAATGGTATTTACTTACTGGTCTCCTGCAAAGACAAATACTTCCTTTCTTCTCTCTGCCCCTTTGTATGCTGGGATTTAGCCCGAAGCAAATATTTACAGAGTAATTATGTGCCTGCAACAGGGGCTGCTATGGCAGTGTTGACACAGCCACCACCGTGGCTCTAGGAGCAGGACGGCCACAATTAAGACTCAAGTCCTGAGCCTTTCATCGAAGTTTTCTGGGAAACACCATCCTCTGGGTTTCTTTGTGATTTTTTTTAGATGTGCGTTCATATTCTAGCCAGCTCTCGCCACATTGACCAAAGTAGCACAAACCTGAAAACATCAAGGGGTGAAGTAGGTGTGCATCAGGTCACACTCGGCAGTGAAGTCCCTGCTCCTCTGCTCGTATGCTAGGCCTCTCTGCTTCTGACACAAATAATCGTATTCTGCGCAATTGTCATTGAAAACGTGCTTCCTTTTGAGTTGCACTTTAAAAAACAAACAAGCAAGCAAAAAAAAACAAAAAAACCAGGGTACTGTTGGAGTTTTGGGGAATCTACTCATGAGCTCACTCAGTCTTTCATGAGCCAGATCCCCTCTGCCCCCTCTCCATCAGAAGTAAGGTGCCCATGCCCTCCCTCTCCACCCAGTGACCATGTTAAAAGGTGACCCCATTCTCTCTGGGGAAGACCAGAGCAGCGGGATTCATCTGTTAGCCTCTTGTTCAGCATCATTTGAAGTGTTGTCCTGGTTGAGATCAGCTTGAGATGAATTTTACTACAAATTATCTGAGTGTGATTGTATTTCCTTTTCCAGATAGTGATTAAAAAGTGGTCCATCCCTTGTCCTGTGGCCCTAAGTTGCATCGATGGAGTGTTCCAGGTGATAGTTTTTAAGCTCTTTTATTTTTAATTTTTCAACTAAAAACGAAATGGGAGATCAATGATTATTTTTTCTAATTAATGAAAAAGTTATGGTTGCATTGCGTTTTAGAACTGTGCTTTGAAGTGATCTGATCTGAAAGTGTAGTGGTAATAAATTCGTCATATTTGTTGCAGTATTCTGACTTTAATAGCTATTGGTTTCTCTTTTCCCCTCCATACTCTTAAACAGATTTCCAACGCTACAGATGACTGTAAACCAAAGCTCTTTCATTTCTCCAAAGAGGTGTGTAACTTATTAACAGATACTTTCGGTTGATTTTTCACATTTCAAGTTTTAAGAGATTTGTGTAACAGGGTCTCTCAGGTCTTTATACCTGTAACTAATTGATTTTCATGAAAGTGCTAAGTATAGGATTGCCTACCAGAAGAATAATATTATTTAACACAGGGTGGCCCATTATGAAGCAGCCGCCTTTTTCTTTTCTTTCTTTTGGCCTGCCTTTAAATGGAGCCTGTTTTAAATGGGCCTTTGCCTAAAAGAACAGATTTACCAAATGTCTGGTCTGGCCAGCACGGTCCTCTGTGGGTACGGCTTTCCTGTTGCGCTCTGGACTTGTAAAGCTAAATCGCCAATTACATCAAAAACTTCTCCCCTGTGAGCGGGACTTTGGTCTTTAGCTAAACAGCCCCATCGTTGGACCAGCAGTAGAGTACTGCCAATACTCCTGAACAGCATTCCGAGGGGAGATTTATGATGCTCAGAGCAGAGACCAACAGACCAAGTCCCATGCCCGCTCTGAGAGCGCTGTAGGATCCTGGAATTGCCTGGAAGATTCTCTGAGCCTGAGCAGAGAAACAGGAATCTGCTTGGTCCCTGCTTTGTTGTTTTGTAGGCCCCGGGAGCTAGGCTTTCCTACTCACTGCCCAGCCTTTTTAGAATAGAATGCTAATGTGGTTAGTCCTCCCCTCCGTGCAGAACTTTCCGATGCAGCTCCAGTTTTTAACTGAGAAATGTCTCTCCAGCCTCACAAGGGAGGTCACCACATCTTTCACACGGCGAAGCCCTCCACAGGCCTTAAAGATCTAGGTAGGGTAATTGACAAGCTGGGAAACGGAGCAGTATCTGAAACAGAATGTGTGACTTAAACTCTCATTCCCTAAGGCAGCTTCAGGGAATGCGACTTCCCAGGTAGTTCCTCATCTGGAAGTTCTTTTGGTGAAGAGCCTAAAGCCGGCTAAGGGGAAATATTTTTAGACCAGAAAAGAGAAATCATTGCCATCCATTTGTTAAAGAGAGTACTTTAATTTCGAGGGTTACTTAGGCTTGCTAGTTTTCTCTGGCTCTTGTTAAATATTCTAATAATAATTTTTAAAGAAACTATAGGCTTATGTATTGCATGGGATCCCATGGAGTTTTTCAGGTCTAGAATTAATGATCTTTGTGTTCATTAAAAAAGACCTTGGTGAAGGATTCTGGCAGTACAAGATGTGGTTTCTATTTTTAGTACTTGCTTGCACACTGAATAAGTAAAAGCAGATTCAAAAGCATTGGAGTTATTGCTACTTGGGGTAACGAGGTGTATTTAAATTGTACATACCTTAATAATGACTGGAAATTATAATAAAATGTCTTTAAACGTAGCTACTTATATCTTCTCTGAATTATTTTTATCTTATCCAAATAATGTAGAAGGTGGTGGTTGTAATAAAGCAACATGGTATTAGCGACCAGCCAGAAACTGCTCAGGTCAGAACAATCAAGCCACCGACCTGTAAGTCCCAGTGTTTGCTGGTGACTGTAGAGCTCCTCCCCCACCCCCTCAAAAGTCTTATAAAGAGATCATTCATAAAAGATGAAATAAATCCGACCAAGTTGTTGTTTTTTTTTTTAAGAGAACTTTATTTCGGGGCTGACAAGGTGGCTCAGTTGTATTGTTGGGCCACCAGGCCCGATGACCTGACCCTGCACTCATGGTAGGAGGAGAGCACTGGTTCCCAAAGTTGGTAGGAGAGCACTGGCTCCCAAAGTTGGTAGGAGAGCACTGGCTCCCAAAGTTGGTAGGAGAGCACTGGTTCCCAAAGTTGGTAGGAGAGCACTGGCTCCCAAAGTTGGTAGGAGAGCACTGGCTCCCAAAGTTGGTAGGAGAGCACTGGCTCCCAAAGTTGGTAGGAGAGCACTGGCTCCCAAAGTTGGTAGGAGAGCACTGGCTCCCAAAGTTGGTAGGAGAGCACTGGCTCCCAAAGTTGGTAGGAGAGCACTGGCTCCCAAAGTTGGTAGGAGGAGAGCACTGGCTCCCAAAGTTGGTAGGAGAGCACTGGCTCCCAAAGTTGGTAGGAGAGCACTGGCTCCCAAAGTTGATAGGAGGAGAGCACTGGCTCCCAAAGTTGATAGGAGGAGAGCACTGGCTCCCAAAGTTGGTAGGAGAGCACTGGCTCCCAAAGTTGGTAGGAGAGCACTGGCTCCCAAAGTTGGTAGGAGAGCACTGGCTCCCAAAGTTGGTAGGAGAGCACTGGCTCCCAAAGTTGGTAGGAGAGCACTGGCTCCCAAAGTTGGTAGGAGAGCACTGGCTCCCAAAGTTGGTAGGAGAGCACTGGCTCCCAAAGTTGGTAGGAGAGCACTGGCTCCCAAAGTTGGTAGGAGAGCACTGGCTCCCAAAGTTGGTAGGAGAGCACTGGCTCCCAAAGTTGGTAGGAGAGCACTGGCTCCCAAAGTTTTCCTCTCACCTCTACAAGTGCTTAGCGGCGTGGGTGTGTGGGCGCACACATACACAAAATTTTAAAAAAATGTAATTAAACCAAAAAAAATAATAACCAAGTAGCAAAATGGAGTAGCTTTTGTCTTCTAATAATTTTGTCTTCTAAAATTGTTTTCAGAGTATTTACGCCGTACCAACCATGGCTTTTTCATTTCTCTGCCACACCTCCATATTGCCCATTTACTGTGAGCTTCGAAGGTACTGTGGAACGCTGGGAATGTGCATTATTTATGGGGCTTGTGGATTGGATTGCGTTCTCACTTAGGAAACCTCCTCTATTTTCGTGATTCTAAGCATCAGTTAAAAAGCAGACAGGACGGCCAAGAGCTAATTCTGCTCTCACTGAGATTGATGCCAGTGACGCCATCTTTGCCTGAGTGTCCACTTATGATTCTGATGTGTAGTCTTTGATGAACTCTTGGTTGTCCAAAGAGTCCCAACTGGCCTGGGAGATACTTGTTCCTTCAGACAGGATTCGGATCCCTGGCTTTATCAATGTCTACCACTTTTGTGTTTCAGCCCCTCAAAGAAGAGAATGCAGAATGTGACCAATACAGCAATTGCTTTAAGCTTCCTGCTCTACTATGTGTCTGCACTCTTTGGATACCTCACTTTTTATGGTGAGTATGTTCTTAACTCTAGGTGACAAAGGAAGCACAGGCAACCTCATGCCTGTAGCTGTCTTCCCACCTTTCCCTAGTAAGTTCATCTGTCAGGCCACGTGTCAGCACTGTGGCGACCTTGTCACCTCCTCTCTCTGACAGAGGTGAGTCAGGCTTAAGAAAAATAAATTCATGGGAAAGTTCCCTCTTTTCAGATTTTGGTTTTGATTTTCAATTATGATGGTATGTATGTGCGTGTCTGCATGTGAGTTTGTGCATGTGAGTGGAGTACCTGTGGGGGCCAGAAGAGGGCACCAGGTACCTGGAAGCAGGCATCTGTGAGCCACCCAACTTTAATGTCAGTACTCTGCAAGAGTACTACACGGTCTTGATGGCTAAGTCATCTAACTCCTAAAATTTTTCTTAAACTTTTATGTCAAATTTCAAACATATTGGTATCTCTATAAAATAGTGATTTGGGTCTTTTAAAATTGCATGTTCAGAACCAGGCATGGTGATGCACACCTTTAATCACAGCACTTAGGAGATAGAGGCAGGTGGATCTCTGGGAGTTAGAGGCCAGCCTGGTCCACATAATGAGTACCAGGACAGCCGGAGATACATAGTAAGACCCTGTCTCGAAAAAGTAGAAGGGGGATCACATATTCAGTATGTTCGAATCTAGATGATAAACTTAGAGGTTAGGAGAGTAAACCATCTCAATAATTACAAAGGGCCAACTCCAGAAAGCACGAGACAGTACAGTGGACTCAACTGTCAGACATCTCTGCCTTCCGACTTCATTTCTACAGCATGTGCTAAAACGCATTACTGCCTCTGCTGCGCCAGGGTCTTTCTCTGTAAGTTTCTTAGGCGCTTGTAAAATTATAAAGCATAAGCAAAATTCTCTTATTTATTTTGGAAGTGTTTCCTGCATAGTTTGTTGAGTTTTTTTTCCTCTTTCAACAAGAATGTCGAGAACAAAAACAAAGCCTAGAACAAGAAAGAAAATATGAGCAACATTTGTGAACAATCACATCACGACACACGGCCACTCAACTCGCCCAATTTTGAATGTATTCTTCAGCTTATAAATGTTTTTATAGTAACTGCAAGTGAGCGGCTGTTCTTCTTGGGATGCTTAGCTGCTGATGACCTGCTTGATGGCTTTGTGCCCCTTTCAAGTCTGAGACTCCTGTGGTCGCCAGCTGTGGGCCTCTTTAATGCTTACCTCCCAGTTTCCCCAAGCTCCATGTCTTCTTATACCACAACATTTCCCAGGCCCATTGAGGAGAATACTTGTTTGGGGATCCAACAAATCTGGGTTGTGTAATTAACTGCCATTCCCTAACTAGCTCTGTGACCTTGAGGGGAGCCTCTACCTTGAAGCATCTTCAACTCCTAATCTATAATACATGCATAACTGCATAGGGTTGCAGCAAGGCAGAAGTGAGTTCTATATAAATCCTGCTATGGTATTTGGCACGCAATAGTCCTTCTCTGGTGTAGGAGGTCCTTCTGTATTTGTGTTGCTTTCATTGGTTATTAAAGAAACTGCCTTGGCCTAGTTGATAGGGCAGAACTCAGGTAGACTGGGAAGACAGAACAGAATTCTGGGAGGAAGAAAGCAGAGACAGGCAGACACCATGATTCTCCTGCCTGAGACTGACGCTGGTCTTGATGGCCAGGACATGAATGTACAGTCTCTGCTTACACAGTGGTGATTCAGTTGAGCATTGCTCAGTTTCCATGAGTTTGTGGGCTTTCTGCAATTAGTGTTGTTGTTGATTCTAACTTTAAGCATGATGGTCTGAGAAGACACAGGGGTTATTCCAATTGTTTTGATTCTGTTAGATTTGCCTTGTTACCAAGTATGTGATCGATTTTGGAGAAAGATCCAGGTGCTGAGAAGAAGGTATATTCTTTTGTGTTTGAGTGAAATGTTCTATAGATGTCTGTTAAGCCCATTTGAGTTATAACATCTGTTAGATCCTTTATTTCTCCATTGTTTCTGTCTGGCACATCTGTCCAGTGGTGAGAGTTGGGTATTGAAGTCTCCCACTATTAGTGTGTGATACTCGATATGTGATTTAAGCTTTAATAATGTTTCTTTTGCAAATGAGAGTGCCATTTGGTATGGTATCTGGGCCATAAATGTTTAGAATTGAGACTTCATCTTGATGGATTTCTTCTGTGATGAATATGAAATGAGCTTCTTCATCTCTTTTGACTAATTTTAGTTTTAAGTCTATTTTGTTAGATATTAGGGTAGCTACACCAGCTTGTTTCTTAGGTCCATTGGATTGGAAAATCTTTTCCCAACTCTTTACTATGAGGTAATGTCTGTCTTTGTAGTTGATGTGTTTCTTGTATGCAGCAGAAGGATGGATTTTGTTTTCATATCTAATCTGTTAGACTGTGTCTTTTATATGCAAATCGAGTCCATTGATATTAAGAGATATTAATGACCTGTAATTGCTAGTTCCTGTTATTTTTGTTTTTGTTATTTTGGTGGTGGTATGGGTGTATGTTTCTCTTTGGCATTTGTTGGTGTGGGATTATCTATTACCTGTGTTTTTGTAGGTGTAGGATTGGAGTTTTTCTTCTAGTAATTCTGTAGGGCTGCATTTGTGGATACATATATACATATTGATTAAATCTTGTTTTGTCATGGAATATCTTGTTTTCTTAATGTTGATTGAAATCTTTGCTGGATATAGTAGTCTGGACTGGCATCCGTGGTCTCTTAGTGTCTGTATAACTCCTGACCAGGACCTTCTGGTTTTCATTGTTTCTATTGAGAAGTCAGGTGTAATTCTGATAGGTCTGATTTATATGTTACTTGGCCTTTTTTCTTTGAAGCTCTTAATAGTCTTTCTTTATTCTATATGTCTAGTGTTCTGATTATTATGTGGTGAGGGGTCTTTCTTTTTGGTCCAGTTCATGTTTTGTAACCTTCTTGTATTTTCATAGGCATGTCCTTCTTTAGGTTGGAAAACTTTTCTTATATGATTTTATTGAGTATATTTCCTGTGCCTTTGAACTGGACTTCTATCTTTGGTAGTCTGTTGTTTATGCTTGCATTTTTAGTCCCTGATCATTTACCCAGATTTTCTTTTTTTTATTTATTTATTAAAATTTTCCACCTCTTCCCATCCTCCCACTTCCCTCCCATTCCCCCTACTCCTCTTCCCCCCCTCTCCAGTCCTAAGAGAAGTCAGGGTGCCCTGCCCTGTGGGAAAGTCCAAGGCCCTATCCCCTCCATCCAGGTCTAGGAAGGTGTGTATCCAAACAGACTAGGCTCCCAAAAAGCCAGTACATGCAGTAGAATTAAAACCTGGTGTCATTATCATTGGCTTCTCAGTCTGCCCTCATTGTCAGCCACATTCAGAGAGTCTGGTTTGATCACATGCTCGTTCAGTCCCAGTCCTGCTGGCCTTGGTAAGCTCCCATTAGATCAGTTCCACCGTCTCCGTGGGTGGACACACCCCTTGTGGTCCTGACTTCCTTGCTCATCTATTTCCAGATTTCCCTCGGTTTGTGGTTTGTTTTGTTTTGTTTTTTTAATTGCCTCTATTTCAGTTTTTAAGTCTTGACCATTTCTTTTATCTGTTTGTTTGCTTTTTCTTTGTTCTTTAAGGGATTTATTGATTTCTTCTAATTTTTTAGTTGTCTTTCCCTCTATTTCTTTAAGGGAATTTTTTATTTCCTCTTTAAGGGCCTCAGTCATCTTCATAAAGTTATTTTTAAGGTAGTTTTCTGCTTCATCTGCATTGAGTTGTTCAGGTCTTGCTATTGTGGAACCACTAGTTTCTGGTGGTGCTGGTTTGCTCTTTATGTTGTTGAGTGGATTCTTGCACTGTTGTCTTTCCATCTCTTCCTCCAATTAGAACAAATAGAGCCTGTGTTTCAGGGGGTCCCTTTTCCTCCGGTTGGTGTAAGTGGGGGCCATGGCTCTGTTAGTAGCTCCTTCAGGTGTAGGCAGAGGAGAGCCTTTGGTGATCATTCCTCTAGATGCCTACGGGCCCAAGGCTGAGATGGTCATTCCCCCTGGTGTTGGCGGGGCTGAGGCTGAGGCTCTGTGATCAGACACTTTCTGGAGGCCACGGCTGTCATCGTGACCTCATTGCTGCTCATATTTCTCCTCCCAGTGATCTGGCCTTGTCCAGCCCTTCGCACTGCTGCTTAAGCTTTTCCTCCCAGCAGCCTGGCCTGGCCCTCCACACTAATGGTCGTGCTTCTCCTCCCGGTGGTCCTTCCTCGGTGTTTTAAGCAGATACAACACCAGTGGTACAAGTGACTTACAAAAATCACCATCAGGTCCTTTCTGAAATTTGTGAAGCTTTCTTTGAGTTTAAATAAGTGTGTAATAATTGCTCCTTACATATATTAAGGCCCAGCTAAGAATGTGGGGTAGTTGTATAGTGGTGGTTGGCTCAGAAGGTTTTCCCCTTGGGAAAGTAGAATTTCTAATAAGTGTAGTTCTTAATACTTCTGGAACTGAATGGAATCTTTATCCAGGACTCTGAAGCCTAGTTAATATCAAACTTCTGTCAGATTAAAAGGATCTATAAGTATCAACCTACATTAATAATATTGGTTCTAATCACAGATATTAAGGAGGGAAAGTGTCCCTGTGGTGAACTAGGCTGGTGCCCAAACATTAAGTAACCAGGCCGTTTTAATGTCTGTGAGGTTGTTAAGCAAGAAGTGTTAATAGCTCATTTTATGATTCAGAAAATGGAGATAAAATAGTTTGCCATATTTGTCCAAAGACTCCCAAGTATCTCACAGATTTAGAAATAGATTCCAGATTTCTTGGTTCTTCCCAGTTCTCGTACCTAGTCCCATTCTTCATTCTGTAACTTCCGTCTGCGGCACTGTAGACAACCTCGTTTCTCTACGGTGCCCGTGAGGACCACCTCCACTAGCTCAGAGCCCGTTATATAGTGGTTATAGCGGTGGCTTTCTGCTTTTGTGTTCTGGTATTTGTCTTCCACTCTGTACTTGTGTGTGATTCAGGTCACCACACACTCCTCTTTCCCTCTTACTTTCACTCCTTAGTGCTGCAGCCAAATACCTGAGGCGTGAAGCAGCCGGAGGAGAAAGGTTTTTTGTTTTTTTTTTTTTTATTGTGGTTCCCAGTTCACAGTTATAGTCCATCATGGCGGGGAGGGCACAGTGGCGGGAGCTGGCAGAAGAATCAGGAGCAATGAGGCCTTGCCCTGCTTGCTCTCTCCTTTTTATACAGTCCAGGGCCCTGGGATGGTGCCGTCCACCACTGAGTGTCCCCGCCTCAACTGAATTCATCAAGATAACTCCCATAGGCATTGACCATTGAAATTAACCAATCCCTAAGTGATTGTACTTTTAGCTTGTCTGATTCAGTCCAGACCCTGTGCCAGCTGTCTTGCTGAGTCTCGAGGGCCTCTCCAGCTCATCCTCTCTCCACCCTCTTTGTCCTGCTCATGATGTCTGCACTGGAGTGCTGACTGGAGCAGCCCCTTCCTCAAACACGTGTTCCCTTTGCTACCACAGGCTTCGGTTCTAGAAAGTCTCTTCCGTGGCTTTGAGTGTCAGCACACACATCAGCTTGCCCCATGCATTCAGTTAACCTTGAGTCCATGGATCATTGTCATCTGAGGACACAGGAATAAGGCTCAGAGAAGCTGCTAGCAGGTAGTGGGGTTTGAATGTACACTGTCATCTCAGCGTAGAATCACCGTAGCTCTTTGTTAAAACTTCCGTCTGTCACTCGGATTTGTACATGGTGTATACACTTCCTTTTGTGTCTTTATGGGGTCCTCGTATCTCTTAAGACCTAGCAAAGCAGAGGCACATTTGATGGAGGAGGGTCATCTGTCTATTGGTTAAAATTTGATTTTTTGGATTTCTAAAACCCCGTTCCCTCAAATGAAACAGCCCCATTCTAGTCTAAGTCCAAACTGGTCTTTGGCCATAGGTCCTGAGGTGCGGCGTGATCACCCTTCTTCTTTCTCAGGTGACCTGGGCAAGGAAAACCATGTAAATGGAAGGAAACTGCCAGGCAGAAGGCGGGGTCAGTGTCTCTCAGTCCTGTCTCTCTCTCTGTCCTGACCTAACAAGCCATTTTCTTAACGTAACATTTTTTCTTATGCAAGATGGAAACAGACACAGCTGATCATATGCACAAGACACTATACAGACTATAGACACTACCCCTAAAAGTGGTCAGCACTGTGGGCTTTGAGAAAACGCTGGTATAGTGGGAAAGCATGTGAATGTGGGGTGCTCTGCTCCCCCCGTTTTCAGGTGAACTGCCCAGCACTTGTGAGCCTACACATCTCATATTGCCATGGTGACCAATTTCAGCAGTGCCCGTGCAAGCGCTTTGTTAAAATTATGGCCGAGTTCTAAGGAATTTTGATTTGGTTTATGTTTTATTTTATCTTGTTTTTATGACTGGGTTTCACTAGTTTGGAACTTGTTAGGTAGACCAGGCTAGCCTCAAAGTTACAAAGATCCATCTGCCTCTGCCTCCCCATTGCTTTGATAAAAGCTATGCACCACCATACCTGCTTAAGGAGATACTTTTAAATACTATTGTTTTGTCCTAACTTTAGAGATTCTGTGTGTCCTGGTTTCAAATTTTTCTAAAAGAATACAAAAGAGTGGACGTGGGCTAGTGGGATGTCTCAGCAAATAAAAGCTCTTATCACCAAGTCCAGTGACCTAAGTCTGATTCCCAGGACCCACAGGGTAAAAGGTGAGAACCAACTCCTGCAAGTTGTCCTCCAAGCTCCACGTCCACGTGCGTGCGGTGGCAGGCACACCCAAATAAGTAAATAAATGTAATGCATTTTAGAAAGAAGTGTACATCTCAAGACAATATTAAGTATCTTTGTATTTCATAGCAGAGAGAAAAGGGCCAGAAATGAATTTCAGAATGGGATCTAAGCCTAGTATGATCCAATAATCCAACAGAAAATAATTTTGCTATTATTGATATAGTGGCACATAGTTTACAATGTGACCCTGATTGCTGCTGCTGTTGTTTTAATTTATTTACAGACAGAGTGGAGTCAGAATTGCTACAAGGCTATAGTAAATACTTGCCACATGACGTTGTTGTCATGGCTGTGAAGTTATGCATACTGTCTGCTGTGCTTTTGACAGTCCCTCTAATCCACTTCCCTGTAAGTATGCCTAAAGGTTTTGTTGCTTAGTGTCGTGACTCCCTAATACGGCAACACTAATTCTTTGCAGACCAGAACCTTTGAATCACATCTAGTCTTGTGTATCTTATTCATTTGTCAAGTAATTGATCCAAGACCTCATACTAGCATATGGTCTCATGAAAGCACAAAAATAACAGTGAACCTCCAAGCTAATTTGTGCTTTCTGAGATTTAGTTTAGATTTACCTCTCTCTCAGTTTTGTTTCCAATTTAGAGACTATAGTTCTAAAGGGTTTTTGTCAGGGGGGTTGTCTTTCTGTATTCTGTTTTCAAAAGAATGTGTACAAAGAAGAGAGAGTCGAGTCAGCAGAAACAAGCCCCTCTTGGTCTAGTCCAGGTCGCTTCCCACAGGGAGTTCATGCTTAGGCTTGGTGCTTGCTCTAGAATTTAAGGGGCGGAACAGATTGCCATTCTGTATCCAGTCGCTGCACATGAGAATCCTAAGAATTTCCATAGAGATGAAACCAACGGCAATGGGTAGAAATGCTTCGGTCCGGGTGTCTTGGACTCATGTGAGTTTCTAAAAACCAGGGCCTTCCAGAATTCTTGCCCCTCCCTATGAGACTGCAGGGCCAGGGGTCCAGCCAGGGCCGGATAAACTTGTGGGCTGTGGTTGCCGGTGGCCTGCCCTAGCAGTGGAAGCTGTGGAAACCGGTTCTTTGTATTTCCATGCCGTGGAACAGATAACAGAAATAAAACAGAACATGGTATTTCTTTTCCATACCATGGTTTATTTTTTTCCTCTTGGAAGTTTGTTTGCCTGTTGAATTTAATGAAAATTGTTCTTTGTGATTTCATAACACAGTGTTACTGCTTGTAATTTTTTAAATTACAGAACCTAAAAAAAATTGCCTGTGAAACTTTTGTGTGGAATTTAAGAAAAATAATTCTTATGAAGCTCGCTCAGAAAGGTTTATGTGTGTAAAAACACTGCATAATGATAGTTTATGCTGTGTCTAGGGAATATAAATGATCTGGGGTAAAAATATTATGGTTACTATACATGTGTTTCTCTAAGCAAATGCTATGCCTTTGATCCTTCCCTTTGCCTAAATGTCTTTTTCCCCCCTGTTATATAGGCCAGAAAAGCTTTAATGATGATACTTTTCTCGAGTTTTCCGTTTTCGTGGATTCGGCATTCTCTGACCACACTAGCGCTCAACATTATCATTGTTTTACTTGCAATCTATGTTCCTGACATTAGGAATGTATTTGGTGTAGTTGGTAAGTTTCCATTAAAAAAAATCATGTACTGAAAGAGACAGGGGAGGGTGTCTCAGTGGTAGCGCACACGGGCAGATGGCTTCGGTTTGCTTTCTAGCTTGGCAGAAATAGAAGGGGTAATAAAATCCTTGCCCTCACAGCTGAATCCAACGGCCTCTTGGTTTTCTCCTTTCTACCTTGTAGGTGCCAGTACATCAACATGCTTGATCTTTGTGTTCCCAGGGCTGTTTTATCTGAAACTCAGCAGAGAGGATTTTCTCTCACCGAAGAAACTTGGGGTAGGTTGTTCTCAACTGTCTCCTTTAAGGCCTCCATATTAAGAAATAGTTTGTCATCTTTTTTATCACTGCATCTATGTCTAAAATGTCAGCATGTATCTTAGTGCATAAAGGACATTTTGGAGTCAGGTGCGATGCTCATGCCTGTAATCCCAGCTCTTAGGAGGCTGAGGCAGGAGGAGTGCCGAGTGTTTAGGGATAGCCTGAGCTACACCTCCGAGAGGGGCAGAGGCTCGCCCTCACTGTCTGCTTTGTCTCCACAGGCACTGCTCCTGCTCGTCACTGGTGCCTTGGTCGGGAGCTTCAGTTTAGCCCTCATCATTTTTGACTGGGTCAACAATGAGAAACATAATTTTCTATTATAAAGAATAATTTACCTCTATAAGCAAGAAGGAATCATTGTGGAAGGCATTGGATATGAAAATTACACTCAGGGAAATTATTACCAGCAAAGCAGGACAGAGCCTCAGTATGGGGCAGAAAGTTGGCATTTAGTCACTTTTTTAAACCCCAAATTAGAAAAACTCTCAATGTTCTTACATACATTGAGTCATTCTTTTGTGTGGAAGTTTTGTTTTGTTTCATTTTTGAGACAGGATCTCAAAGCTTTGACCAGGCTGGCCTTGAACTCACAGCTGTCCGCCTGCTGCTGCTTCATGAGTGCTGGCGTTAAAGGTGTGCGCCACCAGCCTGGTGCATTCCTGCCATTTGTGACTTTAAAAAAATAAGTAGCCTTTATTTTTTTAGAATAGTTTTATGTTTCCAGGCATATTGAGTAAACAAAATAAGGGATTCCATGTGACTCCCTACCCCAACCTCCAGCTTTGCCTGATACGGACGCCTGGTGTCAGGAGAGCACACGTTATATATGCCCAGGGATGCTCTTGGCCACCACTGATCTTTTGACCAGAAGGCCATGATTGGGATCATGTAGGACCGTGTATCATGTTGAGACTGACTTCTTTGATTTAATAGCTCGTTTCCTCTTCATTCTGAATAATATCCCATCATAGGGATGAATCAAGTTTGTTGATCCACTCACCCTTGGAAGACCTTCCTACTGCTTCCAGGTTTTGCCAACAATCAATAAAGGTGCTAAAACTGTTTGTGTACAGGGTTTTACATGGTCATGTTGTCAGCTGGAGTGTGTATGTGTGTGCGTTAAATACCGAAAAGCACATGCTGCATCATAAGCGTGTGTTTAGTCTTATTAGAAACTGCCAGACTCTCCCAAAACTGTTGAAACATTTTGTATTATTGCTAGCAGTGAGTGACCGTTCTGTAATCCCGCATCGTCACCAGCTTTTGGTGTTGGGAGTGCGGTGTGCTGAGTTCCCGCCACTTGACTGGGATGTGGTGGCAGCTCTGCTGTGCGATTCTAATGGAATGAAATGGGCACCACACATGCTTCTGTGACCAACCACTGCAGATTTTCTTAGATGAGAGGCTAATTCTTTTGCCCAGTTTTGAATTGAGTTGTGTGGGGCTGGAGAGATGGCTCAGCCTTTAGGCTAGGCTCACAACCAAAAATAAATTGGGTTGTGTGTTCTTTGTTTAGTTATACATGTGCATGTTGAATGCTTATCTTTTATGAAATAGGTAGGTTGCAAAAAATTCTCTCAGTCTGGGCCTTGTCTTTCCATTTTATTTTTGTTTTTTTGAGACACGGTTTCTTTGTGTAGCCTTGGCTGACCTGGAACTCGCTCTATAAACCAGGTTGGCCTTGAACTCACAGAGATTCACCTGCCTCTGCCTTTTGAGTGCTGGGATTTAAGGCGTGCACCACCACTGCCTGGCTCCATTTTTCTAACAAGCTTTCACAGAACAATTTTTTTTAAATATAAAGGATCAGGCCGGATGATGGTGGCACATGTCTTTAATTCCAGCACTTGAGAGGCAGAAGCAGGTGGATCTCTGTGAGTTCAAGGCCAGCCTGATCTGCAGAACTAGCTCCAGGACAGTTAGGGTAATTACACTGAAAGACCCCTACCTAGCAGCATTAAGTTAGCAGCAGCAATAACGCTATTTTACAAGGCTTAAAGTTTGAGTAGTATAACTAAAAGCTAAGACAGGGGAGTTTAACTTAGAGATAAGGGCTGTGGTCAGCTTAGGGGCAGGGGCGCTGAGCAAGGCAAGATATCTCTGGTCAACCATCCGGACTGTCAGCAGGGGACTCGGGGTCCAAAGGAAGAATGGCACCCTAGATAGGCCAGAATAGCATGTATATCTGATTTCTTGGAAACCACAAAATTGTACTCAGTTTGAACCCGAGCCTTGTTTGAATTGCCCAATCAGAACCCTGTAACTATGCATCTCGCTTCTGTTCCCACGCTTCTGCTTCCCTACCCTATAAAAAACCCACTGTTCCAACCTGAAGGTGCGCAAGTCCTCCGAAAGACTTGTTGCCCGCAGGTACCTGTGTTAACTCAATAAACCTCTTGCTGTTGCAGCCGTATGAGTGGCCTCGCTGTTCTTTGGGAGGGTCTCCCCAGACTGAAAGGCAGCCCACCTTGGGGGTCTTTCATTTTGGTGCGTTGGCCGGGAAGTGGAGACCCCTGCCCAGGGATCACCGACCCACCACATCGGGAGGTAAGCTGGCCAGCGATCGTTCTCTGTGAATATCTGTGCTTCTGTGTTTCTGTGTATGCGCATGCGACCGTATCTGAATCTGTATCTGTACTAGTTAGCTAGCTAGAATCAGTATCTGGCAGATTCGCGGAGAAGCTGACGAGCTTGTACTCCCGGCTGCAACTCTGGGAGACGTCCCAGAGTGTCTGGGGCCAAATTTGTGGCCCGTCCGTATTCTGTGAATCCTACCAAAATAGGACTGTTTGGGGCACCCCCGCTGTCTGAAGGGTATGTGATTCTTCTGGGAGACGAGAGATCCGGACTCTCGCTGTCTCCATCTGAAATTTTGCTTTTGGCATCACGCCAAAACCGCGCCAGCGCATCTGTATTGTCTGTGTATTTTTGTGCTTAATATGTTCTTTGTTTTGTATATCTGTTTGTACTCGAGTCTAAATCTGGTACCATGGGGCAGTAAGTAACCATCTCTTTGACCCTAACTCTATGAAAATCCAAAAGGAACGCTGACAGCCTGCCCCTCCTTCACTTCCCTAGGCTGTGCTGCTGAACTGCCCTGCTTGCTGTTGCGAGGGGGGAGGGAGCAGGGCTGTTATCTCCTGCAGCACAGCCTGGAGCCAGGCCTAGGCGGGGCAACCAGCTCCAGCTCTGAGCAAACTTCTCAGCAGGATGCAGGGCGGGGCATGGCAGCAACCCTGGCCCGAGTCAGGGAAGGGGGCAGCTGTGGCCCCCACATCTGCAGGTGAGTCCCCTCCCCGGCCCAGCAGCAGCCACCTTAGCTGTTACCAAGGGCGCCAATACAGAGAAGCTTGAACTGAGTTGAGGCTTCCAGGTGGCCCACCAAACCTGACCTGAGGGAATGCCTCCTGGGGCCTCTGGAATCCCATTCAGAGAAAAGCTGCTAGATTGCTGTGAGTACTGAGGTGGGGTGTGGAAAGCTTGTGCTATACAACTAGGAGCTCACTGTGGACAGAGCTGAGGCTGAAGCCAGGTCCTGGGAGGATCCCCAGTGGGGTTCCCTATGGAGAAGGCTTGTTTTCCCTGGAAAATAAGGTGCTAGAGACTAAATGACAGCCCCCATCTGCAAATGCCATGTAAAACCTTGTGCCAAAGATCTATGGCCCTTGCCCAGGGGAAATAGCTGGTGCTAACGCCAGGGTCACGGAACTAAGGCCTCCTGTGGAGACACATGCCAGCCAGTTGGGTCCAAGCTGGTGCTAATTCCTCCCCACAGGACCCAGTAAGCCTGGGAACCTGCAGTAGGCTATTTCTCTGGGATTGGATACCCTATTAAAAAGCAAAAGGTCCCCTAAAGAACCTGGACCTTTCCGTTTTGGCAGTGGGGCAAGAGATTGCAAGTAAATATCCCTGTGGCTGTTGGTAAATGATGAATGTGGATTCAGGAGTGGCAGGTAATGGAGTAAGCTGACATTAAAAGGGCCTACCAGCCCTGATAACATCTGTCTTCTGGGGATACTCTATACCAGTCATCATGTGTTGCATCCAGGTAAAAGCCTCTGGTTTAAAAATTGAAAAAATTAAATTAAGTCACTTTAAAATAATATGCTTATAAAAAACTACAGATTGTTGGTTTTTATATTTCTTACTATGCAGTGTGTCCAGATGAAAATAAATTCAGGCCTGGCACAGGGCCAGGGCCATATGAACAGCCCAGCTGAGCTTCTAAGCCAGCCCATGTTTAGATCTAAATTTAACACTTGTCTGCTCACAATGCTTGTGATAAGGAGGGGACCCCGCCCACATGGCCACATGGCAAAGATCTGCTAAAGCCTCTCACCCCACCACAATTGCAAGGGGGTGTTACTAAATGATGAAATAGAGATAAAATGGCCCTTTTGACTCTTTATAATGTTTATGGATATTTAAAAAAAACATGGCAAAGATTCTCATTCATTATTAATATAAAAAGGTACATTTTAGGTTGTTTTCAGATTCTGTCTATGATAATAAAAAGGATGTCACTAAGTTTTTAAGGTAATATGTTATCTGATTCTGAAAATCCACCATGCTAATGTTCAAAGTAGCTGTAAGCATAAATTGTCAAATGATATTTTTAATTTTGGTCAGTTTTACAGGAATAAGATAAAATCTCAGAATTGTTTAATTTGCATTTCCCTGATGATTAAGGATGTTATATTTAAGCAAATTTTAAATATCTTTCAGTCATTTCAAGTTCATTTTTTGAGAATTTACAGTTTTGGTCTGTGACGTAATTGTACTGAAATATTTATTTTTATGAGGATTAAGCTTCTAAATTCCTTATATGGTTTTAACATAATTGATAAAGACACCTTTCCTATTCTACAGGCTGATATTATGTTCTGTTAATTATATCCTTTGTTATACAAAAAGCTTCTCAGTTCTGGAGATTTCAATTACTGATTGTTTCCTTTAATGTCTACGCTACTGAGGCTATGTTCAAAATTCTATTTATATTGTTGCCCTTATGTTAAGGTCTTTAATTTGTTTGGATTTCAGTTTTGTGCATAGAGATAAATATGGATCTATTTTCATTCTTCTACATGATAATGTCTAATTAATTCTTAAAGGGAGAAACTGACAGTCAAAATGTTGGGCTCATGGCAAATCTCAGGGGGGGGCTGCAAGGCACCCCACTAATTCGGCCAAGATAAGAGAGGTTCTCCAGGGGCCAGTTAAAATCTGTGTTCCTTAAATGATTAATAAAAGTTTACAAGCATTTTTACCCAACCTCTAAAGGTCAGCAGACAGCAGTAGTCATGGCCTACATAGGACAGGCAACATCAGATATAAAAAAAGATACAGCAAATAGATGGGTTAAAAGATTATACTTAGTAAAGATTTAGAAAAAAAATGTTAAACAAGGGACAGAGAAAAAAAGAGAGAGAGAGAGAGAGAAAGAGAGAGACAGGACTCAGACAGATAAGGAGCGAGCCTGGGCAACAGAAGATCAAAGACAAATGAAGAGGGACACTGGAACTGAGTAAAGAATACGAACTGGACACCTTACGAACTATAAATTTGGGAAAAAGACAAATAAATGACTCGTTCCTCCCTGGTCACTTCTGAATGTATGACCAACGCCTTTTGTTGACCAAACGAGGGACTTTTGCTTTCGATGCTGTTTTCAGTTCTGCAGGAGATACAGGCTGCTTGTCTACCTCTGCCTCTACCACGCCCTCCTCACCGGGATGACCACCTCTCCCTGCCCTCACCGCTGAAGAAATCCTCACCTCCTAGCAACTGCCTTGGTGCTGTGCTTGCTCTAAAGCCTGCATGAGCCCTGACTGCTCACTCTACAGTCTTGCTCCCCTCACCCATGTCAGACTGCGATACAGCAGTCAAATGCTACCACAGATGCCCTCCTGTGACAGACTACTGCTCCTGTGCTGGGCTGACGTCGATGGACTATGGATCCTGCCAGCATCTGCATAAAGGACAGGTGAATGGCAAAATGGCAGACTAAGCTGTGCCAGGCAGAGCCGAAAATGAGGGCGAAGCTTGCCTGGGGCACAAGGCTGGCGGTCCAAGCTGAGCAGGCACACAAGACTGAAGGTAAGCGGAAGGCGGGGGCAGCATTGGTGGACAGGAAGCAAATGATCTAGGCCAGTAGCCTCCCTTCAGAGATGGCGGCCCGACCAGAACGCTGAACTTATGGCTTTGATACAAGCTCTACAGATGGCAGAGGGAACGTCTATACTAACAGCAGGTATGCTTTTACCCTCACCTGTATACACAAAGCAATATATATTTGCAGAAATTTTGAGCCTCCAGGAGGCCACACATTTGCCAAAAAAGATAGCCATCATACATTGACCAAGATTGAGACACCCAATATGATGGCTAAAAAAATCATAAAAAAGATCATTCTAAGGTTGGGGATGCCCAAGATAATCATGTCCCATAATAGACCTGCCTTTGTTGCCCAGGTAAGTTAGGGTATGGCCAAGATATTGGGGATCAATTGGAAATTAAGCTTACCAACCCCAAAGCTCAGGTCAGATAGATAAGATAAATAAAATTCTAAAAAAACAAATTGACATAATTGGCCCTGGAGACCAGCAAAAATGACTGGACAGACCTCCCTCCCTCCTGTCCTGTTCTGGGTTCAAAACACCCCGGCATTGTTGCCACTAGTTCTGCTGCCTGGCTAGTTAGCTGCCGCTCATGTATTTGCTGAGAATGGCTGACCTTGATGATGAAATCCTGAGCTCAAGGCTTGCACAGGGCAGGCACATCTGCTATAAGATGGGCTTACATCACCTTTAAGGCTCTTCTTTCCTAAAGTCAGAAACCCACAGGGCTCTGCTCATTTTTTAATGTCTTTTAAAGCACAATATCACACAGCAGAAGCAAAAGGCAATTCTGTTCTCTTCCTCCTCTGTGTGTCTGGGACAGATTGACAGGAATTATTTTGTACTGTTTAAGACTTTTCCAGATCAGACCGTTTTGTGCAGATAACTGCAGAGATAAGCAAACACACCTAAAGCCTCCTTACCTCTTGACAGGTTTTGTTCTTCTAAAGCCTGGGTATTTATGTCCTCATTGGCTGTCCTCTGGCTTTAGGGCTTTTTGTTTTGTTTTAAACATTTGTCATCCTGTATTGCATTTTCTCTCATTGTTTGTTAAAGTTCTCACAATGGACACAACCCTGTACATTTGGATAAAGCTGATGCTACAGGATGCAATGAAAACCCATAAATGCCATGTGGTGCCAGCTGGACCAAAACTGACCTCTCCGGCACATTCTCTGGAGTTGAGGATCAACACTCCCGGTGTCTACAGTAAAAGAGATTTGTCTTCATAATATTAAACTTGTCTCTTATGAGAAGGCATGTGTTTCTTAGGGCTGAGTTAAGCTCTTTGTAGTCAATAGACTATTATTGCCACAGTGTTGGGTGCTATTCTCGGGTCTACAATGGTTCACAATGTCTACCATATAGTTACTTTCAAGCCTCATTCAGACAATTTTGCCAAGAGCTATTCTGCACACCCTAGAGGTGTTCTACTATCTTCTCAACAAAGATAGTTTAAAGGATGGTTTACAAACCGCCTGGTACAATTTATAAAAGACAGACTTTCAGCTATCCAAACCTTGGTCCTCACTCAGCAATATCATCAGCTTAAACAATATGATCCAGAACATGTTAAAAATGCCCGCTAGTTGAATAAATGATTTTATTCAAATTCACAAAAAGAAATGGGGGGATGAAAGACCCCTACCTAGCAGCATTAAGTTAGCAGCAGCAATAACGCTATTTTACAAGGCTTAAAGTTTGAGTAGTATAACTAAAAGCTAAGACAGGGGAGTTTAACTTAGAGATAAGGGCTGTGGTCAGCTTAGGGGCAGGGGCGCTGAGCAAGGCAA
Organism: Microtus pennsylvanicus; assembly: GCF_037038515.1. NCBI lineage: Eukaryota > Metazoa > Chordata > Mammalia > Rodentia > Cricetidae > Microtus > Microtus pennsylvanicus. Next base: position 41,843,498 of record NC_134592.1, on the reverse strand, counting down.
GATATCTCTGGTCAACCATCCGGACTGTCAGCAGGGGACTCGGGGTCCAAAGGAAGAATGGCACCCTAGATAGGCCAGAATAGCATGTATATCTGATTTCTTGGAAACCACAAAATTGTACTCAGTTTGAACCCGAGCCTTGTTTGAATTGCCCAATCAGAACCCTGTAACTATGCATCTCGCTTCTGTTCCCACGCTTCTGCTTCCCTACCCTATAAAAAACCCACTGTTCCAACCTGAAGGTGCGCAAGTCCTCCGAAAGACTTGTTGCCCGCAGGTACCTGTGTTAACTCAATAAACCTCTTGCTGTTGCAGCCGTATGAGTGGCCTCGCTGTTCTTTGGGAGGGTCTCCCCAGACTGAAAGGCAGCCCACCTTGGGGGTCTTTCAACACAGAGAAACCCTGTCTCTAAAAACCAATATATAATCAGGGGCTGGAAAGATTACTCAGTGGCTAAGAGCACTCATTGCTCTTCCAGAGAACTCAGGTTCAATTCCCAGCACTCACATGGCAGTTGACAACTATCTGTAACAACTGTTTCAGAGGATCCAACACCATCTTTTGGCCTCTGCATGCATGAAGCACACACATGGCACATAGACATACATGCATACAAAATACTCATACACATAAAATAAAAAATTACTATATATCGATAAATGAAAGGCAGACAGACACAGACCTGAATCAGCAGAAATAAGGGCCCCAAACAGCGAGGTGTTGATAGTAAGGACCATAGATGAGAAATAAAGAAGACGAGAAGTAAACGAGACAAAAGCAATAGCAGGAACCAAAAGGTCTTCCCTAAACTAAAGGCTTGTGCCAACCCAAGCTAGTTTATTAAATTCAACATCATATACACTGTGTGCCTTGGAGCTAGAGGGGCAAGGTCAGCAGAGAGCTAAGTCAGACATATTACCAAAGAGAACATGGGCTACCTCAGACACAGCTGCCTCAGGACTGAGAACCACAGCCCAGGGGGGAAGAGTCAGGTCCCCAAAACTGTAGCCTTGACTCCTGAGACGTAGGCTCCAGCCCTAGACCCCCTGCCAAGTCCACTCCTAGACAAGAACACGGAACTAAAGTTCTCTGTCCTCTCAGCAGGGCCTCTAAGAAAGTCTTGAGTTGGTCTGTCTCCCACAGTTTATAAAGAATCAATTTCTGTTTTTTAAGAAGTCAGTGTATTACATTTATATATAAATTTGATTGTTAGTGTGTGTGTTAATACTAGTGTCAGTCAGAAACTGAGATTTCTCTATGGGTGTGGCCCTGCCTCCTAGCCTTGCCTGAGATTTTCCTGTTGCTTATGTGAGTTTGAAAGTTCTCCAAACCTCAGTTTGTCACTACAGTATATAACCTTATTCTTAGAAAACATAGTGACAATCTGTCTCATGTTGACTAGAGATTGTAAAACATTGCTTTTGACCACTGAGATGTTTCCCAGCTGGAAGCTTGACTCTGGGTCTCCTCTGCCATGAGGAACCTGTGTAAAGGGTCCCATGTCTGGCTGCCTGACAAAGCCAGGATGCCTAAGTTAAACGCTGTCCTGCCGCAGTTGACTTGTAAAGTAGAGACTTTGATGCAAAGCGCTCGTTTGCATATATGGAAATCCACACTTTTGCAGGTGTCCTCTTGCCTCCCACTCAAGAAAAGAGGCTGAAAGTTTGGCAACAGAGCTTCTCTTTTGAAAAGATCAAAGAGAACGCTGGCAACTTGAGAGCAATGAGTGTAATGGGAAGGCCAGGCTTTGGGTTGGGAAGAGCTGGATTCAGATCTTAATGAAAGCCGTGCAACTCTTAACCTCCGAGTCTACTTTCAATTCCATGAAAGGGAATTAATACCCATCCTCTCCTCTCCTCTCCTCTTCTCTCTCCTTCCCTCCATTCTTCCCTTCCTCCCTCCCTCCCTCCCCACAGGGTTTCTCTGTGTAACTCTCAGAGATCCCCCTGCCTCTGCCTCCCAAATGGGCCACCACCATTTTCATGACTGTAAAGAATTAAATGACCTTTGATTAATTAGATGCAGACCAGCCAGGCTTTCTTACTAGGAGATTGGTTCCCTGCCTGATCCCTATCTGGAGCAATAAAACGAAATAGTTTTTACCCAAGGGCATGGAAGGAAGTCTTGGATTTTCCATTTTCTATCTTGCATAACTTTGACCTTCTGAGTCTCTTTTGCCTTCACCCCCCCAGGAGCTGGCCCCAGAGGCAGAGGTTAGTGCTTTCCCACAGTTCCACGCCAGCTGTGTGCTTCTCCTTGTGCCATTCCGAAGCCAGGCACTGAGCAGGCCCCTAGCACAGGCAAGCCCTCTCGTGCGGCCTTCAGGTCCACTGCTCTGCTCGTACCCTCTTTCTCTGTGTATGAAATAATGCTCATAGGTGTTCAGCTGCTAAAATAAATCTTAACTCTGGTAATACCAAAATAACCCTAAATCTACAACAGATGCAAGGACGCCCCTGGGGGCAAATGTTAAGTGTGGTGACAGCTGGGCATCAATTAATACGTTTATCACCTGTTCCTGAGCCGGTGCCCTGGGAGGTTTGGCAAGAGACAAATATCCTTTGTAACACTGCACAAAATTGAGTTCCTATCAAGAAAAATAGTGGGTGGAGGTGGTCAGTTTAACATTCTGTCTTGCCTGGTTGACTGTTTGAGGTCACATTTTCTGTGACTTTGGAGGAAGCTGATGAGAAGGCTAGCAAGAGCCATGGCCCCTTCATAACCTTATGCAAGTACCCCCAAGCATTTTTTTTTCTGGGAAATCTGGACCTTCTCCTTATGGGCTTAATGGTCATAATTTATTAGGTAATAACTATTTAAAATAAAACTAAGAAACGCACAAAATACACACTTTTCTAACATTTGGAGAGTTATTTGCTAAATTAAAAGACAAAATGCCAAGACCGTAAATTACTTTCATATGTTCAGAGTGAATGTTTAAGTTGTACTTTTTTTTCTTAACAATGTTTACTCATGAGCTTAGCATTTAAATGGTTAAAACAAGTCTTTGAAGTTAACACTCCATTAAGATGAATGGGGGTAATTCACACCTCTGCTGGGATTGTATTATTTCAGTCTGGCTGTGGAGAAAACAGGACAGCCCTGGGTTGATTTACTGTGCGAAGGCTCTTTAAGCACCCACCGGCTGAAGAGCTTTGTTCTTGTGGGTTTTTTTTTGTTTGCTTGTTTGTTTTCCTTTTCCACCTGGAAACAAGATCTTAAAGTCCCCATCACTGGAGTCTTGAGAGGCGGTGGATGGTCTTCTCCGATGGTTGTGAGTGTACCATTTGATGGGTAGTGCATTGCCCGGCCCACTAACGATCCCTGGCCTTGTCCAGTCCATACTGTAATGTAGCTGTGAAGTCCAGCCTTAGTCCCCTGGAAATTCACCCGTGGAAAAGCAGGCAGAGCCATTCTCAGGCTAACTCACTTGTGTCTTTAGAAGGCTGAGAATTAACTGGCTTTCTTGTACTCTTAAAAACTTCATTTTGGCAAAGTTTTATGTTCTTGTTTGCGTGTATATAAAAAGCTACCTTTTAAAAAGCCAGGCATGATGCTGTACACCTTTAATCCCAGCAGGCTGAAGCAGGTGGATCTCTGTGAGTTCGAGGCCAGTTCCAGGACAGCCAGAGCTATGTGTAATAGAGAGACTCTGTCTCAAAAAGACAAAACAAAAAACAAAAATCAGCCTTAACAACTTTTTTATGGCCCTAAAGATGAGCCAGGGTGAAGGCCCTTGCCAGGAAAGCCTGGCAGTCCATCTCCACCAAGTTGTCCTCTGACCTCCGCATAGTGTGGAACTCATACTCTACACACACCTCTCTCACACACACACACATGCATACGTGTGCACACGCACGTGCACACACATGCACAAATAAGTAAAATAAAGATTTTTCAAAAGAAACTTTGGTGTTGCTGCAGTAGTGAGGTGAGCAGAGATTGCCAGGACAGCCTCCGTTCTTGATGAGTCCTCTGTGGCGTGTGTCCCACTCACTGGAAGTGCTAAAGCCATCTCTCCCAAAAGATTCAGTTTAGAGCCTAGGAATAAAGTGTTCTTAACACACATAAAATGGCTAACATTGTGCCAAGTTAATAAATTCGAAGGATCTCTGTTTAATGTGGGCAGTGCTTTCTCCCTCCTTCCTCCGCTCTGCCTATTTGGAAGATTGGGTTACTGGGTATTCTGTGGAGGGCTGGATGTGGGGTTTTCCCGCTCTCCACAGTGCTGGTGTTGCCAATGGGACATGGAGAGAGAGAAAGGAGATGGGAGGAACAAAGGGGCCCACCTGAACTGCATTCGCTCTACCCTGTGAACGCGCTCCCGCATCCACATTGGGAGATTCTGACATCATAACATCTGACCTCCGCACATCTCAAAATCCTTTACAATACCGACAAGTTTTCTACTTTACACGAGTGATTTCTTCACTCTTCCTGTCGTACTTCTGTCTTTCCCAGTGGGGTAGAGACACTGGAAAAGGGACTTGGGTGGAGGGTGAGTAGGTCCTTTCGGGCATGGTTTCTTCTTGGAGTGAAAGTTCTTTGTCTGTCTTTCTCCTTGTGAGCTGTTTGTCCTGACTCACCACACTGCTAGTCAAGAGGAGCAACTCGGAAGAGCAGGAAGACTCAGCTTGGCTGTCAGCCAAGTGGACAGGTGGGTGCGAGAGCTCTATTTACCTGTGGGACAAAGAAGATGGGGAGAAAGGGAAATTGAGTTGCCAGGGAGAGAGACAGATGGCTGAAAAGACATTGTAACATAGGATACTATTTTTTTAAGTGACCTTTAGAAAAACATCTTTTGTTTCAAGGTACATACATTTATCTAATGTCGTCTTGACTGAAGTGCAAGAGCCAAGGGCTAGGCTTATAGTCACCTAATAGACTCATGTACATCCCGGGGATTGTCCCAGTCCTGAAGTTGTAAGGCTAGGAGCTAGCTGTCCTTGCCTGAGAAGAGTTCAGACAGACTGGATTATTAAAACTGCTGAAAAGGAGATTTATGCTGGGTATGGCAGCACACACCTTTAGTCCTAGCACTCGGAAGGCAGAGGCAAGCGGATCTCTGTGAGTTCCAGGCCAACCTGGCCTACAGAGCCAGTTCTAGGACAGTCAGGGCTGTTACACACACAGAGAGATTTGTGCACATATTTTCATATGCATGTGTGTGTTTGTGGGGGATATGAGTATCCAATTTAACTTGTGTTCAACTCTTTCTACTTTTGAACAAGTTAATTATTTTCTGAGCTTGCTGGAGACTTTCTTTGATTGGTGGTGGTGTGTGTGTGTGTTTGTGTGTGTGTGCATGCACACGTGCGTGTGCAGAGTCCAGAAGAGCATTAGATCTACCGCTCTACCTTTTAGGCAGAGTCTCTACCCCACCCAGCTTGTTACGTGGGAGCTAGGATGCAAACTCAGGTCCTCCTGATGCCCACCCAGTTCTTAGCCATTGAGCCAGCTTTCCAGCCCAGTGCAATGGTCTCGCTGTCACAGACCAGGCTGGTCTGGAATTCACTGTGTAGCCCAGGATGACCTCAAACTCTTGGTTTCCTTCCTGCATCAGACTCCTGAGTCTCGGGTGCCGGCATGAGCCCCACACCAGTCATGCCAGCCTCTCCCCAAAGATTTGTGATTCTTGAAAACTGGTTTTCTCTCAACAAGGAGAAATATGCTTCATTTCTTCAAGTTATGTAGTAGTTGGGGAAAGCCCGAGGAAGCTGTTAAGGTGCTGACTCTGGACACTTTTATTACTGGCTGTTCCCCAGATCACATGGCTACCAGCCAAGTGTCTCTGTATCCCTTTTCCCTGTGTCAGTCACTTAGGCAGCAGAAGACAGTGTTGGCCTTTGTTCTCGCAGCTCAGGCCTTCTCTCCCTGAAAAGCCATTTTTATTTTATTAACATTCCAACTTCAATAGCAGTACACCTTTGGAACATATAGCATGTCGCTAACAAAAGGCCAGGCCTTTTTCAGGTGACTTGCTCTACACCGGAGACCCTGTATTTAAACTGTAGATTTAAATATTTAACTTTGAGAGAAGGTACATCCTGCTGGAGATGGATGTTAAGTGTCCCCCAAAGGCTGATCTGTTAAATGCTTGGTCCCCAGCTTGGAGAAGGCACATGAGAGGTCCCCCAGTCATCACACACATGCCATTGAAGTATGGGACCCTACCCCTCCTTGTTTTCATTTCCTGGATGCTGTAAACTGATCCGTTTCCTTCACCGTATTCCATCCCCCGTCATAGGCTCTCAAGGCAGTGAGACCAAATGACCATGGGCAGAAAGCTCCAAAACTGGACCAGAATAAACCTTTTCTCTGTTTAAATTGGTTATCTTGAGTGTTTTGTGTGCGTGTCTGAGAGATCGACTATGAACCTGTTCCGTTATGTGTCAGATTTCATCTAGTTTCTTTCAGTAATTGACCCTTTTTTAGACTCATGATTCGAGTGCTCCAGTCACGGTCCCTACTTTTTTGGCATGCCTCGTTATCCGTCTGTTTCTTCATCTCACTCGCAGATAAAAAGGCTAAGCGACATAGTCGAGACCTGCTGCTGGAAACTCCTCTTTTATGGTACGGCATTAGTCTTCTGGTGCTACGTTCAGATTCCTCTAGTGGCACCCAGCCTTCAGTTCCTCAGCCCCAAACCTTGTTAGGAACACACTTTATACGTTTGTCTTTTTTCTGTTGCTCGGAGATCACCTGCCTGATGTCCCACGATCACCTAGAACTCTCCCTATCTGAAGCTGTCCCTCTGCATGACTTGTCTCTGCTCCCAGCCCCGCTGTTCTTAGCCAACTGCCCAGCTGTTGTCTTGCTTCCCCCCCTCCCCCCCGCAACCCATTTGCACAGCACAGCTAGAGTTGTTGTTTAAAATGTATGATGGCTTCCATCCCCTGTTTACCTTCCTCTGGGCTTCCCATCTTACTTAGATCAAAATCTGCGTTGTGCTTAGCTAGGCTCGATGTTGTCTGTGCTCTTAGACTTCCGTGTGTCGTGCAGTATTATATGCACACAATGCAGCAGATACCTAGAACTTTCTCAGCTGGCATGACTGAAATTGTATATCACTGAACAGTTCCTATTCCTTCATCCCCGAAACCCTGGGCAAGCCCTTCTTTTTTCTGTGAGTTGGAGCCCTCTGTCCCCTCCCGGAGTGGGCTGTGTAGGGCTGTGTGCAATCCATTACATGTAGAGAAACCTTGTAATGTTCGCCATTGGGACCTGATTTGTCCGGCTTAGCATAGTCTCCATTTCCATCCAGACGCACACAGGATTCTTTTTCTGAAGGCCGGACGGCATTCCACTATGTGCACACGTCAGGATTTCTTCATTCATTGGCCAGTGGACGCTGGGGCTATTTCCTCTTCTTGGCTATTACAGATGATTCTGTGATGAACATAAGAACGTTCAGGCCTTCTGCGGTTCTGTTTTTCAATGATTTGGGGTAAATACCCAGAAATGGGATTACAGGGTCATAGGGTAGTTCTACTTTTACTCCCTGGGTGGCTCTCTAGCTACAGCGCCATCTTACACGCCCCCGACCCTGGCTCTGCTTTCCCCACACCCTTGGCAGCAGTTGTGCCTGTCTTTTGCTAACAGTCTTCCTCACGGGGTAAGCTGCGACCTCAGTGAGGTTTTGTTTTACCTCTGTGTCAAGTGTGACAATTTGTACATCTTCTTTGGAAAGATGTATAACCCAGCCTTTTGTTTTGTTTTAAAATGAATTATTTGGACTTTATTATCACTTCTAAATTACAATTCCATATATACTTAGGACATTAATTTCTTATCAAGTTTATAGCTTATAAATACTGCCTCTCAGTCTGTAGCTGTCTTCTTGTTCTGCTGTTTCTCGCCGTGGTTTGGGGGATCAGAGCCAGGGCCCCGTGTGTGTCAGGTTCTCTGGAGCCTTACCTTCCTCTGATTATTTCTCGTAATTGGTTCTCAGGAACTCTTTATGAGCTCTTACCACATGGTGTATTTAGGGAGTTTTCTTGTGGCTTTTATGAATGCTGTGTGAGAATTGTCCCTTTTGCCTGTGTGCTGTTCCCATGAAATAAGGTATGAATCACAGGAAAGGCACTGCTAGCCTGCTTGCTAAAGGCTTGACCGTTTATAATGAACACAGATGTGTGGGTTGCAGCCCTAGAGGCTGGGAAGTGCAGTATCTAGGCAGCAGGTGTCTGTTGAGGACCTGCTTGGTCTCCTATCCCAAGAGGACACCTAGAACACTGCACCCTGCAGAGGGGAGAGGCACTGTTCTCATGACAAAAATGCAAGAGCCGCAAGAGAAAATGCATGTCCCTTCCTTAAGGCATTACCTGCCCATGAGGGTGGAGTCCTCAAGGCCCCATGCCCTCTAAAAGGCCCTGCCTTCCCCAGCCATCCCTCTGGAGAGTGCATTTTGCAGAGACAAACAGGAAACCCCAGCAGGCCAACCGTTATTGCTGCTCTTCCTTCAGCCTGGATTACTACTGACTTGGAGGCAAACCAGTCCTTGGTTCTATACTCAAGTTTGTTTAGCTTGAATCAGTCTTAATGGTTACAGCCCACACTGAATACATCCAATACCCTTCGTATTCTATAACTCAGGAGATAGTGCTTTGCTGCTGACTATAAATTAAACAGAAAAGTCACTCCAGTAGTGTGCCCTTTTAATTGTAGAAATTTTCAAACATGAGTATAAATTGAACTAATCTGCCCACATATGCATCACTGAAATTTAACCTTCGTTCAAATTTGTATTGTTACCCACATCTGAATAAAATTTACTTTTAAAGGATTTTTATTTTATCATTTGTTTATACGTCTCTGTGTGTCTGTGGGTCCCTCTGTGCAGGTGCCCTTGGAAGCCAGAATTGCGTGTTGAATCTCTGGAGCTGGAGTTACAGGTAGTTGTAAGCTGTCTGGTGTAGGTACTGGGGACCTCTGAAAGTGCAGCAAGCACTCTTAACTACTAAGTTCTCTCTCCCGCCCCATAAATTAAATTTCTTTATAAATCTGTGTGCAGAATGATTTTTAAGAAAGTGTCTGACAGCTCAGTGAGCAGTAAATTTAAAATTGTTTTTTGATAATTTCACCACCTATCTTAGCTCAGGCTGCTATAATACCATAATATAGTATAATATAGAGGGAGGGAGATATTAAAGTGGCTGCGTGGCAGAGAGGGGCCAGCAACAGGGACTGGGACAGAGGAAAGAGACTGCAGGGCAGTGGGAGAGCAGAAATGTCTAACGCGCCATTTAACCTGCCTGCCAACACCTCTCTGAGCCAGTAAAGGTGGTAATACGTGAAAATGCTTTGTGTGATGAGGACCCCAGGTATAGACTCAAGGGTACCCACGGGCCAGCCTGGCTCCACAGCTTTGGTTGGCTGAAGACATTCACAGGCCTGCCCCGCACTTGGTGGCACTGGGCAGTAGGGTGCCTTTACGATGAGCAGACATGAGGTGGTGAAATGGGAGAGAAAAGGTGGAACGGTCTGTGTGCTGTGGAAAGAGAGACCAGAGGAAGTGAAGGCAGCGAAGAACTGGATGATACGGGTAGTTTGCTTGCCACACGAGTCCATGGTGACATCGGGCCCCGGTTGCTGCCAAGGGCCGTGTCTGGGTCCGTGATCCTGCTGCAGCTGCGATCTGTACTGATGTCTGTGACCCGTGTTACCATAGAAGGTCTGCAGTTGAAATACGAGGGCCAGTCTGAGCCAGCCCTGCCCTTCACTGGTCCTGGGAGAGCTGGTCCCACTCCTTGATGGATACTGTAGTAAGAACCCACCCAAATACCCTGGCATGGGAAAGCTGCTCTCCTGCACATAGGAGAGACGGCCCCACCCCACAGCATGGGTGTGGGAGAGCTGACCCTGTTGCTGTGGGCATAGGAGAACTGGCTATGCACCTCACCTGAGGGGCCTGGCACCATGGACGAGGTCTGACCACATCCAGAGCCTCGGGTTGGCCCACCCTAACATCTACCCCATCTGGGATCTACTGGAGCATGTGAAAAGATTGGTCCTGCAGATCAATGCCCGCAGGATCTCCATGACTTGGGTCGGCCTCAGGATATCCCAGAGGAGTTTTGGTGAGGGTCTGGTGATGATGGTGTGCCAGAGACCAGAGACCTTGAACCAGACCAATGACTTATTGCAATGAACATTTCCAAGTAAAGCTGGCAGGACAGAAGGGTACTCCACGAGACACACTTGGGCTCCCAAGGACACTAAGACACCTGAAGGGGTGTTGGAGAGGTGGGAAAGATGGAGGAGAAAAAGTGGTTTGGGTTTTCTGGGTTTGGTTTGGATTTTTTATTTTTTTATTTTATTTTATTTTGTTTTTCGAGACAGGGTTTCTCTGTGGTTTTGGAGCCTGTCCTGGAACTAGCTCTTGTAGACCAGGCTGGTCTCGAACTCACAGAGATCCGCCTGCCTCTGCCTCCCAAGTGCTGGGATTAAAGGCGTGCGCCACCACCGCCCGGCTTGGATTTTTTAAAATTTCTTTGGGGGGCAGTGTTGCAAGGGTGAAGGGCAGATATGGAGGGACTGGGAAATGAGTGGAATTGGGGTACATGATATGAAATTCCCAAAGAATTAATAAAGACATTATGTTAAAGAACAAATAAATAAACAAATAAGCCCACATGGGCACAGCAATGTGCTGGTCATGTGATCCAGAAACTCAAGTAATGGCAGGATTCAACGTTAGAGATAGACAGGAAACAAATGGAAGCATGGCATACCTGCTTCCTCCATGGTCACTGGGAAGTTTTGGGGATTATTCTCATGACAGGTATGTGACTGAGCCAACCAGACCAACTCAAAGTATAGAGATCTGACACTGTGACAATATGGTGTTACTTCATTGATCTGAGAGCTCCTTCTTTGTCAGTGTTCAAACTGTGCTTGTTGAGAAATGCCTCTTGCTAGAAAAACACCAGTCTTACAGAGGGAGACCTGGGGTTAAGGCAGTGCCATGCCCCCTAACATCTGTCTCCCTTTAGTAGCAACCCAGCAGGTAGTTCAGGGTCTCAGCTTCCAGGACTTGCCTTAGAGCAACCTGGAGTTTGTGTGTGTGTGTGGACGAGAGTAGCTGACTCAGCTTCAAGATATATGGAGATAGTAGACATCAAAGAGAATGTGGCCCCTGAGTGACTGTCCCATAGGAAAAAGGGACCTCTCTAGTTTCCTTGTTTGTTTAGCCTGGTCTCCACTCCATTTGAATGGGAGAAACTTTGGCATTCTCAATGAAGGAAGGCCATTAATCTTGTGAAACTTTGTGGCAGTAGTGAGCTATGTGTCTCTGCAGGGATAAGCTCTATGCCAAGTGCATGACATCATGGAACTAGAGGCAGGAATTGTGTCCCCCGTTTAAAAGATTAGAAATGAAAGTTTATAGTGATTGTAAATGATTGATCTGTCCAAAGTCAGACATCCCAAACATAATCTTAAGTTGAAATGTTGTGTTAACTATCATACTGATTAGCTAATTATATCCAACTGTAATAGTTTTATGTACTGTTCTTCATAAAAATGTTCTGATCATAGGGGTACACCGTCAGTATTGTGCTGAAAGATGCTCTATTAGTTTCTAATGTGGCATCTAAGTCTGTTCTGTCGCATGCTCCAGATAATACTTGAGCCCACTGTGTCCTCTGAATGATGGCTTATTCCCATTACCGAAGGAAAGACATGTGATATAGGCTATTCAGTAGAATAGGAAAGTTCCAAAAGTGGAGTCCCTTGAAAAACAATGTTAGAAGTTCATGTCTTGGCTCTACAAATAGATATTATTTGTCTAAAAGTGAAAAGAAAGTTTTAGATTTATTTTAGGTGTTTGTGTTTTGCCTGCATGTATGTACACCATATGCATGCCTGGTACCCACCAAAGTCAGAAGAGGGCTTGGGATCCCCTGAAATGTAAGTTACAGATGGTTGCAAGCTACCGTGTGGGTTCTGCGAACCGAGCCCTGGCCCTCTGCAAGGGTAGCGAATGCTCTTAACCACTGAGCCATCTCACCAGCTCAAATAGAATTTTTTAAGTACGTAAGAGACGATAACAATGTAAACCAGTGTTTTCTACACTTGGTACTTCTTTTGTCTCTTTAGAATCTTCAGAAGATAGGCGGGGCGTTTGTAATGTTGCCAGCCTTTGATTTTATAAGTTGATGAGGACATTAAAAAGCGGCTACCCGTCCTTTCCATTCAATATAAAAAATGAAAGTGGGTTCCTGCGAAGGAAGCTCTTGGGTTCCAGATCTGTGGAAAACTTGCTGTAGTCTGATTTTCTCCGCAAGGGCCAATGAAAACCTTATAAAGCAGCATTTGAAAACAACCAGTTTAAATAACCAGAGTCTATATTCAAAAACTCAGTTATGATTTCCTCATGTCTCATACTTATTGACTTCATTTATATTTAAAGGAAAATGTGTTTAAAACATCTTGAATATACAAAATGACTTAGTTGGATTTCTCTCCAATAATTTATGAACTTTGGAAGGGAAAAACTATTCAATCTTTGATTTATAAATCTCCAGAATCTTGCCAACATTTCAAATAAATTGAAGGGGGGGGCACTGATGGAGCATTCTTACTTCCAAAACATCATCAGTTTATCAAATACATCTCCAGTCAATCGGGAATGATTAAACCAGGATAATGTTTACATTTCATAGAGAAACAAAATTCTTGGAACTTCTCCACGTCTCTGTCTAAAGACTTGCCATTCATTTGCATTTGGATAAATTCTTTGTTTTCGATCATCCTAAATAATTCTCAAGTTATTAACTAACCAGACTAAATAGTTAGTTGTGCTCATGCATTTTAATATCAGTGTACAGAAAGGCTTTCCTAATTTTGCTTTCAATCAAATATCCAAGTGTTATCTGGTGACTCCCAGATTCAGTTACTAAACAGGTCACTTCCAGAAGGGGAAATAAAACTTGTGTACATCTTGGCCATTTCCTAGAAACCTAGAACTATGCTTTGATCTACCTCTGTGAAGGTTTATGAATGAGTGACCTTACCTGTCACAGAGGTATATGACTAAGTAGTCATTGCTAAGTAAGGATTTGTGTTTTATTTGGTCATAATCCAATGGAGGCAGCCCGTATGCAACACTGGGAGAGTTACTGTCTCTTAAAGGGCAGAGTTTGGCCATTGCATGACCCGTGTAAATACTAGGTCACTCATGGGTGCTTGTTGGGAGAAAAATGAAATATTTTGGTAAGAAGAACATTAAAGCTCCACTGGGAAAGTCCCCAGGGGTGGGGGCTCCCTGCCTTCTGTGGAAGGAATGAAGATTTTGCAGAACTAAGTAACAGCTGATATGAAATTGAAAGATACCCAAAGTGAAGCCGAGCCGGAAAAGAGGGGTTTGCTTACAAAGCGAATGCTAACAAACACAAAGGAAAATGCAGGGTATAATTCAGACTGAGAAAACCACTGCCTGGAGCAACGATGCCCAGCAGCCCGAGAAGCAGCACCGAAGGGTCGAAGCCTGGGTTAGCAGAGTGCTGGAAGCCACGCTTAGCCCAGCTTCCCATCAAGCAAAAGATAGGTCTCCTTGAAAGCTGTAGAACAGCGCACGATAAAAATAGTGGCAAAGAGGGACAAGCTGCCTCTGTTAAACACCATTGTCATCTTCCCAAAGCTAGAAAGAGGGACCGTTAACCTTCAAGGATAGGCCATCCAAAAAACCCACACTTAATTTTTTTTCTCAGGAAACAGGGCTAGTGGACATGACGATCTTATCTGGGGTTGTAGGCAATCTACCACAGTCCAAGGTCCTGTTACAACCTTTGCCATCCCAAGGGTTCTCATGAATTTTGCCTTCACACTTTTGCGTAAGTCATTCGAGCTGCCTTTGCTTTTTCTCTTTGTAGCTCTTACCATCAAACTCAAGACCCACCTCCCTCGTAGAATTTCCACAACCGTGACTCACATAGCCGCTCTCTCCATTACTTTGAAAACCTATCCTGGATGTCCTTACGCTACAGTGTATTTCTTTATAGAATATAACATGAGCTTCAGAAAGGATACTACATCTGCCCCTTTCTGTCTCCAGTGAGGAACTGCTACCCATCCCTACTTCATCCCTCGCTCAAATTAGAGTCTTTTTATAGGGCAGCACCATGCTTTGGGGAGAGCTGTCCCTTTAAGCAAGGAAGGATTCTTTGGAGCAGACATCCTGCAGGAGTTACAGGATGCAGATTTTCATCTTTCTTTGGCTCCAGCTTCTCAGCAGGGTGTGCGGAGCTTCTACAGGGTCCCCACCAAGAAAGAATGACTTTGTGTCCTGGTTCCTTCTCCTTACTGTTTCTGGCTTCTGTGGGCTTGGTAGTGATCCCAGAACTCAAACTGTTAACAGTCTGGGACTGAGCACCATGGACAGGAAACACTAAGAAAGAAAAAAAAGCTGCAAAACCCATTTTACATATTCCAGGCTTACTTTTTCAGGACTGTTTCTCTCCGACACAATTTACTCCTCTCTCCTAGCCGTGACCACAGTGGTGGGCACACTGTACCCATTTTGCACACTAAATTTTACTCCTCCAGCTGTTTTTTAGGGCTCCAGAGCCTTTGAGACACACCATGCATTGTGGGGAGAGGCCCCATCAAGGGACCCTGCAATGTCAGGTGAACAAAGGCACCTTTATCTCCAGGCTCCAGCCTGGTAAAAAACCATGGCATCTGGGGACTCAGCACTGACTCTTGTTAAAAAGTAAATCGGGTCTTCCAAAAGTTTGTCTGGAGCCGTGCATACCTGAGAGCGATTGTCTCCCAGGCTCAGAACTAACTGCTGCTTCAGCCTGTGCGAGCCAAGTCCTGCCCTCGGGGATGCAAATGGAACCAGAGCTTGAAGCAAGTCCAGTGGTTTGATTTGCATGGGAAGCTTTTGCCTCTCAGTGTAAGCAGCCAAATTCCCTGGGCGCCCCAACCCTCCGGAAATATGCCTTACAGGGGCTGGGGGGCCCTAGGCCCAGCCGGGTGGGTGTGATTTGAATGTTCATTGCCACAGCTGCTCTGCGCAGCCCTGGTCATTGCCATTGGTCCCGCTCCATTTTACTGCCTCAGAATCCCCTTGTGCATGTTAGTGGTTAACACAGCAGCCAGGAGACGCCAGACAGCTCTCAGCACCTGGTTCAAATTTAAGGCTCATTTACACATGATGTCACACACGCATTGTCAGCGCGAGGGAGGTCAGGATGGTTCATTTTGGGAAGGTTTGCATTGTTGAGTCTTTACAACACTCGCTGCTATTAATGCCTTAACCATCTGACTTGGATTTCGGTTTTCTGGCATGAGGTAATCCCAGGCACTAGATTTATATGCTGAATGGGAAGCCAGCAAGGGTGGCTAATCACGCTGGTTTGCAGATCTGCACCTCTGGAGCCTTGGGATGGAATTAGAAGGCCACATGGCATGTAGCAAATCACAGGGGTTCAGAGAGGAGGGGAAACAGCCAGACCTGGAGTCAGACTATGGAGGGTTGCTACCTAAGCCAGGATGCTTGGTGAAGAAGAGACACCAAAGTGCTTGGACAGGGGTCTCCATCAGTCATTCTAGTGTTTGGGACATTATGAAACCTGTCTTTCTGTTCATTACCCAAAGAGATCCCAAACCATCTTCCCAGGCCCATCCAAGTCTCATGTTCCATGGAGCCTTCCCTGCCTGCCTGCCTAGTCCAGGGTCATTTCTCTTCCACATCGCCAAATGCTTCTGCCAATAAAACAAGCAGAGCAACCGTTATGGGTACTTTCTGTTATCAGCTCCCTGTCCCACACAACAGTTTAACATGGAAAACATTTTCCTTTACATTTTTTTAAGGTAATAGAACAGATTCAGAGAGTTCAAGGGTCCGATGTCAGAGTTGGCAGGATCCAGGACGAAGACTGACTCCCAAGGCTGGGTTCTGGACCACCAGGTCGGCTCTATGCTACACGGAGATTCCACATCTTCAGTGGCGCACGGTAACATGGTAGGGCCAGTCTGTGTCCCTAAGGAGATGGCACACAGGAGTTTACAGTAATGCTGCCTGGTGCTTCCTGTCAGTGTGACCATCTCTGCCCTTTCTGTCCCCTCTGCTAGCTAGTGTGCACCTAGCCAGCAGTGCAGACTCCTCAGGGTACGCTTCAATGGGAGAAAGGAAATCAGCCCCCCTCACCGTTGCCAGAGCTGGTTTCCTGTGTAAGACACTGAAGTGTTCGCAATCTTTGGGTCACCACCCTGTCACCTGTTACTGTACTTGTCTTGTGGCACCCTAAAGAGTGTCTGAGCAGGCGTGGGAGTCTGTGGCAGGTTTCTGAGAGCGGTAGACTTCAGAGAGGGTGAGAAAGAATAATCCAGTGGGGAAGAGAGTGGTTGACTCTCCTGACAGAGAAGGCAGGATGGACCTAGAGGTGCGACTGCCCACATCTGGGAACATTCTTAGACGTAGAAAGCCAAAAGTTCCCTGAGGAGAAGGGCAGAGCCCAGGTCTTACCAGATGCTTCTCTGTTGTCTCTGAGCAGTATGGAAGATGCTCATGAGTCTTGAAAGACATTGCTGGTCTGTCAGGAGATGTCTCCTCAGATAATACTGCGATCTGTGTGTCCTCTCACCTTGAAGCATAGCCGTGAATCCTTGAAAGCAACAAGCGATTAGGTGCCCTTCTCAGAGAGCATAGTTCTTCAGAGCAGAATCCAGCGTTCAGTTTGGGAATCATGCTGGAAACGGCATCCTGTCTCCACCCTTGTCCTCCTGCTCGAAGCCTGGGGACTGACCTGAGTAGACTGTGTCTGTGGATCCGTTCACTTCTAGCTCTCTGTCGGCTTCGGCCAGAGAAGCACCAGTGATAGCTAGCTCAGAGTAGAAGGAAAGTAGGGTCAGCCTGACTCTTGGCTTGACCTTCACACAGCCCAGCCACTGTTGGACGAGTGCCTGCTAGCAGTGCACGGTTTCTACCCAGTCACTTGCCCGGTGCAGCCGTCTTCATCAGGTCTGGACTCTGGTACTTCTGCTGTTGCTTCTTGCTCTTGGAGTCATAGGATGCTAACCGTCCCCATGTTGTTATTTGTTAGGATTAGGCCAGTGTTCCGCTTCTCAGCTTTAATGTGTTTTTGTTCTCGATTGTTTTGCTTTTTTTCCTTTTAAATTCGGAACAGCAATCCTCCTGCCGCAAGCTTTTGGATACTGGGATTATGGGTATTCACCATTATGCCTTACTCATATTTGTATGTTGAAAGCCTAACCCCCATACACCAGAACACAACATGTTCAGACAGGACTTTTAGAGAGGTGGTTAAGTTTAAAACAAAGACCTGTGGCAAGCCTTAATTGGTGACTGTTGTTCATGTGAGACAAGGAGGTCGGCACTGGGGAAAGACCATATGAGGATATGATGAGATGGTGGCGCTCTGGTGCTGACCAGAGCAGAATACAGTGTTCTGTTTCTGAACACCTGTCTCCACCCTGAGACTGCCAACCGCTTAACACATGGGACTTTAAGATCTGGATTCAGAGCAAAGCAGGCATCATCTGTTTCTTGCTGGGACCCTGTGAACACAAAACTCAAGATAAACTTCAAACATACTACTTGCTTGACCCATCAGAAAGTTGAGGTCAAAGGGCAGCCAAGCCCTAAAAATCTTCTCATGGGTGCTTGTGGAGAAGCATGGACAGGGGCTTTCCTGGAAACGGGTGTGACCAGTAGAATTAACGCGAAATAAAAAAATAGTGGAAAATCAGGGCTGTGAGTGAGAGTCTGGCTCCTACTGACCACATCTGTGGGGTTCTCTGTGGGCTGTAGAAGGCACTCATAGGAAGACAAGCCAAGGCGTGAGGCATGATCGCCCAGCATGCAGACCCTAGGCTCAGTCCCTAGTGGTAGAAAAGACAAAAGGAAGAGACTGGCCAAGTCCTGTGGCCCCTCGTTCCATCTCACTTCTGGAACAAACCTCCGTCTAAAGAAGAGAGAATAAAGTAAGTACTTCTTCCCTTGGACTCCTGTAGAGGCCTCCAGAGAGAGGGGACAGGAAAGGGGACAGGAGAAGACGCGCAGAGACAGACCCTGCTGGCTCACTGCCAGTCGACGCTACGACAAAAACTTTCTTTACAGAATCCCTTCAAGCAGGAGAAACAGGAGGCAAGATAGAAATAAGAATCTACATAAAGATAGGAAGGGAAAGTAAGATCTATCTGAGGTGTATAAATTATTCTAGAAGATAAGTGACTGTCAAGAGTGAGAGGAGGAGCAATGTATTATGTGCACGGGGTGTGTGCAGTGGGGTGTGTGCAGTGGGGTGTGCACGGGGTGTGTGCAGTGGGGTGTGTGCAGTGGGGTGTGTGCAGTGGGGTGTGTGCACGAGGTGTGTGCAGTGGGGTGTGTGCAGTGGGGTGTGTGCAGTGGGGGGTGTGCACGAGGTGTGTGCAGTGGGGTGTGTGCACGGGGTGTGTGCAGTGGGGTGTGTGCAGTGGGGTGTGCACGGGGTGTGTGCAGTGGGGTGTGTGCAGTGGGGTGTGTGCAGTGGGGTGTGTGCACGGGGTGTGTGCAGTGGGGTGTGTGCAGTGGGGTGTGTGCAGTGGGGGGTGTGCACGAGGTGTGTGCAGTGGGGTGTGTGCACGGGGTGTGTGCAGTGGGGTGTGTGCAGTGGGGTGTGTGCACGAGGTGTGTGCAGTGGGGTGTGTGCACGGGGTGTGTGCAGTGGGGTGTGTGCAGTGGGGTGTGTGCACAGGGTGTGTGCAGTGGGGTGTGTGCACGAGGTGTGTGCAGTGGGGTGTGTGCAGTGGGGTGTGTGCAGTGGGGTGTGTGCACGAGGTGTGTGCAGTGGGGTGTGTGCACGGGGTGTGTGCAGTGGGGTGTGTGCAGTGGGGTGTGTGCACGAGGTGTGTGCAGTGGGGTGTGTGCACAGGGTGTGTGCAGTGGGGTGTGTGCAGTGGGGTGTGTGCACGGGGTGTGTGCAGTGGGGTGTGTGCACGGGGTGTGTGCAGTGGGGTGTGTGCAGTGGGGTGTGTGCACGAGGTGTGTGCAGTGGGGTGTGTGCACAGGGTGTGTGCAGTGGGGTGTGTGCAGTGGGGTGTGTGCACAGGGTGTGTGCAGTGGGGTGTGTGCACGGGGTGTGTGCACGAGGTGTGTGCAGTGGGGTGTGTGCAGTGGGGTGTGTGCAGTGGGGTGTGTGCACAGGGTGTGTGCAGTGGGGTGTGTGCACGGGGTGTGTGCACGGGGTGTGTGCACGGGGTGTGTGCAGTGGGGTGTGTGCAGTGGGGTGTGTGCACGAGGTGTGTGCAGTGGGGTGTGTGCACAGGGTGTGTGCAGTGGGGTGTGTGCAGTGGGGTGTGTGCACGAGGTGTGTGCAGTGGGGTGTGTGCACAGGGTGTGTGCAGTGGGGTGTGTGCAGTGGGGTGTGTGCACGGGGTGTGTGCACGGGGTGTGTGCAGTGGGGTGTGTGCAGTGGGGTGTGTGCAGTGGGGTGTGTGCAGTGGGGTGTGTGCACGGGGTGTGTGCAGTGGGGTGTGTGCACGGGGTGTGCACGGGGTGTGTGCAGTGGGGTGTGTGCACGGGGTGTGTGCAGTGGGGTGTGTGCAGTGGGGTGTGTGCAGTGGGGTGTGTGCACGGGGTGTGCACGGGGTGTGTGCAGTGGGGTGTGTGCACGGGGTGTGCACGGGGTGTGTGCAGTGGGGTGTGTGCAGTGGGGTGTGTGCACGAGGTGTGTGCAGTGGGGTGTGTGCACAGGGTGTGTGCAGTGGGGTGTGTGCAGTGGGGTGTGTGCACGGGGTGTGTGCAGTGGGGTGTGTGCACGGGGTGTGCACGGGGTGTGTGCAGTGGGGTGTGTGCACGGGGTGTGCACGGGGTGTGTGCAGTGGGGTGTGTGCACGGGGTGTGCACGGGGTGTGTGCAGTGGGGTGTGTGCAGTGGGGTGTGTGCACAGGGTGTGTGCAGTGGGGTGTGTGCACAGGGTGTGTGCAGTGGGGTGTGTGCAGTGGGGTGTGTGCAGTGGGGTGTGTGCAGTGGGGTGTGTGCACGAGGTGTGTGCAGTGGGGTGTGTGCACGGGGTGTGTGCAGTGGGGTGTGTGCAGTGGGGTGTGTGCACGAGGTGTGTGCAGTGGGGTGTGTGCACGAGGTGTGTGCAGTGGGGTGTGTGCAGTGGGGTGTGTGCAGTGGGGTGTGTGCAGTGGGGTGTGTGCAGTGGGGTGTGTGCAGTGGGGTGTGTGCAGTGGGGTGTGTGCACGAGGTGTGTGCAGTGGGGTGTGTGCACAGGGTGTGTGCAGTGGGGTGTGTGCAGTGGGGTGTGTGCACGGGGTGTGTGCAGTGGGGTGTGTGCAGTGGGGTGTGTGCAGTGGGGTGTGTGCACGAGGTGTGTGCAGTGGGGTGTGTGCACAGGGTGTGTGCAGTGGGGTGTGTGCAGTGGGGTGTGTGCACGGGGTGTGTGCAGTGGGGTGTGTGCAGTGGGGTGTGTGCAGTGGGGTGTGCCCCATGATAGCACAAAGCTGGGAGAGAAGAATTGTGACATCCTTACAAGCGAGCAATATATAATGTGAAGGTAGGTTTTGCCCAATGGAAGGCATATATTCTCAACCCAGGACAAGCACTAAAAAGACTGTAGAGAACTACAAATCAAATAGTGGTGATGAAAGTTAATCATGAGAAATATTTAATTAGCCCGAGGGAAGGCAGAAATGTAGATAGGTCAGCAGGAACAGCAATCATCATGAGTAGGATGGTACTTTGGTTTGGTTTGAGGTGTGAGGGTTAAACCCAGGGTCTCATTCTAGACAGGCTCCACACTACCGAGCTCCATCCCAGCCCCCTATAACAGACTTTAACTGGAACATTTAAATAAGCACATTAAGTGTAAATGCTTTAGACATGTCTGTTGGAGACCGTCATAAATAAAGTAAATGACTCTGTGCTGTCTACAAGAAACCTACTTCCAATATAAAGGCATGGATCAGCTTTTAAAACGAACAAACAGTATTCCAGGAAAATAATAGCCCAGTGTAAGCTGGGGTGTCTACATTAATAGGAAAATGGACTTTATAATAAGAAATGTTATGAGGAAAGAAACATAATTCAAAAGATGTCAGTTATGTAAGATGATATAACTACCTGGATGGTACTTACCTAGCAAGGTTTCAAAATATAATAACGTACCTACCATTCTCTTTGAAGCAATATTCTTCTCTACAGGAGTGATAAAATAGGCAGATAGAAAATCAACAATGCAACCCCCAACCTGTAGTTGGTTTTGTTGTTGCTGTTTTGTTTTGTTTTTAACTCTTTATTCTCTGGGCTTCTTATTCTTTGGTAGCCCGCCACCCAGCTCCCAAATAAACACACAGAGATTTATTCTTACATATGAGTGCCCAGCTTTAGCTTGGCTTCTTTCTAGCCAGCTTTCCTCAACTTAAATGATCCCATCTGCCTTTTGCCACTGGACTTTTTCCTTTTCTTTTGTAATCTTGCTTTCACTCTTGCTCTGCGGCTGGCTGGGTGGCTGGGTGGCTGGGTGGCTGGGTGGCTGGGTGGCTGGGTGGCTGGGTGGCTGGGTGGCTTGGTGGCTGGGTGGCTTGGTGGCTGGGTGGCTGGGTGGCTTGGTGGCTGGGTGGCTGGGTGGCTGGGTGGCTGGGTGGCTGGGTGGCTGGGTGGCTTGGTGGCTGGCCCTTTCTTTTCTTGCTCCTAATTTCTCTGCATCCTGATCCCTCTTTGTCGCCTTCTATTTCTTCTCTCTGCCTGGCAGACCCACCTATCCTTTCTCTTGCCTCGCTATTGGCTGTTCATCTCTTTATTGGGTTCACCAGGTGCTTTAGACAGGCAAAGTAACACAGCTTCACAGAGTTAAACAAATGCAACATAAAAGAATGCAACACATCTTTGCATCGTTAAAACAAATATTCCACAGCATAAACAAATATAACACATCTTAAAATAATATTCCACAGCACCAACCCAACCTACCTAATTGACACTTTATAACTCTATGCAGCAATAACAGATTATGTATTCTTTGCAAATGCACTTAACAATATTTCTCAAAGCAGAGCTTATTTCGAGCCATAAAACAAACTTTAGTAATTTTTTTTAAAAAATTAAAATCACACCAATATGATATTGAACTGCAGTGAAATTTAATCAGAAATTGTTAATGAAAATTTCCTAGAAAACATCTGAAATTTTCAATATAATAGGCAACATGCTTCTAAATAATCCAGGAATCCAGAAAAATGTGTAAAAGAAATATCATCTAAGCTACTTGCAGAGAAAAAAAACTAGTAAAAAAGAACAAATTAAACTCAATACAAAGGAAATAATAAAAAATAAATAGAAACCAAAACACTGTAAGCAGAAAAAATCAAGAAAGAAAAGCCAATGATAGCAAAACCTGATTCTTTCAAAAATCTAATAAAATGGCTAATTCTTCAGCCATATGGACCAATAAAACAGGAGACTTGGTGATCAACTCCGGGATAAAGAAGAGGGATCACTACAGATTGCACAGACTACAGAGGGATAAAAGAACTGTGTGTGTGTGTGTGTGTGTGTGTGTGTGTGTGTGTGTGTGTGTACTTGACAACACTGGTAATTGGGTATTGGCTCGTGTGGTAAAATTAACTGGTTCCTTGGTAGATTCAAACTGCCCAAACACATAACTCTTGTCATATACCTATTGATAAAAATGAATTCCAGTTATAAATCTGAGATATTCAATAAAAAGCCCACACAATATGACCTTTTGTGTTTCTCCTAAAGTTTTGATTGGATGTAAGAACATTCAATGTGTAGAACAAAGAAGGTAAATAGGATTTTCTCCTGGATAGGCCCTGCCCCGTGCGCTGTTTTGAGCACACCGAGGCAAGATTCCACTGATTCGGTTTTGTTGTTGCTGTGGTCTTGGGTACACTATTGGGCTTAGCTTCCATTCCTTTGTGTGTTAGGCATGAGTAGAGTGTCAGGGATTTAGGTTTTTGTTTTTGAGGTTCCCTTGCACCCTTAAGTTTCAGCCTTCATTGTGTGTGCTGCAAACGGGTCTTTCTCCATGCTCTTGCCTTCTGGTTCTGTGGTTAACTGCTATTGTTTATAACTTGGGAATATGGGATGTGCTTGGTCCTAGTTCAGTCTCAGGCAGGCCCTATGTATCTGAGTGTCTTAGTTAGGGTTCCCATTGCTGTGATGAAACATCATGATCAAAAACCACCTGGGGAGGAAAGGATTTATTTCATTTATTCTTCCACATCATAGTTCACCATCAGAGGCAGCCAGGGCAGGAACCTGAAGGCAGGAATTGACGCAGAGGCCACAGAGGCCTTACTAGCTTGCTCTTGGTGGCTGGTTCAGTCTGCTTTCTTATATTGTCAGGAGCACCAGCCTAGGAGTAGCACTGCCAACAGTGGGCTGGGCCCTCTCACATCAATCGTCAATCAAGAAAATGCCCTACAGACTTGCCCACAGGCCAGTCTGATGGGAGTCATTTTCGCAATTGAGGTTCCTCTTCCAAAATAACTCTAGCTTGTGTCAAGCTGACATAAAACAAACCATCCCTCCAAGTCTCAGAGTGGATTTTTCTCGGGATTCTTGCCCCTCTACTGCAACAGCCAAACTGTACCTTATGTCACTGACAGGAGAAGGATGTCCTGACTCTGCCTGGGAATCAAGATGTTCTATCGGGAACTCACCAAGGCCAGCTGGCCTGGGTCTGAAAAAGCCTGGGATAAATCCGGACTAGCTGAACAAAGCAGACAATGAGGACTGCTGAGAACTCAAGAACAATGGCAGTGGGTGTTTGATCCTACTGCACGTACTGGCTTTGGGGGAGCCTAGGCAGTTTGGATGCTCACCTTATTAGACCTGGATAGAGGTGGGCGGTCCTTGGGCTTCCCACAGGTCAGGGAACCCTGATTGCTCTTCCAGCTGATGAGGGAAGGGGACTTGATCGGGGGAGGGGGAAGGAAATGGGAGGTGGTAGCGGGGAGGAGGCAGAAATCCTTAATAAATAAATAAATTTAAAAAAAAAGAGTTGTATCTTTTATTGGAGTAGCTGTAGTGAGTCTGCACCCGGCCTTGACCAGGTCATCCAACCCCGATTGCTTTAGCCTCTAACACCCGCCCCCAGAAGTGGAGGAGAAGGGAAAGGAGCTTAGTGTCTTTAGCATTGTGCTCTCCTCCCTCTGGCCTGAACTGCGGAGGGTGGTCCGCTTTGGCCACAGCTCTGCTTTCCGTCCTTAGTCGGTGGCTGGAGGCCAAAACAGAGAAGAGCCTGGAGAGAGGTCTGTGCTTTTGTGTTTGAACTCCCTGGCGTGCTAACCTCTCCTGGGAGTCACTTTGGGCCTTTGGTAATTTGTTAATTGTTTGTTGTTGTGGTCTAGCGTCTTTTAGTTTTCATATGTTCATATCTGTCCCTACTCAACCATAAGCCCTTATGCATATTCTGTCTCCTTTGGCTTTCTTTGCTTAGATTCCAGGATTTGGGATTCCCTGTGATATTAACTTTCTGATGGATTTAAGAAAATATATAAAAATAAGCGTTTGTTGTTGTCAGAATGGGAAAAGCACAATCAACTGCACATTAGCTAGGAGCGAAACTCACCTACCTTCAGATCTAATCAAACCTGGGCCGCTTGCTTCGCTTTTCTTCTCAGATGTTGCGTGGCTATTCTTACGTATCTATTTCCTTAAACGCACTTTCCAAATCTGTTTGTTAGATACCCCATGTCCCAAATGCTTTAAAAACAAACCTTTTCGATTGAAATGGTGTTAAAACTTGTGGACCCATTTGGGTCTCAGATGTTGAAACCCCATCCCCAAGATCTGAATGTAGCAGCTGGGGCAGGCAGGTATCTCAGAGGTCACTGCCTCTAAATCCTCCCCATTTTGCTCTGGCGTTTGTGTGAAGAGAGACATTTGTAGAATGTAAGTGGATGGAAGTCGTATGAGAGGCTGGAGTGTTGTTCATTGCTACTTCAGAGGATCCAGGTTCGGTTCCCACACCCAGTTCAGGCAACTCACAGCCACCTCAGTTACAACTGAGTGAGTTATAACTCTGGGTCCAGAAGATTCTAATACCCTCTCCTGGTCTCAAACATTTGCCGCATGTCATATGCACTCATATAGACATTCGCATTCATATAAATAAAACTACGTATTTTAAATGTGTACTGGCTGGGAGGTCAGCTCAGCGGTGTAACACTTGCTTTGCCTGCATGGGTCCCTAGGTTCAGCCCTTGGAATGATGAAATGATGTATCGTTTGACTAAGATGTATGTCATTTGCATTGGCCTTATGAGCACACAACCATCACTCCACTTACAAATTAAGGTCCTAGAACTTGATAATTTTGTGGGACTTGTGTTAAAGTGGAGAGGAAGCTGGTTAAACACAGAGCTGGGACAGGCGTCACTGGCATGGAGCAGTGGGCAGCGGAGAATGAAGACTCTGAATCTCATGGAGGCCAGGAGAGGTAGGGAAGACCCATGATCCACTCTGGAGTCACTCTTGAACACAGAGGGAAACCAGTCAGGCCCCAGCTAGCTCCTCGGAACTGGGTGTCATCCGGCGGGATCTGGGGTGTCCTTATCCATTGTTCCGGCAGCTCTGAATTCAATGCCACAGCCACCAGCCCGTTCAGAAAGGAGCCCCCAAGAGTGGAAAGAAAACCATGAAGAACAAAATAAAATGGAAAGGAAGGACAGAACAGCAACGTGGAAGAAACTAGTGTTTTCCACAGACAGATCTAGAAAGAGGAAGAGTGATGGAACTCATTAAAGGCCGACGGCCCTCAGTTGACCTGGGACATTTTGCAGGCCAGAGACTGAGGAAGCACAGACACCCACTTGCAGACCTGAGTTTTGATTTTTTTAATGCAGCATTTTTTTTTGTAAATTAATATTTAATTTTCAACCAACTCCAGCACCTCGTTAAGGAGGGGCCTGTTCTTTGCCAAACTCTTCCAGGGAAACCTGCTGGCGTGAGTGGAGGTGTCGGCAAACATTTCCCAGTGTGTTCTGATGGGGAAATATTTATTTTGTAACACTCCTCCCTAACCCAAAATACAATTGTGTGGCATGTTTTTATATGGCCAAGGGGAACTGGTCTGAGATTGTGTATCCATACTGCACCCGAACATTGAGAAACATGCTTTAGGCGTGTTTCCACTTTGGCGTGGTCAGGATGCTGTGTCCAGAAGGGTGGTGCTTCATGGGAAGTTCTCTTTTGCCCTGAAGGGGGAAAATAGTTTGGAAACACATCAGTGTGTGTTTGGTTTGGGAGCTTGAATACCGGACAGTCTTTGAAGGAGGCAAATAGGTATGAGAAATAATCACTTGTTCCTGCGAGTTCATTTCATACTGGCCTACAAAAACACCCAGGCTCCACTTCGGCAGTTGCCAAGTCTCCCTACAGCTAGCTTCCTTAAACAAGAAAGGTTTTTCCACAAAGCCATTTTCTGCTTTTGGTGGGATAACAGTTAGAGCAAGAGAGAAAGGGCCCTTTGACAGAATAATTCGATTTAAGGCCAGAATCTCAAACACTTTCCTTGTAACTGATGATCCCAGTACTGCCTAGGATCCGTGGAAAGACACCACACACGTCCAGAAATCATGGGAAAACCAGCTGCTCCCCCAGCCGTTTCAGCAGCATTAATCCAAGCCACACGTTCTTCGGGGTAAAATGTGATTATCTGCTGAGAAAAGGCTCTGTCAGGAGACTCAAGAGGAACGGTAACCATGTCAAACAGAGCTCAGAAAGAGCCTTCAACCCTTCCCGCCACTTCTCCCCATGCATTTAGAACGTGTCCCTTTCTGGCTTGGATGCAAGGACAGTGTCCCCAGCTCAAGGCCAGAACAGAGAGTTTAAGAGCTGGGGGTCATTTCTGCTCTAGTGTCTGGAATGCGTGGCAATTTGGAAGCACTGAGAAAGGGATGTAGGGACTAAGACAGAACCTGTGTTAATGTTACCAAAAGAGGTCGATCAGAAAGCCTGCTAACTAGTGCCCCGCTGTTAGATGGTGTAATTATCAATTTAAGAAGGCCTTTTATTAGGAGACAGTTGTATTTGTATAATAATGATGCCATAAACTTCTTCGGAAGAGGATGGATAATTTATGCATATAAATGAAAATCCAGTTCTGACATGTGAACTCAACAGGAAAAATAGAAATGGATATTTAAGTTAGAATTTCTGTATCAATTTATGATCCACTCAGTACGACATGTCCTCTGAGGCATGACTGGTGGAGGCCACAATGTCAGCATCTTCAGCCAGGAAGCTACTTCCTGCCTCCCACATCCTGGTTTGCTTTAAAAATTTATTATGACTCCTTCGTCCACCCATCCATCGCTAAGCTAGCCGTTAGCTGCCGGTCACCCGTATGAAAGGGGACACTGACTTTCGCCTTTTATCTTGCAGCATCTAAAGGACAGTGCTTCCTTTTTCTTCCTGACTTTACCTTACTCTCCAAAATAAAAAGGGAAATAAATTCTGTTACTTTGAAACCTGGAACAGACTCTCTGTTTTTCTCCCTTACATCGTTCAAAAGTTTTATAACTCTATACTTTTATTTCAGTTTATCATTCATCTTTCCAGGAAAGAAAAATAAAGATCCATTTTTTTTTCTTGGCTGTACAGAAGCAGTTTCATTTTCTGGGCCATATTATTATTATTATTATTATTATTGCATTTCTCTGGCTTTTCTCCAGCTCCATTTTGCCTTCCCAGCAAAGGCGTGTTTTTAAAAGAAGCTATTTTGGAGAATAACCTCGCATGGTTTATTATTTTTCCTGCTTCATCAACCTCCAGTTTGCCATGCTCACAACTGTTGGTAAAGCCAAAAGTGAGTCATGAGTAGTTTCATTTCCAATAGAAGTGTTGACGCAGACTCGGTGTACTAATTTGCTAACCCTTCTGGGATATGTGCACACATAGAAGTAATTTAGTGCACACCCACACAACTACAGAACATCCAAGGCGGTGATGATTACACACCCACCCACAGCAGCCACGGAGTGATCAGCAAGTTGTAAAGTATGAGTACATCGACACAGATTTATACACGTTCCTGTAGTGAGTATGGAGTGTGGGGTCAGCGCTAAAGGACCCGAGGAGTCCCCAGCTGTGTAAGCCAACTCCACATCCCTGGACTTGGCGATACCCACGCTAGACAAGTCAAGTAGATGTCTTTCTTGTAAACACAGTATATCAGCGGCACTCAGTATGATATCAGTTTGGCTATGGAAGTAAGGAGCCCCCGGCATTGCTTGTGAAAGACTGGATTCTTGGAGCATTAGCAAGATTGCATCCCTGAGCTGCTCAGAAGAGAGCTGACTGTGTTGTGAACTCATGTGTGTCCTTTATGATGCAAGCTTTCCGCCCTTGGAGCTTTCATGTTTTCTTGAACAGAAGAAAATGGCATAGTCACAAACGCCCAAGGAGCCACTAGTGTTGCCATGGAAATGGGGATGAGGCTCTGAAGGCAGAAGGACTGGACAGGCCAAAAGGCCAATGGAGACAGGCATTAGAGAGAATTTTCATTTGGGCCTCCAACAAGGCGGAGGTGGGAAAACAGCATTCCCTACACTCGTCTTGCCTCACTTTGAGGCAATTTCCTCTTGTTTTGGGCTTTAGAGAGATGGAGAACTCTGACAGGAGATGACTGATAATAACTCTTTTTCTTGAAGGCCGCTAAATCACCCCAAATAAATGTTCCTTCCAGACTGTAATCTGCCCAGTTCCTCTTCTTGTCCTCAGGGCACACATGTCCATCTGGTTTTGTTCTTTGGGGGAGAAGCAGAAGCAGGAGCTGTGGCAAGATGGGCAAGTTAACACGTTTCCCTTGGACCCCATGGTAGTTTAGGGTCTTCCTGTAGGATTTCAGAGCACCGCATCCTTTCTGCACACTGCTGAATTCAACATGCGTGTCTGCTTTACAAAACACAAGCTTTCTTAGAAGGTCATTTAGGGTTTCGTTGTTGCTATTTTTATTGTTTTGTTTTTGTTTTTATACAAAGCCTTGTCATGTATTGTTGACTGGTCTTGGACTTGTTGCAATCTTCCTGCCTCTGCTTTCTCACTACAGGGATTTTAGGCACGAGCCACTACGCTCTGCTGAGAGTGGCATTTTAATACAGAAGGTTTTCTGACCAGTAAAATTTCCAAGAATCTTGGTTAAAAAAAAAAAAATCATCAAAATTCAAGTCTGACAATAGTCCAAGCCTTGTCAAAGTGCTTTTATTTTGCTAAGTGAGAACAATAAAAAGAAAATTCCCATCTAATGACACTAATTCTTCCTAAATGAAAGCACATTTTCTGGTTGGAGATGCGGCTCAGTTGGTAGAGTGCTTGTCTGATGTGCCGGAAGCTCTGGGTTCCGTGCCCAGCACCACATACACCGAACCTGGTGGTGCACACCCGCAACTCCTCCAGTCCTCAGGGGACAGCAGGAAGAGCTCAAGCTCATCCTCTACACAAAGCAAGTTCAAGGACGGCTTTGGATACGGGAGACCTGGTCTCAGAAGAAGTAGGGGCAGGGGAGAGAAGGCCCATTTCAACAACAGCAAAATAGCAGAAGGGTAGAATTTCGGGATGAATGGCTGTCCTTGAAATGGAGCACAACTGGCTTAAGAGAAGCCTCCTGCCTTTATCTTGCTGTTAACCTGTGATAAATACTGTATTGACTCAGAGGGATGCTAATCTAATAGTTGAGCACCTGCAGGGGCCCAGAGGGAACAGATTGTAGAGAAGGAAATATGCTGGCTTAGTTGGCTGCCCTACGCCTACCTTGTTTAGACTCTGCTAGCTTGGCTCTCTAAGCCCTTGACTGTCAAGATGTTGGCCTCTGCGTGGCCTACCCACACCTGATCAGGCCGGCAATTGACCGAAATGAACCGGTTATTGCCGAAAGTCATATCTTATCTCCTGAGTTTTCAAACATCAAGATCACCTTCTTTTGGTGATCCGAGATGTAGGTCAGTTGGTAGAGAGCTTGCCTAGCATGCACAAGGCACTACATAAATGGGGTATGATGGTGGGTGCCTACAAACTTAGCACTTGGGAGGTAGAGGCAGGAGGATCAGAAGTTCAAGGTCATATATACAGCTACATAGCAAAGTTCTTGGCCGTCTCACAGGTCGGGGAGTGGAGATTAAGTATCAGATAAGGACAACACATTTAAAATGTGAAACTCTCATCAAATGCCTCTCTGAAGCATTTGACATGGAAGATATCAAGTGCTAACACATTTTGATCAATCCCAGCAGCCATCCCAGCCCACGCTGGGAAGGGTCAAAGTGCAAGGTTGGGGGATAAAATATGCAAAACCCACATTTCTGTTTTCGGTCACTCTCTGCAGTGTGGTTCCTAGAAGAAATGGCCACAGCACAGCAGGATTCGAGGAAGCCATGCTGAGGGACGTGTGCAGGCTCACTCCTCCTGGATTGTGATGACTAGCAACTCCAGCGGCGGGTGGAAAATAGATTCCAGGTAGGACTGAGACCCCTCCCAGTTTCCCAGATCCTGTCCAAACCCCTCTCCTACACACTCTGAATATATTATTCTTGAAATGGAATGAATTGGAATCACTGATAAGGGAAGCACCAAGCGGTTTCAAGACAGGCAGAGGAGAGAGCCTTTGTCTTCCGACTCTTGCATCGCGTCCTGCCCAGAAGCCACTTGGTCCTTTTATAAAAGCATGATTACAGGAGGAAATAGGATGTTCTTCTAAAATCCATCTTCTTTTGGCATCTGCTGGGACAAGGACAGGTACCATCCAGCGGTAACATAAGAGAGTAGGCCACTAATGGCTTCTCATTGGTTTTTCAAAAGCCCAGGGCCCTCCCTGGTCCTCATTTGTAAGGCTTGCACTGTTCACTGTAGCTGTTATTCCATTCATTTGAAAAACTCCCTGTGCACACACACCAACTTGATGGATTCCCCTCTGTGTGCCGTGGAGATGTTTTATTATCATTGGTTAATAAAGAAGCTGCTTTGGCCTATGGCAGGGCAGAATATAGCAAGGCAGGAAATCCAAGCAAAGTTAGAGGAAAAAGAAGGTGGAGTCAGGGAGACTCCATGTAGTTGCCCAAGATGCAAGAGGTAACCACGAGTCTGGTGGGGGGGGGGAGTATAAAATAGGAGGCTGAAGAGATGGCTCAGTGGTTAAGAGAACTGGTTGTTCTTCTAGAGGACCTGAGTTCAATTACTAGCACCCACATGACAGCTCACAACTGGATGTAACTCCAAGATCTGACACACTCACACAGACATACATGCACACCAATGCACATAAACTAAAAATAAATAATTAAAAAATATATATAAAATGATAGAAATGGGCTAATTTAAGATGTAAGAGTTAATTAATAAGAAGCTATAATTTTTGTGTGATTATTCGGGCGACTGGGAAACAGAAAACAGAGTCTCTGTTTACACCAACCTGTGATGCTTGGTATGTTTGCTCATCAAGGCACAGCACAGGTGTCACTTGTATAGCCCCAGCAGCCTGGTTGGCACTGAGAAAGCCGGCCCTCCTGTGAGTGCCTTGTTACCAGTCTACTGCACTGGAAGAAGGAATGGGGTGGGGGGTGGAGGGTGGAACACAGCTGCCCCTGCTCTCCCAGCACAGCTCAAGCCCAAGGATATCAAAGAAATCTGCTCTTGTTTGGAAAGCTTGCCTCTGCCGACAGTATTACATTGTGTAAACATTTGGTGCCTCATAAATGCTAGTGGGCAGATGGGCATGCTGATGCCAGTCAGTTGGCTTGAAGGTAAAGCCCTGGCTGTTGGGTGAGACTCGTCTCTGAGTCTCTGACATGGTGTGTGGCATGAGCCCCTTGGCTATGCCTCAAATCCCCCACTTAGCACCTGCCAATCTCCTACCCTCTCCAAAAGAGTCTGTTTTTCTCCCTGCTGGGCCCCCCCACTTCGGGGGTTTCCTCCACGCTGTCTGTCCAAGTCTTTCTGCTGCTAGAAGTGTTTTCTCAGGCCCAGAAACACTAGGAGTGGAAAAATCGGGCTGCTCCAGCCCCAGCCACAAACTGTCCCCCTCCCGACAGCCTGGGCCTTCCCTGCCAGCTTGATTCCTGCTCTTGATCTGCTGGGCATACTCCCCCTCAATGGCAGTGCCCCCACCCCAGGGAAGACACTCCTGTGATCCCGAGAGGCCCAAGAGAGCAAGAACGGAATGGGAGAACCAGGCAGAAGCACGAAGGTCCCTGGAGCTCAGCCCATGCGCCCCGTGCCCAGAGTGAATCAGGACACGAAGTCCACATGCTGGTGTTTGTTGCCCATCCAATTGTAGCAGCCGTGGTGCAAGAATCAGATGGCAGGTTTCAGGTCTGTGTAATGAAAACGAGTTTAACTGCTTCTCAAGACAGCCGGTCAGGACCTTCTTCACTTCCCTTCCCCATGAAATGTAGGGTGA
This sequence comes from Microtus pennsylvanicus, assembly GCF_037038515.1. Taxonomy (NCBI): domain Eukaryota; kingdom Metazoa; phylum Chordata; class Mammalia; order Rodentia; family Cricetidae; genus Microtus; species Microtus pennsylvanicus. The sequence continues at coordinate 41,811,123 of NC_134592.1, read as the reverse complement.
GTCATGGCTGGAGAATCTTGCTTCCCCCTACTGCCCTGAGTCTCCAGCAGCAGAGAAGTTGGCTTCCTGGGGTTTCTCTTCCTGGCAGTAAACCTCATCCTTCCCAGGACTCTTATAACTGGACCAGAGAGAGCATCAGGGGTTCTCCTTAAAGCCCTGTTCCCATCAGGAGGGAGGACCAGTGTCTGCTACATGTCCTAGTGATGGGGGCAAAGCCAGACAACAAAGAGGCCAAACAGATGGCGAGGGCTGTAAGTCCTCATGCCCTGGAGGCCTCTTTTCTAAACTCACACTTACGTGTGCCCAGGTCCCATAGTGAGCTACTGACAAGGACAAAAACTCAGCCCCTAAGTTATTCTGCCAGGGCTGCTGCAACACACTTGTGGCCAAGCAATGGGAAGGCATTGTCTCCTGGTAATGAGAGGCTTCTAGAGGCCAAGATGGAGGATCAAGCTAGCAGGACCAAGGGAGATGGATCTGCTCTGGTCTCTCTCCTTGGCTACGAGGACCACCTCCTCCCCAGTCTCTGTATGGCTTTCTGTCCATACATATCAGTGTGTGACATTTCTCCTTCTGTAAGAACATCAGTTAGACGGGACGAGGGCCTACCCTGGGGACCTTATTTTACTTATCTGTTTGCAGAGCTCGTCTCCAGATGGTCACATTCTGAGACAAGAGAGTTAGGATTCCAGCATGTGAGCTGCTTTAGCTTCTTACATGGGACCACCGTTACCGAGCAGCCTCCTAGAGGGAAGGGTCATTCCGGTAGGCAACATTCTCTCTCTCTCCTACCCATCCTTCTTCTATCCTTCCTCCTTTCTCCCAACTCCCTTTCTCTCTTTCCCTGCTTTATTCTCTCGGTCTCTTCCCCTTTCTCCTCCCTCTCACTGGGGTGAGGTGAGTTTTGTTGTGGATACTCCTGACCTCGCTCTGTCTCCTTAGGTAACATGCCACCACTGTAAACACACACCATTGGGTTGTTTATCTGACTGATGACCATCTCTGTTAGACTGGGAGCCCAGGGCAGGAGGGTGAGTGACTGTCCTGCCCTCTCCGCATCCCCACCCCTGACATATGTAAGAAAGGCTCCTGACTCACAGTGTTGGGTATGGGTTGAAAATCTCTCATGCTTGACCTCTGTGGTCTCTTCAATTCTCGCTTTTTACTAGGTGTATAAACTGACTGCATGACCGCACCTTGGTACGGTTAAGGGGAAGGAAGACTGTCAGCGTTATCTGGAAAAGTCCAGGGCAGGGAGAGGAGGTAGCAGCATGAACATGGCCAGCAGACTGGTTCTGGTCACAAGAGAAGCAGGAGCAGAATAGAGACGGGGTGGGGGGCGGGGAGGTGAGGGATGAAGACAGAGAGGGTAAAAGAGACGGCATAGCCGAAACGGCAGGGTTATAAAGAGAGAGGAGAAGATGAGAGGGAAGCGCATGAGCTGGAGAAATTTAGGGCGGGGTGTGTGTGTGTGTGTGTGTGTGTGTGTGTGTGTGTGAGAGAGAGAGAGAGAGAGAGAGAGAGAGAGAGAGAGAGAGAGAGAGAGAGAGGAGGAGGATGCCAGCATGGACTCGGACATGTGTACAGGTACTTGTAATATTGAGGGAACATGGAGGCACCCCAGATGTCCCTTCTTCAAGTGATAAGGGAAATAGCTCCTTTGGTAGAGCTATTTCCCAAGTTGGGAAGAAATAGTCTTCCAAGTTCCCGAGGAATATTGCCAGAATAAGGGGGAATGGAATTTCCTTTGAACCTGACACTAAGCAGTTCCCAGTAACCTCTGTCCCACTTACCCACTTTTCAGAGTTGTATCATATACTAAATTTCACTTCATATCACTTGCACTATAGAAATGAAACACTTTCTCACCCTTTGCTGTGTTTATGGCAGGGATCCTTATCACATGAGACAAGTTAGCAGAGAAAAGCACATGCCTCTATTTAGAACAGGTTTAATGAAAGATGGGTGCTTTCGGAAATGAAGATCCCAAAGAAACAGAGAACCCATACAGTATTTTTACTCAGTTTTCTCCATTAGAAACCAGTTCTCCAGGGCTGCTCTTACAGAGGACCAGAGTTCAGTCCCAGTTACTGGAGCCCCCAACCACCTGTACTCCTGCGCCTGGGATCTGATGCTCTCTTCTGGCCTTTTAGGGCACCTGTATGCATATGTATACACACACACACACACTCACACGCACACTCACATACATACACACACAGACACACACAGAGACAAATATACACAGAGAGACACACACACATACACACACAGAGACACAAAATACATCCAGTTGGGCGGTGGTGGCACACACCTTTAATCCCAACACATGGGAGGCAGAGGCAGGAGAATCTTTGAGTTTGAGGCCAGAGCCTGTTCTACAGAGTGAGTTCAAGGACAACCAGAGCTACATAGAGAAACCCTGTCTTGAAAAATCAAGAAAGAAAAAACAAAAACAAACAAACAAAACAAAAAACAGAAAAGAAAAAGGAAGGAAGGAAGGAAGGAAGGAAGAAAAAAAGAAATCTTAAGAATATAACCTTAAGGGGCTGGAGAGATGGCTCAGTGATTAAGAGCACTGCCTGCTCTTCCAAAGGTCCTGAGTTCAATTCCCAGCAACCACATGGTGGCTCACAACCATCTGTAATGAGGTCTGGTGCCCTCTTCTGGCCTGTAGACATACACACAGATAGAATATTGTATACATAATAAATAAATAAATATAAAAAAAAAGAATATAACCTTAAAACTCATTCACAGTTTTCCTTAAGTGAGCAGATGGTAGAAGGGAATCTGTCACAGGCTGGATGCTCCGTTTATTTCATGCTTTAAAACTGACAACTGCTAAAAAAAAAAGTCACGGATGTTGAAACAGTCACAACTATTCACATAACTGTTTTTATCAAAATATAATATGACTTATCAAGAAATTAACAGAAATATTAAACTATCAAAGTTTATGTAATAATTGAAGTTCTCGACTGAGCCATTGTGGGCTCTCTTTCCTGGGCAGATCCTATAGGGACATGATCGACTGGACATAGCCAATTATCTTTGCTGTTACATCAAATAGTGTTCTTTTTTTTATGTAGTGTTGGTGCGAAGGTGTCAGATCCCCTGGAACTGGAGTTACAGACAGTTGTGAGTTGTCGTGTGGGTGCTGGGTCCTCTGGAAGAGCAGCCAGTGCTCTAAACCACTGGGCTATGTCTCCAGTCCTTCAAATACTTGGTTGCAAGTAGCAGGAGCCTTACTGACACTAGCAACAATAGTGTTTGCTACCACACAGAATGGGACTATATGGGGTCATGAGGTTCGAAGGCTGGTTGTTTTGGGGGCTGAGTTTCTTTCCATTCCTCTGGTTTATAATCCTGAGCCCTTGTCTCATCTTCTGGTAGTAAGACGGCAGATATACTATGAAGCATGATTAAATGAAGCACAATTAATAAAACTCAGGGTCAGAAATTGGGGTTCAGCCTGAAGTTCTGAAAAGCAAAACAGCCAGCCACTGGCTCTTATCTCAGTCTGAAATGGTGATCCTGCCTCCAGAAATCTCAGAATGAGACTGTCTGAGAGCTGTCTTCCCCTGTTTTATATTCCTCTCTAGGGCTGGGATTAAAGGCGTGCACCACCATCATTAAAGGCATGCACCATCCAGTTTCTATGGCAACTAGTGTGGCAACTGGGATTAAAGGTGTGTGTTACTATAATCTGGTCTGTAAGACTGACCAGTGGGACTGTTTTACTCGCAGATCTTCAGGCAGTCTTTATTTATTAAAATATAAGTAAGCTGGGCAGTGGTGGCACACGCCTTTAATCCCAGCACTTGGGAGGCAGAGGCAGGCGGATCTCTGTGAGTTCGAGACCAGCCTGGTCTACAAGAGCTAGTTCCAGGACAGGCTCCAAAGCCACAGAGAAACCCTGTCTCGAAAAACCAAAATAAATAAATAAATAAAATATAAGTGAAATACCACTACAGTAGTGGGCATCATATGGAGACACTGCATATTAGAGACAGAAGAGTTTCTGTCATTCTCTCTTTTCCTAGAAGTCCTGTCAGACGATTTCCATTGGCCTATATCAAGGGAGATAAGGGCCATGAGGGTCCAATAACATGGAAAGAAGGTTAGAATGACAATCATAACTATCTGCCACACACATCAAGGCTTAGCCTGCGGGCAAGCGCCCCCTTCTGGTCCATTCAGCAGTTAGCCCAAATCAATGGCAGATAATTTCCACCCGCGGCTCAATATTAGGGCAGGTGTCACGACAGACACATCTGTAATGTCCCTTAGATGACCGTTACTATGATCCTTCAGCAACATCTGGCCTCAGACAGAACCATCAGCCTCTTCAAGATGTTGCCTCCTCTCTGTCTTCTGACTGCTCTGGCTCCCCGGGGACCTGTGCAAGCCGGGCCAGCATCCACCCACCTTGGCCCCTGATTCTAGGATGAGAGGCTCTGCCAGTGTCTGCTTTTGATGGTGCTGGGCCAGACCCACAGGACTCATTTTCTCTGTCTCCTGCTAAATTCCCTGGCTGCTCCTCAGCTGTCAGGCCGCCAAGCTCCCAGTGTCTCCTGGCTCCACACGCAGCAGGAAATGGGCCTGACAATTGCTCTTCCAGAGTTGGCGATTTTTCAGTATGGATTCGCATGGATCCCACCCACACTCCTCTGAAAGCCCAGGCTGTACTGGGCTCTGTTTCATTACACACAGACTAGCGGAGCAGCTCTGTTCTCAGCACCGAGGGGTTCTGGGCACAGGGGGATTCCTGAGCAACAAGCTCAGGTCACTCATCCGGCCATCTTCATTGTTGTTGCAGCCGTAGCGATACTCACACCCTGATAAGGAAGATCATCAGCCAGGATGGGCTTAGTGGCTACAGGTCACATAAATGGTCCAGACCGAAGCATCATTTGGGTTCAGAAAGAGTTGAGACAGAGGTGGTGTATATTGATGTTCCTGCTTTCCCTGTATTCACCCCAGTCCCCACGCTCTTTGCTCGATGCCGGCAGGACTAGTGGCTGTGGAAGGAGACATCAGGACAGAAGGAAAATGAGGCAGGATTTCTGCAATGGTTTCTTTCCAATTGCTGTGTCAAAACACCAGGGCCAAGGCACTTAAAGAAGGAAGCGTTTGATTGGGCTCAGCCGCTGTGGAGGAATAAGAGTCCCTCCCCATGTGGTGAAACACAGCAGCAGGCAGGCCTGGTGACAGAGCCCAGAAGCTGAGAGTGAAGGGCTGCCATCTTGAACCACAACAGGGAACAGAAAAAGTGAACTTGAAATGCCTTTCAAAACCTCAAAGCCTATCCCCAGGGACATACTTCTTTCAGCAAGGCCACACCTCATAAGCCTACCCCAAACAGCCAACAACGGAGGACCAAGTATTCAAATGCCTGGATTATGGGGGCATCTTGTTCAAACCACCACATTTCTCCCCCCCTCACCCACTACCTTCTCCCCTCTTGCTATGATTTTGATATTGGCCTTTTCCTCTAAAGCATAAGACAGTTCCCGTAGGAAACAGGTGGCCATAGTGTCCTCCTTGACTCCCTGGCCCTCTCCACTTCTCCGGCAACAATCTCTGTGTTCTTTAGTGACCTCTTGAGTATCCTGGGACACTGACTGTAAACTGTGCCCAAGGAATAATCCCCAAGGGGACAGAGGCAGAGCTGGCTTCCTGAGGAGTTAAGTAAGCAGAGGAGAGGAAAGGCCTCCCTCAGGGAACACACTCCCAGCTAAGGAGCCAAGGAGAGATGGAATGGGTGTGGCAGAGTTGTCTGGAGTGGAGACAGAGGCCTGGGACACAAGGTGAAGGTTTACTGGAGGACGAGGAGTATTTAACTGGCAGCTTGAAGCATTTGGCCTTTGTATCTCGGGTGACACAGAGCTACTAGAAGATTCTGAGCTAACTGGAGAAAGTTCCTTTCTTTCCTGCTAATAATGTTGATTTTTAATCAACATTAATAACTTTGTTACTGATGCTATCACTGACCACAGCTCATGTTTATTCACTCTCATTACAGATCGAGTGATGGGCGTCTCCAGGTTTCTATGCTGACATCTCTAATACCTCAGATGCTGACGTTATTCGGAGCCAGGACGTTCCCTGAGGTCATTAGGTTAAATGAAGTCTTTTGAGTGGCTCTTAGACAGTATGATTGGTGTCCTGGTGTCCTTGTATTCATGAGGACCTGAGTTCAGATCCCCAGCACCTGTGGAAAGAGCTGGGTGTAGGCGTGCACACCTGTAACTCCAGCGCGTGGGTGGGGGTAGCACACTGCCAGCAGGGTAGGAAGCTGTCTCCAAAAACAGGGTGGGTCAGTGTGGGGAAAAAAAACCAAACATTGATATCTAGCCTCCACACGCATGTGGGCAAGCTCACCAGGGTGTACACATCCTACATACATGCACACACACACACACACACACACACACACACACACACACACACACGTAAAAAGAAGCGGATATGGGAGAGGGTTGCCCTCTACAAATTGACAGAGGTTCTTACAAACTCAGAAGGAATCCTCCTTGATCTCATCCTTCCAGCCTCTAGACTTTGTGGCAATTCCCTTCTGGGGTTTAAGCCACTCCATCTGCGTCACTTTGCAAGGCTAAAGGAATTAGAACTTTAAATGTTGGGAGAGGGGGCATTTGTTCGTCCCGGCTGCCCAGAACTTAAATAACCACACAGAAACTGTATTAATTAAATCATTGCTTGGCCCATTAGCTCTAACTTCTTATTGGCTAACTCTTACATCTTAATTTAACCCATTTCTATTAATCTGTGCATCACCACGAGGTCGTGGCCTACCAGCAAAGTTACAGCATGTCTGAGTCGGCTCCACGGTGTCTCTCTCTGCCTTTCTTCTCCAAACCTTCTGTCTAGTCCTCCCCGCCTACCTAAGTTCTGCCCTATCAACAGGCCAAGGCAATTTCTTTATTCATTAATGGTAATCACAGCACACAGAGGGGACTCCCACATCATTTAACCAAGCAACAATGTGTCGTGGCTTAGATTTGAGATGTCCCTCGTGGGCTCAGGGGTTTGAGCACTGGCTGGCCAGCTGATAGCGCTCTTTTGCGAAGCTGTGGGACGTGACTGGTAGGTAGTGTGGATAACTGGGCTGGTCCCTTGAGGGTTATGATCTAGCCCTGTTTTCTGTCCCGTTTGGTTTGGTTTCCTGGCTTTCTGGTCCTTCGCACAGGGCTACCCTGTGCCACGCCTTCCCCACTGTAAAGGACCTTACCCTCTGAACCACAGGTCAAAATGAATCCTTCCTTCTGTAGGCTTCTCGGACATTTAATCACAGCAATGTGAACAGAAAGCAGAAAGTGGGTTGCTAAGATTGCTCAGAGCAACGCAGCTGCGCAGGTAGAGCCCCTGGTCTCCATCTCAGCATACTTCATTTCTTGCTGTGACACGTAGCATGCAGACACTTCCTTTTTAAAATACGTTCCTCTATTGAGCACCTTTTCTGGCAATGGAAAGTCAAATTGGTCAAAAATCCTTGCCATCCTAGAGATGACATTTCATATTTTGACTTCGTTTCCTCTGTACACCACCTTTTGAAAACATCATTTTATAGTTATATAGCCTAGCTCTGGCTAGGCTGAAACATGCTCTGTAGACCAGGCTGTATGTAGATCAGAACTTTTGGTGATTCTCCTGCCTCTGCTTCCAGAGAGTTGGGTTTGTGACATCTGACACCAAACTCTCCTCTCTCCTTGAACTGTGGATTAAACCCAAGTATTCCAGTGGAGAAAACAAACATTTCATCACAAAGCCACGCAGTGTTCCCAGCACAAACCACCACTGCTTTTCGTTGTGAGACTGAATCTTGCTGAATTGTCTAGGCTGACCTTGAATTTGAGACACTTGTGCCTCAGCTTCATGAGTATCCAGAATTACACCCCCCACACACACACAAGTCTCACCCATGTTCTTACATGTGCTACGTGTCTCTCTTAACTGGGTCTCATGCCTTGTTTCTATTCTTTTTATTTGTGACACGGTCTTGCTGTGTAGCCAAGTTGGGATCGAACTCTCTATCCTCCTGTCTCCATCTTCCAAGGGCGCTGTCACGGCCAGCACAGCATGGCCACCTTGACAATGTAATTGTACATTAGTTACCCAAATTCCACCAGATACGACATTTTCTAGTCCACATCAACCAAAGGTGAAGAAAGCCGCTCCTGTAAATTCAGTAGGTGTAGGTACCACCCGCCAGCTTCCGGAAGCCTGTGGGTGAGGCCTGAAGGATAGCATGCTGTCTGCTCATCTGTCCCTGCTTCCTCCCTGCCACACATACACACATAAGACCCCGAGAGCAGGATGGTCATTCTGTGTTTAGGGACCAAACAGAAACCACCCGGGAAGCTCTATGCTGACTTCAAATGTCTGTCTGTCTGTCTGTCTGTCTGTCCGTCTGTCTGTCTGTCTCTGTCTCCTGTTTTTGTTTTTTCAAGACAGGGTTTTCAGGATTTTTCTGTGTAGCCCTTGCTGTCTTGAAACTCACTCTCATTCTGTCAACCGGACTGGCCTCAGCACAGAGCTCTGCCGACCTCTGCTGGCCTCTGCCTCCTGGGATTAAAGGTGTGTGTCACCACCGCCTGGCTGCAAGTTTCTTTCTTGTCATGAGTCCATCGAGCCTGCACAAGGATGGCAGTTATCTACTTCATAGATAAGAGTCAAACTCAATGACTGATTCTTACATTAATTCAAAGGGAAACTAGAATCAATTCTAGATCACCCCCTGATAGTGTCCCCCAGTATTCTAGATAACCCCCTGATAGTGTCCCTCAGTCACTTTTATTCCAGTTCGCTTGCACGGGTGGGAGAGACTGTTGGAAAGCAGCCAGGTTGTTGAGATTGTGCTCAAGTGAGTGTTGGTTGGTGGGCATGTGCCGCCTGCGCAGATGTCAGCCTGCGCCTTGTGGCAAAGTCCGGGAACCAAATCTTCTCAGATTGTTGAGAGATGGGCTTCTGGAAGAGCCATTAACACAATGCTTTGGAAACTGGCTTGGAAAATGTGACATGTCAGTTTCATCTGCTGAGAAACTCACAAACATCCTGACAAGGGCTCCCTCCAGCTTCTCCCCTTCAGTGCTAGCTGGCCGGCTGAGATTTTAATGCAGAGCCAGGGTAGGGTGGCTCAGGGTTCTGGGAGGGTGTCGGGGAAGATGGGAAGCTTGGGGAGAGGAATCATCAGTCCTCAGGAGGGTCCTCATTTTGCTTATGGTGCATGCTAGGCAAGCACCAAGTGAGCTACATCCACAGACCCCTTTTGTGTGTCCACGTGTGTGCGCTTGTGTAGGGGTTACGGTGTGTGCAGGCACGCTTGCCCCACCTTTTCCACCTACTCTGCCTGTTCTTCCTATGGCAGCGAATCCCTAAGACACCCTGGTCTCCAGCCTGCATCTATTGCAGGAGCCGTTCTAACGAGTGGAGTGGAAGACTGCTGGGCTTGGTGGCTGGTGGAGCCCTGACCTTTCCCTGGGAATGTAAGAGAGCATAGGCCACTTTGCAGGAATAGAATCTGCCCTAGGGACCCGAGAGCAGACTCTCTTCCCCAATGGCTAAGAATGCGCATGGAGCTGTCAAAACCCCACACCAAAGCTCCTCCTGTTTTCTAGGACTTCTCCCGCTGACCTTGGTGCTGTATCTCAGGGTAAAACCTTAGGTCTGCCTCACCCCTAGGTCTGTCTCACCCCTCCACACCGCAGGAGCTCTCTGGGGAAATAAATGCTCCAGGATCCCTTTACCCAGTTGCCCACGTGTGAGCTCCCCTCCAGCTGTGCCGGGCTCCACTTCATCCTCACTCTAGGTAGCCCCGGGAGTTCACTGTCTCTCTTTTTATTTGTGTCTCCTGCTGCCTGTCACGTGAGAGGCCTTTTGAATGCCCGAGGCTCCCCAGGGGTTGGAGAGGGCTGAACTGAAGGATGACCTAAGGTGAGAAAGAAAGGCAGATTTGTAAATAAACAAGGGCAGAGTTGGGAGACCCAGGGCCTCTGTGGCTTCTGCTGAGGGGAGCTCCTGAGGCCCCTGTGAAGCAGCCGGGGGAGGCAGTTATTGTTTTTGGATTTCACTGAGATGAACTCCAGATGATTTTCCAAGCCTGATTTCACAGCACATTTGCTCCATCTGAGCAATCACTCTCTGCAACAGTTGGATTTCCATTCGGCATTTACCTCGTGTGCCCGGGAATCGGGACTGTCTGCCTCCTTGGGGTCGAATCCTTTTATTTTCTTTGGGGCTCAGCCAGACCCTTTCCGTCAGTCCCAGTTTCATCTAGCCATTTCTATTTGTGTACAGGCAAGACTAGGCCAGGCCCACAGAGTTTTCCAGAGCTAGTGACTGTGGCCCTCCTTGTTGAATATAATCAGTATGGACAGCAGGGACACCAGACTCTTAAATAGATTTCAGAGAGACAGATACTCGGCTACATACAAGGCAGCGAAGCAAAAGCCACAGCGATCCCTAATCTGAGAAACACTGTTTTATTGTTTCTGTTGTAGCAAGTGGGAACCCCCGAGATGTGGGAGGAGCAGAGAGCGTGGGGATTAGAAGTGGGGTGCTCCGTGAATGTTACTGAGCTGTTTTGGAGACAGCGGGCTTATGACAAAGAATCCGTGGAGCTTGCTTCGGGAAGCTGTGTCACTGTAAATGAGTAATGCAGCTCTTGTGGTGTTTATTGTATAGATTTCCTACCACAGCTATGGCTTACGGTGGTTTGAATAAGAATGGCCCCCATGGGCGCATACGTTTGAATCCTTAGTCATCAGGAAATGTGGCCTTGTTGGAGGAATTATGTCACTAGGGGTGGGCTCTGAGGTTTCAAAAAGCACATTTCAAGCCCAGGGCTTCTCTTCCTGCTGCCTGACCATCTGGATATAGAACTCCCAGCTTCTTCTTCAGTACCGTGTTTGCCTGCAAGCTGCCTTGCTTCCCACCATGATGAAAATGGACTAAATCGCTGGGCAGTGGTGGTGCCCACCTTTAATCCCAGCACTTGGGAGGCAGAGGCAGGTGGATCTCTGAGATCTGAGTTTGAAGCCATCCTGGTCTACAGAGTGAGTTCCAGGACAGCAAGGCCTACCTACATAGAGAAACCCTATCTTTTTTTTCCTTTTGGTTTTTCAAGACAGGTTTTCTCTGTAGATTTGTAGACCAGGCTGGACTCAGACTCACAGAGATCTGTCTGCCTCTGCCTCCCAAGTGCTGGGATTAAAGGCATGTGCCACCGCTGCCCAGCCAAGAAACCCTATTTTGAGAAACCAAAAAGAAAAAGAAAATGGACTAAATGTTTAAGCTGCAATTAAATGATTTCTTTTATAAGAACTGCCTTGATTACAGAGTCTTCTTCACAGCAATAGAACACTGAGCAAGTTACATGTATGATACAAACCCAACTGGATGTTGCCTTGAAGGCTAATTTTTTGATTTAGGGAAAGAAGCTCGAACCTGGCTTTTGTGCAAATCACACTTAAACTTCGGGTCTGCTTGTTTGCTACCATCAGCAACAGCGGCCATCCCAGGAAACCTGACTAAGCATGTCCCAGTCATCATGCCTGTTCTCAAGTGTTTGACCCCAGGAAGTGTGTTCTTCCCCAGGGCTGCCTCACTCCACAGATGGCTTCCAGTCAGACTTTCCCTTCTCGCTTTCTCTACCTGCTTCGTCTTCTCCCTTACTCATCCATCTATGCTCACAGGGCTGAGTGGCCTCTGACTCTGGTTCCTTGGCGGTCCTCTCATCCCTTGTCACAGGGACAGAGTTGTGGAGAGCAAATGTCATTTCGTACCTGACTGAGCACACTACTTTACGGTGGCTCATGCCAGCCTCACTCCCTCTGTCTCCTCCAGACACTGTTCCCCATCTACCTATGCCATTTCCTTTTGCTTCTCCAGTGATACTTAGCATAGATGTTACCCAAGCTGGCCGTCCTCCCTTAACAAAGACAAATGTGGACTCTGGAACCAGGCTGGTTCTGTGAGTCTTATCTGTGCATCCCCAAACATGCTTTTACCTTCTCTGAGCCTTGGTATCCCAGCTATGAAAATATAGAGGCCTAGCTCTTTGACACTTAAATTGCACATGAAAAAAGAAACATTAAACAAGCAGGTGTTTTGCTCAAAAGTCCTGGCTTTTGAGCAAAGGATGGGGGAGGAGTCCTTTTCCAGTACACTTGTGGGTTTACAATTAATAAAGATGGAAGGACCTTCCCCAAAAGTTTTCTTCTTAGAGGTTTAGGATTTAATTAAAAAACAAACAAAACAAAACAGAAAAAGCACATACAAGCTGGATTATGGAGGAAAGAAAAGGGAAGGAAGAAAGTTGAAGTCAGCGGGGGGCCATTGGGGACGGAGCACTTTTGCCTTTCTATTTGATGTGACTGTATCCCTGGCCCTGAGGGTCAGTTTTAGTTGCTCAAAGGCCCAAGTGAAGTGGCTAATTGATTCCTCGGGGCAATGCCCTAGGCTAATGGGAGAGGTTCTCTGAGAGGCAGCCTTCAAAACTGCTCTTTCCTGCCTCTCTCCATCTTTGCTTTCTCCTCCACCTGGGCCTCCAGGGTGATGTGGCTTGGTCTCCTTCAGTCTCCATTGCTGTGGAGGTTCCTTATTTCCTGACTCTGTGCTCCAACCCCACTGGCAACCACCAGGGAGAAGATATCTGAGGACAAGGCTGACTGGCTCACGTCTCTGTCTTGCGGGTCCAGGACTCTGGATCCTGGGTAGGGTCGAGATTCTTGGGTAGGAGAGAGCACCTGAGGGCTGGAAAAAGGTGATTGATCAGAATAGAGTTTTCTACAGCTGTGAGCTCTGCTATACTTCAGTGTCCCCTCCAAGCAAGAAGAATCCAGTTCAAAATAGAATCCTAGGCTGCTGTCTCCCAGGCAGGAATGACTGCTTTCATTTTAGCTTGACACATAATTATTATACATTATATGAGGTGATAATTCAATGCATATATACATTGACCAAATCATTATAATAAGTATTTCTAGCATGCCAAATAGTTCTCATGTGTTTTTTTTTTTGTGGTAAACACATCCGAAATCATCTCTTCTAGTTATTTTGAAAATGCAATAAATTAATGTTAATTATAGCATTAATAATATTCAATACTGTGCCACTGAACACTGGACTTGTTTCTCCGATTTGCCTACAGTTGTGGACTCATAAAGCAAAAAAGTGAATGCACTGTTGGGTTATGGTCCAAAGTCAGTGGGGGAGCAGAGAAGGGGTTATGAAATATAAAATGTTTATTTCTTACATATAAACAATGTCCATTCTTTTAAAATGTTTTCAATTAACATACAAAGAAATGAGCTTCATTATGGCATTTCATGACTCTTTGCCTTTGGTTTGTTTTTTGGCTCAGCCTCCCTCCCTCTCCCCCTCGAACGCCTTTCACTTTTATGGCTCCTGTATTCTCCAACCCTCCTCCCTCACTTCAAGCTCCTTTCTCTCTCACAGTCCCTTTCCAGTTTCCCAGGCTATACCCACAGTCACATATATGCATGTATAGAAAAACCTAGACTCTGCAGTGTGAACGAGAACACGCGGGGTTTGTCTTGCTCAGCCTGGATTACTGAGCAGCGTCGGATTTCATGTTTCATTACTATACATTACCAAAGGTAAATGAGCAGAAACCTAAGACCTAATTGCTATCAAAATTTTGAAAAGAAGCATTGTTTTATATTATGAAATATAATACCATGTAAATATATTTCATAATTATAGAATACATGCATAAACAAGAGATTATTATACGTAATAAAACTATTACAATATAAAATTGTGTATATGTTTATAATTTTTAATATGTTTTTAATAGAAATAGAATTGGATCGCTTTGCCCTCTCGCTCTCCTCCCCACAGCCCATTGGTCTCTGCATTGTGTCCACTGGTTACAAAGAGCAGCTTCTTTGGTGAGGGGTGGTAGTCAAACTTACCTGTGGGTATAAGGATAAAGTTTAGAATGTAGTAAAAAAATCATCCTGGCCTAGCAAAGTGGGTGTAGTAGATTCTTTTCTCAGGTTCATAACCTCACTAGTCCTGGGAAGCTAACTAGGGTCTAAGTTACAGACATAATTTCACTCCTGTTGAGTGGGCCTGGAGTCCAATTAGACAGCTGCTGGCTGCCCAGCTCACCTTTAAAGACCCCTGGGCACACTGGTCATCATGGTGGTTTATGAGTGCTGCAGCTCGGTGGGGCTGTACCAGCTTCCCTTCCCTGGGTATATCCATAGTACATTCTGGTATCGTGAAAGACAGACCACAGGAAGCAGGCTCACAGGTCAGATCCGGTTCAGATCACCGTCTTGTAGCCTAAGTGTGTGGTGTCTTCAGCAATAGACACCCACAGTGTGTGGTGTCTTCAGCAATAGACACCCACCCTGAACCCCTGATCTGGGGGTCACTTGGACTACCCTGACCAACTGTTAGAAAGGAGGTTTCTTGTGCCTGGCACTGTTACTTTATGTTTCTTATGGGGAGCATTATCAGCCCAAGTGGCTTAACTTTATGATGTGTGAGTGTGTGTATATGCCTGTGTGTGTATATATATGTACACACATATGCAAATATATACACACATGTATTGTGTATTATGAGTTTTAGGTAACTGTTAAATGTAATTCCTTGAGGCTTTATCAAACAATCTTGCTATTATTTGTCCCTCTTCCATCCTCTGTCTGTACCCACCTCCTCCCTCCCTATGGTAGTTTGGGTGTATTTGGCCCCCATAAACTCTTAGGGAGTGGCACTATTAGGAGGTGTTGGAGAAAGTGTGGTCTTGGGGGAGGCTGGATGATTTATGCCTTTATTTAATCCAGACCTTGAGGCTGGAGGGCGCACCTTTAATCTGGGCCACACCTTCTGTTGGAAGTGTGTCACTGTGGGAGAAGGTTTTGAGGTCTTTTTTCTCAAACTTCCCTCAGTGTGACAGTCAATCCACTTCCTGTTGCAGGACTCTCAGCTCCAGCACCACATCTGCCTGCATGCCGTCATGCTCCCTGTCACTGATCATAACAGACTGAGCCTCTGGAACCTCTGGTGGTCAGCTAGCCACCCTCAATTAAATGTTTTCTTTGTAAGAGTTGCTGTGGTCGTGGTGTTTCTTCCCAGCAATAAAAACCCAAACTAAGGCACTTCCCAAACATAAGGTAAATAAGTTGGCCACAGTCAAAAGGAGTTTTAAGAAACCATTCAAATAATCTCTCTCAACTCTTTCTCTTTTTCCTGAACACAGTTTGAGGATGGGTGCCAGGGGAGGAAAGCCATTTTAGGTCCCCAGCCGTAGAAGCAAAGCTCCAAGTGTGAGATTGTAAACACAGATTGTCCCCTCACAACGTTAGTTACACCTCATGTTAGAAGGGGACGGTTTGCTGCCCGTGGGGCCTGATGCTGTGCTGTGATCAGTGGTGAGGTCTGGGCTGTTGACCACACTGGGCTGTTGACCCACACTGGGCTGTTGACCCACATTGGAATGTGTCTCTGAGCTTCTGGGACTGTCCTGTAATCTCTATGTGTTGATGAGTGAACAGGGCCCTAGGGACCCAGAGTTGACCCCAGTTATATGAAGAGTCAGTGTCCATGGGGGGAGTTGGGTATCAACCCAGAGGCCAGAGCAGACTCTGCACACCACATGGAATGACAGTGTTTACACTCTGTGTTTTTCTCCAAGTTATAAAATCTAGAGTTATTATAGAAGAGTTGGAAAAAAGTTTTTGAAGTGGAGTCTCATTTATCCCAGGGTGACCTCAGACTTGTTTTGTAGCAGAGGTTGACTTTGAACTTCTGATCTATTGTTTCTTCTTCCTCAGTGCTACATTCATGAGCACGCACCACCGCACCTGGTTCATGTGCTGCTGGGGACTCAAACCCAGGACTCGTGTATGGTAGACAAATACTCTACCATCTGAGCCATGTCTGTATAGTTCTTCCTGGAACTTGCTCTGTGGACCAGGCTGGTCTCAAATGCAGAGATTCGCCTGATGATGGCTGTTCTTGGTTGTCAATTTGACTACATCTGGAATTCACCCAAGTAACTGGTAACTCATGTGAGGAATCTTTTTCTTAGTTAAATCATCTGAAGTGGGAGGATCCATCCACCTTTAATCCAGATCTTTTCAGGTGGGAAAGCCACACCTTCTGCTGGCAGCCTATGTAGACGTCGAAGAAGGAAGCCTCTCTCTTTGCCTGCTTGCTCTTGGTCTTATTGGCAAGTCCATTCTTTGATGAGCACCAGGGCCTACTTCTTTGGGATTCCAGCATCTACTGAAGATCAGCTGAGAGATCCAGTGTTGCAGACTGAACAACTGCTGGATTCTTGGACCTTGCATTGGTAGACAGTCATTGTTGGACTAGCTGGACTACAGCCTGTAAGCCATTCTAATAAATCATATCTGTGTGTGTTGTGTGTATACATATATATATTCTAATATTCATTCTATTAGTTCTCTTGCTCTACGGAACCCCGACTAATCCACATGGCAAAACACTTTACCAACTTAATCATTTTCCCAGCCCTCAAGCATCAGGGTCCATGACTAACTGCATTGTGTAGTTCCGTACTGCATGCTCTTATAGGTCTCTCTCTGGTTTTCTGTCTTAAATCTTCACTCAGGTAAAACAGTTGTTGATTTGGTGGACGTTATTGAAAGCTTGATGTAGGCGAGCCGTTGAGGTTCAGCTCACAGCAGTGGTAGCACCTTCAAGTGGAATACCAAGCTCCTTATGCCCCGTGGCCTAGAGGAGCACCTGCGAGCCTCTCCCTTGGAGAAGACTGGGGCTCACACCCTCAAACTGCCTGCTCCCCTCCTCCTCACCCTCCATCATGACCCCAAATCGTCTATTCTCTTTCTCTGCACTTTTGTCCACATCCTTCCTCTCAAGCAGGTGGCTTATGAACAAATTTGTCTAAGCAAGCACCTTTTCCTCGTAGCAACTATTACAATGATAAAGGCCTTTAGATCGTATGCTGTATACGGTTTTCACCCTGCCTTTCAAATCGAGCATTACCTTGTTAGCACTTTCCCATGTCATTAGGTGTTTAACAACACAGGATTTCATCAAGTAGGTGTACCAGAGTGTGTTCTGCTATCCCACTATTGTTGAATAGCCTTGGCTTTGGGGAAACGCATACAGCAGAACTTATTAGCTCAAGGGTGTACCTCTTTCCTTCCTTCCTGAGCTTCCTTCTTGAAAGGGCCTCAGATAGACCAGACTGGGCTCAAACTTGGAATCCTCCTGATTCCCAAGTGCTGGGGTTACAGGCACACACTGCACAACTTTCAAAAGTATATTTTATTTATTTTTTTTTAAAGATTTATTTATTTATTATGTATACAATATTCTGCCTGCATGTGTCCCTGCAGGCCGGAAGTTGGCACCAGATCTTATTAGAGATGGTTGTAAGCCACCATGTGGTTGCTGGGAATTGAACTCAGGACCTCTGGTAGAACAATCAGTGCTCTTAACCGCTGAGCCATCTCTCCAGCCCATCAAGAGTATATTTTAAAAAGCCCATACTAATTGCCAAACTCTCCTTCAGAAAACTGCATGAATTTGTGTGCCACTCAGCTTGAGTGTCAGTGACTTTCCATGGGACAAAGTCAGAGCAGCCAAGGATCTGGTCATAGTAACAGCCACTTTGAGCTGAATGACAAGGAAATTCTTGGCCTTGTTGGATTCCCGGGGGCAGTTGATAAACACCTCAGTTTATCTCTGGGGCTACTGCCACCTGCCTCCCGATCCACTGTACACTGGCTCAGGGGACCAGGCAAATCCTGCTTCTCACCTCCTGCCCTTAGGAATATAAATAACATAGAAAGCTTTCTCCACATCTGCAGGGTGCCTCAGTGGGCTACTCTCACGACTGCCCTCAGCTAGCCCAATAGCTGAGTGAGTGGCTGCAGGCAACTTGGCCTTATCCCCAGCTCAGGAGAACCCCGGTTTCTGGCCCATTTCATTTCTCTGTGTCACCTTGAAGTAAGTCTAGACAGGTTGAAGGTCATCCACTTCCCTTCACTCCACACTACCACACAGGAGTCTGTTTTCAGCCTCTCAAGGCCCCCAGGGTTCCCACGCCTCCCTCTTCTCTGAGTTGAAAGTGCTGCCGAGCATCCCAGCCTCCTGCTCCCTTTGGTGAGCAAAGCAGACGTGTGCACAGCCAGCCATGCAGACTATTTTTACACAGTCTAAAAATACGGCCTTACCTCAGAGGTTGTGTTGAAGGAGCTTGCTGAGGTATCAAACAGACCTCTGCAAATATAAACTGCTTCAGAATCACCGGCATTTACACCCTGCCGTGAGCGAAGGGCCTCCAAATGGGAGGTTTGGTGAAGCCTGACCTAATTTGCCCTCTCCTCCAGACTTTGGACAACTCTAGGGAAGATTCTAGAGGTCTAGCCCCAGCCTTGGGCCTGGCGCACAGGAAGCACCCGCAAAGACTGGCAACTGTCAGGAACAAAGGGTGAAGGGTTTCTTTTGTTTTTTATTTTTGGCTGCATCTGCGCAGGTCATTGAGATACAGTATCTAGAGCGTAAGATCCCACACCCTGGTTAGGTGTTACCCAGGCCACAAGCACTCTGTTTCCCCATCTCCTTCCTACCCTTAGTCCTTAAACTATGTCCCTGGCCTGATTCCCTCTAGGAGACATCTGTTTCCTCAGTGTAAGCCTCTGGGGCAGGCTGTTCAATGGGAGGAGATCAGATGTGGTCGTGTTCCAGGTCAGGCACTTTGGATTTAACTGTGAGTCAGAAGCTCAGCTGCCCTGACATCCCACCGCTCACTTCCACAGCCGTACCTCCTGCAAAGGTAGCCCAGCACGTCCTTGGCCACTGGCTTCTTGGGGCGATAAAAATAGCTGAGGCCCAGGAGCTGCTGAATGATGGATTCTGGAAGGAGATGATTGATTCTCACAGCTGAGCCTCGGGGTCAGCAAGCCGTTTGCAAGCAGAGATGGCGGGGTGAGGGATGGGGGTTCTGCTATAGATAGAGCTGTTGACAGGTGATCCTGGCCTGCTCCCACCCGAGAAGAACACAGCATAAACTAATTAAAAGGAACTGCAAAGGGCTCTTGGAGAGGATGCAGACAAGTGTGCCCTTTTCTTTCAGGTCATCGGTGGCATTTTGATCATTTGCCTTCATCCCCACTCCCATGCTGGGACAAGACTGAATGTAGGGCAAGAGTTTATTTCCAGGGGGAGGCAATGGGGTGCTGGCTTCCCCTCAAACAATGGTGGGGAGCTGTCAGGGCTTATGAAACACCACAGGGACACCAATGTCAGGAAGCTCCCAGTTGCTTGGAGTTAATATTGGATCTCCTCTTGGACTGGAGGAGGGCCCAAGCTTGTCAGGGGTCTGGGCTTGGTCGACTACCAGGCCTGCTGTCTGAGTCATGAAGATCTAAGGTTAACCACGTACACGAAACCACAGAAGGAAGTGTCCGCAGGTAACAAGGTGGCTTTTAAGCCAGAGCCGTATCACAAAGCCATGGGGCTGTGCACAGTAAACAGCTGAGCCTGTGAAGCTGCACAGCTGGATTCGATCTGGACAACTGGGAGATAGGACCATATGCATTTGCTTTACAGTGCATATTTTCTGGGCGATCTGTCCCCCAGTGTTCCGTAAAGTCATAATAAAGTCTCAGAGAACGAGAAAGAAGCAGCGGGGAGGAGGGAGAAATTAAGAAGCAAACGAGAAAGGATATGTTTTCAGATGAGATTATGAAAGGGATGATGAGTTGATGAGGTGGCCAGACATAGAGAAGATATCCAGATGGCTGCTGTTCTCCGGGAGAAGGCACTGTGTTATGATAGGGAGGGAGGGGGAGAGAGAGAAACCCACTGCTTTTATAAAGGAGATCAGAGAAAGACTATAGGGAAATCTGGGTTAGAAAAATGGTAGTAAGCAGAGCAGACCCCACCTTTGTCTTTGGGGGACTCACAGAAGATGCAGGCATTGGCTATCCCCATCCCACCTCTGCTTCTATGAATTACAGTTTGGGAGCCCTTCCCAGATATCACCTCTCTTTCTCTTACCAACTTCAGCCTCGAATCACCTCTAAAAACCATCCCCTCCTTCATAACTGAGCCCAGCCTCCCTGATTGTAGAGAGTACACAGCAGCTACCCAAATTCCTAGTCTGGCAGAATTTAGTGTCAAATCACAGGAGGATAACCAAGATGATTGAGGGCCGTGGAAGCTGAGTCGGTGCGCCTGGAGCAGGGTGGGGTGATTCTGTAACTAGTTTAGAAAAGAAGGTCACCTACATGTTACCTCCAGCTCCAGCTCTAATAGCAGGAGACAAGTGAAGACCTTTTTATTCAGGCTCCTACTGCGCCCCACACCGTACGTGACCTTGCACATGTGTGGAGAAAACCCCAGCTGTCTGTCCAAACTCCATCTGCACACTCCACCAAGCAAACACCATGTGGCTACGGCCCGGGGCTGCTCTGCAGGTCAACACTGTGAGCTGCCCTTTGCAAGGCATGAAAGGCTTCTTCATGCCCTCCCAGGGCAACCCCGAGGCTGGCTTTCCTTTTCCAGCTGACATCACACAGCCAGCACTTCACACCTGGTGACTGCCATTTCTTCATGCCTCCAGAATCTTCGTTCTCTTCCAAGGTGACAGGTCGCACTAGCTCCTGGTCTGATTTCTTGGCCCCTGGTTGAAATCCTCTCCTCTAGTTGCCATTCTGCCAGTCCAGCAACCCTTCCCTGGAGTGAACCCGACGGTACCACCTATAACCTACTTGCGACCCTTCTGGGGGCTGTTTATGCCAACAGTCAAATCAAGGCTCCTGAACCCAGCACCCCCAGCCCTGCCACAGCCAATTCCCTTCTGTTACAGCCAACAGCTCTTGAACCTTGACAAATACCCTTCCAGCTGGTGTGACTTACACTCCCGGCCTCATTGACTGTTTGACCACATGTGGAACTCCTCCCGCCGTAAGGGCCCTTACCCTCAACTACAAGCCTAATGCGCCCTATCCCTCCCCAGTAGACAGCTCTCTAGTTTCTACGCTGCTTCTTCTCCAGGAGAAACTGTCACTGGATGTATAGACGGGATTGATGTTGCTTCACAGCAATTAAAGTACTTTGTAGCATTTGTTTGTTTCCAAGTTTGTTTGTTTTTCCAAGTATAAGCTCGCTGAAGCCAGGAGCTAGACGGCTTCCTGGCTTCCTGTGCCTAATGCGGAAACCGAAATTGAGCTGAAATAGAAAAAGATGCCCGTGAGTGAGGCTTGTGGCCACCGATCACATTCTGTCCACGGCATAAAGTACTTGATCTGTTTTAACCAGGCAGTATTGTATACAGGGCAACCATCTGTAAACAATTGTAAGGAGATTACGACAAACGTGAGGCTTGTGTCCAAGACACGGATGAGGCCATACAAGGTGCTTGGTCTTGGAGAGGACCTTGGCACCTCCAGCATCTGGAAGGCACCAGGAGTCAGAAGTGGTTCCAGGTTTGTGGACGTCATGCCTCAGGTGCCAATGTTACCTCAGGACGAAGGTCGAGGCAGTTCCTCTCGCAGCTTGGATCTCCATGCTGTTTCTCCATGAGAAGGAGTCAACTGGGGCTCCTTCCTCCCCTTTGGAAGAGCAAGGGAAAAGGAAGGCAGGTATTAAATCTGCTCAGGAAATTGAGCACCAGCTACACATCCCATCTATCCAGTCATAGCCCATGGAGTGGCCTGGCACCACAGATACAAGTGAGCAAAATGAAGCCTGCGTTTGAGGGCTTCGCACTGGGCTTGGAAGGTAGGAAGTGTACCGATAGGAAGGGTGTAAGTACACACTTACCCAGAGATTTAAAAATCAAATGATTTGCCGGGGAGGTACCTAACATGCACAAGGCCTCTATTCCCAGAATGACCAAACACACACACGCACACACACACTACATACATTCATACATAGACACACACATATATCCATATATAAAACCATTACACACCTATGCATATGTAAAGTATCAGAGCAGGCTGAGCCTAAGTTACCATGTGTCCCCTTCCAGTGATCTATGTGCCTTGGAACTCTGAGATTGTCTGTCCTCTAATCAAAGGTAGCATTTCCGCCTCCCGTCTCTTGACCCTCTGCCTGGACCACTCGGTCACTCTTTCCCGAGTGCTCTACTGCCTCGGTTACTTTTTATCGGCTGATATCCACGGAAATGACCGCTTTCCCACTCACAGTAGCGTCTCCACTTTAATCTTTGCTGTTTGCTCCCAACTTCTTGCTCACCTCCTTCAAAGTACTTATTGAACGCGCTCATCTTAGATCCATTAAGGCAGAGGAGGGGGGCGTCTCCTTTTCCTCTGTGCTGACAGTATCTGACTCAGGCAGGGGCTGGGCTGAGAGAAGTGCTCTGTGGTGGTTTGAATGAGAACAGCCTCCATAGGTTCATATGTTTAAAACCTTGGTCTCCAGCTGGTGGCTGGTGGCAGGGGGTGGGGAGGGGAGGCAGGGGAACACGGAGGGATGATCTTACTGCAGGAAGTTTATCAGTGGCGGTGGGTTTTGAGGTTTCAAAAGATTTGGACCATTTTAGTTGGCTCCGTCTCTGACTTGGGGATGAAGAGGTGAGCTCTTAGCAGTTCCTCTACCGTGTCGTTGCTCCACCATTATGGACTTTAACCTTCTGACGCCATGAGCCCACTTAAACACGTTCTTTTAAAGTTGCCTTGGTCGTGGTGTTTGGTCACAGCAACAGAATCATAACCAAGGCAGTCATCTGTGGGGTCTCTGGTATTTGAAATAGGCAAGATCTCTGAGAAGGCTTTGCAGGAGGATGGGCATTTAGGGGTGGCGGGTTTGGGGGCTGGGGCGTTGCACAGTAAATGCTCGCTGCAGGTGGAGTTGCGAGAGCAGGTGTGTGCGCGGTTTATGGTGGCCAATGGTGTGAAGGGTGAAAAAATGGGATATCTGCTGTCCCTTTTCTGTGTGCACGTCCCCTTCCATGACAGATGGCAATAGGACAGTGTTGACACATTCCCTCCCTAGGTATGCCCACTTAGGCTAAACAAATTTAGCACAAGCTGAACAATTGGAACTCAGAGCTGATCCCGGGGGACTTAACAAGAGCTGCAAAGGCACTTCAGTGACCCTGGACTATTCTGAAACCTGGGGGAAGAAAAATTCTCCAGCAAGCCCAAGCTGTTTGATCATGAGATTCATCTCCTGGCTGACTGCTCACAAAGATCTGGCCAAGGTCATTCCAGCTACGCCAGGCCACTGGGCAGAGGTCCCAGAGATGGCAATCTATTGCTTTTGATCCCCATCACACCTCAGGGAGTGTGGGCCTGTGGCCATAGGCTGGCAGGCAACAACCCCTAGCCCTTGGAACAGTGTGTGTCTCCACTGCCAGCGATATGACCAAGGTTTGTTTTGGTGCCCTGGGCCATTCAGGGTAGAGCTGAAGTTGTCAAGAGCCCCGGTGACTTAGGATACTCAGGTTCACCATCGGGCAGCTCCCCTGGGATCGTCACCAGAAAGGATGTCTCCCTCCCAGAGATTTGTCAAGCCAGAGTGAGCTGGTTGTTGCTACCCTTCTCAACATTTTTCCTCTCCTTTAGAGAACAAATGGGAACCACCCTGCTGTGGGCACTCTGGCCTGAGACGACAAAGATGAGGAGGCTGCCCTGATGCTCTCCGCCTGCCTGCACCTGTTGTCAGTGATGATAGCTTTTGGCTGCCCCCCTTTCTTCTGGCACCTCTAGCAAGTTCTGTGGTGCCTGCGCCACAGTCCCAGGCAAGATGTTCTCATTTGACCCCGCTGATTCTCCCTTTAGGACAGGCCTAGGTCACAGCCACAGAGGCAAGGTTTTCTCATTTGATCCTTCCGTCTCATAAATCTTACCTGATGTCTTGGCAAGAGACTCCAGGGGCTTAGAGCTTTGCTCCATAGAAGTAGAACAATCACAAAGCCCCTGGGACCTTGAACCCATTGGTTTTTTTGAATCAGGAAAACAAAACAGACCAAAGCAAATAGTCTTGTGCCCCCGTGTTGTCCTTGTGCAACATCAAGACAGGGATGTCCTCTGGGAGCGAGGATGGCAGAGGCACAGCCAAGATGAAGCATGAGAGAGGTTGGGAAGCTCCACACATTCTTTTTAGCTTCAGTGGCTGAGTTCCTTGGCAAAGAAACCCTCACTCAAAACCCTGGGAAGTATTTGGGCATCTGTCAGGTAGTCTAGCATCTATGGAGAGATCACAGGCAAAGCACCATGACAACCATCTTGTGAATTCAGTACCCCTTCCATCTGCCATATGCTGGGGACGAGGAGGAGGAATGAATGGTGTCACACCAACCATGCTGCCCAGAGGGGAATGATGTAAGCCAGAATGCTTGTGTTTCAGCTCCAAATGTGACAGCCAGCGGCAGGAGGTGCTGTCACATCCCTGGATGCCAGGGACATTTCTCTGAGCTTCCACGCAGCTTCACATGGTTGCTATTGACCTGTCTCTGTGGCCCCCAGAGCCTGCCTGTGTATAAGTATGTACTGAGACTTTGGGTGTTTGGGGCCCCTTGAGGGTCAGAGAAGAACCTGCAGAGCCTGAGTCAGCAGTCCCTGCTGTCCTTTCCACATGATGGCATGTCGTAGGTCATTAGGACTATATGTCACCACTTTGGAGCATTTAAGCTCTCAGGCACAGTGCTACTTTACATAATTCATTGAAACCTCTCAGAGCCCCACCAGGGATACATTGTTATTTGTCTTTTGCTGTTGGAAAGCCTGAGTTTGAGAAAGATTACATCACTCATGATTGGGGCAGCTGAGAACTGGATACAATTCCAACGTTCCTGTGCTTAGGAAGTAAATGATACTCCTACCTCCAAAGAGTCAAGGGGCAATAAGCAAATAATCAAAATACTAAACAAGCAGAGCGTGATGGCTCAAGCCAGTAATCCCATCACTCACGAGGCAAGAAAGGACGAATGCGGTGCGCTCACTCCAACTTGGGCTACGTACAGAGATCTTGTCTCAAAACAAACAAACAAACAAGCATTGGAAACATCAGTTAGATGCAGGTTGTTTAAATAAAGCAATTAATTTTCAAGAATATAGGTTGGTACAAAGTGAGAATACCACAAACCCACTAATTCCTGGCAGGATTTGAAGGCAGCCATGAGCTGGAAAGGGTTTCTTCTGCTTGGCAGTGGTGCAGAACACACTCCTCAGCTCCATTCTGTTTGACACAGCTGGGATGAGGGTTGAAAAACAGGATCACAAAGACATGGATGCTGCGGGAACATTTTTTCTGCCACCACACTAGGCCTACTCATTTGCCTGTGTGGTGGCCACTTGGGGCACTACATTCATTTTGAAGAGAGGAAAAGAAGACTTACGGGATTGACATGACTTGTGCAAGTTTGCAGAGCCACTAAAGATCAGTTAAGAAGGCTGGAAAAATGGCTCAGAAGTTAAGAACATGTATTGCTCTTCCAGAGAACTGAAGCCCGGTACCCAGGGCCCATACCAGGTGGCTCATACCGGTAACTACAGCTTCAGATTATCCAGTGTCTTCTTCTGGCCCCTGCAGGTACCCACAAGCAAATGGTATATATGCATGTAGAATACACACAAATAAATAAAAATATAATTTTTGAAAAGGCTGAACATGGGTAATTTGCCTCTGGTTTAATTATCATTCCATGATATGTACAATAAGGTATAGCTTACTATATATAGCACTTCAATAGCCCATTTAAAAAAATTAATATATGAACTGGGCAGTGGTGGTACATGCCTCTAATCCCAGCGTTAGAAAGGCAGATCCAGGCAGACTTCTGTGAGATTAAGGCCAACCTTGTCTACAGAGCTAGTTCCAGGACAGCTAAGGCTACACAAAAAATCCCTTTCTGAGAAACAAAACCAAAAAAAAATTAATACATGGCATCATTGTAACGGTTTCACCAACAATGGAGTCAAGAGATAATTTTAAGATGAGTGTGGTAGTTCACACCTTTAATCCCAGCACTAGGGAGGCAGAGGCAGGTACATCTTGAGTTTGAAACCAGCCTGAACTACAAAAAGAGTTAGCTCTAGGACAGTCAGGGCTACACAGGAAAACTTGCCTTGAAAAACAAAAACAAATTATATATATATGTTTATATAAATACATATAAATATATATGTTGTGGAATATTCCTTTACACTGTGTGAAGAAGTGTCACTGTGACTGGTTTAATAAAAAGCTAAATAGCCGATAGTTAGGCAGGAGGTGTAGCAGGAACTTCTGAACAGAGAGCACTCTGGGAGGAAGAAAGGGTATATCGCCAGCCAGAGGGAGAGGAAGCAGGATGGGCATTATAAAGTGAAGGTAATATAGCCACATAAAAGAATGCAGATTAAAAAAATGTAGGTTAATTTAAGCTATAAGAGCTAGTAGGACAAGCCTAAGCTATAGGGCAAGCTTTCATAATTAATAATAAGTCTCCATGTCATTTTTTGTGTGAACTGGCAGTCCAAAGAAAAATCTACATATATACATACATAATATATATATGCATACTATATTTATATAGTGTATTCTCCAAATTCTCCTACAGAATACATTATATTATTGTTTTATGCTCTGTAACAAATGGGATAATAGCAATGATATTTCTCACAAGGTGTGTGGAGACCTAAGCAACACTCATGGTTTGGTTTGTAAACCACAGCAATAAGCCCTAGCGGTCACTGGGAGAAGCCCAAAAGGCCAGGTGCGTATGTTACAGGTAATAGAGGCACACTTAATGAAACCTCATTTATTTGTGGTCTTTAAAACTTTTTAAATTAAATTATCATCATCATTATTATCATTGCCCGTGTGTGTGTTCATGATGTGTGCTTGTGGGTGTGGAGGTTAGCCGACTTTGTGGAGCTGATTTTCTCCTTCCATTTGACATGGTTCTGGGATCAATCTCCGGTCACCGGGCCTGTCCATGCAGGTGACTTTACCTACTGAGCTGTCTTGCTGGCTGGATTTGTGCCCTTAACAAAATATGCCTTAATGAGAGATTGCCTTAAGTAAAAACCTGGGCATGCCATCCCCTTGCCTTTCAGACTAAATATTATTCTGACTCTAGCACTAAGGATTTCTCTACCCAAGGTCACA
Source organism: Microtus pennsylvanicus (assembly GCF_037038515.1). Classification (NCBI taxonomy): domain Eukaryota; kingdom Metazoa; phylum Chordata; class Mammalia; order Rodentia; family Cricetidae; genus Microtus; species Microtus pennsylvanicus. Next base: position 41,784,000 of record NC_134592.1, on the reverse strand, counting down.
CTGACCTCAGGACTCATCCTGACATCCGGGAGACATCACATTCTGCTCAGCATCTTCCATGTCTTTGCTTCTGGTCTTCCTCCTTTCAGACACTTCCCTCTTACTGCTCTTATTTCTAGTCCCACCCAGGCACTGTCCTGAGTCCCCTAAGGTCGATGGTCTGTACAAAACACACAGCAGTGGAATTCTACCGATAATACTCTAGCTGAAGTGTGCCAGAACCCAGTGAAAAGCTACACCCCCAGAAGCATTCCTTTTGGGTCCCTTCTTTCACAGGAAGCATGTATTTTATAGAGCCCTACCCGGGGACAGTTAATCACTGAACACTTTCCTGACTTCTCTCAAGGAAAGTCCGCCAGGTTCAAATGGAACCATAGCTATTTTTGTACAACTCAGAAGTTCTATGTTTTAGTTGTCTTTCAGCTGAGGCGTATGTTCCAGGCAGGTGGGGGCCAGGCTTGGTGTACTTCCGTTCTCTTCTGACACCCAGCACACAGGCAAGCACAAGGTGTTGAGGTGGCATTGATCCATATGGAAATCACACTGAAATCAGAGCCTTTTCTTTGCAAAAGTAGTGGGAACTTGGCCCAGCTAGAAGTGAGCTGCCTCCGTGAAGGCAGCCTGTGGAAGGAGGTTCTTGTTTTCCTAGGACTGGGTTAGTTACCTCAAGAGTGGATCATTATATAGCATGTTCCGCTTGTGATTTTGTCTCTTTGATGCGTGGGTACCACTGCGTGTACTATTGTCCTGTCACGTCTGCCATGTTATGATGCGGCATGAGGCTTACTAGATCTGGCTACCTGTCATGAATCTCCCAGCCTCTGGCATTCTGTTAGGGGCACAGAAAATGGACGGAGGCAGGTGTGTGTGTGTGTGGAGCAGAGGCCCCAGGGGCCGTAGCGCGGCAGTTTCTTGGGACAGGTGCAAGTAGGTAAACAGGAAAACAAATCTACAAGTTTCATGCTCGTCTCTCGAAGACTCTTTTATAGTCTAAGAGAAAGGCGCCTGGCCACAGCTATAGGTTCTTTTTTTTTTTTTGAGCTATAGGTTCTTGAAGTAAAGATTGTGGAGTCTCAGGTTGGCTCACGGGTTGTGGGTCCCTTTTCGGTGTCTGCACAGTTGGGGACCTTCTGCGGGGGCATTGAGAGATGGCAGATCAGAGAGGCAGAGAGGTGAGACGGCAGAGTTTGGTAAAGGGGCTTGCTGCCAAGCCTGACGACCAGAGTCTGATCCAGGGACCCACTTGGGAGAAAATGACTGACTCCTGGAAGTTCCCTGACCTCTGTACGTGCATTGCCGTGTGTGCGCACACACAAACACACACACACACAAACACACACACCACACATATATAAATCAAAGAAATAAAACATTTAAAACAGTAAGCAGTGTTTCCCGTGACATTCCATAACTGGCCAGATAGGAACCCAGAGAAGTTTTGCTGATCATGTAACCCCTGCTGCAGCTTCTCCACTCTGTCATTATGAGTGGGGGACAGCCACAGCCACCATACAAACACATGCGGCTGTGTTCCGATAAAACCTTATTTATAGAGACTGCAATTTGAATTTCACATTACGTTAACAGGACGAAATAGTATTCTTTGGGGTTTTGAAAACCATTTAGAAATAGAAGAAGGAAAAGAAACCATGCTTAGCGCATGAGTGACAATTGCCAACCTCTGGGCTAGGTCACTAAGGGGAACATTTCCTGGTGTTCTGTCCTGTGTTTCTCAGACCACTTGCGCCAAGGTCACAGGGACAGCTGCTAAGGTGGGGGTGCATAGTCTCTACCTCACGTGTACTGAGCCTGACACCCAGAGGCAGACGCAGGAAGAGTCTTTTCCTGGATTATGATTGACACCAAGTGGAGAGGGCCAAGAGGAACTAGGAACTTTCTTAGACATGCTTTTTCATTTGGGCAGAAAAACAAGACCAGCTGAAGAAACAACACCTGCCTGGGCAGGCGCTTGCTTGTTTAAAATTTATATTTTCATTTTATTTCACATGGAAAAGTGTTTTGCCTGCATGTTTGTCTATCAACCACTGTATGCCTGGTATCCAAGGAGGCCAGAATAGGACATCAAATCCTCAACTGGAGTTCCAGACACTTGTGAGCTGCTGTGTGGGTGCTGGGAATTGAACCCAGGATCTCTGCAAGAGCAGCCAGTTCTGTTAAGCATTAAACATCTTCCCAGTTCCTCAATTTGTTTGTTGTTTTGGTAAGGTATTCTTATAGGAGCCCAGGCTGGTCTTAAACTTGCTGTATAGCTGAGGCTAACCCTGAACTTCCAACCTTCCTGCCTCTACCTTTCAAGTGCTGGAGTTCTAGGTGTGTCCCATCATGCCCAGTTTATGCTGAAAATCAAACCCAGGACTCGGTGCTTGCTAAGTAAACACCCTACCACCTGAGCTACCTCTCAGGGCCCAGGTTGTTTTAGGATGTCATAAAGCCATTTCAGTTATCTCACGGGAAAGTTGATTGTGTCAAGGCTGAAAAGTGAAAAAAAAAAAAAGCCAGGTGTGGTGGCATATACCTTTAATCCCAGTACTCGGGGAGAAGAGGCAGACAGGTCTCTGAGTTCAAAGCCAGCGGGTCTACGGAGAGTTCCAGGATAGCCCAGGCTTCACAGAAAAACCTTGTTTTGAAAAAGACAACAAACAAACAAAAGAGCTGCATTTTAGACTCTCTGAGTGCTGCCCTGGATGGCCAAACACTTTATGTGCATGCAGCTAATTCTGAGTTCTGGATCTACTGTCTTCCTCGTAACTTAGAGAGCCCCATTTTGGGGGCTTAGAGAGCCCCAGCTTCTAAGGTGGATGATCTTGTCACAGTGATGTAGCACTTGGATCTTCACAAAGAAAACACTAGCAGGTAGGGTCTGCCAATTCCTGTAGTATAAACAGTGCCTCCAAGGCCACTTCAAGCCACCACCACAAGGTCACCAAAGTCAGGGCTGAGGAGAGATGAATCCTATCAGTTTTCACAGTCTAGTATGCGCTGGCTCATTAGATACTACGTTGTTGTCATCAGGGACACAGAATCATGACCCAGTCTTACTGCCAGGGTCTGACCTGAGAGCAAAAATATGTTTGGGACAAGCCTAGGGCACTTTAGGTGAAGCTCGCTTTCTCATTGAGGGAATGGGTGGCTTCTCTCCTGCTGTTTCTGCTTCTCTGTTGTGGTACTGCCGGCCTCTCGTGATGGAGGCAGCTGCCTGAGAACACCTGAACCCCCCCTCCCCCGGAAGTACAGAGCACAGCGAGGTCAGCTGCTTTTGGAACTCAGACAACTGTATATTTACAAAGTTTCTCAATTGTTCCTGCTTACTGAGTTAGGGTTTCCGTTGCCTTCGGCAGAAAGTCTTCCTCTGGTGTTTCTTTTCCCCACCCGTCGTCGTTGAGACGCAAAGAACAAGAGCCTGAGCGAGCTAGGCCTTTACCGTTTCACATCAGCAGACGGAGAAGAGAATTCAGAGGCAGTCAGCCTATGGGCCAGCTGTTCACAACTCATTATTCCCCCCGAGGTGTCCTCTGAAGGCCACCTTCCCCGTGAAACATCATCCACTTTGTACCTCACCTATCTTGTTCCAGTGCGGCGAGGACACCATCAGGGCTGCCGCAACAGCGTGTGTGGCTGAAGCGTAAGTGAATTTCATCAGTATGATTAAATACTTACTACATGAGTCAAACATACGGGCTTCATTAAGTCAGTGAACTCCCAGGAACCTCCTCCTCTGTTTATACAGCCCATCTGGACTCTCAAATTACTTTAAAGAAATGGGATAAATGGTGTTCGATATGACAGCCAGGTCATCTTTCAGCATTGTGCTCTCAGAGGGAGCCCATCTTCCATCACTGACGCTGGCGTCCACACAACTGAGTGCGGAGGGTTTTCCATCTGCTTTTGGCCTCCGTGAAAGCCAGACACGATGCTGAAATTGAGACTTTATGTGTAACGTGCCAGGACACGACAAGCATGCTTTTCTTAGCGAGGCATGGAGCATTGTCTAAAGTCATTTGCGAGCACAAACCTCGAGCCTTTGACAGGGAGGCACACCTTGAAAGCAAAATAAAGCAAAATAGGGCTCACGGAACTCCCCTAGCCTCTGCTAGTCTTTCTTGGGAACCCTGTATCAAATTAAAGGCTTGCCACAGAGGCAGTCCTGAAACGCAGTGACGGGCAGTAAGTACTGAAGTAGATTATAATTGGCTGTTTAAATGAGGGAACACTCCCTGTTATACATAGCAGGGTGTGCACCAACACCACACACACACACACACACACACACACATACACACACACGAGTCCCAGGTAGTGTATAGGTCAGAGGAATCCCTGTTTTGGGAAAGCCGACATCCCCCAAATGAAGCCTCAAGCATCTCAGAGACGGAGCCCTGGGGGGACATGTGGCAGGCTATGGTCTGTTGATGCCAAAGTTATCATTTTGGAGAATAAGAAACACCAGTAACCCAGGAGTAGCCTGCTTGAATGCGCCAGACACGGGTTGTCTCTCATTCGGTTGCAGTGCTACGGCCTCTTCCTCTTGGGTTAGGCTGAGGTTTTATTTGGTCTATCAAGTCACTAGCATAGAAAATGGGGGCAGGGATATTTATCCTTCAGGATTTAGAGATTTTTTCACAAAGCTTCTATGTTGCCTGACACGTAATAATAGCTCATTTTTTTAAGCATCTGCAATTCAAGATTACTTTTTATTCCGAATAGCCCATCAGGTTGAGAGGCACCATAACACAGCAGCTAGGAATACTGTCTTTGACATCAAATTCATGTGGATTTGTGTGCTGGATCCGCTACATCATAGGGGCCTTTCTGAGCCTCGAGCACCGTTTCTATGCATTGGAATAAATTCTTATGGCCACATCTGACAACTTCGCCTAGTGACCACAGCAGGTATAACGGTCTATATGCTTACCCAGAGAATGTCTTTGTTTCCTGGTGGGATATGGGAAGCCAAAAATCACAGGTGAACTGTGGGACAGGCCCCAAGAACACCTTGCCTTTTCAAATAGGTTGCTAGCTAAAGAGAGTTGAGCTGAATCATTGGTTAGGCTAACAGAGCCGCTTACCAACTGGAGGGAGCAACGGCAAGATTTTAGCGTGCGGGAGTGCATTCGGGACACCTGAGAGAAGGGATACAGGCACAGTCTACTGCAGCCTTGTTGAGCTCACTGTCTTGCTAAGGTAACTTTTCCTGTAGGGACTTGATTGACTCTGGAACATTCCAGAATAGCTGGGAGAAGAAGTCAGGCTTCAGCCTTCAAAGTTTATTTCACTGTGAAGGTGACATCTTCATCTGACAGAGAATCATGGTAAAACAGGTATTCTATCCACAGTTGCTCTTTCTTGGATTATTAATACTCTGATCTTGGACTGGCGAGATGGTTTGCCACCAAGCTTGGTGACCTGAATTTGATTCCTGCGACCCGCAGGGTAGAAGGAGAGAACTGACGGCTGCAAGTTGTCCTCTTACCACAACAGGTACGCTATGGCACGTGCTGCATCTCCCAACCCCAGCAAAAAATAAATGTCATTTTTTTGGATACCCCAACCTTGCTACTTAAAAGAAGTTTCCACGGAAGTCCTTATTAGCAGGACGCACACCGAGTGTGACTGCACAAGCCTTTAATCCCAACACTCCAGATGTGGATAGGGAGAATTAGGAGCTCCGTGGCTCATTGCAAGTTTGAAGCTGGGTTGTATGAGAATCTATGGGCGGGGGATAAAATGGAGAAAAGGTCAAAAATCTTCCTTAACAAGGCAGCCACAGCACCCCTCAGTTCCTGTCTGCACTGCGGTCTGATATAAAGTCCTTGGAGTGAGGGCGCAGGACTAGAGAGGGGGCAGGGCCTTTCAGATAGGTTTATGGAAGTTTACGGGTATTAAATAGCCACCTCCTACGGCTGCTGCTGAGGAGCTGTAAGTGCAGAACCCAGGTCCTTGGAGCCAGGTTGAGTCGGGAGTTGCTTTCACAAAGGCTGTGAAAACAAACGGTTCCAGGTTGAACGCACACAGCTACGCGCATTCAAACACACACCCTCTGTTCCAACAACACCACAGGTCTGCGCTACCCCGGATGTACCACGTGGAAGAGAACACACTTCTTCTCCCCAATATCTTTGTGCGGGGCTTTGGAGAGACAGCTCTCACTCAATTTTCCAGCCAGGCAAGGCTTTGAACATGAAACAGAAGTGTCCCAGGGCTCTTACAAATGAGCCACAGCAGGCCGATGTCAGGGCCTGGATTCATGGGCTGCCGGGGGGTTAATATCTCCGGCAATTACACAGAAGAAAAAAGCCTGCATTCTTCTTCATCCCGCCTGTTTCACACATCCTCGGCAGCTGGGCTTCCCAATGCTTCATTTAGGCCAATGTCCGTGAAGGAGCCGATCAGCAGGAGTGGGCCATCGGCTGACCATTTTAAGCCCTTGGCTTGCATCCCCACTCCCCTCGATCCGGGGAGACAGACAGGCCTTTGTGCGCCTGGAGCCAACTAAGCCAGGATGTGACTGCGAGCTGGAATCTGACCTTTCATGGGCTCCAGCACCTGTCAGAAAAACGAACACGCTTCGGGTGTTTTTTCCGCTCTGGACTTAAATGCCACTTCTGTGACTCCCTCCTGATGGAACCATGCCAAGGCAGTTATGGTCAACTGCAGCTCTGAGGAGCAAGCCTGAGACAGAAGTGATGGACACCCGAGCTCTGAGGCCTGGCGAATTCTCAGCTAGGGATGAATCCAAGCTGAGCAGAGAACTTGAGTGATTTAAGTTAGGAGACACCCAGCAGATAAATCAAACATGTTCCTCTATACCATGTTATGTGTGTGTGTGTGTGTGTGTGCGCGCGCGCGCGCGCGCGGGGTACTCTACTGTCGCGCCCGCCTTGACCAGCAAGGAAGACGCAACACTGGAGCTCTTCTTGCAAGCAGTTTATTCAGGACCTTGTTCACAGCAATCTTTCTCTTTCTCTTTCTCTCTCTCCGGGCAAACCTCTCCCAGCCTTTAAAAAGGCACAGGCCACCAACCCCGGATTGCCACGTAGGCACTGCCCATAGGTCCATGCATATGCAAGCAGCTGACGATCATTGCGTGATAATAGCATGAGTCAGGCCTTAGCCATATTAGGAGTTGATTATCACAGAGAGCACTCGCTTTCGGGATCGCAGAGGGCCGAAGCCAGCACCATCAGGTGCGGCTCCACGCAGCTCTCTACACTCTGCGTGTGTTATACATGGGTATGGGTATGTATGTCTATGTTTGTGCATGCAACATCACCTAGGCATCCATCTGTCAGGGGTGGGGCTTAGGGAACAGTTTTAGTGGCTTCCTCTTGGTCTGCTGAAGCAGCTCCCAAGTATGAATTTATCTGTCAAACTTTGATTGAACTCTAACGTAGAATTGTCCAGAGTTTGGTCAAGTGACAGATATCTCTAAACTGCAACTTTCTCAGCTATGGGAATAAAAGTAGTCAATTACAAAGGTAATTATTATTCTAGAAGGTACTGATAATTTTAAAATGCAGAACTATCATTTTGTTTTGTTTTGGTTTTTGAGGTAGTATCTCTCTATGTCTTCCCTGGCTATCTTGGAACCCACAATGTAGACCAGGATGGCTTTGAACTCACAGAGATCTGCCTGCCTCTGCCTCCAGAGAGATGGGATTAAAGATACGTACCATCACACTTAGCTCACTGGATCTTTTTATATTGAATCTGATTTCAAAACACATGGATTGTAAACAAACATTAGAATGGAAATTTCTGTTGCTTTGATTTTAGCACATCTCATGACAATGGCTGGGTGGTTTTTAGTGTATGCATGTGGTGTAAGCGTCTGCGTATGTGCCCATGTGTGCAGAGGCCATAGGAGGACACAGAATTACAAAATTGCTCTGTAATTCTGCCCTAGTCATTCGAGACAGTGTCTCTATGTAGATAGGCTGGTGGCCAGCAAGACCCAGCAATCTTCCTGTTTCCTGTTTCCACCCCCCACAATGGGGTTACAGGCCCACGGGGGAACGGATCCTACTTTTCATACAAATACTAAGGATTTGAACTCAGGTCTCAAGTATTCTTATCCACTGAGGCATTTCCCCCTGCCCCCAGACCCCTACTTTTTCTTTTCTCTTTTTCTTTCTTTCTTTGTTTTATTTTTTTTTTTTTTTTTGAGAGAAGGTTTCTCTCACTTTGTAGACCAGGTTGGCCTCAAACTCACAGAGATTTGTCTGCCTCTGCCTTCTCAGTGCTGGGATCAAACACATGTGCCACCACACCTAGCTGCTTCTTCCTTCGCTTCTTCCTTCCTTCCTTCCTTCCTTCCTTCTTTCCTTTCCTTTTTCTCTCCCTCCTCCTCCTCCTCCTCCTCCTCCTCCTCCTCCTCCTCCTCCTCCTCCTCTTCCTCCTCTCCCCCTCCTCCTCCTCCTCCCACAGGATCTCAAAAGCCCATTATGACCTCAGAATCTATGTAGCTCAAGACCTTGAACCGTGGTCTTCTAGAGTTTACCTCTTGGATGCTGGAATTACAGGCACGCACCAACATGCTCTGATTGGCATCAGAGCTTGAACTCAGCATGGAGAGGGATGGGATGTTTGGGGTAGGTTAGACCAAAGGTGTAGACTAGGCTGTGGCACAACTCAGAGATGTACACAGTCATCTGTTGAGAGAGACTGAAATTTAGCTGCTTGGAGCTGTGACTGGCTGCTGCAGAGGACTAGAGCAGAGGCCCTGGGCAGAAGAACCATCCATCCCAGGCTAGTAAGCAAAAGCGACTTTTTACAAAGGTAGTTGTGTGTAACTGATCTAATGAGGGTTTAAGCAGATGTATTTAATTAAGTGTTCTGAAGACTATGGTGGAGGCCAATCAGTAAACACAAATAGCTACAAACTCCATTGTCCTTTCTTCATTAAAAAAAAAAAAACATAGTTGCTAGTTTAGATTGCATTTTGTAACCTTTTGCCAGTAGCTTTTACAAACACAGAGTCTAGAGTGGGTCAAACACCTCTCTTTAAAGGGAACGCCTTGAGCTCTTATAGGGATTCATCTTGGGGAGGGAGGTAGACCAATTATTGTACCCATTTCACAGGCAGACAAACAACTCAAGAGGTTGGGAGCTTGCCCAGCATGATCTAGGTGCTAAATAGCACAGGTAGGGCCACAGCTCAGGGCAATGTATCCCAAATTCCTTACCAGGACACTAAGCTGGCCTTTCTTGTGATTTCTTAAAAATGTCATTTTTGTACTATAGAAGTTCAGATGGTCATAATTTGGTTTTGCCGACACAAAGAGTTACTGCAGTCAATCAGATTGCATGCTGACCACGTTTATTTCCATACTTCTCGAGAAATGTCAGGGTTTTAAAACTCCAAATGAAAAAAAAAATAAAACTTAAAGGCACCAAATTAGATTTTCACTGGAAAGCCTGTTATCTGATCATGCTATTATTTGATGTTTGGTAAATACGCAGCGCTTCTGTTGGGTCCTCCGCTGGGCATTTAAAAGGTGGCTCTTTTAGTCTAATCTGAGATATAGTGAGGAGGGCCAGCCAAGCCCAGGCAGGCTTTGCTAAAGGTTTTTTGCATTGGTCACAGTTTTGACTTATAGATCATCAATTAGTTGCAGATGTCGGCAGCAATACGGAGTGTGGGACGGGTCAGGAGAACACTTCGTTCCCATTTGAAAGGAATTTAGAGCTTAAAAAAAAAATACACTGTTAATTCCAAGCTGCCAACATATACACACTTATGCATGGATGGGATGTAACTCCCTGAAAAAACAATCAGCTTCTTGGAAGTAGTTCAGCATAATTCTATAGATTTTAGAAGGTAATTCGATGAAACGTGGGTTTTAAAAATAATCACGGCCAGTGTAGAGAATAACAAGTATCCTCATACTTTCCCCTCTGGATGGGTCAAGAAGGTTTTAATACTTGTAATATTTAATCACAGAAAAGTGATGCCTGTAACGATGAGGTAAGAGTGAGGGGCCACAGAACAAGTGTGGAGTGTCGCTTGTGTCTGGGTGGGCAGTCCCCACACTCACCCTCTGTCCGAGTCGTCATCTATGTCACATAAGGACAAAGAAGATACAGGGTCCCCGGGGGCCAGGTCCACACAGCCGTAGTCTGGCATGTTGCTGTCACCCTTCTGTCAGTCACACTGGGTGGATCTACATCTGGGAGGTGGGATTTAGAGACATGGAACCCAGAACTTAAAGAAGAAAGGCCACGGAGAATTCCAAGGAGTTCACTGCCAAGGACAAGAGGGAGGACAGCGTCTGAGGCCAACTGACTCCCCTGGGTTTACCAGTTATGACCACATGCTGGGTCGGAAACCAAGGCCTGCTTCTTGGGTCAGAGAAAGGGGCTCAGTGGGAAGGGAGGACCAGAGGGAGCCAGGAGAGGATGCACAAAATGCCTGGCGTGCATTTACCAAGGTCATGACGAAACCCACTATTTTGTGTCCTGGCCTCCAGCTGCTCTTTCCTGCTAGAAATCTTTACTTTCCTTCTGATCTGAGTTACTAAAGCTGTGTCAAAGTTGTTTACCAGCTCTGCTTCACGAGCACGTGTGGCCTTGGCCTTGAGGATCAGAGGATAAGGTTTTCACCTGTTGGCCCACTTGACTGTTGGGTATATAAGCCTCCATGGTGCTCTCGAAAAATGGGCTTCTTACCAGTGACCTGTGTCCCTGTCTCTCTGTGAGCCTTTGTGTGTTTCAACCTCCAGCCCCTTGCCCGAAGCTCGGGAACTGTATGGTAGCGCATAGAGCACAGATAGGCGTTGTGCGCTGCAATTTTGTACAGCTAATAATATATGGTAAATAGTTCTTTAAGTTTTAACTTTAAAATTAGTAGTGTGTGTGTGTGTTTACGATGCGTGTGCGGGCAGCAGGGAGCACGGATGCCATAGCATGCAGGTGGAGGTCAGAGGACAGTTCTGAGGAATTAGTTCTCCCCTTGCATCTTTGGGTTCTAGGGACCAGGTTCAGGCTGTCAGGCTTGCACAGTAAACACCTTTGCTGAGCCATCTTCCCAGCCCTTAGAGAATTGTTTTCATAATTTAAAATTAGTGTATAGCTTTTGAAAGTTTCGAGGATTTTACATTTCCAAAGATATGTTTTAAAGTAGCAATAGACCAGATGGAGGCGGTCAAGGTGAAGACAAAGGGAAATGGGTCAATAGTAATATTGTATTTGTGTTTTAATAAAGCTTGCCTGAAAATCAGAGTGCAGAGTTAAGCCACTAGGGCCCACATTTTTAATCCCAGGACTCAAGGCCCTGGGGCTACCTGAGATTGAATCTGTCTAAAAAGAGAAAAAGAACAAAGGTATTCCCAGCGCTCAGGAGTCACAGGCTTTTTAATCCCAGTACTAGGGAGGCAGAGACAGGAGTGATAAAGCTGGACAGAGAGAGGGATATAAGGCATGGGGAGACAATAGCTCATTGCAGTCTGAGGTTTGGTAGAGAGCATCTCAGTCTGCAGTTAAGCTGAGGACAGGATCACCCCTTTGTTTGAGTTTTAGTAGATGGAAGAACTCTCTCTGGCTTGGCTGCTTTGTTTTTTTTGATCTTTAGCTTGAACCCCAATATCTGTCTCTGGGTTTTTATTATTTGTGCCACAGGTCAGACTGTAGAGAATTTGCCTGTCTTTGGACTAGGCTAGTATTTACAGAGAAAGAACACTGGCCCGTATCTAATTAAGTTTCTTAATGTCCATATTAACAAACCAATAGGAAGCAGATAAAGTTAATCATAATAATGTATTTTATTTAAGTCATAACATTCAAAATGTTATTATCTCAACATGTAATCCATGAGAAAATTATTAGCAAAACACTGACATTCCATGGTTTGTGTGAAATCTTAGAAACTAAGCTAGCCTTTGACACGACACACTTGAATTTGGACCACCTGCATTTAAAGGACTCAGAAGCTGCACACGGCCTTCGCCATGGCTCAGCTTGTAAAGGCACTGACCAAGTCCGAAGACCTGAGTTTGATTTCTGAGGCCGGCATATTGGAAGGAAAGAACTGACTTGGCGCTGTCCTGCACCATTCACATGTATATCAGGGTACACACACAGGCGTGCACACAAACACTAAGTAATGTAATAATGATTTGAGGCCACATGTGGTCAGCGCTTTGGGCAGTGCAGGTTTTGCATCGATGAAAGGATATAATTACAGTGTGAAGAGGGCTTATCAGCCTCAGTGGAGGTTGCGTGACTATGAAGGGGTGTCCTGAGCACCAGGTGATAGTTATCCATACCCCCCCCCCACCCCACGCACCCCTCTGACCTCCACCCAATAGACACCAGCAACATTACCTGCCCCGGGGTAACAGTGAAAGATATCTTCAGATTTTGCCGAAGGTTGTCTTGTACTGGGAGCTTCTGGCCTGTGGTGTGAAAAAGCCGGGGGAGGGGGGGGATATACCTGGAACTTCCCAGAAGATGTCACATCCCTCAGTTTGACGGAAGAAGGACAACTGGAAGAGAGTAATGAGGCTTTGGTAGGAAAAGCTGAGACCAGCTCTGCAACTGAAGCATTTGAAGTTTGCTCCCTCGGCAATGATAGCCATCAAAGAATTCGGAGCAGGGGAATTAAATTACCAAAGTTGTAAATTAAAAACATTTTCTTCCATCTTTTGAAATCCCAAATTCTTTTCTTTCTCTTACTGGCATCACCCCCTCTCTCACTCCCCCCTCCAACCCTCGTTTAAAGGAAAAGCATCATTTAAAGAGCTAGTGCCCCCCCACCCTGCAATGAAGGGGTGGTTTTTTATTAAATTCCAGAAGAGGGCTGGGTCGCCAAAGCAGTCAAGCAGGCTCTTGGTGAGGAGGCTCCCAGCCACTTTGCTGACATTCCACCCGCAGGAGGAGAGGCTGATCAACAGCAAGTGGGCAGAGTGGCTGCGGCTGATGCTGTTAGGGTTTCCAGAAGACTCTGCTGGTGTCAGAGTGAGGCCAAGGCACTGGAGATGGAGGTAGCCTGATGACGTCCAGAGGACCTGACCGTGGCTAAACGAATCCATTTGCTCAGCATCTAGGTCTGTCTATAGAGTTCTTGAACTCCAATCATCACAGCAGCAAGAACAAAGCAGAATTCTATGTGGATGATCAAGCGATCACATAGCCCAAAAGGCAGCGAGTACACTGAGATGCTTATTTGAGAATGTGTTATCTGGGAGGATGGTCTCCCTCTGCTGCACTGGCCACCTTGCATCCTGTCCTAGGAGGCTGTTCTCTATGGTTACATGACTGGACTCTTCTGCCCTCTGAGTTCTCGCTGGGTTCAGCCAGAGGGATGCCCAGCAGGAGATCAGAGGAAGGGGAGACTGAGGTTGCACATTCTTTCCCTGACCTTCCCTGCTGGGCTGTGGGTTGGCAGAGGCCTCAGCTCCTATAAGGTCAAGCCACCTCAGATCCCAAAACCATTTTCTTTTCTGGTCCTTGCAGGAGTCCACAGCACTCTCATCATCCCCAGGGGACTTCCTCATCTCTGGGGATTACCTAGCATCTCTGCAACAGATCAGTTCACAAACTCTTTAGTTAACCCTCTGAAGGCAATGTCTATTTCCCCCAGGACTTTAGCTCCATCCCAGATCTCTTTATCCTCGTCTTTGGAAAGTTCCCATCATTATGAGCCTCCTACAAGGAGGAAGGAGACTGCACACAAAGCTAGAATCCATAGGTCCTTGAATAGGTTCAACTCCACTTTGTTGCCACAAAGGTAGGCAGGGAATTTTTCTGCATCTTACTAGGTTACCAAGAAACTAGGTATACCAGGACTACGTTGATAGATCCAAGAAGCTACACACTCGATTTTCTTCCAGAGAGGATGTGTCTAATGGCTTATACTTCAGTATTTTCCTTACTGGAATTTCTAACAATAACACTGTTGAAAAGGAACTTGGGATGTGTGTCAAAGAAAATCACATGTGTGTTTTCCTTTACTGATGTGTGGATTGTCTGAAGGCATCCAAAGCCTGTCTTCAGCTACAGGTCTGAACCCACCCAGCAACTGTCAGCGGTCCAACCGGTGACTAGCTCTCACTGGGGAAATGCAGCCTTTCCTCCTCCCTCTCTGCTCTCAGATCTTTTCTACCCCATGGGGACAAATCAGCCTGAAAGTCACATCACCTGGACTTCCTCATGGAGTCCTACAGAAAAAAAGAAAGAAAGAAAAAAAATCAAAAACCTAAACAAAAGCAAACAAGTTCTTCCTCTGGGTTTTAGGCAATTTAACCAGAGCAAATGGTTGATGATCAGCCATGGGGTGGGGGGTGTGGATCCTGGCAGAGCCTTCATTAAGACACTGCCCAGATACTCCTGAGCCCACTTTTGGATCTTGGTAGAATAAAGAACCGAGGATCAGAAATAGTAGCCATAACCGCTAGAGGCTACATCCAAGAGAAAAAAGCACTGGATCAGGCTGGGATAAGTAGAAGGCCTGTCTGTAGGTGTAGCCTTGAGAGGTATGCAGGAGTGGAGGGCACCTCAGGGTGACGTGAAACTCGTTTCTCTAGTATTTTACTCTCCACGTCAGACACAACCGAGCCCACACAGGAATCACCTGGAAGACTTTAGAAATAGACCCAGGAGCTGTGATCCACACCAATTGGCTTAAACTAGCTGGAGGGCAGCTCCTAGCACTGGACCATTGCTGTTCACAAACACCATATTACCCTCAAACCCCCAAACGGCCTGTGCTGGGCCTCACACCGCATGTCTCTCGTCCTGCCCCCTTCAAGTACCCTTCTCAAAGGAGCTACCAAAGGAGTGCTGTCTCAGACAAAATCTCAGTAAAGTCCAAGTGGAGCACCCTAAGTGTGAACTGGGGTCCTGTGGGCAGTGATTCATGATTCTCTCCTTTCTGCCCTGTACACTTATGTCAGTAGATGTTCTGAGGAGCTCCAGGGCCCCATGTTTATATGGAGCCAACTTGGGCCCAGACTGGGGTATAGATTGTTCCCAATGACTGTTTGCATTTATGCAATTCCTCAACACTGGACAGCCAGGGTGGTGCTGACATTTAAATTTGGAGTGACTCAAATCTCATATCCATAGCAGTCTTGCAAGAGAAATATCTACCTGTTACCCTACATGCTTCAGGACTAGGCTTGAATGGGTATGTATTGATAATATGTAGTCCGGGTATTGACACCATAGATAATTTTGATTTCATCCTATATATATACACACATATATCCCATACACACACACACACACACACACACACACACACACACACACACACAGAGAGAGAGAGATAGAGATAGAGAGAGAGAGAGAGAGAGAGAGAAATGTGCAGGTATCCTTCGCCTATAGCTTTGTATTGTAGCCTTTTAAAAGTTTGTTTTTATAAAGTTTATTATAAAATTTAAAAACATCATACCCCAAAAAATTAACCAGACCCAAAGTCTATACAAGTCAATGAATCTCTACACAGTATGGAATTCTCTGGGGATATACCCAGGATGGGATCAGAGTTCTTTTTTTTAATTTTTAGATTTCATTTTATTTTTATGTGCATGGGTGTTTTGCCTACATATATATCAGTGTACCACTTGTGTGCCCGGTTCTCCAGGAGACCAGAAGAAGGTACAAGATCCCTTAAACTGGAATTATAGATGGTTGTTAGGAATTGAACCTAGGTCTTCTGGAAGTGCAGCTAGTATTCTTAACCTCTGAGCCCTCTCTCCAGCCCCAGACCATAGTTCTTTAGAGCAGAAAGAGACTGGCTGTGAACGGAGTAGACGAAATGCCTACATAGAGTTGGGCATGGCAGACATGGAAGATTTAGCAGTTAGAGTAAATTGGCACCTATCTAGGAGGTGGGTATGCCCTTCCCGAAATATCTAGAAGTACCAAGGACCCCGAGCTGGCCATGAGTGGGTAAGAGGAACTCACCATTAAATATTTAATGGAATTGCTGAGAATTACACTATGTGTATTTTCCCTTAGACTGTTATTCGAGAACAAACGATATCTCTAGCAAGGGAAAAGAGTATTTAAAACAATACACTTGGCAAAAATCTCCAAATCTGAAAACAGACTGTAGGGCCATTAGGCACTTTATTAAGGGGAAGCCACACACATTCAGAAGAAGGAAGCTTAATTCCAGAACCATAAGAAAACAAATTCATGTTGTTGAAGGCACGTGGGCATAGTATTCTGCTATATCTGCCTAAAAACACTGATCTGTGAATCAGAGATGATTGCACACAATAATTTTAGCATTCAGGAAGCTAAGGAGTAGAGATCACAGTTCAAGACCCTTAGCAACATGGGGAGACTGTCTCAAATAGCAAGCAAACAGGACTGTTGAGTGAAGTGTGACAGAAAAGGGAAAGTGTTGCTGTTGTTGTCTGAGACAGGGTCTCACTATGTGGCCCCGGGTGGCCTGGAACTCACAGAGACACATCTGTCTCTCCGCCCTGAGTACTGTGACTTAAGGCGTGCATCCCCACAACTGGCCGTTTCTGGAAATCGGATTTCACTATGTAGTTCTGACTGGCCTGGAACGAGATCTGAAGACCAGCCTGGCCTTGAACTCACAGAAATCTGCCTGCCTCTGCTTCCCAAGAGCTGGGATTAAAGGGGTTTGCTACCATGGAAAGCATGGTCATTTAGGAAACAAATAATGACAAATATTGGCCAAAATATGAACAAAAGGAAACCTATATGCTGTTGGTATCAATGTGTGATGTCCTTCTGTATGCTGTGAATATGTGTTCCTTTTATTGATTGATATATAAAGATGCTTTGGCCTATAGTAGGGCAGAATATAGCTAGGCAAGAAAGCCAGACTGAATAGAGGGAGAAAGAAGGCAGAGTCGGGAGAGATGCCAGTAGCTACCAGAGAAGAAACATGCCAGGGTACCACCAGTAAGCCATGGGCCATGTAGTGATACATAGATTAGTAGAAATAGGTTACTTTAAATGTAAGAGCTAACTAGGAATAAACCTGAGCCATTGGTCAACCATTTATAATTAATATTAAGCCTCAGAGTGTTTATTGGGAACTGGCAGGCAGGAGAGGAGCATCCAGTTACAGGTATGAGTGGAATTACTCTAGTCGCTGTGGGGAACAGTTAAAAGTAGAACTACCATATAACCCAGCTATGCCACTGGTAAGCAGTTACCCAACAGACTCTAAATCAACGTATCACAGAGAGCAGCTGCATCAGAGCTCACTGCAGCTCCATTCACAGCATCTCAATTATGGAGCCAGCTTAGGTATCTAACAGGAGAAAGAACAAACAAGGGCAGTACGACATATATGCACAATGAAATCCACTTTTCAGCCGTAAAGAGGAACCAAGGGTGTCGTTTGCAGAAAATGGCGCAACTGGAGATAATCATAGTAGGAGAATTGAGACAGCCTCAATTCTCCTTGAAGCAGATGTCAACTGTTTTCTCCCTTTGTGGATACTACATGGCATGCAGACCCATAAACATGTGTATGCGTGTATGACACAAAAACCTAAGGGAAGCTCTCTGGGAGACAAAGGGGACTGAAAGGGGAGGAAAGGCGTGGGAGAGGGGGAAAGAAGGCAAATGCTCAAAGGACATTATAAACTAATATAAAAAATTCTTTATATATACTTAATATAAAGAAATATCTTCTTTTGTCTTTGGTGTTATTTCTCCTATGTGGTTCAATTTCCTAAGCTTACGAGACAGTCTACTTTAAAAGCCTAGGAAGTTTCTGGAAGGACTTTTGCCCTGATGGGTGAGTTGAGAGGCATGTTATCTTGATTATCTCACTCCAGGGTTCAAATTCAATGACTGAGTCACCGTCAGATCGGAGCCTGTCCGAGCAGAAATCAACTGGCCAGAGAGATCTGGGTTGGTTAGAAATATTTTCAAATGTCAGACTCGAATCTCCTCAAACCAACAGGAAATTAAAATCTGTGGCACACTCCTTTATCAAGATGCACAAGGCAGAATGAGTCAAAATGAGATGATGTATGCCAGACCTGATGAATGAGTTTGGTTTGCAAATGCATTGGCTACTTCTTATGACTCCTTTCTTCCGTCTTAGTTTCTCGTAAGCTTTTACAGATGCCGTTCTGTCGTTCCTCCCTCCGATCTTTCCCTTTATCGTCTGTAATTTGCCCTTTTCATTCCTTCTTGTCATCGAGTTCCCATCATCTATAACATGCTATACCAGTTACCTTGCCCGTTGCACTGACCAAATACCTGACAGGAAGCAGCGTAAGGGAGGAAGGAGTTATTTTGTCTTGAAGACTGAGGGGACACAGACCATCATGGTGGGGAACATTTGACTGCAGGAGCGTGACAGTGTTAGTCACATCGCGTCTATAGTCAGGAAAACAGAGAGGACAGGCAGCAGATCTGAAACATCACACCTTAAGGGCCGCCCCCAATAACTCCCTTCCTCCCGCAAGGTTTCGCCTTCTAAAGGTTTCACAACCTTCGAAAACAGCCTAACCAGCTGGGGACCAAGTACTCAAACCTAAGAACCAGTGGAAGGCATTTTATACTCAAACCACAAAGGGCACTGTAGTTCACCTCCTTTCAAACTTTTGGTCATGAGTTAACACATTTTAGACTGCCATTCTGACTGGAGTGAGATGGAGTCTCAATATAGTTTTTATTTGCAGTTCTCTGATGATAAATGAGGCTGAAAAATTTTCACAGTTTATTGGCCATCTTCACTTCATCTTTTGAGACCTATCTCTTCATTTGCCCACTCTTGACTGGGTTGTTTGATCTCTCCTTGTTTAGTTTTCTAAGGGTTTGTATTCTGTGACAGGTGCGTAGCTAGCAAAAGTTTCCTTTGAAAATGGAAATTTTCTAACCAGAGAGGAGAAACTTTTTCAGGAAAATAAAACCATCCTAAGAAAGTATTCACCCAATAAGAGCTTAGGAGCTGTGAAACAGACTAAGCATGGTGGTACAGATCTTTGATCCTGCACTTGGGAGGCAGAGGCAGGTAGATCTCTATGAGTGGGAAGCCAGCCTGGTCTACATAGTGAGTTCCAGGACAGCAAAGATTACATAGAGAAATCTTGTCTCAAAAAACATACACACCGTGAAAGACTGACAGAACTGGAGCGGGAAGGTGGTGACACATGCCTTTAATCCCAACACTCAGGAGGCACGGATTTCTGTGAGTTCAAGGCCAGCCTGGTCTACAGAATGAGCTCCAAGACAGGCTCCAAAGCTACAGAGAAACCCTGTCTCAAAAGACAAAACAATTTTTTTTTTTTTACAAAAAAGGCTGACAGAACTGGAATCATGATAAAAATGTTCCTGTTGGCTAAAGTAAGAGCAACAGAATAAACAGAATTATATCCTAAAGTATAAAATAAACACCCACAGATCAATATGAATATAAAATGATAAAATGTTGGAGCCGGGCAGTGGTGGCGCACTCCTGTAATCCCAGCACTTGGGAGGCAGAGGCAGGCGGATCTCTGTGAGTTCGAGGCCAGCCTGGTCTACCAAGGGAGTTCCAGGAAAGGCTCCAAAGCTACAGAGAAACCCTGTCTCGAAAAACCAAAAAAAAAAAAAAAAAAAAAAGAAAATGATAAAATGTTCAAATAAATAAGAAAATTCAGTAAGAAGAGACAAATGTCCCCGAAGAAGTCACACACACACACACACACACACACACACAGTTTGTTTGGTTTGTTTTTGTTTTGCTTTCCAGCCTCCTCTTGAGTGTGGCTATGCTTAGCTACTTTCTTACAAAAAGTGGAATTTGGAAAGGAAGGAATGGGTGATGCTACAGGAATCACAGTTGGTATTGTCAGTGGCAATCTAGGACCTTTGCTGTGGTAGGCCAAGAACGGCACTGAACCTCCAATGCCAGTGTAACCTTGAAAAAAAGTCAGACCCAGGCCGGGCGGTGGTGGCGCACGCCTTTAATCCCAGCACTCGGGAGGCAGAGGCAGGCGGATCTCTGTGAGTTTGAGACCAGCCTGGTCTACAGAGCAAGTTCCAGGACAGGCTCCAAAGCCACAGAGAAACCCTGTCTCGAAAAACAAAACAAAAAAGTCAGACCCACCCATGCTGCAGGACCATCCACAAGGTATCTGAAAATTCACAAAGTCATTTAAAACAGGGAAGTCTGAGAGACTGTCGTAGACAGGATGACGAAATGTCACGTCAAATGCTGAACTGGATCACGGAATAGAAAGGGGCGACGGGAATGACTGGTGAAAGGAATAGGCAGGGGCGCTGGGTCAGCAGTAGCATGCACTGTTGACTACTTAGTGTGACAGGTGGAAGAGGCTGAGAGGAAGCTGGACTGAGGCTGGACAAGGGCTTTCTGCCCTCTGCACCACCTTGGTCATTTTTCTGTATGCCTGTATTCATATATATTGTATATATTTACCATATTGCAATGTACATTTCTACCTCTGATTAAGATACTTATATATTGTTTATGTATTGATATATATTTACCATACTGCAACGTATATTTGTACATTGTTTATATTTGGAGGTCATTGTCCTCATTTGTTTCACAGTCGTTTATTGTCTTAGTCTTTAAGTTAGATAGGTATTGAGAATTATATAGATCAATAATATTCTAAGTTTGTCATTTATAATTAGACTAATCAGGTCCTTTTGATACATAGAGATTATACTCAATATAGATAGAAAATCTTCAACCTCTTCAAAGAACTGTAGAAAATGGCCTTTAATCTAACTCAGATTTTTGTGGTAATGAGACACAATTGCTCCTGGCAACACCGCTCTATTCCCGAGAGAACATTGAGCACCAAAGACACTCCACCTGGAGCCTTTCTTTTTGGCAGAACTTGCCTTTGGGCAAAGAAATGCCCATACCTCAACCACTGACAGAGATACAGAATATGCATCAATGGATAAAACAGGACTGTCATATCCTGCCAAGACAGGGTAAGATAATTTTGAAAAGTTGCTTGCCTTTGAAAATGGTATGTCAGTTATGTTAGGCCTTAGCCAAAGTTGGTTGTTTCAACACTGCAAACATGACTTTGGGTGATTGCCCAGGTAGCCAGTTATCTCTATGATTTGTTGCATGTTTTGGGAGTTATTTTACTGAACTTCCTAATTACCCAGGTAACATTATTTCCCTTCTCAGATCTTCGATGGGGTTGAAGACTATATAAATGTAGTTACTTTTTTCTCATGACTTGGCCAAATTATTTATTATACAAGACCTAAGCTAGTTAGAATAAGATATTTGTACTTATTATTTATAATATTGTAATAAGTTTAGAACTCTCTTACTTAAACAAAAGGGGGAGGTGTTGCGGGAGGTCCTTCCGCTCCTCCAGCCAATAGCCGCTGAGATACAAGCCCATTGGGGCATGGTCTCTCTCCCTTTAAAAAAGCGGCTACTTCCCTTCTCGCTCTCTTTGCTTCCTGCTCCGATTCCTGCGACTAGACTTCTTCCTGATTGCGCAGAGGGCTGTTGTCTGGGATGGTGATCTGTAAGTTTTTTCCCCTTTAAATAAATTATTATTATCCACCTTATTAATCATAATTCCAAACTGGTGTGGGATTGTTTATGACTTACGCCTTCATATAATCTCTTAATATATATAGAATAAGTAGACAAAACAAACAAAAAAAGTATAGAAGGTTCAAGGAATGCTATCCACAGATGTGAGCAAGCTGTAACAGTTGTATGTTGTAAGAGGTGTGGCTAGAACACACACATAACAACTCTGTAATACACGAGAAAGCAATGTGTAAAAGGTTGTGGCAACCAGTTCACCAAGGAAGATGTAGGAATGGTAATTAGGAACATGAAAACTTGCTCAGTACCACTCACCGTCGAGGAAGGGCAAGCTAGAAACAACAGGCAGATCTCATTCCAGGGAGCCACCCAAATGAAAAGCACTTTAGGTCTCGTGTGTTGGTGGAGATGTGGAGAACCTGGAACTCTCCTGTGGCACCGGTGGAATGGGAGAAATGGTGTCATCCTCTGTAGAACAGCATGGCAATTTTCCAAAACGAAATGTAAACTTATCCTGTGACCCAGTAGTTCAGTTCTGAGATGTTTACGAAAAAGAAATAAAAACGCGTGTCTGCACAGAAACATGTGCATGAATGTTTATAGGAATATTATTTACAGTAGCTGGGAGCTGAAAACCATTCAAGTATCTCTTAACTGGTGAGCAGATAAGTCAGCTAGAGGATTTCCTTACACCGTGTACCACTCTGTATCAAAAGGAAACTGACCACAGACACAGGCAAGCATCTAGTAATTCTCCCAAGCGCCATGCTTGTGAAAAAGAAGCCAGATGTGGAAGATGGCGTGAAGTATGATTCCACTTAGAGGGAATTCTAGAAAAAGTGAAGCCATAGTAACTGAAACCAGATTAGTCATGGCTCACTCGAGGCCGGAGCTGGCGAAGTGAGACACGGGCTGCACTGTGGTGTGGAAAAGCTGCTCGGGAAGACAGAGATGCTCAGGATCTTGTGGTGATGACTGAGTGACCGTCATGTGATTACACACATAAACACGCATTTAAACATGATGGCTCAGCGATTAAGAGCAGTCTGCTCTTTCAGAGAGGACCTGGGTTCGGTTCCCCATACCCAGGTGGGCTGGCTCACAGTAGCTGTAACCCAAGCTCCAGGTGATACAACGCCCTCTTCTGGTCTCCACAGGCACCTGCACTCAGATGTGCATCTACACACACGTAATTAATAATTTAAAAATAAACATTAAAAAGGTGGAATTCATTGCATAGTAACTATAACTTGTGAAGATTTGAATGAGAGCTGTGCCCATGGGCTCATTTGTTTGGACGCTCGGTCCCCTGTTGGTAGAACTGTTTGGGGAAGAATTAGGAAGGGTGTTACTAGAGGCAAGTCTCCGCACCCCTCACCCCCAGCCCCCGCCACACACCCATTCCTCCGCCATATGCTTGTAAGTCAGATGTAAGCTCTCAGCTATGGCCCTATCACCATGCCTGCTTCTCTGTTGCTATGCTCCTGCCATGACGGTCATGGATTCACCTTCTGAGACTGTAAGCAAGACCCCTACTGTATGCTTCCTTCTATAAGTTACCTTGGTCATGGTGCCCCTTCACAGCAATAGAAAAGTAAGATATAACTCAATAAACCTTATTTTAATAGAAAGGTGCTGGTATTGGGGGCTTCACTAAGTTTCCTGACAAATTTTTTGGATCCAAGGGAAGTGAAGAGCTGCAGCAATTAATGAAAGCAGTCTGCTATCTGGATTTGGTTGTGATGAACGTTTCCGTTGTTGGTGTTTGAAGGATTTCTTTTGATAATCTGAACACCACACCCTTATTTCGTTTTCCTTCATTTTAGCCTTCGGCTGATCCTCTGATGGAATTTCTTGGTGTGTCTTGAACTTAAGATTTTGTTCTTGGATCTCTTGCTGTGACAAAGAGACTCATAAATAAAAACTTAATAATTAGTAAAGTTTTTTTTTAAAAAATGTTTTTACCAACACTCCTTCGCACTTGGCTTGCTAGTGTTTCCCACATTATCCTAAGGCTTTAATGAGTGTAACTGCTGTGATAAGACACCATGCCCGGGAGCAATGTGAGGAAGAGAGTTTACTTTGGCTTATGGTGCCAGAGGGGAAAAAACTGACTCTCCAAGCCGGGGAGGCATAACAGCAAGCATCAGGCATGGCGACAGGAACAGGAAGCCGAGAGCTCACATCTTCAACCCCAAGTACAAAGAGAGAACAAACCGGAAGCTGAGGGAGGCTTGTACTCCCAAAGACCCACAGGGTCGAGCCTGCTTTCTCTGTCAATCCCTCGCCTCCTAAGCCTCCCCAAACAGCAGCGCCAAGTGGGGGCCAAGTGTTCTGACGCCGGAAACCTTTGGGGTGAATTCTCTCCTTCAAGCCACCACAGTGAATAAGAACAAGAAACAGATGAGTGAAGCTACTGAGCTAGCTGGATGGCAAACCTCTCTGGGCTTTTACAGACTTTCGTCTTTGATATAACAAGGCAGTTCATATGACTGCTACAACCCTCGGAAACATTGATTACAGCTGTTGTAGTCTGTGTGTCCCCAGCAGATGCCTGAGAGAAAGGAAAGGACTAGGCTTCAAGAGGCCTGAGTCCAAGCAATCAAGCTGGCCCTTGGCTGGAGAATCCCACGAAAACTCAAGATGGAAAGCAGAATACAAACACAGTGTGCTTTCCTAGTCTCCTGTCCGTTTGATGTGAGCAAGGCTTTATAAATCAAAAGACATTTAAAAATCTGCTCTCAGCAACTGATGGAGATCTGCGGATGCAGAGACCCACAGCCAGACTCAGGCAGAGTTCAGGAGTCCTGTGGAGGAGGAGGAGGAGAAGAAAGGAGCGTAGGAGCCAGAGGAGTCAAGGACACTATGGGAAAGCTCACACAACCAACTAAATTGGGCTCAGAGTGACTCAGATGATCAGGGAGTCTACATGAGACTGACCTAAGTATGCGTTACAGTTGTGTAGCTTGGTCCTCTTACGGGACTCCTAACCGCTGGAAGAGAGGCTGTCTCTGACTCTTTTATTGGCTTTAGGGACCCTATTCGTCATAGTGGGTGGCCTTGCCCAGCCTTGATATATGGGGAGGTGCTTACTCTTACTGCAACTTGATATATCATGTTTTATTGATACTCATAGGAGACTTGCCCTTTCCTGCGTGTAGACAGAAGAGGAAGGGATTGGAAGGTGGGAGGCGGGGAATGGGGGAGAGGGATTGAGAGGGGAGGATGGGGGAGAGGAGGCTGGGGTTGGGATGTAAAATAAATAGATGGATAAAAAAAGTCTGCTCTTAGCACAGCTCTGCGGCTTCTAGTGTATGGTGGAATAAGTGTGGTGAGGGCTTGACAAAGCTAGACCATCCATTGTCTTTGTTGGAGACATAGCACACCACAGGAGACGTTATAGGTACTTAACAGGGTTTCTCTGTGTAGCCTTAGCTGTCCTGGAACTCTCTCTGTAAATCAGTCTAGCTTCAAATTCGCAGACATCTCCCTGCCTCTGTCTCCTAAGGACTGGATTTTCATTTCCAGCCAAGATGAACAGTATCCCTCTTTGATTTAAAATGAAATAACATGTAAAAATATTGTTTTAATTGAATGCAAATGAATCAGAAGTAGATGGATACAACTTTCCTCAAATTCACCCCAAATTTTAATAGTTGGTAACTAGCCAAACACACTTTCGATTGTGTTAACTACCTTGAAAACCCAGTTCAAAGCATTCAGAGAATGGAAACAGACTACCTTCCAAATGGAGTTGCTTTTCTTTAACTTTTAGATGTGTTTATCTCCTCCCTACCTCCGCACCAGCAAGAATCTGTTTTCCGTATTTATGCCTCAACTGTCCACTGATAGGAAGCTGTCAAAGCTTTGTTCCTGGAGATGCAATTAGTTTCAGGGAGATGCTGTGGACACTTGAGAGTAAGTGTCAACAAGCCTATAGGGAAGTCCCCAAGCCTTGTTGACAGCGATCTTACCCAGTCTTCAAGATCCGTCTAATTATCTGTTTGCTTGCTTTTATTTAGTTTTTTCTTTTCTTCCTCTCTTGTATTTTTTTAAAAATATTTATTTATTGATTTGTTATATATACAATAGCCTATCTGTGTATATGCCTGCAGGCCAGAAGAGGGCACCAGACCTTATTACAGATGGTTGTGAGCCACCATGTGGTTGCTGGGAATTGAACTCAGGACCTTTGGAAGAGCAGGCAATGCTCTTAACCACCGAGCCATCTTTCCAGCCCCTTGTATTTTTTTTTTAAAGACAGGTCTTGCTGAGTTGTCTTGGATGACCTTGTTCTCACTATATAGAACGGGTCACTGAACCTCATGAGCACCTTCTTGACTCAGTTTCCCGAGGTGTAGGATTACAGGTGTGCACATGTGTTTTGCTTTGTTGTTGTTTTTGTTTTTTAAAAACATGGATTTGGGAATGGACCACACGTGTGCTTGCTAGGCAATGCCTCACCCACTGAGCTGTCTCAATGACCCCAATTCTTGAATGCAACAGATTTCCAGTCCTGCCTTGCTCTTCTCCACTTTAGAGTTCCTAGCTTCAGTTCCGTTCCTTCCAGGTACCTCCTATCTCAGCTGACCCATTCTCACTCCCCCTCCCCCTCAACCCAGGAGATACCTCAGTAGAATGTCTTCACTCCAATGATGGCCCTTTCTTTTTCCAAATTCTTTTCAGGAAAAGGTCAGTCTGATGCTGGTCCAGAGGCTTTCAGAAGCTTCCATGAGCTCAGAGCAGGACTTAACTAATCCCAGGCCAAGGAACAGGGGCAGAAGTTTCCTACTAGCCACTAAGGAGCAGCCACAGACATTCGCAGAGACAGTTGTCCAACAAACTAGGGAGAATTCTGGATGGGATCCCTAGGACCAGTGGTGCATCCGTTCCTGCCAGTGTTGTGGACAAATTTGAAAACTCTTCCATCCACTGAGCCGAAGGCAGAGGTGGACCGAGGAGGATAACTTGTAACTATGACAATGGTTCAGAATTGATTAAGTATCCAATAAGTTTTTCTCTTCTCTTTCTGCAAGTTTTCTTTTTTATTTTGATAATTTGGACCTCAAAGAGAGGGGAGAAAATGACTTAGAAAATTTTACAAAAACGAAATACACTTTTTGTGGTCATCATACTGGTGTGCTCATACATTTGAATATTTGGTCCCCAGTTGGTGGAACTGTTTGGGAAGCATGGCCTTGTTGGGGGAGGTTGGGTCATTGGGTGAAGGGCTTTGAGGTTTCACAAGACTTGTGCTATTAAATTCCCAGTGTCTTCCTGCCACCTGCTTGTGGTTCAAGATGTGAGTTCTCAGCTGTTGCTGCTCCAAGCTTTTGATCCACCACCATGAACTCTGAACCTATAAGTCAAATCGAATGTTTTCTTTGATAAGTTGTCATGGTCACAGTGTTTTACCACAGTGACTAATACGTTCTTGGACACGTTCACTTAAACCATGCAGAGTTCTGCTGAAGTTAAGGGGTTAAAGAAAGTCTTTCATGGCAGAGGTTTCATGTGCTCACTCATTGGAGGCAACGAGCTCCACATTTTCAGATATGTGTACAGAACCTGAGGTAATTATAGAAACCAGGGCCTTTGCCTGGATGGGAGGGGTTGAGGAGCAATCAAGAGGGAAATGGCAGGATATAAGTGATCCGGTGGGGGCAATAGGGAGGAGGAGGGAGGTAAATTCAGAAGAAGTCTGTAAAATAACAATAAGGATATCTGAAAAGACACACGGACTCATACTGTTAGCTATTTACTTGGAAGAAAACCTATAGGACACATCATTCTGGGTATTGATATGTAATTTTAACGAAATTTTCTTATCTAGGCTGATAACACTTTTTTCAAGAGCCAAAGACCACTTACCAAAACCCCCAATACCAGCCCTGAGAAGCCCTGTTGTGAGTTTTTGGCCCTGGGCTCTTAAAAAACATACCACCTCTTGTTGTTGCTCTTCCAAAGGTGGAAGGTAAGTTCCTACTGCTGAAGATACCAGGGCCTTCAGAAACAGGGCCCAGAGCCTTCCTTCCTCCACCACAAGCCGGAACTGAGCTGAATGCCCCCTGCTTGAGAATTAGCTCTCATAGAACAAGAAGACACCATGCCAGCTTCCAAAGGCAGGGAGCAACCAACAGTCCCACCTAGCTATGATGTGATATTTGAGCCACATCAATGGCCAGTGTGACTCAATAATCCTAAGGGTACAGTAGTGTCACACATACCTTGTTGGCAGCCAACAGCTCTTTAACTGGACTTAAGACCCCTTCAACAGGAGGGAAAAGCTGCCCAGTACTGGAATCTAGTTATCCACTCAGTGCTAGTGAAGTCACCGTTACTGGAGGAGCATCTACAACCACTAATGTACTAAACCAGCACAATCTCTAACAACCATCTATAAACTTTCCGCCCTTAGGCCCTCAGATAAGTGTAGTCTTCAATTCTTATCAAGAAAACTTCTTTTTGTAATGGATGGAGATGACTACAGGGTGCCAAGTTGTGGAGCCCAGACCCGATACAGACATCCACAAAACACACCTTACCTATGACTCAGGGAATTTTGGGAAAGAGGGGGTAGAAAGATTGTTTGTTGTGAGATTGAGTCTCCTAGTGATACCACAAGCTGTACCCATAAACTCACCAACATGACCATCTAAACGCCTGAAGACCACAAAGTCTCATCCCTAAACAAAGAACTCAGGCAACCGAGGAAAGCTGGGAGTGGGGGAGGTGGCCCTCCCCAGGGAAGAGCGTACCAATTAGTTGTCCAATACCAAACAGTCAACCCTGAAAACATACATACAAGTAACATTATGTGGACTAACTAGGTTATATTTTGGAATATATATGTATATACATATGCGTGTATGTTTGCAGCAACAATTAGTGAAAAAAAAGAGGCCATGAATTTGAAGAAGAGTGGGGAGGGATATATAAAAGGAAGAGGAAAGAAAAGAGGAAGTCTTTCAGATTTCAGGAGGATTCTACTGACTGCCTCTTTTGGCTTAATAAGTCTCTCTCTCTTTCTCTCTCTCATTGGGGCAATATAATTTACACCTTTCATTGTGAGGTTGTCTCAACTGAGCCACACAGTGGTGTTCTTATGTAGACAAAGCTCCTGGAGTTTAGAAACAGGAAGGACTAAAATCTCTCTCTTTAAAGTAAAATAAAGCTTACCCAGTGGGGGATTTCCTTAACTCTGCAAACCTGACATGTGTTAGGTAGCCAGGAAAGAATAATAAAACTCCCCCAGGAAGAACTTTCATAAATGGTGGTGGTTAAAATGTGGTTTTCTTGGTAGCCATGGGTCTGATTTCCATCCTGTTCTTCTCACCTCCTGCAGGTTGGTCTCTGGTCGCTCCTGCTGAGACAAATCTGCAGTCCGGCAGGAAGTGGAGCCTTCTAGAACAGACCAGAGGCAGCTCTGGGCCTGCCAAGCCCACAACTAGGCTCCTTTTGAGTGTGTGCATCCCATAGATCCGTGTGAGCCTTCTGGGCCGTTCCTTTAATTACCAGGAAGGGCCCAGTTTGGAGGAAGTCTCGCTGTGTAATGATGGGAAAAGGGAAAAACGGCCATGCAATGGGAAGCAATCAGGATTCTAGCAGGTAGCCTGCCTTCAGCAAGAACAAGATGTACACAGTTGAAGACAAAGGACAGGAAGGAGTTCTGTGGGTGCTTCATGAAGTCATTTCAGGGCAGAGTCATTAAGAAATTGACTCAGCCGCAAGCAGGGCAGAGGAGTCCAGAGGGTTCTGGTTCGGGGCATTGTTTTAATTTATAGATTCTCACTTGTAGGATGTGGTAGCTAAACAATGGCCGAGGGAGACACACAGGGATTAAAGAGCCAGGTACTTTCATAAAGTGTGGCCGTTTTACACACTACAGTACAGTGCGTTGGTTCTGCTGCCATACGGTATAAGCATTCCTCAGATTCTCTGGGCTATGCAAGATTGCACAATAAAACCACAGGGTTTACAGAGACGTGGGCCACGGGTACGGTACCAGAGGATTTTGTCAGTGAAATGAAAACAAAAACAGGAATCTAATAAACATGTTGGCACGGTGCTGGGCACGTTAAACCATTTATGAATATATAAATGCTACAATAACTTCAGCGTTTCGTTGCGAACAAAGACCTGGAGTTTGTTTGTGAAGTGGGTGCCCAGAGGGTGGCAGAGTGTGAGTTATGACGAGGGGGTAGGAGGAAAGTCCCAGCATTTTCGGCTTCCTTCTCTGGCCTTGGCAAGCAGGCTTTTTGATACATATATTTGTAACGGATACCTTTTACATCCAAGTTGAAAATGGGATCTTTAGCTAACTTTTGTATCTATCCCTGCTTGAAATTTTGCTCCTGTCTTTCTGATTCACACCTGAAGCTCCACCCAACAGCCAAAGCCACTGGAAAACCTGATGTTTGAATCCACCAAAGCAGCCGCTCAGAGCACCAAAGCTGCCAGGTCTGCAGAATTTGGCAGACGGTGCCTTATCTTTACGAGAGAACTGCCTTCCTGTCTCCGCTGTGTGGTTTTCCTTCTCTGACATGCCCATTCTATCTCTTCTGTTTTCTCCTTTGAGACAGGACCTCCATTATGATCCAGTTTGACACAGGCTGGTCTCAAACTCAGCATCTCTCCTTGCGGCTTTCTCCTGAGTGCTGGGCTTATAGGTGTGAGCCACCATGCACGGGTCTAGATTCCTACTCAGGCCTACTCATACTGATTTGTTAGCACTTGGAACAGTTCTACCCATAGATATTTCTTTTATTCCCATGATGCCATTGTGGGGGATGTGCTCCCTTAAATTCATGGATCTAATGGTGATGAAACTGTGGTATAGGAAGTTGTCTAGGCTACAAGATCTCTATCATCATAAAAGAATGAGTGTGTGTGTGTTCATAATAGTGAAAGACTAGCAAAACCTAACCCTGTAGGGTAGCACACTTGGTTAAGATAACTATGAAAATTAGGATAATATATCTTCAAGACTATTGGGAAGATATGTACATTTCGTGCTTTTTTTTTTTTTTTTTGCTTTTTGAGATTTTATGCATTAACTTCCCCCACCCCACCCTCCACACAGATGAAATAGCGAGGAGGAACTTGTATTCTGCTCAGATTTTTCCCCCTTATATTTTTTATTTTAATCTAACTGAAATGAACTTACATTATCATTTCTTTCTTTCTTTTTTTCTTTTGCATTTTTGTTTCTATTTTTTTGAGACAGGGTTTCTCTATGTAGCCTTGGCTGTCCTGGAACTCACTCTGTAGTCTAGGCTGGTTTCAAACTCAGAGATTTGCCTGCCTCTGTCTCCCAAGAGCTGGTCCAGAGCTCACATTTTCTAAACGAGCGTGATAGCTGGCTGTACATGGAATCTCCACTCATCTATCATCCCTTTGTTCAGGATAACCTCAGGTCGGGTCTGGAAAAATGGAGAGTCATGTGACTCAGAAGAGAAGCATGGATGCTGAAGAGCCTCCCACTGCCGGACCGAAGCCTGCAATGCCCTGGTCTTCCAGTTCTGGCCATGTTCAAGTTCCTGGTCATCCTCCTTCCTAAAACTAGTTCTACCATTCTTTGGAAGCTGGTGAGCCAGAAAGATTTCTCCCTTCTCCTAATAGTCTGTAAGGGTTTCTGAGTAATAGGAGGTTTGAGGAAATGAAGGTTGACTGAGCAGAGTTTAAATTCCTTTTGCCATTTTTAATACTTACCTTCTTTTCTTTGTTCCTTTTGAGGCTAGCCTGAAACTCCCTTTGTAGACCAGACCAGCCTAGAACTTCATTCTCCCCTGTCTCTTGTGTGCTCAGATAAAGGAGTGTGCCACAATGCTGACTTGCATTTTAAATATTTATCTTTTTATTGATGCTTAAGACATTAAAAAAAAAGTATACCTTGCCGGGCTGGGTGGCATGTGCCTATCTAGCACCTGGGAGGTTGAAGAAGAGAAATACAACTTCCAGACTAGCCTGAGCTACATAGCATTTTCTTGTCTCAAATAAAACAAATAAATAAAAAGTAACAACGAAAACAATGAAAAAGAAAAAACAGAAAAAAAGAAAAGAAACAAAACATAGCAACAACAAAACCACCCCTCCAAAAAAACCCAAACGAAAATAAAACAAAAACCCCAAAACCAAACAAAACAGCAACAATCAAAACACACCCACCCACCCCATAATGGGTACTATTAAGGTTTCAATACCTGTATAGTCATGTTTGATTACAAATTAAACACCTTCAGGCAGGCACAGGCAAGATAAAGGAAAACTTTCCTTCCTCCTTGTCCCCCGGATGCTGGACAGGAAGCCAGAGCAGGGGAATCTTTCTTTATGAGGGAGATTTGATTATGTGTTCCCTTCTAGGTTCTGCCTGTTCTAAAGACAGCATCCTGCACTGTCCTCATCCCGCCCTGGTGATAAGGGCTGTTACCATCAGGAGAGCAGACACCCTGGGTGGAGATGAGCCCCCTCCTTTCTCTGGTCCTGTGATTTTCTGACAACCCCAGCTGGACAACAAGAATGCCTGCCGCTGATCACGCTCGCTCCAGCGTGCCTCGATGGACGCTCTATCCAGAGTGTCCCAGCCTCAGAGAAGCCCAGCAGGAGCCATTCATCCACTCCCCTGGGTGCCAGGTTCGGCTTCTCTCAGTCAGGGTGGCTGGAAGTTTAGCTGACCTAGTCAGTTTTCTACTTACGGGAAACTTGAAAAACTTGTCAATGACCTTCCCGTGACCTGGATGGCAATTTCTCAACCTGTCGCTGCCTGTCATATGCGAATGCGGGATTACCTCTCTTCCATGGGTGTCTGGGCCCTCTTTGTGCTCGCTTGCCTGAGCCTGAGGTTTCCTTCTTCGGCCGCCCCCCTTCCCCACCCCCTTTCCCTGGCTCTTCCTCTGTGTTTTCACACGCATGCACTGGGACCTGTTCTCCAAATACTAGAGGAAAAGAGAAGGAACATGCTAAACAGAGCAGCGTGCGTGCTGCAGGGTTTTGTTTTGCTTTGTTTTAAATTTCATGAATGAGGCCTTTGAATGGAGCAGTATGGCTCCCTTCTAACCTGTATTTTTCATGTCCTGTTTCCAGGTGCAGCGGAAGTTTGAGGCACCTTGGCTGGGAGCCCATGGCGAAACCCAGCTGTGGTTGATGTCTCTCCATCCTCAATGGGCAGTGGCAGCTACTGCTGCTGGAGGGGAGGTGCCGCAGCGGGGCGTGGCCTGCAGGGTGACTGCCGGTCTCCCGTCCCCCCCCCCCCCCCCCCGCAGTGATGGAAACTTGCTGGGAAGGAAGCGAACCTTCACTCAAGGTGGCCAAGTACAGCAACCACGAAGCAGGAAAAGTGGGAGGGACCACAGGAGGAGGTGAAAGGGGTTTCAGGGTGTTGGATTTTGAAAACTGTCTTGACTGAAGCCGGAACTCTCAGCACAGTGTCCATGGTGCAAGGCTGAGAAATTCCCTGTGGCTTTGGATGACATTTTAGTCCATTTCTCTGAGTCACGCATCTGGGAGGGCTTTTTCTTTTCTCACTAGAAGCAAGCTGAGGGGAAAACAGCATGGGCAGTGGTTTGGAACCAGAGAGGGAATGGGCTCGCTTGTGTTAGTCACAAGAAAAACAAGAGGAAAGAAGGGGTGTTGCAGAAGTAGGGGTGATCTGGAAGTAGGGTGGGGAGAAGTGGTTGCTCTGGGAACCAATGGATGGATGGACAACCCAGACAGACTTTGCGCTTCTACCTCTTCCGGTCATGACACAGCAGGAGTTGGGGTTGCGCTTGTATTCCCATCACAGACACTCACAGGGCACCTTCTGTGTTCCAGATTCTGTCCCAGGTACCAGAGATACAGTGAAGAGTGGTTTCCATAAGCTCTGGTGGGGTTTACTTCCATGGAGGAGAAACAGCAAGCCGAGCAACCACCCATCAAATGGTGTCTGTGGTTCAGACTTGTTTGAGTTTTTAACAGATCTGTACAGAATGCCCAGGGCCCATATGCTGCAAACGCTCACCCTCTGCTGGACAAGAGGCTGTGTAGGAAGAGGCCTCCCCATTAGTGGCACTGGGCTTCAGCAGTTCAGGGTCAATCCTGGGATTCTAACAGAAGTCGCTCAGACCCACGTGATGACTGCTCTTACCTAGAAGGGTGGGCAGGATGTGAAGTGGGAAGGGAGAGAGGGAGAGGCTTTTAGTGTCCATGGCCTCTCTCCTCACACACATACTTTTGGTATTCTAAACCTTGCCTGGGTTAAAAAGTCCTCATAACTGGAGAAATGGCTTAATAGCTTAGATGACTGCTTTCCCCAGAGGACCCAGGTTCCGGCGGCTCACAACTGTCGGGAACTCCAGTCCCAGGAGATTTGACGCCCTCTTCTGGCCTCCACGGGCACCACGATGTCAAATGTACTTGTAGGCAAAACATGCATACACGTAAAAATAAATAAATAAAATAAAATAAACTCCTCCTTACGTAAATTCTAGACTCCCAGAGTATGTCTAGAGACAGGAAAAGCCACACCCTAGAGCCAGTAGAACCTCAACTTCCCAGCAGAGAAGCAGACAAGAACACTGTCCACAGGCCAGCCCCACTTTAGCATGACTTGGATTAATGCATCTGAGGCTACTTCTTACAAAAGCCCCATTGGCAGCCAAAAAGGCAGTAACTTGGAAAGCACTAGGGGGCCATGTTGAGGAGCAGCAAGAGCCAAGAAGCCAGAAGCTGAGCTCTGGAGTTCACGCTGGGCTCGCAGTTCACTAGCTCTGTGGAGGACCTGCACCGCAAGCGGGGAGATGGAAGCCAGAACCCCTGAAGCCCTGGGGGGAGGTCTCACTCAAGCACGAAACAAGCATGGTTAGGAGCAGGGACTATGGGAGAAGACTGGAGGTAACCTGTACCGTGGGTGTGAGCCGCAGCACGCAGCTAGGATCCCAGCATCCCACAGCAATTCAGAGTGAGAGGCTGAGATGCCTCCCTAGTGCTGGAGGGGGTAGTACCATCTGCCTCACTGGTCTCTTGATGAGAGTACAGGCAGTTTTGCCTCACCAACACTCTGTGTCCTCTACACATGGGCCAGCACTCACTGACACCCCTCCCCCAACACACACCCTGGCCATCTGTCTGCTCTTTTAACCTCACCTTCTGGCTGAGTCCTCGGGGTCCAGTTCTCCTAACTGACCTACAAGTGACTTCCACTCACCAGCCCATGGGGGTGGGGTGGGTGTGTGTGTGGGGGACAAGCAGCCTCAGAGCAAAAAATATGGCAATAGGAGGGAGAGACAGGAGGGGAAGAAGAAAAGAAACAAAGATGGAGAGGGACCTGCTAAAGGCTGAGCAAGCACGTGGAGGCAGGCTGTGAGGAGAGTGAGCGATATCTGCCGGATGGAGTCAGAGCTGTCTAGAGCAGTGGTTCCCAACCTTCCTAAGGTGGAGGCCCTTTAATACAGCTCCCCAAGTTGCGATGACCCCCAACCATAAAATGATTTCATAGTTGCTATTCCATAACTGTAATTTTGCAACTGTTATGAATCATAATGTAAATATGTGTTATGTAGGATATCTGATATGAGACCCCAAAGGGGTCGTGACCCACATGTTGGGAACCGCTAGTCTAGCGCTTCTTTAAAGGTCAAGGGACCAGGAAGGCATCGCTCCCCTTGTCCTCTCCAGCACCTCCCTTCTCCATTCTTCATTCTGTCATTCATCTATCTTGGTTCTCCAAGCGTTGCAGACACTCCTTGCCCTGTCACCTGGTCGCCTGGAGGTGGCTCAGCTCAGCTTCTGCCTCCTGTCTTACACAGTACATCTGGGAAGGTCTCAGT
Organism: Microtus pennsylvanicus; assembly: GCF_037038515.1. Taxonomy (NCBI): domain Eukaryota; kingdom Metazoa; phylum Chordata; class Mammalia; order Rodentia; family Cricetidae; genus Microtus; species Microtus pennsylvanicus. The sequence goes on along the minus strand of NC_134592.1, from coordinate 41,748,696 downwards.
TAGGCTTCCAAAGGCTTCTCTCTGTGTCCACCTGACACCTACAGAGCCAACCAAGGCAGCGGTGAGGCTAGGGCTTTGATGACTGTACAGATTTAATTCTTTTAGCTAGAACTCCAAATGCACTTGCGTGTGTACACATGTTTACAAAGGGCAAGGGGAGTGTTGTATCTCCAAGTCCAACAATGGGGTTTTAGATTTCACATAATCAGGGGCTAGGAAGGATTCAGATAAGCGGTCGCCCAAAGATAGGAATAGGCAGACATAGTGGTATCTGTGATTAAATATTTATAATTGAACCTGTTATATGTAATGTGGCCTATGCCTCTGTATCTGGACATGAAATAAACTGTACTCACTATTATTTTTTGCTTAAAATAGGCAGTAGAGCATGCCACGTGTTTATGGTCCAGGCCAGTCACACGGTCTGTGGCCTTCAGATGAGCAGTCAAGAGAGGTCCTGGCAGGTGTGGTGATGTCTTACTAGGGATCAGCTGAGTTGTATTAACTGAAGTTGCAGTTAGTTGACATTCAAATGAGTTGGCTTCTTACCAACACAAAACTTAAAAATCAGAAGGCTAATGCAGAAATTATAATCCCATCTTGAAATCAATCCATGGAAAAGTATGCATGATACCCACGAAACAAAATTCTCTCCAGGATGTCTCTGAGACTGCTAAGAGTCCGGGGGCTGACAGATGACACGGACTGATGTAGATCTTCTCAGGCTCAAGCGGACCAGTCATCTCCCCTCCAAGGTCTCAGTGACTTTTCAAGACGCCTTAGAAACCAGACCATGGAGGAGCCAATGCCCAGCCAATCCTCTCATTTTTCTTTTCCTCTCTTGTGGCAGCCAATCCCTTTGAAACATTTCCAAGGAGCTCCTTGGGAGGCAGATGTGCTCTCCTGTCACTTGGACCCTTGATGACACCGGATGACTCCAGTCTGTGTGTCTGCCACTGAGCAAACGGAGCTTGGCGGGGCTGTTTGTACTTGTGCGTGCACTTGCCAGTCAATGGTCGCTTCCTTCCCCACCAACCCCTGAGCACAACACGAGCATGCAGCCTTGCAGGCATTATTGTGCTTGACTGAAACCACTTGAGCCTATCAGAGAATGTCTGCCAGCTTTCCCTGATGGAAGCAAGTGACCCTGGGAAAGGAAAATAAAAGGAAATTGGACAATAGGCTTGTATACTCTCGGCTCCGTCATGGATGGTCTTCAGCAGGAAGCTAACGATCAGGATTCAAAAGAACCTGGCTTCCCATTCACATAGGGTGAAGCCAGGTGCGTGGGGCATTATTGTTCCATACCCTGTGCCAGTCATCGTCAACCACGGTGAGAGTCGTAAGGTACAGGGAGGGCTGTGGTTTCAGGCCTTGCTTCTGGCATGACACCACACACCTTCACTTTCTTTATTGCCGTTTCCAAAACCTAGGGGAGCTTTCTTTTCTTTTTCGATTTCTTTTCTCCCCCAAAGAACTGTATCCCTTTGTTTTGTTTCACACAACCTTTAAACCCAAGCCAGGCAACTCCCGGCTCTCCTCAGCCCTTTCTTAAACAGAAATCATATATACATAATTACTATTGCATCGCACAGGGTTAAAATCAACCCGCAGTGTATTGGCCCTTCAACAAGCCTGCTTTTCCTCTGAAAAGGGCTCATTCCTTAAGACTGGCTTCGAGGGAGGAAAAGCTCTCACATCATATTTTTCGTCCTTTCCGGGCTGATCTGGAAGGTGATGATAGGTCATAAGCCGTAGCCTCTGCGAGGATGTTACGGCCCTAGAGCAGGCGGAAAGTGCATACGCGCTTGGAATGCAATGAAAGGGAAAAATTACCAGTGTGCTTTGGAGCGGGACCCTGAGGTTTTACCTCTTTATCCAAACCCAGAGCATGCACAACCCGGTTTGCTCTTCAGATGCTTTCTGCTGGAAGGGATTAAAATGGAGGGCTAAGCAATCATCTGCTCGCCCCGTCCCCGCCCAGCCGGTTGGCTTAGTCGTTAGGAACTGCTGTACTAGGTCCAGCTGACTCAATTTCTAGCGCCCCCCCCCCCCGCCCCCGTTTTCTCTAGAGCTCCAAGAAAATCCCTGCAAGCTCCTATCTCATGTCACTCTTGTACAAAAGAGAAAACCCTTGCCTTCTGGGCCCGTCACCAAGGATGTCAACATCAGTGAAGCCCTGGGATTATCCTCCCTGCCCTACTTCAGCAAACCTTAGCGAGGAGTCCCAGGTACATGCTACCCGAGCGCGGTAAGTGCTGAGTGTTACCGTGGACATGCCTTCTGGACCGCTGCTCTGAATGGCTTTGGGAGTGTCGGCAAGGCAGTGTGGGTTCTTGGTTTTGAGGAGGTAGGAACATGAGCAGGGTAGCTTTGCCAGTGTGTGTGTGTGTGTGTGTGTGTGTGTGCGTGCGTGTGCGTGCGCATGTGCATGTGTGTGTAATTCTGGGTGATAAAAAAATGTACAATGCTTATCATTCCCATTTCCCAGATGAAGAACTAGAGGCTCCGGCACACATGCCACTGGGCGGTGGTAGTGATGCACACCTTTAGTCCCAGCACTCAGAAGGCAGGAGCAGGCGGATCCCTGTGAGTTCGAGGCCAGCAGGGTGAATTCCAGGACAGGTTCCAAAGCTACACAGAGAAACCCTGTCTCAAAAAATTAAAAAAAAAAAAATTGTCAAGTCATGACTAGGTCCAGGCTGTGAAGGCCTTTCTAGAGATTTCTCTGTACATGAGTGAACTGTAAGCTACCTTGGAGAAACAAATTGTAACTTGCTGTCTTAACAGGAGGAAGCCCATCAGTCACAAACCACCGAGTGTCTAAACATTTTCAGCTGGACGGTGGTTAGCTGTTAGCAACGGAACTGTCTTTGTATCCCCTCTTTCGCTTTTCATCTCACTTGCCTCGTGAGGTAGAGCATGGAGCATTCTGAACTACTTAGGGCTGGACGGCTGCCCCCTTTCCAGAATCACCAGTTGAAATCTACAAAACAAGATTTGTTGTGATGTGGCCTTTAGCCTCTCTCTGAGCTCTGTCCATTTGTGCTTAGCCTGTCCTCAATTGTCCAAGGTCCTCCAATCCCTGTCCTTTCCAAGAAAGCAAGAGTTCCCTGTCTTCACACACCGTAATCTGCACACTCCTGGGCCTACGCTGCCTCCTGTGGTTTCTTAGGAGAGTGACTGCTCTCTCTAAGATGGCCGGACTGGCTGCTATCAGTTTTTCTTCCCTACCAGCCCATCCCTGCCATCCTTCCTTTTCTGTTGAACACTTTCTTGAACTGCAAACTTAGTGCCTGAGAAGGCACCTAGGCGGACCCTGGACTTGGCAGCTGCACTGATTTGCTCCTTGAAAGCGGGAGCAGGGACAGGCTGTGAGGATGAGGGAAAGTGACACTGGAGAGGACAGTTGCTCCTGGGAGGTGAGGTTTTAGCTCAGGTTCCCAGGGAAGCGCACTGTGAGAGAGGCTTCTGGCAGAAGGCTGTTCAGATCAACACTGAGTTGATCTACACAGTTAAGGAACTAGAACTCACTTAGGTTGGGGAGGATTAAACAGCTACAGGGCTAGTTAGCCCTTCAGAGTTAGCCTGCCTCAAGGGACGAGGGTCAGGTTTTCAGATCTCTGCACCAGTACCTGGTCCCTGGGTATAGATAGCTGCTAGGAATTGGGACCTGAGTGAGACAAGGTGATGTCTGTTGGTGGGTCTAGGAAAAAGACTCAACTAAGGACCTTTGCATGCCATTCAACAACAACAGCCTAGACTCTGCCTGCAGTGGAGTCTAGGTAGAGAGCCGCAGTAGCCGCTATAGTCAGGGAAGCGACTACTTTGTTGTTGTTGTTGTTTTGTTCTTTGTTTTTGTTTTTCGAGACAGGGATTCTCTGTAGCTTTGCTGCCTGTCCTAGAACTATCTGGTAAACCACGCTGGCCTCAGACTCACGGAGATCTGCCTGCCTCTGCTTGCCAAGTGCTAGGATTAAAGGCGTGCGCCACCACTGCCTGGCTTCCCATTTTACATTTATTTTTTTTAAATATTTATTTATTTATTATGTATACAATATTCTGTCTGTGTGTATGCCAGATAGGGCCAGAAGGGGGCACCAGACCCCATTACAGATGGTTGTGAGCCACCATGTGGTTTCTGGGAATTGAACTTAGGACCTTTGGAAGAGCAGGCAATGCTCTTAATCTCTGAGCCATCTCTCTAGCCCCCCCCCCCATTTTACATTTATAAACCACCATTTGCCTATGGGTCACATCCGTCTCCTCTCTATCCAGAGGCAGCCCCCTTTCCCTGGCTCCCTTCCCCTTCTCCTTTGTGCTGTCTCTTATTCCCTGCCCTTTGTGCCCCTGGTGCAAATAAATCTTTTGGCTGAGAACTTGATCTTGGGGTGTCTTGAGCCACCTTCGAGGTTCCCTACAGTGCAGCGATGGTATTGAGGATGGTGAGTAGGAAAATTGCCCGGAAGAAGGTGGTCTTTCTTATTTTCTTGCCCACTTGAGGCATTATCATTGATGCATTCAGCTGTAATGTTCTTTAATAAAATATGCACTTAAAATATGAGGAAGGCACAACAAAAACTAAGATAAAACTTCATTCAATTGTTTCCTGCCCATTGGCTAAGTGAATAAAAATCGTTGACCGTCCTGCCAGGCCTTTCCCTACATTTAAGGTGAACATGTTACAGTCGTTGCGGCTGTTGTTAGCAATAGTGTTTGTGAGTATATTGTGGGTATTGAGGGGAGAGGGCTGTGGCGTTGTGCATGTGTGGAGGTCAGAGAACGGCTCTAACAGAGTCAACTCTCTCCTTCCACTTTTACTCCAGTTTGGGGGATCCACACACGGTGCATGGCAAGTATCGTCCCATGCTGAAGTCATCTCTCGGGTCCCTCTCTCTGGCCTCTAAGGTAAGCATTTAATAGACCTTTCTCCCCCCCCCTTCTCTAAAGTCACTTCCTCCTCCTCTCTCCTTCCTCTTTGCTGTCTCCAAATTAATCTTAGCAGGAAGGCCTGAAGCAAACGATCATGTTACATGTCTAAATGTGATAGCCTGTCGTCCTTCGTTATTTTTGACATAAACAAAGCTGTCAGAAATCCCTGAGCCCAGCCTTGGTTCATAGCATTCCCTTTGAGTCCTGAGGACACAGAAGGATTAGGAAGAGGAGGTCACTCACGCCAGTGTAATGACGAGAGTGGAACGGGAAGATGAGCCTATTCGCCAGTTTCAGACTTGGGTGTGCTTTTTGCACGTCATATTTGAAGCGGTTATTGATTAAGGCTGTAACATGTTTACATGCTTGTGGCTTATTTTATAAAGTAGTGGTCTTGGGGTATTTTATTAACCAGATTCATTTCTTGATCCCACTGCAATTTCCCTGAATTCTTAAGAATTGCTACACAGTTGAAGAATAAGTGCCTAGCTTGTAGCTGGAAGATTGGCACATGCAGTGGACTGAGCTGTTGAAGACCAAGAGAGTGTGTTTTTATATGAAAGGTCATCTCTATTCATCAAAGCTGTTTATCTTTCTCTGGACCCTTATTCAGAGCAGCTGCATTTTTTTTTTTAAAGAAACCCTCAGAGGCAGACTTCAGCAGCAGGAGAAGCTCTTGGTTCAGAGTGGGTAGTGTGGGGGGCCTGGGTTGGTTTAGGGACATTTCAAAACTTTAATATTTTGGTAACCCATGCTCCATAAATCATTGAATTACATCAAGTCTATTTAAAAGCCCTCTGGGCAGCTGTTTAAAATGCTGTCACTGCAGTAAGCAATGTCCTCAGAGTCACATGGCAGGCTTAGGCTAGGAAGGGGACGGCTTTTGTTTGTGTTTCTTTAACTCCAGTTAGGTTTACCCTCTGACTCTCCGCTTCTACCAGCAGTCCCGTGACTTCCAGCGACTTCAGAGGCAGGAGATGGAGGCCGCTTAGACCATCAGGGCTAAGCCTTCCCATCAGATCAGATTCTCCTCCTTACAGTCTTTCTGTTTAGTGGAACAAGCACAAATTGTTAACTTCAGATTAATATGTTTAATAAGTGAAACCTGGACCCTGTCAAGAAGGTAGGCCGGCAGCCGGTGAGATTGGTTGCAGCTGAAGGATCCCGTGGGCTTTTCCTAGGTCATCGCTGGGGCCTGAGACCACCTGTGTAGCACCTGCAGGCAACGCAGGGCTAATTACCCCAGGGAACATGGCCTCCCCAGCTCTACTCTCTGGCCTCCTGATTTGCTCTGGGGCCCTGAGAATACAGGGGGTGTGGGGAGCTAAATGGGGGAGCTAGGAATCCTGAAGTGAGGCTGCAGGCATCCCTTTCGGAATATTTTGTGTTTCCAAAGGAATCTACTTCTTGCTGGGGCTCTCAGTCTTAAAAAGAAGGTACCCTCCATGCTGTCCCAGTGTTGGTAACCTAAGTGCAGTGTGTGTATGTGTGTGTGTGTGCTTGTGTGCACACAAAAAAAGAGACATATTTATCATCTCTTCAGCCAGAACAAAATAAAAATCAAGCATGCAACCTTCACTTCAGCAGACATACAGATGTCTTTTTAAAAAGTCATTTTGAATTTCACATTGAGTACAAAGCAGGAGGGGCCTGGAGTCTTACAATGGTCTCTGTCCTTTGCCAGCACGTGGTAGGTACGCAGCTTGTCAAATTGGTTGTTGAATACAAAGTAGGTAAAGAGACTTTGAAATTAAAATCTGAGCTTGACTCTCAGCAACCAGTGTGCACCGGACAGCTGTCTTCATCCCCTTGAGTTTCATTTTGAGGGGAGGATTTAAATAGGAAGCAATGTTTTGATCTGGATATGCAGTTCAATTAGTGGAGACACTGGCTTGATTAGCGTGAAGCTAGCACCCATTGCCACGTAAATTGCTTGTGGTGGTGCCTGCCTGGAAAGCCAGCATTTGGAAGATAAAGGCAGGAGAATCAGAAGTTCAACAATATCCTTGACTACTTAGCAACATAGCTTAGGGAGTTTGAGACCAGCCTGGGGTATATGAGACCCGAACACGTTGTACATTAACTCTGTGACGGCAATCAACACCACGAGTGGTACATATTATATACATTTCATGCTAACTTCTACTTCTCCATGGGGTTTGCTATGGGCATCCATAGCTGTCCTATGTGAGGGGCAGAAGCTGCTGTCTCGCCTTGAGCAGCTGAGGAAGGTGGCCAGGCTCTCCGGGAGCAAGGGAGGTAGTGATGCTTTGTGTGCCAGCTCTAGTGGAGAGGTATCCTGTGGGCTGGAGGAGGCCACAGCCAGGGTGGAATCAGGGAGGGTGCCTGGGCCAGGCTGGGCTCCCCAGGGGAGCAGTCAGAGGTTTGGCCCATCGCCTGAGGAGTTTGCTTTGACCCAGTCGGTGGGTCGCCTAGCCCATGGACAGCTGTGTCTCCTGGGACCTGCCGTCTCTGGGACTCCCCTGCCGCCCACAGTTATGAATTCTAAACAGAACATAGCAACGGTGTCAAAAACACCCTCACTGGAAGAGAACGGGAGTACACAGACGCCTTCAGAATGGAGCCAGGGTCTGGCCCTCTGAGCCCTAGGGCATAGCCTGTGTTTGGGAATCTTAGCCAGGCCCCAGCGGCCACTGGCCTAGCCCTGACCTTCCAAAGGACTCATACTGGGTCGCTGTTTCTTTACAAAACAGAACTACACAATGCTCTTTTTGCAAACCCCTAAGTTTAGGGGAGAGTCAGAGGGAGCCTTAATTGTGACCCCATAGGATACTCCCTTCTTGAAGTAGTCGGCTTGTCCCATCAGTCATCCTCGACTTGATTGCCAGGGAAAGGCTGACATTACCCCTGTGAGACCTCATTTACGTCTCTCCTGCCTTCCCTCCTTTCTTTTTAGGAGTACTTGATACTTGAGTTTCATTTTTAAAATTTGTGTGCTGGCACACGCCTTTAATCCCAGCACTTGGAAGGCAGAGGCAGGCCAGCCTGGACTACAGAGCAATCTCCAGCACAGCTAAGGCTGCACAGAGAAACCTTGTCTCGAAAAAGGCGCGTGTATGTGTGTGTGTGTGTGTGCTTGTGTGTGTGTGTGTGTGTGTGTGTATGGGTGATGGAAGTGATGATGGGTGATGTTTGGGACAAGGTCTCTATGTATGTAGCCCCAGCTGACCTGGAACTCCTGTTACCCAGGCTGGCCTCAGACCTATAGCTATCTTCTTGACTCTGTCTTCACAATAAGGAGGTCACGGGCTTCTGTGTTTTGTATGTTGGAGTACACCACACTTCCAGTCAAACAATTTTTGAAGTAAAGATTTTAAATGAATTTGTGGTCTATGCTTGGCACTCCTCAAATCAGAGAAAACAGCGAGATTTTTTTTTATATTATCTGTTATGTAACGGCTATACCACTAATGGGTGGAACATAGTAGTAGCCTTATTTTGTTTATTTTTGGATCATCTCTGACCACCCCCCCCATCTTTTCCTCATTCTCCCCACATTCAGGGAGAGCAAAGACTTGATCAAATTTAGTATTTATCATCTATTACTTTTGTGATCCCAGACTAGTTATTTTAATTTCTAAGCTTCTATTTCTCTCTTTGCAAAACAGAGTTAAGAACACCCAAGTTAGCATGTTGGGCTGACAAGACTTATTGCATATAATGTCTACTCATAAAATATATAATGCAGGGAAAGTTATAATAATAAGACAGGGTGTTTCCCTTCCGAATGAACTCAGCCCACCCTCTACTCTTGAAGAGAACTGACTTTTACAGACTCTGAAACCTCAGGTTGGCCACGGCTTTTGTTCTTCTACCTCAAGTTCATGTTATCTCACAGAATGGAGGAGCCAAGGTTTTTCTCCCTTCTGAACATCTGCTTTAGCTTGGTAGTATCTCCCCTTCTATGCCCCTCCTGCTTCCAGTCCATTCTTCAGGTGCACCCAACGCGGTCTTTTAAAAACAAAACATTTGAAGTAAAACAAACAAAAAGAACTTCAGAAATACCACAGTATGTCACTCGCTTTCTGGAAATCCCTCTCTGGTTTCCCCTAGCCTCTGAATTTACCTGCATTCTCCAAACCAGGGCCTGCCTGTGGCCCAGCCATACTTGACTGCCGTTCAGTACTGCACTGCCTTCTGCTCGTTCTTTCCTTGAGGGCAGCAATCTCTCTCTGCTGCAGTGATGATGGAGGAAGGTCATTGGTTAAATAAAAAGAAACTGCTTGGCCCTCATTGGTTAGAAGATAGGTGGGAGGAGTAAACAGAACAGAATGCTGGGAGGAAGAGGAAGTGAGCTCAGACTCCACAGCTCTCCTCTCGGGAGCAGATGCCTCAGAGAGATGCCATGCTCCCAGCTCCCAGGCAGACGCAAGTGATGAAGCTCCGACCCAGGATGGACATAGGCTAGAATCTTCCTGGTAAGCGCACCTAGGAGCGCTACACAGATGATTAGAAATGGGCTAAATTAATATGTGAGAATTAGCCTAGAAGAGGCTAGTTAGAAATGGGCCAAGCAGTGATTAAATGAATACAGTTTGTGTGTTGTTATTTCGGGCATAAGCTAGCCAGGCAGCCGGGGTGCTGGGGACGCAGCCCCGCCGCCCTTATTACTACACAGTGAGGCCCTGCACACGCTGTTCCTTGAGTGTGGAACTCTCTTTCCCCAAATTGTGGGCTCTTTCAGTTCAAGTATTATCTTCTTAGAGATGATTCCCATCACGGAATCCAGCCGAGAACAATCTACTCCATCACCCCCACCAGCCACTCTCTGCTGTAATCTGGACTGGAATATTCACAGAGGCAAACATGTTAAAAGCTTGCTCTTCAGCTTGGGAGGAGGTGAACCTTTAAGAGTGGGGCCTACTAGGAGACTTTTAGGTTATGGGAGTGTGCCTGCAGAGGGGTTAACAGAAGAGGGATCTTTTAGCCTTTGCTTTGCAGTTCCTATGAGGTGATCAGTTTGCTCTACCACAATTCCCCAGCATGATGTTCAAACCCAAAGGTAATAGGGTCAATTGATCACAGACAAACTTCTCCCCCAACCCCATGAGCCATTTTCTTTTAAATTTTCATTATCTCAGGTATTTGTTAGTCATGGGAAACTGACAAGCCCCCTCTATTTCCATCAACTCCTTTATTGCCATAACAATAACTTTTAATTCATTTATTGGTGGAATTTTTATTCATTAATTGGTGGAATGAATGGATTTACAATGGGAGGGGTAAACAAATTATTAATATTCAGCTCTAGCCAAAGGCCACAGAAATAAATGCAAAGCTTTCCACAAAAGGAGAGTCACCAGGTTAGCCAATTTCTAAAATCGAAATCACCAAAAGAGATTATTGGCCATGGGTTCCTATAAGTCTCCTCCAAGAAAACATCAGAGAGGAGAAATATGACTTTTCTTGGTAGAAGAGATGCTATTTTCCCCAAGCAGCTTCAGTGAACACGGGAGAAAAGATTCTTCTGAAACCATGGAAATGTCTGATGTATTCCTCGCCTCTCTTGAAAAAGTCTACTAAGACAATCAACTTTTGCCCGCTTACTCATTTCACCTCAAGCCCTACCGACACGCCTCATTTTCTTGACTGTAAAGATGTTGCTGGCTTCTGTAGGGAAGACTGGCGTCAGTGTATGCAGCATTAGACAATTGGGCCTGGGGATTTCAAGTGCCATCTTCGCTCTTTCTGGGATGCCAGACAGGCCTGGTTGTTTAGAAGTTGTTAGTTTTGATAGCTTCCAGAATGTGTTGTGCTCTTGCAGATTACACAGATGTGTATCTTTTTTTCTGAGTAATTTGATTTTGGTCAAACCTCTCAATATACGTTTTACCTCCCCTTAATTTGCAAACTCCTGTGTATTCCAGAAGAATGCTATCTATGTGGTTAGATTCGTTTCTGCTTATTTCATCCCATGGTCATTGGCATGCAAAGACTAACCTCTGCCTCTCTCCTGTGTGTGTGTGTCTCTCTCTCTCTCTTTGTGTGTGTGTATGTGTGTGTGTGTGGAGAGATGTGTGTCAGCAGAAGGCCCAGGACTACCTTTAGAAATGCTTGTTTAAGAGAAGATTTTTCCAGCCTGGATATTGGTCACCAGGACACCCCTGTTAGCCCTTCCCCAACCACATGTACCACAGACAGTCAACAGGACGTGTCTCTAGCTGGGGTCAACCAAATGCCGAGGGTTCGGATGGCTTTGGGTACACACTGTGGAGGCTATTCTCACAGTGTCTGTGTGGACCTCATGACTTTTGTATATGTGACTTTTTGGAACTTAGCCTTCCAAAGGTGAAGTTTTTAGAATGTCCATGTGATACAGCTCAGTGGAGGGACCCACCAATTCTAACGCGAACTGTGGAGACCCGCCATTTCCCTCATCATGGCTTCATTCAGTGTCATCGTGAAGCCAACTAGGAACACAGTGTCTCCAGGTCTAGGATCTTCAGAACGCAGGTTATGTTCTCGTGTGAAGAGGAAGTATTTGTAGGAAACAGAGAAAGGCAAGAGAAACAGTTCTGGGCACACGCGGGAAAGATGGTGGTGAAGGGCAGGGCAAACCACTGTGGTAACCCCCAGAAGTAATTATGGACATCTGGATTGCTGAAAAGAACCAAAGGATGGCAGGCACTCTGCATTTGGGACTAGGTTTCCCCAAAGGAAGGTAAATGGAAAAAACATGTTTGCTTTAACTGCTGACTCATGGCACAGAGTTTTAATTCAGAGGCTTTAATTGAAAATGCAGCAAGAATGTCAGAGATTTACATAGAAAATATTTTAGTATATTGGCAAGATACTAATTCCAAAACCAGATGGCCATTGTAGAAAAATCAACCGAGGGGCCTTTGTTTTTCTTCTGTTTATTTGCCCGAGGCATTTTCTTTCACAGTTTTTAGTATTCCATTAATTATAAGCAATGCCACCTTGCTTTTAAGATTAAAGAGTAATTATGGAGGTCTTTAAACAGATATGACATTTTAAAAATATATACAACCATCATGGCCGAAATCTGGCATATGAAAGCATTCTTGTGATCGAAGCTTCGTGCCCAAGACACTCATTCTCTCTCCCTGGAGTCTGACCTAATGAGACCATATTTCTCAGCTCCTATTGACCATGACCGCTGTTTCAGTCAGGGGTCATTTGCTTGTACCAGAAAGTTGGACCAGGCCTGAAATTAACCCAGCAAGCGGAGTTTATTGTAAAGGTTTTTGCTCTCCAGAGCCCATGGTCAGGGCAGTGAGCTAGGACGCTCATCTGCAGCTGTACCCATCTTCCTCCTGAGACACAGTGGGTCTCCTCTCGCCTCTGTAAACCTGCTGTATGTTGAGACATGGCTTCCCCAGCCTGGCCTGTTCTACTTTTCGGAAATCTGTAGGCTGAACCATGTGGGTTCAAAGCTGTCTTCTTCATCTTTATTTACAACTTGCACCATCTTTTAAATATTTAAAAGAGATTTATTTGATTATTTTCATGTTTGTGTAGAGTGAGGGCAAGTGCCCGCTAAGGCTAGAGGCATCCGATTCTCTAGACCTGGAGTTATGGGCAGTTGTGAGATGCCCAAGTTGGGTGCCAGGAGCTAAACGAAGGTCCAGCCCAAGAGCTGAAATCGCTCTTAGCCACTGAGTCATCTCTCCAGCCTGCATTCCATCTGCTTTTGAAATTTTTCTTTCATCTTTTGTCTTTTCTTCCATTAGTCATTAATTAAGAATTTTAAAAATTACTCCATTTTCCACTCCCTATTTGTTCATTATACATTTTTAAGAATTTTTTTTTGAGCTAGAGAGATGGCTTAGTCATTAAAGTCTAGGCTAACAACCAAAACCACGAGAATTGATTTTTTTTTGTGGTTATTACAGAGATACAAATATGCATCCTTGATTTACTGGAATCTACTATAAATTAGTACCATTAATTTTTCTCAGACAATTAAAATACCTTATTACATTTAAAACCATCACTATGGTCTAAATATTTGTATCCCCTCCCCAAAATCCTTTTGTTGACATCCTTGCCTCTGGCACGATGGCACTGGGACCTTGGGAACGTGATTACTTCATGGAAGCAGAAGCCTCAGGAGTGGAATTAATGCCCAGACTTAAGAGGGCTGAAAAAGCCTCCTCGCCCCTTCTACACTGGGAAGACACAATACAAAGGTATCATCAGCTAAGAACCAGAAACTGGGTCCTCACCAGACTCTGCGTCTGCCTTAGCCTTGGACTTCCCAGTTTCCAGAATAGTGAAATAGAGATTTCTGTCATTTAGGAGTCACCCGGCTTGGGGTATTTTCTCCCAGCAGCCTGGACAGATGGAGGCACCCACTTGCCCTGCTTTGGCTGTTGTTATTGTTGTCATATGTTTTATTTCTGCATACTTTTCATCCCGCAAAACATTATTGTTGGTGTTTTAGGCAGTCAATATTTATTATGCTTTACCCAGTGTTTTTCCTCTTCTACATTCCTTCTGTATTGCTATGTTTCCATCTCGTGTTATTTTCCTTCTGCCTAGAGAACTTCCTTTCGCACTTGTTTTAAATAAATGGCTGCTGCCAACACATTCCCACCATATTTGTCCACCTAGGTCTTGGTTTCAAAGCTCGTGCCGTAACTCTTGGACGTTTTTCTTCTAATTGTTACCCTTTCTGTTTAAACTTGCATCATTTTGTTTTCCTGCCTTCATGAATAGACTGCTGTAATTACAGGAAAGCTTTGTGGTTTATAATTAGGAGGTCGATGATGTGCATAGAAGAGAAGGTTCATGGAACACTTTGTAACCCAAGACTGCTCGTGTGCCAGGCAATGCACTGGTCACTGGGAGCATAAACTCAAAGGAAACCTGGTCTTGATTCCTAGAAGATCATAGGCAGGGAAGAAGGCTAATAAGTGGTTACATTAGTGTGATAACTCAGGGATAGAATTATATGCAGAGGATATTTGAGGAGGCAAAGGAAGAAGACTCAGATTAAAATTACGAGCCAAGGGACACTGCCCAAGAGAGATACCTTGAATTTAAAGAATAGAATTTGCTAGATCCATAGATCAGCTAAAATTCTTGTAGGGCAGTGTTTCTCAATCTTCCTAACGCTGAGATCCTTTAACACAGTTCCTCATGTTGTGGTGACCCCAACCATGAAATTACTTTCATTGCTGCTTCATAACTGTAATTTTGATATTGTCATGAATCATAATGCAACTATTTGTGCTTTCTGGTTCTCTTAGACAACCCCTGTGAAAGGGAGGTTGACTCCCAAAGGGGTCGTGACCTATAGGTTGAGAATCACTGCTGAAGGGGCTTATTTCTGACTTTATAAATGTCATGACCTTCTTACTATGTCCTAAGCATGATCTTGCTGAGGGCGCACAGAGTAGGAAGAGAGAAGAGGGAGAGAAAAACTGGCTCAGTGCTAGCTTTCTTGTGTCTTTTCTTAAATGCACATGAATCCAGTCAGAGTGGAGTCATGCTCTAGGACCTCTTTCAGGTTTAATGGCTTCTATAGAAGTCCCGTCTCTAAAGACAGTCACACTGAATGGTAGGGATGCACCATATGCATTTAGGGGTAATGAAAACACCCAGTCCCTTACAGATGCTCACTAGGGAAAAGAAAATATTTTTAGTTGAAGTTGAAGAGTCAGTAAGGAGGGCAATCTTAAAGATATAAGAAAGAAATAACACAGACTGTTGGGATGATGCCCATAGAGGCGAGGTTTAGCTTCCACAGAGAAGGGGAATTGGAGCTGGTATAGATGGATTTGTCTGAAATTCCCGTCCATATGAGAATGGATTCGAGGCAAAGGACACACACACACACACACACACACACACACACACACACACACACACGTGATGCTGAGAGGCAGCTTCCCCAGAAGAGCATGGAGATGATGGAGTTGACAGAAGTGACTTCCTAGCTACAAGCTGAGTTCTACCTAGCAACTTCCTTAAGTTTCTTCAGAACCAGACACACAGAGAAGAGCTCAAACGTGGCAGGGGTGGGGTGGGCATGGCTTTTCTTTACAGGGCCTGCTTTCAAGAGGGTTAATTTACTCTTGTAGGCCAACATTAATTCTTTCTGAGGGTGGTGCCCCTGTGACCCAACTAGCTTCCTTTAGGCTTCACTTCTTAAATATACTCCCACCTCAACATGGCCACAGTAGAAATCAAGCTTCCAGCAGGTGATAACCATTAGAGGAAAAGAAAATATTTTTAATCAAAGTTGAAGAGTCAGTAGATCATCTCCAGTCATAGCCCTGCTTAGCCTGGAATTCTCTATGTAGACAATGACGATCTTAAACTTACAGAGATCCTCCTGCCTCTATCCTCCAAGTGTTGGGATTTGAGGAGTACACTACCATGCCTGACTTTGACTACCTAAAAACATATTTGGACTCTGTTTTCTTGCATTGGCTACCTCTCCCTAGATATACCAGGGATGCTTTATTCTTGGTTCTTATCTCTTGTAGGACCTAGTTTGGAGCTGAGCATTGAATGGATGTTTGATGTTTTACGCTCTTTGCTATCCTAGGGGACACTGTGTCTTAATTTTCCAAGGCTGTCCACTACACACACCTCATTAAACAGATAGTCTGAAACAAAGAACAGTCAGTGTCTCAGGGTGTAGAGGTTGGGATAGATCCCTGAAAAACTGTCACCTAATAGTAAGTAATGTTGAAATATTCTGAGTATCAACATTTAGACCTAGCGACATTCTTCTAGAACCTGAAACTGGAGTTCCATGAGATTTAGAAGGATAATTTTGGGGCCTGGAGAGACGGTTCGGCACTTGTGTAAATGAGCCATAAATGTGTAAATGTGAATGATAAAAACTGAAATAGATTCTGATGATCCTAACCAAAAAAAAAAAAAAAAAAGGGTCTGCTGGGTGACTGGGGACAGACCAACAGAGAGGCAGACACTAGATTTGGAAAATGGGTAGGACCAAAGGGAACTTGAGGCCTGTTGATAGAGGAAAACAAGTCCTCATGCCCACAGACCCTGGCATTCTTCACTTGACTTCCAGAGGCTGTGGAAAGTATCCCACTGAATGGGCCTGTGTGTCCCGCACACAGGCTGCTCTGTGGCAGGCTGGGAAGAGGCAGGTTGAGCCCCTTCAGCTTGAAGGACTAGAAAGCCAGGGGAATGCGCGGCCCATCAAGATGACACACAATCAGGAAAGTCAGTTCCATTCCCTGGAAGGAAACTGGGATGTTGTCAAAAGGGGAATGAAGGTTATCTAATCAAAAAGCAAAAACAAACAAGCACAAGACCAGTGTCTACTACTATGAGTAAGACTTGACACAAAAGGGAACCAGAGATTTGAAAATCAATTTAACACTGGATGGTTTGATTTCCAGTGAATCACGCATGGCATGTAACACCTTTTTTTAAAAAAAATTTCCTTGATGAATTCAGAGCTCTTGCATAAATTTAATAATGTGTTACACACCGCCTGGGTTTCTGATTTACTAGCTGGAGCTGAATGATTGGACTTGCTACAGAAAGGAACTTGCAAACTGCCTGGTGTCCAGCCATGATGGAGTCTGCAAGCTCTGCTTTGGTTTCCAGCCATTATGGACGTAAAGCTCTTTAGCTCCCTGGAGAAGCTAAAAATTCTAAAACGAAGCGCCCTCTGCTCTGGTTTCTGCTTCTCAGCATTTCTCTTCTGTTTTCACATACTTCTGCAGCCTTAAAATTAAATCTTAGAAACTCATTCCATATTTTTCATCATCGGCGTTCGAAAGCGAATGTTATGGATTTATGGTTTGGGTTCTTTGATGTTGGAGCAGCAATCTATGCTTGCTTCACTTGTTTTCATTTCGCTTTTTCTACACTTATGGGCCTTTGATAATTTGATTTATTAAGACACCACAGTCAATGTAGGGGAACTGATAGCATTTGCGTTGTTAGAAAGTGGCGAGTGTCCGGAAATATCAAGGCGCTCATTCCCTATGGAGACCTCGTGTCTGCTATATGTACCCCCCTCCCACTCTCCCTGGTCTTCTGATAAGTTTGGTATTAATTAAAATCACAAGCTCCCATAAAATATTTATTATAAGGAGTTTTACAGTTATCATAATTACTAATATCAGTAAGTAAACATGGATGGATTCTCCCTCCTTTCCTTGGGTCAGTGATGAGCCCCCAGTCATTACCCTGGCATTCATATTGTGCCCCAGCAAATATACAACATAGAAACTAAGTACAGCTTAGGAATCCCAGAGCCAACCCTGCTGTATGTTACGAGTTTGAGGAGGCAGAAGGACTGAAGGGCATGACTGACACTTTCTACAGGGAGGGAGTGAGGAAGAGAGAGAATGCACAAGGGCCATAGTTGGGAAGTCAGGAACCACAGGCCTCTGGTTATCTGTTGGCAACCACACAATCACTTTCTTTCCAGATCTGACCCTTTGGCAGCACACAGCCTATTATACATCTCTCTGGTCAACAAGAAAACAGAAAAGCTATTAGAATTGTCAGGAAATACATAGTGTCGTGATGTCAAAATGAAGCAAGCCCCTCTATGGGCTGAGCTTGTTATGACTGTCAAGAGAGAGTGATGTCATCCACTGCCAATGAATGTTTTCATGGTCACTGCGAATGCTCTTTTGACTTCTGAAAAATAAAATTTCTACAGATACAGCATGTGAAACTCTGTTTATGATTACAGCAGATAATGACAAAATGGCTGGCCTTGGACACAGAAAAGGAACCACACAACCAAAAGTTAGGGGGAAGAGAACAGAATAGGAAAGGAGGGAGCGTTTTCTTGTGTTACCTGGTGAAGGGGGACTGTTTAATGATACTGTGCAAAATGGTGTGTTTTTAAGGCATAAAAGCAGCTAACAGAATTAAGAAATAAAAGGCCAATTAAAGTTGTAAGGGAGTTTAAAAAGAGTCACAATTTTTAGTTTTGCAAAGCAACATTCAATAGTTTCTCCTTAAAGCTGATGAACCAGAAAACAGTATAAATATGCCGTTTAAAGTAGATAATTGACTCCTGGGGGCGGAGAACAACCATAAACACATAATACAGCTTCCTTTAAAAAGAGTGCCTGGGTCGGGGATCATGAAGCATGATTTTGAGTATTTATATCATACCTTTCCAGTTAAATGATTATTTCCACGTGTACATTTTACTTTTATAATAAGAGCCACGTGAGTACCATTCACTTCAGTAAGCTATCGGCGAGGGTTCACTCCCAGCATGCCCATGTAGAAATGGTATTCACCAAAACAAGCAAGGGGCTCTCCCAAGGCCGGGCTACAGCCTCTGGAGTGCTGGGTCAACAGTCATTGGGTCTCTGTCTCCACACCCGCACCCTTCCCCATGTTTAGCCCTGAGATGGGAGGTGAGAGGACCCTTCTGTCTGAATACACTTCTCTTCCACATTTCCACAGAAACGGCATGGGTCCGGCTTCCTCGACTGTGTCTTATTACTATGGTTCTAGGGGCACAAGAAGCGTCCATCTGACTTTAGTGGTAGCTGGGGGGCAAGCATAGGAAGCAACCGACTGAAAGGGCACAATATGGAGAGACACTGGAAAGATATTATTTCTGCTGCATGCAGAAATGCATAAACTGTGTACAGGGGTACGTCTCTGGTGACAGGTATCAATAAGGGGAGGAGTGTCTGTAGGAAACCAGTAATAATTCATTCTACCCCGTGTCCCCAAGGGGTGTTGCCTTTGGATTATTTGGAGGAAGGCAGACATTTATTTCATGGCTTTTGCATCACTTTAGACCAACTTCCAGGGCTTTGTGTATTTTCTGTGCTTGGGTAACCCAATGAGGTTAGTTTTTATCTCCACTTTAACAAAGTGAAGAGCCATTTTGAGCAATTTTAGTTTGATAGGAAAACTGAGCAGGTTAAGAAAGTTGCCACAGACTCACCCGCACACCCCCCTTTCCCAGATTCTCTGGTGGCCATTTTGCCTTGCTGAATGACCAAGGCTGACACAGCTGTAAGAACCAACGCCTGTAGGTGAGATCGGGGCTCACTGTTGGCGCGGTGCATTTAAGGCAGTGTTTCTCACCCCTCCTAAAGCTGCCCCCTTTGAGTACAGCTCCTCATGTCATGGTGACCTCCACAGAATTATTTCATTGCTGCTTCATCATTGTAATGTCACACAGAATGGATTCGGGACCTGAAAACTCTGGGTTCCACCTCTCACTTGGTTGTTTCCCCCCAAATCTGTGATTTCTGCGCCCTCCTGGCTGGCCGCTCCCCTTTGCCTGCAAAATGAAACCCAGGGCCTCTCTGCACCTGTTCCTGCCATTGCTGACTCCGTTTGTGGTGATAATAGCATCATGAGTGGGCTTCAAGCGCCTCATATCCTGCCACCACTGCTACTTGTCAGGGGAAAACCCAGACAGGATGAGAGCCGCATTCCCAGCTGTCCCTGTCTTCCAAGGAAAAGAAATCTAAAACCAGTGGCGGCAGAGTGAAATCAGATACCCCAGGGAAGGGGTGGGGATGTCAGGTCCCTGGTGGTCTGGGAGAGAGGCGCCAAACCGGGAGCCCCAAGGGCTGGGAAAACCAGCGCAGACATGCAGATAATGCCCAGCAGCATCCCAGCCCTGTGGGGGCCTTGAAAGGTTGAGCTGAGGATTTGTCAGGATTTGTGAAGTGCACAGTGTTCCTGCATAGCCAGAGGGAGTCGGTTTAGCCCTCGGCTTCCTGGATCAAATCAGGCTGCCAGGAGGTGAGTAGCGATCCCTTGTGGAGACAGCTCAGAGTGAGACTCCCAATAATTTCTCTGTAGTGTTTTCCAATTTTTTTTTTTATAGTACCCACAATAAGAGTAAATTTCCTATTGGTCCTAGCGCACAAGTACCGCCACATGCTGGCACTGTCGGGGGGTCACCAAAGCGCTTGCAGGGAACACAGACTATAGAGTCTGCTCCCCACACACCAAATCAGGACCCGCCTTTTAGGTAGTTTCCATGTAACTATAATGCACATGGAAGTTTAAGAAGCTTCAGGGGGCTGGGTGTTAGTGGCTCACACCTTCAATCCCAGCAATTGGGAGGCAGAGACAGGTGGATCTCTGTGAGTTCGAGGCCAGCCTGGTCTACAAAGGGAGTTCCGGGACAGCCAGCGTTCTTACATTAAAAATAAAATAAAATAACCCAAAAACCTGTCTCAAAAAAAACAAAACAAAGAAGAAGCTTCAGATAAGAAGCTAAAGATAAGTACACCTTATCTATTTATGACATAGATAATCTCATTGGTAGGATGCTTACACTTGAGGCCAGAGCCCTCTGCGGATTGTCTGTTCACAGTGGTCCAGCACCCCCGCTTTGCTCTCTTCTTAAGCCCTCGTCATGCCATCATGCTGATAGCCCATTTCTAGTCTAACGCCGTTCCTAGGCGGAGCGCTGGCCTCGTGCCTTTGCATGCATTAGCTTTTAAAACTCAACGCTGCAAACCTCAACGGGGCAAGTTTCACTGCTTTGCACTTTATGTGCAGGGAAACTAGGTGCAAACTGTTTGGATCGCTTTCCCCGGCCGCACAGCTCACAAGCAGAGCCATAAAAGTGTGAAGTGTGTGGAGAGAAGAGTAGGCACACCCCCTAAAATAGAAGAGGGCCCGCAGATTTTTACATGACGGGAAGTGGGAGGAGGGGAGATAGTGAATGAAGTGGGCAGAGTTAAGATTTTTTTTATAGTCTGACTGGAAAGCTGCAAAGATAATTGGAGCCATGCTACCTCAAAACACCCCCAAGAGGCTCGAAAGTGTGCCTGGAATCACTGGGGGCAAGATCCAGGCTGATAACCGGAAGTGAATGCCCCTTATAGTCTCTCAAATCCTTAATGCATAAAGTATAGTTAGCTATAGCATGAGGTTAGCAATATCCAGCCAGCTCCATTCTGGATAATTTGAACTGACAGTCTGCGGGGGAGACACTGAGAACTCTCATGTAGATGCAGTTTCTGTCCTTGTTTTTCTCTGTGGGAGGCTACAGAAAGAGTGTAGATAAGGAGGCAGTTAAAGGTAGGGGCAGGGAGATATGCAACCTGCACACTAATAACTCTGACCCAGGACAACAGAGACAGGAAAAAAGGGTTCTAGGACAGTGGAGAAAACATAGAAGAATCCCAGATGGTGCAAGAGAAAGATGGAAGTCTTTGGGGGAGGAAGTTAACTTACTTAACTGAAAAGATGGTAGACAGAGCATGCAGGGGACGGATAAGATGATAGGGGAAGAGAGTACACAAAGGAACTGTAAAGCAAGAAGATTTGTAGAAGTTCTTCAGTCAACTAGCTATGTCCCATTTAATGACCTGCTGTTGTAATAGGAGCGGCGGGGCTGCGTCCCCAGCACCCAGGCCGCCTTGCTAGCTTATGCCCCAAAATAACAACACACAAATTGTATTCATTTAAACACTGCTTGGCCCATTAGCTCTAGCCCTTACTGGCTAATTCTGATATCCCGATCAACCCATCTCTAATAAACTGTGTAGCACCGGTCTTACTGGGAAAGATTCAGCATGTCTGAGCTGGCGGCTTGCTTCATTGCGTGCGTGCATCTGCCCGGGAGAGGGGAGCATGGCCTCTGAGCTCACTTCCTCTTCCTCCCAGCATTCTGTTCTGCCTACTCCACCCACCTAAGGGATGGCCTATCAAAATGGGCCAAGGCAGTTTGTTTATTACCAATGACCTTCCTCCATCAACCTGCTGTCTCCATCAGTCCTCAATGCACATTCTAAATCATGAGCTCCTAGGCTGGGAACAGGGCCCCATCAAGGAAGCAATGCAATTCTACCACCGCTTGGACAATATTTAAAGGACTACAAATATCAACAGATGGACAGATCAAAGGAATGCCGATTAATGTTATACAAAAACTCAAGCCGTGAACTTTATATAAAAAGGACAGAATGTAATCAGTGAAAGGTATATCACAGGAGAAAGAAAAGAAGGAAGGTGGTACTCATTGTATCCGTTAGTTTTCTATTGCTGTAGCAAAATACTTTGAGCTACAACTACAAACAGGGATTTAGCCAGCAATTGGAATTGCAGGATCAGTTCAGCCTTTGGTGAGAGTCCTTTCTGTAAAGTCACAACATGGCACAGAAAAGGAAAGGGACGCAGTGTGGGGCGGTCCATGAGCCAGCTACAGTTTTGGCAACCTGCTATCCCCAAAAGAACACCTTGTTAGGGCAGCGCCTCCAATGACCTAGTTACTTCCCACTAGGTCCCAGCTATTAAAGGTCTCACAACTTTAATGCCGTTATACCCATGATTGTGTCCTGAATCTTGAAGCAGCAAACCATATCTACACCACAACCTAACTTCTGTAGAGTAGGAAGTCACTGAAAACAATTGGAAGTTAGCAGAGCTCATGGGAAATGTGAGCTGGAGAAACTTTCTGGAAAGCCTTTTGGCAATATATGCAGACAAACTGAGGATGGCCTTACCCTGTGCCATAAGAATTTTACTGGAGAATCCCATCCATATAAGAGTACAAAGGCGGCTGGCCTCGCTCCATGTAGAGAGCCATAGGCCTTTGGAAAACCTCATGTCCCTGTCTCTCTGCCAGTTAGGATAGACAAGAAATGGAAGTAGTTGAGATTCTGGAGACAGCCTAGTGTAAAGACGTTTTCTGAGGGGTAGACAATAGGGGACACTGAGAAACCGTAGGCAAGAACGATAGGAATGATGAAGCCCAGTTTCCAGACCTAGGTCAACGGAGAGAAGTTCTGCAGGAGCTGGTGGCAGTAGACACCCTGCTTGCTGAACCCTGAATTCCCTTGGCCTCCACCTGGTCCCTGTGAAAAGAACACTCTCTTCCTGCCTACAGCTCACCAGGGCTTTTCCTCCCTCAGAGCTTTCTCAGGCACTGGCTGAGGATATAAGGGTAGCCAGAGACAGCCTCCTACCTAAGGTGAGCATCAGTATGTAGCTGCTCCACTCCTGGGTCAGATGTATTTGGAATTAACTCTCCATTCTCCCCAGAAATCCCAGTAGGACTGAGCCTCTGGTGGCTCATGGTGTTAACAGTCAATTAAAACTCCCTCTCAGTTTTATTTTCTTCACTGTCTTCCTGGCATGGCCTCCCAGGAACTCACCTGTAGCCAAGCTCCTTTCTCTTTTGAGATAAAGATCTCAAGCTAAGACACCCTGGCCAGGGGGACTGTGTGATGGGGGCGAGGGGAAAGAGAGAAAAACCAAGGCTGGTATATTCATTTTCTACAGCCGCTATAGCAAATTACCTGACTTGGTAGTGAAGACCCCAGTGTTTACTCTCTCACTATTGAGACTAGAAACCAGAAGTAAAGGTGTCATTGGAGCTGGACTTTCTCAGGCTGCAGAGAATCCTCCTTGACTTTTTCTAATTTATTTATTTATTATGTATACAATATTCTGTCTGTGTGTATGCCTGCACTACACCCCATTATGAGATGGTTGTGAGCCACCATGTGGTTGCTGGGAATTGAACTCAGGACCTTTGGAAGAACAGGCAGTGCTCTTAACCTCTGAGCCATCTCTCCAGCCCCCTCCTTGACTTTTTCTAACCTCTACGGCTCCCAGTGTCCCTTAGCTTACAGCTAAACCAGGCAGTTTCTGATGTGGGAGAGTCTTCTGTTTTGTGTTGATTTCATTGGTTAAATAAAGAATCCTTTAATAGGACAGAAAATTAGGAAGGCAGAGTAAACAGAACAAAATGCTGGGAGAAAGAAGCCGAGTCAGGCAATCGCCATGATTCTCTGACCCCAGAAGGATGTAGGCAAGAATCCTTCCTGGTAAGACACCACCTCGTCGTACTACACAGATTATTAGAAATGGGTTAATAGAGATGTGAGAATTAGCCAATAAGAGGCTGGAAATAATGGGCCAGGTAGTGTTTAAAAGAATACAGTTTCCGTGTAATTATTTCGGGTAAAGCTAGCCATGCGGGAGCCGGGGACGCAGCCCGCCGCTTGCTCCTTACTACAAGTTTCGGCTCTACAGTGCCTTCCTCCCAACCCCCGGTATCCTCTCTTACCTTCTTATTCAGCCGCTATTCATTTGCTCCACGTCCTGTGTGACCCCATCTTAACGATCTACATCTACACTGAACCTGTGGTGGTTAATATTGTCAACACAATCAGGACTTCCCTGGAAGCCAGCCTCCAGGCACACCTGTGAAGGATTGTCTAGATAAGGTCAACCTCTGAGTGTGCCTGGGAGAGATTCTCTAGACTGGGCTAACAGAGGAGGGCAGATCCGTCTTAATTATGAGTGCCACCACCCCATAGGGCAGGATCACTGGCTGAATAAGGAGGGGAAACGGAACCAAACAGCAGCCTTCGTCTCTTTTTGTTTCTGACTGTGGACACGATGTGAACAGTCGCCTCAAGCTCATTCCGCGGTGTCCCCCCCCCCCACCCCGCAATGATGGATAGCACCCTGGAGCTGGGGACCAAAATAAACCCTCCCCTCATAGTTTCTCCTGTCAGGTGTTTTGTCACGGTAATGAGGCAAGTGACTACTAAAGGAACCTTTCCCCCAATAAGGTCACATTCCATGGTTCAAGGGAGACATAAACTTTGGGGTGGGAGAATAACACTTCATATCACCAAGTGTGAGGGTTGTGGGTGCAAAGGGTCTGAGTGCTGTGGATTGAGGCTTGACCTCTCAGGGTGAGACTGTACACAGTCACGGCAGTGGGAGGCAGAGACCATGCCTTTTCCTGCTATGCTGTCAGGGAGAGATGGAGAAGGGATGTTGAACATAGGCAAGAACCTGTCGGAGTGTGAAAACCGAACAGGATAAAGCTGTGTCTTTGTCTCTCGGTGATTCAGCACGGACACAAGCTTGCCTTGCAGGAAAAGCGAATGTCCTTTTCTCACTGGGTGATGAAGTCAGAGCTGGAACGCTGCAAGTTCAGGTGGCCCCTCACTGGGCCAGCCAAGGAATGACAGCGTGAGCAGCGCCAGGGTGCCTGGCACCTGCAGTGACCTTCAGAACACAAACACAGAAATGAACACATCCACAAATCTCTCATGGGACCATCCCTCTCCTGGAGGACATTCTGGAAAGGTCACACCAGCCTGGCTCAGCAGAAGGGGAGGGCAACACCAACATTTGTTCTCGAGTGGATTTTTGTGGGACTAAGAGTACCTGCTGGTGAGAAAGCTCTATTAATTCTACAAATCGACACTCCATTGAGTAGGATCTTTGCACACATCAGACACACCAAAGTCTGCTCCATTGCTATGAAATAACTCAAATAGCAGTCTTGGTTTGCAGCCTCACATGAATAAGTAAGCCAAACACAGCTGTGCAGCCCTCTGAGGGCTGAAGTGATCCCTAAATGGCTATGGCCCACTCCTCGCCTCCATAATTGTTTCTCCACCGTCGCTCCTAAGCTGCCAAGGAGACCTATCACTCCATTAAGACCCCTCCAACACTTCAGATTGCTTGCCCTCTGAAATCATGTCAGAAAGATTTGCATAAAAGCGGGGTGGGGAGAATCAAGGTCTGTGGTAAAAATCCCTTGAAACTCAGAGTGGAAAAAATGACCCAAAGCAAGTTGTTGGCGTCCCAGCCAAGAGGACAGTTGTTATAGTTTGCAGGGGCAGGCAGGAGGCCTTTCTGGGCAGGTGAAGAGGCCGCCAGCAGCCCCAGTTTTCTTAGCCCCAGAGGTTTATTCAAATCCCACTCCAAATCTTGTAATCCCTCCAGCCCTTAACAGCTAGCAATGACATCATCTTTCCCCTCCTTCCAGACAGAGGCCGTGCTTCTGCATCCAAGCTTGGCTGTGGTCTAGCAAATGTGTGGTTTTCAGAATGACTAAAGAAATCCAATCGCGTACAGAGAAAACACAGGTTTAAAAAACGCGTTAGCTCTTTACTCCTTACCCTTGGGTGCCCTTGACTTTGAACCTCCCCAAAGACACAGTGTCCTAGATCACCGAGCGGTGTTTGGACGCTGCCATAGTGTTAGCACATGTGGCTGTTTGTGTTGCTGATGCTATGTTGCTGGCATCCTTGGAAAGCAGAGACATGTCAAGTTTTCAGGGCTTTGCCACCTGAAAAGGCTCTAACACGGAGGTAAAACAGTCGATGGAGATTAATGGAGAGCGCTGTTGAGAACGTGTTGCTGGCACTTGAGTAGTTGTTTAAAATTCTGTAGTTGCACTCATGGACTCTTCAAGAAATAGGAGCCTTGCCTTGCCTTTCTTTTCCTTTCTCCTTCTTCTCTCCGTTCCGTGTTGGCCCATGTTGTCTCTATGTGTATCTAAGTCTATGTGGTCAGATCTGAAAGTTCTGGCTCATACAGAAGCATTGATGG
Source organism: Microtus pennsylvanicus (assembly GCF_037038515.1). Classification (NCBI taxonomy): domain Eukaryota; kingdom Metazoa; phylum Chordata; class Mammalia; order Rodentia; family Cricetidae; genus Microtus; species Microtus pennsylvanicus. The sequence continues at coordinate 41,722,467 of NC_134592.1, read as the reverse complement.
AGAGAGTTATTCATTCATTCGTCAGCTATTTCGTGAACTATACACTCGGCAATGAGTATTGAATATTCAAGAATAAACGGCACTGTGCTCCTCTTGTCTTTGGATCTTCCCAAGCCACAGATGGCAACAGCCTCAGAAACAAATAAATTGCAACATACGAAGCTAGCGGAGGGAGCAACTCCCTGTGCCAAGACAGTGTTTCCCAACAGTTTCAGAGAACCACCCTTGTACACACATTTTCTGAGCCATAAAAAATTCTTACAGATCACTTTGAGTTAGTTTTGAGGTCTTAAGTTAATTCAATGGAACGAGGAGGCATCTTCTTGTGCCAAAAAATACCCTGATGTCAGAGAAAGAAGGGTGGGTAGAGAGAAGCAGAGGGAGAGGAGCGGGGAGAGAGGGTGACCTCAGCTCTTAGCCTGCTGGAGGGCTTAGCACACTTCCGTGCCCTGGTGGGTGCGTGAGTCATCAGGTTGTTCTAGTTTGGGGTGTGCATCTGTATGCAAATGTGTGCTCACTCTTCTTTATTGCCTTTCTTGTCCTCTGTGTCATCCCCGAGTTCTCTTTCCAATGGACTGAAGGACTCGTAGGACATGGGAGAGCCTGGTTTCCTTGCCCTTCTGGTGGCCGACACCATGACACCGTGACACACATTATATCACTAGGAAACCTACGTTCCAAGGTCTACAAAATCCCATCTATGCCTCAGCAAAGAGAAGACGATGGAGTTGCCAAGCTTCACCCCTCAGCCCCCCATCCTTGCCTAGTCTAAATTGGGACCCAAATGCAAGCTGAGGTCTTATGCTCATTTATAGCTGGCAAGTGCCTGTTTTGCGAAGAAGGACTTCATGGCCATCAGAATCTGTTAGGGTGCCACGTGGTGATGAGTTCAATGCTAATGAACCTGGAACATCTGGATTAGATTTCCTCCCAAGCAAACAGGGTTATGAAAATTAGTGGGTGAAAAGCGTCTTCTGACCAAAGGCACTATGGGCTGTTCCTGTGCCCGTCTGTCAAGAATGCTTTAGCCAGGACTGGGTAAGGCTCATCCCATACCCGAGGCCATGACAAACAGGGCTGGAGCAGAAAGGACTGCCCTGTGAGCTCCCTGTAATTTGAAAGTGAGAATTCTTCACTGAAGAGTTGTTTACTGAGTGCCTACCATGCCAACTACCCTGCCAGCGCTCTGCCCCACCCTTGACTCTTGAAATTGAGGGTTTCGAACCAGTGTATAATCTAAGTTTGCTCACTGGTCCAAGTGTTTTAAGAGTGAACAGAAGCCCCCATGTGTCATACTCAGGGTGGGGGTACTAAGAGGGTGTCACTAGGAAGAGAGCCCAAGAATGCTGATGAAACCCACAGACCCCAGATCCAGTATGGAGGCCTCGCACCTGGCAGGGTCATAAAAGAAAAAAAGAAAAAAAAAGAGGAAGGGGAGAGAAAGAGGGAGAATGTTTGGAAGGAGGGACTGGTCCATGCCCAAAGCCTGGCAGAGAAAGAAAAGGGTTACAGGTGGGGAGTAGGGAAAGGAGGTGACGGCAGCAAAGTTCAATCTTGATGGCTTAGGGCCTTAGAAGGCCAGTTAAAAGCGTAGACTTTTAGTCCTGAAGAACACTAAGTAAAGACATGGCACCGTCAGCTTTTATTGGGGGAAGCCCTGTTGGTTACCATCAGGGCAGAACAGATCTGTATGCCCTGAGATCTGAAACTGGGCTGCTGCTATGGAGACGCATTTTGGGTATCCCTAGGGATGAGGAGAGAAAGGGAGAGAGTGTTGGTCAGGTCTTAAAAGTATATCAGAGGCAGAATCAGGGGGTCTCAGGGGTCCTATGAAGATAGATGGTAAGGAAGATACTGTGAGGAACCACCCCCAACCTACATGAATGAACCCTATAGCGGCTCGTTCATTAAGCGCTCCTCCTTGGGACCAACAGAGTAGGAAGAGGAGTAACTAGGCAAACAGTGACTGTTATGTGATATCCCCACAGACAGCAGTTCTGTTCTGACCCCACGAGGAAACACTGACCTATCTCAAACAGTCACAGTTAATATACTTCCTTCTGTCAAGGCTCTCAATATAAGAAGCAAGAGCAACTCTAAGGATATTTGAAATACAAGGTTGCAAGGGTAAGACATGAGAGAGAATTGAGGATTCCAGATGGACACGGTGGCACATGCCTGCAGCCCCGTGTGGAAGACCGAGGCAGAAAGACTGATTTGGCCCAGGAGTTTAAGGGTAGCCTGGGCAACATTGCAAGCCTCCATCTTGAAAAAGAAAAACAAAGGAGGAGGCGGGGGAGGGATTAGAGGAAGAGAAAAAGGGAAAAGGGAGGGAAGGAGGAAAGGAACTAACGGAAGGAGGGGTACCAGAACCGGGGCTCAAATGATTCGTATTCTTTGTAGGCATGGCTATTGTAGACCACAGAAGGAATTTCCATCAGGGTTGTATAAAGTAGTCACCATCTGATTTTGTGACTGACTTCATCACAACCTCTGCCACCAAACAAATGGGCTTTTCATGGCTGTTTAAAAAAAACACCAATCTCCACTGCATGCCGACAGCATCTCATCAAAACCACAATTCAATCAAATCCACCTGTTGGGAGCTGGGTACCTGAGCCAGGTCTATCGCTTGCATTGGCTTGATCCACATGGAGACTTTAACACTATAGAAAGCATCTCTTGAAAACTGGCGTGTGACCTCCTTCAAGAAACCCTCGTTGAATCGTGGCCCCTGCACTAAGAGCTGCTGAAATTCACCGTGAACATGAAGCTTGTTTCTTATGTGATCTCAACTTGAGTCACTCTGGCTGAGTACAGACCTATTCACCCTTGTCTGCATTCATCCCTCAATTAAATCTCTGCATGTGCCGGAATCTAAATATAGCACAGTTAAAGCAATGACAACAGAAAGCCAGGAAGGCAAAGAAGGGAGTATGAGTTTCTGTTCTGCTGCTCTGACAAAACACCCTGACCCAAAGGAAAAAAGAAACAAAGCCTCAGGGAGACAGGTGGCTTGGATTGGTTTGGTTTAGGTTTTGGTTTACTATTCCAGAGGAAGAGAGTCCGTGGAGGGGAAGGCATTGACGAGCAGGGAAGTCACAGCAGCAGGTGCAGAAACTGGCTGGTCACACTGCATTCCCATTCAGGAAGCAGAGCAGCAACAAGAAGTAGGTCAGGCTATGAAACCTCAAATCCCCTCCTTGTGGTCTACTTCTTCCTGAAAGGCACTGCTCCTATAGACTCCACAGTCTTCCTAAACAACATCACCAGCTGGGAAGCAGGTGTCCAAAACCTGAGCCTCTGCGGGGCATTTCACATCCAAAGCACAACAGGGAGGCTCTCATGCATAAGGAGAACTGTCTTGAGAGGTTCTGCCAGAGCTGTGCTCACAGTAAGACCTCCATAGTTTGACATAAAAAGTACTTGTGCAAGGGTGTCTCACCAGCAACTGCCTGTCCAGCTCTGTGCAGTAGACACCCTTGCTATTGATCTTGTGGCCAAGGTCAAACAGGAAGTCAGGAGAAAATGTGCACTGTTTTGGCAGCCTTAGACCTGGGGTCCGGGTGAACCAGGAGCAGCCGTGTGCAGGTGCAGACTCTCAGAACTCCTTGGGAGCTATGCTGGTGTATTAGCTCGTAGGCTGCCAAGGCTTGTCGTGGGATATTTGTAACCTATGGGAAGACGTGCTCCTGTGATTGGTGTAGTAAAAAGCTGAATGGCCAGTCACTAGGCATCAGAAAATAGGCAGGATTTCTGGGGAGAGAGAGAACTCTGGGAAGAAGTAAGGTGGAGATACGCCTGGAGACCCTGAAGAAGTCGGTCACATGGTAGAGAACAGAGGTAACTGAGCCACATGGAAGAATGTAGATTCATAGAGACAGGTTAATTTGAGCTAGGTGGGGGAAAAGCTTATGATAAGGCCAAGCTTTCATAATTAATAATAAGTCTACATGTTGTTATTTGTAAGATAGTCCGACAAGAAAACTTCCTACAAAGGCTGATGATATTCTTCGCCCTGTGACGGGCTGCAGTAGTCTCGGCCTAGAAAATAGAATCTTCAGGCAATCTCTCCAGAAACCATGCCCACAAACATCTTCAGCAGCAGCCCAGACATACCTATACTTGAGCAATACCACTCTCCTGTCCAGCCTCTGTGGAAAACCAGGTGGCTGCAGTGGGAGAGGTCTTGTCCCTGGTTCCTAGCTCAGATCTACTGAGGACCTTGGAAAGTCTTAAGAGGCAGGAGAGTTTCCTCTTGTTCATAATGAACCACTTTCTGTTACAAGTAAGTTTATGCTACACAGTGATGGGGCAGGGCCCCTGGGAAATCTCAGGATGGGTTGGTCAGCTGGGGAACGTCAGCCCTTTCTGCCTCCATCAGTGGGGAAGAGATGCGGCTGCAGAAGGAACTAGTAACTCTTTGAAAGTAGAATTCTGGAAGCTTCCAGATTGGAGAAAGCATCCATCTGCTGGAAAAGTATTCCATTCCATTTCATGGGGACAGAAACACTTGGGCTTAGGACCCTTCTGGACCTTGCCCCACGCCTCTCTTTTTCTAGCCAATCACGTGTGTCCTTTACAGTAAACCAGCACAGTAAACACAAGTATCTGGTTTTCCTGAGTTTTGTGAGCCACTTTAGGAAATTATGAAAGTGGAGTTAGGAATTGTGGGAACCCCAAATTATAGCCAGCCAGTCGGAAGAGTGAGGGACTGGCACCTGGAGACTTGTGACTCCAGTCTGAAGTCTTGCAGGATGTATGTCCTGACCTATAGGGTCTATAATAAAAGCAGATTGGGAAAGAATTGAATTGAGTAATTGGACAGCCAAATGTTGGGGCAACAAATGACATAAAATGAGACAATTTGTTATGTACAAATCCAGACAGTGTTGGGAACGGCTACCAACAATAATAAGCTTCAGGTCGGACTGATGACATGCAGTCCCCTCTCGATGGCTATAAGTCAAGATCAGTGGCCTTGACAGGCGATCAGGACGAGAAAATAGAAGAGTACTATTGACTTACAAAATAATTCTTACTTTCCTCTTCATGTAGCAGGAGGTCCCAGCACACAGCTCATTCAAAACCGGCCTAGGCTTTTTAACACGCATCATAAATAAGCGGGGCCTGGAAACATGTCTGTTACTTAATACCTTTTCCTCGGTCTGGGATGAAGTCTTTCATGTAGGATCTAGATTTCCTCCTGCTATTTATGGTGTGGGCTCTTCCTGAGCATCAGACTGAGATGTAGGCTGGACTCACGTGGGTGGGTTAGTCCATAAATAATTCTCCTGAACAGAGAGATCACTGGGGTCTGGTGCTCATTCAATGTCTCTTAGCAGACTTCCTCTAAGAAAGGGTAGAGAATGTACAGGTTAAACATCCCTCATCCAAAAATCCCAAATCCAAACTCCTCCGAGCACCGACAATTACACCACCACTGGAAAATTATATAGTGTGAAACTTCATTATTTAAGATGTTGGATAAAATTACCATGACACTCTGCGGGCATAAGACACATAAAGAACATAATTGAGTTTCGCATTGAAATTTGAATCCTTTCCTCAGGGTATCTCACTATGAATAGATAAACACTCCAAAATCTAAAAAACTGTAAATCTGAGCATTTTTGAACCCGAGCATTTCAGCGATGCTCAACCTGTGTCAAGTTTTATTGAAATACATATTCAAACGTTGTTGTTTTTTCCTGTAAAAGATTGGACTGAGGGCTGGAGAGATGGCCCAGTGGTTAAGAGCACTGGCTGCTCTTTCAGAGGACCAGGCTTAATTCCTAACACCCACATGGCAGCTCCCAACTGCCTGTAACTCCAGTTCCAGGGACTCCAACATACGCACACAGACACACGTTCAGGCAAAACATTGATGCTCATAAAATTGAAAATAAATAAACTTTAAAAAAAGATTGACACGAAAAACCAAATCACACATCTGCAGTAAAGTAACTGATGTGCAATTAATTTGACAAAATAAAGGTGACTTTTAAATATGGAATAACTGCAGCTTGGAATCTACTTCACTGTACTGTTATGAGGAGTTGTTCAAAGAATAAACCTGAACCTCTAAATGACCTGAAACTGCAGTCTTCCCAGGATGCTTCACTGCGTTTGCTGCTTCCTTTCCCCCATGCCAGTGTCTCACACACGCTAGGCAGACTCTCCACCACAGAGCCCCATTCCCAACCCTTCAGTGAACATTTTAAAATGATCTCTTAGGGCCCCAAAATAAAGGAACTGTTGATCCACACAGGGTGGGGCCATTGACCTTAGTTTCTGAGGATAAAGATGGTGAGCCTTCCGGGAATCCATTGGGAAGGAGCCCAGTTTCTTTGTTTATTATTATTAATTAAATTTATTCGTTTATTTTACACCTGGGCCACAGTTTCCCCTCCTCTCCTCCCATGCCTTCCCTCCACCTCCCCTCTTCGCCCCTCCCCCCCATTCACTCTTCCTCTGTTTCTTTTCAGAAAAGGACAGGCCTCCCTTGGGTGTCAACAAAGCATCTTAGTTTTTTTTTTTTTTAACCAGATCATTTTAGGGAATTATATTCACCTTCGGTCATGCTCTATGATAAAAATAGCTCACTAATGAGTCACACTGTCTCGTTGATTTTGTCTGAGGAAAGGAGACGATTCAACAGACTTGTACTATTCTTAGACAAAGATTTTCTCTCAGGCTCCTCCATTCCCCAAGTCCGAGGTGTTGTGACCTCTTTATTGGGGCCCACTCTCCATCGTTCTACCTCACAAGCAGTTGTATTTTCTGGGTTTCTTCCTATAACTCCATTCCTGCTGTATTCCTCGCCTGCCCCCCCAAGACTATAACTGGGTACCAGTTTCCTACTCCACTGAATTGGGATTCCTCTGCCTTACAGAACCTGCTGTGATCTGGCTCCACCACTTGTTTCCAGCCCTGTTAGCCATCGTCCATGCCCCCCCTGGTCCATGTCCCCCCCACCGCACCCCCCGGTCAGCATCCATGTCTCATTCTCCTATGGCGCATGCATTAAACATCTGGACTTGTCTCCAATTATGTCTTCCCAGTCTTTGTCACATCTGTCAAAGAAAAATCAGTTTAGAGCCGTGATATCTTTGAATATATCAAATCTTTTGTCGTTTTGTAATGACTCTACTTGTCAATAATAAGCGTTGTCCCCATTCTCTTAAAATCTTTTTGGGGCTGGAGACAACTTAGTGCCTGTGTTTATCTGGCTTATGGAAGGCTCTGGTTTTGTCTTCAGTATTTCACTGACACACAAAATGTCGGTGTGTTGGTAAGACAACAGTACCAGCCTCTTCTTGGTGTAGTCAGTCTCTCTCTCTCTCTCTCTCTCTCTCTCTCTCTCTCTCTCTCTCTCTTATAATTTACTTCCAGCCACTCTGTGATCTTATGAATAATCTTCAAAAACAGAAAATGCTTGAACTTTCTTCTTACAATTCTTTTGTTTGTCATTATATTTAGCTTTATTTCTAAATATACTGCCTTGTTGGGTGGCTTCTATTATATCTGCCCCATCTCTTTTGTTCATTTTCTTTTCTTCTTTACTTGATGATGAGTTAAATTTTGTTATTTTTTCCTCTGCAAGTCTGGATTTGTGCATTATACTATGTGTCTTTTCTGTTACTTTGTATTCTAGGTATGTAATGCTTGATTTTACTTAAGTATATTAGTTTCAGATTTTTCCTTGCTTCCTGAGAAATGTAAGGATCTTAAAACATTTTTAACTCTGGTAATCTATTTCCCAACTTATTGGTTATTTGATATTAAGTTATGGTTTATTTTTAACTTTTATAAAATGAGTGCAATGTTTAACACATGATGGAGGAGTTACTTTCATTGATTAATAAAGAAACTGCCTTGGCCCGTTTGATAGGCCAGCTCTTAGGTGGGTGGGGTAGACAGAACAGAATGCTGGGAGGAAGTGAGGCAGACGCCATGCCTCTCCTCTCCAGGGCAGATGCGACAAAGCTCCAGCCCAAGATGGACATACACTAGAATCTTTCCTAGTAAAACACCACTTTGTGGTGCTACACAGATTATTAAAAATGGATTAGCAAGATATGAGAGTTAGCCAAGAAGAGGCTAGATATAATGGGCCAGGCAGTGTTTAAAAGAATACAGTTTCCATGTAATTATTTTGGGGCATAAACTAGCCAGGCGGCCGGGAGCCAGGTGGCAGGAAGCGGCCTGCAGCTCCTTCTTCAAACACATTGTGAACAACATACTTGTTTACTATTTTAGTTAGGATCTCTACCACTATGATAAAACACCACAACTAAAAGCTACTTGGGAAGGAACAGGTTTATTTCAGTTCACAATTCCAGGTCTCAGTCTATCACTGAGTGCTGTCAGGGCAAGAACTCAAGCAGGGTACCACCTAGAGGCATGAACTGCAGCAGAAGTCATGAAGGAGTACTGCTTATTGGTCTACTCATGGCTTGTTCATCTTGCTTCCCTACAGCAACCAGGACCCCGGCCCCGGACAGCATGGGCCACAGTGAGCTGGACCTTCCCACATCAGTTATCAGTCAAGAAAATGTGCCATAGGCTTGCCCACAGGCCAGTCTGGTGGAGACATTTTCTCTATTGATGACCAAAGCCAGTGTCTAGGTGACATAAAACTAACCAGGACATTTACCGCTTGTTCTTGTACTCTGCTCTGTTTCTCCTGAACTGTGTTCTTGTCGTTTGTCCTGTGTATCTTTTGGTATTAAAAAAAACTCTTTATTATTTCTCTATTTCATATAGGTTTTGACAAGTTTTCTGGGTATAAAAATTTTAGATTGGCTTTGTTTTTTTGTATATTGTGCACAATAAATAATACTCTGTTTTGTCTTTTGATATGTTATAGAACACTATTTGTTGTTTCTTGCTTTTTTATACCTTTCTTAGTTTTTCTGTTGTTTTTTTTTGTTTGTTTGTTTTTTCTTGAGATAAGGTTTCTCTGCATAACAGCTCTGGCTGTCCTGGAACTTGCTTTGTAGACCAGACTGGCCTGCCTCTGCCTCGTAAGTGCTAGAATTAAAGACATGTGTCACCACCACCTGGCCCTGCTTCTTTTCTTTCTTTCTGAGGTAGAGACTCACTGTGCAGACCAACTGCCTGGAACTCACTCTGTAGCTCAGGCTGTCCCTGAACCCCTGCCCTTCCTGTCCCAGCCTCTCACTTGCTAGGATTACAGTCCTGAGCCACCACCCCAAGCTTCTTCTGACTTTCTCTCCAGATGTTATATGACTTTGTTTCTATTTTGCTGTCCCTTTATTCTGTTACAACGATTAATTATCAGAATTAGACTTTTCCTGGATACCAGATCTGAGGATCTTCTGTTATTTTGAAAATAATGAGAATACCTGTTAGACTTACAGAAGACTTTCTCTATTCAGCCTCTAAGTTTCTTAGCCGCTTTTTCATAATTCTGTCTTCGTGTGTCTTGACTAAACTCTGAATAATTCCTTCACATCTCATTGCCAGTTTATCTGTTTAATTTCTGGTTTACAGAACCTCCACTGAGTTTTTAATTTCTAGAACTTCTATTTTTTTTTAAAAAAAAAACCTATTTTCTGTTCTTTGTTCATATTTTCAAACATTCATTTCTAAAAAAAACAAATTAAAATGATTTGCATTTTGAGTCTAATGATTTCAGAACAGGAAACCTTTTGTGCACCTAATTTTGTCAACAGTCATTTGCTGTGCCTTGCTTGCTTATGGGTTGTATGATTTTTGATGCTGACGTCGTGTTCTTGGTACTTGGCTGTAGGGATTCTTTGAAACCTAAGCTGTAGTTGACAGCTGTAGAAAAGATCCGCTGTTTGTCCTTAGTTGCCTGAGGAAACTGTGACTCGGAAGTACTTTGAACTAAATTCTCCACTTGTGTTTAGATCACAGAGACAGTACAAATTCAGGTAAAAAAAAAACTAGACAAAGTCTGAGTCCATCCACTATGACGCTTTCTTGAGATCCCTTTCGACACCAGAAGCTTATTCCTAGTCTACTCTAAAATGCATGATTCTTGGGATCCAACTTCAAGTGAAGGGTTCTTCTTGGTTCCTTATCTTGGTTGGGTCCTGAACCTTTCCAACAGGAGTCCTGGTCATCAGGGATTGACAGTCCTCTAGAGGTCTTCTCCAGGGCATCGTTAGCTTCTGTAGATTCATTACTTTCAGTTGTTAGAGCACTTAAGATCATGGTGACAACACTTTATACTGCATTCACAATCTAGCAGGTTGTATTTCTAAGAGGGAAGGTCCTTATGCCCGCTCTGCGTGGATGCCACCTGGTTTCTTACTAACTCTGGTTTTATTTTCCAGGGGTTTCCTCTGCAAAATGCAGGGTTTACACAACTGAATGGTGTGATGGTTCCTTTTGTCTGTCAACTTTGCCAGGCTGGGGTGCCAAGTTGTTTGATGAAATGCCTGTGTGGATGTGGACATGTTTTAAAACAAGATCTAACATTTACAAACACAGACCTTAAACACAGCAGATTGCCTTTCATAGAGCAAGAGAGCCTTGTCCAATCTAGTAAAAATCCTAAGAGCAAAACTGAAATTTTCTTTAGGAGGAATTCAGTCTCAAGATTGCAGCACAGACGTCTTACCTGCCTTTCTAGCTCACTGTCGTTGCTACATGGATTTCAGACCTGAGATGACACCATCCACGCTTCCCTAAATGTTTGGCTCTACAGGGTCCAGGTTTACCTGTGGGCATTGACACAGTTTTTCAGAAGAGAGCTCTCTTTGCACATTTGACAACATCCCCTTGATTCTGGGTTTTGTTTGTTTGTTAGGTTTCTTCTCAAAGAACTCTGGCCAGTGCAGATGCTCAAGAAACATTTATAAACATTTGCAAAGTAAACGAATTTGTGAACAACGGGTACCAAATAAGCACTTGGCATTTAATTATCTAATTCATCCAGACTTCTCACCTGGGGCTTTCCTCTTCTCTGGGTTTTGCCGCTGCTTAGGAAAGGAGCACATGTCTGCTTCTATTGTGGCTCTATCCCATGTAGCCACAGACCCGTCCTTCCATCCCGCCCAGGTTCCTGTGACACAAGGACTTCTGTGCCGAGCTCAGAATCAACACTGCAGCTTAGAACTGCTATGAGACACCTAGCAGGACCACCCGGGCCTCTGGAACTCCACTGTGTTCCTGAGCCAAGGTAACAGCACACCGTCCTTTGCAGGTTCCCAGCCGTTGGCTAGTGAAACCCTTGGCTCAGAAGCATTTTCAGGCCACCTCTCTCCACAGTTACTTGGCGATCTAGATACTGAGCACCTTTGCTTTCAGGTTAGAAGAGAGTTTAGGGGAAGAGAGTTTAGGGATTCAAGACAAATACTAAAAGTTAAAAGATACCAGGAAACTAAGTCGTGGTAAACAGGTGGAGGCGATCCTAGTCAGCCTTTCTGAAGCATGGGAACCTTCCCCATTTTGCCTCTCCTTCTCCAAGTTCATCATCCATCCTCACTTTACTCCCTGGAAGGTTTAGCACATCTTCTAGGCTTAGGAGACCTTGTGTTACTGAAAGCCTGGATTCTAAAAGTCACATTAGTGCTGGCTAAACTCCAAGGGGAAAGCAAAGCTCATTTCTGTGTAGCCTGACATTACAAAATCAAGGCAGCTATCTGTACTAATTTATTTAATACGACTTTTTTCACAGAAAAGAGCTGGGGTCAGATGGGGTACAGGCTATTCTGACGTTTTAAAGGTTTGAAGCTGTTATACCTTGGAATGCTGTGCTCAGGGTGCCTTTACTCCAGGCTTTGTTCTCTATCTGAACTGAAGGGTGTCGAGACAGACTACATTTGTGAAAACTCATCAAACTCTGTTAGACTCATAACCTTTACTATAAGTTATATCCCAAGAAAGAGGGGAGTGAGGGAGAGGGAATTACAATGATGATGACGACGATGAAGACGACGATGACGACAACGACGGCAATGATGATGGTGGTGGTGGTGATGATGATGATGATGATGATGGTCTCCTTAGTTCATCTTTTTGTGGTTTGGGAGCTAAGATCCATCAAGGGCTCTGTGTGCTGTGCAAATGCTCTACCACTGAGCTACATCTCTAGTACTTCGTGTGCCCTGAGTTTATTGTGTATCTTTCTGGGGCTGGGGGAACTGAGAGATTTGAATCCAGGGCCTCTCAGGGCTAGGCAGGTGCTCTGCCATTGAACTAAATCTTCAACTTCTTTTCCAATCTTTACTTTGAGACAAGATCTCGAGAAGTTGCCTAAGCTGAGGTCCATCTTGGCCGCTTAAGTGGCTGGGATTGTAGGCCTGCACCCCCAGACCTGGCTTAACTCATATTAGAGTTTCTATTGCATCGGCAGAAGCACCCCTGTGCTCCTGGTTCAGGCCTTCTTTACCCAGTTTCCATGTATCTTTCTGACATCACCCACATTACCTCAGCCATGATGGCAACCTCATTGTCTCTTCCCTCCTCACTGCCTAAAGATCATCCCTTCAGACTCTTCGTCATGGCTTTAAGAAACAGTTAGGGTCATGTCAAGTAGAAAGGAAAAATCCAGGCCTATAATCCTAGCTACTCTGGAGACGGAGGCAGGAGGATTGCAAGATCATGGTCTGTCTGAGCAAGTTCAAGAGCAGCCTGGGGGAACTAAATGAGACCCTCCCTGTCTCAAAATAAAATTTAAAAATGAAGAAAGCACTGGGTATGTAACTCAGTAGTCGAGGACATGCCTAGCATTCTCCAGGCCCTAGGTACAATAGCCAGCACAGAGACAAAATAAAACAGAAAACACTGGTCTTGCCTCGCCCTGGAGGCAGACAGGCATCCGCGTCCACAGGCCTGCTCTATCTGTGCTGGCATCTTGACGGGCAGCCTCCGAGCGCTGGAAGTGCCTCCTTGACTTTCTCAAAGAGCGTCTGTTCTTTCAAACGCCTGTCAGGCTAGAGCAGATATTCCAAAGCTTGCGCAAAAGGCAAATATAGGGCCTGCCTTGGAGCCAAGCGAAGACTGGGTTTTGATTTTATCTTCTGTTGATTTCCTCAGCATAGCTAATGTTATGTTTCTGGTCAATAGACGCGAAGGTAGAACTGTGCCGCGTCGGTCTGTTTCATCCCGTGGCCCGCTGACCTTGACTGCACTTTCATGTCCACTCAGACCGAGCTGACTGTAAAATGAAATTAAGGCAAACTGGATTCTCTCCAGAAAGGCAACTTTGGAAGTATCTGCGAGAGGAGAAATGCCGTCTACTGGACTCATGGCAACCTTCCTGTGCTCCCAGCCGCTTCTTCCCTCTCCTCTCTTCTCCAGCTCTTCGGGGAGGGGAGAGGAGAGATGAGCTGAGGGCATGCCCGAAGCCAGCCCTTCATCACCTCATAGGTTTAGGCCAAACATCCTCTTCATTTTAAAATGAACTTTAGAAGTTAACTCACTCCTCAACTTCCACACGCACGTTTCCAAACGCCCATACTCCCCTGGCTGTGGCCCTCACAGCCCCGTAAATAAATGTTCTCCTGCCCTCAGAGTTGAAAACCGAGTGGGACCGAGGCTCTGTGGACAGGCACAGTTTGGCGTCTTAATAAATGTCTTAGAGTTTCGAGCGGAACCTAGGCTTTTGTCTGAAAAGCCTCGGGGAGAAAATGTGAACCCGTTTCCTCACTGAAGAAATATCACGGCACTTGACAGGCTGGGTTCTTTGATCCTCGCACATTGTGCCTCTGGATGCCCTGTCCCTGTCTCCCTCAACCCGAGGCTTTGTAACCTGACACTCTGTGAAGAGACTTTCTACAAGGGCACAAGGAGATGCCCTTGCTTAATATTAAAGCTGTCCCCCCCCTCACCCCATTACCCTCATCCCAAGCCCTGTCCCCTCCAAAGGCATGCACAGGAAGGCTTGGCTGGCAGGAAAAGCTGGTCCAGCTGTTTTGAATTAGGGGTAAGGGGAGGCTTCTTTATAATATATGACTTAATCAGTGTCCCCGAGGTAAACAATCCAAACCGAAGCTGGCAAGGACCAGAACTTGGACAACATAACCCTCCTTTGGATTTGGAGCAGAGGCAGAATTTGAGACTCCTAGGTGCGTTAGAGGTGATTGCTACAAATGGGCAGTGGTTTGGGCCCTCCGTGGGAATGAAGTATGGCAGTCATATTATTAGCATCTCCAGATAATGTACAGAACGCCAAGTTGAGTTTCAGTTGCAAATAGATAACAGATAATCTTTCTAGAACAAATAGCCTGGCAATCGTATGGTAAGCACAGTGACATTGAAACTCCAAAACCAAAGAAGGCTTTATGTTCTTCATGCTGCCTTGTCCCTCCAAGGCAAGGATGGTAAACTTGGACAGGACTCCGTCTGAAGACTCTGAGTCATTTCCATGTCTGTTGACCCATGGGTTCTCCTTAACACAGGTTTCCTGTCACTTCTACCCCAGTGGAGTTAGATTTAGCCTCACAAGTCCAGAGGCACTGCCACCCCACAAAAACAGAACCCCACAGAAACAGAAGGACAGCGCTGTCACTGTCCCAACTGGTTCCATTACCTCTCAGACCTCACTTAACCTATCGGTCCAATTACTTCATGTCACCCAGAGGAATAGCTTCCATTGTTGAAATGAAAGGGAAAAAAATCTCGCAAGAATAATATTTGAGCTGTTTTAGTTTCACTAACTGCAAAGTTTTAGGGAATTGTGTTATGAGTTTCAACTTTATGGCAAAGAGTCCCCATAAATCATTTTTGTCCTTGCTGTTGCTGCAAGGCTACAGAGAAAACGGCTCTCAAAAGAAGAGGTGGAGATGTCAGAGCTGCCTGGTATAGGAGCGAGGAGGGAGTGTGGGGCTCAGAGAGGTTGTAATGTTGGGGAGGATTTACTGTGTAAGCTTTGGGAACCAGCGTCCTCGCCAAGCCCTTGGGAGGACTCAAGTGTGTTCTCACCATGGGCATGAGGAATGTGTGGGTGCGGGAGCTTTAGGATTTTTGAGCTCTGTGATTAATGGTAGGAGATACAGCGTAGGGCTAGAAGATTCTAGAAAGGTCCTGAAACCTCATCACTCCATCTGTCCTAGACTATTTTCTCCCCTATATATGGTGGTTAAGTTACGAAGACTAGAAGTCTTTTTTAAGCTCATGGTTCTGGAGTCTAGGAAGTCCACAAGAGTGTGGCAATACCTGGTGAAAGCCTCTTTGCAGTCTCACAAAGGAGGGGGAGCCACAAGATGAGATGGCCCAGGCATGTCAGATGGAACCTGCTTTTATAAGAAAGCCATTCTCCAGAGAACCCTTAATCTATTAATGCGGTACTCCATACACACAGGGATCTACAGGTGAGGGCAGAGCCCTGGTGGCCTCCAAGGTTGCACTTCATACTAGGGCTGCATTGGAGACAAAGCTTCCAACACATGAGCTTTTCTAGATTATATCCAAACTATATCACACACACACACCCCCCAAATCAGATGGCTCTGTTAATGAATTCCAGCTGCCTACTGAGTGTGACTCAACTGTAGAATGGATCTCTGAGTGGTAAAAGCTCCATTTGCTCTCATTCCCCAACATTGCTTCTGTCAAAACACTGGCTCCTGATAGCAATGGAGACTTCTTGGACCAGTCCGGCCAGAGATGTAGCTAGCACACACAGCAGGAAGGGAAAGCTATTTGGAGCTTTTCCAGCGGGAAAAAGGGAAGGGAAGCGTGTCTGTACACACACCTGCTACAGCTGCCTGTTAGGAAGGACAGGGAGTTCGAGGGTTAAAGAATGTCTCAAAGAAATACACTGGGGCACAAAGGAAGGAAGGGCCCACAAACAGCAACCAGAAGGGAAAGCTGGGATACTGAAAACCAGGTAAGACTTTTCCAGAAATTCTGCCAAGACACAAAATCATTATCTGGAACCCACAGGACAAAAATGACTTCAGCTGGAAGGACCAACTCCCCACAGAGGGACATGAGAAATGGCAAGGGGGACATTGGAAAGCGGTGCAGAGAGTGACCTCTTGACCTGGAAAATTCATAAGGAAAGGGTAGGTGTATTAAAATCAACATGGGAGGCAAGGGCAAAGTTGGGTAGAAAGTAACATATCATGGGAAAAATAGGAGAGGATTAAAGTCTGAAAGAGAAACACTAAGGAGGCAAAGATACATAATTTAAGGTTTTATTTTTATTTATTCCTGTTCCCACATTTTATTGTATTTTCCTGGCAGGCAGCCTGCACTCTGGTAAATCTGGGGTAAAGGGGGGATTGGCAGAATAATGTGGCTATGGGGATTTGAATCTTATTACTTGGTGCTCCTAGCCTTGGGTAGACATTCATAAAAATTACATGCAATAGTGGCAGGTCATTTTTTATAAAAAGGAATCTTGAACTTCAGATTTAGGACAAAGGTGAGGGTTTCGGATTAGTCAGGAAATGAGGAAAAGTAAGACAAAGGCACATAGCAAGTGAGGCGCTGCCTGGCAGCGACTGGACCTTAGGGTGGGAGACCCTGAGAGACGAACCCACCAGGAGACCCCTGATGGGTGGCAGACATTTATTTCTTGAAAATTGTCTTTGGATGCTTAATCCCCCAGGGGACTTCCTACCCAGCTAACGTTATATGGGGCACAGGCATAGACAGCGTCGTTGCCATCCCCTCCAGCTCCTGACAATCCTCTGCTTCCTCCTCCCTCTGCTTTCTTCCTAGGGCTCCTTCCTTGGACCATTTGCTAAAGCATTCATTCAGTAGGACAAGGAAGGGTTTCAGCTGCAGGCTCTCCCATCTGATGTTTTGCTAGCAGGCGATGTAGGAGAATATTTGTAATTCAGATGGTCCCCAGAGGTTGTCCTCGGGTGCTGCTTCCTCGTTATCTCCAAGTTCTCTGTAGCAGAGGGCATCTTCCCCAAGCACTGCCTGGTCATGCCCTGTCTTCACAGAGTAGTGAAAACTAGGTTTGCAAAGAGATATTTTTCCTCTTTTCTAATCTCAGAAAAGTTGCCAGACTGGCTCTAAGCCTCCTCATAGATATGGCTTTCTGCTACACAATTTGATGTGTGTTATTCTGTTTCAGTTATGAAATTAATGCATCAAGAACCTAGAAAAAGATCCTAATGATATCTTTGAAATGGTCCCGTATTGCTCAGCACCTTGCTTTAGTTCTGTTTAGTTGATTGGGTCCATATTTTGGTTGTCATTTATTCGGCAAATCAGACCAGAAAAGCATTTTCATGTCTGGTATCCTCATGTGTGTCTTTTCAAGACAACCAGTTCGATTTTACCCCAAAGTTCCCTCACATACATGGATGGGCTTTAGAAGACATGGGCAGCCTCATAGCCTTGTCTTAGAATTCTCACACACAAGCAGTGTTCTCCCGGGTTGATTGACAGGCTAATGGAAAGGATTTGGGCTCCAGACGCCATCAACTTGAACTTTTTGGCTTGTGAACCATCTGAGTGTGAACCTCCTTCTGTGTGCCGTGAGACAGTCTTTCAACAAAGGCTGCTGACCTCACGGTGGATAAGCAGTGTTTGAGAAAAGAAACTCTGCATGGACAAAAAGCTTCGAGTTCCTTGTGTGGACCATGCCTTCTCTGAAGACCAGAGATCCCTCATGAGCTGGTTCAAACCTTAGGAGTGAAACTGAGCCTCAGAGACTCATTTGTCTGACCAACTCTCGTCTCTACATTTTATTCCCGGTGGCCAGCTTCACGCACTTAACATTTAAGAGACTTGAAAATCCCAGGAGATGTTTTCAGCCTGTCAAGGCATCTTTAAAAAATCCAACCAAACAAACAAACAAGCAAAAAGAGTCATTGAGTTCCGTCTTTAAATTGTCACCAACTAGTTATCTTCTTCTCTTCCTCAGTCCTCCCAGCTGGGAAGACTCAAACTACGAAGCCCATTTCCCATACACAAGGGCATTTCAGAGATTGGAAGGGATGTTAATGGTCATTCAGCCTCATCCGTCTAGACAGCTTCAATACATTCAAGAATCTAGGTAGATGGACTGGGAACCCCATAGCACAGTGGCGAGATTTCACAGCAAAAGAAGGTGGGACTTTCAGATTCCGGACAACCTTTACCAACAAGGCCCAGTCAATGAATGACATCAGAAGGACAGTTGGAGGGCTTTGATTTGGCTTTAAAATGAAGTGACGGTGTTTTCCTGTAGCCTTTCTCTTTGGCTTCTCAACAGAGCATCTTGCCCTGAGACCTCAGCTAAGATGAGCTTTGTTTAGCTGTGCTTGCAGCTCCAGCTCCATCCTCAGCTTCTACCACTTGGCCCAAGTTCAGCCTCTCCCCACCGCCTGCCCCCTTCCTGGGCCTCCTGGGAAGACTCTGTTGCCTGATCTTTATTGCTCTTTTCCCACACTCCATTATACAGCATGATATCGGCCTCTGAATTTATTTATTAGGGCTCAGATCTATAATATACAACCTTCCCTTCCTGTCTGACACCGGGTCTTTGCAGCAAAGTGAATGAGAGGCGCTGCTTGCCATTAAACAGTCATGGAAAATAAGCACCCAGAAAGGAAGGGCCAGAAGCTTGCAAGAGAGCTAACTCTCGGGGGGCCCCTCAGAGCCAAATTGCTTTTTCAAAACTTCACACTCACAACTGGGCAGTCCAGACAGGCAGCCACAAATAGCTCCTTGTGGGGGAGCATATTTGCAACTGGCAACCTTATCCCCACATGTCTGGCCCTCATTTGCTATGCAAGCTATACTTTTAAAAATTAACATTTTGCCTAATAAGCATCCCCTTTGTCATTGTTCTCTTTCAACATGTTGAAGCAGGCTATAGTCCCAGGAGGTATGCGCGTACTACACACACAAACACACACACACACACACATGCACACACACACACACAGAGCTAATGTATTCACATGGTTCATAACGCCAATGCAAAAAGTGTGCATTGAGAGATCGCTCTTCACCTCCTGATTAGCTTTATTTTAGAACAATTTTAGATTTACAGAAACAATGGAAAGAGAACAGAAACTTATGTTTTCCCCAGGCTCCATTGTTATTGCCTTATATTAATTACTGTGACACGTTTGTCACAGCTACAATGTCACAAGGTATATGTTTCACTAGCGGTTTTGTTGTTGTGGTCCAGCATTCTACATTTGCCATCGCATTTTCTTTGGATCCTCTTGACTAATGTTCCTCAGACTTCACTTGATGACCAAGCATTGCCGGGTTGGGTGTTCTGTAGAATACCCCTCAACTGAGGGTCCCCCCCCCATAATCAGGCTGAGGTTATGGCTTTGCCATGAAGGAGATGACAGAGGTGTACCGCTGTTCCTACCACACGTATCAGGAGGTCCAGACTATCGTGGACCATGTGGGTTTTACTATGGATGCTAACGTTGAGTTAGGGGTAAGGGAAGCTTCTTTATAATATATGACTTGATCAGTGCCCCTGAAGTAAACAATCCAAACTGAAGCTGGCAAGGACCAGAATTTGGATTCCTTTGAGCCCCGGCCCAGCTAGCATCTACCAGCCCCCTCTGTGTAAAGCAGCTCTCACATTTATTCCCCCATTCTGTTCTTTGAAGCAAGTCCCAAGCCACAGTCAAAGGGGGTCACATTAGGGTGTTTTTGTGTGCGTGTGTGTATGCACATATTCATGTAGGAGAGTGTGTATGTGCCTGTGTGCCCGTGGAGACCGGAAGACAACCTTGGCTATTGCACTTTGGAGCTGTCTACCTTTTGGTTGTTGTTGTTGTTTATTTGTTTGCTTTTGTTTTCTAAGACAGAACTCTTATTGAGTCCCAGGGTTCACCGAATCTGAATCAATTAGGCCGTCTGGCCATATAACCCCAGACTGGCCTTGAACTCGTGATCCCTCTGCCTCTGCCTCCTTCAGCAAATCCTACAAGTGTGCACCAGCACAACTGGCCAGAGAACCACAGAGATAGTCTTATTTTCCCTTCCCCCAGTGACGGGATTACAAGCACCTGACACCACACCCACATCGACTCTGGGGATCAATCTCAGATCCTCCTGGTTGCGCTGCCCTGCAAGCCCTTTGCCGGCTGAAGTATCTCCTCAGCCAGTTTCTTAGTCTGTGTTTGGTAAATTGGCAGGACCTGTAATGGGATTGACTAACCCTGTGCTAAAGCTATGGCTGCAACTAGAACTTTCCCATCATGAGATCAATTCCAGTGGGGATGCACCCAATATCAGAGGCAGTTTATCCATTTAGTAGACTTCTGTAATTTAACCGTATCTTCCAGAACCTTCTGCATCAAAAGCACCCTTGACAGCTGGAAGCATCCACTCTCTATTAAGAGCACTCTCTTCTTTCCTTTCAGTGGCTTTGGACCAGCTCTTGTTTTGAACTGAGTCCTGAAAAAGAGTGTATGGCTTCTGGGACAGTCAGTTTTGGGAGGACAGAAGGACATGCACACAAACTGGTAATCTCATGTGTGCTTTTTGTTCCAGCTCTTGGACTTTCTACTAGAAAATTAAAAAATAAAAAATAAAAAAACCAACCCAACTTTCAACTAGTTCTGTGTCTCCATTAGTCTCTACACTGTGGGCTGGGCAGGTCCAGTATGCCTCCTGGAATGTGGGAACAACTTCCTGCCCAGAGGATATTAAACACAAGTCCCCACTAGGGCACCCTGCTGAACACGTTTAACTTGAAATGTATGGAATCAGGACAGACACTGATGCTGAGACAGTGTGACATGCAGACCCCAGCATATAGACCTCCCCTTCCCCTCTGAATGGCTCCAGAAAAGGCATACAGGAAAGCAGTGTAGAGCACATTATAATATTCATAAATTCCTTTTAGTTCCTTTAAGAGAGAGCTCCATCAGCATATGAGTAGGTGTTAGGTTGACATAGAGAAAACGAAAGATTTCCCTTTTCTGGTCAGGTTGTAAAAATCAACAGGGCAAAGACTCTTATGGAGGTCTATGAACGTTCTTGGAAGAAACAAGTGTAATCTTAGAAATGGGAAAGTTTTTAATTCCTAGATCATGAATGGACAAATGAGAATGTCTTACTAATTCCTGGCAGTCCCTTCAGGACACTCTTAAAGACTCGGTCTTCAATGTACCATCCTACCCATCCTAACTGTGGTGTGAGTGCGTTGATCCCACCACAGAGTCCAACTGCTGGCTCACTTGTTCTGACCAGCAGGCATTCGTGGGCTTCCACTTGGAGGCACTGTGTAGTTATTCGTCTTGAAGAGCATGAAAAATATTGTTCTACATGTCAGCACCACCTTCATGACTCATTAAAATCTAAGTATACTTTTCCAGGACCAAAGTAGACAGATGCAAGCCAAAGATGATATTATTCCTTGGCCACACCTTCCAGCACATCCTCTTCTCTCTAACATAAACTGCCCAGCCCCAAAAAGAATCAGGAGAGTAAGTTTTATGTGGGATGCTGTGGGTCAGTCAAATGAAAAAGGATGTGACAACTTGATGTGGGTACGTGACGTTTCAGTTGACTTATACCAGCCTGAGGCACAGATAGATCCATGTGAGTCATGTGTCATACTCCTGTTGCTTGCCTTAATCACAAAAATGTAGATGAAAACAAGATGTGGTGGATAGACCATGGTAGAATTACGTGGTTTCCATTAAACATAGTGTTCCGTCATTATTGACAGACTGTAGCGGTTCTCTGGGGACTTGGATTTCTTAATCACAAAGGCAAACACATGAACAGTCAGCTTTATTCATCAACCAATAAAAGCAACACATATACAGAAGGACATTCCACATCAATACATAATGATCAGAGTCTTAAATGGACAGAACAAGAGAGAAAATGAAAACTTTCAATGGAAAAATAACAAGTCACATATAAAAGCAACCCCATCAAGATAACACCTGATTTCCTCTTCTTTTTTAAGATACACAGTCAATTTAGTAACAGCTTGTCAAGGAAAATCACACTGCCATATTGAATTTATACATCAGCTCTAGGATCCTAATCATTTCAGTAATGGCAAAAGATGGGGAGAAAAGGCTTTTACACGCAACTTTCTCTAACTAAGTCCCATGGTTTCCAGTTGGGGACAGGAGAAAAGGCCATTCTTCCTAATACCCAGTCGGTCATTCTTGATAAAGGCTTACACATTGTATCTATTGTGTGTCTTGCCCCATATGCTGAGTGAGCCAGTGACTGAAGATGCCACAGGCTTATCCAACCCTTCCCAAGACCATCCTACCTATTAGATCTTTCTTGCACTCACCACGATCACTCTTCCCATTGGCTTATCATTCTTGGATGTTCCTCACTGCCAACACTACAACTAGGCTTTTCACAGGGCAAGTTCTAGTCAACTACCAATTTACTGAAATAGGAAAAACATTAGCCCATTTTCAACCTACATTGTGATAATCAGATTAGCTTGCAAGACTCAGATAAAATAATACCAGGATAAGTGTGCGTGTGAAAAATTTCAAACAGAAGAATCTAGATAGACTCTAGACTCTATGGAGATAGAGAATATTGGTTAGTGGTGTATTTCTAAGAGCCAGAATGCTTCCCCCACTAGCTCCGTCATCTTCATAATTGCTTATGTTTTTTATCTCTTCCTGCAGGAATTTTAATAATAACAGCACTCCAAGTGTGCAGTTGCAGTTGAGAGGATTAAATGAGAACATTTTTATGTTAGGGAACAAGAATGCTTGGCATACAGCAAATGCTTAATAAATTTACATGGTGGGGAAGGAGGTAACTAAGCAAGCATACATTAGAACAGAGTGCTGCAGATTTGGCAACGTGGAGGAGACGATGAAACAGTCCTATGGAAAAATTATATGTAAAATAAACCTCATTTTGCTAGTAATTTGTTTCTACTATAAATGTAGCACCCTCAAACTCTTTTCATAACCATCCCATCCATACTCATCTATGATGCTAAACATATTCATGTATGAAAACACAGCAAGGGGCACTGGGCTGGTGGCTCACTGGGTAAGAGCACTTGCTGCTCTTCTAGAGGACTAGAGTGTAGTCCCCAGCACACTGGGCAGCTCACCCCTGACTGTGACTATAGATCCTGGGGATCTGATGCCCTCTTCTGGCTTCTATGGGCACCTGCACTCACATGCACTTCCTTCCATGTAGATACATGCAAATAATTACAAAATAATAAAGTAAATTTTTTTGATCACATGGTACATGCCCCCATTAATATTCATAATATATAGTTTTAGATGTCAGTTAAAAAATTAATTTAAAAACATACTTTATAATGCTACCCACAATCGGCAAGTGTTGTCTAGCCCTTTACTTTGTCCCTCATGGCCAGAAGCCTTTCCTTCAGTAATATAGAGGGAAGAGGCTTGGATGCTGTCATTGGGTCATTGTAGCCGCTTAGATGACGCATAGCTTGGCCATCGAATCCATGAAAGAAGGAATGGCTGAATGCAGTCACCTGTGCCTAAGCAAGAACAGAAGCAAGGTCAAAAGTTGACGCTTAGAAGACAGAGAAAGAGCAATCTGAAGTCTAGACAGCATATTAACAGCAAGGGCTCGATGTGTCAGCCTCTGTTTATAGGAGGTTTCTGCTGACCGCGTGGAACCTGAGCCTTCCTTTCTCCTCAGCTAGCAAGTTCTGTTCACCTCTTCCCAGAGCTCCTTGAAGATTCGCCATCAGGGCTGCAACTGGAGTCTGCAAGGCAGTGAGGAGGAAAGGAAGGACGTCGCACTTTCACCTAGCGGGCAGGTGGCGCATCCGCTGTAAGAGGCCTGGTAGCTGTGCGCAGCTGTGCTTCCCCCTCCCGGAGACATTTTCCTAGCAGCAGACAGGAGAATAGATGGATGGCTCACCAGACATTGTGTGTATGTACGATGTTTTCCTAAGAAAAGTAGTTCTGAGAGCTTTTTTTTTCTTTTCTACTTAATCATTTTCGTAAAAAAAAATTGTAAAATGATTTTGGATATGGTATCTGGCAGTGGCTGATGGGAGTATAAATCCATTTCACCTTTCTGGAAAGTAATTTGGCATCATGTAACAAAAAACCATCAAAATGGGCATATCCTTGACTCAGAAATTCCGCTGCTAGGAATTTATGGAAACAGTGGCATAAATATTTATATAACAGAGCATTCCTCATGAAATAATTATAATCACTCCCCAAATGGGACTCATTTAAATACTCTGAAATAGGAGATGGCTTAAATATCATACAGCGGGAATGCCAAGTAGCCACTCAACGGCTTCCTAGAAGTATTTAATTGCGTTGACTATAAGACTGTGCTTGGGGTTCACCGAGGAGGGGGAGGTCCTAAAGTACGGTATCCGCTGGGCTCCTGAAGCTGAGCTCAGCCAGTGTGGAACGGGGAAGAAGCCCTTTGTCTGTCTGAAATCAATGCTGCTTTAGCCAGCGAGGGCAAAACTCAGCCCTGGGATTGGGTAGACATGAAGCTCACCTGAGCGAGGGGCCGGATTTCTCACACTTTGTGCGTTGGGCTCTGGTTACATGAGCCACGGGCTTGTTGGGAAATGCTTATTCTGAATAGCCTTGTTCTTTCTGCATTGGAAGGAGACTGTTTGATTAGCGCAGTTTATGTAACGGAAACCTGAGACCGGAGGAAGGATTTGGCGGACCCTTGATTGCATCGGAGGGGGCTGGAAGGAAACGTCTCCGAGCAGGAGGCTCTTATTTTGGAGCCAGCGCATGAGAACAAATTGTCCTCCGCACTCCACCCAACCGCATCAACACACAGGCCGATCTAGTCCATCCATAGAAACGGGTTCCACTCCATTTGGGGAGAAGACAAGGCTGTTTCTCTCCAAGGATGGAGCGAGGTTAAGGTGCATGCGCACGAGTGCTAACCAAATGGCACATTTAATAGTCATTCCACGGTCCCAACAGCGTTCCAATCTCCCCATTTTTCAAAGCTGAAAAACATTTTTACAAAAGCCTTCTGGAGAAGGATTTTTTTTTCAAGAGTGGATGTGTTCATCGTCTCTTTAAAAAACTCTCTCTTTCTTCTTCCTCCCTCCCCCATTTCTTTTCCTGATCTTAATGGGCCTGAACGTGGGACTCTGCCAAGATTTTAACATTAAAAGAAAAAAAGGTAGAAGAGCATCCTCTCCAAAGCCTGCCCAGGGTGCATTTTCCAGAACTTTCTCCCACACCCGCTCAGCTAGGCAGGCTGTGTGGGTGTCCACCTAAAGCCTCAGGCTTCAAGTGCTCATGCTTCCTGTTTTGTCTTTTGTTTCATCTGGACCTTGCGGGGAGGGGGGGGGGACTCAATTCTCATCTCTGAGACTCTGTTATTTCAGTTTTTGGTCTCAATGTCACTTAATCAAGAAAATGCTAAATCCCCAGCAGGGAGAATAAAGTCATAAGTTTCTTCTTAGCTCTCTGTTAAATCTCCTCGAAGCTGCCGAACAACGAGCCTGTCGCCCTCAGCTCTGTTTTTCCATCTGCAAAGGGAAAAACCCTAAAGTGCGTGGAGCAGAAAGGCTTCTGGGAACGGCTTAGGTCATGTCTCGTTCCCTCCAAAGGTACAGAGAAAGTATCATATAATTTAAATTCCATTCATCTGAGTCAGTATAACCAATCAAACATGGTTTCGTCTGTGTGTACTGTAGCAGTGACCATGGACGTGTGTAATCACACTTGCACACATTACAGATGTGCAAATTTTGACATCCTGCCACACATACGATGGTGTTAGACTAATCCCTTCTCATGACCTCTTTTTCCAGGATCTGCTCGAAGCAAAAGGCCTCCCTGCTAATACAGAACTCAATCATCAAGAATTTGACTGTCCAGACTGCATAGCAGAAGGACCACAATCTTGTTAAAAATAGGTAAGAATCAGTTCGTGTCACTATAAGGACTCATCCTAGGAAGGGGAGTTGATTCTTCTATTCCACCATATCCTGGAGGGTAGGAGCCACCATCGACTCCATGGAGCAAAAGCTTTTCCTTTCCTAGAGGAAGAGATGCTGCATTGGTTGCAATCATTAGCAGGCATAACCCGAGTTCAGGGGCCAGAAGATGCCCATTTAAGTTGCTACATTTGCCAAGGAGGCGTTTGCTTCCTGTGGCGGTAAGCGTGAGATCACACAGGAAGGGATTCCCATCAGTACTGGACATCTGTGTGACCTGACATAGTGCTGGTTTCCCCATGCCTCAGTTTCTTCAACCATAAAAGGGGGACAGTGGTGTCTATTTCATGGGGTCACTGGGAGGATTAAGGGGTTCAATGCACAGGTGCTTACAGCGGTACTTGGTAACCAGCAACAAATACAAGTACAATTGTCCACTTAGATTCATCTTCACTTTTTTTCTTGTTCTAAATAAATCTGATGAAATGTGAAGTTTCAGGGGGAATAAAAATAAAACGGGTATTTACGGTTACACAAAATGTGCCTGCAAGTTCCTCGGTTCTAAGGACTCTGTGGTCCCCTCATAGTTCAAACTGCTGGGTGGGACCACTTTGTGCAGTGGCTCAGAACCTGTTTGGCTGGGTTGCAGTCCTGACTCAATGACTTGTTAGCATGTTCTGTGACACCTCTGAGCCATTAAGAAGATGCCTCGACCTGTGGGCTTAGCCATGGGTAGGAACAGGTTCTCTGAGATAAAGTGGCCGGTACTTGGAAAGAAACCACACGGTTGGTTACTTGGAAGTAGGGACGATCTAGGCACTCAGTCTGTTTCCAGTCACTTCCCACGTCACAGAAGGGCCAGGAGTGTGCAGCCTGGTGTGGCTATCCTGAAAGGTATCTCCTTTAATGTAAATCAGGGAAAAGAGAAACGACAATAGCAAGAAAATAAATTTAAAACCGTGAAATGACATGGCTTTATATAGTTAGGAATACCAGTTACTAAGAGGACTGAGCCATTACTGTGGAGTCAAATGACCCTTCCACAGGGGTCACATAGTGGATATCTGGCATATCAGATATGTACATTACAACTCATAACAGTAGCAAAATTACAGTTGTGGGGCAGCAACAAAAAGAATTTTATGTTTGGGGGTCACCACAATATGAGGAACCGCATTAAAGGATTGCAGTGTCAGGAAGGTTGAGAACCACTAGGGACAGCGGGGTATGGTTGGGAGAAGCCTGCCTTTGTTCCTAGGCTCTGGATTTAGTCTCATCTCCTTTAGAGATAGCTGGTGGAACTCAGAACTTCATCAGCTGACATGAGGAGCAAACAGCAAGAGCTAGACCATCTTAAGAGGATATGGCCACAGGATACACTTTTGGCAAGCATTGCTTATTTGTACACCATGTTTGCATTTAGAAGGGAAAAAAACCTATGACAATATACCAGCATATTAATATTTGTTATCGTAGGAGGAGCAGTTATTGATTAAAGAAACTTTCATTTTCTTCTCTGTTTTTCTGTACTTTCTGTAAGTTGTTTTGTAATAAGCATGTGCTTTTAAATAATTAATCGAACAATTAGATAATAGTTTATATACTGGGTACGCACTCAGCTAGGCACTGAGGATCCAACATCCATTACCTCCTGGTGTTACAGTCTAAGACACTGACTAAGTAATTGTACCAAGAATTAATTTGCTTCCCGTGACAACAGGCTCTACCGAGAAGTCTAGAAGGCAAGGCACCAGGGGAGATTTTACCCTAGCCTCCGCAGTGGCCTCTCTGAAGTACTGGTTTAGAACCAAAGTCTAAAGGGAAAAAGAAGAGGAGGGAAGAGTATTCCAGGTAGACACAATAGCACGCTTAAGGACCCTAAGGCAAGGTGACTTTAAGAGATTTTAAAGCATCCCAGAGTGCTACAGTTTGGAGGGAAAAGAGACTGTTCAAGTAAAGATAGGCTGGGGCAAGCATGGCCCTCTAGATGCTGTCAATAATTTTCTCAGCCTTTAGGATGTGGTTTAGAGACATGCTCTCATTAGGTAGCCCAAGCTGGCCTTGAACTCACAGTCCTCTTGCATCAGCCTCCTAAGTACTGACATGACAGGCATGCGTGAACATGCCAGCCTTTGCATCTTGCTTTAAAGAGAACAGAAAACAAGGTTTTAACCAAGATGTGGTAATATAAAGCTGTGTTCATTTTAGAAAACTAAAAGAGAAAAAATTGCAAAGAGTTGTCATCTATCATGTTGGAGTTCTTGACTTTGGATTCATAAGATCAGTTCAATTGACTCCTCCTACACACAAAATTATACACACACACACACACACACACACACACACACACACACACACACACGACTTCATAGTTAAGTAAGCATGCCATTCTTCCAGGAAACCTGGATTTGGTTCCCAGCAAGCACACTGGGCAGATCATAACCACCTGTAAATCCAACTCCAGGGGATCAGGCATCCTCTTAGGGTCTCTGTGGACACCCAGATGTATGAGGCACTCACCTCTACAAATCCACACATACTCATAAATAAAAATAATAAAAGTTAATTAAAAAAAAAACAGCTCCCCCTACACACAGCCAGAGGAGCTGAAGCTGGCACAGCCGGTGGTCTGCCTCTGCATTGTGGATTAGGACAATGGAGCATCCTTGAAGACAGAAACATGTGGTAGGAGGCAGCAAGAGACTCTTTCCCCCATAAAACATAGGGAGTAGAGACAATGTGACCGACCTGAGAGCATCCTGTCGTGAAACTTCATGTGCCAAGGGAACACAACACAATTTGACTCCCAGACCAGCTGTGGTCAAAACACAGCTGGGAAGACAGATCCCCTTACCTAGAACCTGACAAGCGGGGAAGGAGTTCTTCAGTCCAGGAGCGCAAAGCTAGGTCAGCGTCCCATTAACAATGACCGACTGAGGCAGTGACCTCCGGGGCTGTTCCCTACCTGACATGGGGGGAACTCAGGCCTGCCCACACCAAGCCGTTACATTTCACCTTGAAGCCTACTATCCTGTGTCTACTTGGGACGTGATTGGAACAGAAGCAGGCCTGTCATTTGGCTGTGGGATAACAGACGAACCACTTCCAGCAACTGCACCTCCTCCGGTGCCCCAAAGTCATCTGCGCATGTCCTGACGTCCAGGGTGTGTGAAGAGCAGAGTTAACTGCGAGCCTCCATGCCTGCTCCTGGAGGAACTCAGAAGCTTAGTGGGCTCTGGAACTGCAGAGACAGACATCTGGTGGTCAACCTTTGCCTGTAATGAGCGGTTATTAAATATTCCCATCAGGAGCTGGGACTTGTACCAGCCCCCAGCTGCTCGTCCAGCCTGCTCCCTATTCCGCCTCCCACTTTTTATTCCCCCTGAATCCAACAAGAAGGAACCTGTGAGTGTTCTATAAAACTTACCACTGACATCAGGGTGGCTCGTGCAGGCTTATGGTTATCCTAATAAAACCCAGGAATGTGTAACAGGCCATAGGCAGGAGACCACCAACTACTTTATTGTTAGAACCCGAAAAAAGTGCTCTAGGAAGCCTACGGTAGTACCTGAGGCGCAGCGTGTGGCCGCTTCTTAACCCTTGAAGACTCTATTATTATTCACCCGATGTCGGATGACATCTGTGTTTCTTGTTTCCTTCCTTGTGATGCGTCGACTAAGTTACACACTCAGACAAGAAATACCGATGACGGAGTGCTTATGAATCACAGATTGGAGCTTGCAAACCAATTTGGATTTTTTTTTTGTACATTAATTCAAACCAGATCTGTGGGGCCAGCCTTTTCTCAGATAACAGAAGCATGAGCAAAAGAGGGGCCTGAGCAGACGGGCAGTCAGCCAGCCCTAGCATAGGTGGGAAGGAGGTCATAGGACTCCAGGATATCTCTGTCTGTCTGTCTGTCTGTCTGTATCTACCCTATCTATCTATCTCTGTATCTATCCTTCCTATCTATCTATCTATCTATCTATCTATCTATCTATCTATCTATCTATCTATCTATCTATCATCTATCTATCTATCTATCTATCTCTGTCTGTATCTAATCTATCTATCTATCTATCTATCTATCTATCTATCTATCTATCTATCTTCTTTCTTGATTCTCTTATGCAGGGGGTCCATATCCTCCTCTTATCATAGTATAGATGCAGGAAAGGTCCCAGGCCAGCAGGAATGTAAGAAGTTCTCACATGAGTTCACATGAGCATAAAAAAGGTGGGGCCTACTTAGTGAGATGTAGGCTCGTTGGAAGATGTGGAGAACAGGAGAGAGTCCAGGACTACCACCACAAGAGGTAAACT
Organism: Microtus pennsylvanicus; assembly: GCF_037038515.1. NCBI lineage: Eukaryota > Metazoa > Chordata > Mammalia > Rodentia > Cricetidae > Microtus > Microtus pennsylvanicus. The sequence goes on along the minus strand of NC_134592.1, from coordinate 41,692,359 downwards.
GAAGGTGCTCACACAGGAGTTAGGCAGGGAGTTCATCCATTGGAGGTGGCAAACCAACTGCCTGGCAAAGAATAGGCCGTGGAAGGAGAGGTTGCATCTGAGGGACAATGGGAAAGTTTCTAACCTAGGCTATGATGCCGTCTTATTCGGTTACTCAGATCCATTAGCATCCACACCTAATAGATACAAAAGGAAAAGAAATAAAGAGTCCTTGTATAAAAAGACATCATAAGAAGATTTAGGGGAGAAGATAGGGGAGGCTTTCTCTGAATCATTCCTGGAAACTGATGGTCTCTAGTCTCAGAGGTACTCAGAGGCGCGAGGGAGACTGCCTCCAAGTGAGACTTGACACAGGCGAGGCACGAGGCCTTCTTCCTAAGGTTAAGAATCCTGAGCTCACTAGTACACTGATGTTTGCATGTCGTGAGGACGGTCACCACACGCTGCACCTTTGCATTGAGAAGAGCATGTTAGCCTCTGGGAGCAGCTGCAGTTAGAAGCTGTGCATTCTCAGCAGCTGTCTCAATAGTTCCTGCGGTTCTGATCTCTCTCCTTCCGAGCCATTAAAAACTTCTATCCAAAAGTTCCTGCTAAAACCCTGCCATGTCTCCCAACTTGACCCCAAACTCCGTAAGCTGAGTCAGGTTGTTTCTACAGCCTCCCCCTGTTTAGCTTTCCCCTTGGGTGCCATCCACACCGATAGTTTTGTCCCTGTCCTCCATGGCACGAAGTCCCTTTTTCTGCCCCCACTGGCTCCAGTGCCATCCTGCAGGCAAGCAGGCTGTTTGCAGAAGTATTCCATGAATAAGACTGTGGGCTGTGACTCCTTCCTCCTCCAGCACAGCCTACACCATACCGCAGTACCCCATGCCTCCCGGGAACACTGTAAAGACAGTCTATGCCCTCTGCCACCCATAAAGAATCTGGGGAGAGCTGGCATTTGAAAACAACCAAAGAAGTAAACTGAATTGTAATTACCCAAAGGAAAATGATTCTTCCTCTTACCTCTATAGAGACACAACCTCCATAGATGTTTAAATGCTGCCACTTGGTCCCTCTGTGGATTCCGCTTAGACTCCAGCTCCTTGAGAATTTGTTTAAATGAAAAAGCCACAAACTTTGAAAGCTGATTGATTAAAGGATGTTTTGTGGAATGACTAGCAGACATTGATGGGCAAGACCAGCCCCTGTGTCTGATTTCTGGAGGCTTCAAGAGACCCTCCAGGAGGGGAGGTAATGTTTGTCACCTGTGGGTGACAGCCCAGATCCTTTGGGAATGTTACCACGGAAAGGCAGCCTCCACGTTCCCTGGGCTGTATTTTTCTGTAATTCTAAGATGGCTCCCAAATACAGCGTACTCATCTGCTTAGGGGGAAGTGTCTGCACAGCCATGGGGCTCAGGTCTACCCTGCATAGTTCCAGGGTGTATTTCTTACCAACAGGCATGCAATGGCACAAGTCACCCACACCTTTGGTTTCATGAGCCTCTGACATTGCCACCTTCCCCACATCAGCGCTTCTCCCTGGGACTCTTTGCACTCCTGTCATGATGGCTGGACCACAGCCACGGTGCAGTCTCACCCAGGAGTGGGAGCGCTTCCTCCTGCGCTGACTGGAAAACTTGCACTTTTACATTCAGCATGCTACCTCAACCATCAAACTAATCTCCAGTTGGTTTATCTTTTAGAAAAATGCACGCTCCAAATTTTAAAAAGGCTGGGAAAGCTGGTGTTAGGGATGGGAAAACCAGGGTAGCGTAAACAAAGCTGAGATATTGACTGTTGCTGTTCTGACTGCGGAGGACGAACGAAGAGCTGGATCCAGTTATCCAGCAGGCTTCAGCCTCCATTCTTGACCCCACCAATGCCATGACCACGGGCGTAGTCTTGGGGATCAGAGCCAGGAATGTACATCTTGCCCAAAGGAAAGGGATGTGCTTCAGGAGTTCTAATCCCTTTGACAACTATTCTATGTTGAGGATCAAAATCCCCATAAGGGCATGGAGGAACCCTGCTGATTAATTAGCCTGTGATTAGCCCAGAGTTTGATCCCAGCATGGGGGGGGGCAAACTATTAAAGCACTACTACCACCACTATTACACAGAACTTTCGGGCTCAACTGTGAAGCTGAGACTCATCTAATTCAATGATTCAACATATACGGGCGATGAGTAGTTGGAAACCCCAGCATGGCCAGGAGCATATGTTAGCACAGGTGGTGTGCACTAATTCTGGATAAACCACAAGGGAAAGCACTTGTGTCCCCAGCTGAAGAGGCTTCAGCTGAGACTGCAGTCTCCTCGCATGCCCGCTTCTCCTGTGACCGTTGCAGTTCAGCACGGAGCTCTCCAGAAGGGGATGTAGGAGGCAAGGATCTAAGGGTCTGTCAGACCCCAGCTTCCAACCTTGGGGTGGTATCTGGCCTGTTGTTCTGATGACACAGCTTGATCCAACAACTGCAAAACCTTACAGCAAAAAAAAAAAAAAAAAAATATCGATACCAGATCTCATTGGCACAGGCTATATCCCAGCTATCTAGGCACCAAGCCTCAGTGACATAGGATGTAATCCCAGCTATCTAGGGGCCAAGCCCCAGAGGCCTAGGATGTATTCCTAGCTATATAAGGGCCAAGCCTCAGTTTGTACTCCCAGCTATCTAGGGACCAAGGCTCAGTGGTGTAGGCTGTATCCCAGCTACTTAGGAGGTTAAAACAGGAAAATTCCAAGTTCAAAGCCTACTTGGACAACTACTGAAACCCTGTCTCATGATGGGAGGGAGGGAGGGAAGGAAGGGGGACAGAGGGAGGAAGGGAGAAAGAGAGAGAGAGAGAGAGAGAGAGAGAGAGAGAGAGAGAGAGAGAGAGAGAGATTGATTCTAAGTGTGTAACTTGGTGGTAGAATGTTTATATGTACAAATCCCTAAATTCAATCCCCAGTAATGGGATGGTGGCGGAAGTGTATGATAAGATATAGCAATTATTATACTAAATGTGAGTTAGTTCACACTAGAATCTGTATAAAGTCTTTGAGAATATCTTTTGTTTATTCTTTGCCGTTTCAAACAAGTACACAATGTACCTAGATGTTATCCACACCAACTCCCTGTCACACTCTTCCCAGACAATACCACATGTCCCCTCTCAACTTGTCTGTCTGTCTGTCTGTCTGTCTATCTATCTATCTATCTATCTATCTATCTATCTATCTATCTATCTATCTACCTACCTACCTACCTACCTACCTACCTACCTACCTACCTACCTATCTATCTATCTATCTATCTATCTATCTATCTATCTATCTATCTATCTATCTATCTATCTATCTATCTATCTTTTTAACCTCCCGAGTTCAGCTGCTGCTGACTGCTGGGCTAATTGCTCTTGTTGGTGTGCTTCACTACAGGTGGCTACAACCGCGGTGAGTTTGTAATGGGCATGTCATGTGCAGAAGTCCACATTCCGTAGCGCTCCCCCCATCCTGCAACTCTGATGCCTTCTCCTCTGAGTCTTGGTGGAGGCGGCTTGATACAGATGTCCCACTGAAGGCTGAGCACTCTCTGGCCACCTTTTCCTCAGCATGTTGACCAGTTATGAGCAGTTGCGTTAACTGTTGCCTGAAGATGTTTAGTGTAAATTTATTCATAAGCTCCCCAATTTGGAACCAACCAAGATATCTTTCAGGAGATAAGTAGACAAACTAAGCAATGAAATATTCAGCAATAAAGAGCCACATGCTATCAAGTCATGACATATGTGGAGGAATCTTAGATGGAAGAAACTAGTCTGAGAAAGCCACATGCGGTATAATTCGAACTCTATGGCATTCTGGAAAAGCAAAACTATTGAGACAGTAAACAGTGCTTGCCAGAGGTTAGAGATGAAGTAAGGAAGGATTGGCAGAGCACCCAGGACTTTAGGGCAGTGAGACTGTTCTGAAGAATACTGGGATGGTGGATTTGGGTCACTATACATTTTTCCAGACTGTGAACAAAATGAACTCTAAAGTAAGCTATGGACTTTGGCAGATAATTATGTGGGTTTGTGTTTGTGGACTGTAACAAATGGATCAGGAGGAGGCAGGGAGTATACAGAAACTCTCTGCGCTGCAGTCCTAAAACAGTTCTGAAAAATAAAGTTTCTTTTTCTTCTTTTACTTTTCTTTCTTTTTTTCCTTTCTTTTTTTTTCTTTTTTTTTTCTTTTGTCTAGCATGTTAGAGAGCAAAGTAAGGTAATTTTTTCTGTAACTGGAGGTTTCTTACCCCACCTGGTCCCACAGCTACTTTAAAAATAACCGCTCAGAGGCTTAATGTTAATTACATACTGTTTGCCCTATTAGCTCAGGCTTATTATTAACAACTCTTAAAACTTAAATTGACCCATGTCTATTAGTTTATATTTTACCACAAGGCTTGTGGCTTGTTACCTCACATCTTGTTTCACTGTTGGCTGTTTGCATCTCCCAGACTCTGTCTTCTTTCTCCCTGTATTTAGTTTGGTTTTCCCACCTAGCTATATTCTGCCCTGTCATAGGCCAAAGCATCTTCTTTATTAACCAATGGTAATAAAACATATTCACATCATACAGAGGGGTATCCCACATCATTTTTTCATGCTAGGAATTAAACCCAGGGAGCTTGGGGGCACATTATGCTCCACTGAGCTACAGCTTCAGTCCTAAGGCCTTCTAAATATTTGACTTAAATGCCAGTGACTAGCCCTGATGGGTTCATTCTTATATATGCTTCATTTAAAAATATTTAATTTTAGTTATGTTTGTGTGTGTCTGTGTGAAGGTTTGTGCAGGTATGAGTGTAGATGCCCACAGAAACCAGAAGATGGTGTCCTAGAGCAGGAGTTACAGGCTGTTGTGAATCACCTCCCCCACCCCACTCCCACCATGCAGATGCAACAGCAGTACAAACTATTAACCACCGAGCCATTTTCTAAGCCCTGGAGTGTTTTATTCTTAATGCCATGTGGGATGCAGCCTGCTTCAGTGTGCAGTGGGTTACCTCCCTCTGTGTTAGAACCCACACCAGTTTCCTCAGTGTCCTAGCAGAACCTGTTTTCTATCTAGAAGACCATGCCGAGTGGGGAGGTCTTTGAGAAGACTAGGTTTCTTCACTGGAACCCTATCACATGTATGCAGGAACCCTATCACATGTATGCATAGGTCTCACCTGGTCCCCACAGACCACTGGACTTGCCGAGTTCCTGAAAAAGGAAGCTGCTTCCACTAAGCCTACCTCCCACCTGAGGTTAGACAACCTGAGACACCCAAGGTTGGACCACATTGAGTAGCTAGCTGTGTCACAGAGACTGCCCTCAACAATGTGGTGAGATACTGGGTTGAGAACGGCCGGTGGGTGACAGCACGCGCTGCTTGACTTTCTGTCCCTGTTTTCAGCGGATGATGGCACTCAGAGAAGAGACAAAGATGGGCAGATTTAACAGAGTGAAGCCAAGCTTGTCTTTTTACGCAAGGAACTGATCAATTTATCCAGATGGAAGCCTACCGTTCACAACTCATGGTTAAAGTATTACTTTCCCCAAACATTGCAACATTATTCCACAAGCCATAGATTCTTTTCTGTTTCATTTCTCAAGACTACCAATGCTTCTGCCCATGTTATTTCTCTTTGTAGCCTCTGCCTAAAGCCGCCGGTATAGGGACAAGGGGGAGGGAGAAAGAGAGAGAGAGAGAGAGAGAGAGAGAGAGAGAGAGAGAGAGAGAGAGAGAGAGAGAGAGGCGCTTTTGAAGATTATGGTGGGCAAGAGTGACCTCTGCTGGATGAAAGAGACATACTCGCACCACCCTGAACTAACCCAGAAAGACTTCTTTTATTTATTTATTTATTTTTTCCAGAAAGACTTCTTATATGGAATGCTTGCGGAGGTAGACAAAAAAACCAAACCAAACAAAACAAAACAAAAACACTTTTCTGTTTCTAAACTAGATGAGGGTTAAAAAAATCAAACACATAGATTTACCTTTCCTTCATGCTGTAGAAACAAAACTAGTTACATGCTCACCACTTCTCTAGCTTATTGGTACCTCAGTGATTTTTCAGAGAGCCTCATGTATCATGTACACGGGCTCTAAGAAAGCCTCACTGTTGATGAGTTAAAAGGTTGCTTTCCCATCAGCTTGCCTGCTGGAACTCCAAGCTGTTCATGTCCAGGCAGGAACATGTGCTGCCCATTTCTAAGAAGTCTGAGATGAGGGACAGGCTCTCACGCTGTTTTCCCAGCTCCTCGGGAGTAAGGTGAGTTGGAGAGAGGTTAATGTGGTGATCAAATGCATTCAAGGAGACACTGACACCCCCTTGGCCAGACTTTCTTCCTTGATTGCAGAGAAATTTGGATACTTTCAGAATTGTTGGTCCTTAACTTGTGGTGGGCAGTATGGAGAACACTACAAATACTTTTTAAAAAAGAATGATTTGAAAATGATCTAACTTATACTGAAAATAAGCCATTAAACTTTCCCCTGAAAAGTGAATTTCTGCCTTTCAAATCTTGATATGCCGTCATAAGAACACGCTGGAAGACCAGGGATGCGTGTGCAAATTTTGGGGAGGGAAGTTATTAATGGTGGGCTGTTGGTAGGCAAGCCTTTAATTTGGGGATGAATAAAAAATAAGTTAATTATAAAGGTGTCTCTGTCTATATGAACATTTACCGAAGGATGGGGTTAGAAAACTCTTGGGAATTTCCAGCTTCCTATTCATAAGGAGTATCCTATCTGTAAGACTGTCCTCGTGGGGGAGACAGGCACGGGTGGTCACCCTTTGTGCTCTTTGGCTCCACCCAAGCTAGTCCTCTGAGGAGAGGGGACTTCACCTGAGAAAATAACGCTATCATATTAGCCTGTAGGCGAGCCTCAGGGGGTATTTCCTTGATTGGTGATTGATGTAGAAGAGCCCAGACCGCTGTGGGTAGTGCCACCCTTGGGCAGGCGATTCTGGGTCATAAAAGAAAGTAAACTGAGCAAGTCGGGAGGAACAAGCCAGTGAGTTGCATCCCTCCATGGCCTCTGTTTCAGGTCCTGCCTTGGCTTCCCTGATGCTAGCCTGAGAACTGGGAGGCAGATCAACTCTTTCCTTCCTGCATTGCTTTTAGCCATTGTGTCTAGCCAACTAAGACAGTCCCCACCAGTCCAACACGGCTTCCTCCTTTGCCACACCCCACCATCTCTGCATCATCGCCTGGATGGTCCTAGGAGAAATGCTTCTGTACTTCTCTTATGGTTTGAGTGTCTCCTAAGGATCTGGTGCGATGAAGTGCTTGGTTTCTTGGGTAGCATTTTTGGAAAGGAATGGAACCATTAAGGTGGGACCTCATGGAGGATCCTTAGGTCATTGGGTGTGAATGAACTCTTGGGTAGCCTCTTGGGTTTTGGAAGAGGATTGTTATAAAAGAAGGAAGTTGGATGCCCCTACTTCAAGATGTAGTCACATGCTTGCTCCCACCACTATTTACAGAGATTTAACCACAGGGCGGTCCACAAGAGCCTGTCTTTTTTACACATGGATTCTCTGAAACGTCAGGATAAGTAGCCAGTGGGATATTTTGCATGGTGACTCAATGTTGACTGTAAAAATTGTAGACACGGCTCCAAAGATAATGAAGACAACGTTCTCTGCTTGTGAGGAGTGCTATTGGGAAGGGAAGAAGATTTCTGATCCTTCAAACTTAGAGTTTGCACTGCTAAGTCTCCTTCCAATCTTATACTCTCTCATGGGCCCATTGAGGGCTGCAGCATCCTGTATCCCTGCACTCACTAGGATTACAGCACAACAGAACGAACTCTTCTTTCTCAGACCAAAGCAGACAACACTTAGAAAACCCAGTTTTCCACCCTTGCCCTTGAACCTTGCGCCAGGATTAAGGAAGCCTTTTTCTCTTTAGTAAACTGGTTGTGGACCTCACGGAAACCCCTCAGCAGAGCTGCTAATTGGCAGAGATGGGGATTGCTGCATGCATGCAACACCAATCTGCAGCTGGTCCTTCCCTCTACTTTTGGTCATATCTCAGCAGGAGTTGCCGATTGAACTTGACACCCCCAAGGAGAGGTCTTGAGAGATGGGATATGCTCTTCTGAAGAGAGGCCTCTACTTCAGTCTGTTCTTTGGATCAAACCCTAGCCACCACATCTGCCCTTTGCAGATGAGGCAGTTTTTGCCTTTTCTCCCCAAAGAAGAGATGATCGTTTTAAAGAGAGAGATAGAGAGAAAAGAAGAAAAGAAAAAAAAGAAAGAAAAGATGTTTCATAACAGTCAGCTTCAAATACAGACGAAGGTAATAATACCATTGGTCACTTCCACCCCCTTTCATCTGCAGAACTCGAAGTATTTGGCAAACATTAATTAATTCTCACAACAGCCTGCTGAAGTAAGGGTATTATCTTATAATAATACATAAATACTGGCTGCTCCATGAAAGCCGCTCCTTAAAAGGGACAAAGTCTCCTGGATCAGTTTCAAAACCAGTCTTTTCACCTGGTCCAGACCTCGAGGGTTTGGGTGACACACTGGAGGATGCCCAATTCTCTAATAACATGATACCCCCGAGTGAACAAACACTCCCTCTCAAAAATAAGTCCTTTAACGCTGCTAGGGGTTCTTATCTATCTGGAGGACCTTTGGCCATGGGAAAGGCACGACTCGTGGATCGTTCCATCTGAGTTGCTGTTAGTCTCTGTCCATGAAAGAATGCCAAAGTGCTCTAGCACCTGAAACTCGAGCGTGAGAACCTGGACTCCAGTTTCAAATATCTGTGGATTAGAAGGGATTGAGATCACTTCAAGGTTTTGCAATGTTTTCTTCATCATTTTAGAGTCTGGGCGTCTTGCGAAGCACAGTCCCACAGCTCAAGCAAATGCTTGCCAGCCGAATTTCCACCCAAGATGCGGAGCTTCCCAGGGCTAAGCAGGACTGGATTAAACAGGCTCCCGGGTGCAGCATCCCAAAAGGAGATGGTCTCTTTCATTTTGAACCCTTTTCTTCTTTTCCTCTGGCCGCAACCTCCCTAAGCAAAGCCAAGGATGTTTGCTTCCTTCCGGTTGCTGATCTGAAGCTCTGAGTTGATTTCCCAGCACGTCTAGCTCAGTGAACCTCCCCAGACTCCTCCACATCCAACCCAAACCCCAATTCCATTGAGACTCTACCTCCTGAGTGTGACCCCCATCCATGTGACATTTGGCTGGCTTTTTGAATCCTTAATGTTACATTTTTGGGGGTTGGCCAATAATGTATGTTTTCTGTATCTTTTAAAGTCTCCCCACATCTAGCCCTACCTTCCAGGTGGTAAGCTCTCCGTAAACATTAATTCAGGATTTACGTTGTTCTGTGGGAATGTAAGAATTTCCCTGGACTCTGGCAGAGACCGCTGTTTATAGTCTAAGCAGCACCAACCCGTTATGTGCGTTGCTCTGAACTGATCCTGGCAAGACGATTATTCTCCTCGGCTACGTGAGAAACCATTTATACCACTTAATAGCGGAGCATTGATTTGCTAAGTTTATCTGTTTGCCACTGTCACTGGTCTCCCTGAGTAGCCAGCCTCAAGGGAGAGAACCCGGTTTGGGGCTCAGAACTTAAGTTGAGCTGAAGGCCTCCAAACTCCTAAGTGGGATAAACCAGATTCCTCCTCTCTGTTTATGTTGGCCCACCATGTCCCTTTATGGAGAGAACGGTCCAAATAAAGAACTTCCTTTGTGTATTTTGACAGGAAACACACTTCTGCGCGTTCCTTTTGTTGTGTGCCTTGCTCTCTTCTTCGAGAGTTGTTTAAATATTTTCGGTAGGATGACATATTTATTAATCCACTCTTCTTTGCATGAGGCATTAAGTGACTGGCCCTTCTGTAAAGTCCTCTTGGAGAAGGTGGTTTCTCCGGTGAGAGCTAATACTGTTGCCACGATTCATGTAAAAGCCACCGAGACAATCTCTTAAAAATGGGCCACGTTTATCTAAAACAGCTGGTAAAGAAAGCACACAGGCCCAGCCAGAGGCAGTGGGGTCAGGGGTCAGGGTTAACGCTGATCTCCGTGGAACTTTGAAGCTGACGTTTTACAGATTATATGTGTCTCAGTGCACAGTGGGCATGGCATATAAATTGGACTTAGAGGCCCCTATTTGTTCTCTGCATTTTTACGAGCCCACGGAGCTCCTCTTTGAAGCAGCATACGTCGAAAATAAAAACTCATTTCAATGTTGTGGAACTATTTACAATAAATCACATTTATACCCGGGATTTGTAAAAGCGTAAGCTCTCTCTCTCTCTCTCTCTCTCTCTCTCTCTCTCTCTCTCTCTCTCTGCACATACACATTCATGGACTCTATTTTTCAACTCAGGTAACTTTTTTAAAAACAATTTTTTTATGGTATTGTTAAGTGCATTTCCTTTCTCCTTGTCCTGACTTCAGAACGGGACCCGAGGCACGGCTGTGTCCAGCTCCACAGGGCACCTTTGTGAACCCTGTGAGGTGCTTCAGCCAGAACGAGCTGTTCTCCCCCCCCCACCCAGGAAAACTCCCTGATAGCATGAAATGCAGGCTCTAATGTGGCCCCCGTGCACTGGAAGACAGCGTCTGATTTCAAAGGGATCACCTTCCACTCTGGAACTAATTAGATCATTGGTTTTATGGACTTTTTTTTTTTAAGTTGCTAGGTGTTTTAACTGAGGAGGCTGGCGACCCAGGGAGAAGTTTGTCCTGGTAGAGACTCTGCCACGGGCACTTTAGCCACCTAATTAATTTTCAATAAAAGCTTGCAATAGTTAATTTGCTCTCAACCCAATGTAAATCAAACGGAGACAAATAGGTTAAAATTAGAATTGTGTGACGGAGGCCATGTTTATGGTCAAAATTACCTCTCGCCCTGGAAATAACAGAGATTGATAGGGAAGAAAATAAGACCACACAGGTTTTTTTTCATATAGATTCCAAAATGAATTAAAGACTTTATTAAGAGGGAAACATGCAGCCCTTGCTCAGACTGTCTATCTATGAGATAATGTTATTTTAATATAAAAGTAGAGTTTGGGAAAAAATGTTACCTTAAGAAGCCCAGAATTAAGACATTGGTCCCATTATTCCAGGTGGCCTGAGGCCCCTCATTTTCCTCCAGGCTTACCACAGTACAGGGTCCAATCATAAAAAAACTATAAAGTTATTAAGTTCCCAGGCCTGAATTGGCAGACATACCTACTCAATGCCACATTCCTTCAGCGCCTATGTTTCAAAGTTCAGCTTTCTGACATCAAATAAGCGGTTTTCCTTTTATGAGAACACAGACATAGATTTCTTATGAGTTTATAATGAAGCTTCAATCTGCCAATTAAAATACCCAGACAATATAGATATCGTTGGCCCCATCCATTGCACTAATATTATTATTAGGGCTCTCTCCAGGACTTCATATTTGCAAAGTATTTTGTAGGCTTTAATCATTTTAAGTTGCCAAACGTTTGCCCATTTTCTTTGTGCTTTTCTGTAATTGTTCAGACAAACCACTCCATTTTAACACACAAACGGCTCGCGTGGCGCATCGTGAAATGAACTAATTGTTTTAGTTCATTGTAACGCTAGTCTCAAAGACTGTGAACCCTGGCCATTGAGCCCTGAGCGTGGCCATGGAAAGCCCCCCTATATTCTATTTTTATTTCACTTTTGCCAAGTTCGTGAAGCGAATTCCTCTTTCCCTCTCACTCTGGCGTTTCTTCCTGCCCCAGAGGAACAACGCTGCGTCTATAATGTCTTCTAATGCACTATAAACGCGATGATGAATTGGACACAGGCTGGCTTCTTCTGAGTGGGAGTCCATTATCCTGTCACGGCGTTCCTTTCCTGTAACTTAATTTTTATTGTAACAAATGACTAAGCACCGAAAAATGAAATAGGCCGAGCCCAAGCGGCTCTCTGGCGGTAAGTGCGGCAGAGTGACGATTGTTTACAGCTGCCTTCCATGGGGCTCTCTGCTGACATTCACTGCCCAAACTGCAGTTATCAAAAGCATTTTCTGGCTGTTTATGGAAGCTCTTCGTTCACGGTGACGGCTAATGATATTATATAAAGTGCTTTGTAGAAAAGATCCCGCTAAGAGAAAGAGCGGAAGAGGCAGATTCACAAACTTAGAATTACCTGGAGACCAAGTTAAATTGGAGCACAGGGCCCCGCCTCCCACCAAAGGACATGTCTGTGGGGGAGGTCTCGGAATGACATTTTCAACTGTCCTCTCTCCTGATGGGTGGCTTAGATACCGAGGGACCCACTTCACCTAGAGCTTCTGGTAATCTATCTCCTCCATAAACGTCTGCTGTCCACTTGACCCCTACTTTATAAGAAGTCACTGCCCACTCCTCTCCCTCCTTTGGATTTCTTAGAAATTGGTGTGATTCTCTCAAATCCAAGTTCCCATCGGAAGATGATCTAGTCTCCCTTCGTTAGTTTTATAAATTAAGAGTCATCACCATGTCTAAAAGAGCAAAAAACGTCCTTCTGTTGCCGATGAGGAAAATATCAACCTGAAACCCACAGACCCCCAAAAGTCCAGTAAGTTTGATGTGTAATTAACTTAGCACTTCTTTCTGCATTGAAAGGCATAGAGCCATCAAATCCCTGAAGTGAGTCTGTGACCTATGGCAGGGCAAGGACCACTATCCTCAAAGAGTACAAAGTCAGACGTCTTGACTTCATTAATGTGAACCTTCTGTGTCAAAAGGTGCTTGGTTGAGAACCTGCCTCCAAAACAAAGTGGAGACTCCTGAAAATTACCTTCTGACCTCCACATGGGTGTGAGCACCCTTACACACGCACGTGCACACATACATACACACACACACACACAAACACAACATGCAGATGCAAAAAGAAAAGAAACCTTGGAAAAGAGTACAACTTTGTCAGTAATTAATAATTTATAATGAACGTTGTCTTTGCCATTCTGAAGCATTAGCATATTTTCTGATATTTGTGGTTTAAAAGCAGGGTAGCCACACTTTCCCAAAAGGATGAAAATTTTCCTAAGAAACGCTGAGGAGCAGAGAGACGCTCCAGGATTTGTGTGCCGTGGTTTAAGTGGAGGATGCTTTGAGAGCTGAAGGGGACTGAACCTATTCCAGGAGACCTAGGCATCTCAGCTTATCGTCCTATTAAACCTTAAAGAAGGGCAATCAGGACAATGAAAACTGTCATTTTTCCTGGTACTTGAAGCTGGAGTAGTTCTAAACTACCCCAGATTCATCTACACACCTGCAAAGTGCCATTATGGGAGTTTCCAGTCATTAGACTCTTAGTTACTGAAAGTTCAGTACACATCTCTGCGAACTCTACCCAGCCACAAAATCTAGAGGAACAAAAAAGGATGGAATATTTTTTCTTTCTTTTATTTATTTTTTGAACAATCTTTTCTTGTTTTACATACCGATCTCAGTTCCCTCTCCCTCCCCTCTATCTGCTCCCCCCACCTTCCACCCACCTCAACCCCATCCACTCCTCAGAGAGGGTGAGGCTTCCCATGGGGAGTCAACAAAGTCTGGCTTGTCACCTTGAGACAGGACCAAGACCTCACTCCTATATCTAGACTTAGCAAGGTATCTGTCCAAGGAGAACGGGCTCCAAAAACCCAGTTCAAGAACTATAGAGAGCTCCTGGTCCCACTGTTAGTGGCCTCACAGACTGCCCTAGCCACGCAACTGTTACATTCAGAGGGCCTAGTTTGGGCCTGTGCAGGTTCCCCAACTGTCAGTCCAGAGTCAGTAGCAAGAAGCCTGACACTAGAGAAACTCCCAGGAATCCACAAGGATGACCCCTGCTAAGACCCTAAGCAATAGTGGAGAAGGTACCTGAACTGGCCTTTTCCTGTAATCAGATTGATGTCTACCTTAATTGTCACCATAGAACCTTCACCCAGCAACTGATGGAAGCATGCAGAGATTCACAGCTAGTACTGGGCTGAGCTCCCAGAGTCCAGTTGAAGAGAGGGAGGAGGAGCAATAATATGAACAAAGGGGTCAAGACCATGATGGGGAAATGCACAGAAACAGCTGACCTGAGCTAGTGGGAGATAGTTGTGTGTGTGTGTGTGTGTGTGTGTGTGTGTGTGTGTGTGTGCGCACACACGCGCACATGCAGGCATGTAGGTATCTAAGGCAGGAGACTTGTGAGTTCAAGGTCAGCCTGGGCTTTATAGTGTAAACTCATCTAAATGAATGAGTGAATGAATAAATAAATAAAAGCATAAACCTTAAATCCCCTGGTTTTCAAAGAAAAGATAATCTTTGGGAGTAATCATGGCGAATAGTTACAAAATTCTGAAAGACATAGCAAAGCAGCAGCAGCTATTTTGCTGATATCTAATCAATTTCTGGTATTAGACAAGATGCTCTTGAAAGGGCCATCACGTGTTTCACCCTAATCACAAACCATGAGGCGTTAGAGGGGCTAACGAGGTCTCAACTCACTGTTAACTAATTATCTTTAGGTTGTTGTCATCACTTGCTAACAGTTAGGCTTCTGCCAACTCCACCACTGTGGGTGCCAACCCCAGAGTAACTGCCTCCAAACATACACGCCCCGACAGCGGGCAGCCCAGTACGGCTCACCCCACTGCTGGGGATGGGGGGTGGGGAGGTTGAGGCTGAAATCCCTGCTGTCACCAACACCTTTGCGCCCACAAACACGCACACACTTGCATGGAAAAAGCTTTTAGAAACTTTCATCTTTTTAAAAGGGCAGGACAAAAATCAATAAAGTGCTGCCCTGGCCTGCAGGCGGGGCTGGCTGAGGCGGCATGGGTGGCTGAGCTCTATGAGAAACAGATGGGAAGCTCCCTGGGACCAGGGCAGCCATTGTCTTTACAACCAAATCAACCAACCAATTGGAAGCAATTCATGTCCCTACCACCCCTCACCAAGCATTCCCCCACCCAACTTGCCGAATGACGGTCCCATCTGGATGTTGAGCTCAGGAGCAGAAAGGGGCATCCACTCAGCCAGAGAACCTATGATTTAGGTTCACACTTCACCCAAGTGTGAACCATGATTCATGTTGCGGTTTGAGTCGGCAGGGAAGCTCTTGCTTTTACTTCTGGTTTTGGACATTCTGCCATCAGGCAAGCAAAAATTCATCTGCTGCCATTTACATCCATATTGTTTCAGAATTTTTATTTTGCCTGGCCCAGGCATCCTTTTAGAGTTGGAAAAAAAAAACACACAAGCAAAATGAACCGAGCACAATGAGTCCTTGTTGGTGTAGTCTCTTAGCCACAGTTAGATCCTACAGAGTTCAGGATGCCAAATGACCCCAGCCACTTTGGAAAACTGGCTGTTTCTCATGGAAATAAACAGGCATCTGCCTCAGGGGTTCCACTCCTGGGCATTACCTAAAAGAAATGCAAAGATGTCTCCACAAAAGTAATTAGGCAGGAATATTTGTTGCTATTATTATTCATAATAGCTCCAGATTGGAAAACAACAAACTGTTTGTTGAAGGGAGAAAGGAGGATAATAGATTGAATACTCCTGTGAGAGACTGCCACTCAGCAAGAAAAAGAAACGGACTACTGATACAGTGCAATAGAGAGAATCTCCGAAACATTATGTTCATCCAAAGAAGTGGGACAGAATATTCTGTGATTGATTTCTATGAAGCCTGCCAATCATCAGAGCTGGTCTATAGTAAAAGGAGCCTGAAAGAACAGGGGCTCAATCGACTATGACAGGCCTAAAGAAATTTTTGGGGACGGTGGGACCGTCCTGTATCTGGGAATGTGGAGATGGTGAGCTCAGTACTCTGCTTGTAGTGCAAGCTCAGTTACTTGAGTTTAATCCCCAGAACTCACATAAAAAGTTGGATACATGATCATCTCATCGTCCCAAAGCTGGGGATGGGAGACAGGAGGAACCCTGAGGCTCTCTGACTAGCCAGCCTAGCCCAAATTGCCTTAAACCCCAGTGGGAGACCTCATCTCAGTAAAACCAAGGTGGATGGCATCTGAGGAACTGTATCTGAGAGTGATCCATAGCCTCCATAGGTGCGTGCGTGCACCCACATGTGAACATGAACACACACACACACATTCTGTATCATATACGGAATGATGGTCAAGTTTCTAAACACAGTCGACAAAATACACCCAGAAGAACCCCCAAGGCTTGTTTATGGTATTATGTTACATATTATATCTCAGCCTAAAATCAAAAGTTAGATATTTGGGAAATACAATAGGAACAAAGAGAGGATGAAGGGATCCAGAAACAGAAATGGGAAGCTGCTGCTGATGCTAAGGGAAGCTGAACTTATTAAGGAGGAGAGTAGCCTTGAATGTATGCAGAAATCCCTGGCCAGCTACCCACGACTCTTTGTACAGTCACTAATTGCTTACTGAGCACCAAACACTGTGCTGATCACTTTATGACGCTTTTGCTCGTTGGCTTGCTTTTTATTTGATCCTCCAGATGAGGTTGGGATTAATTACAGTCAGTGGTTCATGACACACGGACATCTCTGACTCTTGACAACGATCAGTTTGATCCTTCTACTCTCATCTTCCTACCTAAAGCCTGGGTTGAGGTCTTATTTTTTAAACACACACACACACACAAACAGGTGCTCGACCTCCAAAGTCCATCTATGCCACTATATCCACTCTTACATATAATTTTATTGATGCCACATGAGCACATAAATATAAAGTTCAATGCTATTTAGCTCTAACTTTATGGTAAATGTTATACATAACCTTGGGCAGGGGAGGTCTACCTCCTTTTCTTTAGTATTACATTACTATGGCTTATGGAAGTTATTATGTACCTTTGTATCATTTAACCTTTGCTACAAACCTGTGCGGCAGGTATTACCCACATTCATAGAAGGTGAGGTTGGAGCTCAGATAAACGTTCAAGGACAGATGGCCAGAAAGGGACAAAAGAAAGATTCAACCCTAAAGCTCTCTACCAAGATGCTATGCTAGATTTTCTACTCTCTGGTGCCACTGTCTGTGGCATATGGCTTTTTCTGTGTAACCACTGCTATGCACATTTAAATGGAAACATAGTAGTTGTCAGGGAATCCACGCTAGGAGCATGTGACAGAATCATCCAAGTCAATTTAATAACTTAGCGGTCATTGTACCCTGGGAGATAAATATAAATGTGTGTATTTAACTTCAATTACTAAATTTAGTTTACTAAAACTCAGACTAGCCAAGCAGAGACTGTCTTGGAAAAAGCCTTTGGAGTGTGTGTGTGTGTGTGTGTGTGTGTGTGTGTGTGTGTGTGCACTTTCTGGAGAATGTCTCAGAACAGCATCCTTATTTTATTTAATCTCTATGCTAAAAGGGTCAGTGCACAGGCGTTGTTTAACCAAGGCCTTGCTCCTCACCTTATAACTGTATACCAGAGGCCATGGAAACTGGATCGCCCTCTCAGGATGCCATTACAGCCAAGCAGAATCTCATTAAAAATCAATTCCTTGGGTCCATAAAGCCAGTTTATTTTATCTTCCTGGCATGCCTGCTGCTAGCAGTTACATAGTTCCATTGTGTGGCAATCTTGTCTGTTAAGGACATCGAACAAAACAGCTATTTAAAGATCTCCATTTTATGTTCAAGTTTATAATTTTACAGTAGTTTAGGTTTTCAGGGTTTGCTTTCGAGTTTCAGGTATCTTGTTACACGTAAGAAGCAGCATTGCCAGCTCCAGGGCGCTGTTAATTAAACATTTGCCTATATAAACGGGATGTTGTCTGATGGGAAAGAGCAGCAGGAGCTCCAGAGTTTAGAGTTCACTGTGTCCCGTTGTCACAGCTCCCCCTCAGCCGCTGCTTTCTTAGGTGGCACCTAAGGTCTTCATCACCAACAACGCGAAGCTCAGGCAGCGAGTTTTCTTTCTGTGGTGACTCAATTCTCGTGTCCCTAAATACCCCGGGGAACCATAGGTATTGGCTACACTTTATAAATGGGGAGATGAAAGCACACAGAGATTCCATGACCTGTGAAGGTCACACCCTGAATCCGCAACAGGGGCAGAAGAAATTGGAGCGGCTACTCCGTCCACATCTGGAACCTTTTAACTCTCTCGAGCCCCTTCAGTGGCTGTAGGGGCTGGCCGATTTCAAAGATCAGTGACCTTTTGGGATAGCGCCTGGCAATGAAACATACAGGCTTAAATTCCTTAGAGTTTGGCTATTGGGCTCCAATGGTGCAGGCTCAGAACACGTGCGGGAAAAGCCTGTATTGTCTGTGCTGAGAGTAACGGAAGCTGGAGAAGGAAGGGTGGGTTGGGATGAGGTAGGAAGACATGAAGAGCATTGCACACAGCAAGGGCTCTTTCCCTGCCACATGCTGTTGACTAGAAAAAAAAAAACACGTCATTTTTCTTTTTTTTTATGTCAAACCCCAGTGTAACTTTTAAAGCCCTCGGTGGAGGGCTGGGGCATAACTTACTGGGTAAGACTGCTTGCTGAGAGGTCAGGAGGACTGGAGTTTCACTCTCCATCACTCATTAAAGCTGGGCATGGCTACACTTGCCTGTAACCCCAGCGTTGGGCACAGAGGCAGGCTGGATCCTGAGAGCTTGTTGGCCAATCAGCTGAACCCAAATAACAAGTTGACAGTCCACTGATACACCCTGTCTCAAGGCAATATAATCACAAAGGAAGATACCTGATGTCCTTTTCTGGTATTCTCATATGGGTGGGCAAAGATAGGGCACTCATGTACTTATATGCGTGTGACACACACACACACACACACACACACACACACACACTCCTCTGGGGAAGATAACAACACTGCCCTCTTGTATGAACTCTTAAAAATCTGATTGCATTTCTCAATAAGCCATTCCTGAGCAACTTCTCTGCAGCCTCGTGTCAAGCTAGGTCTGCAGCACGGCAGTGGATAGCAGAAGGGGCGCGAGGTGCGTGTTCAAATAGGCTTGTGTTCTTCCGCTCCTTTCTGGAGACTTATAGGCACGCCATGGCTGTAGCAAGTCCAAATCGTCCTGCATGGAAGAAACCTCATTTTACCTTGTTTGGCCATGAACTTTAGTGTAACAAAACAGCCTCTCATTAAAAAAAAAATCAAGATATTTCTGAGAAATGAGTAATCCTTTAATATTAAACAAAGGAATAAAACTATACCCACCATAAGGAGTTCTGTCTAAAGCCTAAGGCACAGAATTCTGCCACTAGGAAAGAATCCAGTGGGTTAGACCAAGCCTCCATTCACAGAGAAGGAAGCATAGGTCAGCAAATAAACAGGAGAAAGCGGTTGTGTTTAGATTCACTACTTCCTGAGCAGGGCAGGCTGCTCATCACTCTGCTCCTTTAACAGTGTCCCATCCAAAAGTCACCCGTGCAAACAGGCGTGGTTGCCGTGTGGTTGCTCCGTGCTGCTGTTTGCCGGGGATGAACACTAAGCTGGGGAGCAGGCCCTAGGCAGAGGTCCACACGGGAGCTCCTGGAACTTGAAAAAGACTTGAGTTTGGAGTGGGGAGGGGCTTCAAGATGGCTACGGAGCTTAGGAAAGTTATAAGGCATAGGCATGCATGCTCAGATCCTGCAGCTGTATAATGGAAAAAAGGACATTGTCAGAAGCATTGATGGTTTCTGGGGACAGTGGTAGGCATTTCATGGGGGCCTGAAGAAAGAGTCCTTCGTGGTCCCCTTGAGTCAGTAGTGGGACTCCAATGAGGACACACGGACACTTGCCTTAGGAAAGACCAAAATTAGTCTCCTAGAACGTGGACCTGGACATTGATCTGTGTATATGCTGGTCACGTATAACCCTGCTATCTCAACCATTTATGTACATCAGCTACAATGGGCCCACACTTTCATCCAGGAGTTTGTGCATATGACAAAAACTCTGATCCTTGAGCTTTGTTACAATAAAGCCCAGGTAGGCGAACAGTGGGTAGAAATGAGGTTTGATGGCAAAACAGAATCCTGCTTCTTGAGCAGAGAGGCAGACGGGGAGTGGAAGGAGTTCTTAGGCAGGCCCGTGTAAGGAGAAGGAGCCTGTTCTTGGAACTTCCCCTTGGTGATATTTTATCACAGCGTGGTTTCCAGTCTTGGCTGAGAAATGAAGCTGGGAGGAACGGCCTGGCCCCATATCAGCTCTGACACATTTACAATAATGGAAGACATCTTTCCCTCATAACTTGAAAAACATGAAAGCAGATATTGGCTCTGAGTACGTCTGATAGTCTAACTTTATTTCCTGTCAACAGAAATGACTCTGATTTATATTGGCTCATCGACTTCACACACTCTTGTTCCCCTCATATTGAGAACCCATAGAGAGATGTAATACTCGGCCTCATGATGTATGCCTTTCCAGCAACGCTTTCTGGTCCAAAGCAGACCTCAGGGACCGGGGAAGACACTGGTGTTCTCACTCTGCTGACACTCAATCTTCCTGAGCATCTTTTCAGTGAGGACATCATCCGGGCTTCAGCAGAGCCCTGTGTTGGCTTTGATCTCTAAGCACCTTGTGCATCTGTCCCATGGTGCACAAGGCTGGCTGGCCTGCATCCAGCAGTTGCAGCGAGATGCCGCCTGCTGTGGGGTTTATCCACGTTGGCATCTGGTGCATTATTTTATCCTTCCAATATCTAGGCACATCAGAGGAGGGAGAGAGTTCTGAAATTTTCATTTTCTTCTCAAAATTGATCGATGCTTTGGGTAGTGCACATTGAGTGCCGTGCTTTTGTGGTTACTGCCGTTGTATGTCATCCGCTTTTAAATTTAGAGGCTTTCTTTCCACGGCTCTGTTATGATACGATGTGATACATTGAATCGAAGGTGGCATTAATCATAACTTGTGCTGTCCCTGTATGTGCCTCTAAGAGAGAAAATGTTACAATTAGAATACCGCTCTGTTATTTCTTACGCTTAAACGTTTTGTATTTTACCCCCACTAAAAGATCCTTCTAGATTTATTTACAGAGTTCTTTTATGTGTCATGCTTTGAAGACACAGGAAGGAAAAAAACAACCCAACAAAGTAGCACACACCACAGAGGCTGGAGGATCGGGAGTTCAAGGTTATCCTTAACTAAATAGCAAATTCAATGTTGGTCCGGGATATATGAGATTGTTTCCAAAGAAAAATATGCATAAATTGTCTAAAGTTCTCCTGAAACTTCCTTGTACTGGGCCAAATGTTCTGAATTCCTTTAGTGAAAAAAACTTCCGAGTCCATTTTACTAAACACAACAAAATGCTTTGCACCAATTCAGCTACAGTGTCAACTGTATCATGACTATCACCTGGCTCACAGTAAGTCTGGGTGCCAGTCCCCTGAGTGTGAGATGCCACGGATTAGGAGAAGCCAAGAACTTGAGGCATGCCTTGGTTTTAACGATGTTAAAATGGGAGGGTGAATGGGCCGCTTGTATGGGCTAAGTATGGGTTGCTTGGGTGTTAGATCATGGTGCCTGGTTCTCTTACACAAAATTCAAGGTGTTTTATACAAATTTCTATTTCTTCACTTACAATCCCACCTCAGAAAACAAGGTAAGGGTTAAAATCATTCACACAAGCAACACTTTGTTTTGCCCACATCAGTGTGTAAGCAATTTTTAGGAGCCTAAGTGAGCAAACTCACGTGCCCTTTAGGAATAGGTGCCAGCATCTCCTTTTAGAAAGAAACAGCTACAGACAGAGCTTAACAGTTAGTCCATCAGGCTGGGAGGCAAATTCGTACAGCTCCTGGGGAAGGCATCTGCCAATATCCATCAGTCTTTTGTTTTAAAAGTACAGTTTCTAATAGAAAAAGACTTAGAGTCAGGTACGGTGGTACAAGAGTGTAATCCCACTGCCCAGGAGGGTGAAGCAGGGAAATTGCTACCCAAGGCCAGCCTTGGCTATGTAGCGAGATACTATCTCACACACCCAGGGGCTGCAGACTACAGGTTACTTCAAGGCATTTGAATAGCATGTGCAGGGCCTAGAGTTCCACCCATGGGGTGTAGGGGAGATGAAAGATAAAGAGATATTTATTTTTTAAAGTATCTGGTAAAAGAACAGCAGCGCTGTTTCCCATTCTTTGTGTCTATTCGACAACAATCAAATGTCACATGCCTGATACTTTCCCAGCATTAGAGTGTGAATTCATGCTCTATGACATACTTCCAAATCTTATTTATTCTGGGAGAAAAAAGAGTGTTTTAGAGGGAAAAAATTGGTAACAACCATTAGAAATCTATTGAAGAAATAGTCTATATTATCTGAGTAAAAATTAAAGACAAACATGCCAGTGTCAATTTCAGTCAGTTTATTGGAATGTATGAAAACTCACACAGTTATCATGCGGTTCATAATTACTCATTTTATTTACTAACAGGAATTTTACTTATACATCAATGTGTTTATCGTTTGTTTTAAAACTTTTATTTATTTTTACTGGGGAGTCATGCATGTTCGACAGAGCAGACGGAGGTCAGGGGACCCCTTTGTGGAGTCTGTTCTCTCCTTCTGCCTTTACAAAGGTTAGGGATCAAACGCAGGTCTCCAGACTTGCATGGCCATCTCCTGTATCCTCTGAGCTATCTCGATAGCCTGTTTTATTTTTTTGAGGCAGGGTTTCACTTCAGTCCAGGCAGACCTGGAACTCAGAGCCATCCTTCTACCATAATCTCCAAAGTGCTGAGATTACAGGTTGGGCTATCACACCCAATAGGGATTTTCATTTGTGCAGCTAATATTACACATGTGCTTATGCAATCCAGTAAGAGCAGCGCCTTGCAGGCCCGAGACCTCGATAGTAAATGCCGGTGGTTCCGTGTACTTCCAGAAGAGGGCAATAGTGTACATCTTTGTAACCAGAATCTTGGCGCTGTTAGACATGCCCTAGAAACCTTAAGCTAAGACCTGTCAGTTAGATTCATGTCTCAGTCCTTAGCAGGATTGGGGAAACTACACCTAGGTGACCAGAAGAGACCAGAAGGTGGAAATTGAAGCCTTCTCTTCCAAGGTTTGTAATGTGCCTCGCAACAAAAGATACAGAGAGGACTTGGGCTGTTTGTAAAACAGCTGAGTTCCTTCTTCCTCTCTGAGGAAAGAAAAAGAGGAGGGAGGAGTCAGGGCATAGCCCTGTGGCGTTCATACCTCTGACACAGTAGTCACCTCCCACACTCACACCGCCCAGGGCTTTGATTCCTTCACATGCCAGCCTCACTAGAATTGCCCACGACTGGGCACTTCAGCTTTCCGTTAGCGTGCTCTGGGTAGCAATTCACCTGTTTTTATTCCATTTAAAGAAACTGCTGAGTTAGGTTCCCCTCCCCCAAGTTCTTTAACAAGGTACCGAATGTTTATGGATGAATAACTGTAACTTTGTGTCTGTTGTGTCCATAGCACTGAAAGACACCCACATCAGGAGAGAGTGGTTGGTATTAGAAGCCCCGCGAGTTTAACATCAACACTGAGCCAATACTCCAGCTGTTCCTGGCTTTCTTTTTCAGTATTAAAAAGCATATACCCTATAGAGAGTACTTAAGGAAGACGCTGGATAGAGAACTGTGTGCCCCACCTCCTACACAGGCCCCTTTGTGCTTTCTGTGGTTTTTCTTTCTTACCTAAATCTTTTCTGTTCTGTTAGTCTAGCTGCCTGTCTCCATACTGAAATCACCCTGTCCAAGTCACAAAAGCTATATAGTAAGGCTTTCCTCTGAGGAGCCTTTCAGCCTCCTCAATATCAACCTCTGCACCAAATTCTCTTCTTTTTTTTTTTTTCTTTCATTGAATTAGTCTTGGCATTCTACTTAATCACAATGAACACAAAAATCAAGAGGAGAATAGACAGTGAGACCCTGAGTCACGGATGTTCCCTCAGGCCCAGCATCTAATTTAAATCCTGGCTCTGGGTCTGTGCTGCTTGAAGCCGGTTATTTCTCTTTACCTGACTTCAGTTTCCTCCTAGGGACAGGGAAGACAACAGCGGTGCCTGCTTCCCGGGACTAACTCCAGGCTGGCGATTACAATGTGACAAGACAGGCAACAAGCTTGCTGTGTTGCCAGGGAACGTTAGGACAAATGCCTAACGGACTCCCAGGAGCCAGGAAGTTTCTGAAGCTCACTAGGCTAGCTGGGATCCCTGCTGTTTCTCAGCTAGCTTCCACCTTGGGCCAGTTTCTTTCCCCAAAAGTTTCATTTCTGCATTCACACGATGGAGGAAACATTGACCTTGTCAAGATCAAGTTGAAAGCCAAGGTAGTTTACCTAGGATGTCACCTGGACAGGTTTCCCTGTAAGCTATTTAACTGGGTTTGGTTCTAAAACCGAATTTTGTCTTATAGCTGAAGGCTTCTCCAACACTCATTGCTCGGTGACCGTAGAAATACTTGCCCAGAGCCACTGTAAAAGAATCCCGGGGCAGAGGGAAGCCTGTGACGTCACTGTGGCATCTTGAATTCCGGGACAGAGGAAAGCCTGTGATGTCACTGCGGGATCTTGAATCCTGGGGTAGAGGGAAGCCTGTGACGTCACTGTGGGATCTTGAGGCTTTGCTTTGCTTTCCTCTTTTGATGGACGGAAGAGGAGAGGTCGTTCTTCATTCTGGGGGCAAGGTCCCTTCCTAATTCATTTTCTGGTTCCTCCCTGGCTTAGCATAAATCCAAAGCCCTTTCTTAACTTCTTTTCCAGAATCAGAGGGAAGTTCAATGTAACAAAATTTTATAACTCCTGCTCAGCAGCATATATACTTTCAAAACATAAAAATACTTTTCCCTTGTCCTGCATTATTCTTTTCCTGGTACAATTTTCCTGGTGTATTGAAGTGGCATTCCAAGGTTTGCAATGACTTGGTGGTTTATGATCCTTCTGTGGCTGATCAGACTAAACATAATTCATTCATAGCTACTTAATACTCAGGAAAACCAACCCTGGACTTAGAGAACTATGGTGTGACCTCTGTAAGGTATCATTTATAATTCTAAAATTGCTACGATGGAGATATCAAGACGTGCCAAATGCTATAAACCGAACACCAGCCAGCAAATGGGGCAGCTACTATTGTATTTGCTTTTGCCCTCCTTTTTGGGTAGTTCCCCATAATGCTATTTTTGTTTAAATGGGTTCGGAGGTAATTACCTAGCAGAGGAAAGCAATGTTCACTTTACATTTTATTATTAAATACTTCAGGGAGTAAAAGAAGTCCCCTCTATAAGGAAGCACCACAGAAATGTAAACATTCCATTAACGTGCTGCAGTTTACTAGCCAAGACATGAATTTGTGTGAGCATAGAGGAGCCATCCCGCTATCAAGGGCTAATGGAACCCATCTGCTATTCATTGCTGCAAATTACTTTATGGCGGAAACCCCGACCGAACGTTTAAGTTATCCAGATGGGAACGTGAAGCATAGTGTTTCCATGCTGTTCAGAATGGATGTGTGTTCATAGCACTCTTAACCCTAAAATTTGCAATTTTTACAGCGTCATTTTCTGTATCTCATTTGTTTCCTGAATTATCTCCAACACATTCGATTTTAGGGAATGAAATGTTCCGTGGTACGCCGGGCGGTGGTGGCGCACACCTTTAATCCCAGCACTTGGGAGGCAGAGGCAGGCGGATCTCTGTGAGTTCGAGACCAGCCTGGTCTACAAGAGCTGGTTCCAGGACAGGCTCCAAAACCACAGAGAAACCCTGTCTCGAAAAACCAAAAAAAAAAAAAAAAAAAAAAAAAAAAAAAAAAAAAAAAAAAAGAAAGAAAAGAAAAAGAAATGTTCCGTGGTAGTAAAGTAATGGAATTATCAGTTTCCTGGATGTCATTTAACAACTATTTAAGATCTGCGCATACTGGTCCAGGTGCCGGGGATTGGCAATGAAACCACACAGGAGGGGACACCTTCTCTGCTGCCCCAGAGTTAACAGCCTGAGGATGGAGATGGAGAGGGAACAGCAGACGGCTAGGCAACACGGCAAATATCCTGAGTAAGGCTAGGCTGAGCACAGGAAGTGGAAGAGGCAAGGATGGGCTACAATCTTGTGGGACGTTGGAAGAAGAGCACCTGAATATCCAGAGCAAAACCAACTGTGTGGCCTTGGGCCCCCTAAGGGTTTAGACTCCCTCCAGTAGGCCATACACAGTAGGTCATACATAGTTAAGTTGAATGCTAACACATGAGGTTTGTTATTTGGGACGTGGCCATAGTGTGGAAAGTCAATCGGACTCCTGATGAGGAAGCTCCTCCAACTTCCAGGTGAGGAGCAACAAAGAAAGGCCAGGGCAGCAGTAAAAGTTGGGCGTGACTAAACGGGCCTTTGGGGCACAGAAGCACAGTATCTGGCAACAGTTGGAAGCTGGAGAAAACAGAAACAGACCAGCCAAGCAGGCAGCTCAGGATTTTGACTAAGGGGGTGGAGGAGTCAGGTTAAGTACTGGGTATGATCTTTGGAATCAGGAGTGCCTTGTGAGGTGGAATGAGCGAGAAGGGCCCCTGGAGACTCATGTGTTTGAATGCTGTGTTGCCTGAGATTTCTGTCCTGTCCTGTCCCATAGTTGTTCAGTCCCAAAGAAACACATAGAGGTCTACATTAATCATAAACCGGTTGGCCTATTAGCTCAGGCTTTTTATTAACTCTTTACATCCTACATTAACCCATAATTCTTGTCTGTATAAGCCACGTGACTTGGTACCTTTATCAGTGAGGCACCCTCATCTTGCTTCCTCTGCAACTGGAGGACGACTGCAGACTGAGTCTTTTCCTCTTCCCAGAATTTTCTTGTTCTCGTCACCCTGCCTATACTTCCTGACTACTGGCCAATCAGCATTTGATGAAAACAATACAAGTGACAGGGTACAAGACGGTTGTCCCACAACACTTCTGGGTCCCCAGTGTTTGGGAAGAATTAGGAGGTGTAGCCTTGTTAGAGGAGGTGTGTCACTGGGAGTGGCCCCAGTCCATGCCCTGTCTTGCTTGTCTTCTCTCTCTCTACCTATTGCCTTTGAATCAGGATATAAGCTCTCAGCTACTGTTCCAGCACCCTGCCTGCCTGTCTGCCTGCTTCCATGCTCCCCACTATAATGGCCATGGGCTAACCTTCTGAAACTGTAAGCAAGCTCTCAACTAAATGCTTTCTTTGAAAAATTGACTTGGTCATGGTGTTTCTTCACAGCAACGGAAGAGCAACTAAGACAGAAGTACAAAGCCTACAGGAGACAATAGTAAATTTGACTCTGCCCACCCAGACGGGTTGCACCTGGGGGACCTTCAGGTGTACCCAAGATGTGGCTGGAAATGTGAGTTAGGAGAGAAGATAGGATTGGAGACAGGAGAGTTGCCACTTATATATCATTGAGTAATTTTTAAAGATTTGTGCAAATGAACACAAGCACCAGTTGGCTTCTCTAAGGGAAATTTGACAGATACCATATTCAGTTATTTGGGAATTGTGTTGAAGTAACTGATAAAGTCTTGAGCTTTAAAGCCTTGCAGATAAAGATTAGAGTTTTCAATTCTGTCACTTAGTCTGCGTGGGAAATGTCACAGCTCCTGTTTTAGATGTGTTGACAGAGCTGGACATGGGCTCCCTGACGAAAGTCCTTTCTGAAACAAAGATGGCCCTGCAAATCCCAGGTGGGTGTGGCAGCCTGCCTCAGATTTCAGACTCAGAAAGAGGACACAGAAGATACCAGCTGCAAACTGGCAAACAAGACTAGCAACATCAGTGAGCTCTGGGTTTGATTGAGAACCCCTGCCTCAGTGACTAGACTAGAGCACAGTGGATGAAGATTACCAACAATTTTGGACCTTCCCATGCATGCACAAATAAATACCTGTAACCCATACTCAACATACAAATACGCAGCATGCATACCCTATTGCATATACACATGAAAAGAAGAAAAAGAAAAAAAATAGGTTATGCCTTTACAACTCATAACAAGAAAGAATTTATTTTTAAATGACAAAGCAGGATGGAGAATTCAGAAACTCATGGCTGCACAAGGTATAGAGAGTAAGTGACAGATGAGTGATCAGCCCATAGCAAGACATTGAAATCATCCCCCTCTGGGGCTCAGGGAACATTGTGGAAGCGATTGGAAAGAATGGAAGGGCCAGGGGGCAGGGAGGACTATGAGATGTCATTTTCAGGGTAAAGCACAGCCATTGTAACTACAACCTCCCAGCAGCACTGGGTCTGGGAGAAAAAAACCATCAACAGTCAGGCCATGGATGGAGGAGAGACCCAGGGCACCTTAACTCATAGGTTTAGGAAGTGGGCATATCATTACCTTCAGTTGTCCACCCATGGATGACCCCGTTGGGTTCCAACAGACACTTCCAATTCAATGGTTATGTGATGGCCCTGGCTAAATTAAATAGGCAACAAAACTAAGTCAAGAACATAGGATAAATTCTGGTAAGGATGAGGGACGGGGAGTCTGTAATAGGGATGGGAAGGAAATAAGAGGGCGTTGGAGAAAGCAATCTGTGTGTGTGTGTGTGTATGAAATCATCTCACAGCAAAATGCACACTGAGGTTCTTAGTGGGAAAATTATAGAGGAGCTGGTGTACAACATCAGCTACTAGAAAACTGCTAAGAAATATAGCCAGTTCTTTACGAAGCGAAGCTATCAAGTGAACTCTCTTCAGGACCTCAGGTTTGGGAAGGCCCTTTAAGTGAATCTATTGTTGGAGAGAGAATTAAGTGAATCTATTGTTGGAGAGAGAATTAAGAGAAATTCTCCTGGGGGTAGATCACTTTTTTAATTGCCATCTAAAATTACAGCCATGTGGGATGTAAATGAATGTCCAGTGCAAATGAAGAATGTATTTTTATTTATAGTGACGGGTAACTTTTAATCAAGTCCATATAAGGAGCTGGGTGATAACAGAGACTTACCAAGCACTCTGCGGTGTGGCGGATGAGTTGTGGTCGTATCCTACTAAGTTACGTTTGTTCCAAAGAACAGTCTGTCCGTGATTTTTTAACAATTGTCTAATCAAAAGATTGTTGAGTGACTTCAGCTGTGGAGACACTGGAAAACTCAGCTTGGTTTTTGTTTTTTAATTATTTAAATTTTTTTATGGAGGTGGTTATCTCACTGAACACTTTTGTGTGTACTTTCATTTCACAAAGTAGGTCAGTTTATTCCTGGTCCAACTGCTGATCTTTACTCTCATGTCTCACTCTTAGAAGGCACACCTCCAGCTGGGAAACCCATGAGAACACAATTAATGAACATCCCGATACTGGGCAAAAATGCTACCCAGGACAAGGGGTCACTGAGGCAAAGCCCTGACAGTTTGGTTTTAAACTCTCTGCTCTTTTGCAGTCTCAGGCACCAACAGCTACTAGTGATTTGCAGTCTGAGTAAAATGCAGAGAGGCAGGGCTGCTACGATCACATTCTTTAATAACATTCCAATCTAAAATTGAAAAGAGGTGGTCATCTATCAGATTTAAACAATAATTGAGGATCATGTAATCCAAACACAGGATGCAGATGTAAGTCCAAATGCTGTTTCGGAAGTTAGCCGTCAAAGAATGAGTTCACGCTGACTGAATCTTATTCTGAAAGGTAATGTTTCAGCTGCAATGTCAATCTGCTAGTCACTCCGCTAGCAACGTGAGGCAAATGGCTGGTACCGTTTGTGCCTTTAAGATCACAGGTCAAAAGAGCTAAGTAATGTGATAACAGAGAAAGACAAACACAACCTTTATTCTCTTTCAAAGGCCTCGAAAACAAGGCCTGGAACTACAGTTTAATCACAGGATTTTATGTTTCAGGGTCTCACATAAAAAGTTATAACAAAAGACTAATGTTGAACAAATGATAGCAAAATACATAGTTACCCTCAACTACAGAGTGAAAAAAATGTAGCAAACCCACTAGCCGACACAGAAGGGAGCTGACCAGCCAAACATGCATAATAAATAAAACTTTCTAAAAGTCCATGTAATGATCAGCATTTCAGTCAAAAATCACAGTCTGGGGTCTGATGTTAAATTTTATCACATTCAGAAGTCAGAAAGCCAGCACACTGGAATTACTAAAGAATTTTCTGACATCCATAAACACGAGACGAGATGATTTTCAGTTTTGAATCTTAGACATGCTGTGCCTCCACAAGCAATCAGCTACCACAGAACAAGAGAGTGCATGGAAATTGCTCACTATAACTCAATGCCTGACTGCCATAAAAATAAAAACATACTGAAAGACCTTGTGTGGCCAATTGGGAAGGCAAATACATTGATAACCTGAAAATAACTGCACTGGGGAGCCAGGACCACACCAAGTTAACTGTTCTCTTCAGGAAACCTGGGAGATAGTATCATGGGACATTGTATTTTCAAGTTCCTTTACATTATTATTCCATAAAAGGAGGGTTTTAAAATAAATGTCCCTTTATTGTCCCTTTATTTTATAGCTCTCAATCAATTGTGGGGAATCAACATCAGCTGAGTGATTTTTATCATTAAGGCTGAAATAATCCTGAGTCTATTTTGCATGTAAGAATATAATCCTCCGTGTTCTTTAAACATGATCACTAGCAATGAATTTCATTTGCCCATAAATTAAAACTGTGTTTAAGATAGCTCTTCGTGAAAATGATACGAAAGAATTAAACTATCCCTTTAAGCATTAAAAAATGATAACGTTAATTCAAAAGGAACTGAGCAAAGAGGCAAGGGAAACTCAGGGTCCCAGGAAAGCAGCTTCCAGCTAAGAGCATTTGCACCTCAGTTTCTATGGTTAAGACTCTTCTCCCTGAGCCATGCAAACTGGCCCTGCATTTTCAGGTTTTTCCATAGTGCCTTCTGAAGCATGCTTTAAATTTAATTACGAGTTGGCACGCTCCTGCCCTGCGTTTCCCAGAGCTAGCATTTTTTCTCATTCATTCCACAAATTGCAAGCTTCCTATGTTTAAAACCAATCCTGAGTACTCTGATTGTCACTGTTCATGGGAACAAATTATTAGTGGAAAAAACCCGAACTCAGGTGAGTGCTTCAGGCCCAGCCTGACTCAAAATTCCCAAAGTCAAAGGTACAGAGACTCTACAGGGAAGGCTATATATGCATCCTGGCCTTCCTGGAGCAGAACCTGAGAAGTTTGATGACTCTTCATCGACTTAAATGTTATCAAATATGCTTTCCCCACTCCTCCAAGCTTCTGCAGGCCATTAGTGGCCACCACTCTCTATCTCAGTCCCCCCCTCTCCCCACCTATACCTCCCTCCCAGAAATCTGCGTTACTGGCAAAGAAAAAGCTCAGACTCAGAATCAAGATCCAACTGCAGGCTGCTGGGCTTAACGAGTTTCAGTCCAGGGATCTCCTGTGCCTTTTGGAATGCCACAACTTTAAGGGCCTGACATGTCAACTCGGAAAGCCACGGGAGAGATGGGAAGAAATCGCAAGATATGGCATTTCGGCAATCCAAAACCCGAGAACAGAGTTGTTAATCTCTAAGAGGAAGAGGGTGATTCCTTTCTCCAGGCCCTTCGCCCACAAGAGGCTATCGGTGAGCTTGAAGTTGTATCAAGGAGCGAAAGGCCACCGCTAAAAGCGGCTTGGCCAAGAAGCAGGAAGGGGTCTTTGGGAAGCAGCATCACTCGTCGTCGTTGTCATCGTCGTCCTGGTCCTGGTAGCGAATGTAGACGACCAGCATGACAAAGCCCATGAGGATGCAGAGGGAGCCGACGACCAGGTAGGCGATGCCCAGGAAAGGGTTCTTGCCACCCATCCATGAGATGTTGCTTAAGATGATGAGCTTGTGGCCGCCGAAGGCGCGCACGGGGTAGTTGTAGGTGATGTTGACACGGTAGGCACCCCTGGGCAGGCCGGCCGAGTAGTTGCCCTGACGGATGCGCGCGTACAGCTTGCGAAAGGTGGGTAGCGCCGCCGTGCGCATCCACACCACGAAGTCCTGGTTGATGAAGCCGGTGTTGTTGGGATCAGAACTGAGCTCGTAAACCGGCCGGTGCCAGTTGGGCGGCGGCGCCGTGCCGCGGAAAGCCAGCGCCAGGCTGCCGTTCACCAGGGGCGGATTGCGAAACTTGACGTGGTAGTCGGTCCACCAGGCGATGGCGGTGCGATCGAGAGGCACCTCGACGTAGGGTCCCCCGGGCTGGCGCTGGTGCCACAGAGTGAAGGAGTCGTTGAAGAGGCTGTTGGCGATGGCGCCGCAGGGCGCGATGGGCAGGCCGGTGGCGCTGAGCTGGTAGGGGGCGCACTCGTTGGCCGGGTGGCGCAGCGCGCTGACCAGGCCGCTGAGCTGCGCGTCGTCGCGGGACACGCCGTAGCGCCGGTTGTTCTGGTAGAAGTTGGACAGCTCGTAGTAGAGGTAGACGGGGCCCGGAAAGAGCTCGGGTAGTGAGAAGTACCAGGCGCACGAGCAGTTGGGGGGTGGCGCGCGGCCCTGGCCCTCGGCGGCGCATAGCGAGCAGTTGCCGGTGCCGCCGTCGCCGGTGTAGTCGTACTCCAGCTCCTTGATGCCGTTGGAGGAGTAGAAGAGGCCCAGGCCCAGGCCGATGAAAGCCAGGCCTGCGCAGAAGAAGAGAGGCAGCGTGATGCCGGCCGAGAGCAGCGGCTGCCAGGCCGGGAGACGCTGCTGCGTGAAGGCAGTGTTGTCGGGTTGGTGCGCGCCCCGCGCTGTGGCGCTCCAGGTCATGGCGAGAGCTCGGCCGGGCACCCGCAGCGGGGTCTCAGCCCGGGGGCCTGCGCCTCCCCTCTCCCGCCTCTGCGCGCGCGCGCGTTCTCCCGGCTCGACGGCTGCTCCCCGGGCCCGCCTCCCGCCCGCGCAGGTGAGCCCGGCCCGCCCTCCGTGCAGGTGAGGTGGACGGCCCGGTACCCCGCGTCTCAGTTCAGTTCCGCCACCACCCAGGTGACCTGAGCCGGCTCCGCCCCTGCGTGGCGCCCTTCCCAGGTGAGCAGGGCGGGGTTCCCCAACTCACCAGGCCGGCTCTGGCTCCTCGGCTCTCAAAGTCCTGCTCTCCCTCCCCCTTCACCCCCCAGTTCACTGTGAGTGATGGGATCTGAGTAGCTCATACCTTTGCTCAGGCATCCACATCCCTTTCTGCCTTCTACAGCAGGGCCTGAGCCACTTTCTCCCACGCACAAGCCCGCCTTCAAGCATAAAGTTCCACCCCGGAGCTCACTCCAGGGTGGGGTTCTGTTGGCTTGATTATTTATTACCTTGTTAAGGTTGTTAAGCCTCGTTATGTAAGGAAAAGGGTGAGTCTTCACTTAGTTTTCCAGCGCAGGTTGTAGTATTTCTGTATCTACTCCCACCCCCACCCCAACTCTCCTTTACCAAAGGGACAATTACTTCGAAGCCAGATGTTCCAGTCTGGCTTAACAACTGCGAAAGGTGGAAAGTTCTGTAATTTAAAAAAAAAATGAAATTTTTAAAAAGAATCAAAGACTGGGAGAGTTTGTGGCTTTTGTCTTCTTCTCTAGCTGGTGGGAGAAACCACCAAGGAGGGGAAAAAATGCTGTGGACTCCACGTGACATTTTTTCAGACCGCCTGCTTGACCAGCGCGTTCCTAGGAGATCTAGCTGATATCCACAGTCAAGGACGATTGACTTGCTTGGCCAAAGAAAGGTGAACTAGAAGCATTTATCAACTATGTAAAAACCAATTAGCTCTAAGTGTTGCCTGGGACTCTGTTTTTATTTGTTTCTTTGTTTTTGAATCTAGGTTGATTAGAGCACACCAGAGCCTAGTTCATGTTGTATTAAATCCTTCTTAGCTACTGAAGCCTACTCACGTCTCCAGCTCATAAAATGCAAGTAACTTCGGTGCTGTCGCTGTTAAACTTCCACACCTGTATTGTGTATTGCGCCCAGGAACCACTCAAAACCCACTGAAACTTGGAAAATTTAAATACTTGTTTAAAATAGGTTTAAAAGTTGTCTTCCAAGTTTTCAGCCCTCTGCTGAACAGTGTAGAAGACAAAAGGAAGTGAGACCAAACTGGAGCCCTTGTAGGTCCCCCCCACCCCCAGATGGCGCTGTCCAGGCTGCTGTTTGTTTCTGTCAAGACACAAACTAGAGTTACTTGAGGAGAAGGATTGCTGGCCTGTAGGCAAGTCCGTGGGGTATTGCTTGGTTAATGAATGCCGTGGTTGCTGCCACCTTTGGGCAGATAGCACTGGAATACATAAGAAAACAAGGAACTGGGCGGTGGTGGACACCTTTAATCCCAGCACTTGGGAGGCAGAGGCTGGAGGATCTCGGTGAGTTCAAGGACAGCCTGACAGGATAGTCAGGACTGTTACACAGAGAAACGCTGTCTGGAGGGACCCATGGGAAGCAAGCCAGTAAGCAATGTTCCTCCATGTCTTCTGCTTTTGTTCCCACCTCCAGGCTCCTGCCCTAGCTTCCTTTGATGGTGGACTGTGATGTGGAAGAGCTAAGCCCTATCCTCCCCAGGCTGCTTTTTGCCATGGTAGTTTTATCACAGGAGTAGACAGGCATATATTCCTTAGGGGGTAAGAATCAAAGCAGCCAGTAGCTAGCATATAATCAAGCTGTACACACTGTTTGGTTAAAAGTGAGACCCCAGCCCTCTAACACCCCTATATCCAAAGAGTCTGGAATGTAAATATTGAGTTGGAAGTGTCACCCCAGACCCTGGCCTGGGAATTGCCAAGCACTTGGACTCCAATTCCCAGCCTGCCAAGCGCTTGGACTCCAACTCCCAGCCTGCCAAGTGCTGCCCCCGCCCTGGGGAGGATCAGGACCACTCCCACAGGGTATTAGGCTCACACTGGAAAAAGGAACACATGGTTTTGGGTTTTGCATGTGCTCTCCCTCTGTCATTCCATCCCACCCCATGCTCCTGGCCACCCAAGAGTGCTGCATTTATTAAATGCGGGCATTTTTTATTTGGTCTAATCTGGTTTGATTGGAGTTATTTGTATCAGCAAAGAGGCCCGTCTTAAGATTTTACTTAACACTCACAAGACTGACACTAAAATTAAAAAGCAGAATTATTTTAACAGTGGAAAGTTGATTTTCTTCCATTGAATGGATGCAGGTTGGACGTGCTGGCTGTTGGAGAATACTGCGGAAGACCCTGCTGTCTTCAGGTCTACCTCTCTCCCTGATAAGTCCCCAGAGCACGGTCCATTTCCCCTTACACTCCATCTTTCTTAAGCAGACCTCTTTACCCTTCTGGTGACGTCCTCCCACCGTCTGTTGGATCAGGCTGCAGGAAGAAATTGGTTCTCACAACTTTATCTAATGGATCTTCAGTCTACAGCTGCATGGCTGCCACACCCCTGGAAGCTCACCTGAGGAACTTAGGCCCTTTTCTCCATGACCCTTCTTCCTGGATTTCCCAAAGGCAATAGTTTACTCATTCTGCTGATTAAGGTAAAAATAAAACAGTGCTGTTTCCCAAGTGGCCCATTGGCCACGATGGGCGGTGGATACCAGGCAGGGAATACCTCAGTAAAGATGGCAGGACTTGGCCACCTAACCTGGCCATCAGTTAAGATGGTGATAAGGTCACCTGACCTCAGTCAAAATGGCAGCGGTCACATGTTGTATGGAAAAGCCATGTTTTTTGAGCTGAGGGAGTTTTAAACATAATAACAAGAGAGACCTAGAGGTGTGATCTGCCCTGTCACTGAGCTGCCTTGCCACAAGCTGTGGTGGGGAACAAAGGCTGGAATTAGAAACAACTGCCTCCTGGATCCAACCAACCTTGTTGGCAGCGGTAGTGGTGGCAGGGACAGTTTGAGGAAAAGTGGAGCCTGTGGGACAATGGCGGAGCATTTACAGGCGGGTGACTGATAGTTTGAGGGTTTATACCGTAGCCGATAACGTGAAAACCCGCCAAAACACCACAGGGCCTATGGGAGTACTCAGGGGCAATACTGCAAAGGCTATGGAAGAAAGACGTCTCTTCTCTCCAGGCAGGGTGGAAGCCAGCATGTGTTGTGCTAGCATGGGAGGACTGACCCTGGGTCGTCTGATCATGTTTTTAGCTATGGAAAGCAACCAGAGATGAATGCCAGCGAAGGGCTCAACCATAGCCTTGAAGACTGTGGTTGGCTGACTGGAAGGGGAAAACTCACCACCAAAGCCACTGGTGTGTGTAGAGGTTGGTGTTAGGCAGATAGAAAGCAGAGCTGTTGTAAAGAAATCATTACAACCTGGTTCCGGAGCCCAGGGTTCCAAGTTTCCTCAGCCAACCCACCCGTAGGCAGGAAGAAATATGGAGAGAGCCTGGCTGAGTAACAAGCACCAATGTATACACACTTCTTAGAGGGACAAGTGGCGTTCAGCCACCCGAGATTGGGCAAAAACATGTCAGATATACCCCTCTCAATTCCCTGGTCCTAATTTTTTCCCCCTAAACTTAACTTTGTCCTCTGTTCTGCCAGTACCTTAAACAGGTGTAAGAGACACCAGACATTTCCATACCACAAATGCCAGACAGGAACAGAGAGACCAGCTACTCCAGGATGTGACCAAGACCCAGCTTTCTCAGGTTCCCCCCAAGACGATGGCCACAAATAAGCAGGAAGCAGTCTTGAGAATCTGCCACCCCAATTCTTTTAACCTATTGTGATTAACTTTCTACCTTTTTGTTATAAAAAAAGAGATGGGAATGTTATGGTCTGTCCTGTCCCTTTAAGAGACACTCCCCGCCCACTCCCCCCATCTGCTGAGGCAGGCTGATCTTCAGCTTCCACTTCTAGCCTGAGTGTCTCCCTTTCCATCTCTCTCCCAAAGAGGCAGCTTCTGCCTCTCTCCCTTCTCCCCTTCCCCACCTGTGTGTTTCTCTTTCTTCCCCGCTCTTCTCCCTTCTCCCCTTCCCCCTTTTCCCTCCATAACCCACTAAATAAAACCCACTTTCTCTGCATGGAGTGCCTATTCTTCTAAGTTTCTCACCCCGCGAGACTGTGGTTCCTCATGAGACCAATAGACCGCCAACCAGCTCTCACCTGACGCATGGCTTCCTGCCTAGGACCTGCTGGCCTTCACGGCCCATGGGGGAACTGCAGTGTTTTGGTTTTTTTTTTCCATAACAGGAGGGTTAGCTGCCATTAGGAGAAGGAGAGAGGGGAAACAGGCAGTGGGAAAAGGCAGCTCTCTAGGTATTTGTAAAAAAGAGGAGAAAAAGCCAGAGATAATGGCCTAGAAGAACTTGTACCCTAAAGGGAAGACCTCTTTCTAGCAGGGAGAGGCATGCCATTTGGAGGGAAGATGATGGCACAGACGAGGCTCTATGCAGGCCTGGGAAGCTAGTGCCTTGTTGGCTCTGAAAACCAGAGAGTGAGAAGGAAGAACAGAGGAAGGAGGCAACTGGACTTTAGGCTCTACCAGTTTTCCTGTAAGAATTCTTCCTGCCTAGAGCTGGTAACACAGCCGGAGAAGCTGGTGGGAGTGAGACCCTGAGGCTAGGCATTCTTTCTGCGCAATAAAAGGCAGTATCAACAGCCCCGGAGAGGGAAGAGGTGGTGTGAGTGGGCCAACGGGAGGGCTGAGGGCTCGGGAAGAGGGTGCCTTTAGGAATTCATGAAAGGTTACCTGGGAGTCATACATCTCAGGCTCAGGCTAGACCCAGCTTCAGGGGGTTTTCTGGAGAAATGGATTGGAAAAGAAAATAGTCACCATCTTATGATCCCTGCGGAGGGACGGCTGAAGTGATGAGTCAGAATTTCAGAAAATAGAGCCAAGCTGATGATCCAGAGAGATGAAGGCTCCACTGGGCTGGCTGATGACAAGAAAGGCTGAGGTGGGATAGTGAAGACTAAGGTGAAGTGGTGCTGTGATCCATGTCTGCAGATTCAAGCAAGTTTAACTGGAAAACATTTAAAGAACACAATTTTGTCTGTGCTGAATATGTGGAGACATTTCTCATGCCCTTCCCTAGGCGATATAGGACAATTCTTGCATTGCTAGAAATTTAGAGGTAGTTTAAAGTATTCAGGTGACTATACTATACCAGTTTATGTCGGGTATTTGAGCATCTGCAGATCTTGGCATTCTTCAGGGTTCCTGGAACCAGCGTCCCTAGGATTTTAAGGGATGGCTATATGTGTCCTGTTTTCTCTACCAGCTCATGAATTCAGAGAGTCTAGGGACTGATATAAACCATGTGCCCCTCAGAACTCATTGCGTGACAAAGGCTCTGGGCTTGGGCCTTTGCTTTTATTATACATGTCATCATAATGTATTAGAAGATGCTTGGATCATGTGAACTCTTTCTAGTACCAATCACATGAAGAAATGCATTCATTCTGCGTGATTATTTATTGTATCAATCTTAGGAGAACTCAAGCGGGGGGGGGGAGATTTTCTCATCCAAATATTCCTAAAACTACTTCATTCTTGCCTTCTTTTTTTTCTAGGTTTTAACCAAGTAAGTATTTAATTTTAATTGGTTATAATTAGCATAAAATAAATTGTCATTCGACTTGCCAAATCACTGCCTTTTGGAAGGAAACGAAGAATGAGATAAATATTTTCTTTGTTCCTTTGTATTTTCTCTTCTTTGCTGTCATCTTCTCCTTTTTTCCCTTCTTTCTCTCTGCCAATGCCTTTCCCAGCTTCTTTTTCCTCCAGTGCTGGGGACCCAGCTCAGGGCTTTGTGTATGCAGAGCTGGTGTTACCACTGAGATTCAGCCCCAGGCTTCTTTGTCACTTTCCGGGAGTTCCATAATTCATAGGTCTGTCATCTTAAGTTGTCCTCCTGTTGTTGGACATATGGAGCTTTACTTTGTCAGCATTCGAAGGTATGTGGTAGTGAACTTTGGCATAGAATTAAAAAATTATTCTCTAAAGATAAATTTCTAAAGTAAGAAAAGGGCTTAAAATTCAAACGCTTAAATATATGGGCAGTAAGAGTCTTTCAAACTGTCACATGATGCATTTATTTTGTTACTTAAGCAAAATTTTGTTCTAAAAATCTATTTTTAACCAAGGATTATATTTGCTCTATGTTAATAAGCTGTCAGACACTGGGAGAGTCCCCTGATGTTGGGGAAAGAATGCTGGCCTGGCATGAAGGAAGTCCAGTTTACTCTAAAGTAAGGAACTAGCTCTGTGACTGTAGTCAAGTTGCTTAATTTTTTTCT
This sequence comes from Microtus pennsylvanicus, assembly GCF_037038515.1. Classification (NCBI taxonomy): domain Eukaryota; kingdom Metazoa; phylum Chordata; class Mammalia; order Rodentia; family Cricetidae; genus Microtus; species Microtus pennsylvanicus. The sequence goes on along the minus strand of NC_134592.1, from coordinate 41,653,297 downwards.
AGCCTTACAATTGTTTACCTGTATGAATGTGTTTATCATAATGATAGTTAATATCTCCTTCCATGGGATGAATTCTGTTCCTACTCATCTGTGCTGGCTAGTTTTATGTCAACTTGATACAAGCTAAAGTCATCTGAGAGGAGGGAACCTCAATTGGGAAAATGGCTCCATAAGATCAGGCAAGCCTGTAAGGCATTTTTTTAGTTAGTGATTGATGTGGGTGGGTGCCCATTGTCGGTGGTGCCATCCCTAGGCTGGAAGTCCTGGAGTCTGTGAGGATACAGGTTGAGCAAACCATTAAGCAGCACCCCTCCATGGCCTCTGTATTAGCTCCTGCCTCCAGGTTCCTACCCTCACCGCTTTTTTTTAAAGATTTATTTATTTATTATATATACAACATTCTGCCTCCATGTATGCCCACATGCCAGAGGAGGGTGCCAGATCTCAGTACAGATGGTTGTGAGCCACCATGTGGTTGCTGGGAATTGAACTCAGGACCTCTGGAAGAGGAGCCAGTGCTCTTAACCGCTGAGCCATCTCTCCAGCCCACCCTCACCGCTTTTGATGATGAACTGTTATAGGTGACTGTGAGCCAAATAAACCTTTCCTACCCAGGTTGCTTTTGGTCACAGTGTTTCATCCCCAGCAACAGTAACCCTAAGATGTCTTCTTAAAGGAGTTTCGTGGCAATCACTCGTTGAATGAGAAGGTACCAGTTATTGTTTTCTGTGGGTCAGACACCCTTTAATGATTTCATCTACTTCAGAGCACCAACCAACCAGGTGAGGTCAGTTTTGTCATTCCCGATGAATGGATGCAGAGCCAGGATTCTGACTAATGGGATAGAGATGGCCCGAGTTCTCACAGTAGTAAGCAAAAGATGAAGGGTTCAAAGGTCAACTTAATTCTAGGGTCCTGCATTTCAACCACAACACTAAAATTCCTTGACTTAATTTCTCCTAAAGGAACTCAGAAGACTCCAACTTTGAACCAGTTTGCAGTATTGCAGGTAAGTTTTTAAACCCCAGAGATAATAGTCATTTCATTCACTGAAGCAAGGAGTTCCAGAACATCTGAGCTGCCTTTGTTTTTGTTTTTGCAAAGCCTTTGTTTTCAAGCCAACTTTCACATATCTGTTTCTCTTGCTAAAGTAAAAATAACTTCACTTGTCTGGCTCTCCGAAGGTATTGCATGTATTTTATTTAATTCATGACTATTTATGTTACAGTAATGGAGTCTGGGGTTTTAATTGGTGTTCCCTTATATCGGTTTATACTGCTTAAGATTGTTGCCTATTACTCTGCCCGTGGGGCAGCTTTTATTGAAAAGGAATCAAATTAAATTGCCTCATAAAATTACAGCATGTGTTCAGAAAAGTTTCTAAAATTCCATGTGTCTGGACTTCAATTTTCATTAAAAATTGTGCTCAGGAGCCTTCCTTTTTCAAATGTTATGGGGTGGTACCCCCTGGTGGAAGTTCTCCACAAACTTTAGTTAGCCAGCACTGAAGCAAAGGAGGTTCAAAACACAGGCACAACTTCTTTCCCCTTGGGGCGGTTCTTTGTCAAGGGATTTACTGAAAAACAGTGGAGGTCAAATGGTGAACTGTGAGTATGATAAGATGAAAAATGGGACCCAGACAGGTACCATCAGAAGGTCATAAATGACAGAGGTTTTGGGTATGGAATGGTTAGGTTAAAAGACGTCAGATTAACCTGGGAAGATGGGGCTGGTCCCCAGCAGTGTAGAGAATTTGCCTGTGGGGTTAGTACTTGGCAGGAGAGACTCCACATAAGGGAGAGGCAAGTTGGGAGACAGCATTGAGACCAGAACTATGTCTGGAAAGAGGAAACAGAATTGAATCAAAACTGAAACAGGCTGTCCCAGGTCTCAGGTAAGAGGACTCAGCACTAAGGGTGAGGACTGGAAACTGGAAGGGGACACGAAGACAGAACTGCATTTAGAGAACCAGTCTGTGGAAAGAGGCTGTTCCTTTGGCCATGCTTTCCCTGACAGAGGGAAACGTATTAGCTTAGGGAAGTCATCACCTCCATGATGACAAACTGATTCTTTAACTCAGTGACAGTACCTACTGGAAAGTTTAGGACGTCCTTACAAATGTATCAGGAATAAAAAAATTTAAAAAGTTTTCACCTGGTGGTGGTACACATCTTTAATCCCAGCACTCAGGAGGCAGAGGCAGGCAGATGCCTGTGAGTTCAAGGCCAGCCTGGTCTACAGAGTGAGTTCCAGGACAGCCAAGAAAAACAGAGAAACCTTGTCTCAAAAAAGAAACAAACAGACAAACAACCTACAAATAAATACACAGCAAATGTTTTGTGGGACATTTATTCTTTCAAATATGTTTTAGTTATTTAATGTTTAAAAGATATTGTTGAAAATGGTGCATAACTGGATGTTGACATGTAGAATGCAAATAGATTCATATCTATCCTCATGCACAAAACTCAATCCAGCCACACTGAACCTCATAGAAGAGAGAGTGGGAAGTAGCCTTGAACACATGGGCACAGGAGACCACTCCCTTAATATAACCCCAGCAGCACAGACACTGAGAGAAACAGTTAATAAATGGGACCTCCTGAAACTGAGAAGCTTCTGTAGGACAAAGATGCAATCAATAAGGCAAAACAACAGCCACCTGACTGGGAAAAGGTCTTCACCAAACCTATATCTGACAGAGGACTGGTTTCCAAAATCTGTGAGGAACTCAAGAAACTAGATCTCAAAGTACCAAAAATCCAATTAAAAAAAAAAGGGGATACAGATCTAAACAGAGAATTCTCAACAGAAGAATCTCAAATGGTCAAAAGACAATTAAGGAATTGCTCAACATCCTTAGCCTTCAGGGAAAAAAATGCAAATCAAGATGACTCTGAGATACCACCTTACACCAGTTAGAATGACTAAGATCAAAAACACCAATGATAGCTTATGCTGGAGAGGATGTGGAGTAAGGGGAACACTCCTCCATTGCTGGTGGGAGTGCAAACTTGTACAGCCACTTTGGAAATCGATATGACAGTTTGTCAGAAAATTGGGAATCAATCTATTTCAAGACCCCGCAATACCACTCTTGGGTATATACCCAAAGGATGCACACTCATACCACAAGATAACTTGCTCAACTATGTTCATAGCAGCATTATTCACAATAGCCAGAACCCGGAAACAACCTAGATGCCCCTCAACCAAAGAATAGATAAAGACAATGTGGTACATTTACACAATGGAGTGCTACTCAGTGGTGAAAAACAATGACATTTTAAAATTTGCAGGCAAATGGATGAAACTAGAAAAACATCCTGAGTGAGGTAATCGAGACTCAGAAAGGCAAACATGGTATGGACTCACTCATAAGTGGATATTAGACGTAAAGCAAAGGATAACCAGTCTATAGTCCATGACCCCAGAGAAGCTAGGTAACAAGGAGAACCCTAAAAGAGACATACATGGATCCCCCATGGGAATGGGAAATAGACAAGAACTACTAAGAAAATTGGAAGCATGGGGGGGGGAGGGTAGTAGGAGAGGGAGAGAGGAAAAGGGAAGTGGGGAGGAGAACATGAGGGAATGGAATGACTAAGATGGGAGAAGGACAGAGAGGGAGAACAAGGAAAGAGATACTTTGATTGAGGGAGCCATTATGGGGCTAGCAAGAAATTTGGCATTTAGGGAAATTGCCAGGAATCCACAAAGATGACCCCAGCTAAGACCCTAAGCAATAGTGGAGAAGGTACCTGAACTGGCCTTCCCCTGTAATCAGACTTATGACTACCTTAATTGCCATCATAGAAACTTCATCCAGTAACTGATGGAAACAGATGCCGAGATTCACAGGTAAGCACTGAGCTGAGCTCCCAGAGTCCAGTCAAAGAGAGGAAGGATCAATAATATGAGCAAAGGGGTCAAGACCATGATGGGAAAATGCACAGAAACAGCTGGCCTGAGCTAGTGGGAGCTCACTGACTCTGGAGAGTGAGGGAACCTGCATAGGTCCAAACTAGGCCCTCTGAATGTGGGTGACAGTTGTGTAGCTGGGGCAGTCGGTGGGGCCACTGGTAGTGGGACCAGGATTTATCTCCAGTGCTTGAACTGGCTTTTTGGAGCCCATTCTATTTGAAGGAATACTTTGCTCAGACTATATATAAGGGGGAGGGCCTTGATCCTGCCTCAAAGTGATGTGTCAGACTTTGTTGATGCCCCATGGGAAGTCTTACCCTCTCTGAGGATTGGATGGGGGGTGGGGTAGGTAGAAGGTGGGGGGACCCAGAGGAGGGGAGAAAGAGGGAATTGAGATTGGTATGTAAAATGAGAAAAGATTGTTTAAAAAAATAAAAAAAGAAGTAACCAAACCCCCCCAAAAAAAGAAAGAAAAGAAAAGAAAGAAAGAAAGGAAGGAAGGAAGGAAGGAAGGAAGGAAGGAAGGAAGAAAGAGGAGGTATTTGGGATTGTGGCTATACTTGATATTACTTAAAATTTAAAATAACACCTTGATGGAGGTGGGTCTTGTATCTTATCTGTTGCTTTCATTGGTTAACTAATAAAGAAAACTGCTTGGCCCTAATAGGACAGAAAATTAGGTAGGCGGAGTAGACAGAACAGAATTCTGGGAGAAAGAAGCCAAGTCAGTGAGTCGCCATGATTCTCCCACTCCAGACAGACACAGGTTAAGATCTTTCCTGGTAAGCCAGCTTGTGGTGCTACACAGAATATTAGAAATGGGTTAGATCAATATGTAAGAGCTAGCCAATAAGAGGCTGGAACTAATGGGCCAAGCAGTGTTTAAAAAAATACAGTTTCTGTGTAATTATTTCGGGTAAAGCTAGCCTTGCGGGCGGCCGGGTGCCAGGAACGTAGCCCGCCGCTCCTATCACAACAACACCTGATATTATTATGATGTTTGTTCAATCCAGCAGTATATATCTTCTTCAATAATTTGTCTTTCAGTAAAACCTGTCTTCTCTATGTGGGTTAGTTATTTATAGTTCTTTGTTGGAGGAGCCTGCTTGTTGGTTCACTCAGCCCCAAAATAATCACAGAAACCATATTATTTAAAGCACTGCTTGGCCCATTAGCTCTAGCTTTTTATTGGATAGCTCTTACATATTAATTTAACCCATTTTTATTAATCTGTATATCGCCATGTGGCTGTGACTAACTGGCTAAAGTTCTGGTGTCTGTCTCTAGCGGGGCTACATGACTTCTCTCAAACTCCACCTCCATTTTCCAAGCATTCCGTTTAGTTTTCCCCACCTATCTCTGTTTCTCTATAGCTCTGCTATAGGCCCAAAGCAGTTCCTTTATTAACCAATGATATTCATAGCATACAGAGGATAATCCCACATCACCTCCCCTTTTCTATTTAAATAAAAAGGAAGATTTTAACTTTAACATAGAAAAATTACATATGACAAAACAGGTATCAAGTAATAATTACAGTTATAATATTTATATCTACATTATCTTTTATCATAACTAAGGAAAACTATAACTATAAATTCTTTAACTCCATCAAAGACTCCAGAAGGATATAATATTACTTAAGAAAACAGAAAATGCATTGTAAGCTACTTCCAGAACTCTAGAATTGACAGAGACATCTTGCTGCCTGCATAGTCACCCACAGTTCATCTGTACCATTGGGGCATCCAGTCTTTAGCCCACAGGCCCATGGTATTGAGCAGACTAGAAGTCATTTCTTTGTGGGCCTTGCATGTTTAGTTCATACAACATAACATCAAGCGGTCCAGGTAAGAACAGTTTCTTGCCCAAATGGCTAACAAACTCCATGAGAATTAATTCCTGTCCCTCTCTGCAGCTAGACCCTCAGCACTCTGACTCCCTGTCTTTGTACATGGATTGAGCTGGTAGATCCTCTTTTATGAAAAAATAGAAAATTGTTTACTATTACTCAGTAGTGTTTCAAAATGATTGCTGGTGCCTTTAAGTGGTTCAATGAAGCAACATAACAAATACTTCAGGGCCCAAGGATGAAAGCAGAGGGCGTCTGGTGTTTAGAGCAAGATGAGCTGAATGTGGAGAGGCCTTTCTGGTGGGAGCCTGCTGTGAAGGGAGCCTGCTTCAGCTTGGAGGAAAAGGGAAGGTGCAACGCTGTGTTCACAAGAGAAAACACTAGCGCTGAAGAATGGAAATCTCTGCTACAATCATCAGGAGAAACATTGCGGTCCTTTCTGAACGGATGTGATAGAGGTATTTTTTTAAAAAAATAACCACCTAAACATCCTCCTGCACTATAGGACTTACAGCCATTATTGTAGCGATTGCCATGGTAGCAAACCAGAGAGAAAAGGGACGGTGTGTGGAACAAAGCCATTCCATGCAGGTCCCATGATCCAGTCTTGCAGCCTCTCTGGGTCTTGGTCCTCATGTCTGTGGCAAGGGTTAGATGATTCTGCAGCTTTCTTCTCAAAGCTTTTAAGGAAGATTTATCTATTTTTATTTTATGTGCATGGGTGTTTCCCTTGCATGTCTGAATGCTTCACATACATCCCTGGTGCCCATGAAGGCTGGAAAAGAGCCTTGGATCCCCTGGGACTGGAGTTAGAGTCAGTTGTGAGCCATCATATGGATGCTAGAAACCAACCCTGTGTCTCTGTGAGAGCAACAAGTGCTCTTCACTGCTGAGATCCCTTTCCAAGCCCCACTTTTAAGATTTTAAGCACTGTAGAGTAGCCCTGAGTCCAAGATTAAGCATCTGATAGGCTTCTGGGCACAGTGCTGCTGTGAGGTCGGCTAGATCTTCTGCATGTGTTTAATAAGCAAGCCAGCCAGGGAGCTATTGACAAGTTCTTATTAAGCCTGAGTTACCCAACAAGGGCATATGGTGGACAGAAGGTCTGGGCATGGCTGGTCTGGTTCTTCATGAAGAATAATTTGGTATTTGTTCTAACAAAGTAAGATACCATGAACAGCCTCAATGATTTTACTCTGCAAAAATTTTAAGTCTTTTATATAACCAATTTGCCTATTTAACCCATAAACGAATCTCAGTAAAGCCACCCATAGAATAAGACTGTACCTAAGGGGTGTGTGTGTGTCTTTGTGAGTGTGTGTATATGTGTGTGTATTCATGTGTACTGTATCTGTGTGTGTGTGTTAAGAAGCTGATGATTAGATTTAGAACTCCTGGCCTTGCTTTGTGAAAATAAACCAGAGAAGACTGATCTCTGCATTTCTTGTAATTGGAATTAGTATCATATTTGCTAATCTGCTATTTTGGACCATGAAGTATGGCTCTATTGCATGCATGATTATTTAAGCCATTGGGGCTGGGAAATCTATACTGAGCTTGTGTATTGTCTTAGTTTGAGTTTGTGTTGCTGTGAAGAGACACCACGACCACGCAACTCTTATCAATGAAAAGATTTCATTGGAGTGGCTCGCTTACAGTCTCAGAGGTTCAGTCCATTATTATCGCGGTAGGGAGCATGGCCGTGTGCAGGCAGATGTGCTGGAGAAGTGGCTGAGAGTCCTACATCTGGCAGACAATAGGAAGGACACTGGGTGGTATCCTGAGCATAAGAAACCTCAAAGCCCACCCCCACAGTGACACACTTCCTCTAACCAGGCAATACCGCTCCAACAAAGCCATATCTTCTAATAGTGACATTCCCTGAGATGACTGGGGCCAATTCAAGCTACCAACTATATCTTGGCCTGTAACTGATTTCCATGCCCAGAATCAAAGATCATGGAAAGCCTGATTTAAAAATGTAAGCATCTCTAGCATTTTTTTTCTCAGCAGCTTGTTGCACAAGGATGACGAAGGATAGTGAGTGGTAGGATAGCCGTGCCTGGAGGCCAGCCTCATGTAGAACATTGGCCCTAGAGTCCCGGAACTAACATGTTATGGGGAAAACTGCATGCATTGAGATGGGCCAGATAGTAGGAAAAACAGGGTAGGCAAAACTGTCCAATCAAGAAGGAGGAATTTCTCATTAAAAGCACAAACACCAAGATAAATGCCTTCCCTGTCTGTCCACGAAGCCATAGATGTCCCAGGCACTGTGTCGAAAGGGGTGCGTATGTCTGTGGAACTGGTAGAGCTGTAACTCAGGCGCCAGAGTGGAGGGTGTGAAGGAATACAATACAAGGTAACGCTCCTGACCTCCCAGATGGCGATGGGGGGGCACACATAGACACATTCCACATACGCACCCTAAGTAAATAATAAAGGGTCAGATTAGGACAAACCCAATGCCTGATTGGCAGTCACTACAGTTTCCCACTTTGTAGAGGCCTGTCATTTGTTGCCCCTACCAGAAGTGTGAGTATCACGTGACCCTCTGCACCCCATCCTAAACGACCATGAGAGGAACAGCACACCAGAGCCTAAGAGCTGGGCAGGCTTGAAAACAAACACAACAGGAACAAAACACAGGCTTGTGAAAGGCTGGTCCTTGGACGCCCCCTCCCACCCACTTCGGAAGTGGAGGAAAGTCCTTTCCTCCCAGTTGCTCTCCTGTTAGTCCCCACCTCTGGCTAGTCTTGGTATTTCATCCTGATGTTAGGGCAGCAGAGCGCCCTCTGCTGGCACGGAGAAACAGGTACCACTAGCCAAAGGGGCCAAACAAACCCCAGTTTCCCAAACACCTGAAGGTAAAGAACAAAGACAAATGTAACCGTATTAGTGAGCTTGCTAAGATCATAGCTCTCTCTCAGAAGGGACCTGTGGGTTATTATAAATCTTTTTCAAGTTTCTTTTGCATCAGTTTTCAAAATGCACAGAAAGCAGTACAGAAAGTACTCAGAAATCTCGTTCTCTGGCCCGCGGAACAGCCATGTCTGCTAGTTAGCTGTGAGGAGGCGTCTGTCTCCGGCACAGCAGCCTCCCTCCGAACTGTGCTTCACTCCTGGGACAGACTTACCAAGACAGCCCTGCCATGGAAGCTGCCTGTTAGCAGAGAGAAAGAGCTTCTTCCTTGGAGGAAATGCTATCTTAACATTTCCACGGTCCCGGGAGGTCTTCCCCAGGTCTGTTTCCTTATACTGTCCTACTGAAAGGCTGTATCTTGGTCACATTCTTATGCAGTGTTTGCTTGTATACAAACATAGAAAAAGGCTTGCAAAGAAATGTGTCAAACACGTCAGCTTTTATCTCTATGTGATGAGGCTACCAGCAATTTCTCCATTTAATATCCATATGTAAGCTCTCAGAAATAACTCAATGGATGTGAATTCTTTTCAGGAACAGAAGATATAAGAAAAATTTTAAAGAGATTTTTAAGAATTTTTAAGAAAAATTCACAAGAGATGGAAGTTCGTCTCTGGCATGTCCTTAGAGACCTCTCCTGTTTGACAGTGGCTCTCACCCCCCCCCCCCCCCCCCCCGTACGGAGCTCCTGAAGGAGATTTTGAAAACCTCCCTGTACTAGCATTCTATATAAGCATGAAGACCAGTTTGGATTCCCAGAACTCAGATAAAGTTGGGTGAGGTAGCACATGCCTCCCAAGAGATGGGGGATAGGGATAGGATTCTTGGCGGTCCCTGACCTGATAGCTGCTCTATGCGGTAGTGAACATGAGACCCAGCCTCAAACAAGGTGGCAGGTGAGAGCTAGCATCTAAAGCTGTCTTCTGACTTCCGCATACATGCTACAGCACACACGCGCACATGTGCATACAGATACACTTCACACAAACATCGTGCACGCGCATTGAAACAATACATGGATGAAAAAATACATATAGCCACAGTGGTAGTGACAGTTACTTCTTGCTCAGCTAGAGGACAAAGCTGATTAATCATGATGAAGCTCAGCTTCTGTGCTCCCTTCCCTCTGATACATTTGATATGTATCCCAGGCTAGCCCTAAACTCACTAAGCTAATCTTGAACTTCCGCTCCTCCTGCCTCTGCGACCTGAGCTCTGGGATTACAGGTGTGCACTCTTCTCTGGGTTGTGTTGTGCTGAGGCTCAACCCAAGGGTAACCATGCATATATTCATGCATGTATCTCCTGTCTGAACTACAACTCTAGCTCACTGAGGGACCTCAGGAGACTTGAGCTTGAGGAGGAAAACCTCTGTTTCAGCAAGACGGTGTGTGTGCATTCGTTGCTTTTCTTGTGCACGCCATCAGGTAGCAGAGAGGGAGCAGCTCAAGGGAGGGAAAGTTCATTCTGACCACGGTTTGAAGGAAAGCTGTATGAAGGGACGATGTGGCAGCAGGACCCCAAGGTGGCTGGTTGTGTAGTGTCTGCAGTCAGGATGCGAAGAGAAGATCAACAGCTCAGCTTCTAGCGGTTCACAGCGGTTCACAGCGGTTCACAGCCTCCCCAACAAGTCACCGGCTGAAGATCGCGTAAGTATTCAAACACATTTCGCACTCAACCACAGCAGTTCAGCCGCGGGAAAATCCAACTTGTGAGCATGTCAGCCTCCACAGCAGACAGCCACAGTCCTAAACCTTATCCTCCATCCTTCCACTCTACACTGCTCCCCACTTCCATATGCAACGCGTTCCAGACCCAAAAGAAGCACAGAAAGCAGTGGTTTAACATGGCTGTCACTATAGCTGACGCTTTGTGAAAATCGTCGTTTCTCACACTCAATGGCCAAATGATGAAACCCTCAATAAATAACCTAATTCTTCGCTGTTCCCTCTCCTTTTCTTTCCTAACTGCCCCTCCTTTTCTTCTTCTCTTCTTTTTACTATTGTCTTAATTTTTTAAAAACTTTCCTAGCATGGAAACCCCTTTACAAGTCTGGGTGGCCTAGAAGTTAGCTTAAGATATATTTTCAGTTTTGCACAAGCAATCTGCTAATCAGCACATGATCTGCAGTCTTCAGATACAGTCGAGAATAAACAACCAATGGACTTGTCAGTTTTACACATCATATTTTAGGGGATTTTTATTGTTCAATATACCTTATACCATGGAAGAGAGTCAAATGACATAGTGAATTTTTAAAAGATTCTTTAGGATTAATTAAACATCAATGATTTTATTACTTCTTTTGGATAACTTCATACATGTATACAATGCATTCTGGCTAGCCTCTGCCCCATTTACTCTTCTTTGCATCCCTCCCAGAGCAGTATAGTTTAAAATCAGCCATTAATTTATATAAAGTCTGAATTAAACTGTGTCAGAAGGGCAGAGATAAAGTTTTGAGGAAGCCACCGGGCTGGGAGGCAAAGTTTAGGGTTTCGTTCTCGGGGGAGCAAAGTTGGCTGCTCCTCAGGTCAGATCCACGAAGATCATGAGTAGCGATGCCCCTGACACTCTTTGTGTCCCTGTAACTTCTCTCACTTGTGCCCCGCAGTTAAGTGGCGTGTGTGAGCAATGGAAAATTCCTTTGACCCCAGGGCTGAGCCATGGAGGGTCATGCCAAAGGCTGCCACTTTCCAAAATAGGGCCAGCAGAGGTAAGCCTCATTAAATCACACCATCATCCCCCTAGTCTCAAGGGGCTTCCAGGTCTGTGGTGGCAGTAACTATGGTCTGTGCAGAAGATGGGCCCCATTTTAATTTTGCAAAAACCAAGATAAAGCTTCCTATGGAACTCTTTAACTCAGTCACACTTTAGGAAAGAAAGGAGCCTAGTTGAACATATTCTTTTATTGGAGGTATTGAGGATGGTTTTGTGATTTTTTAAAAAGCGTATAAATGAGACTGGGCAGGAAATACTTCAGCTTAAAATGTGGCGTAGAGTTACTATGTATGTGGAGGGCAATCTGTCACCCACATGACAGTAATTCTGGAAAAGGTACAATTATTATCTACAAAACCAGTTAACTGAACAGCTTTGAAACTTTATTAGATTTTCTTTAGTCCTAATTTTTTCCTTTCTCTGTATGACCATTAGATGGCGCTATGCATTCCCAAATGTGAAAAGCCCTGGAAATTCCAGACTGCACGGGAGTCGCTGACATTACTCTTAACATTTTCCTGCTATTGTCTCAATGAAGACACGAATGTTTCAGTTTCAATATAGAATTTCCAGGTTTTCATGGCATATTTATCAGAAACTCAGAACAATCCACAGTCTCACATGAGGTTTAAAAAAATTGCATAGAAAATGTCTTCTGTGAGACACTAGAATAATGCCTCTTCGAGCTGACTCCCTAATCTTGGGACCGCGTGCTGTGTCCCCTCCCCTTCTAAACCCTGTGCTGGTGACTTTTTACAAAGGTTGACAGCCTGCGTGGGTCTAGCTAAATCCTGCCTCCCCTGGTTCCTACCATCTGAAGCATCTACTTGCAAAGAGGCTACAAATCCATTTGCCAAGAATCTGAGGTGAAGTCTGAACTCTGGCAAAACTAAACTGCTTGGCTTGGCTAGAAATTGACCCCCAATTGCTCTCACCAGTAACCAGTTAATGGGAGATGTTGTAGTTTCCCCAGACTTCATCCCCTAGGTACCACTGCCTTACCATGCCGTAAGTCTCCTGGTCCCCCTCCATCTCCTGTCTCGTCTGCATTCACTCCAGGGTTCTGTACCAGACACATGGTTTCTCCCCCCCACAGTTCTCTGAACAGCCTCCTCTATAGCCGGGACTGTAAGCCCCGGTTGATGTTTCCCACTCTGTATATTCAGTCCACGTGTCCACTTTTTCCACTTGGAAGTCCCTGGGCATTCTGGACATTGAGTCATCTGAAATGAGACTCATGCCTAAGCCCCGGCTCATGCCTTTGGGGTGCCAGTGTTTTCCATGCAGCTGCCCTAGGCGGGGCCCTGAGAGGTAAGTCCCGCCCTCTACTCTTACCCCAGTATGAACACTGTTCCGGGTCTGCTTGTCTACAGCTCACCTGCTCGCCAGTTGTTGGCATTCGCTCTGTGCTATTCAGGTCATGGATTAGGTTACATGGATAATAACCGGCCAAACACCTGCTGGATTTGGAGCTCACAACTCACGATAGCCAGTGTGATCTTGGTATAACGCACATCTGGTGTGCGGTACCTGGCAGAAACCCCTGATGGCCTCTCGCCTCCTGAAGACAGATGTAAACTCCTTAAGTGTGAGGTCCTGGGCCAGCCCTACCTCTGGCCCCGTCTCCTCGGCCTCTGTACTCTGTTGCAGGACAAGCTTTGCAGTGCTTGCAAGCAGTGTTCTCTCTCCAGGCTCTGTACATGTCTCCTGGTTTCCGATGTCTACCTCTCCCCTTCCGGCTCCATTTCCTGTAGAAGAAGGGTCCTCCCATAACCACCTCTACTTAGGGTGGGTTCTCAGAAATCCTGGGACCCTCATCACACTGGGCCTCGCTGTTGTAGGCTGCTTAGTCTCCTAACTAGAAGAGGCACATCTATCCTGCTTGCCATGTCTCCACCAGCAGAACCCAGGGTTAAACCTGCAGTAGGCGCTCAATAAATACTTGTATGACAGAAGACCTGCCTACACCATCACCAGCCCACATAGTCTCCTCTCTACTCATTAAAAAATATTTATTATATTATATATTTGCAGTTCTGAGAACCTGAGGCCTTGCATCCACTAGCCAAGTGCACCACCACAGAGCTACATGCCCAGTCCTCTCCTGACTCTTACTGTCTCAGGTGATCCAGGGACCTGAGACCACATCTGTGGCACTCTCTAGACACCCAGTGGGAACATGCAGTCTCTGCGGACCCCTTAGCCTGTGCATCCTCTTCCACTGCACTCTGATGGCGTTCACAGAACAGTTTTCCTGTTTCTAAGAATCAGGCAGCAAATCGTGGTTAAGGCAGAAGTAAGTTTTCCCTTGATTCGAGGGTGTAAGCTTTGTGTTAGTTCTCTGGCCCAAACCTTCCATTTTAGTGCTTAAAAAATATCTTATTTAGAATCATAAGGGTTTGAAAACCTCAAACATTTACTTGGAAAAAAGAGCTACCCTCTCATTCGAGAGTGTCAAGGTCTGCGTTGAACGCATTTGCTGGACTTTCAGGCGAATACATTGGCCTCATTAAAAAAACCCAAGTCCATTTTTCTATGGTAAGCATAAAAGCTTCAACTTGCAAGCACATACTTTGTAAGCAATTTGCATGCCTCAATTCATTCTACGAGAGAGCCTCTTGTACTAGGTGCTATCAATTGTCATTCGCATTTCAGAGACAAGAAAATCACAAGGCAAAGAGCTTTATCAACTTACCCAGAGGCTATGGTCTCATTTATTAAAACCTGTAGGCCTGTTTCAACATGTTGCTTGCTACATGTGATGAAAAGGGAAGTCTGTGTATACAAACGTCTTAGCCTCCTCCCTGAGAGGAGCATCTTTGCCCAGAGCCCGGAAGGAAAATTGCAACCATTGCTGTCTCTCTCTCATCCTTGTGACAGTTTTCTTGAGGCAAGCAAAGCTTCTCTCCTCTTCACAAGCTGGCAGCCATCGTCATTGCTGTTGCTGCTCATGTATCATTAGCTGTTAAGGTGTGTGCGTATATGTTTATGTAAGATGTGTGTATGCATATGTACGTGTGCATGTATGTGCATATATGCACATATAAGCGCACTATATGCATGTATGTATTTATGCACGTGCATATAAATGTATGCATGTGCACGCACACATACATGCATGTGTGTGCATGTTATGTGTTTGCATGTGTATGTGTGTGCACACATGTATTTGTATGTATGTGTGCGTGTATGTATGTGTATATATGCTGAGAAAGAGAACAGCGAGGCAGAGTTTGCATCCTCTTGGTGACCCCATAAGGATTACACTGGATAAGTTTTACTGGGCTGTTGGAAATACTATTACTCTTTCAAATAGTCAAGATTTCACCCAATTTTTACCTGACTTCTATTTTGTCTGTTTCTGTTCTTCATTGTATCTGCTTATTTGACTTTTAATGACTGTTTCAATTGTCTTAGGGGTTATCGGTCTATTTAAACATCCTTAGCCATCAGCAAATGCAAATCAAAATCATACTGAGATTCCGTTTACACCTGCCGGTATGGCTAAGATCAAAAACACAAGCAACAGCTCATGCTGGAGAGGATGTGGAGTAAGAGGAATACCCCTCCATTGCTGGTGGGAATGCAAACTTGTATAGCCACTCTGGAAGTCAGTGTGGTGGTTTCTCAGAAAACTGGGAATCAACCTACCCCAGGACCCAGCTACACTGCTCTTGGGCATATATCCAAGGAATGCTCAATCATACCCCAAGGACACTTGGTCAACTATGTTCATAGCAACTTTATTTGTAATAATCAAAGCCTGGAAACAACCTAGATGTCCCTCAATTGAGGAATGGATAAAGAAATGTGGTACAATTACACAGTGGAGTATTACTCCACTGTTAAAAACAAGGACACCAGGAAATTTGGAGGCAAATAAATGGAACTAGGAAAAATTATCCCAAGTGAGGTAACCCTGACTGAGGAAGACAAATGTGGTATGTACTCATTCATAAGTGGATATAGTGCCATTCCCTGTGAACTTATGGGGGAGGAGCAATTGTATTCAAATTACCACAAGATCCTTCTGCCTCAGCCTCAAGAGTGTGGGATTCCCCCTTCTCATTTTTCTCATTTTCTTCTTCTTCCTCCACATCTTTCTCCTCATCCTTATCCACTTCTTCCTCCTCTTCCTCCACTTCATTACTGTTCCCTCCTTGTCCCCCTCCTTCTTCCTCCCCTCTTTCTTCACCCCTCATACTGGGGATTTAACAAAAGCCCTCAAACATGCTAAGCACACGCTTTACTACTGAATTAGACTGTAACCCTAATCTGAAAGATCTTTATTTCACTCCCGTAGCAGGCCATTGTTCTTGATGATTATTTTGTAGTCTTAGTCTAACCTTAATAATCATTTGTATAGATATAGATATAGCTCCATGGTAAAATGCTTGCCTAGCATATGTAGGCCCTGGGTTCAATTCCCAGGACTAAAAAAGGTAGTTTACTGGAGTTCACTTAAATTATTGCAACTAATTTGTATAAAAATGATAGCAATTGATAATTAACATAAATTACACCTGTGAAACTCATTTAAGCAAACACTGGAAAACATCTGTTAAGAGCTTAGTGCAAAATTTGGGGGGAACAATGTGTATTCTAGTATGCGTCTATTTAAAAATTGAGATAATGGGGCTGGGGAGACAGCTCAGTGGGTGAAGTGCTTGCTATGTAATAAGTCGAGATCTGAAGCAGCCATGTGAGAAGCCAGGCTTTGCGTGCATACCTATAGCATGTCTTAGTTTCCTTTCTATTGATGTGACAAAACACGATGGCGAAGCCAACTTATAGAAGACAGCATTTAACTCGGGGGCTCACACTTCTAGAGGATGAGAGGTCATGTCCATCATGGTCAGGGGAAGGTAGCCAGCAGGCAGGCTTGGTGTTGGAGCAATGGCTGAGAGCTTACGTATGGTCCAGAGGCAGAGAGAGCCAACTGGAAATGGTGGAGGATTTTGAAATCTCAAAGCCCTTTCACCCCAGTGGTACACCTTCTCCAACAAGGTGTACCACTAATCCTTTCCAAATAGTTTCACCAACTGGGGACCAGTTTTTCAAACACAGGAGCCTATAAATGCCATTCTCATTCAAACTACCACACTGGGGGAAGCAGAGGTATGGGAAACTCTGGGGCATGCTGGCCATCCAGTCTAGCTAAATGGGTGAGTTCCAGGTTCAGTGAGAAATCCTGTCTGAAGCAAACAAATCTATGTGGAGAGCAATAGGGGAGGACACCCTGTGGCAACCTCTGTCTCTACAGGTATATGTGAAGCTGAACACACACACACACACACACACACACACACACACACACACACATACATTCAAAAATTAAGATGCAATAAAATTATAAGACAAAGTATTCTGTATAAATTTTGTTCCCTAATGTAAAAATCTGTTCATTTCTTTAAAATAACCAAAAACAATCCTTTTCACAATTAATAATTTAAATGATATATCAAAGGAAAACACCAGAAACAAACTTGCCTGGCACTGTATGTTTTGAGAATGCTGATATAAATCATCAGGTTGTAACTCATGTGTTTTGCCTTATTGCTTAACAAAGCATATCAAAGCAATGTAAACGATAATGCTGCTATATAAATCAACTGGTTATAAGGTTTTTCTGGAGAGCAGAGCCTGGCGAGCTCAGACCTCCAGTCCCAATAACAAAGAGCTTGTCATGCTCGCCTTTGCATCCCAGCTCCTCAGTGCTAAAAAACAGCCCTTCTGGAGTTCCGTCAGCAAGTCTTCCTACACAATCAATCTTTTTGTGTGTTCTTAATTTTATTTTCTAGGCCATCTTCCTACTGAAATACTGCATATAATATATATAAATATTTAATGCATATATGCAGTAAATGTATAAACATATTTAAACTCTGTAGTGAATATAAATGCATTTTTAATAATATAAAATACACTAATGATTTCTTTTTATTTCATGTGCATTGAAGTTTTGCCTGTATGAGGGTGTTCAATCCCCTGGAACTGGAGTTACAGACAGTTGTGAGCTGTCATGTGGGTGCTGGGAATCGAACCAGGGTCCTCTGGAAGAGCAGCAGTGCTCTTAACCACTGAGCAATCCCTCCAGCCCCATTTTTAAAATATTTCATCTTACGACTATTATTCCATGCACTTCTTGCACTCATTTTCATATCAGTTATGACATTTTTATATAATTATTAACAGAGACAAAAATGCAGCTACCCTAAAATGTATAATCATAACACACAGTCTTTAGCTGCTGTTAGGAAAATGGACCCAAAGGGAGAGAAACAGTTTGTGCATTTTCATGGAATCCCAGATGCTGGAGCCATATCCCTGCCTGCCATCCGTTATCTCGAGCGGAGTCCAAGCTTTTAGAGTCATTTCCTAACTAATGCTAACAACCCCAGGTGCTTCCTGATCTCAGTTGTTCCGACTCTGAAAAAAAAAAAACAAAACGAGTAACTCAGGGAAACGAGTAAAATTCCTTTGTGAGCTTCCTTTCTGTGTATCAAGCCCGTGTTTCAACTTCGTGTTCTGGGAGATTGTGTATTCCCAGGCCCAGCTTGTCCCTGAGCTTCCCGTGTCCCTTTCTTGCGATACTCACCAGCGTCCACCTCCCTTTTCTGTCCTGTTTCTGTTTTGTGAATGTCACTGGAGTTGGTCTTTGACTCACAGTTAATGTTTACGCTAAGAGAATATGGGATTTCAGTGCCGCTCTTTGGCTTGATGGGTCTCTTCATGGCTTTTAGTCTGTGGTTTGGTCTTTTTTACTTGAGGGCACGTGGCATTGAACAAGCTGCAAAAAGGATGAGATGGGCGGAAGGAAAGAGTGGTCCCATAAGGCAGGATTCATAGTACTTCCGTAAGGCTGCCTCCTTTAAATCAACTTCAGTTTCTCACTTATTTCTATGGAAAAGTGTGATTTCTCCAACTCAGTGAACAGCTTGGAGGATGCAAATCTGTGATGCCATTGCCTCTGGTGTTCAGAAGGATCACACTGGCTTGTTAAAAACTGTTCACGGTGTCAATCACTGGGTCATCCAACTCCCCATGCCACTCTGAAAGTGATGTCAGAAATGCCCTTGGAGTAGCTTACCAGCTTCTGGAGCTAAAATCTGACTGCTTTCTGCTGTGCTTCTCAACCTTCCTACTGCTGTGACCTTGAATACTGTTCCTCATGCTGTGGTGACCGCAACCATAAAGTTATTTCATTGATACTTCATAGCTATAATTTTGCTCTTATTATAAATTATAATGTAAATATCTGGTATTCAGGATACCTGATATGTGACCCCTTTGGGGTCATGACTCATAAAAACCCAAAGAACAAAAGCCTCAATTCTAAATTTTATCTGTTTATTTAAGTTTGATCAAGTTTTTTTTGTCTATCTATCTATTTATCTGTCTGTCTATCTATCTGTCTATCTATCTATCTATCTATCTATCTATCTATCTATCTATCTATCTATCTATCTATCTATTTTTTACACAAGGTCTCACTATGTAGACCAGGCTGGACTGGAACTCAGAGATCTGCCTGCCTCTGCCTTCTGAGTGCTGGGGTTAAAGTCATGTGCCACCATGAACAGCTTTGCTTGTATTAGTATGTATGTATGTGTGTGTGTGTGTGTGTGTGTGTGTGTGTGTGTGTGTATGTGTGTGTGCAGGTGCCTGAGGAAGCCAGAGAGGGGTTCGGATTCTCTGAGCTAGACCACCCAGTGAGGTGCTGGGAAACATATATTCCTCTGGAAGAGGGGAGCAGATGCTCCCAATTACTGAGCCATCTTTCCCGCACCCAACTGAGAGTTCTAAAAGGTGACAGACAAGCAGGCATTTGGAAGGTTGCAACATAGTAATATGTCTTGGCCAGTTACATAGTCTTTTTGTTGTTGCTGTTATTGTTCTTCCATGAGAAGATGGTCGATGGGAAAATTTTACACTTAGGCAGGATTTCAAGGACAGAAGTCTGTCACACAGTCTTTGTATAAACTTCGTGTAAACAGAGCTCAATTTGAGTTTTCAATTACAAAAAAAACAAGAAAGCATTCACGTTTTAAAAGAAAGATGACAGGAAATGATTACAATGTAAACTGATCAAAGTTGGTCTTATGGTGATTTGTATGCCATTATAGAAATGTTTAATACAAGCTTGAGCCCCTTTATTATACAGCTAAGGTTTTCGTCACAGAAAAAAAAACCACAAAATAGAAATAATCGAAGAAGATCCCTCTAGCAATATCAGCTCAAAAGTTACTTTCTGTTTACCAGGCACCAGTCCAAGTGCATACAATAACTTCTAGCGTAGATAGGAAAGTAACAGGCAGGAAAGGTCGGCAGAGTTTAACTTCCTGCAGTTAGGATGGGTTACCCGGATCCACTCACGACCCGTGACAACCACTGTTCACGTTTAGGGCTACACACCCTCTGTTCATCTTTCTGCCAAATAGGATTCTGGTGAATTGCACCAATTTAAGATGGCTGGTGTAGTAAGAAAACAGTGAAGGCTTCCAAGTGACCCTTTCCCTGTTCACTCTCAAGTGGCTTTGATGTCACACTCATCTGAACTGATAAAAAAACATTTTTTTGTGTGTTAAATCTTAGCACTATGGAATGGTTCAGGCAAAGGTTCTGTCTCTCTCTCTCTCTCTCTCTCTCTCTCTCTCTCTCTCTCTCTCTCTCTGTGTGTGTGTGTGTGTGTGTGTGTGTGTGTGAAGGTTCTTTTAAGTGACCTAAAGGTAATTCTGGAGACCTTAACAATCCAAGTTTGACACTTTTGGTCAGAATGAACTTAGTGATAATACGGGAGGGTCACTGAGTGGACCAGAGAAAAGGCAGCGACGGGTGAGAGTAGAGTAGGTGGGCATTTTCCTTTCCCAAGTTTCTCACACATGCAACACCAGCTAATAACTTGGTTGGTTCTTGTAGTTAATGACCACTTGGCTTGTTAATGGATTGGAACCAAACCAGACATGTTACTGGGGCATGCTGACCATCAGCTGTATTAATAATAGGTTTAGAGAAAAATGATTACTATTTTAAGCTCACTTGCTTCTTCCACAAATGCCTTTGTTGTGTGCCAAGAAAAATATTAAAAATGAAGACATATAGTAAGTTTTAAGTTTTAATTTGCAGGGAGATTCTTGCCTTCCATGACAAGCTTTAATTTCTAGATGTTATTATACACATGCAGACAATATGTTTGAGGTGACTATGTGCAATTAGTTTTGTCTCACCTAAACAATCTTTTTATTGTATATGAAATATGTTTTTTAATTGACAAAACTATGATCAGGGTTTTATGAGTCTGTTTCTTAATACCCTGTCATAAGGTTTTCCAGGGCGGCACCCAACCTCTAGAAATGCATGCAGACAACTCCAAATGTAACATTCTCATCATGGTAGAGTCAGCTGGGGAGCTATGTCAAGAAGTAAACTGATCACGAGAGAGATTTGCGTTTGTTCTTTTAGGCCCAGCAAATATTTAGCCTCACTTGATTTTCCTGCTAGGAAGCTGGCAGACGTGTTTTATGGGGTGCAGCTCTTGATGCCTGGACACAGGACACAGTGTCACTAACTTGATTGTCTTTATAGACTTGTTTTCATGGTCTATTCTGCTCTCCAGCTGGGGACTCGTCTTGAGCTGGGTTTTAGGGCTCTTCCTTTTGTGTCCTCAGAGGACATGGAGTCTGCCTGCTCTTTAAGGATTTCTCCCCTCATGCTTCCTTCCCTGGTTTCCTCTTTCCTGACAGACTGCTGATCCTTGAGCTGCCCTAGCTGACTGTTGTGCATCAGGACCCCTGGGCTAACAAATGCAGACCTCCCGACCTCGTTGTTCTGCCCAGCCTCCACTTCGCCTCAGTTCTTCCTCTGAAGCCATTCTCGGTGTTCACTGTCACAGCCAGAGACTTCACAATAACCTCTCAGGTGTGGGTCTTTTTTCTCACTCCCTGTAATATGTGTGTCGCTTCCCAATATGAAGCTAGTGTCATTCTTCCTTTCTGAGAAATTTTATCATTTCTGTGAAATATTGAGCATTTTCTGTTCCTTTCGGAACATTCAGAAGTAGGACATCGCGGGCCCTCTGATTTAGATGTACGTTTGCATGTTTAGACCTGGGTGCAGAGCAGCTGCGCACTGACACCCACCCCCACATGCCACTGGGTCTCGCCTGTGGAGAATCCCCTTCTTTGTCTTGTATTCAGAACCAGCAGTAGTTCTCTGACCTACTGTGGATTGGATCACTCCAGCGTGGGGCTTAGGCATGCATTTAAAAAAAAATGAAATGGGTCAAAATTCAGCTTAACTGTGTATTAAGTGCGATCAAATTCATATAAATGGTTTTTTTTTTTGACCCTGGAGTCCCTTATTTGTAAAACACAGTCTAAGAACACTGATATCGTTTTCATGGGGATCAAACAAATAACATTTGCCAAGTGTCTGGTTAGAGTGGTGGATGCTCAATACATCATAATACGGCAGCCAATATCGTGGCCAAGGTGCACCACCCACCCAGCAAGGGATCACATGATTTCTGTGACTTGGCTTATTCTTCAGAACCCCTTGAGATAAGTACACTTATGACTTGCTCATAAGCACAGCAATCTAACATCTGTTTTCATTTAATTTGCAATATAATATTTTTATTATATATTTTGTGTACTTTATAACTATTTGAAATTCATAGTCTAGTTTTAAATGTTATTTAACCTGTTTTTTTGCTGTTAATTACATGACATAGTAATAGCTGAGAGTAGTCCATGAGTTGTTACTCTAGGATTTCCTTACACATCCAAGGATTACTAGATGTTTACAGTATAAGAACCAGCTTTGAATCCATTGATGTTCACTGCCAGATTGTTCCCCGAAGGCTGTGACATCTTATAGTAACAGGTTTTGACCTGGCTGTGACATCTGCTCAGTTCTTTATTTCTATTTTAAAAGTGGGATGAGCAATCTGTGAAACTTTCCTTAAGGAATCACAAAATTGGCAGTGATTCAATCAACCCAGCAGCTCATAATTAAATAAAAAAAATAAAAAAAGGGTGCAAGGAATCACATAAAGAGAAACCCAGTTACTGTGTGGTTAAGGAGCACGCGCAGTTACAGGAAAAGGTCCTCCAGCCTTACAAAGCCTGGGTAGCACAGATTTCAAAGTGACCACACAGATAGGGCTCTATTACATTGGTTTCTTTATTGCATTATATACATGTAGTGATCTGGGTGGGATACACAGACATCAAGAACTTCTTGATCCCCTGCCTTCCTTCTCCATCAGGGTCAGATCTGGATAAAAGCTGTTCTAGAGGTGAGGCTTGGGTTAATAGACAGTCCCCTCTTATGGAGACCTTGGACCTGTCTAGTGTCTCCTGGAAGTCACACATCTTCCTGGAGATGGACTTGAAGATGCTGATATGGAAAAATCTCTGCTCCACCAGGGCTGCTAAGTTGTGAATCTGGTGGCTTTCTCCTTGGGTTGTAGAGAAGGAGCCAACTACTGGAGGAGGAAATCAGGGAGGCAATAAGAGAAGAAAAGGCCAATGAAGTGGCTCATGCCTTTAGTTTCAGTGCTCCGAAGGCAAAGGCAGATGGATCTCTGTGAGTTCCAGGCCAGCCAGGGCTACATAGATGCACAGCAGTCTGAAAATGAGGGAGACAGAAAGAGAAGGCACAGCATGAGACAGGCAAAGAAGGTGAGAAAGCATGCGAGCACCCTAAGAAATAGCCTGACTCAAACCATAGGTGACCTACACTTTGCCTCTGGGATTTTTGGGGATCCAACTATCTCACTCTCATCTGTGACTTTAATCTGTCAATTTAGCCGGCAGACTTAAACACAAACACAGAGGCTTCTCTCCCTCTTGAGCCAATGTCTGGCTGTATTCTCCAGGCTGGACTTGAACTTGGGTTTAGTCACCTTACACCTCAGCCTTCCCAAAGCTGGGTCTAAAGGCACATGCAACCATGCGTGCTCAGCTAGGTACTTTTTTTTTTTTTTTGTTTTTTCGAGACAGGATTTCTCTGTGGTTTTGGAGCCTGTCCCGGAACTAGCTCTTGTAGACCAGGCTGGTCTCGAACTCACAGAGATCCGCCTGCCTCTGCCTCCCAAGTGCTGGGATTAAAGGCGTGCGCCACCACCGCCCGGCCTAGGTACTTCTTTTAAACAAGGTCCATCCCTTCATCCCTCCCATATTCTCCGGGCTGGGGAATCTCTACCCTGTCTTGTCTCGCTCCTCTTCTCCAGTACACCTTCTCTTCATTCTGACCAAACCTTGTAGTATCATCTCACAATCTTTAATGTTTCATTTATTCTCTGCCTCAACCTACTTCAGATGGTCTTTGGCCATCTTCCCTCTGTAGGAACAGCACAAAGATCCTCGAACCCTTGTCCATTGCCAAAACCACAGGGCACCTTCCCTCCGTGCTTCTGCAACCCAGCATCATTTGACCTAGCTGACCACTCTCCTCTCTACTTGAACCCCTTTTCCTTTGGCTTCCACAAGCCCTGTCCACAGCACTCTCTTGCCTCCCCCCTTCTTTTATACTTGCTTCTCGGCACCCCTGCCCTCTTCTCCTCCACCGATAAATGTTGGGATTGCTGAGTCGCTCTGTCTTTGTTCTTTTTATTTCCCGTGCCACACTCTCCTTGTCTTTTTTTCCTAGAGCAGAACCTCACCCAGTATTCTAACTTTCATTACTATCTATATACCTTGGCTCCTAAATTTATGTCTTTAGCCCAGACTGTCCCTTAGAGTGTCACAATCACCTAGCCAATTGCCCAGTTTCAGATTTCCACTTAAATGTATCAAACATACATCAAACTTGACAAGTTTCAAATTGAACTCTTCATCTCCTCCCACAAATCTTTTTTTTTTCTCCAGCAATGTTTCTTAACTCCTTAATGGTTCTCCAATGGACTCAGAATCTTAAGCTGAATTCTGCAAGTCACGTTAGATGATTACTTTCCTCATTCCCTTCGTTCAATCTCATTCCCAAACCTGTCAAATTTACCTCCTTAATACTTCTCCCATTAATCTATTTATCTCCCTCTTCATTAACACCCGGAAATCCCAGGCAACAGCCACCCCCTCACAGGATGCCTCTCCACCCAGGATCTTCCCATATATTGGCCATGCGGCCCAAGAAATATTTTTAAAACATAAACTCATCCTGCCTCAGTTCTGCCTCCCACGCTTCTAAGGTTGCCCACAGGGATGTCCTCAGATGTTCTCCTGACTGCCTTCCCCCAGTCTGGCAGTGGGGCCACCTTGTCAGGATAATCTTACCTACTTGAGCCTCGCCTTTCCTGTCTCCCACTTCACAGTCCTCTCTGTTCCCCAGATTGGCCAAACCATGCTGCTCAAACCCTACACTGCTTCTCAGAGGGTCTGCCCCAATCCTGCCACTGCTAACTTCCCCAGAGGACCCTCCCCACCCATCCACAAGGATCACACACGTCAGGGCCCTTGGCCTCCTTCTCTATGCTTGCTGCATACGGTGTTTCTATGTTGTTTCTAGGCCCTACAGGAGTAGTAGGCTCTTGGCTGTCCTGCCCACAGCCCACCCTGGTGCCTGATAGGATGACTGAGGAATGTCTGGTGTTCCTCCAATCTCATCGGCAGGTCAGCTGTGTAGCTCCTCTTCATTTGGGAACAGTCTTCTTTTCCTGCCAAAGCTGAACAGAGGCAAATCCTTCAGAAGTTCTTAAGGTGAGCCAGCTCTTTGGAGGAGCCAGGTCCAGCTCTTTGGGGGAGGTGACAGAGTTGACTCACTGGGTAGACTTGACCTCTTCCCTAGGAGTTCCTTCAACTTGCATACTCTACAGAGCTCTGCCTGAACTGAAG
Source organism: Microtus pennsylvanicus (assembly GCF_037038515.1). Classification (NCBI taxonomy): domain Eukaryota; kingdom Metazoa; phylum Chordata; class Mammalia; order Rodentia; family Cricetidae; genus Microtus; species Microtus pennsylvanicus. The sequence continues at coordinate 41,628,043 of NC_134592.1, read as the reverse complement.
TGACCTCCTACATCCTTGCTCCACTCTTTCAGGAAGCCTTGGTATTTCCAAGAGAGGCCCTTCCCATCAGTCTATTGTCCTTGCTTTCATCCTATAGTGTGAAGCTGTTACTGGCGAGGCCCCAATTCACTAATATGAAACGGCTGAGAACCTTCTCAGAGAGCCATTTCAGGTTCTAGAAAGGGGATTAGAAAGACCAACCTGTTCTATGAAAACAAGTAGGGCGAGAATGTCATTATAAGTATCTTAAGAATGGCCTAGACTTTATGGGAGACAAATTGGTTGTGGCTGGCCCTCGGGGAGCAAGCTTTGTGGTAGAATAGATTAGACCAAAAGGTTTTCTAGTGGATAAAACCTGCAGAGGCCACAAGATGGTTAAGTTCGGAGTCTGTCCACTCCGACAGGAATAACCTAAAGTACTCCTAGAAGAGGTAGCTTGTGAGGCCTCCGCGCATCAGGGTGGTGCATCTGAACACTTTCTGTCCCTCTGATGCAGGACTGGGTGGACCAGTAACCACCTCTCGCGGAGGAAGGGACTTATTACACCCTGGCCATGTCTGTCCCCGGCAGAACCGACCTTTCCTGCTCTTTGTGCAGTGACACACCTCTCCGAGAAAGGAGGAGTACAGGATTTCCATCATTATCATTGCCCTATTAAAAAAACACAAACAAAACAACTAATTACTCTCAGGAAAAAGGGCACATAAACAGGATGAGTCTAAGCTGAACCTTGGGATGAGCCGTCCTTGTAAAGATTAGGAAAAGGTACCTCCCTTATCATACGCCCGCCCCTGGCCAGGGCTCTTGCCACCAAAGGGCAGGGGCTCCAGCCCACTGCTTAGGGTGGGAGGTAGGGCTCCGTGCTGCTGGTCTTCCGCATCCTCCTGGCTTGCCAACTCTCTCTGGGTCTGTCTGCCACGCCTCAGGTGCTTGCTGGCGGGGGCCCACAAATCCTTTCTTTTTGTTCAATCTCTTAGGGCAGCCTCCAGGCTGAAACGCACCTCTAACCTGGCTGCCAGGAGCAAGGATCTGGGAGCGCTCAGGGCGGGGGCTGCTCGCGCGGGGCGCGGGTCTCCTCCACCGGGTGCGCCCCAGTACCCACCCCGCAAGGCCCGGCTGTCCGCCGCGCGCCACGCCCCCGGGGTCCGGAAGGCACAGCAGTCCGCGCCCGGCTTCTGAGAACTTGGAGGCCGGTGGCGCGCGGCTGGGGCCGGGGATGCAGCGGTGGCTGCTTCCTGGTTCGCAGCTCGCCGAGTGGGGGAGAGCGTGAGCCCGCGCAGGCGGGGGCAGGAGGAGCGGGCGGAGGCGGGGGCAGAGACGCCAAGGCTGGAGCTAGCCGGACGGGTCGCTCTTGCTCTCCCGGGAGAGGATCTGCCGGGTCCCGGAGAAGGGGCGAGTCCCGCGCGCTCCGGAGAGACGGTCGGGAACCCACCAGCCCGCCGAGGGCTGGGAACCCGGCTCCCCTCCTTTCCACCTCTGGAGAAAGGGCGGGAGGGAAGGAGGGGAGGGGAAGGTTCCTCGGAGGAGACCGAATGGCCGGACGCAAGGGGCTCAGGCGCTGCTTCTCCCGGGAGCTACCTCCATGCCTGTGGCTGTGGCGAGGGCTGCTCTGAGCCCCGGCTCCCCGCTTCCCGGTGCCAGCTAGCGCGGCCCCCGCGGGGCCCCGGCAGCAGCGCCGACATGTCGTCCGGCACAATGAAGTTCAATGGCTATCTGAGGGTCCGCATCGGAGAGGCTGTGGGGCTGCAGCCCACCCGCTGGTCTCTGCGCCACTCGCTCTTCAAAAAGGGCCACCAGCTGCTGGACCCCTACCTGACAGTGAGCGTGGACCAGGTGCGCGTGGGCCAGACCAGCACCAAGCAGAAGACCAACAAACCCACCTACAACGAGGAGTTCTGCGCCAATGTCACCGACGGCGGTCACCTGGAGCTAGCCGTCTTCCACGAAACACCCTTGGGATACGACCACTTTGTGGCCAACTGCACGCTGCAGTTCCAGGAGCTGTTGCGCACGGCGGGCGCCTCGGACACCTTCGAGGGCTGGGTGAGTAGCGACCGCCTCGCCCCTTCATGTCTGCTGGACCTTTCCTCCTTTTTTTATTCTTAAAAACTCATCAGGGTTCCGCTCTCTCATGGCTCCGCCGCGGAGGGAATTCCCTCTAGACTCTCCCAGGTGACCTGCACTGTTGACGGGACAGCCGTGGGTGTGTGCGGGCGCAGGTGTGACTCTGGGAAGCCGGCCTGGCCACCGGCTTCTTTGTGGACCTGGACTTTGCGCTTAAGGGAAGCCTCTCAGTGATACAGAACGCCGCCCTCCTCCTCTCAACAGGGGCAGAGAGTGGAGAAAAGCAACGAAGGGGTGATAGGAAAGTGATATGGTTTGAGTTAAGTGCTTCAAGCACGTCTGAGGAGAAAGCCATACATTCTCGCGAGTATTATTCATAGTGTTTATGGATGCATGTTGGTTCAGCCACACAGACGTGCACACGTGTTTCAGCATGCACATCCATTACATCCCAGAGGTACAAAAGCTTCACTGGCAGGGATCAGAATGAGTGCATGGCTTTGCAGCCTGGCAGAGTTTTCTTTAGCGCCCCCCTACCACCCCGTATGTATGTGTGTGTGTGGGGGGGGGGGGAGGTGAAGCTTCTCTGTGTTAGCTATTAGTTAAGTTTAGGCAGCCTGGGGTGCATGGGTGCTGCAATCGCGTTTCCAAATTATTCTTCTGAGAAGCGGTGGCCAGAGCACCTTAGGTTTGGTTGTCTTCCCTCTGCGATGACATGTAGCTGCGCGCAACTTCTTACATGCCTCCCGGTTCCCATAGTTCCCTGGAGACAGAATTTCTACTGTAAATTTCTAGAGTGCCTCACACAGTGCCAAACGCCCTTATTTCCTAATCCTCACTCTGTCTTTGTGATGTTGGGGTTATTGTACTCACTCTGAGATGCTGAAATGATAATTACAGTGAAGTGGTCTGGCAAATGCAGCGTGCCTTGAAGACTCTAAGTTTAATAATGGCCTCAGTTCTGACAGGAATGGGTTTGGAACCCGAGGTGACTGAAACTCACAAGCGACGGGACAGGATGGAGATATGTGTTTTATGCTTTGGGGGTGTTGTTAATTTTACCATATGTTCTATAATAGTATCAAAGACCTGAAAGGTCCCGTCCTTTAAATAGAAGTGAGAAAAAAAAATCCATGACTTTTTAACCTCAGTTCTCAAATTATGGGGTTAATTTCACCTCAGCTGGAATTTAGATAGGATCCGATAAAAATACAGTTAAAAATTAACTTTGTTCTTGGGTCTCTCACACAGTAGCCCAGGTTGGCGGGAACTTGGGGACAACCCTTTTGTTTCAACTTTCCAAATAAGTTTACACGTTGTCTGTGAATTTCTGGACACAGAATTGAACCAAGCATGAGAATTTTGAAGTAGTGTTTGGTTGAGAGTTAGGGGGCAAATCTCCAGAGGAATTAGGTGCCGGAGTATGGTGGGACAGGCTGGTCGTCAGCCATGATAGGCACATCTTACTGGAGACAGCCCAGATTAGTCTGAAGGTTTGAGTCCCATGGGAGCTTTTACACACTACCACTTTTAAACATGCTAGCTAGGAACCTGAGAGCGGGACTCCAGCATTGGTACTTACAGACTTCGTGGGCAACAGAGAAAGTAGTTAAGACTGATAACATGGGGCAGAAGTGAAGACCTAGCCATGAGGCCACGATGAAACCTCTGCGTAGGCTTAGCTAACTAGTAGGAACACAGATCTGTTTATTGTTGCAGGGGAGGAAGATTTAAATGTGAATTAAAGTTCAAAAAAAATCTATATTTGCTTAAAATTTCGCCTAGACATTTAATAGGACCCACTGACAGCATCCTGGAAATCATCAACGGTAAGATAGGGCCAGCATCTCAACCATGTCCGAACCGGTGATCTGTCGTGAATTATATTCACTCAGGTGGCATATCTGGCCTATGGTCTAAGTGTTTTGGAACGGAGGGTAGGATGACTAGAGTGTTTTCTTTTTTCGTTAAGAAAATATATGAGGGGGCTGGAGGGATGGCCTAGTGGCTCAGAGCACTGACTGCACTTCCGGAGGATCTGGGTTCAATCCCCAGCACCCATATGGCAGCTCACACCTGTCTGTAACTCGAGTTTCAGGGGACCCAACAGCCATGGCAAAACACCAATGCACATAAAAATAAAATAAAATAAATCTTCAAAGGAAATAAAGAAAATATGTGAAACTACATGGAATACATTCTTCAAAATTATCTTTCACGGAAGAAATGTAGAAATACCTACATTTCCCTATCAAATCCAAGTGTATAATTTATTCACTCAAGTGGGAGAATAAAAATTATACTGGTTACAAGTAAAACTACAAATTACTGACCTAAAAATTTTAGCAAGGAGAGGGAGAGAGGGAGGGGAGCGGAGAAAACATATATAGTGCAATAAAAACAGTAAAAAAAAAATCTAGCAACTACTGGATCATAAGAGAGGGATGTAACCGTGAGTTTGTTTATAAAACACCATCTTTTTCACTAGAGTAAACCAGGAAATCCTCTGTGCTTCATTGCCCAAGATACTTCCCAAGTATCAAGAAGGTAACTGGTGATATCAGCTTTAGTACAGCCTTGTTGGTGTTCAGTGGCAGGAGGAGGGGAAAGGTCCATTTTAAGACAATGTATGCCTGGTGCCTACTCCCGTGTCTGGTGTGAAATAGACATATTTTTATGAGTCATATGCTCATTTTATTCAGTATATATATATATATATATATATATATATATATATATACATATATATATATGATAAATGAAGGTGAAAAGATACAGGTATAATTCTTCTTAAATGGAAATTAATCACATCAGACACTGAGATTAGTAAGACCCCAAATCACTGATTTGTGATTTGAACCCGATGAACAAACTGAGCTAAGAGTAAGGAAGTCTGTAAAGATAACAGAAATTAGCGAAGTGGAAAACAGGAACCCAACAATGAAAAAGCAGAGTCTTTCTCTTTTTCAATTGATAAGCCTCAAGCCAGGATGATGAAGATGAGAGGATACAGGATATAAGTTACCACCACTTGGAGCGGGAATGAGAACATCACTACAGAGCCTACTAACATTATAAAGGAAGAGACGCACAAGTTATAAACAGGGTTATGCCAGTGAGCTCTATAACTTAGATGAAATACACAAATTGCTTTAAAATATATAAACTGCCAATTACTCTCAAATAACTTAAGTAGTTTTATAATCATTAAACTAATTGTGTTTAAGTTAGAAGTTGTCAACAATACAAATTCAGTGTCCCGGGTGGCTTTCCTATTAACTTATATTATGTATTTATGCATTATGACCTGCTCTATAGACATTCTTTCAGAAAATAGAAGGGAATGAAACCTCTTAAATCATTATTTGAAGTAATTCATTATTTGAAACAATACCAAAGCACAGCAAAGGCATTCCAAAACAAGACAGCTGCAGGCAGGTATCATCCCTCATGACCTTAGATGCAAAAGCTTTAAATTGCAGTCAACTAAATCAAACACCATAGCAAGCAGATAGTACACCATAACCGACTGAGGGCTATTTCCAGGGCTCTAAGGCCAATTCAATGTTTGTAGAGCTACCCATGCGCTCCTCCTGTGGACAGCATCCAAGTGAAGGCTTGTATGATCACCTCAATAGATACAGAAAAACTATTTGAGAAAATGAACAATCCACTCAGGATCAAGTTGCTCAGCAAGTTAGAAACAGGAAGGAAGGTCTTCAACCCAATAAAGGCCGTCTATGCAAACGGCCTTAGTGGTGACAGAATGAATAATGTTCCCCTGTGACGAGGGACACGGCAAGGGCAGTGCTCTTTCTGCTTTTCTGCTCCTTTTCCACACCGTCTAAGAGTGCAACAAGGAAGTTTCAGATCACAGAGGAAGAAGTAAAACCATCTTTATTTGCCAAAAAAAGAGCTTGGAGGATCAACAATCAAGTTTAGCTGATTTGCAGATCCAAGCTAATGTACAAAAACAAAAATCAATTGTATTTTATTATTATTATTAGTAGTAGTGAACTATTGGAAACTGAAATTATAAATATCACATGTAAGAAATTTGAAGATGAAATTGGATGAATTAGATAGAATAGACGCAAGCCATTTTTTTTCCAGTGGGAATGCTAAAACATTGCTGTAATAAAGATCTAAGTAAATGGAGAGTATGATGTATTCATGGCTGGGAGGACTCTGAATTATTAAGAACTCTGTTCTTCCAAAATATTCAGTATATTTAAAGCAGACTCAGTCAGAATCTCAGTAAGGCTTGTCATAGAAATTGATAGAGTGATACTGATTTATATAGAGCTATAAAGGACCTGTATTATTTTTTTCAAAAGAACACATTGAAGCATTTGCATTAACTGATTTTAGCGTTTATTGTATTGAGTTAAGTTCTAACCCCAATTATTAAAAAGATCGAGCTCTGTAAAACGTAAGAATTAGTTCTTAAAAGGTTCCCAAGAACATGAAAACATAAGCTAATGTCTGGGAGTAAATTATTGCATAATATAAATTAGGCAAAGCACTTGCAGCAATAACTCTAAAATCTCAACAGTAATGAGAATATCCCAACTTGTGCAATTTAATAGTGGGTAGTATTTGAATAAGTACGTCTGTAGAAAATAGTATATTGTAATATACTCCGTAGTCCGAATCACTAAGGAAATGAAAATGAAAACAAAACCCAACAAATATATCAGTATGTTCCCACTGGATAAGCCACGCCCATAACAAGCGTAGGTTAGGAAGGGGGCAACTGTTGCTCTCCCACACAGCTGTTAGGAATGTCAAATGCTGCAGTCCTGTTGAAAAGCAGCATGGCTGTCTTTTAAAACAGTGAACATGGACTTATTGCATGGCTTAGCTACCCTTAAATGTTCACCAAGAGAGAGAAAGCCATGCATAGTAAGACTTGTGCACAACCCTTCGCAGCAGTTTGGTCTGGGATGGCTCCCAAACTGGAAGTTCACGTGCAAAAAAAGATGAATGTTTACGTAAATGGTGGTGCGTTCGTACCAGCGAAGACGGATCGATGAATCAGTGGCACACGGAGGAACCTGGCCGAGGCGCCAAGGAATTCTTCTCTGTGGCTCGGCCAGATCAACTTCTCTCACACCCACCTCCCCCCAAAAGAACATATATGATTCCACGTGTGCAAAGTTCTGGAAAATGAAATTAAGTCCCTGGTGACAGGAAGTGCAACCCTGGGTGCCTGGGAATTAGGGAAAGGCAAAATATAATGGAAGCACAGGTGAATTCTTTACTATTTTGACAGTGATGGCGCGTTCACACTTACCTAGATACACCAAAGCTTATCAAGCAGTGCACCTGATAGACAGGCCTTGTATAGATCTCAGTCGTACTTCAGGAAAGCATACAGTCTGCTTGACTGTGGAAAAACAGTCAAGATTTGTCATCTTTACTTTGCTGAAAGTGTAAAAGGATGCTAATGATGATGGAACCGAGCCAGCTCTGGCTCTGGGAGACAGCATTGCTTCCTCACGGTAGAAGCCTAGAAAACCCAAACTTAATAAGAGGAATTTATTTAATTAATTTCTCATCTTGGGACAGTTTCATTTTCTCAATTGTCACTCGTTTATTTTCTGCTTCTTCTAGAACTTGTTTGTTTTGTATAATTTCTTGAATTTCAGAATATCCAAAGCTTGCTTAAGGCACTGTCTCTCCCTCACCCCCCACCCCCCGGGGTTATTTGCTGTTGTTTTCTGACTTTTCAAATCGAGCCCTGATATCTAAAACTTGGTGCTGCGTGTAGAGGGTGCGAAGAGGGCAGGGGGAGCTGGAGGCTGCGTCATGGAAAGACCTTGGCACCCCCTCAGGAAGGAAGGACCCGCTTGGCGGGATCCCAGGCTCTTTTCCTGTTGAACCTCCTGAAGACATTCTGTTCTGTGTGGCCATGGAGAGCGGCTCTCTCAGCTTCTCTCTGAGACACCAGATTGATAGTCCTCTCAGGTGAAGCCGCCTGGTTACCTGTGGGCAGTCATTGATCGTTTTTAATTTCTTTCTTTTTTTTCTTTTTTTTTTCACTTGATTGCTGGATCCAGGGGCATGGAATTTTTTTTACACCCAAATTTTTCTCTATTTCCTGCCACTGGGCTTATCCTCTTTTGTACTTCGTAGTGCAGTTATTCACTCCCATGATTGATTTTTTCCCCCCTCTGAGACAGCTGTAAGGAGTGTCTAACACTGACTGGCTTGCGGTGTTCTAGGGGAATGTACTTAGAATCTCCAGGGAGGTCTGTTCCAGTGTCTGGGTTAGCTGTCTAGTCCTTCCATTTCCCCGGAAGATGGATTGTGCTCTGGGAGGGCTGGCTGCTTTGTCATGCAGGTTATGGCTCGGATGGATAGCCACCCTTCTCAAGAGCATATTCCCTGCCATGTTATTTGGTCATCCTTAATTGCACTGTGCTTGCCACTCTCTGAGATCACTTCGTTAATCAATTGCTTTACTATACCCCCTCCTTTTCAGTACTGGGGATTGAACCCAGGGCTTCATGTGGGCAAGCTCGTCTCTCTAACACAGAGCTATGCTGCTAGCTGCCCACTTTCCTTCTATAGAGCATAAACTCCTGGGAAGCAGGGTTCTGTTGTAACCCCAGCGCTGTGAACAGTCTGTGGTACGTGACACTAGATATTCGTCAAGAAACAAAATGAATATATAAAAGAAGTTTCATGTGACTTTGGGGCAAATGATGTGTATGCATTTTGGTAATATCTTTTTCTTCAAACATGTCATTCATCTTCTAAGCCAATCAGTGCTGTAGCTGTTTATTGATGGCATACCCATGTGAGCTTGAAAGACGGGGTTGGATGGTCATGCCCATTGAATATGTTAGCAGAATGGAAAATGCTATGGCTTGTGGGCTGGCTAGTTTTCTGGTGTAGGAGTGCCCAGCCACCCCTGAGCAGGAGATCCTGAGTTTTATAAAAAACCAAACCATCAAGAAGAGCTCCTCCATGGCCTGTGTGTCAGTTCCTGCCTCCACATTCCTGCCTTGACTGCCCTCAGTGATGGACTGCTACCTGCAAGATGAAGCAAACCCTTTCCTCCCCAGATGGCTTTTGGTCATGGTCTATCACAGCAATAGAAAGAGAACCAACGCAGATGGAAGATTCCCTGCTTTATGCATTCCAAGACTCTATGGCCTTTGCATTGGTGATACCAATAAATACTGGTAGTTTCTCCCAGCTGCAAATTCTCAGCCCAGTGTTAAATCTGAAGGCATACCCAAGAAGTACACAACTTCAGCCTTGGAGAGCTGCTGAGGTTGGTGGGTGGAGCCTGAATCTTTGCCTTGTGTGGAGAGCGTCTGGAAAAGAGACGTGTGGTGGCAGAAGTGGGCACGTTTTTATGAGGTGGGTAGCAGTTAGAATAAGAGAAGTACCTGGGGTCTTCTGTGTAATTTTTTTTTTGTTTTATGCAACATGGTCGTTGACTATCATGTTCCCCTTGTATGTTGATGGCGAAGTTCCCTCTTATTAGAACGTAAGAAAAAGATGGAACCCGAGTAATATCAGCTCTTACCCACTGCTTGCCATTCTTACTGTTATGATGTCCAGATTGGCCTCTCTTAGTTGCCACCCAGACACTTAAAACTCTTCCTTGGTTTCTCAAGCCAGACCAGAGAAGCCTAAAGTCTCTGCTTTGGTTAGGGATGTGCTCCTTTGTTTTGCTGCTCTTTCCCCCTTGAGCCACGAGTCTCCCCTCTCAGGTCCACAATCTTGAGTGTGAGAGCCTTCCATCTCTGCATCGGTGTGCACTGTGCTAGTTCCTATCCATGCTTCAGGCCTCGTGGCAGACACTACTATCCCAGAGAACCTTCTCTGACTTGCCCAGGTCTGGTTTGTTGCTCCTTCGATTCCCCTTGGCTTCAGGGTTATTGTGGGTAGGTGACTAAGCATCTTCTTCTTTGGTCATGAGTAGTGTAGCAGACACATTTCTATCTGAAATGCCAAGGTCCACCTGGACATGCCCACCATGGAGGGTGAACTGTGGGCTCGGCTTGATGTTGTGCCTTTAAGAGTCAGTGGGTGGAACAGATGTGGCCCATCCCTGCTTTGCTCAAATGACAGGGAAAAAAAATCTTTCCTCAAAAGGAATGGGAACTCTGATCTGACGATGCTCTCCAGTTGACATCACAGGTGAAAGGCCTTCAATACCTCTGACCCCTCAGAGGTGTTTCCATCTTTGGAAACTATGGAAAGGAATTAAGTTTTGTTATCTGTAAAGAACCTGCAAGTACTCCTGACTCCCACAGGCAGAAAGGTAGTCAACTCTGTATTTGAATCCTGAATGTCGTAAGAGAGTCCTAGTGGTTGAGCGGAAACTTCGCCTGGCCCAGAACTACCACGGTGAGCTGGCAGCTGACAGGCCTGCAGACAGCCTGCAGGTGTACTCCCTCGGCACCAATGCTGTAACACAGAAACGGAAGCCCTTTAGTGCCCTGACACTCCAGTTGGCCACAGACTCCACCACTCCCTGTTCTGGAAGCAGCCCTTTGACTCAGTGCCTTCTCAGTCCTGGGAGGGTTGGAGTTGGTGACACTCTAGCCTATACCTTTGTTTTCAGGATGTGGGGACGAGCCCAAGCTTTGATGGCTCACAGGAAGTGTGACACACAAACTCGAGAACATTTAATATCTGTATGCTGTGTATACGTATAAAGATGTACTTACTTCGATTTATTAAGATAGTTAGTAATTTATAAATATACATCTATATTTATCTAGATAACCTCTTTAGGTCTATAGAATTGTGTCCTGTTCAGGGAAGCTGGCATCGCAGTAATGATGTTGGGAAATAAGTATTGTATGAACTACCCCATTAGAAGACTCTTTGCATTTGATTTTTATTATGTTATAGTGCAGAGGAATGAGCCCAGTGTTTGCATATACTAGGCAAGCACCGCGTCGTGATTTAGTCCACAGCTTACAGAATATATGAGAACTGTGCTCTAATGGGAGTCAGAAGAACTGGGCTCAGCGTGTGACTTTGTCCCTTGTCAGCTGGGATCTCAGGCAAGTCTCCACTGATCAGAGTGTCAGCTTGCTGGCTGCTATCACCAGAGAATTGCACCAGGCTATCCCTGAGGACTCTTCCCTATGGACAGCCTCTGTCTCTGTGCTCTAGGCAGTTACGTCATTTCCTCCCTTTAGGAGTACCTGGCTTGGTTTTAAGAAGTCAATATGAATTCTACCTCATCAAAGTAAGTGATTCCTAAGAATTAAATTGGCCTCAAATCTAAGTTGCTCAGGCTTGGAGAGGATTTATCCTGTGTGTGGATGATCTGTCCGGCATCAACAATGATGTCGGTGTTATTTCCCTTGGCTTAAAATCAGGCCATGTAGTTGTATTTCTTAATTTACACTAATGCACTTCTTGTTCCATGGGGCACTTGTAAGTTATGTCCCTGTTACACGCCCCGCCCCCGTGTGTGTGTAAGAGAGAGAGAGACATAGAGACAGAGAGAGACAAAGACACAGTGAGACAAAGGGACAGAGGGAGGGAGGGACGAAGAGGGAGGTTTTGATAGAAGTCATTCTCATTAGCAGGGTGATTAAAGCTTTGCAGTCTCAAAGTGTCTGTAGCCCCCAGTCTATATATCCACCGTAGAAGACAACAGATACAATAAATCACTTGCAGGACAAATGCTTTAATTAGATGGAAGGAAGGAGCCCAAGGGTATTGGCTATCGCAGCACTGCAGTGCTGTGCCGAGGAATTCTGGAAGGCAGGAAGTTTTGCTGAGTACCATCCAAAAGTTTCCATCCCGGTTAGGAAGCCGGTCCGTTTCCATAGGACCCCGTGAATCAGAGCCTTGGCTGGCAAAGCACGGGGGACTTTGGGTGATAGAAAAACCCTTCACAGGCAACTCACCAGAAGTGCTTTTGCTGTTTACGGCCCTCTTGAAAGTTCCTTTGGTTTTGTATTTTACCCTTGTACACATCTGACCTCACAGGCAGAGGAATGCTGAGCTGGTTACCAGCCGTGTTTGGTTTGTGCTTGTGGTTAAAATTTGCCAGAGGATGGAACCACGGTCAGCACAAGCCCCTTATAATTGCATTAATAAACCAAGTCATTTGGGGCCAGTGTGAGCATGTTCCATATCCGGCCCCGGGAACTCAATTTCAGACCCAGGCTGCATTCTCTGCACAAACTAAGACCACAGTCTGTGCTTTCATGTGTAAGTCATGATTATCCCATGTCCAGCGCTGTCCCTGCATGTCTGTGTACCTGTGGCATGGTGTGGCTTCTGATTCCTTACTGGGCTTTGCCTTGGCTGCCTGTGACATCAGAGGCATGTGTGGGTTAAGTGCCTCTGATTTTTGTAGTCCCATTGGACGTGAAGACTATACTGCACTCTGCCTTCTGGAGATCAATCAGTGCTCAGATAGGTTTCAAACCTTGAAGTTCTTCCTGAAATAGCACCTAAAAAATCATGCATGTTTTAGCTGGTTTGCTAAATGGAAAAGTGTTCATTTATTTACCAGCCTCTAGTCTCTTGGACATGTTGCCCTGTTTGTCTGCCTTTCTTGGTGGCTGGAAGAGTTGAGAGCAGGTTTTAGATTTAGCAGATGGCTCAGAAACCATTTCAGTGACCTGGTTGGTAAAAGCTACAGACTCTTGTTTCTGGAAAAATTTGGGTGTGCTTCTTTTTCTGACCACATTCCGGGAATAATGTCACCTGATTAGTGGTCCCCGGCGCCTGACTCTGGATAATAGAGAGCGTCAGGTGAAAACATCCAACTGAAATGTATCACAACTCAGGCTTTTATTAATCCTGACTCCCATGGTGTGGTTCTAGTGTTTTTTCCCTTGTGTTGGAAGACACCTCTACTCCTCTTAGTCTGGCCATTAAAAAGGAAGGGAAGCCATACATTTTAAGCTTTTGCTTTAAAAGCCGTGTTTCCCTTGAGTTCCGGCTCCTGGTGGACTATCGTAGATAATAGCCAGCTTTGGGACCTATTTGGTCATGTTATTTAAGTATTTTCAAAAGCCTCTGTATTTGAACGGGAGCTTTGAGGTTTGCAACAGATAAAAAGTTAAAAAAAAAAAAAGAGTAAATCTAGGACATGTTGAGTGACCTTGGTTTGGTATCTTCTGAAAATCTAAACTTTCCCCTGTGAAATAAAACAGGGTTTGTCTGTTCTGTAACTGTGCTTAAATCATTTGCATTCTTTGGGAGCCGTAGCGGTATTGTGGTGTATGGCCGTCAGCACGAGCCAAATCAGTGTAGGTGGCAATTCTGCCTTTCTCTTACCTTTGGAGTTGGGGGGGAGGGGGTGTCTGCTATAGCCTGGGTACTTTTCACTCAGCAAAATGATGTTGGAAATTGAGCTGAATGGGGAGCATCTGGGAGCCCTCCCCTCCCCCCACAGCCAGTGGGAGATGACATAAGAATCTGGCCTTCTGCACTTTTGACCAACACTCTTTCTCCACTGCCCTCAGTGTGGGGTAGAGGCAGTGTGAATGCTCACAGGCGTTTGCCAGGCGCTACTGTGTGCCCAGGCGTGTACCAGAGGGGGTCCATATGGCAGCGCATGCATGACCCAGAACTGTTAGCTCACGGAGCTGCTGCCTGCACAGAGAGACGTCAATAGTAGGGGAATGGAGCTCAGCTGGTAGAAGCTTGCCTAGCAGGCAGTAGGCCCCGACTGGTCTCAAACACAGCAGAAACTGGGTATGGTGGTACATGCCTGTAATCGCAATCATTGAGATTGTGTCAAAAATAGTAACTTAAAAAAAAAAATCAAGGGCCGGGCGGTGGTGGCGTGTTGTAATAGGAGCGGCAGGGCTGCGTCCCCAGCACCCCGGCTGCCTGCTAGCTTATGCCCGAAATAACAGCACACAAACTGTATTCATTTAAACACTGCTTGGCCCATTTCTATCTAGCCTCTTCTAGGCTAATTCTCACATATTAATTTAGCCCATTTCTAATCATCTGCATAGCACCGCTAGGTGCGCTTACCAGGAAGATTCTAGCCTACGTCCATCCTAGGTTGGAGCTTCATTGCGTGTGTCTGCCCGGGAGAGCGGAGCATGGCGTCTCTGAGCTCACTTCCTCTTCCTCCCAGCATTCTATTCTGTTTACTCCTCCCACCTATGTTTTAACCTATCAGGGCCAAGCAGTTTCTTTATTGCTTAACCAATGAAATCAACAGATTGATATATGACACTCCCACATCAGTGGTGCACGCCTTTAATCCCAGCACTCGGGAGGCAGAGGCAGGCAGATCTCTGGGAGTTCGAAGCCAGCCTGGTTTACAAGAGCTAGTTCCAGGACAGGCACCAAAGCTACAGAAAAACCCTGTCTCGAAAACAAAAAACAAAACACACACAAAGAAAAAAAACAAAAAAAATCAAGGAAGCAAATGACCAGGCGATAACAAATTTTACAGAGGCTTCAAGTTGGGAAGTTAAAACAGGGTGGTATTAAATAAGAGTCTAGCTGTTTTGTCCAGAGTGGCCAGACACGAGCACACCGACAAGATGACATCTCTGTCATGACCAATGACACAAACAAGTGTAAGGTTAGAGAAAGGGTCCCAGGCAGAGACAGAACCGCCTGCTGTGTGATACCCAGTTCAGGATGGTAAAGAGGGTGGAGCTGGAGCCAACCAGCTCAGGGTCACTGTCGAACACTGCTGCTTTTCAGGTGTGACAAGGGACAAGTCACTTCCATCTCTGGCTGTGAATTTTCCTCTCTAGGGAGGGATGCTAACGTTGGCGACCTTAGGACAAACAAGCCCAGTACAAAGTAGGCCCCCAAGAACCAATAGCTTCGGTTGCTAGTCATCTGCTGAGGGGATGGGTATGTGGACACTCAGAAAAGAATCACACCAGCCAGTAAAAGTCACTCAGAAGGTTGCTTTTAGGACATCAGCACTTTAAGGTGGCCATGAGAAAGTTTCTCAGGATGGGGGAGGTGCAGTCTTGTGGCTGCTTCTCAGATGACATTAACAGAAGCCTCTGCTTATCAAACCCGAGGATCTGCTTCTGTCTGCCTGCTTCAGTACCATCATCTCTGAAGGCTGAGCGATGGGTGGAGAAAGAAACAAGAGTCTGAACTTTGTTCTAGATTTTAAGTTTTCTCATTAATTTTTTTCTGTGAACTTGTAAATATTAATGGAAGGCTTTAATAATTTAAAGCGACAGGATACTTGTATTGCAGTGCTACAATTGATAGGACCCTTAGGTGGTTATTGTTAATAAAACTGAATTTATAGGTGAGAATTAATTAATTAACACAAATAAGATTCTTGTTAAGAATAACTATATATAGTTTATCCTCGCTTACTTTTGAAAGTTCTCTTGCTTGATTATAATTTTATGAATTAGCTCTGGATAATTTTGAAAAGTTTTGGGTAAGGTCAATTTTTTTAAATGATATTTCCTTTAATGTTTCTGACCTTCCCTTGGAACATCCATTTAGTCTGTGTTGAGTATAAAAGGACACATGGGCATTTATTTGCCCAGGTTATGTAAGTTGGGATGCAGAATCCTCATGGACTAATTAATGCACAGATGCAGACAATTGCCACCTAGAGCAGTGCATCATGGGGCGATGCTTGGGTTTCAGCCAGATGCAGGTTCCATTGTTAGTTCTGCCTCCTGTTAGCTGAACTGTTTAACTCCTGCAAGTCAGTCTGCTGTCTGTCCATCTGTCTGTTCATCCATTTGTTCACCCACCTTCCTTCCTTCCTTCCTTCCTTCCTTCCTTCCTTCCTTCCTTCCTTCCTTCCTTCCTTCCTTCCTTTCTTTATCTTGATGTGTTTTTGTGTGTCTCTGTGATGTGTATGTGGTATATATATATATATATATATATATATATATATATATATATATGTGTGTGTGTGTGTGTGTGTGTGTGTGTGTGTGTGTGTGTGTGTATGTGTGGTTCGTTTGTGTCTGTGTTTGTGGTGAGTGTGCGTGTGTGTGCATGTGATTCTTCCTGTAGAGTAGATGCCAAAATTGACCTTGATATCTCCTTCTGTGGTTCTCTTTCTCTCCACCCCCCACCCCCCAGATTGAGACAGTCTCTCACTGAACCTGGAACTCACTGATTGACGAGGCTGGCTGCGCTGGGAGCCATGGAGCCTTCTATTTCTGGTTCCCAGCCCTTGATTACATTGCACAGACACACTGCAGCCTTTTACCTGTGTGTTGGGGATCCAAACTGAGATCCTCATGTTTGCACGCTACGGCAAGCACCTTAGCCACTGGGCCACCTCCCCAGTCCCTAGCCTCAGCTTTTTATCCTGTCAGTGCCCACTTCTCAGGGTCATTTGAGAATTCAGGATGGACTTATGTAAACCTCTAGCACAGTTATATATACCAACACGGAAAACAAAGCTTATTGTTAAAGCCACCATCACGGCCACTACTCCACCCTCAGTACTTATGTATAAAGTTAAGAGCCCAGGTTCTTTTCTTGTCTATGTTGAAAATAGTTTATGTATATTTACACAAAAATTTTAGAGTTCCAGGTATTTTTGAGTGCAACTTTCCTCTTTGGCTTTATATTTGAGGATGAGAAATAGAAATCAATAGGTAGGAGGCAGAAATCCTTAATAAATAAATAAATTAAAAAAACCAATAAATAAAGAAAGAAAAAAAATAAAGGAGTGTGCCACCACAAAAAAAATAAAGTTACACAAAAGATAAATCTGAAAAAAAAAGAAATCAATAGGTACTTCTAGCTACCTCTAAGAAAGATGGCTTCCTAGGGATTGGCGGTACATTCTGTACAACTGTCCACCCTCAAGATTTCTTGCAAGGACTATGGGAAGACAAAGTTCCCGTTGTATATGGCTGCAAAGCTGACCCAGTCTGGTTGGTGGAAAGCTGTCAATGAAGACTTTTGCTTTATTTAGTACTGGACATATTGAAGACTCGAGGTTAGGCAAATCAACAAACCAGGAAGAAACAAGGTTGGAGTATTTAGTCGCAGGGGACTTAAGGAGCCCTTTGAAAAGCTGAAGCAAACATTTTTACTGTTGCAATTAAGGTGAATGATTCTAAACAGCCTCTTCCAATTGAAGATAAAAGATGGTTTTTAGTCTAATGTTCATTGGGCTGCATTGTTCAGTCACGCTTTCAAGCGGGGAGACAACAATTTAAAAAGTGGACCGTTTGGATGTGGGTTTATGGAAGAAATCAAGGGCCCCCAGAGTTCTGGCTGGAGTTTTCAGAAAAATTGAAATGCTATTAGCTCTCATTTTGAGTATGATCATCTGTACTTCTGTCTGTGGTCTGGACACCTGTTCTGGGTCTTCATTGTTTCTGTTGATTTTATATTAGCATTTTCTGAGCTGTGTTCCTTTAAAATTTCAGAACAAAAGTTCATTTGCTCTCCAGGAGGGCACAATAAGGTTTGTACTTGGCTGAGTTGTTCAGAAGTCTCTGTGAGGGGTTGTTTGGAGTCCCTGCTGGGCCTCTTTGGCTTCTCATCATGCGTGTCCTGTACCTGGATTGTGGATGTATTGATTTGCTGGGGCGCTGCTGGGGCAGATGTCTGGGATGAATGAGAATGTGTTTGCGGCTCTTTGCCCTGATGTTGGTCGATGACCCTGCTATTTTCAGCCCCCAAGCAGTGCTCTCTGTGTGAACACCGGGGACCCTCAGCCTCTTCTCAGCATCTGCTAAAGTGTCTTTACTTGGTAAGACTCTGTAAAGGATTGCAGAAAGGAAAACTTCTGGGATCATCTCAATTCTTGAGTGCGAATGGGGACCTAAGCACCACCATCTCCACTCCAGGAGCCGAAAGGTTCCGCTTAGAAACGCATCTTTCAGATGTAGACATTCGTGTATTTTAGGGGTGGGGCATGTGTGACGTCCCGAGAACCTCGAGGAATAGTTAATAGGGAATGGTTCCAGAGGTGCTTTTCAGTCTTTGCCTGTGTAAATAGGTGTAAATGGTGCATGGAATGGCTTGCAAAACTCCTGGCCCTTCCAATAAAATGTTAATAACTTTAACGTGAGTGGTAGGATATGGACTTCAAACCAGGAAAAGTTAGAGGTTAAACATTGCTCATTGCATCAGTTGCCCAAAATATCTTAAGGGCCTCGGGAGAACAGGACACCCGTGAGAGGCATAAGCTACACAGAGGCACAGCTGTGAAGAGATGGTCCCCATTTAAACTCATGGTCCTCAGGCTCTCCTCGTCTCCCAGACATCCTCAAGTTGCTGCTTCAGTACTCCAGCCTGCATTTCCCTTCAGAAATGAGCTTTTCAGGGGTCATTTTGATGCTGTTATAATGTGGCTCTGTAAAACTTACGCATATAAAATTTGATTTATTAATTTTTAAACAATCCTGGGGTGTTCTTTTAGGCAGGGTCCTTCCCTATAGTGCTCATTATGTGGGTATTGATTATGTGACTTCCAGCCATTCTCTCGTGTCAGCCCCGAAAGGGATGGGGTTGCATTTGTACGTCACTCATTGCGGCTCCCAATTTTGCTTTAAAATAGAAAAAAAAAAAGAAGATCCTGGAAAGTGGTTCCTGTGGAGATGTCGCATGAGCTTTCTCGTCAGTATTCTTCCCGGTATCACTGTTTAATTTTAAGACTTACACTCATTTATTTATTTTGTATGATGTGTGCGCACTTGTGGATACCTGTGTGTCATGGGTTTTGTGTGTGTGTGTGTGTACGCACTCATGTGTGTCACCTGTGTGTCATTGCACATGTTTCCATGTAGGAATGCATTCTCTCCTTCCATTATGTGGGCCCCAGGGATTGAATTCAGGGCGTTAGGCCTGGTGGCAAGTGTCTCTGCCCACGGAGTCACGGAGCCAGTAGCCCTGCATTATAGTTTTAAACAGCTGTGTGTCAGAGGAGGTCATGTCAACAGGAAGAAACTGCCCCAGAGAACTGGAAGACTAGCCATCCCCCTCAGCTCGAGCTCCTCACCTACCAGAGAACTGGAAGACTAGCCGTCCCCCTCAGCTCGAGCTCCTCACCTACCAGCGCGCTTTCTTAGGGCTTAGGCAGACCCTTCTCTTCTTGACCTTTCTCTCACCCAGGCCACTGTTGGGGAAGGTCCCAGCCTAGAGACAGAGTAAATACAGGGGAGAGTGGGGTTCTTTGCCGGCACGTGGACTCTCTGTGGGGAATGTGCTCGTGTTCTGAGAAGGCCCGAGTCCGTCCACAGGGTGAACCCCTTCACTGACCTGCAGACTGTACTCTGTTGTAGCCTTGTTTTCAGTTGCTGACAGCCTTGGGGTGGGCCACCTTCCTCACCTGGGCAAACCCTCCCCGGCTGCTTTGTGGGATCACCTCTGTATTCTCTCTAGACTGAGCCTTCCCTCCTCCTTCATTTCCTTCCTTTAGAAGCATATGCAGGCCTCCCAAACAGCCTCTCCAGCTTTGGCTGAACAAGTGACCCAGCCCTGTCTAGGCCTGGCTTGCTGACTTTCCGAGGTGGGCTACAGTGTGTCTCCGTCTCTCCCCCAGAGAAACTGCCCGGAGTCGTCTCTGTATTACATCTCCACAGCACTCAGCCGTCGCTTAGATGCGGTGTGAGGTCTTTGCTCCGACAGAGCCCAGGCATGCCCACGGCGTCCTGTTGGTTGCTCCTTCTTCTGTGTCTCGGTGGCTCCTTTCTTTTTCTAGCATTGTTTTGCTTTTGTGTTTCTCCAGTGCTTACCGCTAAGGTGTTTTTCTGCTTATTTTCCTTTTTCACCTTCTCCGCCACCCATCAGACATCACAAGTACTGGTGCTCCTTGGGGTTTTACCCTTATTCTGTTGTCTTACATCTTCCAAGGGTGTCATCTTTTATGCTTTCCACTGTATCGCCTTTGCACCAGGGACTTCCGAAGCCCTGCGGACCATCTTTCCCGCTGAGGCCTAGAAATGGGAAGGTTCAGAGAGGGCAAAGGACTCTCTGCTGTGTCTTCTTTGACCCCCCAACAGGATTAGGAATAGGGGGACGCATGCGTTTCCTACCTGAGGCAGGCAGAAGAGCACACCACTTGGGAGGCGAATGGGCTTCTGCACAGGTCCCCCGGAACACCCGCTAACCCCGCATGCTCATCAGGGCGCACTCACCGCTTGGGAGGCTAATGGGCTTCTGCACAGGTCCCCCGGGACACCCGCTAACCCCGCATGCTCATCAGGGCGCACTTACCGCTTGGGAGGCTAATGGGCTTCTGCACAGGTCCCCCGGAACACCCGCTAACCCCGCATGCTCATCAGGGCGCACTCACCGTCCTCCTGTCACCGGTGTGTCACTGTGAACATTTCCTTCTCCCTCACTTCTTCCCCCACGTCACTTCATTGGTAGATTCGGATAAATTGGATTACAAACTGCTTCCTGTGCAGATGTCCCTTCTCCATGGGCATCATACTTTTTGGATATCCTCCTCACCTGTGTGGATTATCGACAGACCATAGAGGTGATCTCTGAATGAATAGTTTGGGTGTGGATTAGTGAAATCGCTGGAGAACCATTCTTCACAGACTGGTTCTGCTGTCTCAGATGAATCCTCCTCTGTGCTAGCCGTAAGCACTTCTCTGCTGGAGAGCCTCTTGCTTCCCTTCCCCTGTGACATTCAGGCTGTTGGGGACGATCCGTATGGGCTGGCCCTGGCCACCTCTCTTCCACCTCCTGCATGTCTGACCTCCCAGCTCATACACAGATTAGCATCTCTTGCCTTTGCTCATGTTTTGTTCACTTCATTTTTAGGAACTCTTGGAGGAGGAGGGCAGAGGACCCGTATGAGGCTAGAGAGGGATGAAGGAGGTTCGGCAGGAAAAAATGTCACTCTCTGCCGAGCACCCCCAAGCAAGCCTGAGCACAACCCCCCTCCCCAACGTGTACATCAGTTTTGTCTGTGACAGGAGAGCGGGTTGGTGCTTAGCCCATGATGTCATCATTGGTGACTGGTTTAGGACAGAAAGGTCTATAGAGAAATGGGGGGTTGTGACCCTGGGCACCCAGGGAGGACTTTTTGAAGAAAGTGGGTTCTGGGGTCTCTAGAGGCAGGGGATATTAGCCAGGCAGAAGCGCACACCATTCCTCCTCTTCCTTCTGAGGAGTTGATTTTAACACCTGGAATTTGGCCTGCCTTTCTTTTCATCAGACTGACACTAGCTGAGCGTGTTCGGAAAGGAACCGTGCCTAGTCCACACTGTTGCGGAAATTGGCTTCCCGCAGGCGGAAGTTCGACTCCTGACACAGCTGCCCCTCTGGCTGTGCCGAGGAGATGTTGGTTGGATAGGATACCTTGAAGGGAGGCTTGAGAGAGGGTTTTCTTCTTTCCCTGGAGCTGACAGAAGCGTGTGTGGTAGCTGGGAGATGTAGCCCTCTGGGGCTGTCAGTCCTGATACCTACCTCTAGGCACTAGTACAGCTTGGCTAACTTTCGGGAGGGCCAGAGAGTTCTAGGTGTCCGGCTGTTCTGAGCAAAACTGCTAAACTCGTTTGCAAGTGAAAGACCCTGCTTAAACCTAAGCTGGTTACTGAGTGAACGTAGACAGCTGGTGAAGGCGGATCCCAGTTTTTAAAGCATAGGGTGACTCCCCTTATGCACATCAGTGTTGGTGGCTGTGCCTTGCCATCCTAGCATTAGACAAGGCTTGGAGAGCTACCCTTGACTATGAGTTAATCAGTAAACACCTTTTCAGAGGGCTGAAGATGCCAGAATGCATCCTGCCTGTCTTCAAGCTTTGTCCTTCAGTTAATGATAGACTTTTTTTTTATCTCTTCCTATGGGCGGTTAATGCTGGGCTTAGCTGGAATTTGAGCTACTGGCTCTAGACCTGCCTTTCTGATGGGCTTCAGTACTTCCTACTGTTGGGGCGAAGCCTTTTCTTTTCGAACACCCAGCTTGATCAGACGTATTGCACTGTAAGTGTTTCCACAGGA
Source organism: Microtus pennsylvanicus (assembly GCF_037038515.1). Lineage (NCBI taxonomy): Eukaryota > Metazoa > Chordata > Mammalia > Rodentia > Cricetidae > Microtus > Microtus pennsylvanicus. The sequence goes on along the minus strand of NC_134592.1, from coordinate 41,606,096 downwards.
ACTCTGCCCTTTGTCAATGTCACCGCGGTGGCTGTTCACAAAACCCACAGGGCGGAGGCGTCGCCGTCCCCCGGTGAAGATACAACAGATCTTTCCATTCCTCGGTGTGAATTTTCCAGTGGGTTCTGGGTCCACCGTGGTGTCTTAAATTCCAGGGTTTACCTGTTGCCACGTGAGAACTGATAATGAGAGGTCCTTATTGGTTCATTGAAGATTGACATCCAGAAAGATGGGTTTTTTTTCCCCTTTCCCATGAGTGCACATAAGGCATTGGGGCCCAAGGACTATGTGATATCACCTTCCACACAGCCAGGGAGCTTCAGTTCTGGAGAAGGTGACTTTGTCCTGTTTTCTATGTGGACCAGACAGTGTTCTAAGTGAGGGCTTTTTCCTCTGATCCTCCTTAGATATGCTTTCTGTGTTTACTTCCCCCTACTGCTTACAAGGGAGCCTGGATTCTCCTCAATTCTTTATTATTATTGTCATCATTTTTTTTTCAGGCAGGTTCTCCCATGATCTGACTGGCCAACAAATTGTAATCCTCCTGCTTCAGTCTCCCAATGCTGGGATTGCAGGTCCGAGGCCCTGTGCCTGGACTTCACTTTTACCAGTAAATTTCAGTGAAGCAGTTGCCAAAATGACTTGGTTTGGGGCTTGATTAATCAAAGGACTGGCTTGGAGCCTAGTGTACTGCCAGGAGAGAGGGCTTAATACAACTCCAATTAAGAAATGAACGAGTCTCAAACAGTTTTAACCCAGGTGAGAGCTCAGAGATCTCACAGAGGTCAAGCCTTTGGAGTCATGGGGACTGCAGGCTTCGTAAACTCAACCCGGCTGCATCTGGAAATGACAGAGCCCCAGCTGGGAGGATGCCTCCATCAGATTGTCTGTAGGCAAGTCTGTAGGGACATTTTCTTGATTAATGATTGGTCTGTGAGGTCCCAGGTCCCTAGAGCAGTGTCATCTCTGTGGCCCTGGGTTGTAGAACAAAGGCAAGCAGGCTGAACAAGCCAGGGAAGCAAGCTAGTGAGTAGCGCTCCTCCATGGTTTCCGCTCCAGTTCCTGCCTCTAGGTGCCTGCTGCAGTTTCTGCCCTTGCTTCCCCCGTGATTGACACGGAACCTTAGATAGAATAAACCTGTTTTGTCCTAAGCTGCTTTTGGTTATGGTGTTCATCACAGCAAGAAGAACCAAACTGGGACGGTGACCAACAAATATGACACGGGACTGGGTAGAGAAGACTTACCAGTTGATTCTCTCCTCAGACAATGGAAGGATTAGGTTGTTAGGTTTCATTTGCTCTGCAGTGAAGCTAAAACAAGAAGTAGAGAAAGCAGGGTGGGTGACAGATTCCTTTACCCCCTTTCCTTCCGTCAAACGCAGCGTGAGAGCTAAAATCTAGCCTTTTGTCATGAAGCAGTATTTTGAGTAAGGTTTCATTATGTAACATCCTGTGACACCCTGCAAAAATGTAAAAATTGGTCTAAAAATATGTATGAGTACAGAGAAGTTTTGAGCATTTTGTCTATGCCTTTGTCAGGCTGGAATGAGTAGAATTGCTCCTAACAGTAAGGAATTCATCCGGGATATTCAGAACAAATGCTTTCTAGGTGTGTATCTTGCGTGTGAAAGATGAGCCTGGGCTGTTGGCTTATTTGAGGTCTAGGGCCTTGACAGTCGGTTCTCAAGTGTGAGTCGTGTGCCACCAGAACCTTGACGCACGATGACCTCAGGCCATGGTGCATGCCCTGTTGGGTGTTGATTTCCGGTGCTGTTTCCCAGGAAGCCACCCCCCTATCCCGAAATGGTGAGCACATAGAGTGAGGTACCATAGAGCCTGTCACTGAAGGGTGGTAACTCGGGTGTTCGAGGCAGAAGAGCGGTAGCCTGATTTCACAGAGGCAGTGAACGGGCTGATCTTCAGTTCCCTTGGCACCAAGATGGCTAATGACATCCAGCACCACTGCCACCATTGTTTACGGTGCTGGATGGGTAGCAAGAGAGGGAAATAAATGTCACCTAGTGTGACCAAGCTCATAGGGAGCAGGACTGGGGTACCTAGCATTGCTCAGTCATACCAGTACAGATGTGTCCTATGAAGGAAGTAAAAGCAGGCTTGAGGTTCACCGTGCCCTGGGTGTTCCTATGAAAATAACCCAAGTGATTGGCGTGACATACTGAACACACATTTTAGAGACAAATTTAATCCCCTGCCTCCATCCCTTCCCTTTTCCCCGTTCATTTGTTCAAGAGCTTAATGTTTATGTAAAACTTACTAAGAGACAAAAAGTGAGCGGGTCTCGTGTAGTTAGTGCTGGGTGCATGCCTTGGGAGCGGGCCGTGGAGCCTGGTGCGGGACCGTCTGACAGCTGTAGGTACAGCTGGGACAGCTGGCAGGTCTACACAGTACTCGTTTGCTCATGAATGAGATAAATTGGATGGTCAGTTGTACTTATGACCCCTGGCCTGGCTTGCTGACCTTTTCTGGGGGCGATTCTTCTTTCTCCCAAGGTCTGCTTGTGTGACTGTTCACTTTCAGGGGTCCAAACTGCTAACTTCATAAGCCAGAGGAACCTCAGTGGTCATTCAGGACTAAGTTGGGTTTTTTTGTTTTGTATGTGTTTTAATATAGCGATGGCTCTGAGCTCTCGGGTGAGTGGCTGAGGCTAGACTCCAGTGTTCCCTGCCTCACATGCTGGTTTCTCAGTTCCCGACTCGAGTGACCTTATGAAGCTTGCTAAGAGGCCTTCTTTCTATTTCTGTCCCAGCAGTGGCCCTGTGCTCATGTGCCTTCACTTCCCTTTTCTAGTCTGTTTCCTAACTAATCGGTTCCCTCTTTCCACTATTTCTAGGGTGCCCTGTGTGGAATTATTCTCACAGAAATGACCTCCCCTCAAACGCCCTTCCAGGAGGCTTGTTTAGTGACAGTCCCACTGGAGACTGTGACTGCTGTCCCTTTGAAGCTAGAAGGAACCAGGGTTTCCAAGTCGCTTGAGTTCACTCCCCCAGCCATTAGTGTGCTTGGTTTGTCTGGGCTGTGTTAACTTAGACTTCAAGGAAAGAGAGAATCACATCATCTGTAGCCCTTTTCCACGCAGAGAGCACACCTTTCAGTATTTGTGTAAGGATAAGCCACAGATTAGTGGACCATGGTGGAGAAACCACTGCCGGTTGTGCATACTGAAGAGGAGAAGCATCCTGCAGTGTTGCCTCTGCAGTGTCAGGAGGGAGGAGAGAGAGATGAATGGAGGGGGTGGGCCCGGCCGGGCTGGGCTGGGCTAGTCTGCCAAGGTGGGAGCTTCTTGGGGGAAGATTAATTAGGTGTCAGGCTAAGTGCTTCACATGCATTAACTCATCTAATCCTCATAGCTCCCTAGAGACCTATAGATCATATTATAATCCCCCTCTTCACCAGGCAGCGGAGGCCTGGGGAGGTTAAGATGCTTGTCCCAAGGACTGGAGAGATGGCTCGTGGGTAAATGCCTGCTGTGCGAGCCTGAGGACCCAAGGCTGAATTCCCAGCGCTCTCATGAAAGCCAAGTGCGCTGGCGCATGTCTGTAATCCTGAGCTGGGGGCAGAGACGAGTAGATTCTTAAGGCTCACTAGCTGACCAGCAGAACCAGTGAGCTCCCAGTTCAGTTAGAGAGCCTGCCTCACAAAATAAGGTGAACTGGTAGAGGAAGACATCCAGTGTTGACTTCAAGCTTCTCTCTCTCTCTCTCTCTCTCTCTCTCTCTCTCTCTCTCTCTCTCTCTCTCTCTCTGTGTGTGTGTGTGTGTGTGTGTGTGTGTATGTGTGTGTGTGGTGTTTGCATGCGCTCACCCTCCCCAGGACTCATGGGCACACACATGGACACATTTATGCATGTGTACACACACACATGCACACACATACACAAACAAGATTTCTGCCCCAGAACTGGGACAACTGAGCAGGACGCTGGGCTGTGAACTACTGAATATTTGCCTTTTAAGGTTATACCCCAGGCTAGTTTGTAGGATGGATCCCTGGGCAGGAAGGTCACTATATGTCCTATATATGCCTCTGTAATGATGATAAGATAGTGCTGGGGATGGACATGCCTGCTTTGTTCAAGGAACGTTTGGCAGGATGGCACCCAGGTTTTCTTAACAATTTAAAGTAGTAAATGAGAGGATAAGATAAATTAAATTAACCTGGGGTATACCACCTCTTAACACTGTGCTGAATACTATCCACCTACCTACCCACCCACCCATCCACCTACCCACCTACCCACCTACACACTTATCTACCTAACCATCACCCACCTACCCACCCACCCACCTACCTATCCACCTACCCACCCACCCACCCAACTACCTATCTATCCACCCACCTCCCCATCTGACTACCCACCTACCTACCTACCTAACCATCCACCTACCCACCTACCTACCCACCTATTTACCTACCTACCCACCTTTCTTTCTTTTTTTTCCAGACAGGGTCTCTTATAACCCTACCTGATCTGGAATGATATATATAGATCAGGTTGGCCTTGAACTCACAGTCATCCTCCTGCTTCCGCTTCCTCAGTGCTGGGATTAAAGGTGTGCCCTACCATCCTGAACAATATTTCTATTTTTAATTTATGTTTTTTTTTGAGACAAAGTATTGCTATGTAGCCTAGGCTGGCCTTGAGCTCACTGTGTTAGCCCAGACTAGCTTCAAACTCCTTATCCTCTCGTCTCACTTCCCAAGTGTTGGAATTGCAGGCATACATCACCACTTCTGGCTTGATTTCATTCTTTGTAATCAAACAACGAGGAAGTAGGCAACGTCATGACTGATTGTATTGGCACAAGCAGTTGTGCAACGTGGAGTTAGGCGCACAGACAGCGACTTGGGGTGGTGTGGAATTTCCCCACCTGCAGTGCTGGGCTGTTTTATTCTCTTTGGAAATATTTCAAAATTAACTGTCCCAGCACTCGGGAGGCAAAGGCAGGCGGATCTCTGGGAGTTCGAGGCCAGCCTGGTCTACAAGAGCTAGTTCTGGGACAGGCACCAAAGCTACAGAGAAACCCTGCCTCGAAAAACCAAAATAAATAAATAAATAAATAAACAAAATTAACTGTCACTTTGCCAAAAGTCTCACTGCTTCTGTTGTTGGTTGGTGTTGGAGACCAAAACTTGGGCTTTGTCCATGCTAAACCCACACCGCAGCACTGACTTATAGCCTGGTCCCAGGTCCGATGCTTGGTTGGAGCAGGTATCTGTCTTGACTTATGCTAGCCATAGACATGAGGCAACGCAAAGTGGAGCTTGTCTGATAGCAGAAGCAGATGCATGCCCACTTCGGTGACCCAGAGATTTGAATTGGTGAGTGTTCCAGGGGCTTCACGCTGAGCCCAGTGAAGGAAGAGGGCTTTCTCAACAACAGTGATCAGAAGCAGGCACCTACATCTGCCTGCTTGTGGTTTGTGAACCCATTCTGTTAGTGTGGGTTTGTTTTCAAGTCTTCCTGCAGCCCTGGACTTCACCCAAACAGCCGCTAAGAAGACAGATATCTAAGCGACTTGCTTTTCAGCCCCCGCCTTTCCTTCCCGACCTTAGCTGGAGTTGTGGCTGCCTCCTGTGCACCAGTCCTGGTCAGCGTTGTCTAGGCATGGCTTGGGAAGCTAGCCACCTCTTCACTTTGGCTACTTTTTTCTTTGAAACCAGCTCCCAGATGATTGTGTCTTTCTGAGGCTGGGCAGTGAGGATCTGAGGACCAGGGACTGATGGGAAGAGAAATCGAGGGTGGACATCCTGAAAACAGTGGAGGGATTTTGGTTTTTCCAATGTCACCTCAATGCCTTTGTGCCAGACGAAAAGGGGAAAATAAACCCTGGTGGGCCTACAAAATGCCTTTTCTTTTTATTTCATTGTTTTCCCTGGGATGGTGGGATGGGCCGCTGTGGTTCTAAGCAGTCTCTGTGTGGTGATGTTCTTCTGAGTGTCTTCAAGGCTCTGTGGAGCATGACTTAGTCAGTGCTGATTTCTGTACCTTCTTTGGTTGTCCTTGGAACCCTGGGTGGCTCTGGTGACAGCTACCCCTGCTTTACTTGTCTCACCATGCTGTTTCTGGGGTGGATACAATTGGAGCATGTATAGGTGATTTTCCAAACCTCTGTTTTAGTGAAGCTCTGGACTCTGGCTTAATCTCAATGTCCTAGTTAGTGCCAAGCAGAAGCTGAAACGAGAGACACAGACTGTGGGTTCTTGAGGAGGTGCTAGGTCCCTGACATTATATTTAGGCCTCCGTGACACTCTTTGGTTTATATGCCAGAAGCCTAGAACCATGAATGACCTCCGTTGCATTTCAGACTGGCAGAGAGTGCTGACATTAAAATTGCTTTTATCCCTCTAGGGTTTTGCCTTCAGTCAACAAGGGAGGAGACAACCGCTTTTGCTGAAACAGAAAGAAAGAGAGAACCCAGGTTTCCAGGGGACAGGTCAACGAACTCTTTAATGAGCGTGGCTGAGGCAGTGGGATGAAGGGAGGAAGTTAATAGGCCCTGGAAGGAGGGTGTTTCGCTGGTATCTCAAAGTTGATTCATCTAGGGCCAAGAGAGCTGAGGAGCCCACAGGGGAATGCCCGGGTCCTTCCTGTTCCTCCCTCAGAGAAGGCCCCACTGTAGTTCAGACAATTGGCAGCCCTCTGGCTCTGTCAACACCATTCCTTCCTAGGGCCTCCTAAGAGGCTGTGTTCATGGGAGAGGGCATGTCTCCCTGGGGTGTGTCACAGCCAGGACAGACACCTGACTACCCATGTGGTCCAGGTTTACATACTTTTGGGATCTGTTGCTGGAAAGAAGATTTTTGAATGACCAGAAAGGGTTGGGTGGGTGAGAAACATTGCCATTTCAACTACATGTGGTGTCTGGAGAGATAGGTGGCCTGACAGGGCTGGAAACTGATGGAGGGGACAGGGACAGTGCCTCTCCCTCCGATGCTGGCTTTGGAAGCAGGACATGTTTTCTCTTTTTCCTTTTTCTTTTTCTCTCTTTCTTCCTTCCTTCCTTCCTTCCTTCCTTCCTTCCTTTCTTTCTTTCTTTCTTTCTTTCTTTCTTTGTTTCTTTTTTTTTTTTGTATGCAGACTAGAGTTTGATTGAGGGAAGCTTCTTTAGTTCTTCATGGGCCCCATAAAAAGGCAGGAGTTTTATTGGCAGCTTCTTAATTGTAGCTGGCTGTGAGGAGATGGGCTGGGCACTGGCTTTGGTATGTGACTTCTGACCTTTTCTTCTTTAAGCTTACCCATCCTCTGGGCTTGGTGAGAATCAGCCCTTTGCTTCCTTCGTCGTACCTTACGGTTCTGTAGCCATGGGCTCTATTTGGTTTGGCAGTATTTGTGTGTGGTTTCTTACTCACCCCCGTGCCTGTCAGCTTTGTGAAGGCTGGGGCACAGTGCCTTAACAGCTTCTGTGCTTGCGTTTCCAGTGTAGTGCTGGGCCAGAATTTGTTGTATCTGTTACTGTTTGCTGCTGACTGACAAGTGTTGCCTTCTGTAGCCTGGGCTCGGTTCAAATGGAATCTTCCTGAGAGGATTGTAATCAGATTGTGCTCTTTTCAGCGTAGGCTTGGGGCCCCTAAGAAATAGCTTGTCTGCGTAGCCCTTCATAGAATTTGAATGTTTGTTCCGTGCTGTGCGCATTTTCTGCTTTGAACCCTGTAGTGCTTCTCTGAGTTCGTTAACTGTGCTCAGAGAAACAGGATGTTGTGCAGGCCTCTGGTAACTTAAGAACAAAGCCGGGACCCGGTGAGTGATCTCAGGCTTCAGATTCTGTCTGCCTTTCCACTAGCGTGTGCTACCTCCCATACCTGTTAGTACCTACTGTGTGCCCAACTTCAACATTGTTATCTTTATCTCCCACTAGTTCTGTCGAGGTAGGTATTATCTCCATCTTGCAGATGAAGATGTCTGGGCTCAGAGAGTACCTTTTTAGGGGTGCATAGTAGTGTGTGTGTGATATGTCCCCAAATATTCACGTCAGGTGCAGCAGAGGCATAGGCTGGGTGGGGGAGCAGCCAGCATTTGTGTGATGCTCTATGCACGTCAGCTCGCTCGCTTTGAGAGCCACTCCTATTGTGTTGTCTTTTTCCATTCTCTCATTCTTCCTTTCCCTTCCTTCCTCCTGTCCAGCCTTTCCAGGGCTCAGGGTGAGATGCTAACCTGTTCAAAGGTCACCAGTTGTCGACTGCCACACATCCGGAAGATCGCCGGCGTACCTGCCTGCCTTGTCCCCCTTTCTGTACACACACCACACAAAAATGCAGAGGTGGGAACCAGCAAGTCCAGAGATCTGTAGGCATCTGTGGAGATGAGCGCCACTTGCCCTTAGAGGTCGGCCAGTGTGCCTGTTCCACACCACCCTCGATGCCCAGACTGCCTTGTCACCTGGAAGAACCGTTCTGCAACTGGGTCCCACCCCATCACCGGCTCACCAGCAGCGCACTAAACAAATATCTCTTTCCTCTTGTGGATGCAGATACAGTGGTGACCCCACTTATCCTGCTACAACTGTCAGTTCAGGGTGCTGGGCAGTGCTGGAGCGAGCCTCAGGAAGGAAGACGAGGAGTCAGTGCTCTTTCATGGGACAAGATAGGGACATGTGGACATCGGAAGGGTTCTATCCATTCTTGGAAGCGCCTTCTCTTACATCACCGCTCATCTATCCCAGACAGGTGCTACACATCTCTGATGATGGTGTGATCTTACAGTGCTGGGAGTCTGGTCTCTGGGATCTGAGACTAGCAATAATTTCTGCGAAGGCTATAGGTTATTTTTGGCCCTCCTTGTGCCAGTCAGTTCTCCTTCACATGGCCCGAGACAAGGAAATGAGCCACTGCTTCCTCTTCCTGCTGCCTGCTGGAGTACCAGTTTGTTTGGGATGCTAGGGTCCCAGGGTATGGCTCCCCCGCTTAAGCCAAAGTATGTCCTGCTTGTTTAGGAAGGGGCAGAGCTGCCAGGAAATGATTCTTAATTAAAAATAAATCATTGTGATGGTGATTCCACCCCCACCCCTCCTTCTTAACGAGCTGAGCTACATCGGGACAGAGGCATATCATTCTAATCTAGTTCCTCTTTCTTGGAGAGGGGACAAGAGAATGCTGGATTCTGGAGGACCGTGTTTCTAAGCCTTTCTTCTCCTTGTTGGCATTTTTTGGCTAAGGTCCCGTAGAGTTGAATTGCCTGCCTTTCCCTCTCTGAGCAGGAAAACCTTGGGGAGGGGAGCATAAGCCCTAGGAAGGACGGGGCAGGCACATAGACTGTCTCCACTGTTGTTCTCCTCTCCCTTCATTTTCTGTGTTCTGGATTTGGGGACTTGGGTGCACAGAGGACTTACACATGTAAACACATTGGCAATCTGTGAGGTTTGGGGACCGTCGCTCCCCAAGCTGGGAGGACCAACTTTCCCATAAACAGCTTGGCGAATTGTGGGTGCCTCACACACAGAAAGCTGCAACATGTTGCGGTTTTCACAGTCACCCTTGCTGTCAGAGCACAGTGTCTGAGAGCAGCAGTGGAGTCAGCAGGAGCTGGAAGGTGGGACGAGAGTTCCCAGAGCCTGTTAGCAGTTAGACAGCCAGAATCCCCCCTCCCAACTCCTTCTGCAGGGGTAAGCACTTCACTCTCCACCGTGACAAAAACAGCCTACATAAAGACCTTTTAAAATTGGATGTTGTCATCCCAATACCCGGGAGGCAGAAGCAAGAGGACTGTACACATCCAAGGCCAACCTAGTCTACAGAGAGAGTTCCAGGCTGACCAAGGCTACAAAGTGAGACACTGAAAAGAGAAAAAAATAAAATAAAAATGAAAAAAGAAATAAAAAACAAAAGTACGCAGAATTATATTTAACAAATCTATGGTATTGCTTATACTACAGTATCAAGCTATTTTCTCAAAATTTTAGAATTTTGTAATAGAATTATATTTTTATTAAGTTTTTCTTAATTGCATTAGGGAAAACGGTCTGACAGCAAATCAAAATGTCAGTGATGGAAAAATATATCTCCTAGAATGTGGGAAATAGGATACCACTCTATCCTTGACGCTCTGTGCTGGTTCGTAGACTAGCCTGTTACATTCAGGGTCACCTCCAAGAGGCTAGAGATAACAGTTGAAATACAACATAAGTATCACACAAAACTGTAAGATGCTATTGAAGTAATATTGCCCTTGTAAAATTATTTTAAGGATTTATGTATTTATTGTATGTGTCTGTGCGTTTTGCCTGCATGTACGCGTCTATACTCTGTGTGTGACTGGTGCTTGTGGAGGTCCGAAGACAGCATCAGCTCCTCTGGAATAGAGTTACAGGTGGTCAGAGCTGGGAACCAAACTCAAGGCTTCTGCAAGAGCAACAGGGCTTTGGGTTGTTGAGCTGTCTTTGCAGCCCCGATGTTGCACTTCTGAAGGGGCCTGAAAATGAGTGAAGGTAGACTGGATGGGCTTTCTTTGAATTTGGGTGCGTTAATACCATCAAAATGAAAAGGGGCTAGCAATTTTATGGGTGGGATATCAATGAAATGGTTAATTGTGTAGTTTTACACATCTGTCTCTAGGGATCTGATAGGCTAGTCTTTATACTTTTCCGTATTTCTCAGCATACGCATTTGTTGGTTTATCCGTGTAACTTGGTGACCACTGTTTTGCATGATAGTAGCCTCTATTTCACACAATGCTTTGCATAGCTTACTGTATTTTTGTTACTGTTTCTTTCTCTATGTTACAAGTAACACCTCTCTGAACCTGTAGTTCTCCCTTTTCTGTTCTCTTTAGTTTCTGTAGCTAGGGTGGCTTTCTTAAGAAAGATTTTCTGATTCCATTGAGAACTTGCACATTTCTTCCATCGGCATTGGTTGAGTATCTGCCTTGTGCTGGGTTCTGGAGGTACAGAGATGGACTTTAGGACCCAGATGCACAAACTGTTCATGTGTCCCGGAACTCTCTCCTCTCCTCTCCCCTCCCAGTTACCGGACTGATTCTCCCTTTAACTTCTACCTTATGGTGACTTTCAAAGCAGCACAGTATTTTTTTCCCCCCACAGTACTCTGGGGTCCCTTGCTCCAGCTCTGCCTTCTTCATTAGACTCTAAATGCTGAGAGCAGGGATGTGTCTGATTTGTTACCCCTCTAATGCCTAGCATATAGAAGTATAGTGCCTGTAGTAGGCTGTGGATTAAATGATGTGATTCCTGCTTTGAGAAGCTTAGAAGGCTAGATGTGAGCAATGGACTGGATTGACAATCTCAATTTTGCATGTGTAATCAATAGAAAACAAAAAATAACCCCCTTTTCAGCTATTCCCCTTTCATCTTTGAAGGGAGGTCCCTGTGAGGCTCCATTCCAATCTGTCACACAACCCCTGGGACTGTACACAGGAACAGTTCACCCGAAGCTAATTCTTCTCGTGCCATAGATATGACTTTTCTGTGTAAATCCACCCATGAGTCACTGTGCTGAGTGCTGTGACTCTTCACCTTCATTGCTTTTCTGATAATTGGGGTTTCTTGTCACTAGACAATCCTATTTCTTCAGCTCTTCTTGCTGGGCCTATTCTAGTCTTCATGACCCTTTAAAATCTTAATTCTTGGGCTGGAGAGATGGCTCAGCCGTTAAAGGCTGGGCTCACAACCAAAATAAAATCTTAATTTTTTTTTTTTTTTTTTTGGTTTTTCGAGACATGGTTTCTCTGTAGCTTTTTTAGAGGTTGTCCTGGAACTAGCTCTTGTAGACCAGGCTGGCCTCGAACTCACAGAGATTCACCTACCTCTGCCTCCCGATAAAATCTTAATTCTTAAGAAAAGATTAATGTCCTCTCCAGTGGTGTCCACCACAGAGTCCCAGGGAAGAAGAACGCTAAAACCTAGGCACAGGAGTCTTCAAAGATCCATTTTTTCATATATGCCATAAATTGTCTCTTAGAACAAATGGAGGAGTTTCCCTTTTAAAAGGTGATCATCAAATATTTAAATTATGTGACCCAAACTGGTCTTGCAGTTTGCTAATATATTTTTGCTAATATATATAAATATACATATTATATATAACATATAAACATATATTATATTTAGACAATATATTTACTAATTACATATGTTTACTAATATATACATTTTTACACACACACACATATATCAAGGGAAGATTTTTGTGGTCTTATAACTAAGACTGAAAACCTCGACTGCTTTTGCTTTGACTTATGGGCTGTCTCCTGGGTGACTTCAGCATTTATTTCTTACCCCCAGATGGCTCAGGGTGAACATTGTTAGTACTGCTACTTCATGATTTTAATTTTGCTGCCTTTGTGTGTTTGTTAACCGGTCATCTAGGTGAGCACCATCAAAATACTTGCCAAACCCAGTGGGAATTTTGATGGGCCACTTGGGAGAGCTGTTGTTTCCAGCCCACAATGCTCAGGTGAAGTCTCCTGTAATCACAGATCTTCTCTATGATAGAAACTGACAGGTGACTCACAAGGGGTGGACACCTGGAGCTCAGTCAGCGGGGAGGGTTGTGGAGGGTTGTCTTTCTGGTCGGCCTCACATTGCTAAGCCACCCTTTTGAAGCATCCAGAGAACCAGAAGAGCAGGAAGTGCCAGTCAGACTGCCGAGCGCTTGGCATTCCTTCATGGAAAGATGACAGCTCACACAGGGTGAAAGAGGAAGTGGGAGTGTAGCTGGGGGGCATGGAACAGGAGGGTGACCTGACTTTCCATTGTTTTGTGGGCTGCATAGTCTTGTGAGGTGGGTTGTCGGGGGAGACTGAGGGGGGGGATGGGAGCAACCGGAGTCTGGAGCAATTATTTCCATTGTTGCTAGTACCCATGTGGATGTCCTGTTGACCTTCCAAGGAGGAGGGACTGGTACCATTTCATCCTTGTCACTTTTTTATATTCCAGATTGCTGTGGTTACTGGTATTCCCCTCACACTTAGCCCTGGGCTCTCTTTTAAGAACCAAGATTCTTCTATGCCAAATGGCTATGCAATTGGGAAGCCAAGAGACAGAAGGCCTCCACAGGCCATTTTTAGCTTTATCGCTGACACACTTCATGCTCTCTCTCTCTCTCTTCCTCTACACACTCACACACACACACACACACACACACACACACACACACACACACATTTATTCTGCACACGTGGAGATCAGAAGACAATGTGGCGGAGTTGGCTCTCTCCCTCAGTGTAGGTTGAGCTCAGGTTGTCACGTTTAAAGGCAAGTGCTTTTGCTCTTGGAACCTTCTTACCAACCCACCTCTGACATGTTTTGAGAGTCAGCTGATTTTTGTATCATAGGCTCACATAACAGGAGTCAAAGTATTTAACAGACACAGCGGGGTTGGTTTGGTACTTTATCAGGGCTGTCTTGGAAGATCTCCGGGGGAAAAGGATCTTATCGCCCTTGGTTCTTTGCTTCCATGGCTGGATCCTCTCTGAACAGAGGGGAGTTAGCAGTGGGCATCCCATGGTGAGTGGATTGTAAAGTGGAGAGAGAGTCTTTGGAACAGGGTCAGTACCTCCAGTCCTGTGACATACCTGCCAGTATACCTTCCATCCTTGGGTGGCGTGCTGAAGTCAGGATTGCTTCCTCCTTACAGGGTATCAGGGTGCATTGGCAGGAGGGTGTGGTCCTCTCCTACTCTGTGTTCCGTCTGTCAAGTGTTTACTTCATGTAGCAGCTGTTCTTCTTCAGGTCTCTCCAGCCCCTGATTCTTCACAGGACGACTTTGTATCCAACTTGATTGAGAAACTTGAGAATGGTTACATGGAGTGGCCACCAATTCTCCTGTTTGGTGCCTAGAAACCTAAGTATAAGACCAGTCACCACCACCCGGTTTTCTCCAGGAGTATCTCATCTACTTGACCTTAAAATGGTTGGCATTTCCCATATCTGCATTTCTCATGGCCAGCAATGATTTACTCACTTGGCTGATCCAGTGGATGTGTTGTATCAGACAACATGGCCTACCTGCTGTTAGCTCTTGAAGAGGCTTGGCTCATTCCATGGTCATGCTTTTTTCTTGCTGCCTCTCTACCCATTATTGCCTTAGTGGGCTTCTTGCTCTTTGCCCATCCTTCCTTTTTGGAGTTAAGTTCGGGGAAGGTTGTTTTCTCATGTTTCTCCAAACTCTTAGGTTTGGAGCTTCATCTGTTCCCTGGGTCTTCTTCATTGCTATGCCCAGGTTGATAGTCCCGTGTCTCTGCCTGGCTTTGCAGCCTGGAGTCCAGCCATCTGCTGAAGACCACGTATGCATCTGAAAAGGTTTCAGAAACTCTCCAGGCCCGGGATGCATCACCATTCCTCCCAGCCCTGGCTTGTCTGCTAGGTGTAGATTGTGTCACGCAGGTTTGCAATCAGAACTGGATCTGAATGGTGGCTCTCACTCTTACCGAATGTTTGATCTTGACCAAGTCATTTATTTTCCAAGTTACATTGCCTTAAATTTAAAAAAATTTAAATTTATTATTAGTGGTGTGTGTGTGTGTGTGTGTGTGTGTGTGTGTGTGTGTGTGTATGTGTGCATGTAGATTGTATGTGTGTAGCTCAGAGGACTCTGTGGAATTAATTCTGCCCTTCTATCTTTACGTGGGTTCTGGAATTCAACTCTCAAGTCAGCGGGCAAATGCCTTTACCCATTAAAGCATGTCCTCAGCTTCTTTTTGAAATAGAGATAACACTGTCTACTTCACAAGCATCTTCTGAGATAGCCATGACGCCTTTGTACAGTGCGGAATAAGAGTGTAGTTTATGTGAGCAACTTCTGGCTGTATTCTTGTCAGTTAGCACCATTCACGGAGTAATCAAAGCTAATAATCTCGGAGTCATCCCTAATGCCTGTTTTCCTTAGCTCCCACATCCATCCGGTCACCTGGGTGGCAGATCATAATTACAGTTTATTTCCTAGTTTCTCAGGTCTCTCCTCTCTTGATTCCCATTATAGCAGTCTGTGTGCGGGTCCCTATTACTGATCTCTGTGATGAAGCCAGTCTCCTGCTTCTCTTGGCTTCTGTAAGTCTCGTCTCCTGCGTGCTACCAGGCAGCTACTCCCCACTGCATGCACACTGAAGGCCGAGTTTTTCAGCTCTCTTCACACGGCTGTCTGACTTGAGCAACACTTCCTGCATTTCCCATGAGGCTTCCCACCTTGGTGAGCCTCAGGGCTTGGAATGCCCCCTTCCTGCTTTCACCGTACTATTTCCTCATTCTGAGCATTCAGTTTGGATGTCACCTCCTTTTTCTCTGATTCTTTAGGGAGAAGTCAGGTCACCTCCCATAGAGATCTGTCATTCTCAGGGTTCATCATGAATTGACCATGTCGAATCATAGTGTGTTTGTATGTCTTTCATCCTATAGAGATCTGTCATTCTCAGGGTTCATCATGAACTTCCCATGCTGAAGCATAATGTATTTATATGTCTGTCCTTCCTCCCAACATCTAAGCTCTAAAAGACAGAAACTGAGTTCTTCAGTTTAGTATGTCCAGTTTTATGACTGATGTGTAGGAGGCACCATTGAAATGTCTGGTAAATAAATTCTGGGTGACGTTGGCTTCTGAGGCAAGGTTGGGTCTTGGGAGTTCTAGACTGTTCCTAGAGCATCCATAACTGAAGTTGACATTCCAGTATTTTTTTATTGGCTCTCCAGTCCAAAGCCTGACACTGGGATTATCGATTTAGCACTGTCAAAGTGATCCTGAGAATTATTCATAAGCAAAATAAAATATTTCATATATTGTAGGTTTACTTTTTAGATTTATTTTCCCTTTAGGACACTCTGGCAATGTTAAAATGTTCTATTTGTATAAGGATGTTCATGATAGATCCCACAGGTAAGATTTTTCGGACCAGTGTTGGACCATGGTAGACCCCTTCCCCAGAACTAACTGGAGATGTGAAGTAGACTGATTTATGTGAGAGACTCCTGAGTCTTAATTTTCTGTTTTTAAAAGGTGAAGATTGAAACCCCCAAAGCCGTAGGGGTTTTAGAACGGTGCTGCTCAGTATTGTGGCCGTATGTGACTACTTCAGTTTGAACTGAATTCAGCTGAAACAAAATGGAAACCCTCAGTTCCTTATGACATCAGCTGCATTGCAAGTCTTCCTCCGCATCCACACGTGGGGAGTGGCAGCCACATTGGATGACTCGGGTGTAGAACACGTCCATCCGTGCAGAGCGTGCAGAGTGTTCAGTTAGCAGCAGCTTAGGATGTGAGAATCATGATGGGGAATTTGGAAGCCACGTTATCACAGAGGGATTTTCTCAGAGCCGTGGCACAAGAAGTCTCCCCCAGAACACTATATAGTTACTAAAACATTTATATAGATTGTATCACTATGTCTTGTGATCATTTTTAGGGACAGCAATGTTCAGAAAGCAATGAACATGGCATTCATCATGTGGTGTTGCCCGCTTGGAAACGGTTTTCTTACATAACTCAGAGGGGAAGGAGGAATGCAAGTCTAGCAATTGGAAATTTTTTTCCTGTTTTACATTGTAATAAAGACTTAAGAGGCTAAAATGATGCCTGGGACTAAACATTTACATTTCTTTTTAAAAGCCATGTGTGTTTTCTTTGGGCAAAATGATTTGTATTGTTGTATGTTATGGAAACACGTCTTTACAAATTAGCATCAAAGGAAAGGCAAAAGCCTTAACTTACGGTGTGTCCGTGGTGCTGCCTTACCCATGTGGCTTCCAGGGCCTGAGGATCAGGAACAAGCAAAGGCTTATTTCAACATGTCAGGAAGCGCTCACTGGTGCAATTGGGCAGCATCGCGGACACACCATAATCTTTTCTTGTGGGGTAGCCTTTATTTTCACACGGAATATCTTGGGTACCAGTGCCTGAGAGGGACAAGGGGCATTGCAACACTTGGAATAAGAATAGCAGACCCTCCCATCCAGCTCAACACACACACACACGCACGCACGCACGCACGCACGCATACACGCACGCACATGCACACTCACATTTGCTTAAAAGCAATCCAATCATTTTAGTACCACGTTCCACACATGGTCACTAATGTGCACACATACCTGCTTGGTATGTGTGCCTGGTGTATGTTTAGGCACATGTGTGGCCTAAACTTTCAAAAGTCACTTTTCACCTTCCACACAGTTAAGGTAGGGTCATGCTTGTTTCTCCTGAATGTTCCAGCTCTCTGGTCTCAGGATCTCCCTGTCACTGCCTTCTGTTTCACCATGAGTGCTGGTCTTCTGAATGTCTGCTGCCACATCCACATGGTTCTTGGGATTAAACTCAGGTTGTGTCCAGCTTGTGCTGGGAGTGCTTTCACCCTCTCGCCAGTCCCTCAAGGACAGCTCACAGATGACAAAACCTTTAATTATTTGAGTGTTCTTACTGTTTGGGGTAATATCAGTTGTTGAATTCAACCATGCCTATGGAAAATCGCAAACCCATTTGCGTTTGACTGCTTGGTGTTCGTTGCTCATTGTCCACTACTACAGATTTGTACAAGTCATGTTTCATGTGGCTCTGCCACAGAGAGGATGGGGTAGTCAAGTGTTTCTCTCTAGATCAGTTTGCATCCACCATGACCAGAGAAAACGAGGTTCCTTTTTTCTTGGATGCCTGTGCCACTTGGGCCAGTGTAATGGAAGATACGTGAAAGCGCCACAATCCATTGACACCCCTTCTTCATCTGATACTGGGTTACTCCATGATCGAGAGCATGTGTGAGGAGAAGCATCTGCCTTAGAGAAGCAGGTCACCTTGAGTAAGAGACTGCCGACAGATAGATGGTGTCAGTGTCGTTTTAATGGGACGAGTGTCATTAAGGGACGATCCCAAGACACAGCCCCATCCCCCGTGAAAAGCCGGGCAGCCAGAATAAAGCTGTTTAGAGCAGTCAGCTTGTTGGAGTGTTGGATAATGAGCAGGGGTGGTTCTGATGAGGAGTGGATAAGAGAGGAAGAGATCCACTTGTACCTGCAATTTTCTTCTCTATTGCCCACCCCCTCCCCTGTTGGCAGTGGTCCCCTTTTACTCTCTCAGTGTCCGCAGTTGCTCCAGACTAGATACCCACTCACATCTGCAGGAGCCTTCAGTAAGAGAAGACGTGAGACCTCTGTCCTTATGAGTCTGGGTTACCTCAATATAGTCTTTTCTAGTTCTAGCCATTTATCTACAAAGTTCCCTCTCTCTCTCTCTCTCTCTCTCTCTCTCTCTCTCTCTCTCTCTCCCCCCCCCCCCAACTGAATAGTATCCCATAGCATGTACGCCCCACATCTCTATTATCCAGCCGTCAGTTGGAGGACATTTAGCTTGTTTCCATTTCCTAGCTATTGGGAGGAGAGCAACAACATGCATGACTGAGCAAGTGTCTGTCGACTAGGATGGCAAGTCCTCTAGGTGTATACCAAAGAATGGCAGAGCTGGGTGGGATGGTGGATTTATGTTTAGCTTTTTGTGAGTTCTCCACACTGATTTCCATAGTGGCTGCAGCTGTTTGGATCCCACCAGCAGTGACTGATTGTGTGCACCCTCACAACCCCTCCCCCGATCTGTACAACCTCTCCAGCATTTGACGTTAGTTGTTCCATTAATCTTTGTCATTCTGACTGAGGGAAGATGGAATATCAGTTGTTTTGATTTGCATTTGGTAGAGATGATGATTTTTTTTATCTTATTTTATTTTCTAAGATACTTTTATAGCCATTTATATTTCTTCTCTTGAGAACTCTCTGTTTGGATCACAGGGCCATTATGGAAAAATGAGAGGGGGGAGGTACTCTAATTAGTGACAACAGAGGGAGATAAATACAGAATAAGGAGAAATGAGGGTAAAACAAGAGTCAGGGTATCTGAAAAAAAATCATAAGGAACCATACTATTAACTACTAAAAATACCTATAATACTTTAATAATATAAGTTGATATATAAATATACTTTTATAGTTTAAGTGAAAATTTCCCATCTGGGCTGACAATGCTGCCCCCAAGAGCCATAAACTATCTATCAAAAACCTGAACAGTAGGCATGTGAAGCCTTCTTTTGAGTTGTTGGTTAGGGTTGTCCAAGGGACTCTCAAAACATAGGCTATTGCTATTGTCCTTGCCCCTTCCTCCCCACAGAGGTGGGAGGTAAGACCCTCTTGCTGAAGACACCATGTACTTCAGACACAGGGCCCAGAGCACCTAAACTGGGTCTGGCCTGAAGGCTGTCTCCCTGAGGACTAGCTTTGGTGATACCAGAGGACACATATAATCTTCCAAAGGAGGGAAGCAAACAATAGCTTCAATCAGCTATGGTTCCTCTGAGCCACAATGACCAGCATGGCATGCTAACCCTGAATGGGGGCCATAGGTAACCAACGGCTCTCTAGTTGAACTTAAGGTACACTCAGCAAGAAGGAAATCATGCCCGGTGCTGAGCGCCTAGTCAACTCCCTATATATGAGTTATGGATCTTGGAGGAGAGCCTGCAACTGTCACCTTACTAGCCAACACAACTCCTAACTACGTTCTTCATATTTGTCCTTATGCCCACAGAGAAGGGTAGTCCTCACCCTGATCAAGGAACTTTCCTCTGCAACAGACCGAGACCATTATAGAAAAGCACAGCCAGTCAAGATGCAGAATTGTGGACCCAAAGTCCCACCCGATGGCACAATGCACAGCTGTGCCCAAGGCTCAGGGATCATTGCAGATGAGGGGGCAGGAAAAATGTAAGAGCCAGAAGAATAGGAAGTTTTCTGTGAGATGGCGTCTCCTAGAAATGTTAGGGAAGCTCCACCCGTTAAGTTTCACCGACATGGCTGCCCAAATGTGACCTGAACAAAGAGGAAACCAATGGGGATGCTGATGTGGAAGGGAGAAAGCTCTCACCCATAGACGAAGAGCTACAGAAAACCAAGAAATGCGGAGAGTGGGAGAAATAGTCTTCCCCAGGGAAGAGCACACAAATTACCTAGTACAAGTGGTCAGCCTTGAAAATATATACATGTAAGTCCACATTATGTGGACCGAACAGGATGTATTTAAGTATTTAGGAATGTGTAGGTGTGTGTGTGTGTGTGTCTGTGTGTGTGTGTGTATATGAATGAAACAACAATTAAAGAAAACGAGGCCATGAATTTGAAAGAGAGCAAGAGGCAGTGAACATAGAATGCTATGGACGAAGAAAAGAGAGGGGAAAATATAATCTCAGAATAATTTTTTGAAAAAGAGAGAAGGCATAGTCGGCTGCGAGAACAGCCCAGATGGTGCTGATGCTCCACTTTCGGTGCTTGCCAGTGTGAGCGTCCTAATGGTGATGGAGTGCAAAGCATGGGTGGGGGTTGGGAACTGTCCAGGGGTGTGATGTAGATGGGGGCATGGCTGTGAAGATGAAGGTGTGTGCTATGAAGTCTTGGAGCATGTGCTCTAGGCACCAGAGGACCACCGTAGAATTTTAACCAGGGATTTCCCTTTGGGATGGGTTGCCATGGCAGCTCAGTGGGTCATAGATCTGAGGCTTGATGGCAGGAAGCTATTGGCATAATGGGCCAGATGTGAGAGGCGCATACATGCAGGAAAGCAGTGGAGGAGAAGGCGAGAGAGGAGATGGGCTTGAGAGGGGCCCAGCATGTGTAACATGGCCACAGGCAGGGATGAGAGGGACACCAGAGTGACTCCTCAGGCCTAGTGTGAATCTGGATGTAGAGTCTATGTAGGAGAGAGATGGGTGTGGAGGTCACAGTGTTGACTGATTCTTTTAAGTGCCCATTGCACAGTTGAATGAGCCTGAATCTGTGAGGAGACGGGTGATGGAGACAGGAATCTGGGAGTCATCTACATACGGAGATCATTAGAACCACCTGTGTGAGCTAATGTTGGAGAATGCTAAGAGTTAAGGAAGAGACAAAGAATGGAGTTGCAGGGACGTGATGAGGCAAGAGTGGAGGGGTGGGTGGGAGAAAAATCTCTCAGGAAAGCTCAGAAGGATAGGCTTGGTATCTCAGGAGCTGGGAATGAATGGTTTTCAAAGGTCTGGAGTTGAGATAGCCAACTCCAAGTTAGCTTTAGTGTTTCATAGCAAGGTATAGTGGGGTAGAAATCATGAAGACAATGTTTTGAGCAGTTTTAGAAGAAATGAGAGGGAATCAAAAAGAAATCAGAAGAGATGCCAAGGACCCAACGGAGAGTTGAAACTCTGGGTTTGGGGCCAGAGAGATGACACAGCCCACAGAATGCAGACATTGAGGACTTGAGTTGGATCCTAAGAACCCACATGAAAGACCATACCAAACAAAACAAATTCAGATGTGGTGGTGCATGCTTGCAATCCCAGTGCCAGCCAGGTAGAAACAGGTGAAACTTGGGGCTTGACACCTAACGTCTGGTCAAACTAACGAGCTCCAGGTAAAAGTAAATGCCCTGTCTCAAATAGAAAACATGAGGCAGAGGAGCAACTAAGGAAGACACCTGAGCTTGACCTCTGGCCTCCACAGGTACAAGCACACACCTGTGTGGATACCTGTCCATACTATATGCACACATGAACATGTGCACAGTCATACACATATGTACACACTTATACACACACGTGCACATTCAAACACAGACACACATGTGCACGCACACACACACATACACACAGTGGCTCCAGGTATGTGACTCTAGCTTGTGTCTGAGCAGAGGCAACAGATGATAAGATTGGCCCTGGGTAGAGTTTTACCAGTTAGATAAGGCTGAAAGGCAAGATGAAAGAGAGAGGGCAGGGAGGAGTGGATGTGTGGGACAGATGTTAAAAATAAAGGACACATGGCCAAAAAGGGCCTAAAGGGCTAACAGAAAGTAGTTCCTCAACTCAACCAGAATCAGGTGTAGCAGGAGAAGGACAGGAGGCTGTTAAGGGATGTAGGTTTCTGGACAGAGACCTTCCAGAGTGTGGCCCCGAGAGTAGGCGACAAACACTGTCTGGCAGTAAAGGCCGGGAATGGAGATCAGCACCAGGGCAATTTCACTGATGTTGAATTCCAAGGCTGGCTGAATGACTTAGGTGAGTGTGTTTCCCTAGGTCCTCAATGCTTTGAGCTGTCCTTTGGGATACAGAGGCAGGTAGAGCACAGCATCTTGGAAGTCTCCTGTCCGTTTGTGTAAGGTACAGAACGAAGTCGGAGTTCCTGACTCTTTTAGGAGGAAAAGTTTGGGCAATGAGTATAATTTATGGTAATATTTTACATGCCCACATTTTGCTTTTCAGTCATTCCATTCTGTTTGCAATTTAGTTTGGTAATTTGCCTCTGGGAAATGTATTTTATTATTATTATTTTTAAGACAGGGTCTCTCTGTGTAGACCAGGCTGGACTCGAACTCGGTGATCCACCTGCCGCTGCCTTCCCAGTGCTGGGATTAAAGGCGTGTGCCACCACCGCCTGGCTGGGCAATGTATTTAAAGCTCCCTTTTAGTTCATTAGCTTCTGTAAAAGCGATGGGAAGGGATGCGCCCTTCACCTGCTTCCCTAGACAATGGATTAGTAACAGAAGCAGCTGACCTTGTGAAGTCTATTTTAGCACTTTCCAGTGCTGGGGTAGGCAGTGGAGAGAGGCTGAATTCTGCACATTTCTCTGCATTTCACTTTAAAGTTTCATTTGCCACTCCATGCGTTTCTCTTTTTATTTACTTATTTTTAAGCTGAAGGCACCCATGTTTTCTGTTATGAAAACGAAACGAGTCAGATTAGCATGTATT
Source organism: Microtus pennsylvanicus (assembly GCF_037038515.1). NCBI lineage: Eukaryota > Metazoa > Chordata > Mammalia > Rodentia > Cricetidae > Microtus > Microtus pennsylvanicus. The sequence continues at coordinate 41,583,385 of NC_134592.1, read as the reverse complement.
TTGTGGTTTCCTGTGATGTATACTGGTGAGTAGTCTTGTTTCTAGCTCTTGGAGAGCTTCAAACTGAGTTGAAGAAGCAGGGTCCAAACACAAGAATACATAGGCTATCATACAGGATTTAAGCAAGCAGGCATAGCAGGACCAAAAAGACACATGTAAGGGGTCAGCAGGCAGGGGGCCTTTAGGGTGGTTGGCAGTGCAGGAAGGTGATAATGGCGTTAAGATAAAACAGTAAAGAGAAGAGTTATAGAGAGAGACTAAAGCTTGGGCGTTGCTCCATCCTTATTCGTTCTGCACCTCCCATCTTGCCTTTTTGCCTCAATTTCCCAACCTGTAGAAGGCAGTCTGTGTTAGCTGATGAAACTAATTGCAAAGCTCTTTTGCAAATGAGGTCTGGCCCTCCCGATGTATGTAGGAGTAGCATTTGCACACTTAGGAGGTGTGTGATGTTTTCAGCTAATAGGATTTTATTTCTGTTGTTCAGATTTACCGGTAAGATTAAAATGAACAATATGTCTGTTTATTACAACCCTTTCCTAATGAGAGGAGACTTCTAAAACTGAAGGAACTTTATGCAAACTGGTAGGTGAGGAAGGTCATTCCCATTGCTTTGTATCCTTTTGTAGTTCTTTATTTCGTTGAGAAAAGGTCACAGTGAGTGAGAAAACAGCACAGAAAGAAAATCCAGACTTTTGAGGAAAGTATTCTTTGACTTTGCCTGTTGACCTGGGCCTCCCTCAGGAAAGCCAGTGGAAATAAATTGTAGGTTGGCTGATCATCACTTTGAGGGAAGCCCAGCTTGGCATCAGGTACTTTGGAGGCAGTAGCTCAGAGTTCACAGATTCCTGAGTGTGAGGAAATAGGAGCCAGTCATTGCAACCTTAACATTAATTGCTTTGAGAATATGAATGGTATTCATTAGGCAAGGAAGCTTGTATCCAGATTTGATAATTAGAACAAATCCTTATGTGAGCAATATCCTTCAACAATCCATGTTTCATGGTGTGCATGCATGCGTGTGTGTGTGTGTGTGTGTGTGTGTTTGTACTGCCTCAGTTGCCAAAGGCTCTGAGGCACTCGAGGCTCCCACAACTCTCTGATGCTGTTGAAAGTTGGACGAGAGGATCACAGCTCTCCCCAGCCTTGAACCTTCTGAGAATACCTGTCAGGACTCTTGCTCCTGGCATCTTCTCTGCCTTAACAGCGCCCTTTAGCAAAGGCACTAAATCTGAGGTTTGGGAAACAATGTTTTTGACTGTAGAGAAATTTGTTGATTGTATCCACTTTCCAACGTGTCCCATCCCTTCTGGAACAACGAGAACTTTCCCCCACATCAGCACAGCAGCGATCTGGAACTTAAGAGCCAGCAGAAAGTATGGCAATAGGAAAAGAGGAGAGAGACAGGAAGATGAAGACAGTGTGAATTATGTCTGTAGAGAAGAGTGGAGTCTGTAGCTAATCCTCAAAGGGATCTACGGCCACTTCTACCCTAGTCTACACTATTCAGACACCGACATCATCAAGGGACATGGTGCCCAAGAAACCAATAGAAGATGCTGCTGCCCCAGCAGGTAGAGGAAGAGACCCCATGCATCAGATGTTAGCTATGTTGTAGCAGCCACAGAGGTTCACCCTGGGTGAGGTCACATGGGTGAGGTCACGGTGCAAGAGGCACACCCCAGCTATTCTGCCACTTGGTTCTGCTCTCCTCCCCGGATTTCCCTATTTCGGCACCCTGCATGGTAGCTGGTGCATAGTGGTGTCTGATATGTGTTTATTGGATGAATAGTTGATGTGTTGATGCCAACTCCTCGGCTCCAGCCTAGTTGAAGGCTTATGACCTGGAATCAGTTAGAAAGAATGTGACCTTCCCAGAGATGATTTAGGCCCTGACTGTAACTTTCTGATAATGATGATAAATATTGCGTCCCCACTTAGACCACAGGCTCTTGACCTGGGTGGCTTGGAAGAGCTTCCAGGTGTGTGTGAGCCTTTATGAAATGGTATGTCAGGTCAGGATTTCCCAGGGAGAAAAGTCAGATGAGAAGTATTACATGGATTGGGGTGAGTCTTCCTAGGTTGCCTGGGGCCACTAGTCATGGCAGCAATCTCTAATGCAATTTCTGATGCAGATTCTGGACCCTGGCAGCCCACCCCAAGCCTCTTCTTACCCATTACCAGCATTTCCTCTAGGAAGAGTGAAACACGCTTCCTAGATGTCTGGCTTTTGAGCCTTGTGTGTTTCTCACCAAGCAAAGGCCTGCTCTCTGATATCTGTGGGGTCCTGTGTCGTACCGAGGACAGGCAGACCTCCCCTGAATTGTAAGGAAAGTGGCAGAGACCAGAGATGTCTGTGCTCTGCTGCTGTTCAGCAGACGCTGATGTTTGTAAGGTCAGGGGTCAGAGGACTTACGGGTGATGAGCCCACTGGCAACTGTACCCTCCTGTGGTGCTCCTCATCTGTAAAACGGGGCTGGTATTAAATATATTTTTACTGGATGGCAGAGCTAAAACTGCAGAGCCACTGCGGAAGGCTTTTGTGCAAAATTTACTATTTTCTTTAAACGTAAGACTGGAAGATGTTTGATTATAATGTCATTTTCCTCTAACTAAAAACGAATTCCTGGAAATATTTTACAGCCTTTCAAAATGATATTCTGTATTTGCTTATAGGTACCCCAAACAGGGGACAATCACTGGTTACTGTGGAATGGATGTCCATCCGTGCACATTTTTATCCATTAGCCGGAAAATGTTCTGAAGCAGGTCGGCTTGTGCCAGACCCTGGGAGACATGGATCACACAGCCTGGACTTCCTTTACACAACCCAGCTGTCTACCAGGCCCCATGTTTCCTAGCTCTGTAGATCAGCTTTGCCCTACTATGCTGAAGCATGGACTAGGAGCTGCGGCGGGGTGTTGGGATGTTTCTGGACAGGTGTGTAAGCAATCTCCGCCGTGTGAAGATAAAACAAGGCAGGGGTCCTCCGTGTGCAGCTGGCATGACAATCACTTGCAGGGTTTGTTACACAGGTGGCTGGGTCTCACCCTGAGCTCTGAGTCTGTGCATTTGTAGCAGGTTGACAGGGGGTGCCCATCCTGCTGGTCTTGAGATCCCGCTTCGAGAACCACTACCTTAGGACCACCTTGGGAATATTGCTCCTGAGAAATTAGCGTGGCATCAGCATGATTAACATGAATTTTGTTGCTGACTTATGGTTCCCTTTGTTTTAGAATTCAGAAATCACATCTGCGGCTCAACTGTAAGCCAGCTTACACTGTTTATGTTTTCATTGGCTCTCCTGTTTCATTTCCTTGTTTCAATTTTCACAAGTTTATTGTAATTTTATTACTTATACTCCTGTATGTTTAGTTTGTTTTGTAGACTACACTATATAATAATAAATATTATTTCAGCCAGCGTTCTTTTCCAGGGCATTTGGCTTTTACATTAACACTAAGCTCCTCAATGTTTTTGGACTGTTTAATGCATTAACTATGGGCAGCAGTCTCCTCAGAACTGTTGGATTATTATTGTTGAGTAATTAGCAGAAGAATGGAAAAGAAAAAACTGGACAGGAGAGGTAACACTTTTAAGGACATAGAACTTCCTTTTAAAAATTCACAAAGATCATATGGTCTACATGCAGAAAAATTCATATTTCTTAGTAATGCAATATATGTACATGCACATACACACATATATGGTAAATATATAAATATATGTGGTAAACATATATATGCACACACACACATATATGGTAAAGTCTCTAAAATTTGAAGTGATTTGAATGCTAACATGATTCCACAAGTTGAGAATTCCCCACCTGACTTCATGCAATGGGTTGTAGCTGTAATTGAAATACAGGTGTGCTCAAAGTTTCGCACAAATCATCTCCAGGCTATATGTTTCAAGGTATGTCTGGAACATAAATGAAGTTTATATTTAGACTTGGGTACCGGTCTCAAGACTTCTCATTAAGTAGATGCAAATATTCCAGCATCTGAAAAACTGCTTGCATTTCAAGTTCCTTTGATCCCTAGCGTTTCTGCTCAGAGATATTTGACCTGCATGTCTTCCTAAACTGACAGCCCATCAGACACTGTCTTTGACTGTTGATGGCAAAGGCAGGCAGGGAGTGGCGGTAACAGCGAGAGAACAAACCATCCGCAGTGGTTGCCAAACTTTGTTTGCCAGAATTTGTTAACTGGGATGTTTATAAAGCCTGATGTGGGGTCAACATCCTTAATTTGTCCATCAGGCGATTCTGGTCTAGGGGAGCTGGGTAGGCCAAGTTTTGGAAGTCCTTACTCCCTAAATGGATAAAGGGATAAAGGATAAAGGCTGGGCTGTGTCATTATCATTTTTGGCTACTGCATTCTTGTTCCGATTTTTTCTGCCGCCTTTGCAGAAATCAGACAGTGTAATGTGTATAGTGTCATCCCTGTTACTCAGCCTTAGCCGCAAAACGTTACTCACGATGTTACATACTCATTGGCAGTTCGTAGCTGCGCTTCTGATTCTCTCTGTCTCTGACCCCACCCAAACCCACCCCAGTTCATTTCTTCCCTTCCTCCTCTGTGTTCCTTGCTCTTTCTTCTGCTTTCAGCTTAGGGAGGGTACTTGTCTGAGAACAATTCTGAGAAAGAAGTTATTTTGGAAAATGTGTTGGGTGCTCCTCCCCTGGGCCCTCCCTTCCCAGGAGTGTGAAGAAACTAGCACGTTATGTGGCCTTTGCTCAGCCTGAGACGCTGACGTCTGGCCAGCTGTGGGGAGCTGGGCAAGGAACACCTGAGCATTGACATGGCGATGTGACATGCACAGCTGGAAAGGTCTGGTTTTCTTTTGCATTGCTGCCTCCAGCTTTCTTTTCATCCATCTGGTGATGGAATCAGGTTGGAGGTCTGTAGTAATTGATAACTAATTGAGAGTTAATTTTCTCTGAGCTTTACTTGGGTTTAGAATTCCGTGGGGGCAGTTTTTAGTTAAAAGTCATATTTCTTAGCTGAATGCACATTTTAGAATAGATTTGGAGTTACAGAACAGTTGGGAAGATGACCCAGATTTCCATACGCTCACACTGTTTCCTCTATGACGAGTGTCTTCCTGTGGTGCGTTTCACAGTTTATGAACCAATAATGGTTCTTGCACTAATTAAACCCCATAGTTTCTCTGCTTTCCTTACATTTTACTTTAATGACCCCTTTCTGTGTCAGAATCCCCTGAGGATTCTATAGTTACTCAGACTTTCCTCGGCTTCCGTGTGCTTCCCAGATTATGAAATACTAACCAGGCCTTTTGTACGGTGTCTTTATTTGGTTTGTCTGTTGTTTCTTTTGTTGTTTCTAGGGTTTGGGAAGGAAGACAGCAGGGCCTGAGTGACAGGTCTGTTGACATCAGAGTGTGCTAGTGGACTGCCCTGCACATACACGCACATAGAGAGCGGATGTACATACATGCATTCACCGGCCTGTCGCCACGGACGTACGTCTTGTTTTCTGGGCTGCACTGATGCTTCTTGGGCATTTCCTATGATTATCTCTCCCCCCGTCTATATTGTAGTCTTTGAAAGGAAGTCACTATGCTCAACCCACTCAAGCTGTGGAAATTATGCTTCATTTCCTTGGCAGGATAATATGTTTATAAATAAGTTACTTAGAATTTTAATCTCTTCTCCTCATTTACTCATTCAACATATATATATATATATCCATGTGTGAGTGCAAATATATGTGTGCATATGTATACACATGCACGTGGAGCCAGAAATTGGTGTAACATGTCTTTCTCCATCACACTCCACCTTGTATATTGAGGCCGATCTCTCAATTAAATCCAGGGCTCACCAATTCAAGTAGTCTCCCTAGCTAACTTGTTCCAGGGAATCCCATCTCTGGCTCTTGAATGCTGGGATTACAGATATACTACATGCCCATCTGGCATTTTTGCGGGTGCCAAGGGGGGCTGAGCTCTAATCCTCATGCTTGTAAGATGAGCGCTTTGGCCAGGGAGCCCTCTCCCAAGCTCTTATTCAGTTATTTGAATCAGTATCGACATTCAGCTTTACACTTTGCTAGTGTTGACCCAGGAAGCTTTCCTAGTGACCTGTGCCACATCACTGTGAGAGTTTTTGCTGGAGTTTGTTCCCCAAGTTTTCTCTGGCTCCTTACGTAGATGCTGGAGATCAAATAGGTCATCAGATGCTTTACGTTGACGTATTTATGCTCACCCTTAGAGTCATCCATGTGAAGCATCTTGGGGACCCACAGGAGACACAGAACCTTTTTGGACACCGTTCTTTCTCACTCACGGGGCCTGCTCTCTCTCATTCCCTCAGCTTGATTGTGGTCTCAGTCACTGTTCTTTAAACTGTGTAATCTGTCCTTGGAGTCAAACGTTCTGCAGTTCAGCTGTCTTTCTATGGGTGGCTCTTACAACTCTCTCCCTTCTGCCTGGCTTAGTTTTAAGTTTCAAGTCTCATTTCTCTCTTTCCCACGCATTTCTCTGTAGTGATTGCCCTATACAATCAGTACGTTTGAAAACCAGAGTCATTCCAAACTAGTTGCCCTTCTAGAAGCTTTCAGGATAAACCTTTCAGTCTTTCAGATACGGGAGCCCTTTCCATTCTCCCCTACTCTTTGCCATTGGGTCCTCCTGGTTTTCCTCTCAGCCCTCTGGTCTCTCAGTTTAGTCTGTCCCCAGGCTTGTCCTCCAGACTGTCGCTTAGGTTGTTGCTAGTCTAATATTTTGAAATTCTTCTCAAGTCTTTTTTTTTTCCTTTTTTTGAGACAGGGTTTCTCTATAGCTTTGGAACCTGTCCTGGAACTAGCTCTTGTAGACCAGGTTGGCCTCAAACTCACAGAGATCTGCCTGCCTTTGCCTCCCGAGTGCTGAACTTTTCAACTCTTAGCCTGGTATTTACTGACACTGTTAAGCTGCACAGGGTTTAATATTCCTTGCTGCATGAAGGAACCTCTCCCCCAGGCCTGCTGGAGATGAGGTAGGTGTTAAGAATAGAGTCCACCCTTTCCTCTGTCTCCCATGTCTAATTGTCCCTTTAAAGTCATCTTCACGCTTCTCAGTGGCATTTGGCGGCTTCCTTTACTGAACTTTCCCCGAGGTCCCATCCCTCAGAGTGGCATCTCCTCTGGTTCTCTTTTCTCCCTTCTCCGTAGATTTGTTCCCCCCTTGCCTGTCACCCCTCCTGAAGTGTTTTATGGATGTTAGTGATTCCCTTTTGAGAAAGAGCCCCAAATAATCACCGCAGCTTATCTTCACACCACATTTTGCCTTTATTTCTAACGTCTTACCAGTTGTTTCTATTTCAGGACCTTTGTGTCCAAACTTAAACTCATTTCCTTCCTTCTGAAACAAGCTCTTTCCCCAGAGTTCCCTGGGTGATTAATGGAAACAGAGTTTGGCAAGTTGGGTTTTTGTGTGTGTGTGTGTGTATGTGTGTGTGTGTGTGAGTGTATGTGTGTGTGTGTGTGCGTGTGTGTACAAAGCAGATGGTAAATATTTTGGGCTTTGTGGGCAATAAAATCTTTGTCATAACTACAGTCATGTGCTGCCTAATGATAGGATACATCCTGAGAAATATGTTGTTATGTATTTTTGTCATAGAATGTCATAAAAGGGAGTTACACAAACCTGGGTGGTGAGGTTTATTCCTGATGCTATCAGGAAACCAGAGAAACAGACAGGAGGTGCAAGCATCTGCAACATGCCATGCTATTTTATGGTGAGGCTGTTTTTGGTAAGTCGGAGTGTATTTCCAAATAATGACAAGCGTGCTATAGAAATGCGCAATCCAATAGCCTAGTTGTCTGTTGTCAAGTGTTACGTGTAGGACATAATTGCACAGGATGTACTCATATATCACTGGCAGTAAAGTGGATTTGTTTTTACCCCAGCATCACCACAGACCCATAATGCCGTGTGCTGAGACACCCCCATCCCTAAGGTATCACTGAGTGATAGGAGCTCTTCAGCCTCCTTCTTGGCTGACAGGGCCACTGTCATATCAGCAGTCTGTCATTGGAGATTCGTTGTCATATAGGTCATAGCTATAATCATGGTTGCTTTTAGAGCAAAGGCAGTCACAGATAATCTGAGACTAAGAAAGGTGTGACCATGTTTCAATACAACTTACAAAAATTGGCAGCATGTTGAAACTGGCTCCAGGGCACCGTTTACTGAGTTTTCTTCTGGGTCATTCGACCTAAGATGACATCCCTTTGGCCTTTTTATTTGTTTGTTCTCTTTGCAGAGTTTTCACTGATTGCACTATTCTGGAATCACCCATATTTCTAGATCATAACTACGGTCACTAGTTGAGTAGATAGCCCCACCCTCTGCCTGACATTCTCCATCATTTTACCTGGTGCTGAACCCCCTGGTTCTCCCTTGGTCTTCATCATGGGGTTGAAGACACCAGGGTGCAGGTATTCCTACCTTTTCTTTCTTCCTCTAGAACACTCCTCCAAGCCCACTCTAGTGTGTGCCCTCGTGCTGGCTCTGTCTTCTCCTGTCAGGCTCCTGATTCAGAGTGACCTCACCCTCCACTCATAACTTGCCTTTGGGGCTCAGTGTAGGTACTACTTCCCAGGAAGAACATTCTGGTGGTTCAGTGCTCTTGCTTCTCTTGGTCTGAGTAGCCGTGGTCATGTATCTGTACCTTGTTCAGTTGGGACTGTACCAGGATGTCAGGATGTCATCTCATCCCCTCCCACCTCACCTGAGCTTCCAGAGTGGTTAAGGACAGCCCAGCAGATGCTCAGTCAACAGAGGCAATAAATTCTTTCTTCTAACTCTGTTCACTCCCATGGAGCTGACTCAGTCCATGGTACTATCAATGGTCTCTGGTCCCGAGCAAGCCATCATCTCATAGCATGTCCGGATGCTGTTCTCCCCTGAGTATTCTCTTTTCTCCAGCCCCCGTTCTGATGCAGATCAGGTCAATAGCATCCTTCACTATGATACTGAAAAAGCTTTTTAATGTGCACCCACCACCATCTTCTCTCCACTTTCAACACCCACATCCTGCGTGTCAGGGTGTGACATGTAAGAACGATGCTGTGACACTTCCTTGTCACCTCAGGGTCAGGGCCAGCCTCGAGCATGTCATATTGGGTCCATACTGGACCTCAGCCCTGTTCCTAATCTCATTTGAACAGTGCATAAGTACGAGTAGCCCCTGGTCAGTCCTCTGTGACTGAATCTGGATGCCTGTCCCCTGCTACATTGAAAACAGCTAGCAGAATTCTTAGACATGGTCCCATCTCTTGTTGGGTTTTCATCTCTCTTCCTCTAGAAGATGAGAAGGAGCAAAGGTGTCATGAAATAGCTGTTGACATAGATATTTGGGCTTGATATACTTTCTAATGTGCTCGAGATTGAGTCTTCTCAAGATAACCCCGCGAGTGAGCCATTAAGTAGACAGCATGTAAAACACCTTGAAATGATTAGATTTTTCTCTTATTACATGCTTAATTTTGCTGGGGCCTTCACCTTCTTCCTCCATTACAAATGGGTAATAAGAATCAACTGTATAGAATAATTATAGGATTATTTATATCATTTAAAAATATCCAACATCTTTAGATTAAACTGTCAGGCTAGGGGTGGGGCACAAATGAATAGTTATTTCATTTTGACCGAGATATCCTAATCTAATATTTCATCTTTCCTGTGGTTAGTCCCTTAAAAGAAAAAAGAGGTCCAGTCCTGAACCTGTAAAGAAGATTAATAAAAGAGGGGCCGACTGTGAAGCCATGGACTAGGAGGAGCAAGCATGGGAACACGCCTCCCTCCATCAAGGTCACAGAGATACACACCCCTTTCATCCCATTAGGAAAACTCTACCCAGCATAAACAAGTGCCCTACTGGAATACCAGGAAAGAGATATGGCGGACTCATGCAGAAGTGTTCTTTATAGGAAATCTGCAGTATGGAGAGTATATAAAACTACGGGGTTCCCCTCTCCCACCCCAGCCTCTGCTCTGGTGGGAGCTCTTGGGGTGACTATCAGGAGCAGGACAGAAGCCTGACACTATTTCTGGTTTCGGGAGTCGAGAGAGCATTTGACTTTTTTAGAGCTTGGCCCACTCTTTTTGGTCCCTCAGGGGCACCGTAAGCCCTGGCTGTCCTGGTGAGCCTCTCAGGAGTTTAAGGGAAGAACTGTGGAAGGAAGTTTTTGAGAACTGCAATGTGTCTGTTCAATTTGAGTTTTCAATCCCTCCAACTGTAGAGTTGGAATTGAAATGTGTGTTCACTTGTGCACACTTATAGGCACACACACACACACACACCCTCACAGGAAACACACACACCACCACCATGACACAGAGTGGGTCATTTATGCCTTTTGTTCTCTGTTTGGAAGAGAAAAAGAAAACATTTTAGTCTTCAGAATGATCATTCAGAATTGCTTACTGATTCCTGACTTTCTGTTTTTATTTTTGTTTTGTTTTGTTTAGTTTTGCCGTTTGTCAAGACAGGATTTCTCTGTGTAGCTTTGGTGCCTTTTCTGGAACTCACTCTTGTAGACCGGGCTGGCCTCAAACTCAGAGATCCGCCTACCTCTGCCTCCCAAGCGTGGGGATTATGCATGTACCCCCACTGCCTGGCAATTCCTGACCTTCTATTGTTGAAAGAAACGTAGAAAAACTGATGTGTGTGTCTATGTGAAAACAAGCCTGAGCTGTGTGGAACCCCAGATTTAAATTTCTACTGACTTGTGTGTTTAGCTGCTGGGAGCGGGTGTGTACGGCTTGTTTTGAGCCTTCGAAACATTTATATTTTAGCAACAGAAATGTTACTAGTCTTCAGATGTCTTTGCAAGTCCTAAACAGAGCAGAGTCCAGTTTTAGCAGGACTAGAAATGACTGACGGTTTCACCACTAAAACAATGGTAGTGTTTTCTTTCATTTTAAATGGGTCAGATTTTTTTGCAGTCATTGTTTTTAGTAGTTTTTTTCATCAGTGGTCCATTCGTGTGCTGAAAGTTTGTAAAACTGAGTCAGAGCACTGTGAAGACAACAGAAAGTGAGCAGGCTCACAGTGTTTGCCTCAACTGCCCCCTTTCCCTTCGAAACTCTCCTGGAGGACATGCGCAACTGACTTGGGCCCAGCCACTAACTAATGGGGCCTGGAACTGCCCACCACTTCTCAGGAGTCCCAGCATGGGTGTGCCTTCCTCCTTAGGAGCTCCTGCTCTCTTCAAGAGCTGGGGGCAAGGCCATCAAGTTGACTCCACCCCCACTGGTCTTGGTAGTAGGAGGCAAGGCTAGAAAACTGGGGTGGGAAGAGGGTGATAAGCACCCTCAGGTGATGATGACACAAATCTTGCTGGGTTTCAGGGAGCCCATGATGTGGTGACCTCGTGTGCAGGCTGGCATGGGGTTGAACACAGGCACACAGACCCGTGGGCCCTGTGCTGTAGTAGCATGGAGGAAGGCTGGTGAGGCAACAGTGGGGGATCTTTCAAGGATTTAAATCTTGACTCTTGGTCTTCCATGCTTGTGTGACCTTGGCTAGTTCTAAAAGTCTATTGTGGCTCCATCTTTCCATTCGTTTAATGGGCATGGTGGCACTTAGCCTGCAGATAGTTAAGGTGAGAGATAAGGATGGTCAGGAATTTAGTAAGGACTCAGGACACTGATGAGTTCAAGAGGAAGCTGTCCCATTTTATTAGAGAACTCAGGAGCCTATCTCCTTATGGATCGCTGATGCTGTCATGGAAGAATTGGTACTCAAATCATAAGCTTGATGGTTTAGTCCTAGGGGAATGATGAGAATGCTTCCCTACAGTCTCAGGTTCCTTTGTCATTAATGCAACAATTTAAAAAGCAATAAGGAAGGAGCCACCTACCCCATAATTTCAGGCATAGGAACCTTCTTCCCGTAGATGTCTCTTATGCTGCCTGCACACCCTACACCTTTTGCTCAAATCAAAGCCTTTCCCATTTTAACATGCCAGATTCCTCTGCTTAATCCAGGCTGAGATGAATATTGAGGAGATGGCAGTTTCCTGCCTGTGATCAATTCTAATGGCTTTTGTGAAAGGAAATGGTTGTAAGTTATTATCAGTTAATTAAATGAGTGTTTCCCTTGAGTCGTGTGCCCAGGCCTGTTTAGAATCATGGAACATTAGGGCTAGAAGGTTCTGAGAGAACTACATCATGGAGGCTGAGCCAGTGGTGAGGGTGACTCGTGTGAGTCCTGCAAAGTGGTGCCATTGTGACAGACATTGGCTGGGGAGTGTAGGGGTGGGATGCTGACGGAGTGTCATTAACAACGTGCTGGCCCATAGGAGCGCTCCCACTATGTCTGAAGGACTGTTTTTGTTATTGTTTTTTATATTTATTCCATTTGTTTAGGAGTGGAACATACATGTGTCCGTGTGTGTGTGTGTGTGTGATGGTACATATAGAGAGGAAAGAAGTCAGCTTGCTGGAGTTGGTGCTCTCCTTCCACTATGTGAATTCTGGGGATCAAATTCATATTGTTAGGCTTGGTCAAGTGCCTTTGCCCTCTGAGTCGTTTGGCTGGCCCTGTCCCTTCTTCTTTTTTTTTTTTTAAACAAAACTCTGTATTTTATCCTGCAATAAAAATTATTCAAGAGTATATGGATGGCTGTAAAGATAGCAGTTGAGATCAGAATTTAAGATTAGTGGTATCCCTGTGGATGTTGGGGTCTCTCTGGGAACCTGACAGCTATGCCTTCACCCTGTTCCTGGGCGGTTTCCTCTTCACAGGTGTGCCTGGTGGGAATTCCACTTCCTACCTTACTCTGGGAATTCCTGCTGGCTGGCAATGGCCCCATGCTGGGAGGCATCCTGTGAAGGTGTGAATGGACGGATGATTAGTTGATAGGCAGAAACAGAGGTTTTGCAAGTCTCAAGTAGCAGGAGAGAAGGTGTGGCTATGTAGTGGTTGGAGGGGACAGGCAGGACTTGGAGAGCAGGTTCAAGGGAAGGAATTTGCGAAGAGGGGTTTGGGAAGGTTTGTGAGAGGGCCCACATGTTCTCAAAAGCTCATAGAGGATGGTGCTTTATTCTGAAGGCTCCAGGGAGGAGGGGGTGATGGGAGTGGCGCTTTGGAAGGAGTCTTTGGTTAGCCAGGTGTAGACATTCTTTGTCTACTTTGTGTGTGTTTTGGGGAGGAAGACCAAGAGTCCTGTGTGGATGGGATGCCTCAGTGCTGCGAGAGGTTGAAAAGACAGATCTGCAGGGTTTGCAGAGCTAGAGTGGCTCCAAGATGTTTTGTTTTAGAGGTTACAAGAATGGCAGATTTAGTGATTCTGCAGTAATCGAAAACTTAGGTGAGTTTGGAATCAGAGCCATTAGGGTTCTCAGAGATCACTTAACTCAGGATTCTGAGGTGATGGTTTAAGGTCTGACTGTGGTAGAGTTTTCCAGAACTTTGAAAAGCACCAGATGCCACCCTCCACTCATTTCCCCAGTTAATTCAGTCTGTGGATTGTTGGTAGGGTCTTGGTGTCTTGCTTTTGTCTCTCAGAGATGTTGAGTGGCTTACCCAGGGTCACAGACAAGAGAGGACATATCTAATTCTTGAATCTAATCCTCTTCTGGCATTGCTCCCAGACAGATGCAGTGGATATGTTAGGATAGGAAGGTGAAGTTTCAGAGCACAGATTCCTGTGGACACAACCTACATATGTCTTTTCAAAGGAAGATATACAAATGGCCAAAACACACAATGCCACCAAGGATATACAAATCAAAGCCACAGTGAAGTATCATCTCACTCCAGTCAGAATGATTATTACAAAAAATTCTAGTGAGACTGTGGAGGAGAGAGAGAGACAGAGAGCATGAGTGAGTGCATTACAGGAACTTGAGAGAGCTAAAGAGTGAGGAGGGCCGTGAAAGAGTGATATTCAGAAGCCTTGGTCCTGAGAGAGTCTGGAAGGGAACTACCAACAACATCAAATGCTATAGAGAAATCAATGGTGATGAACACACTTGTGTTTGAATGGTGAAGACTGAGCAGTCATTGGATGTGACGGGAGGATGAGCTGAGGTTGTAAGAGCTAGTTAGATGATGGGGAGGCAGAGCATCAGATTATAAAGGAGAGCATGCAGAAGGAATGTATTAATTAAATTTTTGGTTTATTCTCTTTTTCTTATGATGTGAGTAAGACTTTTGGGTCTGAATGATATTTAAAGTGGTTGGATCATGAAAGATGGGTTTATGAGCTCAAGTAATTGAAAACTCAAGAAGACTAAATCATATAACAGGAGCCACAGGTTGAAATATTGTCAAAGCTTGAGGTCTCCTCCTGTCTCTTTACCTCATCCTCTAGTTTTGTGTGATATCAAGGGTGCCAGGTACTTTAAAGTTGATGTGCTAGAGCAAAGTTAAGCAGGAAGTGAGACGTTGTCTCTTTCTTGCATATCTAGAATTCCTAGTTAGATCTACTTAAATGTCATGCCCAAACTTGAACTAGCAATGGCCAAGAAGAGAACGTGACATTGTGTTGATAGCCAGGTAGAGAAACAGTGTCAGTTCTAGGCTGGTGTGCTAGTTACGTATCGCTGTGGTAGAATACTTGACAGAAGCAACTTAAAGACGGGAGGGGTTACTTTGGTTCACAGTCCATTGTGATGGAACATTCATGGCTGTGGGAACTTGAGGTAGCACGTTCCATTACAGCTGCAGCCACGGGGCACAAAGTGATGAGCGTCTGTACTCAGCTTGCCTTTTCCTCTTTCTTTTGTCCAGGACACCAGCCAAGGGAATGGTACCACCCACATTGATGGTGGGCCTTCCCTGCTCAGTGAACCTAGCCTAGATAGTTCCTCACAGATATGCCCATAGGCTTCTTCTCCTCAGTGATTCTCAATTATGTCAATTTGACATTGCTAACTGTCACAGTCTGTCATTGTGGTTATAGAACCTTGTGCCCTGATTAACAACTAATCTTAGGTCACAAGTGCATCCTGTAGTTGGGGTAGGGTCCTAGCTGAACCAAAGGTCAGGAGCTGCACTAGGAGTTGCAGTATGTATCATGATCTAGAGAAACAGTTTTCACTAAAACTGTGGAGGACAGAACTGGAGTCAGTGAGGGGAAATTATCACTCTCATTACATTCTGCTCATAGGGAAAGAGTTTCCCATGAAGCACCAGGATACAACAGGCCTGTTGTTGATGTAGGCAGTCAGCTTTCAGTGATGTTGTCAAGCAAACACCAGGAATAAGTGACAATAGCTAATCTATCTTACCAGCTCCAAGACCTCGTTTCTTTATAACACAGTAAAGAATGCATCTTTACATTAAAATTCAGGGTACACTTACATGCATATTAAAATGCAAACAAAAATATCAAGAAATTGGGGCTTGGGGAGATATCTCAATGCACAAAGAACCTGGTTCACAAATACGAGGGCCTGAGCTTAGACTCTCAGCACCACAGAAAAGGTGCTGTGTATCTGTAGAGGGCAGAGACAGGTGGATTCTTGGAGCTCCTTGGCCAGGTATGAGCTCCATGCTCAGTGTGCAACGTGACTCAGAAAATAAGATAGAAAGTAGAAAAACAACCCATGCTGGTTGCTGACATCCATACATACATGTATACATGTGTGCCCATATGCACATGAGAACACACAGAGGAACGGGGATATGCAAATTTTTATGAAGCAGTGCTTTTCCTTAAAGCTTGCTGTGTTTACATTTTCTGTTCTGTTGGATTCTATTTAAAAGTCCCTGCGATATACAATCTACTAACGTGTTTTCCCGTCCCTATACAGTTTGAAACTCTATGCTTAGGTCCCCTGTCCAAGCACATCTGCTTCAGATGGACAAGGCTTATAGATGGGGCTTGAGTCTGACTTCTCATGAGGACGGTAAAGCAGGTGGAAAACGAGGAGGCAAACCTGTTGTATGTGTGCTAGCACCCAATTCTGTCAGAGAACTCCCAGCCCCTTGGGGCGAAGTGGCCATCTCTGTGGACCCTCTGGGCATTGTTGGCAAAGGTTCTCACGCTGGTTGTGGGTGCAGGGTGGCAGAGGTGGCCCGGCAGTCTGTCTGTCTGCAGGCTATCAGTGGCTGCGCCAGCACTCATGGCAGTTTGTGCTCTGGGGTTGAGTGAGTGTCTGCACTCCTTGTCAGGCCTCTTTGCTGAAGGTGAGGGAGTGGCTTTTAAAAATATCTTTTTGACTTGAAACAAGTCAAGGCGGAGAGTGGAGACAATTACACTCTGACATCCTGTTTAGTCATCTCTCCAGAGACGGTTATTTTCAGAACCACTCAGTGGAGGTTCACGGGGGGTGTCAAGGTAGTTCGTATGACATTGTAAGTTAGTGTTCGTCACGATACAAGCAGGTTGAGCTGAGCACGGAAGGGATTTACAGTATGGTAATCTCACTGAGCGTAGGTTCCATGCAGAGAAAGGCAGAGTTTAAGAACCGGCTGCCAAGGCGTCTCATCAGCCCTCATTGTTCGTCATGATCAGAGAGTTCAGTTTTATCCCATGCTTTTTTTGGTAATAGTCCAGCTGGCCTTGGTGAGCTCCCAGTAGATCAGCTCCACTGTCTCAGTGGGTGGGTGCACCCCTCGCGGTCCCGACTTCTTTGCTCATGTTCTCCCTCCTTCTGCTCCTCATTGGGACCTTGGGAGCTCAGTCCAGTGCTCCAGTGTGGGTCTCGGTCTCTGTCTCTATCTCCATCCATCACCAGATGAAAGTTCTAAGATGATATGCAAGATATTCGTCAGTATTGCGCTAGGATGGGGTCATTTCAGGTTCCCTATCCTCAGCTGCCCAAGGAACTAACTGGGGACCTCAGCTTGGGCACCTGGGAGCCCCTCTAGGGTCAATTCTCCTGCCCACCCTAAAGTGGGTCCCTTAACTAAGAATTGTGGTTCCGTGCTCCCCTATCCAACCTTCCTTTATCCCGATCCTCCTATTTCCCCAAGTCCCCCCTCCTTCCCTTCTACCTTTTCTCTCCCCATCTCCCCTTACCCCCTTCCCACCCCACCCCCAAGATCCCACTTTTCTCCCCGGCAATTTTGTCTACTTCCCTTATCCAAGAGGATAACGATATGTTTTTCCTTGTGTTCACCTTCTTACTTAGCTTCTTTAGGTTCGCCAATTGTAGATTCTGTGACCCCTATTTATGGCTAGAAACCAATTATGAGTGAGTACATCCCATGTTCTTCTTTTTGGGTCTGGGATACCTCACTCAGGATAGTGTTTTCTATTTCCATCCATTTGCATGCAAAATTCGAGAAGTCATTGTTTTTTACCGCAGCGTAGTACTCTAGTGTGTATATATTCCATACTTTCTTCATCCATTCTTCCATTGAAGGGCATCTAGGTTGTTTCCAGGTTCTGGCTATTACAAATAATACTGCTATGAACATAGTTGAACAAATGCTTTTGACATGTGATAGAACGCAGTTTTGATCCTACGCAATCTGCTGGCTTGGTGGGAGCCTAGCCAGTTTGGATGTTCACCTTCCTAGATATGGACGGAGGGGGGAGGACCTAGGACTTACCACAGGGCAGGGAACCCTGACTGCTCTTTGGACTGGAGAGGGAGGGGGAGAGGAGTGGGGAGAAGGGGAGAGGGGTGGGAGGAGGGAGAGAAGAGTGGGAGGAGGGGGAGGGAAAGGGGAGGCTGGGAGGAGGTGGAAATTTGTTTTTTTTTCCTTTATTCTTTTATCAATAAAAAAAAAATAATAAAAAAAAAAAAAAAAGAACCGGCTGCCACAGGACAGAGGGAAAGCCTTGGAAGAGTAGAGCGACCACACTGTATTGTGAGAAGTATCTAAGTGGAGTGTGATGTAAGCATAAAATATGCCATAGTGACTTAGCGAAGACCAGTCCACTCTGAGGGGTCTTTGTTTACCTGTGGGTACAATAAGAGCAATAAGTAGCACTGTTAAGTTCTGTAATGGAAGTTGGGCAAGCCAGAAATAACCTCAAGCTGTTCCCTGAACTCTTAGAGAACAGGGAAGCTCTGTGGTGGAGGACCAGGCCACTCCAGTGCCAACTGCAGTAGAATCACACAGGTCCTCCAGTGCAAAGGTCCTCTGCTGTAGCATGTGGTTTGCAGCTTATTTAAAGTGCTGGTCTGCCCCCAGAGGTCACTGGTCTATACTTAGCTGGACTTTCTTCTCTTAGGTGAAAGGTCAAAGGCAGAAGTGGAACCATGAGCGGAATCGGAAGGATTTATTCGAGGACACGTGTAAATGCACATATTTTAATCTACAGGCACCTCGTGCTGCAGGGTTTTGAAGTATGGGTAGACAGGGAGTTTGGCATCCTGTAGGAAGAGGCCAGAGCCTGCCAGCTCAGGTATATGGAGATGCAATAGACCTGCAGGGCACAGTTCCACCCTGGGTGTTCGGCTGTGTGAGGGTCTTTAGAATACAGTCCTGATGTCTCAGCTGACAGATACCCTCAAGGGCTGTTGAGCAGTCAAAATGAGCTAATCCTGGTCATAGACCATGCTAGTTGAAACAGATGGAGACTCTTCATATGTTTGACTCCACAAAACTAGACCTTTGGAGTTGACTGAGACACATTTGCTCATCACCCTGTGTGTTGTCATCGTCCCTCCAGCTCCCTAACTTGACATGGGGTTTAATGGCTCCTGCTAGAGATGCACATAAGACGGGGTGGCTCCGAAGCAAGCAGCAATTGCATGCTTGCTCCTGTGCATCAAGCCATGCAAACGAGGGAGAGAAGGCAACTCAAGAGGAAGCCCTGGGTAGACCGTTTCCAAGTCACGCTTGCTCAAGATTTCACTTACTTCTTTGTATTTCTACTGCGCAATGGAAGATTCGGATCTAGTTTGTGCCTGTGATTTATGCATTTAGTCTTCTCTGTAAAAAAAATATTTAAGACCCACGAAAGCAATTCAATATTAAAATATAATGTGTTGTTTTTTTCTCTTTCTAGGTGGACCTGGAGCCTGAAGGGAAAGTGTTTGTGGTAATAACCCTCACAGGGAGTTTCACTGAAGGTAAGAGAGAGTTTTGAGTGGTTTCTGGTGTGTGTAGTTTAAGAGGAATGTGTGTCAATGGAAATCATAACAGGGACGTTTCTTGAGAGATGCTTTAAACCCACCCGTGTAACTTGGGCTGACTGAACTCCATTGCCCAGAGTCTGCCAGTTCAGACTGCTGAGTTAAATGCCTTTTGTAGATCTGCCAGCCTTGTGTTTTGCTGTCACACTCACCGACTTTTTGCTCTGATCCATCGTTTCCCAGCTGAGCTGCGGGATTGTTTTGTTTCTTTTGAGTCAGGCCTATTAAATTCTACTCCAGATTCTGTTTTTGTGCCAGGTCTTAGCTTGCCTGTAAAAGAAATTTGAGGACCATGTTCTCTTTCTCATAATCTCCACTTCATTGTTCTCCCTTAAGAGTTTCTGTGCTTTAGTTGATGCTTCCAAACTGTCTCCCACAACCAGAAGCCAGTTTTGAAATTCGAGGCAAAAGACATGTATGTGAAATGAAAGATCCAATGTGAGTAATTCGATCTTTCAAATAATTCAGCAAATGACCCAGTAAATCAGCTCTGCGGTCCAAGATGCAGAACCCCCTACCTTTCTGAAGGTTCCTTTGTGTTTTCTACTGACCATTCCTGCTGCTCAGGGCAAGAACTACAAGGCTTTCTCACTCCTGTGAAGTATTTTCTTTTTCTTTTCTTATAAAAGAAAAAATCTTTAATTGTGGGCTTGCTCACAGTTTTAGGGTAATTATCATATCATAGTCAATTATCATAATCATGGGAGGAGGATGACTGCCCCCGGGGTGCTGGAGCAGTAGCTGAGAGCTGCCTCCGGGTCTACAGGCAGAGGGAGGGGGCAGACAGATAGACTGGGGGCCTGGAATGGGCTTTTAAAACCTCCAAGCCCATTCGTGGTGATGCACTGCCTCCAACAAGGCCACACCTTCTAGTCCTTCTAATCCTCTCAAATGGTCCCACTCCCTGGTGACCATTCATTCAAATGTATGGACCCATTGGGGGCCATTCTTTTTTTCTTTCTTTTTTTTAATTATTACTTAAAAAATACCAACCCAAATTCCTACTCCCTCCTCTCCTTCCAGTCCCCTCCCTCTCCCTCCACAGACCCTTCTCTCACTTCTCCAACCCTAAGGAAATGCCATGCACCCCACCCTGTGGAAAGTCCAAGGCCCTCCTTACTACACCTAGGTTGAGCAAGGTTTACATGCAAAGAGAATAGGATCCCATGAAGCCAGTATATGCAAGTACCCACATCCCAGTGTCACTATCAGTGACCCCTCAGTCTGCCCCAGCTGTCAACCCCCTTCAAGGGGGCTTGGTTGTTCCCATGCTTGTTCACTCCCAGTGCAGTTGGAGTTGGTGAGCTCCCATTAGCTCAGGCAAACTGTCTCAGTGGATGACTCCTTCATGGTCTTGAAATCCTTGCTCATACTCTCATTCCTTCCTGTGGAGTATTTTCACCCATTCTAGAAGCTCATGTAAATGGAATTGTATAGCATGTTATTTGGGGGAATCTAGTTTCTTTTGCTTAGTATCATTTCTGAAGAATTCATTCATGCCATTGTGCACATCAGTATTTTTGTCTCTGTTGTTAACAATATTTTATTACATGAATCCACACCCATTTGTTTAGACATTGGGACTTACCCTGTCAGCATCTGTTATGAACAGTGCTTCTGTAACATCCTTGAACTTGAGTTTTGTGAATGAGCACTTTTTATTGCCTTCGGGGAAATTGGTAAGAGTGGACTTGCTGGGCATTAGAATGGTGTGTGTTTAGTTTTATGGTCCCGCAGATGGTTTTCTAAAGTGGTCCTTGTTTATTATACCCTCACTAGCAATCTACTGGTTCTAGACCCTCCATGCTCTTACCAACACTTGGTGTGATCATTCTTTTTAACATTGCCTGCTCTGATGGATGGGAAATGGTGTTTTGTGGCTGCAATATGCATTCTGGTGATCTTGAGAACTTTCTCATGTGCTTATCGGCCATTTCTATTTCTTTTATAGACGTGTTACTTTAAGTCTTTTGCCCTATCCTCTGAACATTGCATATTATTTATGATTTTTATTTTATGCTTGGGATAAAACCCGGGACCACATACTTGCTAGTTAGAGCACCCCACCATGGAGGCAATCCCCAGCTTCAAGTTAAGATGAAAACACCAAATGCCTTTTGACTACAATTTATAAGAGTTCTTATCCTATCTCAACGAGAGGCCTTTGTGAAAATACACATGACAAGTGTCTGTCCCGTGTCCCTGTGCTTCCCTCCTTGTCTTCTTACTCCAGATAGACGTGGGGGTCTCATGGGTGTCCTGTGAGTGTCCTGCACTCAGCTCATGCTCACCCCTTTTTCGCCTTCTCTTTTTGAGATGGGACCTTACTATGTTGCCTAGGTAAACCTTTAAACATGTCAACCGTCTGCCTCAGCCTGTCAAGCTTTTAATTTAGGTTTCCACATGTTTTAGAATTTGGGAGTTTTTAGTTACAGTCAGGCTCAATGTGTCAGCATCATCTTTCATAATTTGTCCATTTTGTGTCTCCTTTTTAAGGTTTTTTTTTTTGGTTTTTTTTTTTTTTTGGTTTTTTTCGAGACAGGGTTTCTCTGTGGCTTTGGAGCCTGTCCTGGAACTAGCTCTTGTAGACCAGGCTGGTCTCGAACTCACAGAGATCCACCCGCCTCTGCCTCCCGAGTGCTGGGATTAAAGGCGTGTGCCACCACTGCCAGGCCACAGTTTCACTTTTACGTTGCGGCCAATGTGTCACCTTAATGGGATATATTCCATGATACAAGAGGAATTCAGCGTATAGTCACTGATTCTAATCTTGTTATTATGGGACCCCTTGTGGTAAAAGATCCCCATTCCCATTGAGCCACCACAGAACTTAGGTTGAAAATCAAATTACCACCTGGGTGGGCCTGTTTTTGCGTTGTCTCTGTCTGTTGTGTTGATCTGTTTGTCCGTCTTTGGCTAATACCACACTGCCGTTCTCTCTGTCCATTTGTAGTAAGACTCAAGCCTAAGCAGTGTGAGTATGGCAGCTTTGCTCTTGGTTTCGTCTTACGTGAGGTTATGTCAGCTATTCTTGGTATTTCGAGTTTTAATGGCAGTTTTAGCATCAGCTTATCATTTCACACAAGAGCCTTCTGAATTTTGGAATGAAACTGGGTTGATTCTCCAGATCAATTCAAGCAGCGCTAGCAGCTTACTTATTCTCGGTGTCTTCCAGTCCATGAACATGGTACATCTCTCCACATAATGGCTTTGAATGTTGCCCAGAAGTACAATTAGAATGTTCCGTATTATATAATTTTCGATATAGAGCTTGATCAAGCTTTAAAATATATTTTTTTTATTGTTAGCTGCTTCTAGGTTTGTGATGTTGGAAGTGGAATTTTGAGGATTTCATTTTAAAAATAGTTTATAGAAATTGTTTTGTTTTTTTTTGGACATGCTGTGGCCTTACTACTAAATTCACACTACTTTTACTAGCTGTGTGTGTGTGTAGTAACCATGTTGTCAGTGGACAAACATAAGTTCATATGCTTATGCCCTTTTAAATGCCCCATTGTATCCCCAGGTCACTGCAAGCTTGTCTCATACCTACCCTTTCTAAAGAGGAAGAATTGTCATTCTCCTGCCTCAGCCTGCCGAGTAGCTGGAGTTATAGGCATGCACCATCATAATCGTATTTCTCGTTCCTTAGGATGGAAAATCTTTAACCACTAGGCTCTTTACCTGTAGATATTTCCCAGGCTGACTTCATCAAAATGAAACCTTTTCTGGCTCTTGTTTATCTTTTAGCTCCTTAAACAAATTTTTTTTTAAAAAGTAGGGGTGCCTGTTAAATGCTTTTTCTCACTGAGAGTGTCCTACAGACCTTCTTGTATTCCTCCTCTCTCCTTTTCTAGCAAGTAGTCACATTATTGGCTTGATCCTCTTAAAGGCACGGCATCTTTCAAGAATGGAACTGTTTCATTTTTCTTACTCCAGGACAAGTTTTAAAGCCCTAGGGCACAGTGCTTATTCCCCAAGCTCAGTTAATCTGGTGATTTGTTAGGAATTCTAATGATTTTATGTCCTTTTAGCTTTTTAACGTTTTAGCTCCCACAGTTTCAGGACAGCTCGAGTCTCCCTTGTACACATACAGTTAAGGAAGATATGTGCATTGAGGGAGTTGACAGATTGAAGTCCTGTCTGTGGTCTGCTCCTTTTTATGATTTCCTCAATGTCTGGCCATCTGGAGGTCCTGAATTTTACCATTCCATTCCTCAAGCTGATGTAACTGTGGCTTCCTTTGTATCATGGGAGGATAATCAGGGGCAATGCTTACGGATAGGGCTCTTGCCCACTGCGGTTCTCTTCCCCCAGTGTCTGATTCACTCTAGTTTGCACCCGGGTTAGGTTGTTCTTTGGTTCTTCTATTTTCAACTAGCTATTTTCAAAAATATTGTCCAGATATTGTAATTATTCAGTGTCAAGATCTTCTACCGTTTGAAGTCCCATGGAGATTTTCCAACATTGTAGGTTGTTTGCATGCTTGGTGTTGATGTTTTGCAAATCGGATCCAGTCACTTTGTGAAGCAGTATTCTTTCTCCCTTCCTCTCAGCCAATGCCTCTTCCTCATAGGGAGAAATGGTTTTAGTGTTAAGGTTTGCACTATGTCTACTCAGCTCATTAAATGGTGCCCTTTGTGAGCCTCTAAACTTAGCAGAAAACCTGGTCTTGTCAGACATACAAAAATTGCCAAGATTACAGTTTGAAGGTTTTCTGTCTACTCTCAGCAATTTTCTTTTGTTTTATCTGGAAACAAATGAGTGTAGTCTTGGCCCAGTGGAATAAAATTAACGAAGTATTGCATGCACGAGCCGTGATGCAGGGAAACCCCACAGTGAGAAAAGAGGCCGGAAGGGGAGTGGGTGAGATTTTGAAAGTGTGGTCTCACCTTTCTGCATTGCTAGAGAGATCAGTGACATAGTCACGCATGCTATAGCAGGCCTGGCTATGCTTCAGACATTGTGGGGTGTGTTTAGGTCCACACTAGCTCTCTTGAGCAGGATGCTACTAAGATGTATCTTCCTTACCTGTGCTTACCTGAGAAAACACCTGATCTTCTCTCCGTGTTTAGTCCTAAATTTTTAGTGGTAAGAAGGAAGAAATGGCAGATTATTTGGGGCTGCATTTTCTTAGGTCATAGCAATTGTATTCTGTTTGGAGCTGACCCTGTGTGACAGGCCGAGTTCATCTGTGGCAACAATATATCCCTTTAAGCTAGTCCTCCTTTCTCCCTGTCTCCATTCAGAGTCTGAAGAGTTGCTGATAAGGAAGCCAGCCAGTTCATGAACTAAGGGCACTGTGTCAACAGAGTTTGCCCTTAGTCCTCTACCCCTTGGTGTGTCTGCATGTTTTAAAAGATGCTAGGGCCCATTTTGCACTTGACAAATAGACTTTAATGTTGAAACTTTAAGAGAAGTGGCATCTGTGTGGGGGATTGGTTTTAGGAAGCTTGGAGTTGTTCTGTCTCTACGGGAGCATTGTCTTTTCAGTTTGGATTCTAGACTGGGGCTCAGTTTGAGCTTCTGTCACAGAATGCAGTTCTCTCAGCAATGCAGAGGATGGGATTCATATTCTCTCTACCTCCCTCTTTCCCCTCTCTCTCTTCATTATCCTCCCCCACTGCTAGCTAAAGCACCTGCCACAGCTGTGGCAAGAGCCTGGACTTGGCGCTAAGAGCGTGTCTCTGTTGGGCTTGCTCCCAGCAGCCCCCTTGCATTATCCCAGAGATAGCAGGACACACGTAGTGTGGAGGTGCTGAAGGTGGAGGCATGCTGATGGGGGACATACAAAGAGACTCGGGACAGGACAGTCCCATTTGTCACTGCCAGCGTAACTGTTGAACAGTGCTATCTTTCATTCTCCGAAGGGTGCCAAGTTGCTAAATTGCAGAGTCACACAGTACTTCTAGAACTGGAAGTGATAATGGAGTACCAGGGAAGATTCTGTTTGTGTATGTGCAACAGTGTGTGTGCATGCACGTGAGAGTGTGTGCACGTGTATGTGGAAGCCAGAGGTTGACGTAACACTCTCCACCTAGCTGAAGCTGGAGCTCACTGATTCAGCGAGACTGGCTGGCCAGCAAGCCTAAGGATCCTCTGTCTGCCTCTCTAGCTCTGGGGTTCCAGGCATGCACCCCTGCCTGCACCCGGCTCTTTTCAAACACGGGTGATGGGAATGGAATGCAGCTCCTCATGTTTGTACAGCCAACACGTTACCAAACGATCGTCTCCCCAGCCCCCGGGGAAGAAATTAAGGAGAGAGAAGCACGACCTGATTTGGTGTCCGTTGTTATAAAGGCTAGGGAGGAGAGAGTTAGATCGCAAGCGCTCAGAATGCAGAGCGCCGTTGGGAGACTCTAAGGGAGAACTACTGGGCGTGAGCAAAGTTGGAATATGAGGGGATAAGGAAGAATGGGTAGCACTGGGCCCTGTATGGAAGCCAAATCAATAGGACTTGGCAATCCACCGAGCGCCAGGGATGGAGGAGTCCTAAGAATTGCTCAGATGGCAGCTAGGGTCATGGCCAGAGTAGAAACATCAGACAGAAGATAATGAATTTAGGCTGGGGCAGGCAGAGTTTGAAGTATTTGTGAGAAGTCCAGGAAGCGATGTCCGAGTTGAACTGGAAATGAAAGTGTGGACTGTGGCCAAATGTTGCTTCTGGGATCAAGCTCTAAGTACCAGATGGAACTTAGAAACATGGATGGAGGGACCAGTGAGAGCCAGGTCTGACCAGCATTGTAGCTCTGTGGAACACCAACCTCTAAAGACTTTAGCCTATGGTGTGTCAAATCAATTCAGACTCTGTGGAGGATTTACTTATTGAGCCCTCATCTTTACTAATGCACTCCTTGCTGAAACAGTATTCTTGGGATGCTTATCGTATCCTAGGCAGTTCCTCTAAGATCACGTAACATACTCCATGGCATGAGGATGTTTGCTGATGGAGACTGAATAAATAATGTAACATGAAAGACTTTATAAAGCAGTGTTTGCATTGGGAATAAAAGTAGTTCCTTCATTAAAACATTTTTTATAAAAACTTCTAGAAATCATTGCTTTGTAGAAGCCACTAGGCTAGGCCTGGAAGAGAAGCCGCTCATGACTGAGGAAGGTTTACCCCTGGGGCGAGCAGCATTGTTACTGTGAAAAGGCTGTTTTATGTCAATCTTTTCCTTTTTTGGCCCAGTATTTCTGGGGCTTCTGGTCTAATCCGGATGGAATTTATGGCAGCAGCAAAGCAGACCTGGATTTTAATAGACTTTAGATGCCACTAATTGATGTGGCTGCATCAATGGTTATCAGTGTTGGACTGGGTTCCTCTCAGAGCCGGGCAGCCAAAGAGAATTTCCAAGTAAAGGGAAGTGACAGATATGTGTCAGATTAAACACATAACTGCTTTATTTGGAAGGGAACCAACAGAAATAAAGTGATACCCCTTCACCCAAGCATGGGTGGAGAAGATGTTGCTGTATCCTTCTGTTATTGGAAAATACAGAGTGGTGTACAATTTGGAGAGAACATGGGTTTGTCTGGACTCAGGGTTCCTCAACCTTAGGTGTTTGGCCCACGGCGTGAAAACCCCGCATGACATGCCACCTGATGGAAGCCCATGCCATCAGCGAGGAGGGAGACTGGTCTTGAGTCTAGCTAGGCTTCCAGATCCAACCATGGGTTCCTGAGGACAGAAGAAGATCTCAAACGCCACTGGACGATGCAATCAGCAACATCCAGAGGGAGGACATTTTAAAGGAGGAGAGGTTTGGTTTCTTTGACCATAACTTAAAAGAAAAGAAAGAACCAAAATAATGGAAAGGAGACATTTTAATCAGGTGTAATGTATGGATCATTGTTATGTGTGATAATTGTATGGGATTGTTAACATTATTTAAGTAGATTTGTGGTATTGTAATTGTTTAAGATATAATGAGCATCTATTATAAATTCATATTTACTAACGAAATGTTAGAACATCTGTGGCTTATGGATAGGGTTAACCATGAATCGATCGATTTTGTGTGTGTGTGTGTGTATGTGTGTACTTGTGCTTGTAGAGTTTAGAGGTCAAGGTTGACTGTTTTCCTCCATCACTGTCTACCTTACTTTTTAAAAATTTTTTTATGATTTATTTATCTTTATTTTATGTGCATTGGTATGAAGGTGTCATACCTCTTGGAACTGGATTTTCAGACAGTTGTGAGCTGCCATGTGAGTGCTGGGAATTGACCCAGGTCCTCTGGAAGAGCAGTCAGTGCTCTTAACCACTGAGCCATTTCTCCAGCCCCTCTACCTTATTTGAAGTTAGTCTTGTCAAACCCGGAGCTCACCAACTTGGTAAGGCTATACCTACCCAGTGAACCCTGTGTTTCTGTTTCGACCTCTCCTGAGGATTACAGGTGTGTACCACCACACCTGGCTCTTTAGGTTGGCACTCAGGATCTGAACTCAGGGCTTCATCATGAACTATAAGCACTTTAACAACTGAGCCAGCTCTTCAGTCCCTGAGAATTGATTATTGAGTTTACATAGTAATTGCATATTGTGTGTGTGTTTCTTGTGTTGGCCAGTCTAATTTTGCCTGGTTTTGCAGTGTCATTAATAAGAAAGTGAAAAGTAAAATAAAATAAAATAAGAAAATACTTATCTTTGAAACAAATACCAGAATCTGGGGTGCTTGTATGACATCAAAATGCTGCCTTAACTTTGAACACATGTGCTGTTATTCCTCTATAAATTGAAGCTGGGGAGTGGTATTTTGAAGGAGGCTATTTTATTCTCAATTTTCAACTTTTAATGTATTATGAAAAGGTACATTAAAAATTGAAACGTCTGAAGGACTTGAGAGAGATTTTTAATATACCCACGTGCTAAGTTGTGAGTCAAAAGCTGCAGGTAGGGAGCGGGAGGGAGAGTCCCGCCTGTCATGAAGTTCTCATGCATCACGACAGCTGGATCAGCTCCTAACAGTTACATAACATGTAAGAGAATTTCCTGAGCTAGCCAAGTAAATCGAAAGAATTGGTAATAATAGAAGTATCTTCTTTTCTTTTTCGAGACAGAGTTTCTCTGTAGCTTTGGAGCCTGTCCTGGAACTAGCTCTTGTAGACCAGGCTGGTCTCGAACTCACTGGAGTGCTGGGATTAAAGGCGTGTGCCACCACTGCCCAGCTATTAGAAGTATCTTTATAAAGATAAAACAACAGACATCCCTCAGGGTTTGTTTCTTCTCTGCTATCCACAAAGCCTTTGTGTAAATACTACAGTCTGCCAGTCTCAGGGAAGACACAGGAGAAACAAACTCACAAAACCCTTGTTAGTTGTGGATTTGAAGATTGTCTAGGTGGAGAAGGGAGTGCGTGTCTTCTGCTTTTGCCAAAATCTTGTGTCGTCACGTGCCTCTTTGACTCATTGCTTATAACTGACAAGCTTCTCAGGGGTGATGTGGAGCAGACACTGGAGGTTAGCAACCTCTCTCGCAGGCAGCGGGCTAGAGTGCAGGGTAAGATTCTGACCACGACTCTTGCCTCAGCTTCGAGCTCGTGTTTCCTGTCTCAAACCACTGCTGGATGATCGTGAAGGTCTCTCAGACAGTGCGACCCATGGGTGGAGAAGTCAAATGAAGTGTGAGCTGCTTGGAAGCTGCAGCCCACAACCTCACACTCTCTCTCCTGCTTCTCACGCTGTCGTGCTTGAGGGAAAATGGTTACCTTTGCTTGTAGTTGATTTATAGCAATTTTTTTTTGCCATCTTTGAAGCCCCATGACAGCTTCTTGGCTTCAATTTTTGAAAATTAGCTTTAAATTTTATTCACCGTGTGTATTGCATTAGCCTCAGGAATGAGTGAATACTTTAGAGTTCTTGCAGGCCCGAGCAATCCTTGTGGCTGCCGTTAGTGAAGACAGGAGCTGTGGAAGTGACAGAAGAGGAACCATACTGGCATACTTGAGCTGGCATACTTGAGGGACACCTTCTGGGGACTGGAAGTGCCACACTCGCTCTAGAAGGCAGCCTTGCTTCATTCATTCCTCCTGGTGACAGGATGGCCTCTTAGCTGAGTCTCAGAGTCCCTGCCATCCTGTATGGTACCTCATTTGCTTCCAATACACTGTGTGGCTGGTGTGATCCTCAGGGTGCAAGAATTGAGTCAGTCTGGAGACACTGCCTTCTCTGTGACCCACTGGAAAGTAAACATCAGAGCCAAACTCCAGTATGAGTGACTCCAAGATCTTCTCAGGGTATTCATCGGTCCAGAGCTGGGAAGCCTAATGCTATGCACTGTGTGAAGAGCAGGAAGAGACAGAGGGTGGGGAGGAGAGGGAGAAGGAGGTAGTTGAACTCACTTTGATAACAAATGTGATAATGACAGTTTATTTAAAAAGACAGAACCCCCATGACCTAATCACCTCACATTGCTCCACAACAAGCCAACGCTTGAGTCGAGGGTTGTGTTGTTTGCACATTTGAGCTTCAGGGAGCACATTAACACCACAGCCCAATGCTCGAGTGTCCAGGGGTGGCATAGGGCCACCTTCCCAAGAGTGGCACTTTTATGATGCTTTCCGGTCTCAAGGTTTCCTCCCTGCAACCCCTCCTTTGACTTGAAGATCCACATCACCTGGGAAGGTGATTTCTGCGTGCATGAGACCCGAGTCAGGAGTTTCATCAGACTGAGGTTAGGATTTACCCAAGTTGACTGCCATCATGGGGCCAGTAGAGTCCCTTAATGGAGACCCAAAGCTAGAGCCAAGAGTCCAGGGTAGGGGCATGATGGCTGTATCTGCCTACTTATACCCCAAACTCTACTTTCTGTTCTCCTACTGTCTTGTTGATTTTTCTAAGTCATCAAAATGTGACCCTGCAGACTGGAGAGTCCTGAGGATTCTCACAAAGTTCTGAGGTCCCAACCTGTTTTTCTTGTATCACTTAAATGTTATTTTCTCTTTAACCTTATTGACCGCCATCTTGCTGGTGAAAGGGGGTGGCAGGTAACACTTCAGGCTCCCGAGTGCAATCTTGCCTGAGACTGGACAGTTGTCAGCGTGTTCTTCATTGCCACACACTGCAGGGGGCAGGCACGCTAGTTCTGCTTGATGCCATTGATGGCGTAGTCACGGTTAATGTTTGGAAAGTTACTCTGTGGCAGAATGGGGAGCATGTGTAAGGATGTTTGGGGGCACGGGCAGTCCCGCTGCATCTCAGAGAAACCACTTGTGCAATGAAGTTGTTCCCTGGGCACGCCATTTTGTGCCTGTGACGTCATTTCTACCTTGGAAGAACAACAGGCAAACTGTAGTAATGGAACTTGGCAGTTTGTGAAATATTTCCCTGAGAGGATTGAGTCAGTTATTTCAAAGAGGACAATTGCAAATGTTTGGTGCCAGCGACCAAAACCAAACCTTTACACCATAATTAGGCTTTTGGAAAAAAATGTATCTCTGTTATTGTGGATTTGACAGCATCTCGACACTTAACGTCTTTTTTCATGAGTGTGCTGTTTATATCGATTCAAAATTGCGATTTTTGAAATTGTGCGATGAAGCGCACCAACTTTTGGAAGAGCTGCATGACTCGGTAAACACGTATTTTCAAAACGACCAGTACAAGATGCTACAATACCGTGGTCACGCTGCAGCTGGAAGAGAGACTAGTGGGTTTTAGTGTATACGTGTGCAAGCCTTGCATCCCACCCTGGAGCTAACTTTCACCATCCCAGCATTTGTTGAGTTTTGATGAATCAAAGAAAAATAGTCATAATTATCTGAAGGGCTATTAAAATACGTTCTCTTTAAGCTACCCTCTATGTGAGGCTGGGTTTTATTTGTTCTTCAACTAGAAAAATGCCGTCATGGGTAAAGTACAGAAACAGACGGGAGAACAAAGCTGTTGCTTTTAAGTCAGGCATCAACTAAGTCTTCAGATTGTAAAACAACGCGATCATTAGCTTTTGCTTCATTTTGCAATATGTAGTCTCCTTTTAAAACGCCATGGTACTACGGAATGGTTTGTTGTTACTGTGTTAAATAAAGGAAGAAATGTTGTAATTTTGACATTTCAATCTCTAATGTGGCCACCTTAGTAAAATCTCCACAGCCTGAAACTCTTTCAGCACCCAGTAGCTTTAAAGACCATAACCCAAAAACTTTTCAGAATTTCTAGGTCAATTTCACCAAAACCACTTTCACATGTTTGTTTATTCTATATTGAGGACTAAGGACCATTGGATGACATAAGCAACTGGATTAATTGGTCATGTTTGTGTTTGTTTGTTTTCAGTGTCCTTGGGTGGGCTCGAATTTGTGTTTGCAAAACTATACTGTTTTGTTATTGTTATCACTATGGCACACATCTTTTTAGCCAACTGCACTTGGCAAGGCTGCTCTCAGAAAAATTAGGCCAGGAATGATAGTGTGACAACTCCAGGCTTGGCGGTTACACGGAGCGCCATGCTGACTATTTAATTTGGGCAGATCAAGACAGCCATAGTACTTCTGAGTGGGTGGGCAGAGCTCCGAGAGTTAAGAGCTGCCCCCAGAAACAGCGCTGTGACTGGGAACCTTGCTCCGTGCATGCATGTGTGCGTGTGTGTGCACGTGTGTGCCTGGGCCACCAGCCTGTTAACAGAACTGATCAGAGCTCTTGCAAAAACAGTTTCACTCTTTTCGGGTTGCTTCAGAGGCTGACTTTTCTATATTGAAATTGCGCCGACGTCAGATTCTCTCAGTGGAAAAAGAGTTGAGTGGGACAAAAATTATTTAATTTCCAGCGTTTATTCTAATTATATTTCAGTTTTATTTCCAGCCGCTCCTTTTCTTTCTGCTCATTTTGTTCAAATGAACGAGACAGCAGATCTCCATTTCCTTGGTCAGTTGTGTGGATGTGATGGTCTCTTTCTGAGGTTTCCCCCGGCAGAAAGACACGTTCCTCTCCCCCTTTCCCCTCTGATCCTTATCTTAAGCGTCATGATCCCATCCTGGACTCTGAGACTTGCATTCTGGGTCCCAAGTGAATGTTGGATGGCACCAGCACAGTAGCACTCGTGTGTGCACGCCAGAGATGGCCTAAGATGCTGTAGGTGGCACCTCAGCCCTTACTCGGTCGCTGCCTCTCTGAGTGTATGTTTGACCAACTGCACAGTGTGTGGGATATGAGCAATGCTTCTAAATGACTGTTGCTCCAGTCTTGTTGATCAAGAAGAGGACTGATTATTCGTCGGTCCACCCATCCAGCCATATACGAAGTGCTTATATATAAAATTATGTAGTGGATGTATGTGTTTAGGCATATATATGTATAATATACTTTATAATGATACTGTTTTGTTCTCACAGGACTCAAACTTTAATGTGTGGGTGGGTACTCAAACAACCAGGCATTTTAAAATTCTGTGATTTCCTTGCTCTGCAGGAAGGCGGAGTGAGGAAGCAGTGGCTGGGGCGGGGGTTACGTGTGTGCTGCGCTGTTCAAGTGGTCAGGGAGGGCACAGCGCGTCATTGGAGCCACTGAAGGAAGGGAGGAAGGGAGTAGGCTGCAGCAGGAGACAAGGAACGTGACTAGTGTGACCCTCAGAAGGCCAGTGAGTGAGGGTCACACCAGGGAGAGGAGGCCTGCGATGTTTTGTGTGTCCTTGTTGCTGACTCAAGGTCAGTACTCTGTTCCCATGTCACTTACGTGCAGCTCCCTGCAGTGTGGTGCAGCTTCTCATTGTGCCAGGTGAACATCCTCCTGTAGCTCTGGGTAGAGGCCTGGAGAGGAGACTGTGCCATCCCCCTGACCCTCACAATGATTTCGTGCACGTTGCTAAAGCAAAACTGATTTTAAATTTATCGTGAGAACGTTCTCAAATTCTGCAAATTTTATACCGGTTTTTCATTGTTCCAAGCTACACTGGAAGCCACCTAACCACTCAAAGTCACTAGTTTCATTACAGTTTCCTAACCAGTCCAAGTTGGGTTTGCGCTGAACTTGAGTCTGGAGGTATGTAACAAGTCTGTGCACTGCTCAATGTAATTAGCTGTAATTTAGTTCGAGTTATGGCTCATTAAAAAATGACTTGTTTATGTGCTTCATCCTTCAAAAACACAGGCCAAAAAATTTAGGCTGGAGCCTCTATTCTTATCTCGAAGTGAGCGATCATTTGTTGTACAGTTTTAATAGATGTTGGTGGCATGTCTGTCCCCTGGAAGCCTACAGCTGTAAACAGGCTGAAGCCTGGCGCGGGAGATTCAGTCTGCACCTTCTGGGAGTTTAATTCTTCCTGCAGATTGATGAAGCTTACTTGTATCCTGAGTCCTTAGGCATAGGATTTACCAAGCACTGAAAACAGGAACTTCCAAAGTGTGAAATGGTAAGAAGGAAACTTCTCTGAAAGTAATGAGTTCACTTGAAATTTTCGAAAAAAAAACAAAACAAAGAAAAAAAAACCACAAAGAAGTAAACAAGCAAAAACCCAGATTTTCGGGCCTCAGACACAATCAAAATCTTTAGCTAAGAGATGAAAGTAGCCAGTTAGAGCAAGGCATCATTTTGACTGACTTTTGACCTTTTTAGGATACTTCCATTGTGTGCTAAGTCATCTAATTTGATCAAGGAAAGGTTTTGATGGTGACTGGGAGATTTGGCAATTGAAAAGCCACACAGGGAAGTTTACTGTATAAAGGAGTGAATTTCTTTTTTATGTTGTCATTGTTTGTTGTTTTTTTGAGACAAAGAGTTTTCTTTCTTTTTTCTTTCTTTCTTTTTTTTTTATAAGCGAGCTCTGGCTGTCCTGTAACTGGCTTTGTAGACCAGGCTAACCTCAAACTCACAAATATCTGCCTGTCTCAGTCTCCTGAGCACTGGGATTGAAGGTGTACTCCACCACTCCTGACTAGTATATTCTGTTAAGAGTTGACCAATGAACCAGCCAGATGGCTTAGTGGATAAACCCTGAAGACCTGAGTTCAGTCCCCAAACCCATATGGTGGAAGGAAAGAACTGACTCTGTCAGCTAACAGCCTTGGTGATGCCTGCTAAAATCTCAGTCCAGCCTTGAAGGTGATAAAATTCGAGTCTATAGGCTCCTCCCTTTCTTAAAGGAACAG
The DNA here is from genome assembly GCF_037038515.1 of Microtus pennsylvanicus. Lineage (NCBI taxonomy): Eukaryota > Metazoa > Chordata > Mammalia > Rodentia > Cricetidae > Microtus > Microtus pennsylvanicus. Next base: position 41,549,247 of record NC_134592.1, on the reverse strand, counting down.
AACCTGGCAAAGGCAATGTTAAGTGATTCCTGTTAAAATAGCTCGGATATTTTATAGTACATAGCCTAAAAACAGGTGTGGTTGGCAGTCTGTCTTGAAAACAACAAAAACCATGAAAATCTGTGTCTTCCACCCTGTGTTTGTCAGTGTTTTGATTATAATGGCACCTGTGTGCTAGTTCTTAGAAGCAAGAATGGATTGAATAACTCCGCGTGCACTTCTCTGTGATCTGAAAACATGAGAGCATCACGCTGACTTTCTCAGCACTGTCCTGAAGAGGGGTAGGTGTGCAATATGGCCTCAGAATGGCGGTGTTTCCTGCCCCCTTTGTGAGGCCTTCCTCATTGCTAATTCATAAGCCCAGTACCTCAGACTTTCTTTGTCTCGGCTTTGCTTTGATCAGAGTGACTGAAAAGTCAGTTTTGTGATCTCTTGCACTGAATCTAAGATCTCACCTCCTGATCTTTCCTATGTAGAGACTATTATGGGATATGCCTCATACTGAGAAAGAGGGATCGATCAGCTATGGTTATATAGCTGGGATAGGGAGGCCTTCAGCATTAAAGATGTTGGAGGAAAACCTGATTTAAAAGTGGCCCGCGTGTTCATCAGTGACCCTTTTTGTGCTCTAACCATGTAATTTGCCCATTTACATCTCTGTTGGAGACATTCTGGTAAAGACTACTTAAGTCATGAGTTCAGGTGTTTCTAGAAGGAATAGTTTATTTCCTATGAATAACATACTGACCCTTAAATAAATGGAAAGTCTATAGCGTCTGTTCTATGGGAGGAAGTACATGTCTGGTTACCTCCATCTCATCTCCTGGATACTAAGGATCCCTGAGCCAAAGGAGCCCCCAGTAGTTCCTAGAGCAGATAAGAATATCCCCTCCGATCGTGGGCTTTCTGTAGGATCCATGCCTGAAGACCGAAGCTTACTCTAGGAGGGAATCATACTATTTAGCAAAAATGTTTCGTAAATGACAACTCAGTAGGACTCTGACATCTTCCCTTCCTTAGGGGCAGCCGAGGGACACAGCCTCTGCTGTGGGAGGATCCCACTCAGGAGTGTCTGGCTTGTCAGTATTTTCTATACCTCTTCCTCAAGTGTTCTTTGGAAGCTTGGATTTCTACATTCTTGTTCTCTGCTTTCTTGAATGCTTCAAAATGTACCCCAAGTTCAATCTGTACAAAGGCTTCTGTCCAATATGCAGAATACTGACCATCTTAGTTAGGTTTCTATTGCTTTGGTAAAACGCCACGATCAAAAGCAACCTGGGAAGAAGAGGATTTACCTATTCTTAGGCTTTCACATCACAGTCCATTATTGGTAGATGTCAGGGTAGGAACTCAAGGCAAGAACTGCAGTAGAAGCCATGGATGAACACTGCTTACTGGCTTGCTTCTCATGGCTGGCTCAGCCTGCTTTCTTAGACAGTTAGAACCACCTCCCCAGGGGTGGCACTGCCCCCTGTGGTACGGGCCCACCTACGTCAATCATTAGTCAAGACAGTCCACCACAGACTTGCCTGCAGATCTAAGTTACGTAAGCATTTTCTCATTGTGGTTCCCTCTTCTCAGATAAGTCTAGTTTATATCAGGTTGACATAAAAATAGCCAGGACAACTGACTCTGTCTTTTTGGGTGTACTTTGTAATTGGGGATGGCCAAATACCCATGAGCTAAGGCAGCTGCAGATTCACCTTGCTTTGTATAGGAGGACAATGTTGTTGAAGTTTCCCCAGTTGAGCTCTTCAGGAAGGGCCAGGCTTTCCTGTGCACCACATCCCCAGCAGTCCTTGCTATCTGAATTCCCTTCACACCTCCACGCATCCATCCTTGGCCTCAATGTGTTCGGAATATGAGCATGTGTCCATGTAGTCACTGGGCAGTGCATGGTTATGGGGGATCTTTAGTGGGAAAGATCCCATCTTTGCTAGAGTCAAATCTAAAAACACCTCCCTTATCTTACAGAACTGTTTCTCTCACATCACTTAGCCCCCCCCCATTCTGCTCAGAAGTGCCTTCGTTTACAGTTAGGGATTATGTAGTTTCACTACTCAGAGGGGATTTGTGGTGGAAGAATTGAAAACGAAATCTCTACCATTTTTGTTTGTTTGTTTGATTCTGAAAAAGAAGTCCTGCCTTCAGGTGGGTCTTTTTAAATCGGTTTGCTTTTAGACATATTAATGTTGCCCGCAGTGTGACAGACTCAAAAGAGCTAATTGCTAACCTTTTATTTAATAGCAACAATGGATGGCTGTTGTGTGTTGGGGGGGTGTCTCTACTGTGCTGGAGATGGGGGTGGGTGGCTGGAAGCCATTAGCTTTAGATCAGATAAATCAGCTCTGCCACACGCACCTGACTATCTGAGTGACTTTGAGCAATGGTTGCCTTGTGTATCCACCATGATACCTACCCCCAGGATTGCCGGGAAGGTTTCAGGAGATTATACACACAAACAAGCACACACCCACGTCCTTACCTTAGGGTCTGATGCAGCCTATGGACCCGCCCACTTTTAAGGAAATCGTAACCCGTTTACTCCTAGGCTCCTGGCGATGAATCATGTAAAAGGCCCTGGAAAATAATGCGATTGCATAAGTTCTGCTTCTCAGCCATTGTTTCAGATTCTAGACAGCAACTGAATGTCACAGGATGTATGTCATAGCAGGGCAGGGGAGGAGCAGGAAGGATTCAGTCTCCATCTACCTTGCCAATTGCCAGCCCTCTGGCCTTCAGGGAACATATATCGCCCCTAAGTCAACCCATCAGACCTTGTGCCCCTCCCCCACACACCTTGTGCCCCATTTCCTGAGGAACTGCCTGCAGGTCCAGCTAATGCCGGGCTCCTGCTGACTGTCTTCTGGAGGCCAGCTCCGCTCTGGTAGTAGAGATGTGTAGACTGACCCTAGCTGTAGGCATCCTCAGTGTTCTGTCTTCTTGAAGGAGTGTTCAGACGTTAGCTTTGCAGTGATTAGACAGTCAGTGTTGCCAGCCAGGGAGTTACCGTTTGGAGTCCCTTTGCAAAGCAGCCCCACATTGACTGCTTCCCCTACTATAAAGGAATCCAGTGTGTACCTTCTCCCCGGGGCTCTGTTAAGATGAATATACTCATCAATATTTACAGGACATTTCTAAGTCCCAGAAACAAAATTTGCCTTAAGAGATTGGATGTGACCTGACCGTGGGAGTGGCCACTTACCTCGTTATTGATTCACAAATAAATGGAATTGGTTCATTCTTTGTGGATTTTTTTTTCTTATGGCCTTTGGTCTTCCCTCAGATAGTTGCCTTCACTTATTAAATTAGTCCTCATTTATAAGGTAAAGCATGCGGAGTTTGTGGTTTGAGCCTGACAGCCTTGGTTGTCTTTGAGTCATAGATAGCATCTTTTGCTTGAGTCCATGAGCTGGTTTTGTTTGCTTGCTGGCTTGTTTTGTTTAAGGCTTAAGCACCACCCTGGCCCTTTGTAAATGCAATGGGGTAGTAAAATGTTCAAGTGGCAATGCACCCAAGAATCCTGCGCTTGCGTGATTAATTAATACACATGATGCATATTTTGTAGGCAAAATTTTAATTTTATTACACGCGAAAGGGGGAACATGCCTGTCAAGACGTTTCTTTCTAATCTGCTCTGTGTTTCGTGGGTGTGAGGTAATTACTGTGGGATGAAGGAGGGTCAGTAGCAGCAGCAAACAAATGTCACGAGAGCGTGTCCAAGGCTCTTTTCTCCAAGGCCTGCTGGGAAGTCCAGCTTCCAGGAGAGAATGGAGTCCAGCTTCTTCAGGGTGTATGCCTCTTGTTTCCAGCAGCATTTCTAGCCTGTGAAACGAGGTGGAAGGGACCATTGAGGTTGGATTTCTCCTTCCCATTGAATTCTTGGAAGCCATGTTTCCTTTATCTGAGAGCTTCCGTTTGGGAGTTCAAAGACAAGAGCCAGCTGTGGTCAGTGTGCGTGACCTTTGTCGTCTGGTTGTGAGGACACAGACGAGTGTAGACGTGAGGGCCAGCTCTCTTGGGTGGTCACCTTCCTCACCACCACCATTAACTTGCACCTGTGACGCGGACTGGTAGACCCGGCTAATTCTAAACCACATGCATCAGGAAGCCTGCTGGGAAGGGCAAGGCCAGCTGCAGTTCAGAAGTGGAGAGTGATGGCAAAGATACAGAGAAGAGAATGGGATGTGATGGGTGCCATCTTCTTCTTAGCTCTTCTGTCACGTTGGGTGTCAGGGACTTTAAGCTTCCTGGAGACAAGAGCAGCAGAGCCCAGCAGAGACAGTGTCCTAGTGACCACTTAGACACAGGCACCATGTGACTGACAGAGGGTATCTTTACTAAGCAGAGTGCTGAACCACCCTGGAAGCTGTCATCTTCGTGCCCATGGTTTATGCATTGCTCTTTGCTCCTGTCCTGCGTCATCTTAAGTGACCAACATAGCGGGCATCAGTGGTTGAATAGTAGGAAATAGAGTAACTCCCTTCTCTTCACTGTCTCTCTCTTACACACATAGACACACACACACACACACACACACCTTTTGGAATCTCTTCCTTCCAAAGGATCCATGGATGGTAGCCTCTTTCAACCAATAAAACACATGGATTTACCAGGCCTGGTAGGCTGGTGGGATAGATAGTTCTCAGGGTACCTAGAGGGCTTTTACAACAACAAAACTCAAGATAACAAGGGTAGAATTTACACAGCTCTCACATACACAAAATAGGAATAAAATAAATCAAAGAAGGGTTATCAATACACTAGATACCAGGAAAGAGAAATAGGAAATGAGCCTATGAAATTAGTGTATCACAAATAATGCCTTGAACCTGGCAGTGGTGGTGCATGACTTTAATCCCACCACTCAACAGGCAGAGTGGAACTTTGAGTTCAAGGCCAGCCTGGTCAAAAGAGAGAGAGAGTTCCCGGGCAGCCAGGGCTACATAGAGAAACCCTGTCTCAAAGAAGCAAAAAACAAAACCCAACAAAACAAAACAAAAGAGCCTTGAGCTGGGTCTACAGAACATTGGCACACTGCTTGCCTAGAATGTATTAGACGGTGGGTTTCATCTCCAGAAGCACAAACAAACCAAAATAAATCCAGAGGTAGGAACTTTGAGGGTTTACCCAGCCATGCCGTGAACCTGTGCTGAGAGTTTTCAGGTTTTAGGAGAAGAGAGGTAGGGTACTTGGATGCTTCTGGCCAGGAACAGGCACTAGGATAAGAATGCCCTAGAGACAGCTCTACAGAGAGGAGGCCGGAGAACCTTTCCCCTCTCCCCTCTTTCCTCTCTTCCTCCTCATCTTCTCCCCACTCTCCTCCCTTAGAAATGTTCTCACTTAGCCCTGGTTGACCTCTCACTCACTATGCGCTGAGTATGACCATGAACTACTCCCAGTGCCTCTCCCTCCCAAGTGCCAGCATTACCAGTGTGTCACTACACCTGCGTCAGGCAATGCTAGCGATTGAAGCCGAGCTTTGTGCACGCCAGATGACACTCCCTGAGCTGAGCTGCATCTCTCCTCAGATGCTGGGAAGTCACAAAGTCCCTGGGGTTTCTGAGTCCTGAACACGGTGAAGAAACTTCCAGAGACTACAGAAAAACAAATTAACTGAAAGTATCAGAAATGATTTTGTCTGGTGCCCACACAGGACCAGAAATAATACCTATGCCCACCAACAAGACTCCAAACCTCAAGAAAGAGGCTTGGAACACTGGGTAGGGCACAAAGAACAGAGATGAGTCTTGCCTCCCTGGTGAATTCTGTTGTGGTCCACCTATTAAGGCATATTTTTGGTTGTGAGCCTAGCCTTTAACGGGTGAGCCATCTGTCCATCAGATCTTAAAAGCAAGATCTGATAGTATCAAGCTATCTCCAAATACCTTAATTGGGTTGCAGCTGAAACTGAAAATGTACTATGAAACTGTCTAGCACTCAGGAGGCAAAATTCACAAGGTCTGACACCCGATCAAAAATTGCCAGGCAAAGAAGCCGGACACTGTTACCCATAATGAGAAACCTTCACTTGAAACTGACCCGGAATGCAGATGTTAGAATTGATCGACAAGGTAGTTAACCCAACAATAACTGTGCTCCTGGGTTTAAAATGTTAGTTGCAAACGTGGAAGATTTTTTTTAAGTCCCCAACTGTATCTCAAACCATCCCCAAGGAGGCCCTTGATGAGGTCGCTGAGGGCAGTGCCAGCACCTGATGGAGCAAGCAGTTGTCACTCACCATCTGGCTCTAATTATTTGACGCTCATCCCTCCCGCTGTCCCAGAGTCCTGCACTCTGACGTCTACACCCTGAAATCTGTGGGCCCTCCTGGGTCTTCATTGCTTACATCTTTCAGCTTCTCTGCCCTTCAGCCGGTGTTCTTCAGGGGTCAGATCCTCCTACCCCTCACCGTCCGCAGGATCTGTTTCGATCTTGGCTTGGACCCTGCTATCCACTCCTCTGTCTGTATCTGTGGTCCCTGGTCTCCTGAGCCCTAGCCTTCATGTGCCTAGTCATGCACTGGGCACTCCCTCCTGGCATGCATCCTTGCATTTACCACACATCCTCTGTCCCTATGTTTATCTGAGTATAAAATGCAGCAAATGATGCATGAAATTACTCCCCACCCCCACACCCCTGCTTCTCAGGCACTGCTTTGTCTCGTTGACTAGCTTTTCTGTTGCCTTCCTGAGTCTCTGCCCATCTTTCTTTGTCTTATGACTGGGTCCCCGTTATTGGAGAACCTCTGAGCTTCCAAATTCTATATGAGTTCTCCCCGTGAACCCCGGTTCCTGCACACCACACTCCACCTCGTCACCATTTTCCTCCCTTGTCGATACCTTCCCTCACTGTTTCCATCACTGCTTCCTTCAGGGATGCCAAAGCTTGAACCCAAGCAGTTCTCCACCCACGTCTTCTCTCTTTCCCGCTAAACCAATAGCAATCTGAGGTTCGTGTTGACTGACTACGCTGTACCCTTCCCTCCCTAACATGGTGATATGTGTCTAAACGAGACCAAGAGAAGGTGAAGGAAAATGGCCCCCCATCATTTCCCCTTTTAATAAGCTACCCCCATCCCCATTCTTGCTGTGCCATCAGAGGTTGTGTGTTTTGGAAACTGCATTCAACCTCCCATTTTTGTCTGGGCAAAGTGCTGGAGAAGAGAGTTGATTCTGAGCAAGGACGTATAAGCCATCAGAGAAGACACGGACGGAGTGTTTATAGGAATTTTTTGACAGCGTGCGCTTTAGACTGTGCTGTGTGATCTCTTTCCTTCTCTTTGGGTAACAGATCCCTTAACGCCATACTGGGTCAGCTCCATCACTTTCCTCTCACCCTCATTTCAATCGTGGTAGAGTACCCAGAACATACTCAGCAAATTTAACCAGCCACGTGGTGTGCAGGGCTGCTGTTCTGTCCCTCTCCTGAGCTCTCTTTCTGTTGCAAAATTGAACCTGAGTGTCTTCTGTCCCCAAAGGGCCACCATGCTGCTTTCTGTCTCTTACAGTTTCAGTATTTTAAGCACCTCACACAAGTGCCGCCCGACAGTGTCTGTTCACTTTCTCCCAGGCTTTTCCCCCCTGCACAAAGTACAGAGTCAGCCACATTATCACGTGTGTCAGAATTCTGTTCTTTTTATTTTTTTAATCCCAAAGCTGTCTATTATCTCTATATAATATTGCTTACCTATTCTTCTGCCAGCAGGCACTTGAGTTACTCACCTTCAGTTTGAAAATATATTTTTTATATTATGAAGGTTGAGCCTTGTGCATTTTGAAAAGTTGCCTCCACAGAAGTGGAGACTCGGCGTCTCTACCTTGGCTCAGCGTTTTGGAGTGGAGAAGGTGAGGCCTTGTCCTGAGATAGTTTCACCTCCCGATCTCCTCATTCTCTCTTTCTTCTTCACATACCCCCCTCCCTTGCCCCAGTAGGATTCTCTTAGTGTTTCCCTCCTCCTCAGGTAGGCGAGAGAGTAGTTTCTGTCTTAAAGCACAGCAGGCCCCCCAAACTGATACCCCTTTCTCCTCAGGCACATTCTGAAGATATGGGAAAGTGGTCTTTCTTTGTTACCAATAATGCAACTTAACCTAGTGACAGAATTCAGGAAGGAAAGTAATGGGACTAAAAAATTATCAAAGTGGGGCTGAAGAGACGGCTCAGTGAGTAAGAGCACTGGCTGCTCTTTCAGAGGACTCAGGTTTGACTCCCAGCACCCGCATGGTAGCTCATAACCATCTGTAACTCTAGTTCCGGGGTATTTGGTGCCCTCTGTTGACTTCTGTGGGCACCAGGCATGTGCCTGGTGCAAACACATACATGCAAGCCAAACAGTCATACACATGACTTTTTTTGTTTTGTTTTGTTTTTTTGAGACAGGGTTTCTCTGTGGTTTTGGAGCCTGTCCTGGAACTAGCTCTTGTAGACCAGGCTGGTCTCGAACTCACAGAGATCCGTCTGCCTCTGCCTCCCGAGTGCTAGGATTAAAGGCGTGCGCCACCACCGCCCGGCTTACACATGACTTTTTTTTTTTAAATTATGAAAGTGCATAAGCGCTAGATGTGTTGATGCTTAATTGAATGAGATAGCCATAGGCTTTTATAAGGAGCTCTCCCCCTGCCTCGGAGAAGGAAGGGGGAGGAAAGAAGGGTGCCCATGAGGAAGAAGGAGAAAAAGACATAGGAGGAAGGTGACAGTTACCTTGCGTCTGATAAGTCAAGATCATTTATTCATTTAATATTATATTCCCATGTGCCAATATCATGGCATCAGCTTGTGTCCCGGTGACACACAATGAATGTGATAGTATTTGTATTTTTAGTATGTTTCACGGACTCAAGAACAAAGTAATCTCAATACTTTTGGTCATGCTGTGTAATAATTACCATGCCCGCAGAGGGACCGTAGCCTTGACAGACCTGACAGACCCGGTGAACGAATCTAGCTGGAAGGGTTTTGTGACTGCAGTTCGTGTGTGTGAGTTTCCTGTACATGCTTTTACGTACTGATGTGGAAGCCGTACCAGCGCTGCTTCTCTGCTCCAAGCGTAAAGTCAAAGCCCTTTGACCCGCTGATTAAACTTGAAAAGGGAGAGTGTGTCTTCTGCCTCCTCAAAGGCAGCTGTTTATCGAATTTCCCCACCCTGTGATTGTTTTACATATGGAATGCTTCCTGGAGAAAGATCTAACATCTGCGCAGGTCTATCCTGTTCCTTGGCCGTGTTTACTGAGGCGGCTTCTGGGCTTGTGTTCATACACGGCAGGCTTCACGTCCAGTGGGGGGTGAGGCCCCGGCCTGCGGTGTAGACTGAGCAGATCGCACGTGGAGGCACATTTTGTGTCTGACAGATCGGGCTCTTATTCCCCATGATCCTCATGACAAACGTGCCAGCATATTTCAAAGAGCTCACAGTCTTGAGAGGAAGGTCATTAAATAAATTTCAGCGTGAGGGGTCTTGACTAATGCACACAGACCCTGGAGGCCTCTGGTAGGATCCAGGTAAAGATGAAGCAGGGTTTATGGGAATGTGCTGTGGATCTATGCGTACTGCCAAGACCCAGCCTAATTATGGAGAGTGTTGCTTCCTTTTGCCAAGAGGATCGTCCAAGAATCTCAGGGCAGCAGGAATCCTCTGTGAATGGGAGCGCCAACTGTATGCCTCCTCTTGACCCCAGAATCAAAATTCCTCTGGTGTTTTTATTTTTGGTGCTGAAAGGTGCCAGTTAACACACGGGATTCACTAGAATTAGTAAACAGCAAATAGCAATGACTGGAAAAATCTCTCAGAGACAAGAGAGCAAGGACATTAACACTGAGACCCAGGCCATGTTCCATCCTGGGAGCGAGGCTCCACCTCTTCCTAAATTCCTATTGTGGTTTCAAATGAGGGGCCATTGTTCACTTTCCTTCCTAAGAGAAGCAATATATTTAACTTTGGCCCTCTGCCTGACTGATAGGGAGCGGAGCTCTGTGAAGGCAACACCCTTGGCTTCCCATCTGCACAAACGTGCCGCCCCATCTGCCTTCCCGCGCGCTGCTTGGTTTTCAAGGTCCTCAGCTGGAGGTTTGCTGCTGTGTGCTCCAAGGTTGGCGACAGGGCCCTGGATTCCCAACTGCTGGCGAATACGGGGAAAGAAGTCAGGCTCTTAGCTCTTTATAACGGCCTTTGACTCAAATTTGAAAGCAAATGTCTGATGTGAGAATCTGTGCTATTTTAAGGATTTGAAGCACACCACAAAAGGCCAGCACTTTGTTGAATAGTTTGAGTCCATGCAGGTGTCCTGGAGCAGAAGTTTTCATTTATTTCAAAGCAGCAAATACTTCTCCCTCAAAATGAGAGCTGTACAATACAGGTACTGCAGGGTTTCTCACCTTGACCACGCTTGCTGTTAGGGACAGGATAACTCATCGCCAGTGGGGACTGTGCTCTGCACAGTAGGATGCTTAGCAGCTTCCATGGTCTCTGCCCATAGATGCCAATAGATTGTAACAACCAGAAAATGTCTCTAAATATGATAAAAAATACCCTGAAAGAATCGCAAAGTCATTCCTGCTTGAGACCCAATCCAAAATGGTTCATGAAACTGATTTTTGAAAACAAGGAAGTCATATGTTAGTGGTTGGATTAGGTCCCACCCGAGAGCTCTACCCAGGGTCCCCTGATGGGTGGGTGATACAGAGAGCTCTGGGTATCGGAGAGCAGGGTAGAAGAATGTTAATTCTGTTTAACAGTTAACAGAATGTAACTGTTAAAACCTGGGGCATAGAGAGCCTGTAGCAAACAAAGCGAAAGAGCTGATTAGGAGGTGCACAGGTAGGTGGAACCCTTGTACAGTAGACATTTGTGTGTGCATACTTTACATCTAAACCTGGGTGGACTTCATAAAGGGAAGAGAAGTGACTGGGTGAGGTCTGCCAGGCTCCAGAAGCATCGTGGTTTAGCTACCACAGTTTGCCTTGCCTCCCCACTTCCCCCAATCTTCTTGTGCGTGTGTGTGTGTGGTTATGTGTGTGTACATGTGTGCTTGCTTGCATGTGTGTGTGTGTGTGTGTGTGGTTATGTGTGTGTACGTGTGTGCTTGCTTGCGTGTGTGCATGTGTGTGTGGGAATGGGTAGGTAGGTGTGAGCTCGTGTGTACCTGCGGAGGCCAGAGAAAGACTTTCAGTGTCTTCCTCTATCATGTTCCACCCATTTCCTTAGGACAGTGACTTTGGCTGAGCCTGGAGCTTACCGCTTTCCTGTTAAGCTGGCAGCCAGCAAGCTCCAGAGAGCCTCTTGTCTTCCCTGCCTCCCCAGCACTGGGACTCCAGGTGTGGATGGCCACACCCCACCTTTTGTCATTAAATGGGTGACAGGCCTCCAAACTCAGGTTCTCATGTTACTGCAGCAAGTGCTCTTACTCCCTGAGCCCTCTCCCCAGCCCCCAGTTTGCCCTGCTTTGCCAGGTTTGCCAGCCTCAGATGCATGGCTCTCAGCTCAGGAATACAAGTTGGCCCTTAGTGGCATAAAACTCCAGCTCCCATGAGGCTTAGCAGAACTGGTTCTGCTCAATTAGTGGCACTCGATTTCAGACTGGACCGGAGTTGTTCCAAACTCCCTAGATGAGTGTTTGCTTTAAGGGACGTGCACTTGTGTGTATGCTGGTTCTAGACCAGTGGTTCTCAACCTTGCTAATATCAATATCTGATATCAGGGTAGCGGATATGCGACCCCACCTGTGAGAGTCATGACTCACAGGTTGAGATCTGCTGTTCCAGAAGCTTGGTGCTGTTTTCTCCCTGCACTTTGAACATGGACTTTAGGAGGAACACTGGGAATTTGGCATACACCACTTCACCTCTGCCCCCTCCCCCCAAGAGAGGATGAGAAAGCATTGTTAGGGTCTGTTCTCCAGACAGGAGTTAAACCTTGTAAAAACCAAAACCAGTTCCACTAAATGAGCCACTTGTCGCCATGAAGAGAAAGGTTTAGAAAAGAAGGAAGGTAGGGAATTGACTGCTTGGAGGTCTCTGTCCGTCTGTCTTCCTAGCAAACTCAACCCAACCCTACTTGGCAGCATAAATGCAACATTAAGTCAGCGGCTAGCTGCTCCATAGCTTAAGGATGTGCCCCTCATCCCAGTGATCTGTCTGGCTGCAGGTGAAGGTCTCTTGGTCTGGATAGCAGTGTTTTATTTTTTTCCAAAGATCACATGACTATAGCAGTTAGCCTGGAAATGGAGAACGAAGAAGTGAGCAAAACTCACTGACTGTATGGTCATCTGTGGCTGTACTGAGAATCCTGGTCCCAGGGGTCCCACAGTGGTTAGCTTCCCTGTCCTGGAAGAGCCGACGGTAGCATGCCTCCATTCTTGGCAGTCCCTGCCCTGTGTCTTAGATTGCAGGGGAGTTGCTCATATGGATGGCTTGGGTTGGCACACAGGCCCCAGACCCGCCCTTTCCCTCACCTCCGGCCGCAGCTCCCTCTGGCCCTTGATGGAGGGAGATTGCTACATATATATTCATGTATATAAATAACACACACACACAGTGTGTTGGTTTGTTTCAAAAGAGGAGTAGAGTTCCCAGGATGCTTCTCTCTTCCATGATTTCATTGCATTTCCTGAACTTTTCAATGGATCGCCTCTTAGCATCACACTATGCAGCTAGTTTTAGGTAACATTGACAGAAGTACAATCAAACATTATTCAATTGAATAGGAAGCTTAGTGTAGTGGTATAGCCCTGGTATTTGGGAAACTGAGGCAGGAGGATTGCAAACTTAAAGCCACCCTATAAAAAACAAAGATTGATCTGGGTTTGGTGGGATCCGCCTTTAATCCCACTGGGGAAGTACCTTGAATTCCAGGCAGCAAGGACCATAGAGTGAAATGTTGTCTCACAACATAACAAAACAAAACAAAACAAAAAAAACAAAAAAAAAAAAACAAGGAGTGTGTTTGATTGAAGTTATTGAAGTTGCAGAAACTATTCTTACATTATTCTTAACTTAATACATGTGAAAGCAATTTACACATTATAATATTGCCTTATCAGCCCAAATCAACCTTTGGTATTGTCTTTCCTTGGTCACAACTTGCCAGAACTTGGAGAAGAAGGTGAGATTGCTGTAGAGACCTGTCAGGGCCTCCCTGTGACGTGTGAGGTTTCACTTCTCTGTCTGGTCCCAGCCTGGAACTGGCTTGCTTTAAAATCTCATTCTTACATACCTATTATTCATATTTTTGCTATGTCTAGTCACAGCAAAAGACACATAAGGACCTGAGCATGTCCGACTCTTTTACACTGCCCTTTTCTGGTTCATGCGAGCCTGGCTTCACTCATCCATCCATCCCTCCATTTACTCATTTCTCCTATTTATTCTCTCTGCCTACTAGCCTCACCTATCCTTGCTCCTACCTCGCTATTGGCCGTTCATCTCTTTCTTGGGACCATCAGGTGTTTTAGACAGGCACAGTAACACAGCTTCACAGAGTTAAACAAATGCAGCGTAAACAGAAGTCACACACCTGAAAATAATATTCCCCAACAATGAAGTTCTGCAGAGGCCTCTGGGCAAGGAAGCGAGTTCATGAGGCTTGGCTTTGGGGAGGTCAGAAGTCATCATGCCAAGTGAGTGTGGCATAAGTAAAGGCTCAGCAGGAGGTGGGCATTAAGCAATACAAACACCACAAGTGTGAGGTTGTCCTTAGAAAGGGCTGCTGGGCTAGGTTCGAAGGACCTTCCTTGTCTTAGTTAATTTTCGATCGCTGTGGTAAGACAATGTGACTGAAGCAACTTATAAAAGAAACTGGGCTTACAGTTCCAGAGGTTAGAGTCCGGGACCATCGTGCTGGGGAGCTTGGCACCAGGCAGGCAAGCATGGTGTTGGAGCAGTAGCTGAGAGATTACATCTTGAGACATAACTGTGAGGCAGAGAGAGAGAGAGAGAAAGAGAGAGAGAGAGGGAGAGAGAGAGAGAGAGAGAGAGAGAGAGAGAGAGAGAGAGAGAGAGAGAGAGAGAGATCAAAGCCCATCCCCAGTGACACACCTCTCCCAGCAAATACATACCTCCTAACCCTTCCCAAACAGTTCAGTTCTGCCAACTTGGGACCAAGTATTCAAACATATGAGCCTATGGAGGTTGGTCTCATTTGAGCCACCACAGGCCTTAAATGAAAAGCTACATGTAGGAATTTGAGCCTGTTATCCTTGATCCCAGATCCAGGCACCTAAAAGCAGTCACCTAAGGCAGTCACCATGTGCTCCTCTTTTTGGAGAAGCTGCTCTTGACTCCCAGGCCAATAGAGAACAGCCAGTGGTGCAGCTGGAGACAGTTTGATTTGTTTCATTGTTCAGAAGAATTTTACATGTCCCTGCCTCTTCATACACACATGCTGCCACACTGACCCGCTCCCTGCTGGGCAATGTGTTTTCTAGCACCTTCCATGAAAACGTTCGGACAGACAAAACCGTGATCTCCTTAGTTATTGATTCAAATGACAAATCTCAAGTCAGCAGACACATGGCTGAGGGAAAGAGCTTCCAGAGCACACCCAAAGCTACAGAAGCAAGACTAGCCCCCCTCACCCAGACTGTCGGTATTAGGGGTCATCTCTGAATAGCCCTTCAACCTGAAGAGTCCAGTTGTGTTTTGTGTTCGCGGCAGACAGGGAAGGAGGACAGCCCCTGCCCCTCACCCTGTTTTGTGTGGAAAGGCTGTAGTTTAAAGTCATTTCTGTTCAGAATGTCTTATCTTCAGTTGGCAGTGTGAAGCCAGGCACCCATATCTTTGTTCACAGAGGAATTTTATCAGGAGAAAACTTGGAAAGTTTTGTGTGAAGATATTGAACTCTTCCATCTCTGGTGAGTTAGGGCTCGCCTCGGATGGAAGTGGAAGCGGAAGTGGGGACGTGCTGGGAGGGGGCTCTTGCTGAGAGCAGTGGCGGCTTCCCTCTGGAAGTCCTATCTTATCACGGCACTGCACCCAATGCAGGCTAGTGGAACTCTCTTACCTTTGCTCTGATTTGGGCAGACAGTGCTGTTTATGGCTGACTCTTCCAAAAGGTCGCTTCATAATGCTCTGCCTAAGTTTGATGTCTGTGTGGATCTCTAACCCGCCCTGACACACTAAATGTCTCAGTGGCGGGGCTGTTTGGATAGGTGAACCATTTTGGTGTCTGTGACCCACAGAAGGTGGTCTCTATCGGCATGGTTCTGAGAGTCCATGGTTGCCGACATGACTTTGTTCAAAATGGTTTTGATTCCTACCCTGCTTTTTTTCTATGTGGCATTAAATCCCCTTTTTGGAAAAAGGAGGCAGACCTGTTTTCAGAAGCTTTGGTTTTTATCCTTTTTCTGGCTTAGATATTTTAGGGGAGTCTGAATGCCGTGGTCCATATCCCTTTATGATACTCAAGGCCAGAGGTAAAAACCATGTTCTTTTTATTTTTAAACATAAGACCTCCTACACATTAGGGCATCACTCTCCCACTGAGCTAGATTCCCAGCCCTCTTTTTACCTTTTATTTTGACACAAGGTCTGGGTAAGTCACTTCTGTTGGCCTTGAACTTTTTCCACTGCTCAGGCAGGCCCCGAGCTTGCCCTCATTATAATACATTGAGAGGATACAAAACCATAAAATTTCGTCCTGACCTGCAAGACATTTTTTAAAAGAACGTCTTTAAGAACAAAAGGTACATAAAATGCAGAGGCACCAGACTGTGTGCACACAGTGTGGAAGGGGCACAGAAGGCGGCCCCAGCACCCCGAAGAACTGGAACTCGAGGAGGCCTGCGCCACCAAGCCTGGCTAAAACAAGGTCCTTAAAGGAAGCCGAGCTAAAGCAAGATGAAATTATCCTTTAATGATCTCAGGGACCCCTCCAGTTTTACACGAGTTTCCAGTTGGTCCGGGGAATGGAAAGAAACACAAAACGCTCCATTCCTCAAACATCACGTGGCGCCACTCCTGCCTTCTTTTTCAGTACAAATGCTAAACGAAAGGCAAGCTTGAGGGCCAGGAAGAGCAGTCATTTCCGTGTCCTTTCCATCTGATGACCATGTTTACATTAAGTCTGTAGGCTTTGAGTGACAGCTCGCACGGAATCTTGTAGAACGCGGTCAACGTTGTTTCTCACCGCAAATGGTGAGGTAAAGGTTTGCCGTGGAGCGGTGGTGGTGGTGGGGGGCTGCGTTCCTCCGCCGGTTTTGATCTTTGCCATCAAAGATGAAGTTGAGTATTTTTCTAAGTCAGTCTGTACAATAGCTCAGTGCCTCCTTTCAAAACAAAGGCAGGCGGTCACACCCAGGGTTGCTCCTTGCAGAGTCTCTGGGAGTCCTGGAATGTGTATCCCTTAGACCTTGCCACAGTTGAGTAGCTACGGCGGGTGGTAGCTGCTGAAGGCAGGTCTGATTCAGTTCATTAAGGACTTGACAGTGAGGTTAACAAGCTTCATCCTAAAGAGACTGGGGAAAGAGAAAGACTGTGCTCATGTGCTCGAACTGTCAATGGAGAGGAAAAATCAGTGGCATTTGGATTATTTTTTAAGACACTGAAATTTCACATTTCAGTTTTGCTATCTTATTTAACTAGACGTTTTATTTTAAAAAGTTAAAGAAGTGTGATTTTTCTATATATTCTGACCCAAATAATCTTATATTCATAGGATTTTAAAACACAGTATAGGTTTTATTCCTTCCCCTCCGTGCATATATGGAAAGTAGACTTGCTGTCTTACTTTTCATTAACCTTCTTTCAATTTGTGTCTTGACCAGATTGAAATATTCAGTTGAATTCCATGGAACCAATATGAGGCATGTTTCTTCTCTCACAGGAAAAAAATACTTAGTAGGTTCTTTAAAAAAAAAAAGTGCATGAGAGAATCATGGTTCAAACGAAAGAGAACTGTTTGTTTGGAATTGCGTAGCCTATTTTTCTCTAACGAAGATCTATGGATGATCATCGGGTACATGGATCATGCTCTGTGTGCTTAGGAATTAGGGAAGTCTAGTTAAGACCATAATAAGTGGAAAGGATTCAGAACACTGAACCTTGGTGAGACTGGGATACCCTAGAGTTTTTAATGTTATCAGTGAGGCTGCAAAACGGTACAGCCGCTGTGAAAACCAGTGCAAAACAGTACAGCCACTGTGAAAACCAGTGCAAACTGGTACAGCCGCTGTGAAAACCAGTGCAAACTGGTACAGCCACTGTGAAAACCAGTGCAAACTGGTACAGCTGCTGTGAAAACCAGTGCAAACTGGTACAGCCGCTGTGAAAACCAGTGCAAACTGGTACAGCCATTGTGAAAAGCAGTGCAAACTTGGTACAGCCGCTGTGAAAACCAGTGCAAACTGGTACAGCCACTGTGAAAACCAGTGCAAACTGGTACAGCCGCTGTGAAAACCAGTGCAAACTGGTACAGCCATTGTGAAAAGCAGTGCAAACTTGGTACAGCCGCTGTGAAAACCAGTGCAAACTGGTACAGCCACTGTGAAAACCAGTGCAAACTGGTACAGCCGCTGTGAAAAACAGTGCAAAACGGTACAGCCACTGTGAAAACCAGTGCAAACTGGTACAGCCGCTGTGAAAACCAGTGCAAACTGGTACAGCCACTGTGAAAACCAGTGCAAACTGGTACAGCCGCTGTGAAAACCAGTGCAAACTGGTACGGCCACTGTGAAAAACACTGCTGTTGGTTTCTCCCAGAAGCAAGCGTAGATGGGTCCTGTGAACCAGCAACTCTTTTCCTATAGGCGTTTACCCAAGAGAAATGGAAGCAAATCTTCCTGAACTGGAAAATGCCAAACCATGGGATGCTTTGGAACAGCCCCGGCAGTGAAAGCATAGGGAATGCATTGGAGCTTGGCATCTGGAACATTCCTCATTGTGGCTCCCAGTGGGCTTTGAGATAGAATGTGACCCTCTCTTCTCAGCTCTGCACCAAACAATATTTACGTGCTCAGTGGATGATGTTTATCAGTCTGTTTTAAAACTCCACCATGCAATCAATACAGATATGATAGTTCTTCTGGTGAAGTCGGCCCTTCTCCATTCTGTGGTCACAACTGTTCCTTCCTAGTATTATTTTCTGCTGTCGAGGTGGCCGCTCTGCATTTCTTTTGTTGAGTGTTTTCCTTACTCCTTTGCACTCTCCTTTCCTGTCCGTACTTTAGGCTGTGTCTTATAAACAAAAAGAAATCAGACTCCCCCTTTTGAATTACATTGAGGTTTTTCCTACCCTTATATTTTGCCAGCTCCATTTCCCTCATATCTGCTGGCTGTAAAATAGAACCTCTGTAAGTGGTTATGCTTGGAATCTTAATATGTGTGTAATGAGTTCTAAAGTTCGGCGCTGCTTGCCCCACTTAGAGCAATTTAAGGTGCTTTGCATGCCTCTAAAACCACCCACCTTTCTCCTGGCTTACACACAATTGTTTGAGATTTTAATTTTTGTCTTTTGAATTCTCATTAGATACCATTGCTTGCTTTTTTTTCTATCATTGTTTATGTGTACCTACATATTTATAATTTTTAGATCACTCTTTTTTAGGAGCGTAGACTTTTGATGAGCGTCTCTCCCTCATTGTAAAGCACCCTCTTTGTGTTTACATAGCGAAGGTATTTGGTCATGAGTCATCTTTATTTTGCCCTCATTCTCAGAAGCTAGTTTTTCTAGTTACACAGACTCTAAAGAATGAGGAAAAAAAAAGTCACTGATCACTTAGCTCAGCCTTTTGTTTCTAGGGAAACTTGCCACTCAGCCCAGAGGCAACATGTGGCTTGTATAGGTCCCTTCTGCCCACAGGATAAAGGGCATGGTTTTTTTGTTTGTTTGTTTGTTTTGTTTTGTTTTTTGCTATTTTTTTTAATGTTGCCTCTGTCCAACTTCGTATTTTCATACCAGGGCTTTCAACCCAATGGGATCATGTCTTAGGGTTTCTATTACTGGGCTAGAACACCGTGACCAAAAGCAACCAGGAAGGAAGGGGGTCTACTTCATCTCAGAGCTTGCAGTCCATCAGTCAGGGAAGTCAGGGCAGGAACTCAAAGCAGTAACCTGGAGTCAGGAACTGAAGCAGAGGCACGGAGGAGAGCTGCTATGGGGCTCACTTCTCAGAGCTTGCCCAGCTTGCTATCTTATACCATCCAGTACAGCCTTCCCACCCACACCAATTACTAATCAAGAGCATACGATAGCCTTGCCTCCAGTCACATCCTTGAAGCACGTTTTCTCAGTTGAGAGTTCTTCTTTCCAAATGACTCTAGCTTGTGTCAAGTTGACACAAAACTTAAAAGGACAGATCACTTGTGTTAACAGTTGGTTTGTTAGCTGCTTTCCACAGCCTGTGTCCCTGGGTATTGGTCCTCCTTCCACCACACCTGTCTGTTTCCCTTGATCTAAGTCTTCTCTCGAGTCTTGCTGGTGACCCAACCCCTCCCCCTCCCCTCTTACACTTGTAGACCGGCACTGAACTTTGAGTATTCAAGGAGTTTCTTGTCTCTTACATAGTTTACATATCTCCAAATAAGAGGTCGTATATCCAGGTTCTCCTCTGGGATCAATGACCTTCCCAGCCTTGGGTAGTTCTTTAGGTTTAGGGTACTAGGCATGAGTTTCCTCTTATTGCTGGGCCTTAAGTCCAATTTAGATAGCTGTTGGTTACCTCCAAGGTAATAGTTCCATTATCTCATTGGGCCAGTTCCTGAGGTTTGTAGGCTTTAGAGATGGGTAGGGATATTAGCTGCTTTTCTTCCTTGGCACCTTCTGAAGCTCCTTCAGATACCATGAGGGCCACAGTCCTTGAAACTCTTACTCAGTGTCACAGATTGAGTTAGGGTAGTAACAGAGAAAGGATCTTTGCAATGAATTTTAGTACGATCCATTTCTGGTGGCAGAAGGTTGACAGTACTCGGTCATGGAGGATGGAATTCCTTCTGAAACATCTATTTCCGTTAGAAGTTTATCTCCTGTCCCTGTCCACTCTTTGTCTATATTATAAGCCCAAAGACAGCATGCTTAATTTCTTTTAAATCTTTCTAATTTTACTTTGTTCTTGTTTAATTCAAGGAATAATATAATGGTTGAACAACAACCAAAGTCCCAATTCTGCAGTCAAGATGTACGCTTTTAATCTGTCAGCTTCTGAGAGGGCGTGGCCAAATAATATAAATGACATTTGATTAAAGGAAGCATCTCTTCACCTCTTTTTTTTTAAATTATGAAAACAAAATGACCGGTGTTTAAATCCTTCATGAGTGTTGCAGGGAATTTGACGGTGCGATGAAGGTGTCTCAGCTTCTGTGTAAGGCTTTGTGTCCGTGTGAGTCCAGTGAGCAGGGCGGTGGTGTTGAAGATCGTGGCGAACCAGCCACACACCAGAGCTGCTGCCACTCCTAACGGTGCCATGCAGCTGGAGAAGGAAGTGACTAGGCAGCCGTCTCCATGGCTAATCCCCAGTAGGTTTTCTAAGTCATCCACCCAGAGCTTGGGATCTTGGAAAGGACCTTAGGAAGCTACAAATGGAAATGAGAGGGGCAGGGCCGAAAGGGAAGTGGAAGAAGCCAAACGAATGGGCAGGAAACACATGTTTATCTGGAAAAGATTTTGGTTGGACACTTTGTTTGTGAAAGAGGTGTGTGTGTGTGTGTGTGTGTGTGTGTGTGTGTGTGTGTGTGTGAGGAAGGAAGGCCAGCCTGGGTCTGGAGGCTGAGGTAGTGGGGTTGGAATGAGCAACCCTGAAGCCTCAAGTGAAAGAGGAAAACAGATTCCCAGTGAGAAGCCCAGCTTTCATAGGACAGGGTCTGCCCCTGGGGTCGCTTCAGAGTCGTTATGTGCATTTGTTCTGTGAGAGACAGTGGTAAAATGGTAGCTTTACTATGAATATCAGTCATCTTTAGAAAGATGCGGAGAGATTTGGGGGATTTAAAACATAGTTGGCAAAGCACCTCAGAGAGTGTGATGCCATTCATTTAAGACTGTGTATCTATGTTATGTATGTGTTTGGCATGATTGCCAAGGTATTTGGTGGCTATTTGTATAATAAGGATCAGGATGACTTTTAAAATTTTTTTATGTATTTATTTGTTTTTTTTTTATTGCAGAAGACGGCATCAGATGCCTTGTAACAGGACTTACAGGAAGCTATGGACCACTGTGTAGACGTTAGGAGTTGAACCCAGATCCTTTGCAAGAGCAATTAATGCTCTTAATGGTTGAGCCATCTCTCCTGCCCCAAAGGTGTTGCTTAGGCAACTTTTGGATTGTTTGATTGATTTTTAGACACGGTCTCACTGTGGAGCCCTGGCTGTCCTGGCACTCATTATGCAGACCAGGCTGGTTTTGAACTCACAAAGATCTGCCTGCCTCTGCCTCCCTAGTACAGAATTAAAGACATGCCCCACTACACCTGGCTTTAGGATGACTTTTTGATAGCTTCTGAACCGTGTGCATTTCCCATAGTGATCATGTATTATCCTTCCGGACAAGAACAGCAAGAACGAACCAAGAGTGACTCGCTGTAACGTTTGCAGCCACGTTCTGGCTGCACTGACCCTTTGCACAATATGAAAAGGTTGACAGGACAGCAAGGTGCTTGTGAAGGGCTGCTTTCTCTCAATGAGGTTTTGTAATGAAAGACAAGGAAAATATCCGATAATTGGAAAATGCTTGCATTTTGAGCAAATAAAACCAGCATATATCATCTAACTTGAGCCCCAGGATGACAGTACTGTACTATTTTGAGATTTTTTTTTTTAGAGACGAGCATTGAGAATAAGGATGAGATGTGCCCCTAAACGAGCCACTCCAGACTTGATGGAAGAGAAACTCTTCCCCCTCATTCTGAAACCTAGTGGTAATCCAGTGAAGAATTTTCTTTTTTAAATTAAGAATGCTGGAGAAGGGGTAGCTGCAGATTTATCATGGGTGAAATCAACTGATAGAAAATGAAATAGTCATAGACTCATGGGAAGAAGGTAGGAATTTTTAATGTTTTCTTACAAAAGAGAACTGTAGGATTCTAACAAGTGATAATCAAAGACAAAAGGGAATGTATGTGGTTAAATTATTTGTGCAGAAAACAGCGGTATCATAATAATAATTGAAAATTATGTTCTGCTCAAGCTCCATTCTACAAAGAAGCATATTGGAAATGCACATAAATTATATACATGCATATACTCTACATGTATTTATAGCACACAACATATGTCTATCTATGTATGAATATAATATATGTGAACACATACATATGTGGGAATATATTGGCGTGTGTGTGTGTGTATAAATAAGAAATCAGGACTAGGCTAACACTTTCTTCCTGGGCTATTTTTTTTAAAGTCACTTATGAGTGAGTACATATGATATTTGTCTTTCTGGGCTTGGGCTACCTCACTCAATATGATGTTTTCTAGATCCATCCATTTGCCTACATATTTCAAGATGTCATTATTTTTTCTGCTATGTAGTACACATTGTGTAAATGTACATTTTCCTTATCCATTCTTCGGTCAAGGGGCATTTAAATTGTTTCCATGTTCTGGCTATGACAAACAATGCTGCTATGAACATAGTTGAGCACATGTCTTTGTAGTATGCTTGAGCATCCTTTGGATATATACTCAAAAGTGGTATTGCTGGGTCTTGAGGAAGGTTGTTTCCTAACTTTCTGAGAAATCGCCCTACTGATATCCAAAGGGGCTGTACCAGATTGCACTCCCACCAGCAATGGAGGAGTGTTCCCAAGGGATAGTTTACAAAGAGTGTCAGGACAAACACACGTGAGTAGATTAGGTGCGAGGTAAGAACCAAAGAAGGAGACTAAGACTTCTTCTAGAAGTCCTGAGAAGGAGAGAGTTTGCATTTTGGAGTTCTCTTAGATTCTGGAAGCAAGGAAGAAAAGGAGGTGATGAGAAGGGGGTGGAAGACCAAGGTGTCCTCTCAACACGGTGAGCAGTTTTCCCGTGGCTCTTGGTAAAACTTTGGTGCTGGTTCAGAGGGTCACAGTCAGTTCTGTTGTGGCCTGCTTCCCGGTAGCCAGGGATACTGGAGTGGCAGTGTGTGCTCGACCTTCATGGTTTGCTCACAAATGCCAATCCAACTCAGGAGAGACAGTCAATAACAAGCTGCTTCCCAGTTCTCCTTCTGCATCGGTAGCTGGCCTGTTCAGCTCTCAGAATGCTGATCTTTACGTAGGCCAGTCTTCCTCAGAGGGATCTGGATCCTTAGTAAGCCCGGATGCAACTGCAGAGCCAGAGTATCATCTGAGTTTAGAAGCTGCAGTCGGTCATATGGTTAGACTCTTTTAAGAGAAGCCAGAGAGCCTGTGCTTTTAAAATCCTTCTGGCTATTTTCTGCTGTTTAAGAGGGCATAGACCTTCATGCTACCTCTGTCATTGGCAGTGGCACAAGTTCCTGGAACCTGGGCACTATCTTAATTCAGCAAATTCTCCCTCTTCCCCTCCAAGAAACTGCTATTCTCAGCACCTTTATGTAGCACATCAGAGGACAAGATATGCATCTCCCCTGATTTCTTCTTCACTTAGCACCTGCCAAAGGCTCCTGCCTATGGGCAGTGTGTGCTCACTAAAGTGTGCGCTTCACCCTGTGGGTGGTGTGTGCTCACTAAAGTGTGCGCTTCCTCCCGTGGGTGGTGTGTGCTCACTAAAGTGTGCGCTTCCTCCCGTGGGTGGTGTGTGCTCACTAAAGTGTGCGCTTCCTCCCGTGGGTGGTGTGTGCTCACTAAAGTGTGCGCTTCCTCCCGTGGGTGGTGTGTGCTCACTAAAGTGTGTGCTTCCTCCCGTGGGCGGTGTGTGCTCACTTAAGTGTGTGCTTCATCCCGTGGGTGGTGTGTGCTCACTAAAGTATGTGCTTCATCCCATGGGTGGTGTGTGCTCACTAAAGTGTGTTTCACCCCGTGGGTGGTGTGTGCTCACTAAAGTGTGTGCTTCATCCCATGGGTGGTGTGTGCTCACTTAAGTGTGCGCTTCCTCCCGTGGGTGGTGTGTGCTCACTAAAGTGTGTGCTTCATCCCATGGGTGGTGTGTGCTCACTTAAGTGTGCGCTTCCTCCCGTGGGTGGTGTGTGCTCACTAAAGTGTGTGGTGTTTCCTCCCTTGGGTGCTGTGTGTTCTCTTAGGTGTGTGCTTCATGCACATCTAGTCTTTGTCCATGTCGCTGCTGTCTCGAACAGGGATCAGCTATATTCACATTTTCATACGTCATCCTTCCCAGAAAGAGCTCCGTGATCAGACAGTGGCTTATTCTGTGTGTTTGATAAGATGAAGGCAAACTCTCCTGCTGTTCCACCTCATTCCCTTCCAGAGATATGCCTTGGCAGTATGTGGTAATTCTGGTTCTTTCGTGGCTAGTAACTTAGTTACTAGTCACCTCGAAGGTTTTCTGGCTTGTTGTGCTCATAATTGTTTTTTTCCCTATATATTTACAAATGATAAAACAGCTTTCTTTCCTTCCTTCCTTCCTTCCTTCCTTTCTTCCTTCCTTCCTTCCTTCCCTCTTTATTTTTTTCAAGACAGAGTTTCTCTGTAGCTTTGGAGCCTGTCCTGGAACTAGGTCTTATAGACCAGGCTGGTTTCAAACTCACAGAGATCCACCTGCCTCTGCCTCCCAAGTGCTGGGATTAAAGGTGTGCACCACTACCACCCTGCAAAAACAGTTCTTTCTATAGGATGAAAAAAAAAGAAGAAGAAGAGAAAGACATTGGTTACTGTTACTCAGCAGGTTGACAGCAGTAAACAGAATCTGGCCTCTTCGCTGGTGTCGTTGGCTGCTTGACCCCACTTAACCTTCCTGTTAGTTTCCGAGTTTCCAGAAAATCTATTGCTTCCCAGGGATACCAGGAGACTCGATGTGAATGAAGGGCACACAGAGAGAAAGAAAGTTAAAGATGCAAGCATTGCTCTTGCCCTGTTTCAGAATTCTCCAAAAGTATTTTCACATAAAATAGCAAATCAGGCGGGTGTAACAAAGAACGTGTGCGGGTGCAGCAGTTACCTCTTTTGAGGAAAAGTTAAAGCCAGTTTAAAGAGACAGCAGAGCCCCTTGCTGCCTCTGCGGAGCCTCGCGTGATGTAACTTTCGGTGCAGAACAACGTTTTGCAAATGAACCCTTACCATGGTATTGCATGGGGACTGCTAGTCATATGAACCCTTACCATGGTATTGCACAGGGACTGCTAGTCATATGAACCCTTACCATGGTATTGCACGGGGACTGCTAGTCATATGAACCCTTACCATGGTATTGCACAGGGACTGCTAGTCATATGAACCCTTACCATGGTATTGCACGGGGACTGCTAGTCAAATGAACCCTTACCATGGTATTGCACAGGGACTGCTAGTCAAATGAACCCTTACCATGGTATTGCATGGTATTGCTAGTCAAATGAACCCTTACCATGGTATTGCACGGGGACTGCTAGTCATATGAACCCTTACCATGGTATTGCACGGGGACTGCTAGTCAAATGAACCCTTACCATGGTATTGCACAGGGACTGCTAGTCAAATGAACCCTTACCATGGTATTGCACGGGGACTGCTAGTCATATGAACTCTTACCATGGTATTGCACGGGGACTGCTAGTCATATGAACCCTTACCATGGTATTGCACGGGGACTGCTAGTCATATGAACCCTTACCATGGTATTGCATGGGGACTGCTAGTCATATGAACCCTTACCATGGTATTGCACGGGGACTGTAGTCATATGAACCCTTACCATGGTATTGCACGGGGACTGTAGTCATATGAACCCTTACCATGGTATTGCACGGGGACTGCTAGTCAAATGAACCCTTACCATGTTATTGCACGGGGACTGCTAGTCATATGAACCCTTACCATGGTATTGCACGGGGACTGCTAGTCAAATGAACCCTTACCATGTTATTGCACGGGGACTGTAGTCATATGAACCCTTACCATGGTATTGCACAGGGACTGCTAGTCATATGAATCCTTACCATGGTATTGCATGGGGACTGCTAGTCATATGAACCCTTACCATGGTATTGCATGGGGACTGCTAGTCATATGAACCCTTACCATGGTATTGCACAGGGACTGCTAGTCATATGAACCCTTACCATGGTATTGCACAGGGACTGCTAGTCAAATGAACCCTTACCATTATATTGCTTGGGGACTGCTAGTCATATGAACCCTTACCATGGTATTGCATGGGGACTGCTAGTCATATGAATACTCAGAAGTTCTCAAAAATAAGTATGTGGGTTAGCAGGCAGGTTTGCAACACTGAAATGTTGTCAAGAAAGGTTCCTTTTCATTACACTGCCAAGCTTGCCCTGCACCCTGTCCCTGTCACAGGCAGCTCCTGAAGGGGTGTATCAGGGCTGCAAGGCTGCTGGCCCCTGGAGACTGGAATGTGCATTTCCTTGCTGGGGCGCCAGGCCAGCTTCCTATTTATTTAAGAGGCCCTGGGCACCTTGGGAGCCAAGTAGAAGTTGTGATGCAAGTTTTAGCTGCCGAGCATGTTAAAGTTGCCCAACGTGTCTGACTAAAATGCGATTTAAAAGATTTCTCAAAGGCCTGGTGATGTAAGCCCCAACAGGATTAGGTAGTCTTTTATAGTCCTTTAAATTCCAGCCTAAGTAAATAGAAAGCAGGTACAGACGTTGAGGGAGTTCCCTTTGTCCTCTGGCTGTAAAGTAGGGTGCAAGTCTGCAATGGGGTGGACAGAATACATACTATGCAAAGCATCAAGCAAGAGAATGGTGACAGTGAGCGCCACTGCGGATGATGCAGACTTCAGGGGTTTTTGTTTGGTTGGTTTTTCCAAGAGACAGGGTTTCTCTTTGTAGCCTTGGCTATCCTGGAACTCACTCTGTAGACCAGGCTGGCTTCAAACTCACAGAGGTCCCCTGCCTCCATCTCCCAAGTGTTGGGATTAAAGGTGTGAGCCACCATCCCCTGCTGACTTTAGAATTTCTATGTGGTCAAATGTCTTGCAGAGTCGTGTGTGTGTGCGTGCATGCGCGCGCGCGTGTGTGTGTGTGTGTGTGTGTGTCTTCATGCACATTTGCTTTTGAAGCAAAAAGGGGCACATGGGCAAGAATGCAGGAAAGAGTGAGGGCATGTAGGTAGAGTCCTTGCGTAGGCATGAAGTGTGCAGGACCCGCAGAAGCCTGGCTCACAGAGTTGGGGTATAGAAGGGATAGGGATACACTCTCGGGTTGCTGTGGTACAGGTGGGGGGCATTTTACCTTCCTGAGGGTTTGATGGAGGCTGCTTGGTTCTGAGGCAGGTAGGATAAAGGTAAGTCGCGTTGGAAAACAAAAAGAAGTATTGTGGGAAGGATGTAAGACGGGAGCAGCATAGAGGCCAGCCACAAGTAGATTCTGCTACGATTTCTGGTTAGAAGGAATCTGGGAAGTTCTTGGTTCAGGCTGCCACTCTGCAGATAGCCACAGAGGAAACACAGAGAGTTGGATCATGAAATATTAAGAATGCAACTGAGCTGACCTTTTAGTCCATCTTTGCAGTAGGGAAGGAGTAAATGAGTAGGTTCTTGGTAATTAGACTCCTACAGAGAATCTAATTTGTATGTAGATGTGGTAAGTGTTTAGTATTGCAATACTTATCCCACTTTGTGACTGAGCTGTGTCTTAGGCCAATGGCTAGACATGGGGCGATACCTTCAGCCTCATTTTGTCATCTCTCAACCAGGGAACCTTAGAACCTCTTCACTTGGGGGTTACTGAGTGACTTCTGGTAGTGCACTAGGGAACGGGAGGGGGCAGTAGGCTGCTTCTGTCCAACACTGCAGGAACCTGGCAGGACTATTATTGGCTATGGCATTCTCCACAGGGCACAGCACCATGGTGCATTTTATGTTCTTGAGACAGAAAGCATGAGAGAGCAAGAAATTAGGTGGTGTGTTAGAGACTGCAAATTCCTCACCCACAGGGTGAGCCAGATACAATTTTAACTGTGTCAGAGCCTCTGAATTCACTGGCCTTTTAGCCAAATTCATTTGGACTCCTCTTGCATTTTCTTCTTTGGGCTTTCTAATTTAGACCCTGCTCCCCTCAATCCTTTCCTTGTGTATATCAGCTGTACAAGATAGGGGTTCCTTATGCCGTCTCCATACGTGAGTAGAAGAGACTTGGCTTACATTGACCTCTCTGGTTATCCATGCTCATCTCTCTCTATGTTCCTTTTTGCTTTCTTGTCTGTTTAGGCTATTTTAAATTTAGGAACTTTTTAAAATTTAGACTCTTGCTCTGTTGATGACCCTCAGTGCTCGGGGCTCCAGCAGTCTCAGCCTCCTGGGTGCCTGAGACCATAGGTGTGCCATTGCACCTAGCTGACCCCACTTCTGCTGGAAAAGAATACAGCGGTTGTTAACTAGATAGCCTATATGTTCTTGTTTCCTGATGTGTGTGTGTATATACACATACATATATGCTTTAGCAAAACAAAAATCTTCCAAGTTGATTGCTGGATATGAGGAAATGTACATTTAACAGGCATTAGTCTCCCCCTGAATATCTTTGAAATATAGCTTTGGTTTTTGAATGCCACGTTGTGTTGCTTTGTGTTGAGTATTTTGAATATGGTACTCAATGACTCTTCCCAGACAGAGCAAGGAAGACTGTGCTGGCTGGTCTGTACGTAGGAGTCCTGTCACCAAGAACGTACCACAACTCCTGGCCAGGTTAGGGTCTCGGCTTATCTTCCTGCAAGCCACTTTCAACGCAGACACAGTTCTCTTCATGTTTATGAATTTAAAAGGGTTTAGTTTTGTTCTGAAGTAGTTGTCTTACATAGGATTGGATGTACTGATGTGTTTATTGACTATTTTCATAGTTTAAATTTGTATTTTATAATCTCTGCCTCATTTTTACTTGTTTGCTTATTTCTTTTACTAGTTCCTTCTATCATCTCCCTCCCTCCCTCTCTTCCTTCTCTAGGGTCTAGGGTATTCTAGCCAAGTGCTTTACCCTGTTCTGTTTCTAGTCTTCTTTGTTACTTGAACTTGTCATCCTCCTGGCTCAGCCTCCCAACTAGCTAGATTTCAGGCCTGTGCCACCATGACAGGTTGATTTTGACATGTCCTAAGGAGTAACCCTCTGCCATGTATTGCAAACCCCTTTTCTCTAGGGTTTGTTTCTATCAACTTTTTTCTTTGTGTGTTTTACCAAGCAGACTTTACTTCGAATCACGAATCTGTTCATCTTTTAAGTCATTAGGGTTTCGCTACCTTTCCTCCATCCTAGGAGGATATTATTTTTCTGTGCTTTTCTTATTTTTCTACAATTCCTCAATAACATATATCTGAGATTGACCTGATTGGTTTCTGTGAACTTGACACAAACCTAGACATACCAAAGAAGAGGGATCTTAATTGAAATGATGCCTCCTTGGGGCAAGTTTATAGAGATTTTCTTGATTATATTGGCTGTAATGGGAGCGTCCAGCCTCTGTGGATTGTGCCACCTTTGGACAGGTGGTCCTACATGGTATAGGAAATCAGGCTGAGCAAGCCATGAGGAACAGGCCAGTAAGCAGCGCCCCTCCATGGCCTTTGCTTCAGCTCCTGCCTCCAGACTCCTGTTCTGATCCCCTTGGTGATGGAGTGTGACCCGAGAGTCATTGGCCGAAGTAAACTATGTTCTTCTCAATTTTGGTTGCTTTTGGTCATGGTGTTTTAGGCAACACCCTAACTGAGACAGGCTATTTTAGCAATTGGGTGCAAAGTTACAACCAGATAGCAAATTCTGGTGTTTTGCTTACATAGAAGGTGATCGACATTGATGATATTGTACCGTATTAACTTAATAGCTAGCTATAAGAAGGGGTTTCGAATGGGGGTTTCAAATGTTCTCATAATGAAGAAATAATAACTGTTTGAGATGATGGGTAATCTAGTCATACTGTATCGAGCAGTTCACAATGAATAAATAAATATCTTGAAGCATTGTTCCATAAGTTGCTCACAGTTATTATCTGTCAATCTTCTATTTTTTTCTAGATTTCAAAATTATTATTAATATATTCTTGTGTAGCTCCTTAAATTTTCTTTATACCAGTTATTCACTTAAAAAACATCGTGAGGAAGTCAGCTTCACTCTGTTCCTCCCAAGTCTCTGCATATGTTGGGGAAAGGCTCATATAATGATGTGGAAGACATCGCTCGCCATCTTTAGATGTTGCCCAGCTTTTGAGGCCTTCAGATTAGGAGCCACTAGTTTTAAATATCAGATTAGAAAATTTTGAACCCACCCCAGGTTACTTCCCCCTAATCAAGGCTAACAGAGGTGGTTCTGTGCAGTCTGTGTTGGTGAGATGTGAAGAGAGATGGTTTCCCTCATCAGCTCACGGCTGGAACCGAGGTACCAGACAGCTGTATGAGGATTGGAAGACCATGCATCCTGTCTGTGCTGGGGAATTAGCCCAAGATAGCCTATGTTCAACAGACAATAGGATCCCAGGAGGTCACATGGTCTAATCTTAGAGTAAGGGTTCTGACAAGCCTGCCCATACATCCTATGATTCCCAAGTACTTGGGAAGCTGAGACAGGAGAATCAAAGACTCAAGGTCTACCTGGGCTCTGGAATGTGACCCTGTATCTAAATAAAAGGTAGAAGGTGGCTGAGTAGGCCGTCTAGTGGCAGAGTGCTTGCCAAGCGCGTGTAAGGCCCTGAATCCAATCCCAGTGAAACAGAGATGAATGAACTAATATAATAATCCTAAGGTCATTAGAGAAGTGTATTTTCTAAGACGTTTTCAACCTTGAAGAAAGAAAAATAATTTAGAAAGTACGTAAGGTGTCCAACTTGCTCATTTATTTAGTCTGATTCATTACAGTTTTTATGTATAATATTGTCTATATGTATTGTAGTACTTCAGAGTGTGTGCATCTATGTGTATAGGCACACATGTATGTGCATGTGGAGGTCAGGGGTCAACACTGGGTATCTTCCTCTGTCACCACCTTAAATTTTGTGGGTGTCTCCTACTGAACCTGGACCTCACCGATTGGCTAAACTAGTTAGCCGAGGAGCCCCGGAGTTCCCACTGTCTTCATCCCTGCTCCCCCAGACCTGAGATTACAGACCCATGTCAGCATGCCCAGTTTCTTTAAGTGGGTGTGGGGGATTTGAACTTAGGTCCTGATGCTTGTGTGGCAAGTCCTTTCCAAGTCATAGCCTCAGCCCATTTCCCTTGCTCACCCACAGCCACCCTCCAGAGAGACCGCATCTTCAAGCATTTCACCAGGAAGCGCCAACGGGCTATGCGAAGGCGCGTCCATCAGGTCAATGGACACAAGTTCATGGCCACATACCTGAGGCAGCCCACCTACTGTTCTCACTGCCGGGAGTTCATCTGGTAAGACGCCCCACTGACACTCAGCCCCCTCCCCTCCACATCCCCAGCCTCTGGCTGTGCGAGGTGCCCTTGGCGTGTGTCTGGTTTCAGGAGAACACGCATAGATGAGGAGGAATGTTCTTTGGACCTGACCTTTGTCTCCTCTGTTAAGGTGTTGGCCTCTTAATCCCACTGCTAAAGCAACAGCAACAAAACAAAATCAAAAAAACGGATCCAAATGTTAGCTATCATTTCTTACACTGGTAACTCCATTGAAGGTGCTGATGAATCCAAGGCATGAATCAGAGAGGCAGAAGCTAATCAATTGATAAATTAGAAAAGCTGCCTGAGGAAAGAGGAAAATTAACAGTATTGCTTGGAAGAAGGTGTGGCTCAAGCGAGGAGTTATAGGAAATAATTTTTTGGGGAAAAGCCTAGTTGTCAGTAGTGTCCAGACACATAGCATATAGTGCAAGTTCATAGCCTTTACTGGTCCTACACCACAGTCTAACCTCCAGCAATTAGGAACTAATGTAATTAAAGGCCGAGAAATTCTAAAGACTTGGGGCAATGTCTTACAAGATGTAAAACTGAGCAAGCAGTGGCAAGTCTATAGCAGAAAATTAATGTAAACAATAGTTACTTTCATTGAGAGTCAGGATTAAAGCACACTTATGGCATTTGTAAATAGAATTGCCCCTCCTCCACACCAACACACACACACACACACACACACACACACACACACACACACACACACACACTTCCATAGAACATTGCAGGGAAAGACCATAAATCAAGCTATGGACCAACAGGAGATAGTGGTAACACTCCTGCCCCCCTGTGGACGCCAGAGAGAAACGCAGGGATAAGACAAGGGAGAGGGCTGGTAGCTGCAGTACTGTGGTGTGCTTAGTGTGTGCACATGAGCATGCGCACACATGTGTGTATGTGTCTGACTGACTCTCTACATGTGTTTACTGCCATCCGTGTGCGAGAGGCGCAGTGAGGTAATGGAGGCGCTCGTGGCTAAGGTCAGCCTCCCCACGGTTTTCACTAAGGATTCAGGAGACAGCTGACCCAGGAACCCTCACCCCCTACCTTTCCCTTCGCCGGGGCATTCTAAGCCACCAGCTGCTGTTCTTTGCGCCTACTGGTACTGAACAAGGGCTTGGAACCCCACACTGTCTGTGCCTCTTCCCCGAAGTGATGCTTTCCCTAAGGGACCAGAGAACACACTGCATCTTGAGAGCTGTAATTACAGACGCCATTGCTGAACTGTTTGACTGACAGTAGTTTTTTTTCCCCCTTTTGTCTTGAACAGGGGAGTGTTTGGGAAACAGGGCTATCAATGCCAAGGTAAGAAAACATGTCTATAACCATGTCTAATCGTGTTCTTCCCTGTAAATATGGCAATGCCAAGAACAAACAGGCCAGGCTGCCTGTTACCCATCAATACTGTGACAACTCTCCCCAAGTCACATGGCACCCGTGTGGCGACTCTAGTTCTTACCAGACCCCAGACCCTGGATGCTTTGACCATATGGAGGGAATTTGTTCATTTCTAAAGTAAGGACGTTCAGAAGAGTTTAGCTGCTTCAAGTTTGCCTCTTCAGAAACACGAGAGGACAAAGAAGTAGTACCAAGCCTACCCATGAGTCTTGAATGTGAAATTTTGTTTTCACATAACAGTGTTGGCAGGGTGAGCCTTTGAAAGTTGATTGATGTGTTTATGTCACCTGCATAAGGTATAGATACTATTATCCAAATTAGCTTTATTTTTTAGACTTATGATTTCAGGGGAAAAAAAAACAAAACAAAAAAATGAGGTGGCTCAGTGGTTGAGAGCACTTACTGCTCTTGCAGAGGACCCCCAGAGTTCAGTTCCCAGCACCTGCATGGCTACTCATACTGGGTCAACTCCAGTTTGGAGATCTGATGCCCTCTTCTGGTCTCCGTGGGCACTGCATGCATGTGCTGCACAGCTGCACAATCCAAACACCCATCAACATAAAATAAAAAATTTAAATGAGATATTAGCATGTACCAGGCCGTGGTCCTACTCCCTAGCACAATCAATCAATCAATCAATCTGTCAATGTGAGGAGACTTTTACAATTAAATACCTCTCATGTTCACAAGTTGAAGATAAAATCAGCTTACTAGTATTCTTGCAGACATAGGAAAAGGCGAAATGGAAATGGGAAAGAAATTTCCTCCCAGGCAGGTCCATATGGGCTGGATCCACTTGGCCCTTCGTGCTTACTTCACTTGCTGTCGGCCTGAATGTCATCGGTCTGAATATTAGTGCTGGGCATTTTGACTTCTCCCTCCAGGTGATTGGTAACTCAGCACCACATGGTCTATATTGGTAGTCCAAACGTGAATAAGAAAATCCTGCTGGGAGTGGTGGTGCACACCTTTAATCCCAACACTCAGGAGGCAGAGACTGGCCAGACTCTGTGAGTTCGAGGTCAGCCTGATCTACAGAGGGAGTTCCAGGACAGGCTTCGAAGATACAGAGAAACCCTGTCTTGAAAAAATAAATCCCCTTTCTTCTTTGTAGGAGGTGGTGTAGTGTGTTTTTTCACTTAGGAGAACTGATTGAGACACCCTCTTGAATCTAATTTTTACTTTTACACGTGAAAAATTCCACTGAAGTCTCCAAGTTAGGAGAAATGAGCATGTGATTAATATAGCAGCTGTAACTGATGTCCTCACACATTTTTAAAACAAAAACCAAAAACAAAAGAATCATCCTGCCAGCTCACAATGGGATTAAACTTGAAACCAATAGCAGAAAGATACCTGAAACCTTCATTATTTGAAAAGAAAACACTGCATTCTAGGTAGCACAGGAGGCAAAGAAAGCTTACAAGAACATCTTTAAAAAATCTTGCATTAAATAAAAATGAAGAATATAAAAGCAGGTGGGGCACAGTGAAAACCATACTCAAATGGGAAATTTGTATCATTACATGTACTTAGAGTACTACTCAGCATTCTGAATACTCAGGAAGTTGTCTGAGCCATTCTTCAATTTTTTTTAATTGCCCACTGAGCACTCAGAACAATGCAGGCAATTGCGGGTAGACCTCAGCCATATGTGGAAGATTTGAAGGAAGGGGCGGTCTGAGGGGTTATGGGAATCAGAGCGGGGAGACAGGTAGAAAATATTTTCTTGGGTGAGTTATTCTTTGAGTTTTATCTTATTATAAATGTTAGCCACCAGGCAAGTAGACTATCTTAGAGACAAAGGAGGAACACTTCTAGAAAGATCATACAGTTTAATTTTATTGAAGTCAATGGGTCTCATAGATAGAAGGGTGATGTTAAGTAGCACAGTGGCCCCTGAGGGATCTGGAACCTGGCTGGGTTTGAACCCTGGTGATGGCGGTGAGATGGCGCTGGACATGTTCAGTCCTGCGACCAGGGTCATACTGTGAAGAGATTCCTCCGAAGCTGGGTGCAGGATGCAGTACAGTCAGGAAGAAGGGAGCAGCCCAGGACAGGGTGGCAGACAGTTTGCGCTGAAACAAAGGTCTTCCTAGGGTAGTGTCCACAGATGCAGGAAGGAGGAGAGCACTGGCTGCCAGTCACTGGCATGGGCAGCTTTGGTTGCCTGCTGCAGCCGACTGTCCCGGGAGCGTCTGATAAATGTGTAATTGCTGGATTTAATTTCCTAGTGTGCACCTGCGTCGTCCATAAACGCTGCCATCATCTCATTGTTACAGCCTGCACTTGCCAAAACAATATTAACAAAGTGGATGCCAAGGTAAGAGAAGGCTGGTCTGCTGATTAAGCACCCAATCTCCCCCGCTCCGCCCCATATGCTCTCCCTCTTCCCTCTCTCCCTACTTTTCCTGCTTCCTTTCTCCACCCTCACCCCTCCCCTCAGTCTTCCCATAATCCTTAGAACCCACAGTGGGGCTGGAATCTGCATTTCTGCTCTCTGATTCGGCCTCAGCTTGGGTAGCAGTGACTTTGTCTTGCTGTGACAGAATGCCCTACTCATAACTAACTGACAGGAGCCAGGTTTATGTTGTCCCATGGGGTCAGAAGTTTCAGACTACCAGGATGGGGAGGGGTCCGTGGAAGAGAACAGTTCTTAGCAGGGTGGAGAGGAAGCTACACCTGGAACTTAGGGTGGGGCATTACTTGTAAAGTTCTACCACTAAGAATAGCCAAATAGCTCCCTCCACTGGCTAGGAACCCCTTGTGTTCTGAACACAGGCTGGTGAGACAGAGCTCGACACCTTGCAAGGACCCAATCAGTGGTCAGCTGCGCAAAGCTGTATGTGCCACTTGCATCATTATACTCCGTGCTATGGTGGAGAGAGAGAGAGAGAGAGAGAGAGAGAGAGAGAGAGAGAGAGAGAGAGAGAGAGAGAGGCCAAGCTTGGACAAGCACCTGGATTGGAATGCTGAGTCTGGCTTCCATAGTGATGCTCTGGCAGCTCAGAGCCTCTCTGTGCATCAGCCTGAAACATCTAGGCCTCACTCAGGCATATTAGCAGTGGTTAAATAGAACTGACAAGTATATTAACTGTAAATAATGCTTGCTAAGCAAAGAGGCCCAGAGCCTCCTTCAGCTTCATAGGAACTCCAGGAAAATGTCTCAGTGTGGAAAAGCTCCCGTTGCATTTGCCTGGGGTGGGCATATGTTCTAAATTCCAGAGGGAGAACGCAGGGGGAGTGTGGGTTGACATTTAGTGGACTTGCGGATGCTTTTGGGGAAGTCCAACTTGGGGACATGCAGGGTAGGGACACAACACACAAGGATATGAGCTGGAAAGAGGCCAGGAGAGTCCACAGAGGAGCCGTCATTGTCTTGCCCTTTCTCGTGGTGCACCTGTAGCTGTGGCTTCAAACTGTGAGGTTGACAATAGGGGATATGGGGAGGAGGTCCGTGAGACGTGGCACCGTGAGGAAACTCCGTTCAGTCTGCACTCGCATCGTCTAACTGCAAATGCCACATGAAGACTGGAAGGGCTGAGTGAGGTGGCCCCTACAGGGGTCACTTTGGGATGGCTTCATTCTCTGACCCCGTGTCTTCTGAGTGACAGTTTCTAAAACTAAGAACTGTGATCTGAATATAAAAGTGAACA
Source organism: Microtus pennsylvanicus (assembly GCF_037038515.1). Lineage (NCBI taxonomy): Eukaryota > Metazoa > Chordata > Mammalia > Rodentia > Cricetidae > Microtus > Microtus pennsylvanicus. The sequence continues at coordinate 41,512,801 of NC_134592.1, read as the reverse complement.
GGAACATTTTAATTTCTGTGTCTTTCTCCTAATGGCGAATAGTGTAACACGCACCTGCATCTCGGTCCTTGTATGGTTCACGAACAAAATGTGCTAAGGCTTGAGAGCTGAGCGTGGAAGGATAACCTACCGTGCTCGGGGGTTATCGCGATACTTGGCATTCGCGGCGCTCCTCTTCCGGTTATTTCCAAACCTATTCTGTGAGAGCTGAGCTTTCTCCTCTCCCTCCAGATTGCAGAGCAGCGCTTCGGAATCAACATCCCACACAAGTTCAACATTCACAACTACAAGGTGCCCACATTCTGCGATCACTGTGGCTCCTTGCTCTGGGGGATAATGCGACAAGGACTTCAGTGTAAAAGTAAGATGCAGAGGTTCCGGCCTCCCACGGCTCCATGGCAACATCACACGAGACACCTGTGGAGTTCTGTAGGCTCCAAATCTGACCCAGGGCTGAACTTTTACATGTCCCTATTGGAGTTGTGTCATTCACGTATCATTTGTTGAGCATGTCGTACGTGTAAAGAGAATGCTATCCGATCTCTAAAATAATATTAGAAGATCAAGTTAGATGTGGAATCCCGTGATCTACCCTGCTGGCTGTTAGCTACTCATTGCTGAGTGTAGACTGAGCTCAAGGGCACTTGAAAGGGGCACTGGAGGAAGTGTGGGGAAGGAGGAAGAAGGTTCAGGTTCTAAGTAAGAGCTGGTTCCCACGTGAAGTAAGCAGCAGTTGGATGTCGGTGTAGCAGGAGCTGCGTGGGTGGTCGGCAAGAGCCCTGTGATGTGACTGAAGGAGCAGGTAGGGCAAAAAGTGAAGCTTTGATGGTGGCTGGCATCTTACCAGCCATACCCAGTGCTGTTCAGAGCTCTTACTTCTTCAAAGGCTCCGAGTGTCTTGTTGGGGGTTGTTGGCGCTTTTGGCCTGGAGTTCATCTTCCCTTAATATGTGATTGTCTGACTGTCGTGGGGTCCACCTGAAGCCTTATCAAACACACACTCGGATGACAGCTTCCTCTTGGCTGTCTGGGATAGTCAGACTGCGTCTGCCAACAGAAGGGACCAAATTCTAGTGAGGCACAGTGTGACACACGCCTCTAATCCCATCACTCAGGGAACCAACATAGAAGGAGTGTCGGGGTTGATCTACACAGTGAGGTCCAGAGCAGCCTGGGGTACAGAGTAAGAAAACCAACACAAACAACAACAGCCGAGTTCTCTGCCCCCCTAGCATCTTTTTCATCCACCTGGAAGGGCAGCCAGCTCAGCCAGAGGCTGAGGCTGTGGTGGAGGTGTGGCTTGATGCTGGCCTGAGGGTCTCTTCTGAGTGAACCACTTCCCAATTTCTCCTATTTCCCGCTAGTATACAGATCCGTGCCTGGGACTGATCTTCTCTTCTCTGTCCCCGGTTGCCCGAGAACAGCATACCTCCATTGACTTGGCTCCTACAACTTTTATTTTTATTGTGACAGGGTTGTTCTGAGAGGTCGTTGTAGTGCATGTCCCTCTGTGCCAGGCAATTTCCCACGGAGCTAATGCAGCTTAAGCTTCAGACCTCGCTCTGCTGGATGTGGCATTCTTTCTCATAAAGAAAGCGTCCCCAAAATGACAAGCTCAATCCCTGTAAAATCTAGTTGGTGGTGTGCTTCCAAAGACAGGCCAACACCATCAAAGAGGCGCTTGTCCCACACGGCTTCAGTCGGCCCTTCCATCAGCAGGACCCACTTCCGAACACCAGATAGGAATTTATTTCTGCTGGTTAAACCTTAGAGCCTTCACGAGCACAAGAACCGTAGCTTGCTTTGCTCGCTGCTCCAAATGTCATCTGCCCTGACCTTCAAGCACTTTAAAAGTTGCTTTTTTGTCTTCCCCTACTTAACAGTTAGAACCACAACCCCACCGGATAGACTTTGTGGGCTAGGAGAGCCACCTAACCACAGCAGTACCCAGAAAGGAGCTGGACGGAGCTCTCTCCCTCAGAAACCCCTCTCTACCTTGTTTGAACAGTGACCTAGCTGCAGCATGTAGTCAGCTGCTTTTTATTTCACTGTTAATCGGAAGGAGGGAATAGGTCCATTGGCATGATTCTTTGTTATCCAATCACCTGCGATTGGCACCGCGATGAACATTTTAATCTCTGCATTGTATCTGGCTGCCAAGGCAGCAGCGACTGTTACACTTGATTTAGATGAGTCTATCCCGTCAAGTCACAGTGAAAAGAATCGAAATCTGCTATTTGAAATCTGTTATTCTTTCGTATGCTAGGATTTCTGCTTCTGCACAAATCAGAAATAGATAAAATGTCAGGAATTGTTCTGAGTATGGGTTTAATTCTGTGAGCTGACATTGTCAGCCTGCAGTATTCTTCCGCCTCAGTCCTTAGGCTTTTAACGTTCTCTACTGCACGGGATGACTCTGGATTCTGTTTTCTTCCCTCCAGTATGTAAAATGAATGTACATATTCGATGTCAGGCCAACGTGGCCCCAAACTGTGGGGTGAATGCGGTGGAGCTTGCCAAGACCCTGGCAGGGATGGGTCTCCAACCAGGAAATATTTCTCCAACCTCGGTAAGCCCTTTGCCTTTGGTTGCCTATTATTATCTATTTTTCAGGTGTGGTGAGCTCAGATGAAATACAGGGAACATAATCACTGCAAATACACTGAAAAGGTCTTCTGCATTTTTTTTAAAAAGTATTTCTCTCCCATCTAAGAGTTTTGTATGCAGTTATGGCAATCAACAGTGAGGATGCACGTGTATCAGGAAGCAATCCCTCTCCTTAAAATCAGCTTCCCATCAATTTGGTCTGGTAAAAATCTCAAAACGTAGGTGCCTAGAGTGTGCTCATGGCTGATGACCAAGCTGACAACTGGCCAGTAGCCACAGGCCTCAGCCTCCTCATTTCCAAAGGGATTGCCTGTGCTTCTCCATTCCCGAGACTGCATCATGTGTCTGGGGTTGAGAATCTGTCTGTTATGTTCTGCAGCTCACAGCTTCTTCCTCTGGACACTCGGTAGTGGGTGGAGTGGTTCAGTTGCCCCGGCTGTGTGTGGTCCTGCATCCTCCCTAAGGGACATCCAACTGATGTCCATCAGAGCCTGGGCTGCTTCCCAGCTCTTACTTCTGCTTTTCAGCCTGTGTCTGCAGGGAACTGGGGATAGCCACGCCTGGATGGCTGTGAGATCAGAAAGAGGTAGGTGGAGAGCCAGTTCAGGAGAGGCCCAGACCCACCGTGAAGTCATCTCTGAGTGCTTTAGAAGGAAGTCCAGTCCCTCTGAGGTTCTTCCTAACTTAGAAAGCAGCAGTACTACCATTTCATTCCCTTTTACAGAAAGGCTCCTGCCGAGATCAGGGCTTGCACTGATGGTGCGCTTCAGGAAGGCACTGGCAAGTCCACCTCTCTGCCTGCTCGTGGGTAGGCAGGTAGGATGCTAAAACGGTGAGGTGGGGGTCCTAATGCATAGGATGGTTGGTCCTGAGAGGGAGCATTGGGTATGTCAGGATGAAATAAGGCAGGCTATGTGACATAGTCCCAGAATGGGCAGTGCCTCCCTGTCTCTCAGACCAAGCACCTTTAATGCTATGGTATTTAATAGTGGAGAAACCAGATTTAATGCTGTGGTATTTAATAGTGGGGAGACCAGATTTACCTGCTGACAGCGCATCATTAAGAAGAGAGAATTATAAGTCACCAGAGAGAAAATCTGTTTTAAAAAGAGATTAAGGAACGCAGGCTCTTGAGTTTTTAACTCCAACCAAGAATTCGGGTGGAGGAAGTCAAATTTAATCATTTTTCTATTTTTGAAAAGTTTACAGGAGATTGAGAGGAGGGAATCTAGAAAAACCATTGTATTTTAAATATAACCCATTTTCTTATATTGTTATCCCTGTTTTATGGTGTTACATATTTTAGATCCTTGAAGGTGCAGGCTGTGTCTTGGTTAGTTTATTTTCAACTTTTCTAGCAAGTCCCAGCAGGGTCTAGAATCCAGGCCCAGCCTTTAGAAGGAGGTGCACTAAGAACGTCACAATTCGCATTCTCAGAGTGAAGGAGCAGCTCGGTGATAGAGAACTTCTGAGCGTGCATGAAGCCATGGGGTCCATTCTCAGCACCTCAAAAGACAAAAAAAAATTAAAAAATAAATAAACCCCAGGCAAACAAAAGCAGCCTCCTCGGGGCTGGAGAGATGACTCAACAGTTAAGAGCGAGTATTGTTCTTGATAGGATCAGAGTTCAGTTCCCAACACCCGTGTCAGGTGGGTCACAACCACCTAGCTTCAACTCCAGGGAATCCAAAACCCTCCCCTGGCCTCCATGACACCTGCACACATGTCCACATGCCCACACACAGACACACACACAATTAAAAATAAATAGTTTAGAAGCAGCCCCGTGTTCTCAAAAGGCATTTAAAGATGTAAAAAGTAAATATGACCATTTTGAAATAATAGGGTGATTTAGTAACATTTTAAAATTTAGTATGGAAATGTGTGTCTGTATATTGTTTTTAAAATGTATAATGGAGAAGGCTGCTGAGATTTTAGATTTACCCACCATAATTCTTGCTGCCCCTCCTCTTTATTTATATAATTTAAGCTTTTGTCTTAAAAAAACACACACACACACATGCTGGTCCTGCTGCTGTGACTCTGAGCAAACATGAAAACCACTCTTTGCATGAAGTGGTCGCTAGGTGGCTCTCCTGGAATTGACTGCTCTTAGAGAAGCCATTGCAGAAGAAACCAGTGACCAGCCTAAGTCACTGGCATCATTGCAGAAGAAACCAGTGACCAGCCTAAGTCACTGGCATCTTTATTTCTGCACATTCTCCACACAGCAGGGCGTGCATACAGAGCAGAAGTGGATGGTGAGGGGTTTTGAGTCGAAGAAGCTAAACATTTGCCCAGGGCTGACTTCCCCACATGATGGGTGGAGGCTGAGATGGCTCCCCGCCCGGAAGTTATCCCTATCCCTACCTGCCTTGTGCTCACAGGAGTTTCTGCATTCCTTCTCCTTGCAGAAACTCATTTCCAGATCGACGTTAAGGCGGCAGGGAAAGGAGGGTTCCAAAGAAGGAAATGGGATCGGTGTCAATTCTTCTAGCAGATTCGGCATTGACAACTTCGAATTCATCCGGGTGCTGGGGAAGGGGAGCTTTGGGAAGGTGAGTCTGGACTTTGACCAGCTGAATTTAAGTAACAAATGCGCTGTGTGTGTGTATGCTGTTTGTGTGTGTGTGTGCTGTTTGTGTGTGTGTACTGTTTGTGTGTGTGTGCTGTTTGTGTGTGTGTGTGTGTGCGTGTATGCTGTTTGTGTGTGTGTGTGCTGTTTGTGTGTGTGTGTGCGTGTGTGCTGTTTGTGTGTGTGCTGTTTGTGTGTGTGTGTGAGTGTGCTGTTTGTGTGTGTGTGAGTGTGCTGTTTGTGTGTGTGTACTGTTTGTGTGTGTGTGTGAGTGTGCTGTTTGTGTGTGTGTGCGTGTGTGCTGTTTGTGTGTGTGCTGTTTGTGTGTGTGTGTGAGTGTGCTGTTTGTGTGTGTGTGCGTGTATGCTGTTTGTGTGTGTGTGTGAGTGTGCTGTTTGTGTGTGTGTATGTGGGTGCACACTGGTCTTTCCCACGTGTACCCAACCGTCAGGTCTCCCTCACGCTCCCTCCTGCGTCGCTCTAGGTGATGCTAGCCAGGATAAAGGAAACAGGAGACCTGTACGCCGTGAAGGTGCTGAAGAAGGATGTGATCCTGCAGGATGACGATGTGGAATGCACCATGACGGAGAAGAGGATCCTGTCCTTGGCCCGCAACCACCCCTTCCTCACCCAGCTATTCTGCTGCTTTCAGACTCCTGTGAGTATGACCGGTGCTCCCTGCCGCCCAGCCCATGTCTCCAAGAGCCGAGATAATGCTGAGATGTTGACGATATCAGGATGTTGTGTGGAATGGGCTCTAAAGACGCTGGCCACTTCTGGTGACCTGGGCAGACCCCTTCCTTTATGCTGTCCCATAGAAGGGTCACCTCAAGGGTTGTGTGCCCTGATATTGAAAAGGTCTTCTGCATGAATTTCTTACATCAGAGAAGTTATCAAAGTCTAACAGTAAAGTGAATGTCACGGGTTAGCTTGGTGAATTTGGCTATAGTGTTCTCCTATATTCTGGATAATCTTGGACCTGAGTGAAAGAGTTGAGCAGGACCCAGAAAGAGCACCTTGATTTGATTCATCCCAAGACCCTGCTCTTGGCCTTAAAGACTGTCTAGTACTTTGGACTAATCTTGGGGTTTGTCTCTGTCTGTGGTGTTAAGAGTAGCAATGTAGGATTCTTTTTGCTGCAGTCAATAGAATGCTGAGCTAATGGTTGTTTAAACAGAAACCAGGGTGGTCTTGGTTCATTTGGACAGTCGTTCCTGTTAATCCACACAGTGTAAAGTGGCGGTGACCCCTGGGGTTTGACTCCTTGCCTGCTGTTGTACATGCCTTCTACTTGGTAGCAGAGAGTATTTGTTGTATTTACACATCCCACTTTGACGGAACAGCATCCAAAGCAGAGGCCAGTAGGTCGCATGGACCACTTTCCTTTCTTAGCTTGGGGCATCTTTTTTCAGCAGCAGGGGCTGGAGAGGAGATAGCTCACCAGGTGACCTGATGAATCATGACTGTCTTATACTACTCGCTTGTTTCATACTCTGGGCCAGGCCACTCTGCTGCCTTTTTAGACTTGGATCCATAACAGGGCTTCTCTTATCAGCGAAGAGGGAAGGTGACCTCTATGAAGACACCCAGGTCGTAACAGATGACTCAGAATTTTCCTGCTGTCTGGGAGACTGAGCCTTGGGTGCGACCCTTGTCTGTGTTGCTATCAGGGAACCTCAGGTGGTGTGGGAACACATGGAACATCTCACTTGACTGGAGATGGAAATTAACAGCTAAGCTGAGGCCAGAAGTGAGACTTTAAATTTGTTGGTAAAAAAGAGTACTCCCCACAGTGGGGAAAACAACTCCCACTGAACTGGGGCTGAAGTGAGCATCAGGTGTGTGCAGAGTTCAGTACAGTATGAGACTCTGAAGCTGAGGAGGGCCTGACTTGTAGATGGAAGTTTTTGTCCTCCCCGGTCCTGCAGCCGTTCAGTCCAAAGAAACATACAGAGGCTTATATTAATTATAAATTGTTTAGCCTATTATCTTGTTATTATTATTTTGGTTTTTCAAGACAGGGTTTCTCTGTAGCTTTGGAGCCTGCCCTGGAACTAGCTCTTGTAGACTAGGCTGGCCTCAAACTCACAGAGATCCACCTGCCTCTGCCTCCTGAGTGCTGGGATTAAAAGCATGCACTACCACCACCTGGTGCTCAGGCTTATTATTAACTAGCTCTTACAACTTAAATTAACCCATAATTCTTCTCTATGTTTAGCCACCTGGCTTGGTACCTTTACTCAGTAGGGCATTCTCATCCTTCTTCCTCTGCATCGGGCTGGTGACTCCATCTCTACCTTTTCTCTTCCCAGAATTCTCCTAGTCCAGTTGCCCCACCTATACTTCCTGCCTGACTTCTGGCCAATCAGCATTCTACTAGGACAATACACATAACAAATTTTTACAGTGTACAAGAGCATTATCCCACAGCACTGACTGAAACTAGACCTGCACAGGAAAGCGGGACCAGGCTGTGGAATGCAGCAGAAAGCTGCTGAAGAAACAGAAGTAGAGGAATGACAGGCCCTGTTGCAATCTTCTAGGCGACAAATAAATCCAAGTGTCTCTGTCCTCACTATCACAGGAGACCTTTCAAGGAAGTTTTTGGTTCATGAAAGCACATGCACATTATATGCACATCATCCTTTAAAAACACAAACAGGGACTAGAGAGGCTGCTCAGCCGTTAAGAGTCCTGGTTGCTCCCCCACAGGACTCAGGTTCAGTTCCAAGCATCCACATGGTATCTAACAACTGTCTATAAGTCCAGTTCCGGGAATACTGATGCCCACTTCTGGCCTCTGCAGGCACCAGGCATGCGTGTAGTACATAGACATAAATGTAAGCAAAACACCCAAAGACATAAAATAAATAAAAAATGCAAACAGTGCTTTACTTTGACCATGATTACATTTGTTTTTTTAAACACAGTAATGGTCAATCTTGGAAATTGTTTCATATTTATGTACTTCTAGCTGCTTCATTTTTATAGCTGTATAATATTTTAAGAACATGCTGCGCAAGGCATGGTGGAGTATGCCATTCATCACAGCACTCAGGATTCAGGGACAGGCAGATCACTATGGTTTCAAGGACAACCAGGCCAGACAAGGCTATATGTTTAGACCTTAGCTTTTGCATATATGAATATATATACTTATGTATGTGTGTATACATATAGTTATATATAATATAATTTACTTATTTAATTTATTTATTTAATGTTTAATTAACTACTTGGTCTTTTACTCCAACCCATCTTGCAGTAAGTTCCCTTGTACTTTTATCTTTACATGTTTATAGAACGTTTCTACATGACATATTGTTAGATGTAGTTTTTCTCAGGAGACGTGTGTATTTAAATTTGAATAGAGTCCACTTGTTCCTTCCTCCATCACAGTGAAAGGCAGATAACATTTTATGGTCTGCCCTCGAGGCGTTGTTCCAGTAGTTCTGCTTCTGCTGTCTTATTTAGTCTGTGCAGTGACCCTAGCAGTAATAACATTTCAGAGAGTACAGGGATTTCCATCGGTGGGTCTTTCCTATTGAAGGTCTGATGTTTGGCCACAAGGTGGCAGTCTTGACCGCAAAGTGAGCTTGACTTCGCCAGCACAATGACACTCTGGAACATTTTTAAAGGGTGTGAATTACAGTTGTCTCCAAAACAAAGACCAAAGGGAATGCTCCCCACCTCCGGGTTACAGGGTAGAAAGAATGATGGAGCCCAAGAACCAAATGAGTTCTACACATGGTAACACTTGGAGGCAAGGTTTCCATTTTAACCTCTGGGAATTCTGGGGAGTCAGGTGCCTTCATCTGCAAGATATTCTCACTGTAAGGCTGGGTGTAAAGGGATGAAAATGTTAGTCCCTAAAAGGAAGGACAAAGTTAGATGACTCTAGCTGCTTGATTCTACAAGCTATGGCCTCTCAAATGACTGGCCTCTTCTCTCAGTGGCTCTGCAGTGAGCCCAGATAGGGCATCGGAGTTCCACATCCACTGTCTACCAGTTGCCATTTCCCTGAGAGGATCCTTGTTCAATAATGTGGCATCCCTCGTGATCCTGTAGAATCCCTGTCGCTGAAGCCCAAATAAGTGGGGAGCTCGTTAAGAGTCCCTTGGGCTGGTAGTGGTGGAGACATGGTTCAAGTGTAGGTCAGGCTGACTCCGGCCCATGGGTCACGTGTAGTCTCACGCCACGCATAAGTCGCCGCCCACTTGTGCTGCTGAAGCTCTGCCTGCCGAGCCTCAGGACTAGAGATCCAAGTTCTCCTGGGTTTCCCCGGTCTAAACGGCCTGAGAATGCTGTAAAACCCCAGGAGGTCACAGGAAGAAAGTGAAGTTTCTGAAGGATTCAGTGGAGGATAAAGAGCCGTCTCGTGGTTCAGAGGTGAGGCTAACTAGCAGGTTACCCACACCCTAGTGAATAAAAGCATAAAAGTTCTTGAATGCTGAGGCTGCCCTGTGATGAACACCCACTTCCCCATCCCGGCGCCCCCCACATGGAAACCATAACGTGGGAATCTGGGAGCTCCTGCTGTTCTTGCCAAAAGGAAAACAATAAGCAAGTTTCAAATACTAGAGACTTTATCAAGTTTTCTGTATAGGTTTAGGAATCCATAAATGTTTCTGCCAAAATCTCCCCATAAATATTATTGTTTATAAGGGTAGAGATCACTTAGAGTTCTGGAACCTTCTGATGGCATGATGCTTTCTAACACTTGGTGACTCATGACCTTTATTGAGATTTGTAAAAGCTATTGGACCCGCTGGTTTTATTTTTCATTGTCTAGCTAACAGAAACAGTGTAAGAAAAAGATCGATATATATAAGGATGTTTAATCTGGGGCAGTGTGATGTGGTGGGTAAAGGCACTTACCGCTGAGCCTGAACACCTGACACTGATCCCGGGGCCTACATAGTGGAAGGAGAGAAGTGATTCCCTAAAGTTGTTCTCTGACCCACTCACATCTGCTGTGGTACACACACTCACACACACACACACACACACACACACACACACACACACACACACACAGAGGGAAGAGAGAGGGAGAGAATAAATAAACGCTTTTAAAAGATGCTTAATTTTTAAATATGGTTAATATATTATTAGTCCATTGTGAATATTTTTTGATTGACAGCTACTCCATCATTCCACCCTCAGCTCTAGTACCCAGCATTGTTCTTTCTGTTCATGTCAATTTTTAAGATTTGTTTTCCTGTGCATGTTTTTTTCCACTTAAATCTTCTCCAGATCTATGTGTGTTATCACAAATGATAGGGTCACCTCCTGTTTTAAGGTTGAATGATATTTCATTGTATGTCTACCCCACACTTTCTGTGTCCGTTCATCCGTACCATGGCTAACGCTGCGGTGAGCGGGGCATACAATTCTCTCTCCAGTGTGCTGACTTCATTTTCCTTGGATAGACACCGAGTTAGTGGAATTGTTGGATCATGTGCATGTTCCATTTTAACTTTTGAGGTATCTTCATTCAGTTTTGGATAGTGGTTGACTGACTCGCTGTCCCACCATCAGTGCAAAAGGTCCTCCTTCTTCCCCACTGTTGCCAGCACTCACTCCTTTCATCATTTTAATAGAAGTTCTGGCAGGGAAGAGGTGGTGTCTCAGCACGGCTTCACTTTGCATTTCTCTGGTGGTTAGTGGCAAGCATTGTTGCTTCATGCATCTATTGACCGTTTATAGTTCTCCTTTTGAGAAATACCTGTTGAGGTCTTTTTCTTTGTTTTAGATTTTTGGAATTGATTTCTTTTGAGTTAAATTGAAACAACCTGAGCTTCCTGCAAAGGGCGAACACTTAAATAATGTACTAACTGAAGAGGATTTTCTCCCAGGTATGAGCGCACACACCTGTAGTCCCAGACAGGGTATGTGAGGTAACATCGTTTGAGTCCACAAGGTCCAGACCTGGCTGGTCAGTTAAAAAAAAAATCAAAAGTCCTTTGTATCAGACATTGTCCTAATGTATCAGACATGTATGATTAATGGCATGACGTCCTCATCACATAAGATAGACACAGTTATTGTCCTTGCCTTGTTGGCAGTTCAGGGAAACATGGAACTATTAAAACACTCCCTCCAAACCAAACACTTTTAGGAAACTACAGGTCTAGAAGATTCCAAGAAAGAATAGAGAATTTACAAAGATGGGTGGTTTGTATCTACATCAAGTTCTGATCGAGACAACGAGCTGGCTTTTGTCCCCCATACATGCACCAGCAGGAAATGATGCCAAAAATCTTACCGGGACTACAGCTGAGTGGTGGGATTTCTGGGGAAGTGCGTCTTTTTCAAATATGTGTTGTGTTTTAAACAACAGAGATAGAGAGGAGGATAAGGCATTTCTCAGCAAGGAGCACTTGGTCACTAGGGACCTACGTCTCAAATCTGGTCCATGCAAGTTAATTCACTTCCAGGTCCTGGCATCTTCAATAGTGGCCGCCAGCCTTTTGGCATTTATGGCCTAGAATGGAGACCCCACTGCCTTCCTTCCAAGGCTTACCAACTGAGTAGAAGGAGCTCAGCTGAGGCCAGGAAGAGAGAACTGGGCTACTGAGTTTGAGAGAGACAAATAGGTGGGGATAAGAGGCTTGCCAGAGGGAGAGACAGGGTGAGAGGCACCGAAGACAGAGGGGCAGGAAGGAGCTGTGTTAGTTTTTGTTCAGAGACCCAGTTTCAGAGTAGGGGTTCTGCTTGGAAAACACAGGATGCCCTGCACCCAGCACATGGGAGAAGGGTGCACCAGGTCCCTCCTCACTCCTTATGGGCTTGGCTCTGTTTACATCAGCTTCTCTGGTGGCTGTAGACCACAGAGGCTCCCAGAGCCAGGAGGAACAGGCTCTTTGCTGCAGGTTTCCTCAGAGCAGGGGCTGCTGGCCTTCCTGGGTCAGCCCTGCAGAGGGAGCTCCTGGGTCAGCCCTGCAGAGGGAGCTCCTGGGTCAGCCCTGCAGAGGGAGCTCCTGGGTCAGCCCTGCAGAGGGAGCTCCTGGGTCAGCCCTGCAGAGGGAGCTCCTGGGTCAGCCCTGCAGAGGGAGCTCCTGGGTCAGCCCTGCAGAGGGAGCTCCTGGGTCAGCCCTGCAGAGGGAGCTCCTGGGTCAGCCCTGCAGAGGGAGCTCCTGGCAGCCCAGAAGGAGCCACTGCTCTTCCCCTGCGGGTCTGCACAGCCAAGGCCCCATTTCTGCAGGCGAGATTGTTCGGAGTCTGTACACACAGGCAAAAGTTGCTCTCAGCAGACTCCAAGTATGTTAGGGAAGTCACCCGGCAGCACGAGGGCAAGGGAACATTGCTTTCTCCATATTTTTCTCTCCATTTATTTTCTATTAGTTATTAGTAAAGCAATGTGTGTAATTGTGAGAAAGGCATTATTCTTCTACCCCTATTTTGGGTGAGTGATAGCTTCAGAACCTTGAGTTCAGTCTCTTGCCTTCTTAGCGCCCAGTATCTTTAAGAAATTCCTTCTTTTAAAATTTCAATCAGTTACACATCTCCACCCAAAATTATGCCCATCCTTCTAGTGGGCAGGGTACCACTGTGTATGCGCCTCAAGTGGACAGGGGCTGCATGCACAGGGCACAGCCCACACTGCATTGAACACTGAGCTGCTGCCAGCAGCTGGATTGGAAGGAGGCACACTCAGCTCCTGGCACAGCATCCGTTCTCCATGCTCTGATGCTGTGCCATCCTGGGCAAGGAGGAGAGACCCCAAGGCTGCAGGTTAGGAGAGAAGAAGAGATCAAGGCAATGAGAGTCTGAAGAGGCCCCTGTGAGGTTCAACATGCCTGGTTGATTCTTGGAGTCTAAATGTACCAGTTCTGCAGGATGGGTGAAAGGTAGAAGCTGGAACTTCACTGAGACCTGACACCCATTCTAGATACTCTTACTAATTACTGCTGCCTCAGAAAGTGCACTCTGATGTTCAGTAAGTACCTGCTGGGCAAAGTATCTCCAATATTCACAACAATCCCGGAAGTTGAAGACGTTTGCATCCTTGTAACAGTTTGGATAGTTGAGGTCCACAGAGGTTAAACAGTCTGTCCTTGGTCACAGAGCAAGAGCCAGTGTGTATGGAGCTGTGTGCGTGGCTGTTCCCCTGTACCAAGAAAGCTCCCCTCTCTGCAGTGTCTACATCTGGGAAGCTTTTCCACCCTATGCGTTTTCTGGCCTTTTGTGAAACACCTAAGGATATTTCTTCTGCTCCCTCTGGAACTAGACTTCCTCCTTTCCCTGAGCAATGACTTACTTCACATGCCGTTTGGTCTGCTTACGGGTCACTTGCTGTAGTTTGCCTTGGGCTCAGATGAAAATAGAAAGCTAACTAGAACACGGTATTGGTGTTTCCCATCCCTGCTCGCTCCCAGCCCATCAGCATGGACCATCTTTCTTTCAGATTGGTAGCAATGGAGATAGGTCCACAGACCAGATTAGGATGTCTAGACCTTGCTGTGTGTTGGGCTGACCTCCTCAATTGACAGCCTCTGAGGCCTTGGACTTCTTGTTGGTAAACAGAGTATTGAACATGAATGGGAAAAAGGAGTCAGAAGGTGAAGCTGTTCATCTGCCCCTGTCTCTGGCTATTGGGAGCAGAGAGACCCAAGATCCTGAATTTCCTGTAATCCCCTGATCTGAGTGCCGACAGCTGCTCTGAGCAAGAGACCTTCAGGAGTTCCTGATGGCAGGAGAGTGGTTTCTGGTGGGTTTAGCTGGGGCGTGGCTATCTCTATATAATCTGCCCCTGAACACAATAAAGGGGGGCATTCTTGGGGAATTCAAGGATGGCCTGTGTCACTGTCTCTCTGTCTGTGTGTGTTTGTGTATTTTAACCTCCAGCCCCCTCGCCCGAAGCTCGCGAACTTCTGCGCACAGAACGCAGACATGGGGGGCGCGGTGTGCGGCATCTGGCTAGGTCTGCAGGATCCTTGGTGTGACCAGAGCAGCAAACTATTGTTGTTGAGGTTGTTTGAGTGTGACTGACTTGTTCATGACTGTCACCAACACCGACAGTCTAGACGGTAAGCAGCCCCAGCGCTTTCACATCTGGAAAGACGTTTGGTGGCACTGTGTGTCATTTCCTCTGATGTCCCCAGTCTGCGCCAGAGTTAACCTCCGTCACGTGTGCTCACAGTGACTGGAAGTATTCGAGCTGGTGATTGCGTGGTTATGGCTTTCGCTTACCACAGTGAGTCAAGTTGCCAAGCCCCTGTCTTCAGCAGTGCCCTTGGAAGTTCAAACACCAAGACCGGCTCTGGGGCTGAAAGGAGATGGTCTCGTGGAAAGTCAGCCCTGCCTCCAGGTCTGGAGGAAGCCTGGCCCACGTGAAGTGGTGCTGGGAGGTTGCGCTCATGTGATATGCGTGGCTAGTTGTCCTTGAACTCTGGATCCTGGGGATGCTCTGACCCACGTGTCAGGCTTTCCACAAAAGATCAACCAGGGTAGCTATAAGACCCAAACCAACTAATACCTTAGTTTCCTCGTTGCCTATACATAGTCCCTGGGTGTAGGCTCTCACCATGACTGACATGGCTCTCTAAGCAGGGTCTGAAGCTATGTCTGTAGCTGGAGTGGGTCCACCCTACCCTGAAGACAGAGATGCTGTTGTTAAAAAAACAACAAAACAAAAAACCCCGACCTTCTTGGGCAGAAACCATAGGCTGTAATGTGTTCTAGTGTTGAAACACTTGAGTTTCTTGTGAATACTACATCACTGGTTAAAACTTGATTATGTCTGTCTCTCCTGGGCCCCAGAAATAGCCAGTGTTTCTCATGAGTAGAAACAGCCTTATTGCAAGTTAGCTTGTAGCACAAGACAGGAAAGCGTTTGTTCATCCAGACCACAAATATGGAGTGCCTGCAACATGAAACCTGGCTTTTGCCCTGAGGATACAGCAGGTCACAAAGAAGAGCAGGCTCTGCCTTCATATAGCTGGCCTAGGAAGCTGAGGACCTGAAGCTGTCCTGTGTGGGCAGACGCTGCAGGTGGTCAGCCTCCTCTGGAGGCTATTCTTAGATTTCCACTCTGGTCAGGCTCAGTACAGCCACCTGCTTGGAAGGGAGTATAGGGGCATTTAAAGCTGTGTTTGCATGCTCACGACACATTTATTGTTGATAGGATGAAGTGATTTGGGATCTACTGATGATTATTAGGGAGGGTTGGTTCAAGCCCCACATAGCTTCTGGCTAGTATTGCTCCAGGATACAGGCTCATGCTGGGAGGCAGGCTGGGAAGAGTGACAGCCCTAGCTTGCTTGCTTCCTGTTCTTCACCCAGATGTTTGTGTGGTCTTCTCTCACTGACAGCTCCTGTCCCAGGCTTCAGGGACATCTGTCTGTATCTCTGCTCACCCCCTGTAACCTCATGAGCCCCTTGGACTGCTCTTCTCTAAGGCCCCTTTCCTGCTTCCTGCTGTCAGTTAGCACGGTCCTGCCTCACTGCTACATCCCTGTGTTCTAGAGAGATCAGGATGCCCTTTCTTCCCTGGAGGGCCAAGCAGGGCCTTCCCGCTTCTGTCCTGATGGAGGCTTCCAGCTTGCCGTATGCTCATTCAGCAGAAGCGCCTGCTGTATCGTGAGCTCATTCCTTTTTGCCCACTCTGCTCTGCCATCATTTTTCTCTCAGGAGTTGTGGAGGGAGTGCTGGAGCTTTGCCCAGAGCCTCTTCATTTCATCCTCACGGCATATGATATTTTCAGTGTTAAAATATAATATATAGTTCCTCCATCAAAACAGGAGTGCCATTCGGCCACCTCCACTTCCAACCATACCCCTTCTCCATTTCTTTTCATTGCTTCTTGGGGAGCCACTCTGGCATTTCCCTGGGGAGCCCAGAACCATGTGCTCTTTGGTATTTTCTAAGGAAACGTGAAGTAGAGATGAGCCACTGTCCACACTTCCATACCAAGCTCCATCTACCAATGGTGAAAACTGCTTAGGGTGAGTTAGACACAATCATGAAACACAGCCAACAAGGTGGAGTTGGCCTACAGCCTGCCCAAAGTTTATCTTCTGCGAGCCTGGAGAATGTGGGCCTGGCGTTTACCTGATTGGTTCCTCTTTATTTGGGCTTTTGGACAGATCTGCAGAGAAAGTTCCTTTTCACGTTGCTCAAAGCATCACCCCTATCATCTGATCCATCTCAGGGCTGGTGAACGGTTATCATTTGCAGTGAACCATAGAT
This sequence comes from Microtus pennsylvanicus, assembly GCF_037038515.1. NCBI lineage: Eukaryota > Metazoa > Chordata > Mammalia > Rodentia > Cricetidae > Microtus > Microtus pennsylvanicus. The sequence goes on along the minus strand of NC_134592.1, from coordinate 41,496,427 downwards.
AAGATCCTCCTGCTCATCCAGCACCGTGTCATATGCCTTCTTTCCACATGTGGTGGGAGGAGCCTCTGTGGGACGACTGTCCTGTGCATTGAGAGCCACCCAGCAGCATCCTCGCTAGCAACTTGCTAGGTGTTAGTTGTGCCCTTGAGTTATTGCCAGGTCTCCACCCCCCGAGGAGTCTGCCTTGGCTTAAGACTGTGACTCTGTATGACTATCAAATAATCTGTCCTCAGTCTCTAGTCACATGGGCTAAAAGACTGTTTCCTACAGAGAAAGCAGTGTGTCAGATTGTCCTTATAAAAGACTACATGGGCCAGTGGGTAAAGGGGGCAACCACCAAACCCAGCTACCCAAGTGCAATCCTGGAACCCACATGGTGGAAAGAGAGAAATGACTTCTACAATTGTCTCCTGACCTCCACATTGGAGCCACGGCATGCACCTGGCCACACCCACATAAATATACACAAAGAAATATGATTTTTAAAATCTATGTATTATCATGTTTCTCTGGTAGTGCTGACACCTCCTGACAGCTGTCAATGTCTGCACTGTGGCACTTGCTGGTCCAGGACTCCTGAGCTGGGGGACAGCAGAAGTGTGCAGGGTTTGTTCAGTGTGTGAGTAGCTGACTAGTGCCCGCAGGGCTCTTGTTAGCCTAGAAGTCTGCTGACAGCAAGGCAGAAATGTGGGGTGCCTAGGGCACCAAGGAGCCAAATAGGGGTTCGCTGAGTGTGAGTTTTAAGTGGGTTGTGCCCAACTCAAGGGGCACAGCTTCTCTTGGTTTGGAACCTCATCACTAGGCAATACTTTCACTTTCTCAACAAGGCATGGAGCCAGTGCTTTCTTATGAAAGCCACCATCTCTGCTGGAGCCCCACTGGGAGGCTTGTCTGTGAACCAGAACCCTGTCCTCAACAGGGCACACAAGGCTGGATTACACACACCGATAATCAATCCTGTAGAAAGATCTCCCAACTGATATGGAAATAACCTGCTAATGACCACATGAGTGTGTTCGGAGGGAGGCAGACTTGTGGTTTTCTCCTCGACCCAGGGTGGTGATCTCAGGAGTGAACTGGCATTGAGGAGGGACTGCAGTTCCAGTCACTGGGGAGCTGGGGGCGGGGTGGACTATAAGGACAACTGGGGCAGGGTGGGGGTCCAGGGAACGGTTCAGATGGGAGATTGGGTCCACAGCCTCTTGATCTCATAGACGCTGCACTATCAAATTCTCCACTCCCTGTTTGTGGAGACAAAAAAGAGGCGAGCTACAGGCAGAAGCCCACATGAGGACGGAGATGGGTGGGAAGCAGGCAGAAGGAAGATTCATTACATGCTTTCACAAGAGGAGACTCAAATACTCAGAAGTCGGGTCACCAACAGACTCGGAGGCGTTTCTTGGATCTGGCAGAAAGTGGGGGGTGTCTCTGTCTTTATTTTGCATCTTTTGCAGGTCCCATCTCAGCTCAATCAACTCGTGTGGGGGTTTTCTTGCGGACTTACCAGTGTCCTCTCCCTGAACAGCCCTTCTATTCTGTTTACACCAACTATCCTTCATCTCATGAGAGCTGTGCTCTTAACTCTTGTCCCGCTTGCTGTGACAAATTATCTGATGAAAGCCACTTAAGGAAGGGTTTGCTTTGGCTCACAGTTTGAGGGTACAGTTCATCATGAGGGGGAAGTCATGACAGCAGGAACTGGAAGCAGCTGGTCACATGACATTTACAGCCAGGAGACCCGCTGAACACTAGCATCCAGCTTGCTTTCTCCATTTTATGCAGCTGGGGACCCTACCCTATGGGATGGTGCCACCCATATTTAGGGCGAGTCTGCCTAATCCATTGATCTAATCTAGAAAATCCCTCACAAGTTTGTCTTCTGGGTGGTTCTGGATCCTGTCAAGATGTTTTCCTTGTCTGGAACACAGGCTGGTCAGGATTCATTATAAAACTCAGCTGTAACAAATCTTCGCCTTGTTGGTTGTGAGTCCCCAAAGTTCTGTTTGCTGTAGTGGAAGTGTAAGAACTGCTCTTATCAAAGATGGGTCTCTGTTCATATAAGATGCACCTTGACTCCAGGGTCTCACAAGAGGGTTGCTAGGTGACTGAATTAACCCCAGGCATCTTACAGGGTGTGCAGGGTGACGAAAACCAAAATAAAGCCGTTAGACTTCATCTCACTGTTTCTTCTGTGGAGTCGTTGCAATCCTTCTTAATGTGGTTAAATTCAAGTGGTTTCCAGTTTGAGCATGGTGCAATCAGATTTCCTCACAAGGGTGCTTTCCACCGTGACCTCTTTGACGTCAGTAACTGCTTCCTGTTGATGTGAACTCTATTCACCCAGCTGACAACTTGGTCAGCGAAAAGTACTAGAACAGTGGCTTAGGAGCCCTTCAGTAGGGTGCTGTCTGTTCCCAGAGATCCGTTCTTGCCCACAGCTCTTGATAGCACTCTGCAGATTCAGTATGGCTTGTTATTCATACAGAAATACTCCCCAGCAACTCTGAGAATTTGATGAGTGTAGCAAGGGCGTCCGGTTCAACAGCGCCTTGAATCACCACCTAAATTATTCATAACCATAGATGTAATTGCTATTCTTTGAATTTTTTCTCCATCTCCACTGTGGCCAATGTGCCGTGACTGTTTCTTACTAAAACATTTCATTCCCATAACAACTTATCTGCAAATGAAACATATTTGTAAATCAGAAGGATTACGCAGTCTAGTTTTAAACAGAGAAAAGTCTTTCTTGGTTATAAGAATGAGTAAGTGTGGTTCTAAGGATGAGTAAATGCTACAGTAGGAGAAGAGATTACTAAGACTGCTAAGTCCTCCACAGCATATTGCAGTCAGCGGGTAACACCTTTGTCTCACAATGGCAGTGTTTTAAAGCCCATAAAGCTGAGAATCAGAATCCCAATTTAATATTAGAAAATTAGGAAGCTGAATAGAACTGAGTGCTTGGTCGATACCCTTTTGGTTATCGACCCAGTTTGGGGACACCTTAAAAATACTTCCTAGAGCCGGGTGATGGTGGCGCACACCTTTAATCCCAGCACTCGGGAGGCAGAGGCAGGCGGATCTCTGTGAGTTCGAGACCAGCCTGGTCTACAAGAGCTAGTTCCAGGACAGGGTCCAAAGCCACAGTGAAACCCTGTCTCGAAAAACCAAAAAAAAAAAAAATACTTCCTAGAATGAAAAGTCCTTACCTCATCAATGCCATGTGGCATTAAGAAATGCGTCTGTGCCCGAACAGTTGGGCATGGGGGTGGGGTGGGGAGACTTTCATCTCCTTAGACCTGCTAGCCTTTGGGTTGGCCTTTAACTAGCTATGTAGCTAAAGCTGGCCTTGAACTTCTGATTCTTCTGCTTCCCAAGAGCTGAGATTATAGGCATGAGTGGCCACACCAGGCTAAGGTGCTCTGGATTCTTGTCCTACACTGAGGGATCAGGGAGCCATTTTTAAGAGTTTGCACATGCATCTCTGTATCTGTGTGTGTATGTGTCTGTCTGTCTGTCTGTCTCTCGCTCTGTGTGTGTGTGTGTGTGTCTGTCTGTCTGTCTGTCTGTCTGTCTGTCTCTCGCTCTGTGTGTGTGTGTGTGTGTCTGTCTCTCGCTCTGTGTGTGTGTGTGTCTGTGTGTGTGTGTGTGTCTGTCTGTCTGTCTCTCGCTCTGTGTGTGTGTGTGTCTGTCTGTCTGTCTGTCTCTCTCTCGCTCTGTGTGTGTGTGTGTGTGTCTGTCTGTCTGTCTGTCTGTCTGTCTCTCGCTCTGTGTGTGTGTGTGTCTGTGTGTGTGTGTCTGTCTGTCTGTCTGTCTCTCTCTCTCTCGCTCTGTGTGTGTGTGTGTGTGTGTCTGTCTGTCTGTCTGTCTCTCGCTCTGTGTGTGTGTGTGTGTCTGTGTGTGTGTGTCTGTCTGTCTGTCTGTCTGTCTCTCTCTCACTCTGTGTGTGTGTGTGTCTGTCTGTCTGTCTCTCGCTCTGTGTGTGTGTGCGCTCTGTGTGTGTGTGTGTGTGTGTGTGTGTGTGTGTGCGTGTTGTGTATAATGGATAGCTTCTGGGGGGTTGCTCTTCTAGCCATGGTGGTTGAAGCTGTAGTGAGATGGTTATGATAATACGGTGATGACAATGAGAGTTGCCATCATGTTTTGAGCACTTCCTGTCAGTCAAATGCTGGTCAAAACTCTTGACTTAACACAGTTAGTCCTGGTAGAGCTTGAGTTTAGACATCTTGCCATCCCCATTTCACAAAGTGAGTTGACAGAGGGAGGGAGAGAGGGAGAGTGTTAGACAAAGGGAGAGAGAGTATGAGAATAAAGTTCAGGAGGAGCTGCCTGTGCCTACTGAGAACCCGAGTCCACAGCTCAGGTGTTGTCACTGGGTAGCGTACCTGTCAGTGAAACAGGGACTTGACGCTGGGCACAGTGTCTCCTGGATTTAGCTTTATTGTCTGCTAACAAGTTCTATTTATTAGGAGTCTATGGAAAGGGCCTGGCACTGTGAGGTCTTTTGCTCCTGTTTATCTCTCCCGTTATCGTTGTTGCTATAGGCATGATTGTCCTAGATTTTAAATCGGGAAGCTTCTTGCTCCTTAAAAATTTATATGTGTTTTACTTAAAATTTTCCTGGAAGCTACAGAAAACCTACACAAGGCTATAAAAAAAAAAGAACTAAAGATAACTTCACAAATTCAGGAGGCATCGTTGTACCCAGGGCGAGGGGCTGACCAGATCTCCGAGATGGACTGAAACCGGAAAGACACAAGGAACACTGGTGCCCTCCTTCTGATCTCACTCTCTCCAGTCTTGTTTCTGCTCCACTCTACATTCCGTGCTTTGTTCTTCACCTTCATTTAGCCATCTGTCCATCCATCCGTGCGTCTATCCATCCACCCATCTGTGCATCCATCTAGGTCTGTACCGCTCTGTTATTCTGAGGAATTGCATGTGTTTATGCCACAGAGGCAGTCTCAGCTCCCCGAGTCACATTTCCGCAGTCCTTACACAGAGCTCAGATTGCATCAAACTCATTTCAGTTTGAATGTTCTGGCAAAGAGCTGACCATGGGAAAGTAGGCTCCTTCCAATTAGTCATGTGCTGGAGGTGCAGTGCTTGCCTGCATGGGAAGGGCAGTGCCATCCCTGCACAGACACCCCCAAAGGTGTCCTCCGCGGCCTCCTTAGTTCCTTCACACTCCTTAGGTGCCATCACTTTGCCACTTGTGTCGTCTTAGCGGAGCTCTACCGTGTAGCCAGGCTTCACCTCACCCAGCTGCGTATCGATTTCAACTTCCAGGAACAACCTATAAAGAAGAACTTTAAGAAGTGTTTCCGGCTGCCAGCCACTGCCGGTGTAGGAGATATGTTTATCAGGATCCTGTTCACAGAGAGCCAGGGCAGAGAGCTGGCACAGGCCTCCGTGGGTTAATGGACCCAGGGTCGATGACGACAGAAACTTTATTATTGCCGTGCACCAGCTCCTTGAACTCTGTGCCTGTAACTAATACAGGGCGTGGGGACAAAGGGATTTCTGAGTTGCTTTTATTCCCCCAGGTGTTCATCATCCATCCCATGCTGATAGCTTGCATTTGTGGTTAGTTGAATCAGAGACCAGGAGAGGCACGCAGGGTAGACAAAGGGCTTGGCTTTGGAGCTGAAGCTCACCCCGTCTCGGTTTCCTCCTCCACAGGTCAGGGCAAACCTGCCTTGAAGGAGCCAAAGCCACAGGTGACGCTCCGCAGAGGCTCAGGCTCAGCTTCTAGGAAAGGAGATGTTAGGAATCATGAAGCAGTTGTGTGGACACATTTTGAATGCAGAGAGAATCCCCTGGCTGTCTCTGCCAGGGTAGGATTAGAAGAGCCCTCTCTGCCCTAAGCGTGACTCACAGCCACCTTAATCCATCACACAGTCCCTCCCTAATGCAGGATTCCCCAAAAGGACTTCGTCTTGTGTCACAGCACAGTGCATTGGGCAAGTAACCCTGGGGACTAGTTCTTGACCAACATGGGTGCCAAGGGGAGTTGTAGGGAAGAGGCTATGGCCCACCTCCTGGCATACAGATCTCTTCTGTGGGGAGATCGTCACCACATGTGAAGGCTTCCTGGAGATCGATGCAGTTCATTCCAAAGGAATAAGATTTCTCTGGGGTGATTTGGTTTGTTACTGATGTTTTATGATACATGACATATCCCAGCGCTCCCTGGGGTCTTTTCAAGCCTAATCCCACAGATGTCACATATTTTATCCCAGGCACTGGATTTAGGATTCTAATGCAGTAGGTGAATGATCGTGTTTATTGGGAGTTGAGGACCCTGTAGTTCTCAGTTGCGGGTGACCTAGGATGGGGTCAACACCTCCTACACTTGCCTCTTGCTTCTTCCAAGGGTTGATTATACATCTAGCAGCCGGGATGCAGAGGACTCTGTGCTCAGCAGCTTCAGCGCTCAGCAGCCTGTGTTCTGCCTGGCGTCAGACCTGACCTCTGTGCATCGCATCTGCCCATCCTCTCTCCATCCTCCTCTGGCCTGCCCTGTTCTTCACCTTCTAAATCGACCAGTCAGCTCTTCCCAAGAGTTTTCCTCAGATCCTCGCTAGCCTGCAGGATGTTCTCTCTCCCTGCCCGCCACCCTGCTGGAGCCTTCTGCCACCCTTCCCACCCTGACTGGTGTGCTCCGTCTTCATGTCTGTGAGCAGGTGTAGGCCCACATCTGCTTCAGGATGCATGGACCTTACCCAGGGCCTGCAGTTGTGTGTGTGTGGTAAATGGTGTTTCTTGCTCAGACCGTTAAAGAGAGCAATAAGGTCTCAGACAGCTTCAGGAGGTGCCGTGTACTCAGACCCTTGCAGCTCCCGGGATACAACACACAGCCAGTTGGCTCCGGTTTGAGATGCCATTCCAATAAGCGTGAAGCGGCTTGAGAGAAAGGGCGGTTATCAATGACCCGCGCTAACAGAGAGCAGGGTATGAAGGTCCCGTAGCCACCTTCCGCTTCCCACTGCCTAGATGATGCTTTGGTGAGAGGCAGCTTTAAAATTACACGTTTTCCAGTATGTTCTCTTCCTGCTCTCAAGTTCCAGTGAGAAAAGAGTGTGGAGAAAGACCATGAGAGTTTAGAAACCTGCAGCAAGTCCTGAGAAGTGGAAAGGGATGCCGTCCCGGATCTCACAATCTCAAGCTGACGTCTGCCATTATATGGGATTTTTTTTGGGGGGGGGGTGTCTTTTCTCTGGCTATAACTGAAAACATTCTACACGTCCACATTCTCTTCTGAGCTGAAAATATCTTCATCGGAGCCACTAGCTGTAGCAGCATCAGATTCTGTGTATCGCACCCTTGCCACAGGTGATTCTGTAGGTTGAGATCTGCCCTGAACCCCGTGCTATGGGCGGAGCCAAGGTGGAGGAGATAGAGAAAGACCCGAAGGCAGCATGTCTTACCCTCACTTCTGCTATTTGGCCCAGGGTCCGGCCTTTTAGATTTTGGATATGAAAAGATACTGTGTGTGGAAGAGACTTCCTTCTTAATGCCTTTATCTTTTGATGCCCGCTGCTGCCTTGGAAATCCTTGCCAAGGACACTGGCTTACAGTTGCCTCAGAATGACTGCTTGCCTATGGACTCTCTCCCAGTAATGGGATGTTCAGAGCGACTAGAATTCAAATGGCAGGCTGCCAGCCACATCCCTGAGGAAGGTGAACAGGGTGGTTCACGGGAAGCATAAAGCTGTGCTACTTGTTCAGAGACACTTCAGGGAGGCTCCCCCATCTTAGTCTTCCGCAGACCCCTGGGGCTACCACCCCAGCTGAGTCCTGTCACAACTTCCTGTGCAGGTATTGCTTCCCCAGTTGCCTCTGGAGGGCTAAGCTTCCACCAAACCCATTTGCCAATGTGGCCCACCCACCAGACTCTGGCCCGTGGAATACAGGACAGCCATTGCTCATCTGAAGCCACCCACCCCATCCTGCCTCTCCCTTTGTCACTCACACTCAGAGGACCCTTAGCTTAGTCACAGGGCTTGCTCTATTTGTATGGCCTTACCTTGGGCTATGGGGAAACCTGAAGAGCTGAGGTGGTAGGAGTTTCTTTATTTTTGTGAACTTTGCCCTTTTGTTTCTAGCTGATAGAAAAACAGATGTAGTTTACACATATACACATCTACATATACAAACATTCACACCACACACACACACACACACATGCACACACACATACACCACACACACACACACACACACAGTTGTTTGCCTTCCCTTCTGACTGAGGTTTTACTTACTATAGGAAGTAGGAGGTCATGGGTTATGCTGCCCTGATAGAGATCAGTTTGATATGCAGCAGCAACACCCTGGGAAGTGAGCCAAAGCCAGACTTCCCGCCACCAGGAGCAAAATTGGTAGCATCTGAAACCCCAAGGAAAGGCGGGTTCTTGCATGTATGCATCCTTTGATAAAATACCAGTTTGCCCACACAGTGACCGCCCACATCCCCATCCCCAGAGAGGGCAGCACCATCTCTGAAAGACGGCACTCACCTGCAGGCCTTGCCTCACAAGGTTCAGGCACCTCCCCAGCCCCCCCCCCCCCACACACACAGGTGTCAGATGTCCCTGCTTCCTCTACCACATCCTTCACAGCTTTTACCAGAATGTGTGGGCTTGCTGTTTATGTTTTAAGAATCCGTGTTTCTTGTACCAGCCTTTCTCAGGTGAAAACATATCTGTTCTATGTCTATGGGCTTCTTTGCGGGGTCTCCAGCACCCCACTCAGAGCTCAGGGAAGGAAGTGAAGCAATTCACTGATGGTAGAGGCCCTTAGACACAAGCCTTTTACCCTGTGTGTCTCAGCAGTTGCGTGTTGGATGGACCTTTCTGTCATGAAGCAGTCTTATGGTCCATGAGTCATTGGTGCAGAACGGGTAGTCCCTAGCGGCTGTGGAGGAAGCTTTGTTGGGTGTGCATTGTCCCTGCCTAGCAGGAGTCACTGCAGGTGGGACCTCCAGTGTGCTTTCCGTCCACTTCTAGTTTATGGCCTTTTGATGGAGGAATTTCTAACAGGGGCTGCCAATTGAGGTTTCCATTTAGCTGCGTTTGCTAAAGGAGTTTACCCTTTTTTTGTTTTCTCTTCATTTGTGAGGAATGAAGCACCCTCCCCAGTGCCTTTTGATTAACCCTGTATGCTCCAATGAAGACCTTTGTCAGCAGACTTACTGCCCACGCGCTCTCCTCTTGTGGGATCTTTCATGTGTCAGGCTGGAGTGAGAACTAAGGTCTCCTTATGTTTTCGCTGTGTAGAAAGTCAGGGTTGTGTGGGACTACCTAGGGGATTTCCATGCCATTCTCCCCTATGGGATCAAGGACCTGACCCCACAGGACCATCGTCTGCTCCCAGACAGCAGTCTGCATGTTTCATGGAATATCTGTCTCTTCAAGGGAGCCCAATGCTGATGAATGAACAACAGGCTAATCATCTCCCTTGTGCTTCCTCTAGGACCGTCTGTTCTTTGTCATGGAGTTTGTGAATGGAGGTGACCTGATGTTCCACATTCAAAAGTCCCGTCGTTTTGACGAAGCCCGAGCTCGTTTCTACGCTGCGGAGATCATTTCTGCACTCATGTTCCTACACGAGAAAGGCATCATCTACCGGTGAGTCTGTGCTGGGCGCTGCTTCTGATTTACCCCCCGGCCCGGCTCCACGTTTGGCCGGCCTTCCATTTCTCACAATCATCAACTAAACACTTTAGCAATGACATCCACAGAAGGAAGGCCCAAGTGTTCGTTAGAGTTAACACAGAGATGAGCTCTGTCTCCGAACTAAAATGGTCAGCCTGTTTGAATTCCAGAGAGATTAATAGTCATGGATTGGGCCAGCCAGCATTTACTGTGGTAAATGGATTACTGGATTCATTTTCAGCTCTCTGTCTTTCCATTCTAATATTTGAAGTGAGTTGGTCAATGTGGACCCATTCTGTTTTAAGAATCTGCAGCTGAGCCAAACAGTGTGTCCTGACTATTGCTGGAAGTAGCTGTAAGGTAGCGTTGAGTTTGGCCGACGTGGGGTTTGCCAGTCCACAGCTAAACCTATGGAGTGGGGTTGACGGTAGTATTCATGTGTAGTCTCCCAACAGTAATTGATTACATTTCATGGCACAATCTTTTGGCCTTAATGAGCTGTAATTTGAATAGATTCAAAATCAATGGCTACCCAATGACGCATTCATCAGAGAGACGGTGGATGCATAAGAAATGGAATAGCCAGCGAATGTCAGACCGGGTCATGTTGATGTTTCCTTTCACCTGCAGTCCGAATCCCACTCGTTAAAGCATGTTATAACTTGATTGCCACATGTGATGGCTAGTTTCAGTGATCAGCTTGACATAATCTAGCAGAACCACCCCAAAAGGGGAGTGATGGTCCAATCAGGTAGCCCGATTTTCTGGGGCCTTTCCTTACACAGCACCCTGCATACAGGGTGATAAAAGCACAAGCTTGCTCGTTCAGGTTGAACATCCTACTTAATTCCATTTGCTTTGTGAATCTTGCTCTATAGAGCACAGGCATTGTCACTGGCTGATGGTGTTTCTGGAGAGGCAGTATCTATCCACATTCTGGTTTACACTCAGTGTCTTTTATCTGTGACTCAATCCTAATTTCTAGTTCAGTTCTGATTTTCATTTATTCTTGAACTCAGATCCCCACGTTCATTAGAGTCTAACTGATACGGCTGACTTTGAAGGGAGAACATTTAATCAGGATAGATTAAAGTGCTATTTTTGTCTTGTGGATTTGTTCCACGGGGCACTTTAATTCTATCCGGCTCCTGGCGGGGGCCAGAGACTTAAAAGTGAGGATCTGAAAGCCAAGTCCTTGGAATTCTCACACAGTCAAGGGCATCTCTGGGTCCCAGAGAGTGAGCTGGATTCAGGAATTTAGTAAGAAACTTGAGAACTTGAGACATCTCCATTTATCATGTGTATCCCAAGATGACCTTTATAAGAACGGAAATGCCCTCTCTAGAGGATTCCTTTGAGCTGTCGAAATAAAGTTATGGGTTGTTTGGTTTGGGGGGCTTTATTCCTGGGCATATGTGACTTATTTTCCATCAAATTATAAAGGTGGCACTATTGGTAAGTCATCTTCAAGAAGAATCTTTGAAAGAAGATGAGGCGCTCTCTTTGGTGTGAATTTTTCTTTTTTCAGTGACCAGACCCATGGGAAAGATCAGAAGACAGGCTTCTCACACTTCCGTATTTCACAGCTGTGTACTTACCCTGACTCTCGGGAGCATTTGCCAGCGAGCCTGGGGCCTGGGAGGTGCAGCAAGCCTAGGGCCTTGGAAGTGAAGCTGCAGAACACTTTGCCTTCATGCTTTCTGTTGCAAAGTCTGCAGCCCACCAAAGTCCCCAAACCAAAGTGAGAGGGAGAGTGGACAATCATGGAGTCAGCTTTGACAAAGAGAAAGAACTGTTCATCCCTGTGACCTGGGTTACCAGGCACCTGGTCGGTGCATGCATGGATAACTTCTATGTAGCTTGGATGATTTCCAAAGTCAGACTCTAGGAGAAAGTAGGGGAATACAAAGGCTTGAAGGCCACGTATAGCAGTACAGGAACCTTTTCACGTGATGCTTCATACACTGCATTAAAGGAGAATTCAGCCATCTCCAATGCTTCAATTCCAAACCACTAAGCCTGCCAGCACACACTTTTCTGTCTCTGATATATTGGATAAGGAGGAGCTTGTACAGTTTAGATTCTGGTGCCTCCTTTCCATGTTCTACTCAGACATGTGTGAGCCTGACGGCATTAGGCCCCGTGCAGCCCTCAGCAGGCTGCACGCTTGGCAATCAGTGTTCACCCCTAAAGTGCCTGTGTGCTGTCTCGCTGTTCCATTTCCCAGGTGTGAGGCAGCCGTAGAGGCTGACGCCAGACCCGCATACTGTCTTTTCCTCTTCCCCTCACAGAGTTCAGTATTCACCTCGGACCTTTCCTGAAATCCACCTTTGATTTCCCTTCAGCTTGGGAGAAAAACCTGCCTCTGTCTCGTTTGTCATTTTCTGTTTCCTTTTCTTTTCTTCTTTTTGTTTTTTCCTTTTCCAATGCTGGAGATGAATCCTAGGACAAGCGCTCTAACACATCTAACGTTCCCTAGGAAAGTCCTGTTACCTGGGCTCTGAATACAGTGGCTGACTCTGAAGATAACCTTCTCAGACACTGCCCACCTCTTTTCTCAAGGACAGGATCAGGGTACTGGGAGGCCGGTTGGTGCAGACACTTGTGTGTTGGTTAGGTGTGGCTCTGCTCGGTGGCTGGAGATTCACAAGGAATCTGCCTGCGCATCATTTCTGAGCTGGGGTCATGGCAGATGCTTCATGCTTGAGTCATTGTTCCCTGCAGTTCTCTCCTTCTGGAAAACTGGGTCAACGTCTCTGATTCCTGTCTCCTGAGACCTCCCTTACTTCTCAGCGTTTCTTATTAGCAGGCCTGCAAACTCCCCAAATGTCTGTCTTTTGAGTCTAGAGTTGTGTGATCGTACCTCACCTCTATTAGGGTCCATTTCCACATTTGTGTTTTCCCTCTGCATGTAATAAGAAAAATCTCTTTGGATAAAGGTGCGAGTCAGCTTCAGGATGTCTCTTTTCGCTTAGTCATCAAATGGCGTCATTCTTTCTTCTGAGAAGCAGGCTCACTCACTCCTCGCTTGCTTGACTGCAAAGATGGCTACCCGCCGTCATCTGTTATTTTTTCCAGGCCCTTGTAATGTTCAGAAAGGGCCAGCCACAGAAGCGCTAAGGATGTGAGTAACTTCAACGTGAGATTTTGGTGGCGAGCGATCCCCAGAACTTCTCAGTCACGTTCCTGCCTCCTTCATCTCACACTTTGCTCATTCAGACACCACTTTTCCATCGTCTCCAGAGAGTGGCCGTTGTCCCTTATTCTTTTTCTAAAGGTGTATGAGGAACTCGGGCTTTCCAGCTCTTTGGAATTACCTGGCACTCCCTCCCCATGGGAAACTGTAGGCCTTTGCGCTTCCCCTGAGCAGCCCTTAGAGATCCCTAGTGTTCCGTGCCCATCAACTCACTTCCAAGGACATGAACATAGCAATGAACAAAGCCAAGATTATTCCCTGGTGGAGGACATGGCCCAGTGATGGGAAAGTTGTCAGTCAGGTGATCACACACACAGCAGCTGCAAGTGTAGCCAAGGCATGAAGCAGGGAAATGCAGCCTCATGGTCGAGAATTCCCCTAGGGCAAGGGTCTGGCTAGGGAGAGACAGATCTTCTTAAGGAAGTGACCTATAGGCTCAGGACACTAGTGAAGAAGAAGAGAAGACTATTGTAGGCAGAAAGAACAGCAGATGAGATGCGAGTGGCAGGTTCTGGAGCTTTTAAGAGCCGTGTCGCTGAAACCAGTGAGGCATATTTTCCCACAGTTAGTATTCCATTATCCCAGAGTGGGCACAGTCATCTGATGACTTTAAAATTTTATTAGATATACCTCATAAATAATTTATTTGAGACTTAGGTAAGCTGGTCATGTTGCCAATCCCTGGAGGAACCATCCAGTCGCTGTGAGTTTTTTGCATCCGCGTCTCAGTGTTTATACCCAACAATAAGGTTATTAAAGTTTAGAAACAGTGGAGGCCTCAAAGATTACCTAAGGCCAACTTCTTTTTCACTAATGAGGAAATCCAGGTCTCAAATATCCAACCAGCAAACTGTTTCTCACAGTAGGGTTCTGTCAGGATGGGCTATCTGTAGCAAACTGCTTCTCACAGTAGGGTTCTGTCAGGATGGTCTATCATCTGTAATTTATAGTTCATCTCCAGAAAACTGAAAATATGATTAATCTCTGACTTCCCCCTGGTTGAAGAGTTAATGGGGCATTTTGAGGCATTCATTGCTGTCTCCTCCATTTCACTGAGGAAAATCCAGTCAAGGCTAGCTATGTCGGCTGACAGTGTGCCGAGTGTTGTGTGAGGAGGCACACATCTGAAATGAAGGGAGTACAGTTCTGCTTTTTGAGGCTTTTTCCCCTCTTTGGTAGAGAGAGATGGATAATCCACAGACCATGAATGGCCGATAGATTCCAAAACCAGAGCATGCCAGTGTGTTAGTCACTTTTCTTATTGCAGTGACAAAATCCCTAAAAATGGCAATGTAAGGAGAGAGTTTGTTCATGGTTAGTTTTAGACCATCATGGACGGGAAGGTATGGCGGAATTCACAACAGCTTAGTCTGGGTGGTAGCAGACCACCTAGTGGTTTGTTCCTATTTGGGCAATCTGGGAAGGAGAGCGCGCTAACCATCATCAATGCCCACCTCCTGTGAGCCACTTTTGATAGCTAAGCCACATTCCCAAAGGCCCCACAACCTACCAGATAGAGACCAAGAAATCCACTGGATGCACGAACCTGCTGGGGGGCATTTGCACTTGCAATAAGGCAGAGAATAGCCATTCAATGTAAGACATCCAGGCAAATGTCATGGAGGAAGCGATGTCTGAGCTGAGTGTGGGAAGTGAAAGCTGAACAAAGATAAGGTTATTTGACTGTGAAAAGGGGGCACACTGAAGTAAAACAGAGAACATTAAAAGTATCCGGTGACCAGATAGGTAGAATTGAGAACTACCGGAGTTGTGGGAGCACCAGAGCCTAACGGTTGATACAGGAGAAGATGAGGTTCCGCGGGGGCGGCTGGAATGAGACTGTAGGGCTTGACATGTTCGACTTGTGCATCCTTTAGGATTTGGCACCACTACCATCACAGGAGGCCTAAAAACGACAACTGCTTAAGCCGTATAGAAACACATACGTCTTGTGAAACTCAAGGTTTAGCTCTGCCACGGAAGCTCCATGCAGTCCCATGGGATCTGGAGGTCGGTGTTGAGGACCTATGTTCTGACACCTTTATGGCCACCTCCTAGTCAAGATAATTGCTAATGGTCCATGGATTGCCTCTGACTTTGCTTTCCAAGTAGTTAGAAGGGCAATGCTGAAGGGCACTGTTCCCAACTGGGTAAGCTCCCTTCTTGTAGGTGTATATAATGCTTACCATGGAGTTTTCTGGAACATAGTCATATGGCTACCCCAGCTGCAGTGAAGACTGGGAAATATAGTATAGCTTCCCGAAGACTCATTTCCAACTGAAGACTGGGCTCCTGTGTAGTGATGTAGTGAGAAACAGCATCAGGCACATTCTCTTCCAGGGAGCCTGGGTTGAACAGTTTGTATGATAGGAGAACATTTTGATTTCACGTGCCGTCAGGGAGTAGTGGCCCATGTGGACATACCCACGGGGATTGGCACTCCCCAGGAGTGTCCATGGGAGGCAGTTACAATCTTCCTTGTAGACAGATAACCATGACTGAAGTGGGAGTACCGTGGTAGGACAGCAGAGCCTCAGAGTAAAAGCTCTCACTGAGTAGAACAACCAGGACTTAGGGTTGGGCCCAGAATAAAGGTGTGAGAGTATCCCAGGTGTTGTGATGGGTAATTGAGTGACCAGTGATACCAACAGCTAGGCAAGGCCAGGAGACCAGGGAAGGTGTAGGCCAGAGCGGAACGCGAGGAGCTCTAGAAATGCATCGGGCATGTGAGGGTTTCTTTGCGCTGTGCTTCTCAACCTTCCTAGTGCTGCGACCCTTTAATACAGTTCCTCATGTTGTGGTGACCCCAACCATAAAACTGTTTTCATTGCCATCATAACTGTAATTTTGCTACAGTTACGAATCGTAATGTAAATGTTTTTTTTGGAGATAGAGTTTTGACAAAGGGGCCGCAACCTACAGAATGAGAACCACTGCACTGTGGTGGGTAGGAACCTGGAGCCAAGCAAGAGAACGGGGTGAAATTAAATAGTCCAATGTCATTAGCATATAGCTGTTAGCTCAAATCATGAAACCAGTGTGAGCAAGTGGACCAAGGACAGGATCTCGGGGAGCAGCTCCCATTTGAAATCTGCCTAAACATGGCTGCAGGGCTGAACAGATGACAGCTAGTCTGTAGCATTTACAGTAAATGGCCCCCAAATGGAATTCCATGAGAAATATAAAGGAGTAGAAAAATAGTCTTTTATTGTAAAGTCTTTGAGCTCGCACGTTTGTTCTTTCTGCTAAGGGAACAATTTGGATGATTTTCCATGAACTTGGGCAGCGAACCCAATCCTGATTCTGGAGATATGGGCAAGTTGTTGAAGGCTTTGGATCTTTTTATCCCTCATACCTAAGCATAGAGCAGTGTCCCTGTGGAGCGGAAGTGGAAACTGCACCTGTGAAGCCTGCCATATCTGGAAGGACAGGACTTTTGTGGGCATCACCAGGTGGCGTTGGTTCCTCCCACTTATGTTGAACCAGCGAAGAAGCTGCTGGTGAGATGGGGGAGGGGGAGGATTCTCCAGACAAATGGAGTTTAAGTTACTAAATTCACCCCTTTGAGGAGCAGTGACCCCCTGTCCCCTGAATTCTTTTCTTTGTATTTCAGTACTAGTTTTGAAATGATACGCTTTATTTCCTTGTCATGTATTTGTTCAAACCCTTGAAGAGATTTTCTAGGGAGGCTGCTGGGCCTGTGGGACAGGTCACAAGACCTGAATTCTGAGTCTTTTTGTTTAAATCCTGAATGTCTCTAATTTTGTGCCAGAAAGACAAGTTGACGCTTTGTTAGCTTACTCTTGTATTAGTGAAACAGAACTTGAGGTGGCTAATTTGAGGGGCGATTCGAGGACCCTTCTAGACCCTCAGTAGACTGAATATCCATCCTGAAGTTTAACCCCAGTAATGTCTTTTCTGAAAGGGCCCAACTTAATGTCGGAACAAAGCATCAGCCCCGGAACACTTAATTGTCCTGTGTACTGCCTGCCTTAAATCACGGTAGCTGTCCCGGCATGCCATGTCTGTGCCCGGCTCTAGTGTCAACAACAGCTTGGTTATTTGTCACTAATTGATAAATGTGCTAATCAGTTTCCCTGGCTAATGCAATTAGGCCACCAGTTTTGTTCTTTTTCCTACCAAATTGACCACAAAACCCGTTTCCCATTGTAGTTACCCACAACTTGGATTTATCTGCTAAGCAATACAAATGCAGCAGGTTGACCTTTCTGTACCGGCTGGACGCCGCCATTTGTCAAAAGCAATTGAACTGGACAGTTCAACAAATGTCTGAACTGCCTCCTCCCACTCAGCTTGGCTCCTGGGGATCAAAGAAGGATAGCAGGAGTCCCGCCCTCCAGCTGGGGGCTTGTTCATGCCCTCAGTCAACACTTGATGTATATCTGTAGTATTCCACACAAGCCCTGGGGAAATACAGAAAATAAAATAGGCAGCTCTCCTTTCCCCTCAGGGAGCTGAAATTCTAGCTCAAGTTGACAAAGGTAAAGTTGGTCAGATGTTGGAACTGTAAACGCTATGAAGAAAGGGGCTGATAACGGAGGACAGAGTCAACAACACTGATTTTACAGCAAGGGTCAAGCAAAGCTTCTTGGATACTGGACATTTTAGTAAAGGGAAGAAGAAAGGTGGCAAGGAGGTTCTAGGTGCATATCTGTTGGGAACACATTCCTGTGATGCTCGGGGAGGGTGGAGCTGGGTGCGTCCAGGATGGAGCTGGGTGTATCCATGGATGCTGTCACCGCAGGAATGGAGCAGGGTGGGAACCATCCTTTCTCTGGCAAGGAGACACCTCCCTGTAGGATGGGTTTTATCCATTCAGCTCTAATTTCATATGGTAAGTGATGCCATCATTTTTCAGCAGATAAGGAAATTTCAGGCTGTAGGAATTCAGTAAGTGGTGGTTGTTCAACGTTATAAAGGATGTGTCGAAACTCTGCAAGCCCCCATAATGATACCTTTTGGATTCTTTTGGTGTTAGTTCCCTGTGCCTATGGCTCAGCGTATGGATTGACTTTCTTCTCTGTCTTTGCCTCCCTCCTCTCCTTGCCAGCCTCACCTCTCCTAATCATTTTTACCTCAACCTAATTGTCACCAACACTGTCTTCCTGGCTCTAAGCATCCTCAGGTTCAGGGTGCCCATGGCAACGTACCCTGCACTACTTTGGCATTGTGCCCCTCAGCAATAAGACACTTCTCTCTTTTATAAAGATTTATTTATTTATACCTTTATTTTTATTCGTGTGGGTGTTTTGTTCACCACATACATGCCTTGTGCCCATGGAGGCCAAAGGAAGACATTGGATCCCCCTGGAACTGGAGTTAACAGATGGTTGTGAGCCATCATGTGGGTGTTGAGAATTGAACCCCGGTCCTCTGGAAGGGCAGCCAGTGCTCTTGACCTCTGAGCCATCCCTCCACCAGCCCCTACCTGAGCCATGTCTTGAGGATAGGGACTGTGGTTTCTTTATCCCAGTGCCTAGGATGGTGACAAGAAGCTCAGATGTTTGTGAGTGGTTTGGGGCCTGATCAAGCTCCTAACCTAACCATATTCTCCCTGTTTTAAGGCAGCGGTCAGGGTTGGGACTATATCATCTTTACCATCATTTATTGATCACTACCGCGAGCCAGCTCCATGCTAAGCTCTGTATAAACGACTCCGTTTTTTCCCATGTCATCAGTTAATGGCACTCGATGGTTTACACTGGTCCAAATCCATAATTTCATCAGGATTCAAAGGATGTGCTTGCTTTTTTAATAAATAAAAGCCTTCTGAGAATTTTCATTTACTAAAAGGAATACTTTGCCTATCTTTTTTTTTCCCTTTTGGTATTTTGAGACAGGGTTTCTCTGTGAAACAGTCCTGGCTGTCCTAGAACTTACTCTGTAGACCAGGCTGACCTCGAACTCACAGAGACCCACCTGCCTCTGCCTCCGGAGTGCTGGGATTAAAGACGTGCACCACCACTGCCCAGCTTGTTTTAACAGTGTTTTTCAAAGTATATGGGATTCTTTTGTTTTAAGGTTTTTTTTTATTGTAGACATATGCATGTTTACCTGCACGCATATGTGTGCACTGCAAGTATGCCTGGTGCCCACAGAGGCCAAAAGAAGGCACTGGATCCCCTGAGACTGGGTTTACAGACAGTTGTGAGCTGTCGTGTGGATGCTGGGAATTGAACTTGAGAACTCTGTGAGTTCAGCAAGTGCTCATAGCCACTGAGCCATTTCTCTAGCCCTCCAAGTATAGTTTTAATTTTCTAATCATTTCAAAATTGGGCTGATAATTTTGATGAGAATGTAATTCTCATCCCATTATT
The DNA here is from genome assembly GCF_037038515.1 of Microtus pennsylvanicus. Taxonomy (NCBI): domain Eukaryota; kingdom Metazoa; phylum Chordata; class Mammalia; order Rodentia; family Cricetidae; genus Microtus; species Microtus pennsylvanicus. Next base: position 41,477,237 of record NC_134592.1, on the reverse strand, counting down.
AATGGGATTATAAAGCATTTTCCCTTCTTACACTGGTGGTCACTGCCCTGATTCTTCTACACATTTCTCCCACTGATGACTTTGGTCCACAGCATTTCTGATTTTTTTTTTTGCATGGAACCATGTTGGTTTCTCAGAGTTACATCAGCACTGTGTACAACGTTCAGACAGCTTCTTTGGCAGTCTATTTCATTTTTTCTCTTTCCTGCTAAAGTGAAGGGAAAGCATCAAGGGGCATTGTAATTGGACATTCTCTGTGTGTTCCTTTAGCCTGTCTGTGTCCTTCATGGGCGATGGGGAGTCTGGTAGGGGCCCCTTTCTACAGGTTCGTGTAAGTTGTTCAGTGGCGTTAACTTCTGAATGTTGCCAGGGGGTATGTCTTCAAATTAAAATATTCTTCACAGCTGACCGTGGTGCAGCACACCTTTAATCCCAGCACTCAGGAGGCAGAGCAGGTGGATCTCTGTGAGTTGAGGCCAGCCTGGTCGACAGAGTGAGTTCCAGGGAAGCTCGGGCTATGTGGAGAAACCCTGTCTCAAAAAAAAAAAACAACTAAACTAAAACAAACAAAAAGATTTCTGCAATAAATACATGTCTTCATAGAGATCTATATTCATTAATGAGATGTGTGGGTTTTTTTTCCACTGAGATTTTATTGTTGTTAGTTTGTTTTGTGAGATAGTGTCTGGCTTCATAGCTTAGTCTGACCTGGAGCTCAGTGTGTAACATATCCAGGCTGCCTGTGAATTCAGGATCTTCCTGCATTAGGCTCCTGAGTGTTTGGAACCCAGGCAAGTGTGACCACTCCCAGCTCTGTATTTTATTTGTTAAATGAACTTGGACTGGAGAGATGGCTTAGTGGGTGGAAATCATGGTGAAAAAGGCATAACCAAATCTCCAAAGTTGTCTCCCACGTGCCTGTACACACAGAGCCTGATTATAATAATAAATACAAATTTTTAAATATGACGGTTGCATTTGTGAGCTCATTACAATGGTAACCCTAAAATAAATAAGGGAATACTTCTAAAGAAAAGATTTCAAAGTATGAAATAAACTTACTCTTGCTTTTCTGATTATAAGAGAAGCATAATAGTGATTTTTGAAATTTCACATATAAAAAGTAAAAGTGAAATGGCTTACAATTCTATGTAAATAACCATTTTTCTTAGAAATATCTTCTCAGAGTATTTTAGTGGATTTACCTTTTGGAATGGGGCCAATTAAAAAAAAATGATCTTACCCTGCATGACAGTGTTCTGGTCAGCAGTACGCTGAGCATAAAGCAATTCCATGGTGTTCTATTGATGGGGACAATATGGCTGTCTCAGTCTGTGTAAGGACTGTGGAATCCATACAGCGATGACGTTGGTGAAGGATGCACCCCTCAGCCTGTGCCCCTTTCAATGTACAAGAAACTTTTTCACCATTTTTTTCTTTTTTTGTATCATAGCCATTTTATTTTATCATGGGAGTCATATACATCATCTTTTAAACCAACATTAAGTGATATGTTTTGATATGTGAACACATGGTGTAAACAGTGTTCCAAATAATGCTTCCAGAGAGGTTCCCAGTGACCTTTCTGTTATTCCGCAGCCGTCCGCAGAAGCAGCTAGGGACTCTGTACAGAGGTCATACGATGACTACTTAAAAACTGGAGAGGGTCCCGTAAGGCTTCTCAGTAGTGTCCTGGAGAGTAGAAAAGGATGGCTTGTTTTGGTGGTTTTGCATTTTAAACCATTATTTATTATTATTGTGTGTGGTATGTGTGAGGAAGGGCAAGAACCTGCCGACACACACATGTGGAGGTCAGAGAACAACTTTGGGGAATCTGTTTTCTTCTGCCACCATGGAACCCAGGGGTGAAACTGAGGCCTTTGAGCCTACTCACCAAATGCCTTTTATCCTAGGAACGGTCTTGCTGGCCCAAGGATGCATTTGGATTTTTGGCTGGTTGGTTACTGTGATCTTTGTTTTGTTTTGGTTTTTGAGACAGGATTTAACTGGATAATGCTGGCTGGTCTGGAATTCCTATGTAGACCAGGCTGTACCTGAACTCACAGAGATCTGCCTGCCTCTGCCTCCATGGTGCTAGAGATAAAGGAACGCACACTATGGCATACTCCCAAGGATGGGTTCTTAAGGGGACTTTGTAACAGTGGTTGTAAACAAAGGAAACCACTCAAGTCCAAAGCCCTCTTCTGAGTCAGGAGTACTGTCTGCAGCGGAACCGTTCCTTGAGGGCCATCGTTTGCGCATTGGCTATGGGGGTCTGCGTGTGTGAGACAAAATAGGTGGCTCTTTTAAACCTTATTTATTTTTTTTGTATTTTCAGCTGTTCAGTAGTGAACAATAGAGGCAGTACTGGCACTAGAATAAAGCTTTGGAATCAAACTCAAATTCAAAAGCTCCACAATGTACAGGTTTTATGAAAACAGATAAAACCTTAACTTATAACTTCATAATCTGCAACATGGGTCTGAGAGTGTGTCCTCCCCCCTGGGATATCGTGAATTTGACTCCTGTTCTGGTATCAGCTAATGTCCATGATGGTACACCCACGTCAAATAGCATGGAGCTACTAAAAGAAAGACCGCTGTACATAAAAGGAAGAATAAGGCTACAGTTGTTAGCCAGACTAATTCGTCTTTGACAGTTCAGTGGGGGGAGAAGAAAGCTAAAAAGTATTCTGTGTGCTCATTTTAATCCTATAAAAAAAGAACAGCAGAAGCCATTTATATATGTCCATGCGTGGAGAAACATATAGAAAAGCCAAAAGGAAAAGTCCAAGAGTTTGGAATGGAGTGGATGGTTACTAGTTGCGCATTTTATATTATTATATTTTCTTTTTTTTGTCCAGGAGTGAGAGGTAGGCAGAACAGTGAGATGCTCCTAGGCCAGGGCAGACGGAGGACAGAAAGCCTTCACCCGCTCTGACGTCAGGCTACATCCTAGACTGCTTCTTTCTTGCTTGTTTTTGCTCAATATAAGGTATCATGTAGCTGCTGGCACAGGACATAGCGATATTTCTTCATTTCTGCTTTACTTCCGGCCACATTTGTCCAGCAGAATTCATTGGGAGAGAGGGGTGTCAGGAAGACTGATGAGCCAGGGGCGCTCTATTGACTGAGGAGCCAGCATCAGTCAGGCCTGGGAGGACAGGCCTGTCATCCCAGCTACTCAGCAGGCTGAAACAGGATGGGTACAAATGGAAGGCTAGCCCGACTACAGGGAGACTTCAAAGCTAGCCTAAATAATATAGGGAGACGCTGTCTCAAAATCCAAAAAGAAATTTTTAAAGGACTAAGAGTCTGGCTTAGAGGTAGAGCTCTTGCCTAGCTTGTGTGAGGCATAGGTTCAATTCCCAGTCCTATCCCATTATGGTATTAAATACCATTTTAATATAATGTTAAAATGTACATTATGCCTAGACATGCCCGGAAAGGAAACAACTGTTTGCTGCTTTTAAAGGAAGACAGTGAGAGCTAAATCTCCCCTGTACTCCTGTCCGCAGCTCCCCAATTGCTTTCTTCTGCTTGTATGACTCCCAGAAATGGTCTGTGCACATGTAAGCTGCGTGTTTGAATATGTTTCCGACTGAAAAGCAAATGGTGACCTATCCATCCTACATGTACGGAAGTTGTTCCCCGGGGTCTAAATAGATGGAATCTAAGCCTTTACAGAAAGGTGGGGCGAGCCACCACTTCTCTCTGACGAGTCTGAGAGTGTCTGAGCCCTGGACAAACTTTGTTTGTGTTGGAGAAACTGCAGGGCTTTTCTGATTCTGCAGCAGGCTGACAAAAGCTTATTTTAGCAGCCTAGCAACAAAGCTGTCTTCCCTGTGGGGAGGAGTCGCATCGATCACTATTTCTAACCGGGCCTCAGAATAGCAGCGTGTACTTCCCCGTGGCGGAGGGTGTCAGGCGGCAGTAGCACATTGTTTGCCAGACCCCGAAACCAGACTCTGTCCAGTGGAGAAAATCAGGAGCTAGCTCCTGTTCTTGAGAAAAGGTGAGAACAGCCAGGAGCTCCAACCCAGACCCAGCTTTTGGAGTGAAGCAAGAAAGGGTATAAAAATTCCAGATGATCCCAGAAGTGTGCAATTTGCCCCTCCCAAGCTCGCCTAGTGAGGATTTTAACACTTTGATGAAGAAATGGGAGTGAGGAGTAGAGAGGGAGGCAGGTAACTGAGTCACTGAATTTTTTCTTTAGAGAGCCTGCCATGGAGAGAGAGAGAGAGAGAGAGAGAGAGAGAGAGAGAGAGAGAGAGAGAGAGAGAGAGAGAGAAGGAAAGAAGACAGCACGCAGGGCAGAAAAGCAGCCCTTATTTAAAGAAGTCCTACACAAAAATGAGACAGACGCTGGTGTGGAATTAGCTCTCAAGGCTGGGAAAATGTTGACCAGCATCAGTCATGATTTGGAACTGAGAATGCTGCTAGGCCTTCTACTTCCCTGAGACGCTGAAGATGGTGACAGAGTATTGGCCTAAGAAGCCCTGAGGTTTTGCTGCCTTCTCTGTGAACAGGTTCAGACATGCCAGAGGCCATCAAGAGTTTCCTTCTGACTGATTTATGTGGGTGCTCGCGGTGCTTTCTTTTCCCCCTGCAAGAATCTGGTTGAGTAATTCAGAAGGTTAAAAAATAACACAACAGAAACAAGTGAGAGAAGGTAGCTGAGGTCCTCCATCTCTGCCCGGAAGGTACGCACTGGCTGGAGGCCTCTGTGAGGTCTTTGTTTCTCCCCTGCAGGTCCTCAGCCGCTCCGAGAAGCGCGCATTTGGTGTTCTGTTCCACCACCGTTTAAGAAGTAAAACCCTGTTCTCCACAGCTTATTCCTGTAAACTGGGAAGTGTGTCCTCACAGGCCAGGTTCCCAGCATTTCCTGGCATCCCAGCCTTGGCAGCGGGCTTGGGAAAAACTGAAATGTTTTATGGCCCGGGAGACGAAGCATGATGGCAGCGTTCGTTCCCGCCCAGTGCCCAGTGCCTCTGAGGGCTGCTAACTTCTTTCAGTCTGCTGCCCCTACTGTCTTGTCTATGCTGATAGTCAGGTTTTATAAAAAGAAAGGTAACGTTAAGGCTCACTGCCCAGGGTATCTTCATCGTCATCATCATCCAGGAAGTATCCTGCACTGTACTTTGTGGCTTTGTTCCTATGGTGTGGGTGCCGGGATTCAAATCCATGAAGTCGTGCTAAGTGTGTGCTCCACCACTGAACTATACCTTGGCCTGTACACTTCGTTGTTGTTGTTGTTTTTTGTAACTCTGAAACAAAAACCTTGCTGTTAGAGGCTCAAAATGCTATATGTCCTAAGAATTAATACTCGGGGTTAAAATGCATCAGAGTTCAACATAAGACACAAATAACAAACCAATCTATTCAATAGAAGAATCAAGTAGTGCCTGTAGTACTGGGTGAGCTTAGATTAGCTTACCCAGTGAAGAGACAGGTCAGGTCCTGTGGTGTCATTTGTCAGAGCAGTCCCCATGTCACTCTCAGAGCCCCATTAGATAGGACATTTGCCAGGATTTTGATCTGCACAGACCCTCAGGTGCAGAGCCTTGGCTGTATGTGCACGAGGTATAAATTCATCTGTGCTCACGACTTTGAATTCATCTATACATCTATTCATCCACCCATTCATCCTCCAGTGTTCATTGAAACCTACTATTATTGAGAATATAATAAGTGATCAAGACAGGGCAACTCCCCACTTATAGGAAGGATAAATCTTTGTATCAAGCTGTAAAGAGGGAAAGGCTAGTATAGACAGAAATAAGTTTCTCATTACAATTTCACCCCCTAGAGCTGAAAAGGAGAAAGAGACAGAAAATGTTCCGTGTCTGTCATTATTGCGTGTCTAAATTAGTTCTTAGTCTATTCGGACTAGCGTGATAAGACACCACAGGCTGATGTGTACACACAGAAACTCATTTCTCCCAAGGCTACAGGGTAGGAAGTTTAAGATCAAGTCGCTCATGTCTGGTGGGAGCTTTGCTGGTGTATAGGAAAGATGCAGCCACTGGACTCTCTATGGTTTCTTTGAGAACGGCACCATTTATGAGCTCCATCCCCCCCATAAGCTAATCACCTCCCAAATGTCACACCTCAAAATACACAGTGAGTCTAGTCTTCTCGTGTGAATTTGGGGGACAGAAGCACTCATTCTGTAGGAATATTTCTCCTGGAGTCGCCTGTCTTCAAAATGGAGGCCAGTGAGGTCTCCAGTAACACGGTTAACCATAAAGAACTTCCATATTGGGCCGGTGAGATGGCTTAGAAGGTAAAGGTGTTTGCCACCGAGCCTGACAACCTGAGTTTCCTCTCTAGGACCCCATGATGGATGCAGAGACCTGAACCCTGCAAGCTGTCCTCTGATCTCCACATGCATTTCTGACACAAATAAATAAATGTAATAATTTTATAAGAAATTATAGGTATTGTACAACTAAGCTTTGAGTTATAGAAGGAAGGAGCCTATGTCGGGCACAGCCAGAAGTATTTATAAGTTACAATTGTTTCTGGCTGTTAATTCACTTCCTCCAAATCCCTAGGGCTCTTGGTCTCACCAAGCCTGGCTCCATTTTGAATTTCAATAGCTCTCCTGGGAGTTTCTCAGAAGCTAGGGTAGTACTTAGCTTTCCCAACCATAGTGAGCTTTTCCACCTATTGGAAACATTGAGCTCTGCCTCTGTGTCTGGACAGAAAGACTGTGTTCAAGAGAGCCAGTCGGTAATCTGGGCACTTGGGGAAATGCTGGAATCTTGTCTTTCCTCATTGAATTTCTACACATAGGGAGTGGCATCACGTACAACAGCCTAGGCCAGGGGTAGTGGTGCCACCATCCATGCCATCCGGGGACTTGGCTCCTGACCGATTGTGCTACTCCACTCTAGCTAAGTTTGCAATTCCTGGACTCCTGGGTGAGCCCTCTCCAGAAAAGCTCTTACTCCATGTTTCCTTAGCAAACCTGCTGCCCCACCACCCTCCCTTCTTTTCACCGTCAACAAACTGACAGAGATGGGTCCCAGCCCCCTCATGGCCTCTGTGAAGAAATGAGAAGTCTTATCTGTTTGGCAGCCCTTATTCTCAGACTAAGAGGAGAAAAGAAAGAGGTGTAAGAAAGGGGAGCCTTCCCTTCGTCACACAGTGGATCTTGTGAATAGGATTTGATGAAATAGTTCAGAAGAGATGCAGTAAGAAAGTTCCTACGCATGGTGGTCGTCCGAGGAGCCTCTTCCAAAGCCCTGGTGTTCAAACGGGACTACCATCTCTGTTTTCTTTGAAGGTTACACACACACACACACACACACACTGCCTACATATCCCTGATAAGGTCTCCTTTCCTGTGACACCAGAAACACAGGCCTAAAAAAGAGAGGGGGGAGAGAGAGATTCACAAACACACACACACACACAAAGAGAGAGAGAGACGGACAGACAGACAGAGAGAAGGGACTCCAGTAGACTAAAGGGCTTTTATGCAACACATGAAACAGTCACCCTCCTGCTATGTGGATGTGGTTTGTCCCCTCCAAAACCTGTGCTGGAATTTGGTCTCTGATGTAACAACGTTGAAAGACTCTAAGAAATGATTAGGCTAGGTGTGGCGCACACACCTTGGATCCTGGCACTCAGGAGACAGAGTTAAATGAGTTCTAGGGTAGCAGAGAGCGAGCTCCAGTGAGCTCCAGTCTAGCCAGGGTTACACAGTAAGACCTTGTCTCAGAGAGATAGGGGAGGGCCGTAGACAGAAAGGGAGGTTAGTGTAGTCCCTAGTGGACTGAATTAGCTGTTGAGGGAACACAGAGCGGCCCCTTGTGCTCTTGTCTCTTCTGCAGCTGGCGTCTGCCCTCCTGCTTTTCTGCTGTGTCATGGTAGCGTGAGGGCCCCGCCTCCTGTGTGTGTTCAGTCTTAGACTCTCAGCTTCACATACACGGGCGGAATAAACTCCTTTCTTTGATACCTTGGCTAGCCATAGGTATTCTGTTACGGCAACGAAGGATAGACTAAAACACCTGCATTCATTGTAGCGTTACCCATGACAGCCAAAATATAGAAATAACTATGTCTAGCAAAAATTGGATGAAGAAAATTTGCCACGGAACATGACTTAGAAGGAGGAAATATTGTCATTCATAGCAGTGAAGATGGTCCGAGGGGACATGGCCGTAAATTAAACTAACACAGGGGACAAATAGCATGGCTTTATTTAGAATGTAATCCAATGAAGTCAGGCTCATAGAAGCGGAGGAGAATGGTGGTTGCCACTGTGTGGAGGGAGGTGCTGAACAAAGCTCTCCAAGTTTCAGGAGATAAATAAGTTCCAGAAATCTATGCTATAACGCAAGGATTATAATGAACAATGTGTGGTGTGTTTCAGTTTGCTTAAGAGGGCACATCGTGTATCAAGTACTTTAGGCACAAAAGGAGGGGAAAGGCAGGACATTTTGGACAATGGTATTTAATGCACCACTAATTACAATGATGGGTACTTATATCCAAACATACCAAGTTGTATGCGCATAAGTATTTGCATCTCTTTGTGTATACCTCAACAACTTTAAAAAGAAAAACTCCTTCTCTTTGGTTCCTCATCTTTTGACACCGTTGTTGACAAGAGAAATGTGTTGAAAGCCACCATGTCCCCTTGATTCCGAGAAGCCAAATTACAGGGGCTGATGACTTTTAACTTATTCAGAATAATAGTGCTGGCAGCTGGCAGAACTTTTGAACTTCCTTATTACAGAGGTACTAAGGCAAGGGAGAAGGCAGAGGTCTTAAAAGCATGGCAGCATAGATGGGAGTCTTGTCTCTACCTGGGCAGTGTTTTCTCTTGAGGTACAATGACGGAAAGCAGCCTGGTCATTGACGTCCTCAAGACCATCCAGGCAACAGTAAAAGAGAAGATGGATCCTAGCCAGTCAAGGGTCTGACCAGTGGACTGAACACACTTCCCTTTTCGATGAGACGTCAGTCTCCTGCAGAAGGAAGCTAGAACTGCTTGGTGTCTATCAGCCTTTGTCACTGTCTCATGGAAGCCACACTGGCAGAGCCCCTTGCAGTTTCGGTTTTGGCCGTCCCGTGTTCAAGGTCATTTCTTTCGCAGAAACTGGGGAATTTGATCTAAGATAAAAAATGGACTTAGTTTTGTCCATATTACTGAGGGAAAGATGAAAACGTTGATAACGGTTAGCTTGTCTTGCTTAGGTTACCATCTGGATATATTATTACAAATGAGACCTTCTTAGCATGGGAGGAGAGCTGCCCGCCTCCCCCCCCCCCCCGCACTGATCCTCTTCCAAGGCACCAGGACATACAGTTTCCAGGAACTGTGTTTGAGGTGGACTGTGAGCTATGGAATAAATGCATGTTTGCGGTTTTAACTGCACTCTTGGTTTGGACCCGTTGTCTTGACTTAGCACACCACAGTGTACTCATTTGCCCTTGCTTGGCTGGTGCTTCCCACAAATGCAGACTCATGGTTCGGGCACCCCTCGTCCCTGTTTAACCATGAAGGAAGTTTCTCCATTATGCCCTTATGAGGATCAAGAAGTTCTGAGTACCTGCTATATATTGTGTTTGCTTTTGAAACTCAAAAGACAAATAAAATAGGACCTTTCACAGAGTTTTGTCTGTTGGGCTTCCAAACGCATACACCCCCCAACACACACACACCGATTGTTTAGGACATAGAACCCTAAAAGCTCAAAGTAAAATGCAAGTGGTTCTACAGGAGCTCCGAAAAGACAGCTGCTGTTCAGGAGGCCTTGAAGAAGGGCTGTCACTTAAACCTGTTCCAAGGTAGGAAGCACCTGCTAGGTAGGTAGAACGAGAAGGACAGAGGCAGGGAAACTAGGAAACTGTGAAGACTTGGTGTGACTCACTATGACAAGGATTGGAGCCCAGGAAAGAGTCAGGAAGAGATGACAACCGAGGGAGGTTGAGGTCAGAGCATGGGCAGTTTTGAATTGAGGCCAGCAAGTTTCAGCTCTCCTTGCCTGTCCGTGGAAGCCAACAGAGGTTTGAGGAAAAGACTACCAGGAGCCAGCCTAGAAGCCGAAGAATGCAGGCAAGAGACAATCCTAGCCCTAAACAGGCCAGTGGGGCGAGAAGAAGGGCAGGAATGGTAATACAGTACAGTGAGAGCGGACAGGATGGGAGACCTGGGGATGGGGACAGAGTGTGAGGACATGGATGGGAGACCCAGTAGACGTGAAAGGTGGTCCAGGATTTCCAGCGAGGGACTCTTAATTTCTCCCTAAGTAACCACAGCAACAGGGTGACTTTTGCTTTCAGTCTTTGTGTTTGGCAAATCAAGACAGTCCTAGTAGCTATACCCAGAAAACAGTTAGAAATACAGACATCAAAAGAGATACCACGGTAGAGGTTTATATTCGAGAACCATCTGCCCATGTGGTGTTTAAACTCTGGGATTCAAATACTGAGGAAGAGCCAAGGCTGAAGGTGCATGGGAGGGTGGGTCCTGGACAGAATAGTCCAGGAGCACAGCTCCATCATGCTCAGTGGATATTTGCATAATGGTTTTGTGTCTTCCAGCAGACGACAGTTGCACGTCTTGAGAAAGAGGTGCCATTTTCAAATTTGCACAAAGGCGCCATATGGTCTGGCAGGAACGATGAAAGTGAATGGAGACAGGGACCAAGAATGGAACCTCCTAGGGAACCGCCCGCCCTTCCAGGGAGGGCAGGGAGGACACACAAGTGGTTGGAGAGTTAAACCGGCTTATTGTGTTTGATGGCTTCCAGTTAGTCACACAGGGAGCTCTCGTGTGCCTCCTGTTTAGCCACTCAGGTACCCTCAGCATCATCCCCTTCCCCACACCAGCTGTTTGCCTTGATGCCAGCAGGTGGGCTGGTGACCCATCTCTGCTTGTTTAAGATACAGAATTGCCACACATGTGGAGGTATGTGCTCTGGAAAGTCAAGGCTAGGCAGGTGACTGTCATCTCAGTGAACAGTTGTCTCTGTTCAGTGACAGTGGCGATGCCTGCGGGCTGAGCCGGGGAAGCGGTGCTCTCTGCCCTTGTGGCACATGTTATCACAGCCATGCTCTAGACAGCCAAGATTCAAGCAGGGGCAAGTCCCAGCCCAGGGCAGGAGAAACCTTTGGATACAATAAAATCCTTCCTTCTTTGGGTCAGGCAGGGTTGGGGAAATTTCTTGCCCTGCCGGCTGCATAAGGAAGAGAAGAACAGAACTCCGAACAATGGCTTGGAAGCTGTCCTGGATCTCTCGTGGCTTAACAATAAAGGCTTGCAGCCTCCCTCAGATGTGCTGGTGAATACGCTAGGCATGTTCCTTGTAGAACAGAAAGCATGTTCCTACCCTGGCACGGGATTATCTGCCCACACAGACCTGTCACGGCTGCCTCTGGCAGTTCTGACCCGTTTGCACGGGTGGAAAGTTACTGGAGTGAGGAGGCGTTGAGGGCACTACCTTTCTGGCCAAGAATGTGCTCACCTGACCCAGATCACCGTGTGTCAACGGGATCCAGGCCAGTCCAGGGAAACATTGAAGTGACTGATCATGCAATTCAGGGAAACATGTCGGTCTGAGTGGGTGGGGCTCTGCCATGTTGTTTTTCTAAGTCAGGCAGGCCATGTTCTACCTGTGAAATATTCAAAACACGAGATTCAGAGTCGATGCTGTGCTTCTAAATTTGAGTAAGAAACAGAGTCCCTTCAGATATTTTGGGCTTGACTACCTGAGAGCTCTTTTTCAAGTGTTAAGTGTCCTGGCTTTTCCTGACTGTATGGACAGGAAGCCCTGCAGGAGTTCAGAGAGTCAGTCTCATTGAATTTATCCTGTAAGTTGCCTGGCGATGCGTGTGCGTGTGTGCGTGTGTGTGTGTGTGTGTGTGTGTGTGTGTGTGTGTGTGTACGCATATATGAGGAGACCAGAAGATGACAGTAGGTCACTATCTACCTTACATTATCCCTGAACCTGGAGTTTGCTGATTCTGCTTGGCTTCATGACCAGTGAGCACCAGGGATCCACCTGTCTCTGCCCATGGCCCCGCCCACCAGGTTCTCTTTTTTTAAAAAAAAGAAAGAATTCAAAAGCACAAGTAATTTTTCTAAGACCGCGGAGAGGAACCAAATGCCAAAGTCCCCAAATGGCCTTCTCTGGAAAACTCAGGAAACTAGCTGATTTCCAGGGGGATTAATTTATTAGCCTTGAACAAGAAATCGATTCCATGTGGTAAGAATTGTGTTCTTTGGTTTGGGCTTAAAGGATCTTCTGCACTCCTAAATGGCTTTCAATGTACTGTTCCATCGCTTTGGAGTTTTTCATGAAATGCCTTAGCAAATTTCATCAAATGAGCCTTTCAGCTTGATGAAGGACTCCAGGACTCTCATTATTCCATTTCTTCCTGAACTGACCTTTTAATTTTATGCAAGATGCACAGGGGCAATTTGTCTTGTCTGGTTCTAATAGCGCATTGCTGTAAGGGTGGTTAGTCGCCAGGCACACGCATTCGTCACTGGCGGTTGTATGTACTAGCTCAATTCTTCTTACATTAACTGGAGAATGGGGGGGGGGAGAGACAGAGAGACAGAGAGAGAGAGAGGAAAGGGGGTAGAGAGAGAAAGAGGAGAAAGAATTTTACCTCTAGATGCAGAGAACGCTCTGATCATTTCTCTCCCTCAGGCCCCTCTATATACAGAACACTGGTGAGATGTTAGGGGGAGATACACAGGCCATAAGGACTTCACATGTAAGAAGCATGGAAAGGGAACACAACCCGATTTTGAAGTAAGAGAATTAACAGCAGCTCTGTTGACTCAGAGCAGCACCTTGTTTGGCGCTAGACAGAGGAAAAGTAAGCTTGAGAAGGGTTTAAGAGTGAGGCAAAGCATTGCTGCTCAAAGGAGAGGCAGTGCGCTTGCACTAGGAAAGGGTGCAAGTGGCTCCAGAAAGGAAGAAGCATGTGTGAAGACAGAGTTTGTCATCTCAGGACAGAAACAGAAGGGAGGCCAAGCTAGGGCCTTCTACCTACCTGTAGCATAAGATGGGTTTTTGGTTTGTTTGTTTTTTTTCCCCCTGTAATCCATTTAGCATTAGTACTTTTAATAAAATATACTAAAAGTAAATTGCTTGGAAAATGAAACTTCAAAATAATACATAAGATAGAAGCCAAGGGCTGGAGAGATGGCTCAGCCATAGAGAGCACAAACTGCTCCTCCAACGGCCCCAAGCTTCCTTCACAGCACCCATGTCAGTCAACTCCAGCTCCAGGGAGATCTGGCTCGTTTGCTTTCTATGGGCACCTGGCCTCATGTGCACGCAACCACACACACACACACACACACACACACACACACTTTTAAAATAATAAAAAATAATAGCATATCTTAAAATAGAAACCCAAATCTTATCAGACTCCAGCAACTATGTAATCATTGGCTAAGAGTTGTGAAAGTCCCTGCATTGCTCTCTCTTCCCCCTCATCTCACCGCTGGCCAGAAGTGGTGTGCAGACAAGTCAAGGGGTCACACTTTGAGTAACAACATTCTATGATAAGGACAACCCATGACAGGACAAAGGGCTCATGGGAGGCGGTGTGTGGTGTTCTTCAAGGTCACCGAGAGCAGACTAAAGAACCTTGGGGATAAAGACAAGGTCAGAGGTGCCGGCATGACTGGCGATAGGGGACCACAGACTCCAAAGCCTTTCAGGAGCTGCTTGCAGTCCCAGACATTTGAGAGAGGAGGTCAGAACCGTATCCAGAAAAGCGTGAGTAGGGTGAGGCAGATGGGACGTGGTGGGGCTAAAGAGAGGCATGGTGGTTCAGTGAAGACACTGGCTGTGAAGTATTGATGTCCAGAGTGGGCAGGTTTGAGAATGTATTCAAAGCCTTAAGAGATTGCTTGGGTGCTGTCCCAGTCTTAGGCCATCAACAAAGGAGGGGACCCTAACAAACAATGCATCTTGACCCTGGGTCCACTGGCCCAAAAGAGTTCTAGTCTGCCAGCTCTCCAGCACTTCCCACACCCTTCCAAGCCAGCCTCACCTGGCGTCTTAGATTAAACAAGTCTAGGTGACTAGAGAGGAGAGTTCATTCAGATGAACAGCCATTGATTGGGGTCTACACGTGTAAAACATCATCAGGCACCAAAGGGAGCCCCCAATGAGAAAGACAGACATGAGAGAGAGAAAGGAGGCATTCTCATTGGGAAGTTCACAAAAATCTCATGAGAACAGCTTAAGATGGAATTTTGCAATTCCTGCCCTCTGCCTGGCCCTCCTCAGAGCCCAGGCCCTCTTTGGCTTTCCCTGGGAAAGACACACAAACATTAGTGATGTGAAAACACACAATTAAAATATTAACAGGTTTAGGCATCCCTGAGTGTCTAAGCAGCAAAGACTGGGGGACTATGGCAAAACTGGTAGCCTTTGAAGGGCCTGGGGTTCGTTCCTGCATTGACTCTGTCCGGCTGGTATCTGCTGTTCGGTTTATATCCTAAATCTATTCGGCAAAGAGAGCAGAAGATAACGGTTGGGTGTTGGAGGCCAGCTTGGTTTGATTCCATTGTAGTGTTCAAACATAAGTGTCCTGAAATGAACTCCTTGGCAAGCGTGTGGTTAAATTTTTGGAGAATATTATTTTTATAGAGTGGAAATAAGGTTCTGCAGTCTCAGTGGTTTGGGGATAGCAGCAGAAGTCAGTGATGTCTCTCCTTGTCCTCCAGCAGCTTACTTTGCCTAAAAGGACAGGTTGCCTGGTGGTACCTAACTGGTATCCAGCAGTTCAGGGTGAGCTAAGTGCTTTCTGGGCACTACACCAACCTGAATGGAGACTTTAATTCCTTTCTTAAGGCTTCACAATTCTGTCTCAGTCCTCGTGTGGACGGCAGGTATTGTGGCTGGCTGAGGGGGTTTAACCATTTCTGGAAATATGCTGACAGTGGGCCTTTGTCTCCCTAATACACTGGAAACAAAAACAAAACACAACCTTCTTCTGAAAACAAAGCATCCATCCAGAGCCCAAGAATGTCCTGCATCAACAGTCCTAAGCCTTCTGCACTCAACTGAAGAAGTCTTTCATCCCAGATGATGAGCCAGAGATCGGCTGCTCAGAGATCACTGCCAAGGTCAAGTCCTCTGGCCTTGGCTAAGAACTTACTGCACGTGGCAGGAACTTGGGAGACACCTGCAGAAGCAGGGCATAGTGAGCTACTGATTATCTGTGCGGACAGACAGACAGACAGAGTACTCGGTGAGCAGTTCCAGGCTGCAGGAAGAGTGTGATGGTGGGGTGGGCGGGCTGTTCCCAAGCCGTGCATTTTCTCTGCATTAAGAATGATGCCTTTGAGTGGGTGTCCTCATCATGGGGTCAAGACTCTGATGGGGATACACACTGAGCTAATGGGAGCTCACCGACTTCAGCCTGACAGCAGGGGAATCAGCATAGGACCAAACTAGGCCCTCTGAATATGGATGACAGTTGTTTGGCTGGAACCACTAGCAATGGGACCAGGATTTATCTCTAGTGCCTGAACTGGCGTTTTGGAACCCATTCTCTTTGGAGGAATACCATGCTCAGCCTAGATATAATGGAGAAAGACTTGGTCCTACCTCAAAGCAACTGCTAGACTTTGTTGACTTCCCATGGGAAGCCTTACCCTCTCTGAGGAGTGGATGGAGGGTAGGAGAAGGGGGAGGGAGTGGGAACTGGGATTGGTATGTAAAATGAAAAGAGATAGGTTTTTTTAATTTATTAAAAAAAGGAATAATGCCTTTAAGTGTGAGTCATTCAGAAGTCTTGCTAGAGGAGATAGGTTTGGAGTTTATAGGAAAACAAAAACTTGGGTCTGTGAGAGAAAATAAGCTGAGAGTCGCTGGGGTCACAGTGAGCTGAGGTCTAACAAGGGGAGTCATGGAATGTGTTAGCGGAGCTGTGGTTTGGGATGCACACATGAATCATGTGAGGAGTCTGTAACTGCCCTTATAGCACCTCTGTGTATAATACACAACCCATGTCTGGATAATGGGGCAAGGCTCTGTTCTTTAGACTGTAGAATCAGAGCCTCTTCGATACGTCCATTAATATGGGGCTTTAAGTTACAATCACTTCATTCTTCTGGCAGAATCTTGTCTCATTTCCCCCCAAACCCTACAACTTACAACTGTGAAGTCTTTCCCTTGTCCTGTTTGTGGTACAGGATTCCTTCGTTAGTCAGATACAACATGGTCACCTTGGACACTGGTTCCCAGGAAATGTAAAATATTTCTCTGACTGAGAAATAATTACAAGAATGGACAAATGGGATTCCATGAAGTTAAAAGCTTCGGCACAGAAAGAAATTGTCAACAGAATAAGGAAACAGCTTATAAAATGAGAGATAACCTTTGCCCACTATAACTGGACAAGCAATTTCATGGAGAACTCCCAAAATATTAAGCACCCCAAACCTTCCCATCATTCAGTCAATGAATGGACTAATGAATTGAATGAGATGTAGCTCCACGGATACCTGGACTCAATCCCCAGACTGCATAAAGTAGAGGCTTCAGTGTCGTTCTCAGCTACATATTTTGTGTTTGAGGCTAGCCTGGGTTACATGAGACCCTGAGGGAAGGAAGGAGGGAAGGGAAGGGAAGGAGAGAGAAGGGCAGGGGAAGAGAGGGGAAGGAAAGGGAGAAAAATATTACTTGAAAAACACTTTAGTGGCAGAAAGAATATCCAAATTAACAAAATCAGAAATGAAAAGGGGGACATGGAGGAAATCCAGAGAATCATCAGGTCATATTTCAAAAGCCTGTACTTCACAAAATTAGAAAACTTAAGGAAATGGACAACTTTCTGGAAAAATATCACTTACCAAAATTAAATCAAGACCAGATAAGCAAATTAAACAGACCTATAACTGCTGAAGAAATAGAAACAGTCATCAAAAGTCTCGCAACCATAAAAGCCCAGGACCAGATGGTTTCAGCTTAGAATCCTACAAGATTTTCAAAGAAGAACTAATACAATACTCCTCAAATTGTTCCACACAATAGAAACAGAAGGAACATTGACAAACTTTTTTATGAGGCTACAATTACCCTAATACCCAAACCACAGAAAGACATTACTAAGAAAGAGAATTACAGACCAATCTCACTCATGAACATTGATGCAAAATACTAAATGAAAAACTGGCAAATTGAAAACAAGAACACATCAGAACCATCATCTACCATCATCAAGTCGACTTAACTCCAGAGATGCAGGGATAATTCAACATATGAAAATCTGTCAATGTAATCCACCATATAAACAAACTGAAAAAATAAAAACTACATGATCATCTCATTGGATGCCAAAAAAGTGTTTAACAAAATACAACATCCCTTCATGATAAAGATCTTGGAGAGAGCATGGATATGAGGAACTTACCTAAACATAATAAAGGCAATATACAGCAAGCCAACAGCCAACATCAAACTAAATGGCAAGAAATCAGGAACAAGACAAGGCTGTCCACTCTCTCCATATCTATTCAATATAGTTCTTGAGGGCCTAGCCAGAGCAATAAAACAACAAAAGGAGATCAAGGGGCTACAAATTGGAAAAGAAGAAGTCAAACTCTCACTATTTGCTGATGATATGAGCGTTTACATAAGCGACCCCAAAAAATCTACCAAGGAACTTCCACAACTAATAAACACTTTCAGTAATGTAGCAGGATATAATATTAACTAAAAAAAATCAGTAGCCCTCCTGTACACAGATGATAAATGGGCTGAGAAGGAAATCAGAGAAAGATCACCCTTCACAACAGCCACAAATAGCATAAAATATCTCTGAGTAACTCTAACCAAACAAGTGGAAGACATGTATGACAAAAACTTTAAATCTTTAAAGAAAGAAATTGAAGAAGACACCAGAAAGTGGAAAGATCTCCCATGCTCTTGGGTAGGTAGAGTTAACATAGTAAAAATGGCAATCTTAGCTGGGCAGTGGTGGTGCACTCCTTTAATCCCAGCACTCAGAAGGCAGAGGCAGGTGGATCTCTGTGAGTTTGAGACCAACCTGGTCTACAAGAGCTAGTTCCAGGACAGGCTCCAAAGCTACAGAGAAACCCTGTCTCGAAAAAAAAATGGCCATCTTACCAAAAGCAATCTACAGATTTAATGCATGCTCATCAAAATCCCAGCAAAATTCTTCAAAGACCTTGAAAGAATGGTACTTAACTTCATATGGAAAAGCAAAAAACCCAGGCTAGCCAAAAAAATCTTGTATAATAAAAGAATTTTTGGAGGCATCACAATCCATGATTTCAAACTCTACTACAGAGCTACAGTACTGAAAACAGCCTGGTACTGGCATAAAAACAGATAGGAGGACCAATAGAATTGAATTGAAGACCCAGATATTAATCTACACACCTTTGAGCCCCTAATTTTTGACAAAGAAGCAAAAATATTAAATGGAAAAAACATATTTAAGAAATGGTGCTGGCATAACTGAATAACAACATGTAGAAGAATAAAAATAGATCCATATCTATCACCGTGCAGAAAACTCAAGTACAACTGAATTAAAGACCTCAACATAAAGTCAGCCACACTGACTCTCATAGAAGAGAAAGTGGGAAGTACACTTGAATACATTGGCACAGAAGACCACTTCCTAAATATAACTCCAGCAGCACAGACACTGAGAGAAACAATTAATAAATAGGACTTCCTGAAACTGAAAAGCTGGAAAGCAAAGGACATGGTCAATAAGACAAAATGACAGCCTACAGAATGGGAAAAGATCGTCACCAACCCCACATCTGACAAAGGTCTGATCTCCAAAATATACAAAGAACTCAAGAAATTTGTTATCAAAAGAACAAACTCTCAACACAGGAATCTAAAATGGCTGAAAGAAATGCCCCAAATCCTTAGTCATCAGAGAAATGCAAATCAAAACTATTCTGAGATGCCATGTTAAACCTGTTAGAATGGCCAAGATCAAAAACACTGATGACAACTTATGCTGGAGAGGTTGTGGGGTAAAGGGAACACTCCTGCATTGCTGGTGGGAATGCAATCTAATACAGCCCCTTTGGATGTCAGTGTCACAATTTCTCGGAAAATTAGGAAACAACCTTCCTCAAGACCCAGTAATACCACTTTTGGGTATATATCCAAAAGATGCGCAATCGTGCCACAAGGACTTGTGCTCAAATATGTTCATAGCAGCATTGTTTGCCATAGTCAGAACCTGGAAACAACCTAAATGCCTCTCAACCAAAGAATGGATAAGGAAAATGTGGTACATTTACACAATGGAGTACTACACAGCAGAAAAAAATGACATCTTGAAATTTGCAGACAAATGGAGTGAGATAACCCAGACCCAAAAGGAGAATTATCATATGTACTCACTCATAAGTAGTTTTTAAACATAAAACAAAGAAAACCAGCCTACAAATTACAATCCCAGAGAACCTAGACCACAATGAGAAGTCCAAGAGAGACATACATAGACCTAATCTACATGGGAAGTAAAAAGAGACAAGATCTCCTGAGTAAATTGGGAGCATTGGGACCTTGGGAGAGGGTTGAAGGGGAGGGGAGCAGAGAAAAATGTAGCGCTCAATAAAAATCAATAAACAGAAAAACAAGAACAGTTTAGCATTTTTAGTCATCAAGGAAATGCCAAAATACCACCACACTGAGCTGATTCCATATACCGCAGTTGGAGCAGCTATCATTAAGAAAAGAAATGAGAACAGATGTTGGTGAGGGTATGGAGGAAGATGAGCCTCTGCTGGCAGGAGAATAAACTGGTCCAGCCACTATGGAAATCAGCGTGGAACTGTTTCAACTGGACTAAAAGCGGAACAACATGTGATCCTGCTGTGCCACTCCTGGTAAACGGCTGAAGGGAGCTAAGTCAGTATGTGATTCACGTCGCCTAGACAGTCATGGAAAGACGAGCAGTGGCAGAAAAGGTGGTGCGTCCACACAAGAGAGCTTTATTCAGCTGGGATGGGGAAAGAAATGGTGTCGTTTACAGAAAAGGAGGTGAAACTGATAACGAACACGTTACACTAAATAAGCCCGATTCAGAAAAACATATATCATGGTTTCTTTCATGTGAAGAATCTAGGTTTAAATATGAATATTAATATGTGAAATATAAAAGGGATTATTGGTGAGAGGGAGGGGCCTGGGAGGAAGAGGGGAACAAAGGAATGAATAGAAGAAAGAGAAAATGCCACATTTTCTCTCACATGTGGAGTCCAGACATCGCCACATGTACGTGTGTATGATATATGTATGTGTGATATGGAGGCAAAAAGGAGGACTGTTTAGGGGAAGAGCAGAACCACTGGGAAGGAAGAGGACAGAGGGAGTGATATGAGCAAGACAAAAGATTTGAGTATAAAAATATAATGAAGTCCGCTGTGTCATGCACTGCAGTCGGTAGTGAGAAGAACCAAAAATTATTACACACATGTATGAAGCGATCAAAGAATAAATATCAACGTTCTGTTGAACCTTCTATTTGTGAAGAGATGTAACTTTCCTGAGTAGTGTACATGGGGACCAATAGTGTCCCTGGAGAGGTTCCTTGATGATACCCTGGGTTGGTGGCTGTTTAGACTACAATCTGTTAGAGCTTTGCAGCCTTGGGACTGTAATAGAGAGACTGAAGTACTGAGGAAACTGACCAAACTCATCCAGCCGTTATTACTGTGCGAAGATTACTCGAGCGTGCAGACAGGAAAGACGTTAGTCCTTTCTCAAAAGGCCTCTCTGCCCACTGCTGTTGCTGAGAGGCAGGCAGTGGGACTCTGAACTAAAACTAAGACCTAAGCTAAAAAGTGAAACTTCCTGGTCTCTGATTGCTTCATGCTTCTAAGGTTTGGGAAACTGTGACAACTCAAATGCAGGCATTCACTGCATTTTTTTTTTATTAAGAACTTTGACAGAACTGGACATTTTCTTTGACTAGTGTCAGGTATTTAAAGAATAAACAGCTAACCGGCTCTTTTGGGAAAACTGGGCTCTTTGCAAAACCAAGTGCTGGAAAAAGAGTGACTCAGAAACTGTTAGCAAAGTTTCCCAGAGGGAATTTCTTGGGAAAATTCAATGTCTTCTATCCATTTTGCTTTGCTAGGAGACCACCATTAGCTAGTGTCCTAAGTGTGTGTCCCTCCTCCCCACTTCCCCGCCTCTCTCTCCTGTGTGTCCTTACTCTAGAGATGATCTAAAAAAATATAGAGAAACTCCAAGGTGACCTTGGAGTCTATAATCCACTTAGAGTAATTGAGAGTTTTTATTTTTAGGCAAAACACAGAGGACAAAGGAATAGTGAGCATAATCCAGAATTAAACAGTGAAGTGTTTAACTCCCAGGACCTGGGAATGGTCTCCTCTTGCATGTCTCAGACTTCTGTTTAGATGGCTCAGGCTTATTGGGATAACAGGTAACCAGAAGGAAGAGGCCTGCCGAAGTTGCCTAAGTGTGGTTGTTGGAAGGATGCCTTCCCCCCCTCCCCCCACCATGTTTTCCTATACTAGTTTCCAATGCTAATGCTGGCAAAGTGTTATGTTTAGCCCATTGCCAAAAGCATTCAGTATCTCCCCTCCAGAGGCTGGACCTGGAGGCTCTCCCCACTTCCTGTAGGACACATACCCCTTATTGCACCATATAAGGCAACAGAACTAGACAGAAAATGGCTGTCCTTTCTCTGCTTGCTTTTTCCAAGCCAAAGAGAAGTTCTAGCACTGGCCAGGAAAGCACATGGCTATCTCCCATCAACTGAACATCTTTAGAGGACCAGTGTTGGTGCTGACGAGGTCTGTTGGGGCTGTCTTGTAAGACAAGCTCTGTGTGTCTGTCAGAAGGAGACAGGTCAAGATAGCACCTGACCCATCACGTATTTATTTTTTAAAATAAATTTTGTTGTGTGTATTTGATACTAAACAGCAGGATGCAATAGGATGCTTATAGACAATGGGATGCTTACCATGGAGCATAGTAACATACATGAACAGGAAGCTAACTTTTCTTTTTTAACAAGAGCAGCTAATCTCTAGTTCTTGAGCAACATTCCACCCAATCTTAAAAACATTTTTATGAGTTGTAGATCTCATATGTACCTATCCAGGTTCTTTCATCCACAGTCCAGTTATGTGGCTCTTTCCAGTCAGCAGGAAAGTCAAAGCCCCTGCCCCTTTGATAATAACAGTAATACTGCTGGTTATGCTAGCCTCTACTCTTAGAGCCCTCCAACGTTTATAGCTTTTGTTAGGCCTGAGATGTAGTTCAGTTGGTAAAGGGTTTGCTGCACAAGCATGTGAGCCTGAGTTCAGTTCCTCCAACCCCCACAGAAACAGCCAGATGTGTTGTTGTGGCACGTGCCTGTGATAGTAGTTCTGGGGGTGTGGGGGGAGAGGGGTGTAAGGAGGTGCCGGTGGGAGACCTTGTCTCAAGAAAACCAAGTAGAGTGCTCCTGAGAAGTTATACTTGAGGTTGACACCTGACTGGCCTTCACACACATGTCCACCAAGGCAACAGGGACTCCACACACACATACACACAAAATTGGGTTTTGGTTATGTTTCAATATGGAGAGTTTAAGTCCTAGGGCCCTGTGCATACTAGTAAGTCCTCTGCCACCAAGCTGCATCCCCTGATCCTCCTTCTACTTTTTATTTGGAGACAGGGTCTCACTAAGTTGCCTAGCTGTCCTTGAACTCACTCTGTAGACCAGACAAGCCTTAAAAACTTGTGATCCTCCTGTTTGTCTCCCAAGAAGCTGCGCCACCATGCCCAACTGCTGAATTCACTCTACAGATCCTTTTCTCAGTATGGGTACCGTGTTTCCAGCTAACCTGCCCCTAGCCATCCCTGCTCTAAAGGCTCTCTGATTGTGGTTAGGAGCTTCTTGATAAATAGCGAACCTAGTTCTGATTCTGTATCCCTGGAAATCATTCTTCCTGTTCTCTTCATGTACTTGCCCTGAAAGCAGCCAGACAGGTAGATGGTTGTCCACACCGTCCTCTCCCTAGACTCCCAGAATCCCTCCAGCCCCATGTCTTTCAAGCTGTTTGAACTCTTGTCTTTTGGGAAATTCACTGTATGAATTTTTTCTTTGTTGAGTTTCTGTGGCCAGGAAGTACAGCCACACAAACATGGTTTTCTGCACATCAGCCGTACTTGGTTTTCCGTACTAGGAGAGCCCAAGGAATGGAGTTTGTAAGCCCTTCATCTTCTCTGAACTAGCAAGCCCACATGCAGAATTGGTTCCATTCTCCTGTGTCCTTAGAGCTAGGCCCAGCAGCCAGGAGGCCCCTTGCCACCCATGGCCAAACACTTCCCAGCATCTGCCTGAGCCCCCCGACCCATCACCCTGCTCCACGCCAGGCTTGTCTACAAATTAAACACACTACCAGGTGTCATGTAAGAGGCATCTTGGCAAGGAGAGTCAAGAAGGAGGTTTTCTTGGCAAGCACAAAATACAAGTACTGTAAAGAGCTACTAAATAAATTTGTGTTGGTTTAGCCAGGGAATTTCAGTCTTGCGGGACTTTGGGGTGGTGGAGGGAAGTGGAAGGCTGAAAACATTTTGTAAGTCTCAACTGTCAGCCTGATGACTCTTTATTTGCCCTTCCTAAGAAAAATCTGTGACTACAGACATTTGTAAAGTCGTGGCCTCTTGTTTTAATGATTGCTTTTTCCTACTGTGAGACAAGGTGCGGGCAGGGGGGCTGGAAACCCCTCCAACCTTTGATCAAGTTTAAGTTGGTTCTTTGTGTACATAGCATAAAGGCGGCAACACACTGCCTGCCTATCAGGGAAGCCGGCTTCTTATGGCTGGATGGAGACCAACACTGGGTCTGCAGGAATTCATTTCTGAGTCACTGGCCCCGTTTAAAAGAGGGTATAGAAACCCAGCTCACACAGAAGCCACTGTCATCATTTCCCATCCCGTGTAGCTGTTGGAAGGAGGTGGGAAGGGGCAGGAGGAAACCAGGGCTGGGTGAAAATGTCTGACGTCATTCACTGGAGGCGGGGCTTGGCACTCCTAATGGTGCGAGTTCACATAGCAGGTTCTCGCTGTCAGTAGATATTCCCATAGATAGCTCCTAAAAGCATCAGGACCTGGTGAATGGTCAGGAATATTGATCTCGAGGGGCCTCCTCTTCACGCTTTATTTGGTTCAGGTTGCAGGGATACACTGTGAAGCTATTGGAAATAAAATCAACCCCCGTGATGACTGTGTGTACTGTGGACACTAGGTAGCATCAGTGGTCAAGGAGGGAGTCTATGACGACAGGTCAGGATCCTAAGAACCACAAAACTGCGGCCCTCTAAGGAAATAACATTTAAAATAAACATGCCTTTGCAGTCTCTTCCCAATGAGACCCTTAGCAAGCCTGCCAGTGGTCAGTTTTCCTTTAGTCTTGTTTTAGAAATCATGGCCCTAAATAGCACAGAAGTGAGAGAAAGCGATGAAGGCCAGGACGTACTAGACAACAAGGCCCTGAAAGATTTTACTGTACTTAGAAGTAGACTAAAGGGAAGCAAACATCCCTGCGCATACAGGAAGGGGGTTCTAATCTTTCTCTTGTATCGCCCCTTTCCTACCATGTCCGCTCTTCCTTTCTACAACGCCCACAATCATAGCGTAATTAGGAGCTTGTTGGAAGTGCAATTTTATATCACACTTACATCAGGCTGTGACTATTTCACAGAACCCAGACACCACGAATGAGGTGTGCAAAGATCTGACTACATGAAAATACAACAGTTACTGTACACAAGACTTACAAAACAAACTAGACAATAGTATTTGCCACCCACATAACCAAATTATTGCTATCCACAATATGTAAAGAACGTCTTCACATAATCCAAAAGAAAAACAGCTCAAGTTTCCAAATGGATAAACTATAGATAAGCAAGAAAAATGACCGTCATTAAATATTAAACTTCTTTATTTTGACATGTTTCTGTATGAAAATAATATTTTAAATACTCAATGTGTAAGTGATGTCTTTAGCACCACAGTTTCAAGGAGCAAAAATAAAGTAAAATTTGAACAATTGAAATGTCTATAGAGAAGAGTCGTTTCCCACTATGGTTTCTCTGAGGAACAAATTATGCAAGCCTGTCATGGAGAATGAGACGGGCCCACAGCTTGCGTAAATCCCTCCCAGACATTTACCGAATGAGAAAAACAGATCACTTCATGGTACCGTGTGAGAAAGCCTGAGAAGAAAAAGGCTATAAAAATATAAAACCATCGTCCTTCCCCCATATTTTTTTTCAGAAATAGAAAATTTGAAAATCAGAAAAATAAAAAATATTTTCAAAAGGCATAGAAATCCTATTTCAAGTATTTCTCTGCATTCTTAATCTTATAAAATATTGGTTATCTTCACAAAATTCTGTAATAAAAATATATTATTATTTAGCCAGTCCACTATTAGTAGACAGTAAGTTAGCTAGTTTCCAAGTAGTGTTATTAAACATGATGAAGTAACAAACATGTTTGTAAAATAAAATATGTCTGTTTGTGGTGCAAAGAGCAACACCACCGCGCAGGGAGACTGCAAGCCGAGCTGGAGACCTACAGGAGCCTGTGAGTGTAGATTTGAAAATCTTTTTGTTGCTTTGTGTTAGTCATTTTTGGTTTTGAGGTTTTATTTCGATTTTTTGTTATTGTCTTTTGAGGCTGGCCTCAAGCTCCAGGCATTCTTCCTTCTGCAGCATTCCAAGAGAGAATTATAGACGTGTGCCGTCATGACTGGTGGCATCTTAGCGGACTCTAAACAGCCCCCCTAGAGGCAGAGCATTGGGCCCCACTCCCCAACCTCATGCTAGCTGTCACCCGTCACTCGTGATCTCGGGTGGAAAGAGAGCATCTGGCTCCACTGAGGACACACTCCTTAGCTTTCCTAGGTCCTCTGACTTCATCCCTCTCTCAGGTAAGTGAGTTCATCCCCTCAAAGAGCCACAGACGCTTTCCCCCAGCTGTTAGCCAGTAACCATTTCTGCTTTGGGGTCTAAAAAAAACAACCATTTCCAACACAGTTGCTGTGAGTCAGTATGTGCTGCCATCTCTCCGCAATAACTCCTCCCTCTCCACAGAAAAACCCACTTCTCATCGACACACACAGCTGTGCACAGTCGACGCCGCTCTCTGAACCTGCTCCCCCAGCCCTAATCCACGCCACCATTAGTTTCCCTTCCTTTCAACTCTCCAGTCCCTTCCTTACTCGTCTCTTTAGGTTTCCTTTCGTCCTCCCTAATCACGTTTGAGATGGTCATCACAGATTGAGATTGTAAAATCACCAACCCTGTACCACCCGTGTTCTGCTTTGGGCTTTGAGTGGCTTCTTCTCTTACTCTTGGGTAAAGATTCAATGCCTCTCTGCACCCTACCTCATCTGGCTCCTGGGATCTCACGATTCCTTCATGCCCAGTCCCCTTCCCAAGATTCCAGGCCCACTAGTCTGTCTTGTTGGATTGTAACAAGTAACCCGGCAGGCAATTCCTAGAGTTCTCCCCACCCTCGCGCCCACGCTTTTCTCTCCTCTCTTTGTTCATAACCTTCACCCTCAGCCCCTGTTGCTTTCCTCCACTTTCACACTTCGTGTTTCTTTTCAGCTCACTCATTGCCGTTCTAATTAGAATCTTAGCTGCTGCTTATCTGATTGTCTGTCTGTCTCTGTCTCTCTGTCTCTGTCTCTCTCTCTTCTCTCTCTCTCTCTCTCTCTCTCTCTCTCTCTCTCTCTCTCTCTCTCTCTCTGTCTCTGTCTCTCTCTCTCTCTTTCTCTCTCTCTCTCTCTCTCTCCAGATCTGAAGACAGCGGTGCTCTTTGCTTGCTGTTGGATTCGGAGCCCCTTGCATAGTGCTTGGCTCCTGGACAATGCTCAGAGAGTGGGTGGGTGGGTGGGTGGGTGGGTAGGTGGGTGAAGGGAGGGCCATCTGATTGTGGATGGCACATGATATGCTATCTCCCATCCAATGCAGACCAAAATCCTCTTTTACTATTTCAGTGATGTTTCAAAATGCACTCACCAAGTTAACACAATAATCTTGCTTTAAAAAAATTTTCAAATCTAAAGTCAGACACTGAAAACTCAGCCAACCCTAACCGACTTTCTTTTGAAATTAAGATAATAACCCAAATCCACGCTCTTGGCAAACACCAGCTGTTAACACCAGCACGCCAGCCTCTGTGCCTCAGAAGAGGGTAGCGGGTCATCTTCTGCATATTGAACAGTGGGGAGATATTGCTATGCACCCTCAAGCTTGGATGGCCTGAAACCCACTGCACTCTTTCCTTCTGCACAAGCCAAAACGGCAGAAGGCTGTCTACAGAATGTTAATGGCACAGTTTACACTGGTGTGAATAAAATAACCACTTTGTCAATCAGGATGATGATCAATTCTCTCAGATGGTTCTTTATTACTGCAAGTGATGTCTTCTCAGGAACAGGGTCCTAAGAGGGGGCCAGTGGCCCCATTACATAGAAGGGAGCAGTCTCGAGTTCCAATCCTGCCTTTTTCCCTGGCTAGCTGGAGGATCATGGGGAAAAGCCTACTTCAAAGGGATGCTTTGAGGATAAAATAAGTTAGCACATATAAAACGCATAGCATTTGATGGGCATGTATTTGTTACTTATTATAGTGCTGTTAATTCTGATTATTCACAAAAACATTTTTCAGGCCCACAGATCTCTATTTCTCTTTCTCTCTCTCTCTCAAACACACACACACGAGCAACAAAAACATAGAATGTTGGTGGACAATTCACTATCAATTATTTTAAGATAACTGCACTCAGTGTTTTATTTTATTAAATAATCATCATGTTGATTCAAATAATAGAGTACAGACGAGTTGAATTCGTGTATTGGATTTGCTACATGATAATCAAGAAAGAGATGGGTCAGCAGGGAGTGAGACGATGCACAAACGGGACAAGACAGGGCCTGCAGCGAGGAGCTGCAGCTGGTGCAGTGTGAGGCTGGAGCTATAGTATAGTATCTACCCCTGTGCTTCTGTCTGCTGGTGCAGTGTGGGGCTGTGCTTCCACCTGTATTTGACAATTTCATCAACAAATAGAAAAAGCCCATTGCAATAGTGAATATAGACTGACTGTGAATAGCCTCCCAGGTTCATTCTTATTCAGGGGCCGGTTTCCCCCACACTTCCTTTATTTCTTTTGGAGGGACAACTGAGTCTAGGGAACTGAGCAAGAACTCAACGCCATTCTGTTTCAGTTCTCTGGGGGATAGCTCAGGGTGGAAACAAAATAAATCCAATTTCTGAATCTTCTTTGTCCTCAGCCGCTTGGGAATTCTCTCTGAAACTACTGTGGGCATTTTAAGTAACCCTGCTTACCCGGCAAGAACAATGTACCTTTCAGGCAAGTTGAGAGGATAAAATAACTCTGCCTCCCTGCCTTTGCATGCCAGACAAAAGCTTCAGCTATTAAATACCAGTGCTCAGTGAGCTAATGACTGGTGAGCTGGCATTGTGTTTGGCATCCTAGGATCTCAGCCTCTGCCCTGTGTGAACTTGTAATCTTCATCGTGTAGCTGTGTTAAGTTTGGCTGTTGTGTTATGTGTTGGCATCTGGTGCCAAGGAAGCTCCAAAGCCAAAAACTGACCTCTGCAGTTTGCTGGTTCAAGTCAGAAGCCCTGGAGTCATGTTGTTTGCATTTGGTCCTCACTCCAATAAAAGTATGGTTGATTCCCAGTGTGGAAGCTGACCACTGCTGGTCATGGCTCAGTAGCCCTAGGGTTGGTCGACTGCCCTTTTAATGTTCAACTCTTCCTTCTGGATGCAAGCCAGCCGAGGGACAATGGCTCTGCTGGGCCCTCCTGGCCCTGAGATTCTCCTTCCAGATCAATTTCCTTTCTCCAGTTTCAGTCAGAAGAGGGATTTGAACTTTCGTTTCAGGTTTCTCGTTTTCCCTCTAGATTTTGTCTCCAGGTGTGTGACACATGGCCACGCAGCTCACTTACTTCAAAACAAGGGTCTCAGTGAGTTTTGTGCGATGGCTCTCCCCTCCCCCTTCAAGAATCAGCCAGGCTCTGAATTGTTCGGAGCTGCCCGTGTTAGGCATCTGGAATCCATCCATTTCCCTCTGTGGCACCTGCTGCTGGACTGAACTAAACCCAGAAAAGAGTGAGGCTTGGGTCTTGCTAAGGGAGGAGAGGGTGTGTGACAGAGCCTTCTAGAAGTCAGCTCAGGGTTGCCACCTTAAAAGTCTGAACTGAGTGGTCTAAAGACAGAGTTGGCATTAGTATGTCTGTCTAGGATAGCAAGACAGACTTCAGAGTGTCCACTTCATGAGCTGTTTGAGCTCAGGGCAGAGCGGATTTTATCTTATGCTATTGAACCATCTTTGAATCCCAATGTGAGGTGACTGTTTTTGCATTATTAGATAGCGCCTGGTATAAAGACCCACTACAGCTTTTTCCTCAGGACTCACGCAGTTCTGAAAATGCCTAAAATTAGACTGAACTGTCTGGTTCAAGCTGTGTAACCTGCCTCTGTGGCCTTGGGCATCTTATGACCGGAATGAGTCACATCAGGTGTGTCGCCCCAAAGTTGTCCCACAGAGGGCTGGCAAACTGATGAGAGAGCACTTTTCTGTCCTTAGCCTATCCTACTGCCCATGACAGCTGCTGAGTAATAAAGCAACGAAGCCTCCTCCTACCTGGGACGTTAGTCACACGCCATCTTGAGCAACCAGCTCGGCTGTAAAAGACCGTTGTGGGTCTCTGTCGGTACTTGTTGCTCTTGCCCAAGATCCTTTTCGAGACTTCAGCAGGCATAACGGCTTCAGGGAAGCTCAGAAACCCAATAACCTTGTTTGGAAATGTAAGTGAGAGTGTTCGGAGCTCAGGCCCACACAGGCCTGCATGGCTGGGCTGGTACGTGGTGTGGACAAGGCCAACCTTGCAGGCCCAGTCCCTGTAGTCTTGCCGTCTCCTGTACCTACATCCTTTCTGATCTCTCCTCAGCCAGGGGGTGCTTCCCAAGAATTTTGTGGTTGCTCTCACAGGAGCCAGGTGACAGGTGTTAAAGGGACCTCCTGTGTCAAAAGCCACTGTGGACAGCTGGGAGAGGCCATGTGCCTGGCAATGACCCCCTCCTCATGTGACAAAACTATATCATCTTCATGCCCCATGCCCACAGTGCTCCTGTGAGTCCAGTATATAGTCAGACTATTGTCCTCATGTTTTGGGCACTGGGTAGAGAGTGGGCAGAGAGGAGATGACAGCCATAACCACAGTCACTGAAAGCAGTGGCTTCTGTGGAAGGGAGATTTCTGTGTGGAATGGGGTGGCACTGGCTAAGAGGCAGAGGAAACTTGCCTTGCCAAGGTGGGCACACAGGTATTCAGCTGACCTGGGTCTTATGTCCCTGACCCTAGAGACAGCTGTCAAGAACAGGGGAGCAGAAGAAAGTTCTGAGCCAAGAAAGCTCTGCTGGGTTCTTCGCAAAGCATTCTGGGAAAATGGGGCGTCATTTTCATTCCTGGGCATTTTCCATTGACCACTGTTGTAAGACGTACCAGCTAGGTTGTGCCAGCTCACAGGAAACCACAGCTGGTATGCCAGCTCCGTCTTCCCCGCCCTTCTGAGCCACAACATGACCCAAGTTGGACAAAGACCAACTGTTTCCCTTAGATCTCACAATCCAGTGGCCTTTTCTCAGATCAGGGATTGCGAAACAGACCCATGAGGACCCTGACCAACAAACTATGAGTGTAAGACTCTAGAGAGCCATCAGCCCCACATACTGTAGATACTACAGCTCCCAAACCAAGTGGCCCAAAGCTAGAGTAGTTGTACTAGTTGACAATTAGCTGCCCATCTCCAGCTATAGGAAATCTCCAGGTCGGCCAGCATCCGTACTGGATACGCGGCCTTCTTCCCACGTCCCAAAGACAGGCCTGCGGATTACCTCTGAGCACATCGTTCCTTTAAAAAGCGAAGGATAGACATCTCCCCATGCTCTCTGCTCTGCTTGGGTGGCCGGAACCCGCGATGGTCAGCAGGACTCCTTCCCAGCCAGTGCTAGTTGAGGCCTTCCTTGGTAATGGTGCCCAGACTGTGGCTAGTGATTGACAGCTGGATGCTAGAACCTGTACCAGGAGAAGCTGTGTTAGAACACTATTGCCTTTGACCTGCTGATAACTGTTGTCAGGCTGTAGATGGGAGGCGTGCCTGCCTACACTGAAGGGTGTTTTGGTTTGGTTTTTACCATACAATCCACTTCCCTGCAGTAGCTTCTTCTCTAAGAGATTGGGAGAGGGCAGAAAGGGCCTTTATCTGAGATCCCCACTGTCTGGGCCTTCTGTGACCTGGTGTGTACTCACAGAGTCAGCGGGGTGGGGAGTGTCCTGCTGTTTCCTGGGTCACCTTATCTGATTGCTGATTGCACTTCACAAAGCCTCTGCTTCCTCTGCCCTCCCTCCACCTCCCATCCCCACCCTACCCCCCACTGGCTTCTCAATCCCACCACCTGGTTAAGGTGTCAGCCTTCCCCTAGACATTCCAATGGCTGCTAGCTGATTTCTTCCGGTTCTGCAGGGTACCTGCTTCCCCCTAACTAGGCTGCTGCTTGTCTTCGTAGTAGTAACTAAGTAGCAAGAGCGACTTCCAGGACAGGTACCAAAGCTACACAGAGATCACTGTCTAGAGAAAAAAGTGACTGTTTCATGAATGATCACTGGGTGAACACTGATGGGCAGAAATGGGTCCTGATGTAGAAGGTGCGGTGCTGGCAGGCGGATCTTTTAGGGTTACTGAGTACCTGGCAAACCTAGAATATCACAGTCTGCCTTAAGTACCTATGTGGTTATCCCATTCATGTGGACTCATCTTCTAGGGCCCCTGTGGCATATTCTGAGAACTGGTGTACATTTTCCTTTTAAATCCCAACAACACAAAG
The DNA here is from genome assembly GCF_037038515.1 of Microtus pennsylvanicus. NCBI lineage: Eukaryota > Metazoa > Chordata > Mammalia > Rodentia > Cricetidae > Microtus > Microtus pennsylvanicus. The sequence continues at coordinate 41,445,292 of NC_134592.1, read as the reverse complement.
CAGTTTGTTCAGCAATGTTTTAGGATGTCCAGAAAGCTCATGTAGCCGCTGTGCTCTGGCTGCCTTATCTCATGCTGTTCTTGATGTCTTTCAGGGACTTGAAACTGGACAATGTGCTATTGGACCACGAAGGTCACTGTAAGCTGGCCGACTTTGGGATGTGCAAGGAGGGGATTTGCAATGGAGTCACCACAGCCACCTTCTGTGGCACACCCGACTATATTGCTCCAGAGGTAAGTGCACCTGCCTGGTGTGTCTTTTGAAATCTGAGCTCTGGGAGTAAGGAAGCTAACGCCTCTGCTCTCACTGAATGAACGGTCATTGAAAATGTCCACAATTAGTCTAAATCAGGGTTTAAAACATTCTATTTTTTTTGATTGACTCTTTCATGGCTATTTATTTTGCTCTTTAATCTCTACCCAGTGATTCAATTCTAGTCCCTGTAGCAAATCTAAAGGAAAGGAGTTATGTCTCTTCCCTACAGAGGAATGAACCTAGTGTTCTTCCCTCCCCCCCCCCCATTAGATACTTCCAAGCCATTCCTGTTTTGAATATGTATCCGTCATTGTCTAGCAAGTCAAACATTCTGGACCACTTAGAAGAGAAGGCGCCTAAGCTCTTGGTCTCTAGCAATGAATGAAACATGCACACCAGCACAAGAGACTCGCTTTTTCGTTTTGCTATCACCTCCTAATCCCTAGTCATGGAGACCACCTTTGTTTAGCACACGCACAAGGCACCTCTCACACCATCCCCTTTGCACAGATCCTGCAGGAGATGCTCTATGGACCTGCAGTGGACTGGTGGGCCATGGGTGTGCTGCTCTATGAGATGCTGTGCGGACACGCACCCTTTGAGGCGGAGAACGAAGATGACCTCTTCGAGGCCATCCTAAATGATGAAGTTGTCTACCCTACCTGGCTCCATGAAGATGCCACGGGGATCCTCAAATCTGTAAGTCTGACTTACTCATCCAGCTTCCAGCTTGTTACAAAAGAGCTGGCCTCATGGGCCTCTTGTGTCTTTTCTAAATATCTTCTGTTAGAACATTGTGTTTCAGAATGGAGAATCATGAATTTCTCTCGGGCTGTTTTACTCATACACCATTCTTTTTGGGACAACTTCAGTATCGACGGGCAATAGGAGGTCGTTGCCAAAAGTCAAGTGTTTGTTTCTAGCACTTAAGGCTGAGTCTGAGTGAAATGAGACACCTGCTTCATGTAGTCAGGCCACACCGGAGCCAAGTGAGTCAGTCCCAGTCAGCTCTGATTCTGCTGGCAATGTCCAAGGACCAGAACGGAGGAGACTTCCTCTCAGAGATGAAAGAGGAGTTGGGTGTTTCTTCAAAACCTCCCTAGAGCTTTGGGCCACCATGTCAGCTTTTTACGCAAGACCAAATGCCAAGCTCAGGTTTCTGGTCTAATATGATAAGGTGCTACCATGAGAAAATCTTCTTTTGTTGTTACTACATCAAGCTCCCATGCCCATGCCTTACTTTGAAGTAAGAAAGAACACCTTTAATCCCAGCACCTGGGAGGTAGAGGCAGGTGGATCTCTGTGAGTTCGAGGCCAGCCTGGTCTACAGAGCTAGTTCCAGGACAGGCACTAAAGCTACAGAGAAACCCTGCCTTGAAAATAAATAAATAAATAAATAAATAAATAAATAAATAAATAAATAAATAAATAAATAAATAGAAGGACATGGATTTGATGCCCTTAGGTTGAAAATAAAGCAGTATAACCACATTAGCTGAATTCAAAACTTGTATGCAGAGAGATATAAAAGTTAATTTTAAAATATACACTTCAGTGAAAATTAGGGCAAAACATCCTCTGTTGAATAATGTTTATGGGATCTCTATGGACTTTTATCCCATGAGTATTATCAACTTATATTTAGTTCATTTACTTTTGTGATGTTAGATACTCTTTAGATGGGTTTGAAACACAAAATAAGTTTGGTAAACATTAGCTGCCATATGAAAGCCTTGTCCCCTCCAAGATGCTCCAGATTTACAATCATTGCTGTTTTAAGAATATCTGTGCAGGTCCCTGCATGCTGGGACTGAAGATGTGATTGTCCCTGAGAATTTTGTGCATCACTCAAAGTGGAAGGCTTACAGAAACCCTGCTCAGGTGAATATTGTCAGTGTGTGCCACCACTCACAATAGGATTAGAGGAGCTCAGGAGCCATTACTCCCTCCCCAATCTGAGAAAGCACTGATGCTGTATAGGAGTAAAAATGAAGCACTTTAGGGTTCTATCGAATGTCTCTAGTCTAGCTTGATTTTCATAAGAACAATTTATTCTAATAGTTAGACATTTTAGAGTGAGGGAGGAGGAGGGAAAAGACAGGGATATAGGCTTATCTCTGCAGACTCATGCCATGAACTTTCTTAACTTTGCGGAAGGAGATGGACTCACCTTGGTTGGCCACAGCTAACCTTGATAAGAGACTGTGGTGACACTGCGTTGTCATGCTGCCGAGCAAAGTCTGTTGGGCTGTGACCCAGAATCTCGTTCCTTGTGACTCGCAAGGCATTCTGGGCTGTGGCCTACAGCAGCCACCATCGTCTTAGTAATGGTTTTTCATGGGGCCTGGGTCATGTCTGGCTACTGCAGCTGCTTTGACATTTTTTTGTTTAATAAAAAAAAAGACCCCAGCATCTGTAATGCAAAAAAAAAAAAAAAAAAAAAAAAAAAAAAAAAGGTTAGTTCAAACTATGAAGGCCACTATGCTATCACTGAGGGCAGGAAATAAATGAATAAATGTCGCAGGTCTAAGAAGCATTTGGAGACCCCCTTACTTTTTCACTAGGTGACTCTTGAATCTGCTTCTCTGAATTGTTTCCCTCACCTTTTTTGAAGTTCCCAATCTTATTCTGGTACCTGAGGTCCTCTTGAAATTGTTCCTTCAGCTAAATCAGAATCTACGTACCGCCAGTGTTTATAGCCAAACTTTCTGGACCCTAGAGTGATACTGAGAGAGGCTAAGAGTCACGTGAAATTATTAAGACTGTTTCTCCTTAAAAAGTTAATATAAATACACAGTAAATACTTTCCATAACTAGCCTTTGTCATCAGGAATACCTTCACAGACACGTTGTTCTGACACAGCCTCCAGTGCCCCATTAGCTTCAGAGGTGCAGGCTAGGGTGGGTGTCCCCTCTTCTTGCAGAAGGACTGTGAATCCTGTTACTCCCTCTCTTCGCCTTTCCTCTAAACACTCTGTTGGCCACAGAGAGCACCTTAGATCACACCTATTCCCACCTTGGGTGTCATCTCCATAGTAAGGAACAGGGATCCAGGCTGACAGCGGTGAAGTGGCCTTAATGAGGATCCAAGTCCGCCAGTAAAATGGAACCCACCCATAGGGCTCCTGCTAGGGTTAAAGTCAGTACTGTGTGGAAACCTCCCAGGCACGCAGCAAGCAATACTCCTATTCATGCCGTCAAAGAATCTGACCTCAAAGTCACTGTAAAAACACTTGAAAGTTGTCAGACAAAAACTGACGTAAAAAAGTCACCGGGAGAATTTCTGGGGCAATTTTTTATATTTTTGTCTCCCTGCCTAAAACTGAGGAACTTAAAGTCTGCAATTGAGAACACGGGACTCGATTTTACCAAGAGCTGGAACACTTGAATGGAAAAGTAACCACGAAAATCGCTGAAGAACAATGCCGTACTATCAGAAATGGTAATCAGTCTACTGAGGCGAGCGTTGGACACTCCAAAGAGAGAAGCCGCTCTGTTAGGTGATCAACATCTGTGTTCAGTTCAATTCAGTAAATGTTTCAGGTAAATCTTTGGCATGCCTTTGTGCGAAGTGCTCGGAATGTGGAGATGGCAAGACCTGGCCTCCTCCTGTGGCCCACAGTCAAGGAGGAGTTAAGGGCCTGTCAGTGAACAGTTCTATCCAGGAGAATCATCTTCTGAGAACATTCCCTCTCCAATAAGAGGAAGGTAACACAGGAACAAGACAGAGAAAATTCCATTTAAGCTGGGTGGAACAAATGGCGTTCACTTGCGTGGACAGGGAAAGAAGGGTGTGTAGGGAGGGGAAAGGTGTGCAAAGCCTCGGGCAGGAAGCAGCAAGATTGTTCCAGGAACTGTGGTGCCTAGTTCTGTGCCATTGGAGCAGAGGGTGCCGTGTGGAGAGCAGTAGAACACTGAGGTCAGGGTACACAGGCTTTGATGGTCCAGGCGGGCATTTAGAGAGCGGAGTATATGTATCCGTCGATCACTTAGCTCTGGGGCTCAGTACAGATGGTTAAAAATTATCTGTATGAACTTCAGGAGTAGATGTTGAGCCAGAGAGGAGTCAAGAGCTGTAGGGGTGTGGGGGATGGGATGGAACACAAGGTGCTGAAGAAGACACAGTGGGAAGCCAGGAAAGGATGACTTCAGACTGCATAAGTGTAAAATACTGCGGCATGTCTGCTGAAATAACCAGTCATACAGTGTGAGCCTCCTCAAGGCTGCTGCCCGCTGGGAAGTGCTGGCGAGATGGGCCTGCATGGTCCTCGTCCAGTACACGGGATGTAGGAATGAACCTGTGTTAGCAATTAGGTAAGGCAGAGCAGTTTAAAGACAGAGCAAGTTTTATTTGGTTGTGCAATGCCAGATGGAGCTCTGTTTTCCTGACTGATGAAACCTTGAGACCCATGGCATCCGAGGGCATGGTGGCTTCAACTGTCCCTAGTGCTAAATGATCAGCTATTGGATGCTGTCAAAAGATTTATACAATAACTGAATACTTACAATTTAACATTAAGAAGTCCCTAGTGCTGTGAAAGTATGCCCGCATAGCAACACTCTTCTGGTCTGATAGAGAAGGACATCTTGAGGAGACTTTAAGACTAAAGAGAAATGGTCCCTCTATAAAGTATATAGAGGTCCTGGTCCTGACGGGGGGGGGGGGGGGGGCGGGGCGGGAAGTCCCTTTGAGGAAGTGATAGGTAGCTTGGATGTCTGATTATTTGGGATTTTCACATAATGCACCCTGATCACATTCACTTCCCAGGTCCATCCCCCCTTTCTTGTGACCTCCCCTAAAGAAAAGAAGAAAAAAAAATACCAATTCCAATTTGTGTTGCTCATATACTCATTGGAGCATGGTCAAACTCCCAGTGTGATCAGCCCCACTAAAAAACAAAAACAAAATCAAAAACAAAAAACCTGAGTCATTCCTCACCCTGAGTGAGACCTCCAGGGATGCAAAGAGCAAGGCAGCAAGGAATGCAGAAGACAGGGCTGCAGAAACAACAAGAGCCCAGGGAACATGGTGAGCCCAGAAATGTGTTTGGCCTTTGAAATGGCAAGGCAAGTATGAAACATTTCAGACAAGCGTGCGTGATCACATGACGTCTTCTATCTAGAAGATCACCAGGCTGTGGTAGGATGAAGAGTGGATGAACCAGCAGTGTATCTATATGCACATGGTTCCTCTCCAAACAATCCAGGATTGGAAGGGAAACAGCTGAAGAAAAGCTGGGTACACAACAGTCAAGTCTGAACGCTGGGTAGATCGAGGGCATTCCACTGTCCCCTTCTCATTATATGTCTGAAATTTTCTATGATAGAAAACGTAAATGGGAGTCTTCCACAAGCGCTGTGAGCAGACAGAACTATCTTCAGTCTGTGGGGGACACGAGCTCTCATGAAAGAATAAAGGAAAATGGTTTAATCACGTAAATCTACAGAAAACGATGTGAGTGCCACAAAAGCTCTTCCGTGGATTCATTCAAGTAAGAGTCAAAGGACCCTAGAGTCATTTTCCCCACTGTGGACACATTGGGAAGATAGACAAAGTGATCAAGTGGATTCCCCCAAATTTGTCTTTAGGGTCCTGAAGTGTGTTTAAAGTTTAAATAGTCAAGAACATCCAAGTCTAAACACTCCCAGCTCAACTCCATCCATCATTGTGTGAGCTCCAGTTTCATCCTATAAGGTTGTTAAAACTATATGAAATCTCCTTCCGGAAGACAAGCTCCCCCTCTGCCTGGTGCCTTTTCCTTCTGCCAGTATGCCATTACTGGGGTGATTCCCATTTCTTTGGGGTGCATTATTTCTGTGGTCTGATCGTCAGATGAAAAGACAGGAGTGTCTCTTTAGAACACCTCCCTTTCTATTGTGGGTCATCTTCTTGTGGCTTCTTGAGATTTCCTTGGGATTTTTTTCAGAGGTATGGTCAGGACTGTTCTGGAATGAGTTTCCACTAAGTGTTGTGCATGGTGTTGTTTTTCTTAAAAACCAAAGGCTACTTGAGTTCCCTCTTTGAGAAATGGAAGGCATGATTATCAGTCACCACCTGTGGAAACTTCACAGCTCTCTTTTGTGTAGCTACCCCGGAATTGTTAAAAGCCGGTGATTCATCAGTATAGTAGAGTCATTGACTCTCCCGCCTTCAGGTGGAGAAGGGACAGCCCTTGCTCATTGTCCCAATGAGAGTGAATGGTTGGCAGGACAGGTTTCAGTCTCTTCTGACTTGTAATTCAACATCAATTCCTGCACGTTTTCTTCTCGTCATTGCCCCATCTACTCCCCTCCTGACCTTGGCCACCCTCAAGATGGTAGACATTTCTTTTTCGAGACAGGGTTTCTCTGTAGCTTTAGAGCCTGTCCTGGAACTAGCTCTTGTAGACCAGGCTGGCCTTGAACTCACAGAGATCTGCCTGGGATTAAAGGCGTGCGCCACCACCACCTGGCAAGATGGTGGACATTTGAAACACCCATGTATGACTGTCCAAAAGTTTTAGACAGCTGTGGGGCTAGGAAAGTGGACTTCTGTGTAGGAACATCACTCATGGAGCATAGGATTAGTAAAATAGAAGACACAGATTTTAGCCAGGAAAATCTATTTGAGAAGATAAAAAATAGCTACTGATTCCCTGCACTAAAAATAGCCAATGGAAAGACTGCTTCCTCTTTTACTTCCTTGTCCTTTTTGTTGTTGTTTTATTTTGTTTTAATTGTATCCATTGAGCCTGTGAGATGATATGGTAGTTTGAATGTAATTGGCCCCTATAAGCTCATAGTGAGCAGCACTATTAGGAGATATTAGCCTTGTTGAAGTAGGTATGGTCTTCTTGGAGGAAGTGTGTCACTGTGGGGGTGGGATTTGAGGTCTCCTGTGCTCAAGATACCACCCAGTGTCTCAGTTCACTTCCTGTTGCCTTTGGATCAAGATGTAGGGCTCTCAGCTCCAGCACCATGTCTGCCTATAGGCTACCATGTCCCATCATGATGATAATGGACTAAACCTCTGAAACTGTAAGCCAGCCCCAGTTAAATGTTTTCCTTTATAAGAGTTGCCATGGTCATGGTGTCTCTTCACAGCAATAGAAACCCTAACTAAAACAGATAGCCAGTAAAAGACACTTACCTCCATGTCTGATGACCTGAGTTTGATCCCCAGGACCTACATGGTGGAAAGGAAAGAACAGTTACACAAATTTCCCTTTGTAGAGAACAAAGGGAATCTACATGTGCCACCCTGGTACACACATGTACATGCATACACATAATTACATATATGTAATAAATTGAAAATGTAGATGTTAAACACACATGCATGCTGCAAACATCCCATCCCACCTCTTGCTCAATGACGAGATCATTAAAACTGACATTAGCCTCCCAGTTAACAGATGTTTAATGATACATGTTTGTATAAAAAGTAGATACAGGCTTTCTAGATTGCTGGCCTTAAAGGTCTGTTGTTGTTGCTTAAGCTTGTCCTTGCTTTTAAGAAAAATACTGTCTTCTGTGGTCACCACATTGCCACGTTCCCTATGCTCACTCTGAATTGAACCAAAATGCTGATAATCATGACACACAATGCATAGTTTGCATTGAGCTTTGGAGGTTCACCTGAGCTTTGCTCATCTTCTTCCAGAAAGGAAGGCTTGAGAATGTCTTCAAGGAGTCCCAGAACTTAGAGAGGGGATGCCCAGCTCAGAGGTGCTGAGTCAGCGCCTGTGAGAGATCACCTGATCTCATGGTTACTCAGATGAAGTCAGTGCCCTGCTGCTGAGCTCACACAGGTGTTAGCCAAGTGCTGAAAGGAACTTCTAGCTTCTCCTGAGTCACCTCTGGCAGTTCTGGAAGCATTGTAATCTCGGCATCAGCAGGAGGCTGTAAAGTGCTTTTGTTCCCGAGCTTTACAGAAATTACAGAGGCTGTACATGTGTGGGTTTGGCTGTCATCGAAATGATCACATTTCATCAGCCGTGCATTGTGTGCAGAATCCCTGCTTGCCTCTGTCACAAAGAGGGGACCCACAGTGAATTCTGGGATCCTTCCCTACCATGAGCCAGGCCCTGGCAGTGGCCAGGCAGCTGAATGGGGAGCAGAGAGGATTCGTTACCTTCTCCCTTTCCCACCCCCTCTCTTGTTGGAGCTTGGATGGCTCAAGCGGGGTGACAGAAAGGGGTCAGCCAGCTGAGAAGAAGGGAAGGCGGGGACAAAGGCTTGCAGGGCTCCGGTTCCAGACCCTAGAGCTGGGTTTTCAAATACTGTTACACAGAACACCCCAAAACTAGCTGTCAGAAGAGAGAGAGGTGGCTGGCATTCATCCTGACAAGCTCTTCTTCAGGGCTGGAGGAAGAAGGAAGAAGGAAATAATATGTCCGTAGCCTCTCATGGAAGCTTCTGGTAGGACTGACACCTCCTGGAAGCAACCTATTGACTCCCATCAAGGATAACAAGGCAGGCCACAGAAAAGTGCACGTCTTCCCAGAGACCGCAAAGTTTTGCTTTGTTTTCTTTTGTTTTGTTTTTAAATTCCTTCCACTTCACAGAATGTTCATTTCCTGAGAGCCGGGGCTGCTGCATTTTGTTCACAGGAAGTTGTGAAGGACTTCCTCTCTTCTTTTTCCTCTGTTTTCAACTAGACCTTTCACGCCACAGGTCTTTTTAATCTCCACCTCCAGCTCTCCAACTAGGAATATAAAGCTGTCAAAGGTTCTGGGACACGAGATTGAGGACAGCCTCTGCATCAGAAGTCCTTTCTAAGTTAGGAAAATTCTAAACAGAAGCAAGATTCTTGATTCGTGGTCCTGCATATGTATTATCTTTGATGTCTAAAGCCACAACTAACTATCCACTGCAAAAAATTAGATCTTTGGTAGCTGGCAAGGAATATACACAAGAGGAGCGTACTGACCGGAGTTTCCACGGAAGGAAACATGGGCATTCAATGTGTCCTCTGAAAAGTCTTCCCAAGCACTCCCATCCTTACAGTAGCCATTCTTTCTTTAAAAATATTTATTTTACCTTTTGACCACAGTTTCATTTCCTTCATCTCCTCCCAGTCCCTCCCTCCACCTTCCCTCTGCTGCTTCTTCCATTTACCCCTCCTCTGTTTCTACTCAGAGAAGGGCTGGCCTCCCATGGATATTGACAAAATATGGCTTATCAAATTACAGTAGCTATATATATATATATATATATATATATATATATATATATAATTTTTAACTTATATGCTATATATGAGTGTTCTGCCTGAAGTGGGCATCAGATTTTATTATAGATGGTGGTGAGCCACCATGTGGTTGCTGGGAATTGACCTCAGGACTTCTAGCAGCCAGTGCTCCTAATCGCTGAGCTGTCTCTCCAGCCCCTACAGTAGCAACTCTTGAGGGTGGTACCCAAACAGAAACATTCATGTGGCTCGGGCAGGTGGGGTACCAGTGTCAGGGAGAATGCATTCCTTTTCCTTGCACACTTCAAAGAGGAAGAACATGAAGTTGAGTGGGTAGGGAGATGGGGGAAATTGGGATGGGTTGGAGGAGGGGAAGAATATGATCCAAATATATTATATGAAAAATTCTAATAATAATAAAAGGAAGTTACTAGAGAAGAGTGGAGCCTGCCTCATTGGCCACCTTGCTTCAACCTAGTTCAGGGAACATTGGCCAACTGAGATAAAAATCATAAGCCCAAGTACATGATGCTGGGTTCCATCTCTGAGACACCTCTGACCTTTATCCGTCCCAACCACATGGCCTGAATGAGGTTCTCAAGATGGCTTGGGATTCAGGAAAAGCTTATGTTTACAAAACACAGGACAGGCAGGTAGCGCCTACAAGGGATCAGTGTGTGTGCAGGCAGAGGCTGCTGAGTCCCAGCCGCAGGCTGGGAGACACAGCCAGCATTCTGCCCTATTGTGGGGACAGGAAGAATGCCGGGCACTGATTGTACTGGATTTTGATAAGAGGAAGAATGCACCGTGCCTCTGGGGAGAGCTCACAGAATATCTTGGAAGGTCAGTCAGTTAGAACCTGCCAGGTGAGGCTAGGTCAGGGAATTAGGCTGTAGCAGTTTCTTTTCTTTTTTCTTTTCTTTTTTTTTTAATACAATAAAGTCCATCCCACACAGAGAGCAAGCAGCGTTTATAGCTAAGGAAATACAGTCATCTTCAAAGTTCCAGCTCTTTTCTTCCAGAACGTGAAGGGCAAAAGTAAGAAGAGAGAAAGATGAAGATTATCGACTCTGATACTGACACAGACCATAGGACACAAGCCTTGCTGTGCACCCAGGACTGCAAATATAAAGACAGAGCATTACTCTGGTTCAGACTTCTCTAAGGAAAGCCCTGTTCCCAGGAAAAGCCCTTCTGTCACTTGATGGCACTGAGTAAGAAGGAAGACAGGGAAGAGAAGAGACGTGAAGGAAGGAGAGACAAGGGGAAATTTTTTAAAAAACTTATTTTGACTTTCCTTGTGATATGGTCCCTCTTCCATCCGCCTGAGCTTACTTCGCCCATCCAAGCTGCCTGTCCGGCCAACAGCCCTCAGACCTTTGGAAACATGAATGTGTCCCGTTATCATCTCTAACACATCAATCAACCTTTAGTTGCTTGTAATAAAATCAGGTGGTCAAACTGAAAGATGCTTCAGGCTCTTAGAGAAGCAAAGGCTTTGCTTCCCGTTCTCACGCCACCCTCTTACTGGTGGTACCCATCTCAGTCACTTCACTGGTGGCAGGAAGAGAGTGTCGTGTGGGCCCAGAGAGCATCTATACCAAGCACAGTTTTCATCCAGGCAAAGTTCCAAGGGTTAGGCCATGATTCTTATCAACCTAAGTCTTTCCCACAGTCCTCTCCGGTCCAGAATCCAAGGGAGGCATTGGTGGCCTCCAGAAGAGGTGAAAATTAGGGACACAGAGCAAAGGCTTCTGGTGTCACAGTACGAATCCCAGCTCTACCACTTACAAACCACATGGCCTTGGATAGATTATGAATGGACCTCTCCCTTAGGCTGACAATACATAAGATGGGAATAGTAAGCATGGTTGCTCTAGGGTTGTGAGCTATGAATGGGAAGCATTTAACTCACTGCTGGGTGCGATGAAAAAAATGGTAGCATGTTCGTATAAAAATGGCTGCTACTCACTAAACAATAACAGTTAAAAATACTCCCCTTCCTTTTCTCCATGCTCTCCACACCTACGACTGCCCTTAGCTAAGCAAGTATGCACACCGAAAGGGTTGTTCTTCGCCATATCTATGCGGATTGCTAGCCTTGCCAGTAAGTCCCATGCAGGTCCAATGTGAGCATCCAGAGTGACTCTCATGTGGCTCACCCAGGGTCCTACAGCAGCACCGTTCCATGTGAGAGCCTATTCTTTAAACAGTGCAGCTGACTTCCCCAGAGATATTCCAAAAATCCATTTTGTGGCCTCTCCCTCCGGCCACACCCCACCCTTCTCCAGGGATTATCGTCAACTTCATCTCAGGTGTGACCATCTGACTCTGTGTTCCCCTGTGGAAAAGGGACATCAGCACCAGGTCACCTTAATGTCTGTCCTCTTTCGTGCTGCCTCATGCTCTAACTCACACTCCCAGCCTTGTTCCTCTGTGGCCACGGCTCTGAGGTAGACTGTGTTCTTGGCACCGATCATCCTGAGATGTGTGTCCCCAGCTTCTCCACGGGGAAGGGTTGTGAATGGACAGAGTTGGCGGCTGTACTTCCCAATTGGGTCAGGCTCTACTAGAGTCAGAAGCAGAAGGTAGGGGCCTGCAGTGTGCACCCACAGGGCACATTCTGCCAGCCTCTCCGGGTGGCCTTCAGGCCCTGTGCCCATAATGAGATTGACCATTGTGGCAGGGAGCCAACCTCTGCTTTACCATCCTGTGTCCTTCCTCTGTCTTCCTTTCCTAGATCTCTCTTTAGAGCCATGAAATGCTTTCCTCCTGTTTCGGAGTGGCTCCCTGGAATACTGATCGGGGAGTCTTATGGCTTGATTGCCTTCCCTTCTGGCTTGGCAGCAATAGCTGCCAGGTTTGTCTGCCTTTTGTTTAAGGTCCTGAAATGGAATGAATGGGGAAGGTCATTCTGTTTGCCCAACAGCCAAATCCAACCATTAACTAGAACATACAGTGTTTTCTGACTCCTGGGAGTAAATGCTATTGTCTAATTGCTCGGTTTATGTAACTAGCCCTCTTCCTAAGAAATCAGGCATTTTGTCCACACCCAGTATTCTGTTCTGGTGCTGACTTGAAGATATTTGCTGGACATTTGGATCAGATGTTTTTCACAGGTCTTTGTTTGTGGGATCATGTTTAGAACTTCTCAGTGAAACATTCGGAACTATAGGGGGCTGCAATTTTTACCACGGCTGAGCTTTTGCTTGTGTTGTTTGTTAGGAAGGCATCAGCTCATCCTCTGCAGGAGGCATTCTGTTACAATGTCCATTCTGCTTGTTTTCATTCAACTAGTTCTATCATATGGATTAATTACAAAGCAAGAAGGGGACTCATTAGCCATTGACCATAAATGTTCATTTCGTGTATGGAGATGAGGTAAATGTAGACCATGGAGCAGTCTAACACTTGCTCATAAACGGTATTTTATAAGTCACATTAAATAAACACAATATACTTAAGTTTCTAAAAGAGAAGTCAGGCATTTTGAAATAGGATAAATAATTATTGCCACAGCTTTATGTTTTCATGGATTCCACAGCACATCTGAATCCATTTGTCTCAGCAGTCATCATTGTACAGGGCTAGTCTAAACTCTGTCACCTACAACAGCTCCGCACTAACACCTCCAAAAAGGTGTTCAGCCTACAAGACGTGATCAGTCCTGCACCAGACACCACTTTGACAGGAAGTTCCATTGGCACCTGTTTTCGTTCACGGGAATCTCCTTTGTGTGGGTGCTGTGGATGAAATTGCACACGAGGCTCTGAGTTCTTGTTTTAAAATTGACTCAGAACAGATTTGCTGTCAAACTTGTTTTTCAAAGAACACTCCCATCACTCCACAGTCGAGGTTTGGGACTGTGAGAGCAGAAAGGGTTTTGTTCTCTTCCCTGACTGCAAAGGGAATAACAGGCAGGCCAGACAAGCCTCAGGGTCCAGGCCGGCCTGGGTCTTTAGTCTCTTCTCTTGGAGCCTTGGGGTAGAAGAAGACAGAGCTCCAGAGAGTTTGAGACTAGACTCCCGTCTGGCATCGCTTGAGGACAGCTTTGTGACAGGCACTTCACGCAGATATTGTCACTTGCTTACTTTAACACACAAAGTATAGAGAAATCCCCACTTTACATGGGAGCCGTCTGAGTTCCAGAGACGTTAATAGGCGTTCAGGGCCGCTCAGCCGCGCAGGCTGCAGCTGACGTACGCATGCAGGTCAGGAACAGCCAAGTCCAGCCAGTGACCCTCTGCGGTCCACCCCATGTATCCTTCCTGCTCTGCAGACATTCTCTTGAGAGAAGCTTTAACAAACCTGGCCAGCACCATCCAGTACACCTCACTCTGAAGCTGCTCTCTCCCCTAGATTCTGTGTCCTGGAGCTTCCCCGTCTCTCCACTTTCCCTGGGGAATGCAGGATGAGACTGAGATACCCTCCCACCCCACCCTGTGCCTCTCTCTTCTGCCCTCCCTCCACAGTGAGATTTACATTTGGGAAGGACCCAGCTCCCCTAGGCCCCTCACTCACTCTCCCTGGTTTACAAAGTGCTTATGTTGGCCCTATGAACCACCTACTTCCTTTGGTCAATATGCTCAGCATCTCCTGAGGCCACATGCTTTGCCTTCCTGGCAAACTTTTCCACTTGGACCATCGTCAGGGCAAAGGCCAGTGGAGCGAAGGTCTGTTTTAAGAACGACCTTAGACAGGGACTGTTAGCTCACTGGAGTTACCATTTGAGCCCATTAGCAACAAGGACAAGTTGGGAGGTGTTTTCTGATGAAGCATGTAGGTGACCATTCACAGCAGTAGGGCCAGGGTGTTCTCCAGGGTGGCAAGTCCCTCCAGCCTTCAGCTCTGCCTCTGTAGAATGTGTGCCGTGGCCCACGTCAAGTCCAAGACTGGTAGGAAAGATTCTCTTAACTCTCCAGTTCTGCATGTCTAGAGAGAATAGTAGTGTAGGGACCGTAATCCACTCCCCCACAGAAATCCGTTAGGGCCCACCCCAGTACCTCCTCTTTACAATGGTTCCTGTCTTAATAGTCAACCCTTTCTGGATTCTTCAAGTCTAGTTCCTGTCTCCTGTCACCTTAGATCCCCCTTATCTCAGAATGAGTCTTATTGGTGTTCAGTAGCCCAGGCTAGCCTCAAATTTGCCCAGTCCTCCTGAATGCTGGGAAGTAGAGGCATGAGTCACCACGCCAAGGCAGAGCTTTCTTCTTTCTCTGTTTCGTGGCCAGAAGCCATGAAAGCTGGCTAGTGACACCAGGCTCATGTGTGGCATTATGTACGGCCACCTGGGGGTCTCATGCCCACCACTGATCCTCAGGCCATTCCTCTGAAGGAGTGACAGCTCAAGGGTGGAGGTACCCCATATCCACACCTGACCTTCATGTCATGTGTCATCTCCTGCTTTTTAAATGATAACTGGCATTATTTTAAATCACACAATGTAGATTGAATGAGATGGTCTCAGCTCTGTTCACTCACCCACCCTTCTCTCTCTCTTCCCTTCTTTCATCAAACAGTCTCGCCCACCTTCCCACACGTCACTGAGAGCTCTCACCCCAGCCTGCACCCCATACAGACGTGGTTAGTCATCTCTGTGTGGTGCTTGATATCTCAGGTACAAACCTGAGCTTGTCAATCACTCAGATTTACACCCTTATTAAACTAAACAATAAGCAGAGAGGTTCTCCAGAGGTTCATATGCTTAGTCAGGAGCTGGCGTGGCGATGGTGTTATGCATGCCAGCGTGTAAATCAGGAGCATATTGCAGAGGGTTGACATCAAGGGGGGCAGGGGCTGATGGCCAAATGAGGAACATTACATAAATCATAGTTTTAAGCTTTACAATCAATGACAAGGATGGCATCGGTACAACAGTGGAAACAGTTGTTGGGCAGACAGCCTTGTGTAAGCTTGTGGCGGCATGTATGCAAAGACATGTGCTTCTAGCAGAGTCTTCTGGGATAAGTCTTGTTATCAGGGGCCATGCAAAGCCTTGCCTCCTTCACAGACCTCCCAGCTTCATTAAGGTTTGACACAAGTGACTCCATTTTGGTTCTGACAGCTTTCATAATCTTACAGAATATGTGCTTTTGTTTTTGCTCCCCTGACTGCTGCTGTTGACACTGCCATTAACACTAACGCTGGAGGACTTGCCTCTGGTACTCTGTCGCACTGCCTGGGGAGAGCCTTTGACGTTAGACTATCCATCCACTTATCCTTAGGCATGTTTCCTATTTAAATCCTTCTAGAACTTGTTCCCAACTCTTCCTCCCACTTCACTACAAGCGCCGTCGTTTCTGAACTTGCCTGTCATTTCAACTGTTTGTCTCAGCCTCCTGCCTAGGCTCCCGTTCCCAGCCCTCACCTGTTCATCACGGTGTGGCCAGTCTTCTTGCCTTCTCATATACTTCAGACAGGTCAGACTCACCACCAACACACTTCCCCAGCTACCTCCATGTGCCCACTGTCCCAGGCTACCAGCGTTTCTCTTGGCACCCCAGGTGCCTGAACGCATCTGGGTGTGTGTGCTGACTGTGTGATCAGGCGTGATTGTCCTCTTCTTCACGGATCCTGCCCTGCTCTCCATCTCATCAAATGCCACCTCTTCCATGATGCTGTCCCTCGCCTTCCTACCACCAGGCCCAGTGCTGTTTGCTCAGGCGTCCTCCAGGCTCTCAGAGCACTTCGCCTATGTTCTTTTCAGTGTCTCCAGTGTGTGTTACAGTTTGCTTGCCTCTTCTCTGGATCTGTACTTTGATGGAATGATTCTACCTTTGTCACCTGCACAGCCCCAAGATTAGTACACTGCCTTGCATTCACCAGATACCATGTAGGCTTTATAAGCGTGATGGAGGATCCTTCCCTTTTTGTTTAATTGGTATTGTTTTTGATAATTTCTTAAGTATCATGTTTGCATGATACTTATTCTTCTCCCTCCAAAACCTCCCACATTCCTCCATGCTCCCTCTAACATTCATTGCCTTTTCTTTAATTAATATTGTTACACACACACACACATACATATATACACACAGACACAGAGACCACAGACATACACATACATACATACATAGTGGTTGGGTCCATTTAGTTTTATTCTTATGTATACATATATACACACAGACACACACATACGTATATACACAGTGGTTGGGTCCATTTAGTTTTATGGATTTAAGGCTAACCGCTTAGGATTGGATAACCTATCTGGAAACTCATCCCTAGAGAAGAATGACCCTTCCCTTTTCAGCAGTCACTGGCTGCCTCTCATTTAGGGGTGACGCCTTGTGAAATTTCTCCCATCCGCTTCGGCATGCCAACTGGGATTGTCCCTATGCAGGCCTTGTTGAGGCAATGCCTGTCTAGAAGACACTATCCATAGCAGCCATCCTGGTCCTTTGGTTCTTGCATTCTTTCTGCCCCCTCTCCAGCGATTCTTCGTGTGTGTAGGGGTTGCATTGTAGATGTATTCATTGGGGTTGGACACCCCATGGTCGGTTGCTCCCTGCATTTTGACCAGTGTCATATAGTCTCCAACATTGCAGAGAAGCCTCTTTGATGAGGGGTGAGAGCTACGCTGATCAGACTGGTTGCTCAGACTTTCTTGTCATGTGGAGGATGATTGTGTCTAGGTTTTAAAAAAATATCAAGGTTATTGGGATGGAGACTCAACAGTTATGAGTGTGTACCCATGTTCCCAGTGTCCATGTAGACAGCTCACAACCACCTATTACTGCAGCTCCTGGGTGTTTGATGCCTCTGGCCTCTGAACTTATGTATACTTACCCACACAGAGATACACAGAGATACACATAATTTAAATAAAATATATTAAAAAAATTAAATCGATACTATTCAAAACGATTGATCAGAATCCCAAGAGACGATGTCCAGCAGCAATCGGTCGTCCTGCCCCATGCTAGAGGCGTGCTCTCCAGAGAGTCACACTGGGTGGGTCGTCCTGCCCCATGCTAGAGGCGTGCTCTCCAGAGAGTCACACTGGGTGGGGCGTCCTGCCCCATGCTAGAGGTGTGTTCTGGGATTTTTGTCAGCCTCAGACAATGCCTCTTGCTCTCTGCTCCATGGGAGTTCGGATTCAGTGCCAGGGGCAGGGACGAATGAACAGAGTCAGGCAGCAATGCTTCTGCCACCCTGGCATCTAGAGTCCTGCACTGACCCCTTTTCCCAGAAGAACAAGTTGCACCCACACATTCACAGGATGTCCTCTCTCCCAACACTGGCAGGCCTGGGAATTTCCCACAAGCCATCTGAGTCTTTTTCTGTGCTACTTTTTTTTTTTTGTCTCAAGTTAATTTTTTTTTAATTTCATTATTAGTTGTCAGTGAGCTTTTAGATTTGCAGTTGCTTGTCCATGTACCCTGCTCACATTACCATGGAGAGAATTCTCTCTCTCTCTCTCTCTCTCTCTCTCTCTCTCTCTCTCTCTCTCTCTCAAAGAAATTTTCCTATCTTCCTGAAGAAATAAGTTTCTCAGGCGAGATCACAGGCAGTATGAACTTCTGGCCCTTATATAACGGAATAACTTACATGTATTTCTGAAACCTGTAAAGGCCTGGGGTAGGTAGGTATAGACTGCTGGGACTGGACCTGTGACTATTTGAATGCTTATTTTATTTTGGGTCCTACCTCTAATCCAGCACCCTAGATCTCCTAATTCTTTGTCACTTGGAGAAAGGAAAAGCCACTAAACCCCATCAGGGTCTTCATTCTTTACTGGCTCCCTTTGACACTTCTACTTCTTCTTCTACTTCTTCTTCTTCTTCTTCTTCTTCTTCTTCTTCTTCTTCTTCTTCTTCTTCTTCTTCTTCTTCTTCTTCTTCTTCTTCTTCCTCTTCCTCTTCCTCCTCCTCCTCCTCCTCCTCCTCTTCCTCCTCCTCCTCTTCCTCCTCCTCCTCCTCCTCCTCTTCCTCCTCCTCCTCTTCCTCCTCCTCCTCCTCCTCCTTGTGTTTTGCAAAGTAGATGCCCTGGAATTGCCGTTGCTGAGGCTCTTTTGTCACTTTTTTCTTTAGCTTTGATCCGTCTCGTTTGAACCAACACTGGGAGCTTTACATGGCTTTCTGGCATGGCCCAGATGTCACTGTCTTCTGTGTTTGCATCAGCCACAAGATTTTCTTTGGAAGATCTTTAAATTCACTCAGTAAATTCAGCCCCAAACAGTTTCTATAAACACAGTCTTACTTTTGCTTTGTGCTTGTAAAGTCTAACTTAGAAAAGATATCTGGGGACTGTCAAAACTTGTCCTTACTCTGTTTATAGATAGCTTGATTTAGAGTTCAGAGGTGTAGCTCAGTGGTAGGGTACTGGCCTCACCCACACAAAACCCTGGGTTTGATCCCCAGCACTAGAAATTAAGGTTGGAAGAAACACAAAGTAACTTGATTTAAATAAAACCGCAAACTTTTTGCTTTATTTGTTTCCCACAGTTCTGGGGTGGGATTTACTTAGCACAGTACCTTGCTGTGCTAAGTAAGCACTCTAGTGCTAAACTATACCCA
This sequence comes from Microtus pennsylvanicus, assembly GCF_037038515.1. Taxonomy (NCBI): domain Eukaryota; kingdom Metazoa; phylum Chordata; class Mammalia; order Rodentia; family Cricetidae; genus Microtus; species Microtus pennsylvanicus. The sequence continues at coordinate 41,426,347 of NC_134592.1, read as the reverse complement.
CACCCTTGTGTTGCTGCTCTGGTTTTGTCTTACTCTATAGCCCAGGTTGACTTAGAATCACCACCTTCCTGCCTCAGTCTCCAATGGGGTTACAGGCATGTGCTACCACCATGCCCAACCCAAACAAAACTCTCCATTCAAGTTCAGTGTTTTGCTTTGTTCTTAATGAGAAATAGTTTGAAGTTAAAAATGATATTCTGGCCCTGAAAAGTGAATTATTCTCTGAGTTCCTTCATTAGGAAATGATGAAAACACAAAGACCATTTGTAAGAAGCAGAGGAGTCAACCAAAATGCCTAGGAGCTGAGTATAAGAATATCTCCCAATTGATATGAAGGCGGAAGATTTGTATTCAAACAGTACTTGACTATGTGGCATTTTCTTTTAGCTTTTGGTCTCTGCAGTCCTGCATTCTCGCCTATAAACCCATTTCAAAACAGAAGAGGGGCATCTTGAATGCAGAAAACGTTCAACCATCTTAGCCACAGAAAGACAAGCAAGCAACCCACTTTGGTTTGTCCTAGAACGGGTCGTAGAAGTTTTAAGAGTTTTTTCACCCTTGCTGCCATTTTCTAGAGATCTCAACAACAATGACTCTCACTTTTCTCTGTGGTCTGAGGAGAGAGCAGGAACCCTGGCCAGCGCTGTGGGCCTCAGAACAATGGCACAGCTGTTCCTAAAAGTAGCCCCATTCAGAATCTGCTTGCTGTCCACAAGGAAAGACATCCTAATTCATAAGGAGTTGCCTTTCTCTGCAGAGGAAAGAAAAACACCTGGTATTTACAGAGAAGAAAATTGGACCCTTCAGCCTTCTTTTAGTGGCCGTGCCCGAAATGGCAGTGGGGAAGGCCAACAATCCACTCAGGCAGTCTCGACTTTAAGGCATGATTCATACGGCCTGTGCTGCCCAGAATGGAAAATCCAGCTAGTGAGCAAGAACAGCCAAAATACCTCCCAGGAGCGCCGTTGCCAGGGCTGGTGCCTGCTGTCTTGTGATGGGGTTGCATATGAGTGAATGAATGACTCTCTCTTTCTTGCACTCTCCTAGTTCATGACCAAGAACCCTACCATGCGCTTGGGCAGCCTGGCTCAGGGAGGCGAACACGAGATCTTGAGACATCCTTTTTTCAAGGAAATCGACTGGGCCCAGTTGAACCATCGCCAACTGGAACCGCCTTTCCGACCCAGAATCGTGAGTATCAAAGTCATTATAATAGATGTTCCCTTTTCTCCAGGTGAAAAAAAAAATCCATGGAAAAGCTGGAATCTCCCATAGGATGACAGAGTAGAGATTTGCCAGCCCCTCCTGGAGATGGAGACTGGGCAGGTTGCCCCTGAGACAATGTGTTGATTGCATCTCACTAAGTTTTCACCTCTTGTTCACCCCACCTCTACCCTCCCTTAACCTAAATCAAAATATCCCAACATCTAATATGCCATAATCTGTTTTAAGTTTCCCTAAATTCTAGGGCCTAGCAGAATTGAACTGATTAGCAAGTCATTATTCATTTCCCATTTTCTCATGTTTCTTGTGTTTTCATCTGTACCTTTCCCAAGCCCTCAAAAATATTTTAAAAGGTACAAGGTACTCCTTCACTGAGCCTGGCTCCTTGGCCTACACAGTTTGTCATAGCTACTGTGACAAAGGACTCAGGCCAGACAGGCGGAGACTCTTTGGTGAAATGCTGAAGATACCAGTGGTACCAATCTAAGCCACAAAGCCTGAGGGTGGCCCACCTCATAGTCTTTGAGCTGAGCTATACATAGATGCCTCCGAGCTGGAGGACAGAGAAGCCTGGCTCAAAACAGATCAAGACTATCGGGGAGGAACCATGGTCTGAAGGTGGAGAAACAAGTGTCCTGGGGTCACGTGAGAGAAGTGGGAGGCCTGACAATGATTAAGAAGAAAGAAAAGGGTCTCTTCAGCAACCATTTATAAAGATGCCATTTACACAGCTCTTCGGAATGGAGTGAGCTTAGCCTGCAGCAGCCTGTCAGGCTTTGGCTGCTCGGCAGCCAGGGAACCCAACAGCTCCAGCCCAAAGTAATGGGATAGACACTTATTTCTCTGAGCTCAGTAACGCCGTGAAATCACTTGAGAGCCTCTTCTCACACGGGTAGAATGTGTGCGAACAGTAAGTGAGGTGAGCATGAGTTTACTCGACTTCTGGACAGATGTGATCAGGCAGGCCCCGTCAGTGGGGCCTGTCAGAAAGCAGTACCTCAGTGAGGTGGAGGATCATGGGTGAGTGAGTAAGCAAGTCGGGGTGACCACATTTATTCTTTAGCCTCCTGGCAGGAGTCGGTGACTAGAGGGCAGGACATGGAATGAGTGACTTAGTGGTTGGCAGAGGCCATAAAAATATGCATGTGGGGGACTGGCCATAAAGCACCACCAAGTCACAGCCATCAGAACCATAAATGATGCTGCTGACCAATGAAGAGCAGCTCTCTGAACTTCTTGGAATGGGCTGCAACCCACATAAGAGGCAAAAATCCCAGGTACTATCTATATATACAATGTGACCATGGCTTCCTTTTTTTTTTTTTTAACAGAAATCCCGAGAAGATGTCAGCAATTTTGACCCAGACTTCATAAAAGAAGAGCCAGTTTTGACTCCGGTTGATGAGGGACATCTTCCTATGATTAACCAGGATGAGTTCAGGAACTTTTCCTTTGTGTCTCCGGAACTGCAGCCGTAGCCTCTGGGGAGTGACAGTCACGGGGGAATGTGGATTTTTTTTTTCCAGGAATTTCTTTTGTGGGAATTCCTCAGCATCCGCCTTAGAAATACCACCATCACCTTCAAGGAGCAAATGTTCACAACTCCTCAAAGGGTGGAGCTTCAAGAGAGCCACTCTCTCAAGTCCCAAGGAGCCATGGTACACTTCTGTAATTGAGACTGAGATGTTACAGAGATGTGCACTGCTCGACCCATGAGTCTATACGGCTATGTCAGGCTTGGGGTAAATGACAGAAACCGAAAGGAGAGGCGGTAGGAAGAATATAGTGGCTTCTGGAAATTATGAGCCTAACAGGCTTTCTTACTGAGACCAGTCTAGAGTTTCTGTGAACCACCTTTCATTCTTCTTTAATCCAATATTGTGGTCTGCAAAAGACTACGTGCTAATGAAGAACTGAGGGCTCTCTTTAGGGAAATGAATGACATTCCAAATAGACTGACTTACTCTGAAGAAACAGACGATGGGTGTCCCTCAGGCTCCCAACCTACAACCCAGTATTGAGAAGGAGGTTGGACGTCGTGACAACTGTCCGTCTCTTCCTTTCAGTAACGAGCTATTTATTGAGTGTCACACAAGAAGGTGCCGTGATCGCCCTCAGTGTGCACGGCCGAGCCACCTCCATGTTGCTCTCCTTCATCCTGGGGTCCACCGAGTCGCGTCTGCGCTCTGTGAAAGGCCTCTTCACATGGCATAGGCCTGGCGTCTTTGTCTGCACACGCTCTCTTGTTTATAGAAAGGCCGCCGCCACAGAACCGTGGCCAGTGGTCTGTGGCATGCCGCCTGTCAGCTGGTGGGATCTGATGGCACCCACCTCGTCCCAGGCTGACTCACTGGCGAAACCTGGCACACCGTTCACGTCCATGAGAACGCACGTGTGGCTGATCCGTTGGCAGTCTATTTAAGTTATGTTTTCAGAGACAAGGTTGTTTGATACACACATTATCAGTTAAAAATGGATCTTGGAAACAATGCCGGTGGCAAAGGCGTTTCATGTGTAACCATATATACAGTTGAAAGGTTTGAATGGCTGGAAATAAAGGCATTTTGTAGCAAAAGGACATTTTGTGTAAAGAATGACTTGCTCTCTCCCCCACTCGGAAAATACATTTCTAACCGAACTCCAAAGCTTTCCACAGCTATTAAAGCTCAGGGCTGTAGGCAAAGACATAGAAGAGGCATTGGCATAGCTCCTTATACCCCTGAGGACAGTGTGGTCTATCTCACTCATCAGTACCCCTACCAGTGTCAAGAAGTGACTTCTGGGTATTGCAGCCGACTAATCCTCAAAATCTCAGCAGCTAGACAAGATGTTCCTTTATCATCCATATACAGTACATGTCCGTGGCTCTCTATCTTCTAATTGTGCCCTCTAGAAAGGAGAGCTCCTAAGGGCCACAGAGCAAGAAGAGAGATGGAGGAGATGTTTGCCGTTTAAGCACCTCCTCAGAGGAATGCATGTAACCTCTCTTTCCATTCGATTGGCAGATCTTGGCGTCCTTAAAGATGCAGACAGCCATGATGGTGGTATAGTAGTGAGCACAGCTGCCTTCCAAAGATGCAAAGCGCCTAGGAGGAGAATTAGGAAATGGCTGAGCCAGTACCACAGTCTCTTTTTGTACCAGTACCGTGGGTTCTTTTTGGCATTCCGGGATTAAAAAAATTTACTTCTGCATGAATAGAAAAGCTGGGAGCCTTCCTGAAGCTGTGTTTAGCCCAATTCAGTAGCCCTGCATGCCATGTTTGTGTGGTGGGCAAGAGTAAATACTGAAGTCATCTTACAGCTGACATCAGAAGTGCTCAGTGGAGTTTATTGGTTTTCCCAAAGTCTTGATTTTGGTAAAGGGTGGACCTAGATCCAAAGTCTAAAGCTTTTCATTCTACCCACCGTCTGCTGGGGGAGGAGGTGGGGGTTCATTCTGACTTGGGGCTTCTTTGTCTTTATGCCTAGCACTCATTATGGTTGCTTTATATAAAACCTGTTGTGCAAATTTTAAGAGCATCTATTCATTCAATGCTCCTATGAAGCAAGTACTCTCGTCTTAACTGTACAGATGGGGAAACTGAAGCACAGGACAATTCTTTCCTTTTTTTTTAAAAAAAAAAAAGCTTGTCCAAAGTCACAGAACAAAACATTTTAGGGCCAAGATGGGGATCAAGCAGTTTTTTTTCCCCAGAGATTTTGCTTTTAGCCCAGATTAATAAGGTTTTCCAATTAAAACCAATTCTATTTCCCCACCTTTGTGGGGTTCTGAGAGCAGTTCAAAGGGTGTAGTATGGGGTGAGCTGGGAGCAGGAAATAAGCTGCCAGTCCACAGGAAGTTGTTAGTCATCCATCCCCTGTGCAAACTTATAGATCTGCAGGGGAGACGGCTTAATTTGCAATCAAGGGCGGAGCCTCCCAGCCCTGATTCAGGGAACTGGGGCAGGCCCAGGTGATGCAATAGTGACTTCAATTTCCCCATCTTCCAGAAAAGGGGAGAAAGAAGAAGTAGTCTGGGTCACGCTGGGTCTCATAAACTCCATTTGAACCCCGGGAGGCAAGCTCTGAGATTTAGCAGCACACAGTCCTTTTCTCTTCTTGGAGGTCTGTCTATGTTTTGGTAACTCCTGATCCCCCTTTCATGGGCTGGGCTGGTGCAACCATCACAGCTGCAGCAGGAAGAAGGTGGGTGTGTACAGCCACCCAGCAGCCCACTGCCAAGACAAGAGCAAGGATTGGAACACTCGAACTGGCACGTGTTGGTCTTCACTGGGTATAAAATGCCTCCGATACCCCAATCACTCATTGGTTCTTCACCACTTCCAAGGTCACCCTGATTGCTTCTGCTGACCTAAACCGACCAGTTGCCTGGGATGCTCAGGCTTACGGCCACCCTGGCTCATATAATTCCTCCCTTTATATCGTCTGAAGATAAGAGTCTGCTCCAAGCCCAGACGTGTGTGCAGGAAATGAGCCGACTAGTCATAGGTTCTCCTGGAAATGAGCCCTGTGGTCACAGGTTCCTCTGGGCTGGGCTGCAGGTTGGAAGAGGCAAACTCAAGCCCAGCTCTGTTAGATCTCTTTCTTCCCGTGCTGAATTTGAACCAAAGCTGAGGGCGACCCTGGGCTTCACCCTGTCCCCACCCAAACCCTACTCCTGATCAATCGTCTTTCCCTTCTCCTGTTCCCTCCTCTATTCTTCCTCCCCTTGGTTTACAGAGCCAAACCTGCCACACAGCCAATTTCCCAATCAAAATGACTTAGAGTCTTCATCTATGTGTTTATTCTGAAGGCTCCTTTAGAACTCAAAAATGTCAGCCGCCCTTCCCATGGATTTCTGCCTCTGTCATCATGCTGTGGGCTCCTGGCCCAGCACAGACTACCTAGGAAAGCCATGAGAGACCAGAGACCTCGAAGTAAAGAGAGCAGACTTAGTGGGCACAGATGATCCCACAGACACCTGGTGTTCTTAAGCCAAGGGAATTATTTCTCCGGTGTTAGTGTTCTTGTCTGTGAAGCATAAATGACAGCAGCTACCTGCCCGGTGTGACCTCAGTGACCGCATTTAGTCAGCACAAGGACACTGTAGGTGCCAGGGTTAGCTATCATTCTACCAGCTGTTCTGTGGAGCGTGTGATGTCCATCGGAAAATGGACAGGGAGGAAGAGGAACACCCACACTCTTCCGGCTCATCTCATACAGATGTTGAGCCAGTTCCAACTTCAGGGGATTCAGCTCTTCTGCTCAGCTTCAGAGCCTTCTCAGTTGACTAGAGCTGCGGGAGTTTTGAATGAAGCCCCATACAGGGTCAGTTTTAAGTTTCAAATGCAACTCACTCTAAAATAACCAGGGGAAGACATACCCATGGTTTTTTCTCTTCAGTATGATGACAGGCATTCTTTCGCCCTGCTAGATTTAACTAACAAGTTAAATGAATCATTTGATTCACTTCTGACTAACTAGCACAAGGACCACACCCATCCTGGGTACCTACTGGGCAACCTATGATGGCCATTGAGCATGCTGTGTGATCAGTGTCCAGAAACAAAGGTACATTCAAGATGTTCGGTACGTCTTGCCATGCATAAGAGTCTGAAGCCAAAGACAGAACCCGTCGCCTCTTCCCGTCAAGCAAGCTATCTGAAGATGTACTGTGCCTCAAGAGACTCCACAGACCTGCAGACTCCTCTGAACACAGCCCTAAATGTCCCTGCCACACGTCATCTCCACAGTTGCTGTCTTATGCCACCAAGGCAGTTCCTGGCTGACAGAGACTTAATTCTTCCAGTGGCTTGAGCCACAGCTCAAGAAGAATCTGGGTGAGACAAAGTGAAGGCTGTGCTAAGGCCAAGTGTGGACAGGTTCAAGTGTGTTACCAGAAGTCAGACAATCTTTAGAGACATTTCAAATTTAGAAACTAGCAAAAGTCTAGTCGTTATTTGACCCAACAGTGCCAAAAATACCCTGGGTGACCTCTCCTGGTCTTGCAGCCTGGACTGCTACTGGCTAACTAAACAGGTGGCTATGCTCAATGAGTCTCTCTACCCTAACTGATAACTGTCCTGTCAACCTTTAAACCTCCACTCGAATCTACTCTTTGTCTGTCTTTTTAACCTGCTCTCCACAAGTATCTTGTGCTCTCTTAGTCTCAAGATTCTTTTCAGACACACACAGATCCCTCATTCTCACGGTCACATGCCTCTTACCCCATTGCCTTTCCTATTTCCCACGCTCACGCAGGCACAGATTAAAGAAAGGAGAATCAGAAAGTGAAGACAAGCGCAGGAAACCTGTGCTCCCTTGGTAGCAGATACTAACAGCAGTTGCTAGAGAGAAGGTAGGACTCCAGAGTGTTTGTTCTTCCTCTAAGTCAGTGGTTCTTAACCTATAGGTTGTGACCCCTTTAGGTCAAACAACCCTTTCACAGGGGTCATCTGAGACCATCTACAATTCATAACAATAGCAACAGTACAGTTATGAAGTAGCGGTGAAATAATTTTGTGGTTGGGAGGTCACCACAGCATGGAGAACTGTGTTAAAGTGTTGGGAGCAGTGAGACCCCAGATCCTGAATTTCTTGTAATCCCCTGATCTGAGTGCCTACAGCTGCTCTGAGCACGAGACCTTCAGGAGTTCCTAATGGCAGGAGAGTAGTTTCTGGTGGGTTTAGCTGGGGCGTGGCTATCTCTATATAATCTGCCCCTGAACACAATAAAGGGGGCATTCTTGGGGAATTCAAGGATGACCCGTGTCGCTATCTCTCTGTCTGTATGTGTCTGTGTATTTTAACCTCCAGCCCCCTTGCCCGAAGCTCGCGAACTGGGTGCCAGTGCACACAGCGCAGACACAGGGACGCTGTGCGCGGCATTAAAGGGTCACATGATGATGAAGGTTGAGAACCATTACTCTAACGAAAGGATTTTGTCCAAGAAGAGGATGGGGTGCTCACTGATAAAATGAACTGTAGCCCAGGGACTGAATTCTATGAGACATTCAGATGGATGTTGGCAAAACTTCAAGACAAGAATTATTTCAACACTGTTTCTGAAACACTGGAAGAAATGTTTGTCAGTAGGAAAAACTCACCACTACCTCAAAAGTCACGTCTTTGTCTTTATTGTGGTGGAGAGGTGGGTATGATGCACTCCACAGTGAAAGCGTGGAGGTCAGAGGGCACTCGTGGGAGGCAGTTCTCTCCTTCCACCATGTGGGTTCTGAGGATCCAGCTCTGGTCATCAGGCTTGGCACCAGACGCCTTTACTGCCTGAGACATGTCAGTGACCTTAATCTCATGTCTGTGTTACCTGATGACTCCTAGGCTGCTTGATCAAGGATGAGTGGTGTGTTTTAACAACATATGTAACCAGGTCTCAACTCATTTCCTTGTGGCCAGTGCGGGTTAAAAGAGCAAAGGTTCCCAACATGTGGTTAATATCAGTCTGAAGCAATGATTCTACAGCCTTGAGACAGCCTTGCTCACTTGAATTGAGACAAATTTCAATCCTTCCTTAAATCTTACTTGAGATGTCAAACCTTCACTATCATAACTGTTAGATTACAGTCTCCCTCTAAAACTCTTCAAGACAGAGAGTTGATGCCAAGAAAGCAGGCCGAGCTGTGGCCTTGCAGCCCTCCCCCTTGCAGACAGGTTTATAGTCTGGGCCTTAGCAAGAGACAAGCCAGACTAGATCCCGTGGGAAACCTGCCCACCACTCACTGGGGAAGCCATGAAAATAAGAAGCCCTCTTGATCCTGGCTAATTTGAAAGCTCTTTCCTCCAAGAAGCCCATCCTAATGAGCTTCCTTTTTTGGAAATTGAAAATGTACTCTCTCTCCATGGAAGGCCCCATCATGTTGCGTCTTCTAAGGCTCTCCTCAGTCAGGGTCATGTGACTCTTTCTGCTAATAACAAGCCTCTGGAGGGCAATCTCATGGCAGCCCTTTCCAGACGCTTGCTGTTTTAAATTATAACAATAACTAAACTCAAAAATGAAATGACATACTAAAGTACTACTTTGTTTCAAAACTACACACACCCTTCCAGGAGATTCTGATACAAGTGCCAATAAACCTAGAGAGTCATTCATTCATTAAACTGGGGGTCATTGAGTACTTATTATATTCCAGGAGTAATCTAGTTTCTGGAAAACCTAGAATGATTCAAAATAATAAATAGATCCCTGCATTCCTACAAATGAGGTGACCATAAATGTGACATATTGTAACATTTTTTAGGATCTTATATTACTTTTATTTATGGGCATGTGTCTGTAGCTGTCCACAGAGAACAGAAGAGAGAAGTGGATTGCCCTGGAACTGAAGTTACAAACACTTGTGAGCCGCCTGATACGGGTGCTGGAAACTGAATAACTGTCTTCTGTAGGAGCAGCACACACTCTTAACCACTGAGTCAGGCCTTCGGCCCCCAAATTATATTCTTTACCAAATCTTACTAAGCAGCAGGCTGCTTTGTTTAGATTATTGCCTCCATCTTGTCCTAATCGAATTAGCTTTCTTAGTTACAAATGCAAGTTACAACCCATGCTGAGGAGAGTCTAACAAATAAACATGAGTTATATTTAAATATGAAAAGTTTCAAATTAGGGAAAGATGATAGCTATAAGACTTGACAGCACAAACAAAATTATTAGGCAGAGCAAAATATGTTCAGCAAATTTTACTAATATTTATCTAGCTATTTTTAAGTTATAGGGACACAACCAAGGCAAGATCCTCATTATTGCTGCCACTGTGAGCTCTAATGAAATACACCAGGCACCTGTGGCTGCCAAATGAAACTTGTACGCCGTCCTCCAGAGTAGCAAGAATTGTGTCTCAAATGAGCCAAATGGCGAACCCACTGAACACTGCCTTGGTTTGACTACGTCTAGAAAAGTAAACTCCATTCTAGATGCCATAATGGAGGAAGAGGAAGCTGGGTCATGTTGCAGGAAAGTGAGCTGATTGACAGCAAGAGAAAAAACGCAAACACCATGAGCGCTAACTAGGGTTAGCCTCAGAAGAGAAGCAAGCTGGCATCACAGCCACCTAAAGTAATGCTCCTTGACTTAGGAAGGAGCTGTTCCCCATAAGTCCATTGTAATTAAAAAATCCCAATGTACAAAGTGCATTGAAGCCACCTAACCTACCTCTGCTTAGGCATTGATGGGTCACATGACTGACAACGCCAGCTCACTGCCATTGTCCAGCATGAAAGTATCATACTGCATATTTCTAGCTTATAAAAAGATCAAAATTCAAAGTTACAATTACAATTTCTATTGAATGCAGAGCATTTCCTACCATCTTAAAGTCTAAAATAGCAAACGGCCCCTTTGGTGACTTGGAACCATCTGTATGAAAAAAGGTATGGGGTAATCCTTAGGTGATATCTAGGAAGCAGAATGGTGTTAAAATAGGAATAATTTTGCAATAATAAATGCAAAGAGGAGTAATTTCAGTGCTGACAAAAGGGTCTTTGTTTTTTCCTCCAGTGAGTAGCAATGATAAGAGATAGTGTTTGGCTTCTGACAGTTTGGATCCTTGAGGGATTAACATGAGCCCACAGACACCTTCGAAGTGAGCTAGGAATAATTGCTATTGTTTGTTATTACTTTTGTTTAACGCTGCAGAAACTATGACCAACTTTTGCTCAATCTGGCTTCTGTGGTTTGGATCTGTCTGTTGTTGAGACAAGCTCTTATCATGTAGCCTAAGCTTGTCTTGACCTTGTGACCCTCTTGTACTAGCCTCTTGAGATGCTGGGACTACATTTATGGGTCACTAGGCCTGACTTTGTGGCTTGAATTTTGAATGTTCCCCACGGGCCCATGTGTTGATTACTTTGTCCCCAAAGTGGTGCTATTGGGAGGTGAGGAGGTGGGGCCTATGAGAGGAAGTTAGGTCATTGATAATATGCTCTTATGGGGACACTGGGATCCTAGTATCTTCCCGTCTCTTTCTGCTCCTGGATTCTAAGAAGTAAACAGAATTCTTCTACCATGCTTTCTGACTGTAATATGCTATACACAGCAGCAGACCAAGAGACCATAGATTGAAACCTCTGGAAATATGAATCAAAATAAACTTTTCCTCTTTAGAACTTGATTCATCTCAGTTGTTCATCCCATTGATGGAAAGCTGACTGACACGCTGGTCTACTCTGGTTGTGCTGCCTGCTAGGCAGAAAGGTACTAGCTTAATTATGTAAATGCTAGACTTAGAACTGGGGCACATCAGGATGCAATAAGGACTATGGAATCTGTGGCATCACCAAAATGAATGGTTTCAAAGAGGTACGCAACTGTCTGATGGGCATCCTTCTGAGAGAGGAGTTTGCCATCAGTAGGCATGTGCAGTCTGTATCCTGGGTGAGAATGATGGGCAGGAGCCCTTTTCCCAGCCCTTAGAAGCAAGCATGCCACAGTCTGGAATAGATTTTGCAAGCATACCACAATTGCCCTACCGACCCAAGTGGGCCTGGAGCTGGCTCCCCATCATTTTTCCACTGGCTGCCTGCCCAAACCTCTGCTGCTTCATTGTTCCACATGGTCATGAGCTGAAGGAACTCAGCAAGTGTACACACGATGCTCAGCAAAGAAGTCAAGCAGATGGCAAGGGCTCTCAACCCCCAGCAGAAGGAGAGGTCTCTTGGGATTCGGTTCACAGAATTTGCTCTCTGTGGATTTTAGGAAACCTTGAGGTTCACACCCATTTGTTTGTGCCTGGGGCTTGACTGCCTTCTAGGAACAAGAGTTGAACACCTTCCTACCAGTGCAGGACTCCAGGTAGATGTCTGGGGAGGCGTGTGTTGAAAGGAAGGCCTGCTCTGGTATTGAAGGGACACGTGGTTTTTGTCACGAAAGGTTGGATGTACGTACTTACTCCATTTTCTAGTGGTGGACAGTGGCTGGTGCCACATCTTCTCCTAAGTGAAGGTTTCATGAACTCAGTGGTAGCTTAAAGTCAGTGGTGGGAATATTTACACCATGGAAACGAGCAAGTACTAAAGAGTGAGAACCTTTATTACTTTTATTACTTCAGAAAACTTAACAGCACATCCCTGGGAATCGTCAAGTCATGAGAAACATCGTTGTCTTTGTGCTCTGATAACTAGCAGTGAATAGAGGGGCCTACAGTCAAAAAAAAATCATTTTCCTTCTGGACAGACCTAGATTTGGCCTGACTATGCTCTACCAGCTGCTGCCAGTGGAGCCTGGGGATGGCTGGATATCGAAAGCACTGGAGACTTGGTTTCCTTGTTTATAAAATAAAAGCGCTAATCACTAGAGAGGAAGACCAAATGCCCTGATCTCTTACTGAACGTAACTCCCTCTCTGGGCTCGCATTCTAACAACAACTGCCAGAGACAAAGAGCACAACCCTTGGATTTTCCTTAATTTTTTTCTTAAATGTGGCCAGCGTTTCTAGACACTTCCCTGCCTTGTCCTCAGACCTCGCTGGCCTGTTTATCACCACATGACTCTACCTATCATGAAATGAGAGCCAAGTCATAGCATTTCGGGGGCATTGGAGCTCCTGCCTGGATCAGTGAGATTATGAAAGTTCTCCAGATGGTTCCACCGTGCAGCCAAAACCTAGAACTGGAGTCTTTGAGTCTGAGTCTTAGGTAAATTACGGCTTAGCAGGTCTTTCTCCCAGAGAACAAGGATGGAAAGGAGTCAAAGATGGGAGAGTGTGAAGAAAAGGGAGGCACATTGTCAGAGCATTGCCTATGGTCTCCATTTCCAGCTACCAGTCAGTCTTGATGCAGGGAGTTCGTGGGGGAAAGTAGAGGCATTATATGGGTGGCTCCCAGGCCTCATTACAGAACCCTCACTTTGCAGCGGATGGAGACTGTTGCAGAGATCCGCAGCTGCTCCAAATGCAGAGAATAACTGACTGCATGTGTGCCTGATAAGTTAATCTATAATTCAACCCTGCACCTAAGACTCAAGAAGTATTGCAGAAGGTGGGGGAAAGGATTGTAAGAGCCAGAGGGACCGGGAAGTCTGCTGCTAGATCGTGTCTTCCAAACATGACAGGGATGCTACATCCATGAAGTCTCAATAAGATGGTTGCCTTGGCAATACCTTCACAATGACTACACCAGTTGATATGCCGGTGGGAGTGGGGTAAGTTTCACAAGGCATCACCATGAGGTGAAGTTACAATCGATGACTTCTAACAGGATGAATTAGTTTGCATCAGGGGCAAGCTCCAGGAGATGGGTTATCCAGTTCCAAGCAGTCGGCCCTAAACACACATATGTAAGACTAAAAATGGACTCAGTAAGTGCTGTGTGTGTGTGTGTGTGTGTGTGTGTGTGTGTGTGTGTGTGTGTGGTATAAAATAATAATTACAGAAGAGATCATGAATTCAGCGGGAGGAGCTGGCTAGAGGAGAGTGAGAGGTAGAAATGATGTAAATAGAGTACTTGTAGATGGAATTCTCAACCCAATTAAACTTAAAAAGAGGAGTGTTCTCAGAGGTAAGATCCATAGCCGTTTGGAAACAAGGTCTTGAGTGCAGCTTTGAGGAAATAGACCTGTAGTAAAAGGCAGGAAGCAGGGAGTTACAAAAGCTTTTGCCACCCACCTCAAAGGGTAAGACATGACCTAGGGGACTCCTCTGTTCATCTTGCACCCCACTAAAGCACCAGACCAGGCCCTGGGAGAACCACCATGAGCTGAGGAGCAACCCTGCATCCACAGGCTCAGCCTGCTTTTCTGCTGGGCAGCTGCCTCCTCAGAATGTTAGAGCCCGGCTGGGAGTCCCAGGGCTTGCTTCTGGGGATCGCTTTGATTCAGGGAAGGTTAGCAGCAACTGCCAGTGTATACTTACGGGCTCCACCGAATATGAACACGGGAGTCAAGAGACACGGATGTCAAACCTGACTGTGCTTTTACCCTGCGCTGCTCCTAACCCTTGCCCTCGTCATTTAAATGGCAATCTAGGTTGGATGTCTCTTATACAAAGTGCTTGGCATCAACAGCGATGAATGCCTGCGGAGCAGGGACTTTACCGCCCACCTGAGAAGACCGTGAAGAGGAAAAATAGAATGACTTGTAAACCTCCAGCTCTTGCTATGAATTGCAGCTTTTTTTAGCATAACCAATTCGTTTTACAAATAGAGTCCTTATTTTTTATTTATTTTTAATCGTGTGTGTCTGTGTGTGTGTGTGTGTGCACGTGCGTGTGCACATAGCGCGTGTATGAAGGTCGGAGAACAACTTGCAGGATCCCAGGGCTCAAACTCAGCTCTTCAGACTTGAATACAAGTGCGTCTTCCCAGTGAGTCTTCTTGACAGCCCCAAAGTAGGACCTCTTAGCTCAGCATTTCTCTGTCTCAAGATGCCAAAATCATCAATTAAGGAAGGAGGGAGGGAGGAAGAGGGGAAGAGAAAAGGAAGGGAGGAAGAAGTCCTTTTCCAGTTTATAGTAGAGGAGGGTAGGGTCTGTTAATGCTTCTAAGAGCAGACCCCTATTTCTTGGTTTCATCTACCTTATCGCCAGACACCTCCGCTCTCCTTGGCTTTCCTTTTGCTAGAAGAGGATGATGGAAGTCGAACCACGAGGTTTCCATTCTGAATGAAAATTGCTGTCCTACGGGGACATTTTGCATGGTGACACGGATACCAGGATAAAGCAGGGGCACTTCATCCCAGTGCCCTTATTTCTGAGAAAAGTCAGGCTGATTCAGTATAGACCACAGTAGCTTTCCGTGTCAGACAGGGCAAGAGCAGGGTTGAGACAGACTAAGTGTCTTTGCGACACGTGGGGCTGTTCCCTTTTCAGCTGACCCCCGATAGGGGAATCTGCAAAGGACCTGTGTCTCCCACCTGACTTAGTGACACATGTCACTTCCTCGTGACTCTGGGGCCTACCAGACAAACCCTCGGCAGTGGTTGATGACTTGCCGAGGCTGGGAAAGAATGGATTCCTGCTCTCGGGAGGGCTGTAAAGGCATGTTGGAAACACTGTGTCTGGAATCCTGTGCTCTGCTGCTCAGGAATGCGGCTTTGGGTAACTTTCTGGTCTGACTTACAGGAAGATGCAGGGGGGACCAGCAGGAATGTTGTAACAGCTCACATCATCTTGGAAAAATACCATTCAGGGCAGCCTGGCATTGTCATTTCAGGAAGCAGCTGCTCGTGAGTCAGCAGGCTTCTCTTTCTTGTGGCTTCAGGAAGCGTGACCAGAGCCTCACCCATCTCCTCTCCAGGGATACTTCCATGTGCCAACCACGTACGGATTTTACTGGAAGGGACGCAGAGGGGAATCCTTGAAGATATTCCAAGCCCACACCAAGGGTGAAGGACAGGATTGGGGGAAGGGGCCCCTAGGTCTCAGGCTCTACCTGGGGCGCTTGGAAATGTTTCCAGCTTTTTGATACAGAAAAACCACGTGGTTTGTAACAATAAAAGTAGGTGGAAGTCTCTACTACAGATGGGGTGGCAAGGCTGACACTTGGCTCAGTGAGACTGTGGAGCCAGAAAGGTCTGAGAAGTTTCCAGAAAGCTGTAGGTTCATATTGTGATCAGGCAGCTGTTTGGGCTCCAGGACCGACTGTCCTGCTGCAGTCTGAATGGGGACAGAGAGGAAGGGTGCAGGCAGAGGAACTGGCTCTGGCTTCCTCTTTTGCCAGCTCCAAAGAAGTCCCTGCAAATGGTAACTTTGGTCTCAGTTACCGGCCAGAACCAGTATTTTCTCAGAAAAATGTAAGAATATGAATGCTGTTTGGAAATGTCTAAGAAGTACAAGGTGGGGCAAAAACAAAGGAAACAGAGACCCTCTGAGGAGCCAACACCAGTGTGCCCCTTAACCTCGTCCTCCAGCCGGCCTGTGCTCACTGCACATTCTCGCGCACTTTTTGGTTAGTGACAGTCCACTCCTCTCCCCCTCGCCTCACCCCACAGTGTCCCTCATCAGCTGCATGTGGAAACACAAGCAATGTGAACTGTCGGACCCCACTCCAGCCTACTCAGTCAGTATCTCTCGAGTGGGGCCATCAAATCTGTGCTTGGCTAGCCCAAGTGATTGTGTTGGGCACTCAAGTTTGAGAACCCCTTTCTGCCCCTTTCCCAGTCAGGCTGTATACTTCCCAGAGTCCTGACTTTCTCCTATGCTCCAGAAGGCAAGGCTCAGACCAAAAGCCACGCCAGGAAGTAAAAGGAAGAAGCCTAGTCGTCATTTGCCCATACCCCCCTGCCAAGTCACTTACCTCGTGGGCTCTTTGCTTCTCCTCTGTAAAGGAAATATTTAGAAAAGTTGAGTCCTTGAGGTTAGGTAGCCCTAGTCCAAAGGCCTCATGTAGTTCAGGTGTCTGTCTCATTCTCCCTCCTGATGCTCCTGCTGTTTCTACCCAACGACAAGGGTGGATCTGTGCTGGGCTTCTCCTGATCCTAGGTCAGTGTGTGTGTGTGTGTGTGTGTGTGTGTGTGTGTGTGTGTGTGTGTGTGTGTGTAAAAGAGAAAGAGAGAAGGTGTGTTAAGGTACACACAAGCACACTATCTGCAAATGAAATGGCAACACAGAAGGGAAAAAGTCACCTCAGAGAGCCGCTGGCCTGAGTAATTGCTCCGCACAGGCAGGAGAGTCTTCGGTTACGAGCTCAGATGAGTGGGGAGAGAGCAGTCAGGGTGGCTAATTAAAGCATTCCCCAATGGGAAGCTTAGTCTTCTGTCACCTACTGCCGCAGTAAAGACAAGAGTCGCTCCGTTTCTACTGGACCAAGCATGGGGTGCAGGCCCAGGAGGCCAACACAGGTGTGGGGCGTCTCACTGAGGAAAGTAAGGCAAGTGATCAGAGGCCCTGGACTCTGGAGGTGAGACAGGAGAGATCTAGACCTGAAAGAGTAGCCGGACAGAGCCTCGGTAGTGGACATGGGTGGGTTCCTTAAACTTTCCCTCCCCTCCTTAGCTCCGGTAAGGGGACCTCAGACAGGAAGCCTAAGAAAGCCACCTCAGAAAAGCCTCTGGATGTAAATTTTGGAAGAACAGGTCCTGAAAGAGAGTTCTGAGGTCTGTGGAGGCAGCACCCTCCACTAGCTGCAATGCTCAGTCTCAGAGTAGAGAGGGCACTTTCCTGTGAGGCCTGTTGGGTAAAAACCTTTTGTGGTCAGGCCTGAAAAGAGTCACACAGGTTTGTAACAGAGAACCAGCTTCCTCTCCTCCCCCAAGGAAACTGCAGTCTCTTCCTACCTGCCTCAGTCTCCAGCTTTAAGGCCAAGCTGGGCAAAATTGACACTTGCCCCTGGACCGTGGCACGAGATTTTTGTCCTGGTTAAAGTCACCTTCGCCTGAACATCCAGGCTCTTGAGTCCTGCCATTTTAGGCCACAGTATCTCTGGGAAACAGCGGAGAAGATGAAGCACAATCTCCCATCAAGCATCCGTGTTATCACCATGTGCAAGACTCTGGTGCTCGGGAGTAAGTGTCAGCCACCCCTGAGGAGAGAAACACTCGGATATTTCAGCACTAATCATGAAAACACAAAAATCGGCTCTTTGTATTTATTATTTTATGTGCATGGGTGTTTTGCCTGCATTTACGTCTGTGCAGCATGTAAATGCCTGGTACCTGTGGAGGCCAGAACAGGGCACTGGACTCCCTGGTGCTGGAGTCACAGGCAGGTGTGAGCCAACATGAACGTGCTGAGAATCACACCCAGGTCCTCGGGAAGGTAGCTAGTGTCTTACATGCAGAGCCATCTCTCCAGTCTGGAATTGTGAGGACATTTGTTTGACATGCCAGTGTCACCCAGAGTACTTTACTAGTTGCTCTGTTTGCTTCCGTATCCAGGATACAGCAGGTTTCTCAGATAACCGGCTCTTCTAGTGTCTGAAATGGCTAATGGTGGGGTGTATCTGTGTGTGCGCGCACGCACGCATGCATGTATACAAGCACACGTGTGGAGGTTAGAGAACAGCCTTGGGTACCATTCCTCAGGTGGTGGCCATGAGACAGGATTGTTCACTGGTCTGGAGTAAGATAGATGACTACCCAGAACACTTCAGGGGTCTGCCTGCCTCCACCTCCCTAGCTCAGGGATTAAAAACATACACAACCATTCTGAACTTTTTTTTTAATTAAAATTTTTTCATTTATTTTACATCTCCTCCGATTCCCTCCCCTCTAAACACCCCCTTCCCCCAGCCTCCTCTGGTGCTGGGAAGCCTCCTGTTTGCATAGTAAAACTACTTTACCAACTAAGCCATCTATCTTCTGGTCCCGTTATGTCCTTCTGCCTCCCCAAGTGACTGTGAATATATCTGTGTCTGAGGTGTCACAGTAATGACCCACAACTCCATTCATCCTCGACTGACAAATATTTAATCAGATTTCAAGTTATAGTCTTTAACAAGGAACTGGAAAGATAGTCCTCAAACTCCAGGAAGACCTCCAGACATGGTTCAACAGGACGGGCAATGCCTGGGGTCCCTCAGAGGGTGGCCAGACTCTGCGCTTGTTTTCCCCTATCTGCTCTGCAAAAGAAAGGTAAACAGTATTCCTGTAAGGCTGGGTGCTTCTGTCTTAGTAACATCAGCTGGAGCGGAGCTTTAATGACACAGCCTGAGAAGCCCCCCCCCCCCCCCCCCCCCCCGCAGCACGCCGGCAGACATTCGGATTCAGTCAACCTGTGGTAAAACCCAACCAGCTGGACTTTAAAAACACCTTTCTGGAGAATTCCCTTGCGATATCAAGTTCGGAACTAGCAGACAAATATTGGGATCAGGAAACTCGAGTGTTCTCGCCTTTGGGGCCTCCGATGACCAGCATACCACCCTACACAAACACTTCATAAATATTTATTGAGTCAACGGGCAAAGGAATTCTTGAAAGTGCAGTCAACCTTGCCTGTTACCTGCAGGTTAGCAAGGACCAACAAAACGAGGGCCAAACCAATAGCAGCCAGGTCAGGGTCTTGATCAGGCAGAAAGACAAGGGTAAAAGGGAGCAAGACGAGTGGTTTGAACGGTCACTGGACAGTGGGGCACATGCCCTTGAGACAGTTGCTGCCTTCAGAGGACTAGGTGCCTCTCCGCTGGGACCTCCTGGAGTTCTACCGCAGCTCCATCTATAAAAGCAAAATCACCACCTAAAAAAAGGGGGTTACCTCCCTCCAAAGCCCTGCATCACCTCAGGATAGTCAACACTCCTTCCTTCAGCTCACAAGCGCCTTTTTGCGCCGCCCCCACCCCCCGCTCGTCACTTGCTGCTCTCCCTCTGTACTGGCCTCCTTTGGCGCGCAGATCTAACAAGATGCTGTTTTTCTCCTGGAAACCTCATTCCCTCTGCCTGCAAAATTCATTTCCTGACCCCCGGCTGGGAAGCTTCCTATCACATAGCAAAGTCCAATGTGACCATCAAATTACCTTATGAAAACATGATCCGCCCTCCCCACAGGAGCCCATCAGCCTCCTGAGAGCAGCGCTCAGCCCGTGGTGTTCCAGTTTCAGTGGCTCCCTGGGATTGCTTTGATGTGTACAGAGACATAAACAATCAGGGTGATTTGAACCCAAGGAAAGAACTGGAGTTGGGGGTGAGAGCTGTTCAAGGCAGACAAGGTAACCCAAGCGACAGTTCCAAGAGATTTCAGAAGAGACCAGAGGAAAGGCAGAAATCCCTTCACTGGGGTCAGAGCTCAGCGACAGAGCCTAGCTCCCACGGTCACGTTCTCTCCAGGCAGACTGCCAGCTGGCCCCAACAAGGGGAAAACCCAGACGGCTGCACAGGCCAGTGAAGTCTTCATACTGTGCAAGCACCAGGCGCGGGCTGCAGGTGGGAGCCGCGCCCCGAGAGCGTGGGCAGAGGGCTCGCAGTAAGCTGAACACAGAGCTCCCCTGGGTCAGGTGCACCGCGGGGGCCGGGTCAGGTGCACTGCAAGAGGCTGGGCCGGCGCCTCCAGGCTGGTGCTTGGGGCAGCCGATTTGGCTGCTTGACGTGCTGATGCCTTGATTTGGTCTGACGTGTGGAGGCTGCTGTGAGAAGCAGCCTGGATTTTTGACATTCAGCAAGCTAGAAATAACCAGCTGAGCTCCTGACGCTGGAGCTGCAAATGTCTTGCTTTTCCCAGGCAATTGCCAGATGGAAGTGGCTTCTCCCTGAGCAGACTTGCCCTCCAAGTATCAGGAAGCCTGGGTTCTCATATAGACTCAGCTTCCAACTGCTGGGCCTTAAGGGGAATCCCTTGATTTTAACATAGCCAGCTTGTATGTAGAAGGGGGTTGTTGGTAGCAGAGTCCCTTTGCCTCTTTAAAAAAAAAAAATGACCCTAAGCGACGGCTGTTCCTCCTAATTGTGTCATTTGCAATATGTATATATATATATATACTGTCTAGAAGCTTAAAACTCTGAAAATCCAACCTGGGTAAGACCATCCTAACTGAAAATGATGCTGAAGCCGATGTTATTTAGTTGGTAGACTGCTAGCCTAAAATGCAGGAAGTCCCAGATAGGACCCTCCGAGTCATAAAAACTGGACATGGTAGCATATATCACGAGTCCTACCTCTCTAGGGCAAGAGGATTAGAAGTGTAAGGTAAGGTCATCCTTGGGTTCTTAGCAAATTCGAAGTCAGCCTGGGTTACATGAGACGCTAGAAAGTCTGGGTCGGGGGATATGAATCATGGATTCCGTGAGAAACCTTTGAAATCTGTAGGCTCTTCCTGAAAAGTCACACCTGCCAGACGCTGCTTACAGTGGCAGAGGGTCACTGGAGTACACCACGGCCCCATTTTAACATCTGCAATCTTTGCAGATCCCCCTGTGGGCCAGGAGACTCACCTGCAACCTGTCCCCAAGGTTTCTCCCCCTTCCAGTCCTCATACACGGGCGGCAGACTTTCCTCTCTTTTCTTCTTTAACCAGCCTCCTCCCTACTCTCATCCTATAAATCCTAGTACCAGTGTGAGGTGCCCGTAGCAGAGAACGAGTAAAAGAGAGCACTTCTTGATGCTGTTCTTTTTGATATCTTTCCCACAAAGCTGGGGCAGAATGCACAAAGGTAGGAGGCAAAGCCTCTTCTGCAAGATACCTCCCACGCACCTCAGAATCTAGCGAACTCTCCACTCCCTCGGCTCAGAGCTACCTGGCTGGGGCAGCAGCTGGAGCAGCAGCTCCCTAGCAGGTAGTCCGGATGAAAACCGATTTCTTGGACAACGGGTATCTATAAAGAGGCCCTGGTGAACAAACTTACAATAAACAATGTTACCAAAGGGTAATAATTGGCCCTCACTGCTACTGTGTTGCTTTGGCAAAACGATAGCTCAGTGCGGGATAGAAAAGCAGTAACAACTTCACAAGGGGCTCAGAATGGAACTGAGCTTTAGCACTGCCAGGATATTGGTGGAGATGCAGGCCATGACCTTGGGAATTTGGGGGCAGCCTAGGCTATATACAATGAGACTTTATCTCAATAATAGTAGTAGTGATAATGATGACAATAATAAATGATGATAAAAATATATGAAAAGCAGAGCCAGGGCCAAATTCCCTCCAACACCCTCAAAGATGGGGGACCCACTACCCACTAACACTCACTTCCCTCAGAGGCCCCAGCCCACTTGTTCCAAGTCAGCTACGTTGGATGGCTTTTCTGTTACTTTAACTTCCAGGAAGACAGATGTCTACCCCTAAAGTACAGCACAGTGCAGCAGTAGCATTGATCTCAGTGCTGCTAGAATCCGTTCCAAGGACCAAATGGAAGAGGTTGAGCCTAGGAGCCACCCGCGTGCATAGCCTCACACGACTTCATCACCTTGTGCAAGTGAAGGTATGGAAACCACGGACAAGGCAAGTTCAGACTAACGACTTCCTGAGTGAAAGGGAGAAAGATGGCGAAGATGTACAGAAAATCCTTAGGGGCAGAAAGCTGGGTGACTCCTGCTGAGATGCAGGCCTAATATCCCTCCCGGCTTGTTCTCTACAAACACTAGGGTTTCTTTGGAAGAGAAAAGAGATTCTTGGCCTTCATATAGAAAACACAATGTGGGCGCTTTGTGGCTGTCTTGGCTTTTAAGAGGGTCACAGGCAGACCAGCTTCAAGGTGTTAGCTGCTCTGCTCACAACCTTGAGAAGACAGCCTTGATCTTGCCTAGTTTTGCCTTTGCTCAGAGAAGCAGACTCTCTTGCGGGAAATGGCTGGCCTTAAAAGAGATTCTATGATAGCTGAAGACAGTTTAGCTTCCTTTCTAGTCTCTGAGTTTTGGGGGAAGTAATTGCTGCTGGGGTAGATGTGTCCTGTGTCTTTTATTCTGGAATTTTTGCTTACGTGGACAGCCACTCAATGTACAGAATTTCTTAAAATTCACTAGAGCGTGCATTTCAATGGAGACTGAGTTAGACAACAGGAAAGATAATTACAAGCAAAATCAAAGATTATGAATTATAATATTGGGATGGGACTAGATTTGGTAGGTGGAAAAGAGTGGTTATTCCATAGCATCCTGGAATAGTGAGATGGTCAGAGAGGCACAGATTCTGTGCAGTGAAGCAGCATTGAATTGAAATGCTGAATCAAACTTTGTCTCATTATTGAGGGCTTAACATTTTATTCAAGCAAGGATTTATATTTGTCCCAAATGTACTTATAATGCCAGAAAGACTTCCTGAATGATCCATTCTTTTTTATTGTTGTTGTCTTGTTTTCAAGACAGGGTTTCTCTGTGTAGCTTTGGAGCCTGTCCTGGAACTCATTTTTTTTTTTGTTTGTTTGTTTTTTTGTTTTTTTTTTCCAGCCAAGCTTTCTTTTTTTTTATTTATTTATTAAGGATTTCTGCCTCCTCCCCGCAACCGCCTCCCATTTCCCTCCCCCTCCCCCGATCAAGTCACCCTCCCTAATCTGCTCGAAGAGCAATCAGGGTTCCCTGACCTGTGGGAAGCCCAAGGACTGCCCACCTCTATCCAGGTCTCCTAAGGTGAGCATCCAAACTGCCTAGGCTCCCCCAAAGCCAGTACGTGCAGTAGGATCAAAAACCCTCTGCGATTGTTCTTGAGTTCTCAGTATTCCTCATTGTCCTCTATATTCAGCCAGTCCTGGAACTCATTCTGCAGACCAGGCTGGCCTCAAACTCAGCAATCCTCCTGCCTCTGCCTCCCAAGTGCTAGGATTAAAGGTGTGTGCCACCACTGCAGAGGAACTGGCTTGGGAACCGCCCACCCAGCCTCCCACAGCCTGGAACTGCCTTGTCTGTCTCTCTATGCTCTGCTTCTGCAGGTGTCCCCAAGCTCCTGCCACACGCAGTAGGTGCTTGGCCAAGGACAGCTGCCTGGACCTGGGCAGCGAGCTGTAAGTAGCAGATCTCTGGCTCACATATCTGAGACCAGGGACCTCTTCAGCTGAGTGAAGAAGGCTCAACTGTTGACTCCAGGACATTCTTGGCTCTATATGAATGCATTGTTTTCAAAAGCAGATATTTTTCTTTTTGTCTCCAGTGCATTGAGGAGACAAGGCCCCAGTGCCAGTCAGCACATTTCTTTAGTCTCTGCCTGCACTTGGTTGGATACCACTGTCAGACCCGAGGCCCCCACACACAGACTCTTCTCTGTGCAGTCTTCAGGGATGGGACAGCCAGTGGAATGCACTCAAATTGTGGTCTATTCTTAACAAGAGAAGCCAGGACAGCTTGGGAGCTTATCTCTTCTCAAATTCTCTGAAGTGTTCTGAACCAAAAGTAACTAAAAAAGAATGCACATGTTTTGTCCTCAGATATTAATGCTTCTCTAAAGCTGTCTGGTTGGCTGGAATGTCTAGGGTCGCTGGCCAAGAGGGCTTATAAGTGTGAACGGGAACTGTGTTCTGGATGTCAGAACTGCTCTCTGCGCCTCACCTTCATCCTTCTGAGATGGTTGTCTGCTGTGTGTCAGGCACCACAATGGCCCTTGGATCCAGTGACAAAGACATACTGCTTATTACCTAGTGGGAAAGACTGGGGTTAAGCCAGCAGGCAGCAGTTAAATAGATAATTATCAAAGAAAGCCATAGAGAAGGGAAGTAGCGTGCTCTGCAAGCAGAGACTGAGTCCGTATCTGATCCCGCAGGGGTGAAGAGGGCAATGCAGGGCCTTCACAGAGGGAGTCCCATTTGAGATGAGCATTGAAGGAGAACTAGAAAGGAAAGAGTCAGGGTGTGCTTGGGTCACAAAGGGCTTGTTCACTGGAGGAACAGAAAGGAAGACCTTGTAGCTATGAGGAGAGCAGGCATCTGGGGAAGGGGTTGGGGTGGATGGCACAGGAATGTAGAAGCAGAGCTGAGGATATGAGTTTTTATGCTGGGACAATGGACTGCCACTTCAGTAAGAGGGTGAGGATACTAAGTTTCTTTCCGGATTGCCATGGTGAGAAAATGATCAACACAGACATCATTGCTAAACTCTCACCCCGTTCACCCATTGCATAATCTAATGACCACCCAAGCCCTGCTTCTGTAGCTCTGGGCCAAAGTAGGCGTTGTCTCCCAAGACCCACAGAGAGCACCCCAAGGGCTTGTTGGAAGGTCCAAGGGCTAACCCAGGCTCACCGCTCAGGCATTCAGATCTGAACTCCCTTCCTTTCTGCCAGCATTTTCCCTCCTCTCTTAATGAATAAATCTCCTTCAGGTTACAGCCCACATGTCCCCATGCCCAGACAGGCTCACATCAGTTAGGTCATAGTAACCCAATCCTAAATTAAATAATTAGCCCAAGGCCAATGGGCTAGTCAGCTACCATAGCTGGGACAGTCTCTGGGTTCTCTGAACACAGGCAGGCAGATGCTTTCCTAGGATGGAATCAAGGGCTTCTGTGCAGAGAAAGAAGGAAGGGCAGTATCCCATGCTCTTCCTTAGGATCTGTGTTTATTCTATCTTGGTCAGGTTCCCAGCATCAGCTTTTGAGGTGGTCAGAAACTCACTGAATAAAATGTGGTTCCTTATTTGAAAAACGTTGTCTAGATAAATTCGGTCCTTCTGAGCCATCAGCATCCCTCGTCAATGGCACTGGATTTCTTATAAGTTCCCCCGCCTGGCTTTTTCCTGAAACCACCAGGAGAGTTGAAACAGGTATGTATATGAACTGCCCACCACCCTGGATAACCTCAAGAAGACATCTTAACCCTCAACAGTTCTTGCCCTAAAAATCAGTGGCTCATTCGTCTTGCTTTATAGAGCTTGGCACAGTAGGCAGCCCTGTGCCTGGGCCTCACCTCAGCCCTCTATAGAAACCAGAAGCCGGCTTGTCCATCCTTGGGAATTTGAAAGGGATTCTGGGAGTACTCAGACAAGCTGCTGGAAGCGCTGTGTTATTTAGTGACTTCTGAGTGAGGATATTTCAGGGCCCAGTAATGCTCTTGAATTAGATGTGAGTCTTGTGCCAGAGGTGGCACTCTCCCTTCATCAGATGTGGTGGCAGGGCACGAGAGGTTTTATGGGCAACTCCCTGGAAGAGAAAGAGCTCGACAAATGGGATTTACAAGTCCAGCTCTGTCCTTTCAGATGAAACCCCTCCCTTCAACCCACTTCTCACTCTGAGTTGATCTGGCCTGACAGCTGCCAAGTTCACCTTCTCATCTCAGGGCCTCAGTTAGGTGCTGGCATGAAGCTTCCTCTCAAAGTCTGCTCCTCCTTCAAAACGCTGTTCTGACTTTCTTTGGGGTGAACCCCCACAAGAAAACACCCACCGCCTTGAAATTCTTCCTAGAGAAGGTAGTTCCCGGCAGCATCTAGATTCCCGGGAGTTTATAAATATATGCGCCAGAATTCATCTGCGTGAATGCAAATCTAGATCTGAAGAGAAATGATACATAAACAACTCCAGAGAGCACACAGCTCAAGCAATTCTGTGCTGCCTTGTTTTAAAATATCATTATTTTAGTTGGCAGGTAGCTGTTGCCTGTGCCGATGCAGTACAATGTGGTACTTCAGTAGACATATACTTGGTGAAATGATCATAGCCAGCTCATTTAGTCATAACCACCTCTCTCCATATTTATCCTCTCTTGGTAGTGAGGACATTTTAAAACCTGTTCTTTTAGGCTTTTTATTTAGAACTTATTTATTTAGAATTCCTATTAGCTATAATCACCTTGCTGTGCTCTGTAGCTTTATTCCTTAGCTGGGTACCAACAGAATCTCTTCTCTGTTCCTCACCTGTGTATCATCCGAGTCTGTCTGTTTGGGTCCAAGGACATGTTTACTAAGAAGCAGAGCCCAAGTCCAGTCTAGAATGTGATGGAAAATAGAAGAATGTATCCTCCGCCGGCCTCTGATTGGCCATTCTTTCTTTCACCGGCTGACAGAGTGGCCACCTGGCTTCTCCGTGCTCACTTCCCTTGTTGATAGAATAGAGACAATGTCAACCTTATGCTGCCGGAGGACAGGGCTATTGCGAAACTTATTTACTGTGCGGTTCGTGGATGAACTTGTGCAAAGTTCTAAAATAGTACAAAACATAATGACCATGTTATTAAGTAAAACAGTGTTTTCCTTCCGTTTTCTCTACCCTCCCTGGAGGAAACAAACAAAAGTTATGGGCCAAACTAAGCATGTGTGAGGGCTGGCCTAAGTAAGCCGGAAGGGATGGAGAAAGCCAGCCATGTGGTAGGGCCCACCCAAGGATTCCTATGAATATTGTGTTCTTCTGTGCTTCCTTGGTTGTCTTCACAGCCTGGACTTCCTGTTGGAGTTGGGGAGAAGTCTGTTCTGACTTCTGGTGGTATAGTCTGAGCATCATAACACTGGTTCCACTAAGAGCATTAGCCCGCCTGTCTGCCCCGTTTTGGAAAGCCTGAAAAACACCAGGAGCATGCTCCCAATGTGACAGTGGCTCTCTGCACCAAAAACTTACCAGAGACAGAAGCCAGGCCCTTCTGGTCCTTTTTCAAGATGCAGTGACTTCCTGACAATAAGTAAATTCTTCTGTGGGAGAAAAGGGACTGTGGTCCCTCCCGGAGCTGTCACCAGCATGTCTGGGATCTGACCCTCCATTCCCAGTCAGTGCAGGTGGAGTACAGAAGGACTCTATGGTTTGGTGTAACCTAAAAAGTTACAACTTAAAATAAAACAAAAAACTCCCTAACCCTTTGTTACCTCAAAAACCTTCCCAATGTATGGGCCGGGAGATACTGTATCCAACTGAGATCCCCCACATCCCCATCTTTTTTCCTTTGAGGCAG
This sequence comes from Microtus pennsylvanicus, assembly GCF_037038515.1. Classification (NCBI taxonomy): domain Eukaryota; kingdom Metazoa; phylum Chordata; class Mammalia; order Rodentia; family Cricetidae; genus Microtus; species Microtus pennsylvanicus. Next base: position 41,398,975 of record NC_134592.1, on the reverse strand, counting down.
GATTTCACTATGCTGTCTAGACAGACCTCAAACTCACAATCCTCCTGCCTCAGCCTCCTGAGTGCTGGGATTATGGCTGTGTACCACCATGCCTGTTATCTTCTTTTTCTTTCGAAGCTAATAATCAAGAGACACCAGTGACTGGAAAAATAATCATAGTGATATTTTGTAAGTTTGGAACTTTCAGCTTTATCCATCCAGTTTAGAGAGGCTTTCTTCGGAAAGATAATGATAGGGGTTTGGTCGGGTGAGAAGGGGACTAAGGCTGGACCTTCGGCATATGGGTGGCTTAGGACTAAGTCCTTCTATAGTCAACGAGCCTTCAGAATTGGTCCTGTTTTGTCTCTTTTAGTAAAATGTGTGTGTGGGGGGGGTGGAATGGGTGAACACATGTGCAGGTGCGAGCATACTTGTATGTGGAGATCAATCTTGGGGGTGGCATTCCTCAGGAGCCATCTACCTGTATTTTGAGACAGTTCCTGCTGGCTTAGGTCTCCCCAAGTAAATGAGAACAATAGGCCAATGACTGCCCGAGCCCCACCCGATCTGCATCCCCAGTGCCGAAATCACAAACATCAGTCACCAGGCCTGGCTTTCTGTGCGGCAGCCAGAGGTTGAATGCAGGTCCTCGTTGCTTGCACAGCAAGCGCTGTACTGACTTTGTCTCTCCCAGGCTCTTCCTGAGTAATTGTAACTAAAGCAGACAGACTTTGGCAAAAGCAAAGACATGGAGCCATCGCTAAAAATCTCCACCATGCTATCTTCTAGAAGCAGCCTAATTTTCCCTTCTCCTTCTGACAGTCAAATGCCATTTATGTTATCAACCCAAGGTTACTGCGACTTTGCCAAGTAACCCAGAGATGAGACTGTGTGTCTGCTAAGCCGGAATTGGGGGGGGGGGGGTGTCCCAGAAGAGGCCTCCAAAGTGAATGGGATGCAATGAGCCAGGTCCCCATATAATATATCCAATCCACCCCTCCCACCTGCTGTGCTCTCCAGGATGGAAAGACAGGCTCATCACACACGAAGAACAGTGTCTGTCCTGTCTCCAGGACTTCCCCTCCACTCTGTGATCAGGGCTCCCAGCCTAAGACTTCCTCCTTCTCCAGCAAAAAAGCTTGTCTGACAATGGAAAGACCTGTGAGCATGGATAGGCTGGTACACTCTTGAAGCCATCCTCAAAGTTCTCAGAGCCACGTGTAGGACTTTCTCCTTTCATTAACAACCCCTTACACACACACACACACACACACACACACACACACACACACACACACATACACACACACACACACACAAATACACACCGTTCCCTGGCAATGCCACCCTCATGCTGCATGGAGCATGGAAGGCCTGGAAACAATCTCAGGGCTGTGTTGACACTTTAGTGCGCTGAAGTCAAGAGGCAGCTTTCCCAGGAAACACTTAAAAGGAGATTGGATGTCTCTGTTTTGAATTATGGTGGAGAGAGAGTGAGTGAGAGAGAGAGAGAGAGAGAGAGAGAGAGAGAGAGAGAGAGAGAGAGAGAGAGACTAAAACAATATGTTATGAGAGGCTTACAGAAATCCCAAGGCCAGAGCACCCTAAATACGATTTTTATGACCTACTTGGAATGTGGTACACGTTGCTGTTTTGGGTTCGGTTATTTAAAACAATTGCATGACATCACCATGTAGTCACTGGTCTATGTTTATCCCCACGGCAATCTCTAACAAATGGTGCTGGCACCAGCCAGGTGCTGTTTCACACACTGCACAGCAGGCATGGCAGTCGGCGTTGCATTGCTGCTCTGTAGAGCAAACGTTTCCTTGCACGTTAGACTTCTGATTTCCCTAGTCCTGCTAACAAGGGCCCTCAGAAGGGCATTTTGAAATAAGCCCACTTTTAGCTTTATCTGCTGCTTGCAGTATGGTGTCTTTTCCCACACTTCTTATTTTGAGAAGAGCAAAAAGAACAAAACTTCAACATCTACAAAATTATGAATTTTTTTGTTTGTTTCCTGTATACTTCTTCAACCAGACTCGAGTTTTCTGGAACAATGGTTTCCCACATTTGCCTTAAGTCTCTCCAGACTTCTCCTCTTCTCCTCCTCTTCCTTCTCTTTCTCTACCTTTTCCCTGATCCCCTTCCTACCCTTCTGATCCCATCTGAGCATCATTTTTCAAACATCCTTTTTTTATGTGTGTTTCCTAAGAATGAAAATGTTCACTTACTATGGATACCCAGTTCAGATTTTAACTGTTATCCAAAAGTTCTTCCTAGGTGTGTTCTTGAAGTTTATAGTAGGAGGTGCTTCTGCTGTCATTTGCTTCTAAGTGTGTGTGCATGTATGTACCTGTGTGTGTGTGTGTGTGTGTGTGTGTGTGTGTGTGTGTGTGTGAGAGAGAGAGAGAGAGAGAGAGAGAGAGAGAGAGAGAGAGAGAGGAGGTAGAGCAGAGAACAACCTCAGCTATCATTTCCCAGGAGCCATTTACCCTGTTTTTTTGAAGCAGGTCTCATTGGTCTGGAGCTTGCCAAGGCTAGACTGGTGGTCCAGATGTCCCTGGGACGCATCTGCCTCCACATTCCACTCTGGGGTTACAGCGATGAGATCAGTGGGTGCTGGTGGGAGAACTCAAGTCTAAGTGCTTTAAAGGCAAGCACATTACTGACAGAGCCAGCTCCCCAACACTACTTCAAATACTTTATCAGTTCTGCTGGGAACTGGTCGTTAACACAAGGATTATTTAGGAGGCTGTTTCACTGGTTCACTCAAAAATGTTGTTATGATTGTTACACTTTGTGGGTTTGGGGGCTGTTTGTTCTGAGGCAAGGTCTCATTGTTAGTTTAGATTGGCTTGCTCTTTTGCTCTGTCAGTCCCTTCGCACTTGCTTTGAGACGTCAGGAAAAAGACTATATATGAATCTGAAGATATATAGACTTGTTCAAACCTTTCAAATTCTCAATAAAACTTCGTTTTCCTCGGTCTCAGTCATCCATTCAATGAGTGTGTGTGTGTGTGTGCGTGCGTGCGTGCGTGTGTGTGTGTGTGTGTGTGTTTGCTTTTTCGTTAGAATTCTCTTGGGTTGACACGTAGCTTTCACAGTTACGCTCTTTGGTACATGCAGGTTCTTGAATACCCTAGTGTTCCTTTGGCCCAATAATTTTAGTTTTACAAGCATGGAAGTCTGTGCTTTTTCTTTCTTCAAATATGACTTCCTATAATTTTCTGCTTCAGAAATGTAGTTTTTACATATATGGTAGTTATCAAAAAACTTAGGTTACTTGGATATCCATTTTTAACAGCTCTGTGTCTTTCTTTGGCTCTTTTGAGGTAACTTTCCCAGTGTGACTTTCCACTTCATTACTGCTGTGTATAACTGAATACAGTTTTTCTGTCTATTGAAACTTTTCATTTGACTATGTGTAGTTTTATTTCAAATATTTCAGGCTTTATTTTGTTTTATGCACAATAATCTCACTTAATGTCTACATATCTGTATTTAATGCCTTGCTGTTTGCTTTTAAAATTGGAAGTTTGGGATTCAGAAGCACTTCTGAGTCAAGATTGAAGTTGGAAGTCACTGACATACCAGTGGTCCCCAAGCTTTTGACACTACTATATGATCTATTGTTGTGTGATATTTTGATAGCATTCTGACAATAAAGCTTGCTTTGAACCAGAGGGCAGAGCTAGACACTAACTGACCAAATTAACCATAGAGGAGTTTTTGTTGTTGTTGTTGTTTTGTTTTGTTTTTGAGGACAGAGTACACATAGAGAGACAGGAAGTAATAAAGCAGGGCTTAGAGAGATCTCAGTCCTCTTGGATGGAGGAACAGAGCGATAAGAGATCACTAGTGATTTTCCTGCTACTTCTCTGGTCATCCACATTTTACTCTGATCTCTGACTCCCGATTTTTCATTGATAAAGAATATCTTATCTCCTAGTGCTATGATTTTACAACACCAGCATGGTATCAAAGCAGAAATTTGGGAACTTATTGATTGAGCACAAGTTCCTTACATTCTGCCCCTGAACATCTTGAATTGTTAGGAATAATTTCTGTGGAACAAACCTTGCCAAATCTTGGTGGCTTTAAATAATAACCAGGGGTTGAGCTGATAGTTCTTACAGTCAGTAGTTTAGGGTAGAACCACTGTGATTCATGGGTAGCTATGGGTCAGCTAAGAAGCCCTCCACCAAGGTGTTGACTGGCTGTCAGCTGAGGCAACGAGGGTAACAGGTTATCTTTCACTTTCTGGCAGGCAGGCTTAAGTTTCTCCACATGGCATCTGCACAGAGTTCTTGGAGAGAGAACAGAAATTCACAAGACTTCTTAAGGCCGAGGTTTTGGAAATGGCACAGTATCCCCTCGGGTACCACCCAGAGCAAAATGGGTGGCATGGCCAGTCTTCACTCTAAGGGTGGAAATATAAAAACTGTCTCTATGGGAGAAGTGGTAACGTGACATTGTGAAGGGTTATGGATCCAAGGAAGGAATGGTTTGGGACATTTTTGTCAAGAAGAGCCTGGAAGTGAACTGCATCTGGGACTGGAGGAGTTTTCATTAAATATAAGGAGAAAAGCTGTCAGTCCAGAGCACATTAGTAACTGGGGAGCATTGCATATATATGAGAAGTTAAGTTAAGAGTCGGTCCAGCCCAGCACTCGGGAGGCAGAGGCAGGCGGATCTCTGGGAGTTCGAGGACAGCCTGGTCTACAAGAGTTAGTTCCAGGACAGGCACCAAAAGCTACAGAGAAACTCTGTCTCGAAAAACCAAAATAAAAATAAAAATAAAAATAAAAAAGAGTAGGTCCAGCTGGAGCCAGGCGGTGGTAATGCACGCCTTTAACCCCAGCACTCGGGAGGCAGAGGCAGGTGGATCTCTGTGAGTTCAAGGCCAGCCTGGTCTACAAAAACTATTTCCAGGACCAGCACCAAAGCTACAGAGAAATCCTGTCTCCAAAAACCAAAAATAAAAAAGTAAAAAGAATAGGTCCAGCAGCAGCTGAGGTCCTTCATGTGATTTAGGACTAGTTCTGCACTGACTGCTATAGCCAGAGAACATTCTGGGAGCCCCGGGGGGGGGGGGGTCAATTTCTGCTCTGCCTTTTAAGGGCTATTACTTACACAGAATTCTGGCCAGACCTCGGCTCTACAGTGAAGTTGAATATTAAGTACTGTTGGGAGCAGTGAGACCCCAGATCCTAAATTTCTTGTAATCCCCTGATCTGAGTGCCTACAGCTGCTCTGAGCACGAGGCCTTCAGGAGTTCCTAATGGCAGGAGAGTGGTTTCTGGTGGGTTTGGCTGGGGCGTGGCTATCTCTATAAAATCTGCCCCTGAACACAATAAAGGGGCATTTTGGGGGAATTCAAGGATGACCCATATCGCTGTCTCTCTGTCTGTGTTTGTGTATTTTAACATCCATCTCCCTTGCCTGAAGCTCACGAACTGGGTGCCAGCGCACAGAGTGCAGACACGGGGGCGCGGTGCGCGGCAAAGTACTTTGAGTTGATGAGTCGGAGTTAGGGGTGGGGCAGTCGCTGGGTAGAGGAAACCTGTGAGTGTGGAAAGGAAGGAGCTATGGGGGAAAATTCAAAACACAGACGGGGACAAAGATGGCGGAGAGTGCTTGCATTTTGGCCAACATCCTTAACTGATGGAGAAGCCAAGGGCTTGAGCAACGTGACAATCCCCAGGAGACAAAAGGGAACAGGATCCAAGTTCTCTCAAATGATTTTCTTCTGTAGTTAAACCAGAAGGAATTTATTGCTTTTAACAACTGAAGGAACACTTGTATCAACAAGAATTCTGCACACTTCAGCAATGATGGGTCCTTGCCTGTGAGTTTGGCCAGAATTTTAGGGAGTTACCAAGACACCCTCTTTATACCATTCATGACTGTCCGGTAGCAGCCTGAAAAAAGCGCAGAGGCCTGTGGTTGGAGGGCATGTCAACCTGCAGGGTTTTAGCCCCAATGCTGGCAGTCCTGGGAGTTTATTTCTGTGTAGTTATCTGCTCTCTAGAATCTATAGAAATAGAGGCTGTTGATCACGAAGTCCCTACCTTACTTTTTCTTCTGCTTAAACCACTTAGTGAATTTTTCATGCTGACCAAATTTGACTCGGATTCCAAATCCCAGACACTATCGGCCGATCTGGCTATGATGTGGACAGTGGCGGGGGCTGGTCATTATCACTCTTGTTGTGTGCATGTACATGCCTGTGTACAGACACACCCGTGCTGTGGGACTCCTAAGGAGGCCTGACGACACTTCCAGGAGCTGATTCTCTCCCACCCTGATGTCTGGTAACAAAGCCCATGCCCTCAGACGCACGCAGCCAGCGGCTTTCTGCTGAGCCATCTCGCTAGGCCTGAAAGGTCTTCAGTGGGATTCTCTTTAATGTGTCTTTAAAGGCCCCGAAAACCACAGCCCCTTGAAGAGTCTATCTAAGCCACCTCTCCAGAGCTAGACTTCTCAGCAATCTTTGTTCCTGGAAACCTCCAAAACTCCACCCCCTGGAGCCAGAATGGAGATAGCACGGACAAGCCCTAGATTCCTATAATATTCAGTATCTCCCTCCAAATATGAAGAGCAATGGTGCAAGAGCAGTCAGTCGCTGCAATACAAAAGGCAGCAGATGTTCTGGTGACGAAATGGGAAATACTTACCTGTGCTGTTGTGCTTCTCTCTCTGAAATGAATGTAATACAATAGTGCCTTGTATTTGAATGTATACTATGGGAAACACTCAGAGATAGGAGCAGAAATATTAGCAAGTTAACTCTGTGCTGAGAAGCCATGGCTAGTCCATTTCCCGTCCTTTCAGTTCTGACATTTTTGTTGTTGTTTTGTTTTGTTTTCGAGACAGGGTTTCTCTGTAGCTTTGGAGCCTGTCCTGGAACTAGGTCTTGTAGACCAGGCTGGCCTCAAACTCACAGAGATCCGCCTGCCTCTGCCTCCCGAGTGCTGGGGTTAAAGGCAGGGGCCACCACTGTCCGGTCAGTTCTGGTATTTTAATGGTCTAGGAGGATTCCCTCTTCCTCAGTTTCTTTGCCAAAGCCTTTGTTCACAGTTCATAGCATCTTTGAGAAATACTGGAATAGCCTCTATCGCAGGTTGCATTGCTTCCTCCTGGTATTCATGTGTTGAAGTCTATACTTCCTGTGCCTCTGGAGGCAACCTGAAGTTTGGAGTCAAGACCCTGAAGGAAGTAATGAACGTAAAAAGGAGGCCATATAGACGGCCCCAACGTTAATGTCCTTATCTTTTGCCCCTGAGCTTAGCCTTTAATGGCTGTGCCATGTCTCCAGCCCAGTTAATGTCCTTATAAGAGGCCATGTGTATAGAAGGAAAAGTGTGAGTACAGGAGAGGTGGAAGGGACAGGCAACCATCTACAGACCTAGGAGAGCGGCCTCTGCATGACCCCACCTTCCTGCCGACTTCTAGCCTCCAGAATTGTAAGGAACAGTTTGGGGAGGCTGGGTACATAGGTCAGTGATAAGCTCTTGTTTGTTTAGTACAAGTCACTGGGTTCTATTCCTAGCACCAAGATTAAAAAAATAAACAAACAAGTAAATAAATAAGAAAAATATTGTCTGTCTAAGTTACCCAGACTTTGACAGCCCTAGTGAAATATAACCTCCAGTCTGGGGTCCATGCTTTCCGTGGCGTACGTGTGGTATGTGTGTATGGGGGGTGTGGTGTGTGTGGTGTGTGTGTGTGTGTGTGTGTGTGTGTGTGTGTGTGTGGTGTGTGGGTGTGTATAAGTGTGGTGTTGTTCTTCACCTTCCTTATTATTTGAGACAAGGTCCCTCGTTATTTCACCCCTGTGTATAGCAGGGCCAGTTGAACTTAAGGGCAACCCCCAGGCAAGCTTCTGGGGATTCTCTCATCTCTGCATTGCATCTTTCTTTTTTTAAAAAAAATAATTAATTAATTTATTTATTTATTAAAGATTTCTGTCTCTTCCCCGCCACCGCCTCCCATTTCCCCCCCTCCCCCAATCAAGTCCCCCTCCCTCGTCAGCCCAAAGAGCAATCAGGGTTCCCTGCCCTGTGGGAAGTCCAAGGACCACCCACCTCCATCCAGGTCTAGTAAGGTGAGCATCCAAACTGCCTAGGCTCCCACAGAGCCTGTACGTGCAGTAGGATCAAAACCCAGTGCCATTGTTCTTGAGTTCTCAGTAATCCTCATTGTCCGCTATGTTCAGCGAGTCCGGTTTTATCCCATGCTTTTTCAGACCCAGGCCAGCTGGTGAGTTCCCAGTAGAACATCCCCATTGTCTCAGTGTGTGGGTGCACCCCTTGCGGTCTGAGTTCCTTGCTCGTGCGCTCTCTCTCCTTCTGCTCCTGATTTGGACTTTGAGATTTCTGTCCGGTGCTCCAATGTGGGTCTCTGTCTCTGTCTCCTTTCATCGCCTGATGAAGGTTAATATTCAGGAGGATGCCTATATGTTTTTCTTTGGGTTCTCCTTCTTATTTAGCTTCTCTAGGATCACTAAATATAGGTTCAATGTCCTTTATTTATGGCTAGAAACCAAATATGAGTGAGTACATCCCATGTTCTTCTTTTTGGGTCTGGCTTACCTCACTCAGGATAGTGTTTTCTATTTCCATCCATTTGTATGCAAAATTCAAGAAGTCCTTGTTTTTTACTACTGAGTAGTACTCTAATATGTATATATTCCATACTTTCTTCATCCGTTCTTCCATTGAAGGGCATCTAGGTTGTTTCCAGTTCTGGCTATTACAAACAATGCTGCTATGAACATAGTAGAGCATATACTTTTGTTGTATGATAGGGCATCTCTTGGGTATATTCCCAAGAGTAGTATTGCTGGGTCCAGGGGTAGGTTGATTCCGAATTTCCTGAGAGACTGCCACACTGCTTTCCAAAGTGATTGCACAAGTTTGCATTCCTACCAGCAATGGATGAGTGTACCCCTTTCTCCACAACCTCTCCAGCAAAGGCTATCATTGGTGTTTTTTATTTTAGCCATTCTGACAGGTGTAAGATGGTATCTTAAAGTTGTCTTGATTTGCATTTCCCTGATCGCTAAGGAAGTTGAGCATGACCTTAAGTGTCTTTTGGCCATTTGAACTTCATCTGTTGAGAATTCTCTGTTCAGCTCAGTGCCCCATTTTATAGTTGGGTTGATTAGCCTTTTACGGTCTAGTTTCTTGAGTTCTTTATATATTTTGGAGATCAGACCTTTGTCAGTTGCGGGGCTGGTGAAGATCTTCTCCCAGTCAGTGGGTTGCCTTTTTGTCTTAGTGACAGTGTCCTTTGCTTTACAGAAGCTTCTCAGTCTCAGGAGGTCCCATTTATTCAATGAGGCCCTTAATGTCTGTGCTGCTGGGGTTATACATAGGAAGTGATCTCCTGTGCCCATGTGTTGTAGAGTACTTCCCACTTTCTCTTCTATCAGGTTCAGTGTGTTCGCACTGATATTGAGGTCTTTAATCCATTTGGACTTGAGTTTTGTGCATGGTGATAGATATGGATCTATTTTCATTCTTCTACAGATTGACATTCAGTTTTGCCAGCACAATTTGTTTAAGATGCTCTCTTTTTTCCATTGTATACTTTTAGCTCCTTTATCGAAAATCAGGTGTTCATAGGTTTGTGGGTTAAAGTCAGGGTCTTCAATTCGATTCCATTGGTCGACTTCTCTGTTTTTATGCCAATACTAAGCTGTTTTCAATACTGTAGCTCTGTAGTAGAGTTTGAAGTCAGGGATGGTAATGCCTCCAGACAATCCTTTATTGTATAAGATTGTTTTGGCTATCCTGGGTTTTTTGTTTTTCCATATAAAGTTGATTATATACATTGCATCTTTCCAGAGGAGTGTTGAATTACAGATGTGTGCCACCACGCCCAGTTTTACATGAGGCTGAGGATTCAAACCCAGGTCCTCATGTGTGTGTGTGTGTGTGTGTGTGTGTGTGTCTGTGTGTGTGTGTGTTTGACTAGTCTTTTACCCACTAAGCCATCTCTCTAGTCTTCACTCTTGTCTCTCTAAGGTTGGTACTTGTAAAAGTAGCATTATCTACCTCCTCTGACTTTGTCACCTGCCAGTTTGAAACCTTCAGAGCACACTCATCTCCCAGGGGGGCTTCCCACAGAGAGCTCACTGGAGTATCAGTCTGGCTTGAGGGTTAGTGAATGCTCCAAACCTCCACTGAGGCACACCGTACATCGTAAATTAAAAGCGTCAAGAAGTTTGTCATCAAAACCTAGTTAACTTCATTTTATCCCAGCGTTTTCTAAACTTATTTAACTATGTTTTTATTTACTTTTATTTTAATTTTTTATGTGCATTGGTGTTTTGCCATGAGTGTTGGGTCACCTGGAACTGGAATTACATACAGTTGTGAGCTGCCAGTGCTGAGAATTGAACCCAGGTCTTCTGGAAGAGCAATCAGTGCCCTTAACCGCTGAGCCATCTCTCCAGCCCCCAGTTTCTGCTTTGTTTTGTTTTTCCTTATTGTAATATATGCTCTTCCTACTGCAATTTGTGTCTATAGTGTAAAGTCATCAAAACACCGTCATGTATAATCAAGAGGCTTTGACGTGCCAAGCAGAGCTCTGACGGCCAGATTTAAGAAGCAAAAATACAGGGAGCCTGGTTGAATCTGAGGTTCAAATGGGTCTAAAAGTTAATGTGTTCCCCTTTCTGAAATTCATATTCAGCTAGCTATCCCATAATTCATCGGCAACTCCAGCTCCACAGGACGATTTGTGATTTATAATGTACTGAGCAGCTTGAGCCACAGAGGATGGAAGAAGACATTTCCCCCCAGGAAACACAGTAGCCGAAGACAGTCAAGGTTGATTGCTAGAATTTGCTGTCCTTCTAAATATAACTAATCTTTATTCACATTTTAAAACCACATGAGGAGCTTTGGAAAATGCCCGCAATACATCCCGAACTAAGAGACTTAGAATAGAGCTGGCTGAACAAGGAGGAGCTGGAAAGGCAGGGCAGGGCAGGAAGGAGAGCGAGGCAGGCAAGTGGACAGGCTACACACAGGTGCCAGGCCCTCCTCCGACCCACCCTGACACTTAAGGTCTCTCCTTGACCTGCACAGCTGTCTCGCCGATGCCCCCACCCAGTCTTGTTGAAAGATAAAGGTGAACAAAGGACTGTCTAGAAGAGCTTGGAGAGGATTTCCGGAACCATCTCTGCATTCTATCCCTTTAAAAGGAAATGTCAGCGTTTCCGAGCAGTGACCGTGCACTCTAGCCTGTGAGGGTGAGTCAGGACAGGCCTCAGCAGGCCAATCTTCTGCAGTGTAAACTCCTAGCAGGCTCTAGTTTCCTCTGGAAAGCCACTCCTAATCTTGTTGAAATGCTTGGATTCCCCATTCTGCTGCAGTCCAGTCTGCTGCTGTTTGGGAACTTTGGTCCCTAGCATCCTCGGTCCTCTGTTCCCTGTTCACACGTGGTTTTAAGTTTCTGCAAAATGGCATGGAAATATATGTTTCACTTTTTCCCTCTCTGGGGTTTTATGGGCTTTCAGCCTGACTGTGTCTCTCCACCCTCCCTTCTCTGCTTTCTTCTCAGGTTTTTTTTTTTTTTTGCCAGATATTTTATGCCCTGCCACTGGCAGGCTGGTCAAAAGCACATCATTAATCGTAGCCACTGGGTCGGCTTGCCCAGGAACCGCCAAGGCCAGCCTTGAGCAGCTCACTCCCAGCTTTGCCTCTTCTTCAGCTCTGAGTTCCAGGATATCATTAGTATTGGGCCCTGGCAGGTGGCCAATGCCTTAACTGGAGATTCTCAGCTTTCTTAAGGTTTTAAATGCTCTGGGCGGGGGTGGGAGGGTGCTTTGTACTTTTCCAGCACACAAAGGGGGTGCTAGTGGTGAATGGAAGCTTCCAGTAACTAGTAGTGCCAAAGTTTGCTTGTTTCTGTTGTGATAATTGAATGATGTTCTGTAATGCTCTTCCTATGATAAGATTTAAAAAAAAAATTCCTCCTTAGGGGAAAATTTGGAAGCAGAAAATACCAAGGAAAGGGTCAGCTCAGGCAAGGTCTGCCGTGATTTTCTTGCAGCATGAAGATCACGGAATTGCATGGGCCTATCTGCACTTAGCTTAATAAATGAATCCCTGTAAATCTCATATAAATGGAATTTGTAGGAATTTAAATCATTGTGAGAGCACAACATTGCTGGGTTATGGCAGCCTGGCATGACTCACTTTATTAAGGGAATTATCTTGATGCACTGCACAGCATTCTCCCAAGCACACGCATTGATCTTTGCTCTAATAACCTTGAATCTTGCACAGGCTGATTTCTCATAAGACCGGCGCACCTCTTCTAATGACAACGAGGCTGAGATCACCGGTGGGCTCAGGCTCTGAAGCAGAGCTTTTCCAAAGCTTTCTGTGGCGTATGAGTCGCTACTAGGATTCCATGGGAGGTTAAATTCAGGCAACCGGTTGGCAGAATCCTCCTGACCTATCCCCAGAGAGATGTGAGAATTTACAGGGAGCGAATGGTGGGAGAGAGGACAGCAGACACACTGAGGCTAGAAGCGTGAGCCCGTGGTCAGATTACTATGGCCCTGCCTCTGTCCTCTGCGTATCTCCCAGAGAATTGTTGTTCCCGCGATAGAATGCTAGCAATAACAGCGGTGCCTACCACGGCGTTATTATAAGGGCAATATGAGGAGCGCCAGTTAGGGACATGGTAAGTTCTCAACTTACTAGCTCTATTAAGTACTCGGTGAGATGAGTCTCAGTGACCCCAGGGTAGGGACAGCTAGTCTCCCGGCCACTATCGGCTAACTAAAAGCCCTGTTCTTGTTAAGGGAACCTCAAATTGACATGGTGAAGGGAGACGAGCAGCTACAATGTTGGATTTTCCTCACTTTCTTCCAGGCAACCGTGGCTCCCAAGGTAGAAGCCGAAGTCACAAGATTAGACTTGAGAGATGCTTCAGAAGGGCTTAGGCAGCTTATAGGGGATTTTTCTCATTCTTTCCCCCTTGTTCCTTCTTCCTGCTTCCTGTCTGGCCTGCTATGAGGATGGCTAAATTTCTGGCACCAACTCGTAACCCCCAAAAGGCTACAAGCTAAAGGTTCTGAAGGAAGGACAGCGAATGCTTACCTCTGCCTCTATTCTTGCTTGTTTAAATGAAAGAAAACAGTAAATGATCGTATTTACCTATGATTATTGCTGGCTGTTGTGACCAGCATCTGTCCCAACCCTAACTGGCATCAGAGCCGGGCAATAAACTCAGGAAGTCTGATCCCCACCCACATGTGTCCTCACTGCCCTGGGCAATGGGAGCAAGCCAGGGTCCTGGGGCAACTGCCTACCCTTGAGTATTCTTCTAGAGTCATAATCTTTGTGTCTGCTTAGCCCCAACATCCAGCACATAGCAGGACTGGGGAGCTCTCCATAAGGCCCAGTGAGTGAGCGCCGCGAGTCATTGTCTCTCAACCATTCTTCAAGGAGCTATTTCTCCAGGAGTGAAAGGAGCTGTTTCTCCTGGAGTAAAGTGCCTTCGCATCTCACACATCCCCCGGCTGGCATCGGTATGGAGCGTGTGAGAAACCTAAAGTGCTCTCAAACACTAAAAGAAAAAATAAATAAATAAATTGAAGATGACAGATTAAAATGGAAACAGGTGTGGTTTTTGAAGGAGATGATAAAGGCATTATTAAATGGAAGTGGCAATCTCAAGTCCCGTTTATGAAAATATTATTTACCCGCTGTAAAAGTAACAAGTGCGACTTTGAAGCTAATTGAAGCAGTTTATAAAGTCTAACTATTGAGGGTCCTTTTGCAGAAGAGCACAGTAAACAACCTTTTCACCCCTCTGAACCACAGCAAGTATGTCCAATAAGGTTATCCAAGTGGCCTCCTGTCACACACTTACGGATTGTGCAACCCTCATTTCCCCCCCTCAAGCTCCTATCTTAGACATTTCCCCAAATCTGTGCAAATCCTCGAGTCTGGTTCTGTTCAAGGCGGCATGATGTTTATTCCAATATTCTTCCCTTGAAAACAAAAGTCTGTCTTGATGTAGCTTTGACTTTGCTGTGGGGCAAGTCTGGGGTGTTCCATGAGAGTATAAGAGATTAACTCTCACCCCTAACAGAGAATAAGCTGAGTGCCCAAGGGGTCAGAGCAGCTGGAAAACATCCAACTGTGGAAAGAAAAATATTCTAGGATCATTGCTTTGTGGCTGCAGAGTTTAATGTGGGGAACAAACATCTAAGCTTCCAGAGATGCGTTCCTGAGGCCTCTCTGAGAGCCAAGTCTGCTGCTGCTACCAGCGAAGGGACACAGTTGGGAGACCACCTGCGGGGCAGTTTTTTTGATTGACCCTTACTGCAGCATGACAGAATATGGGATCCTAGGCAGGCATCCCTTCTGGATCCAGATTCCAGGTCCTAAGGAGGAAGTAGACAAAACCAAGCCCTGTAGGTGTGGTCTATACCCTGGGTAGCTTAGGCAATGACTGAGGAGATGAAGGGTATGAGCCATACTCCCAACCACAATCAAGCATACTCCCAAACATCATAAATCAACTGGCCAGTCACCATAACCACAGATCCCCTGATAAATGCTGAGAGCAGCTGCTCTAAGGTGGGGTAGCCAACCGGCTTCAACCAAGACACTGGCAGGCTGAGTTAATCATCAAGCAGGTACTTGAGAAAGGGAAGAGGCCCAGGGGCCCGAGGCCACAGCCCAGCTGGTCCAGAGGCACAGACCTGTGGCAGGGGCGCAGGTTCAGGTCAGGGGAGAAATGGGTAGAGAAAAAGGAGTAGATGGACAGGGGTATTGGGTCGTAAAGGAAGGAGAGTCAAAGGAAGGATTAAGAAACACGGGAAATAGAGCTGGTGGAAGAGGAGGAGCAGAAGTGAGGGAGAACTTTGGAAGCTGCTTGTGTACGTGTGTCCAGATGTCTATATACAAGCCCACACATGTGTTGAGGTCAGATATCAACATCAGATGTCTTTCTCAATTATTTTCTATCTTGATTTTTCAAGCAGAATCTCTCATTGGCCTGGGGCTCAATGAATGATTAGGGTGAGACTGACCAGCCCATGAACGTAGTGATCCTCCTGTCTCTACTTCCCACTACTGGTTACCATCACGTCCAAATTCGATGTGAGTGCTGAGGGTGGAACTCAGGCCTTCATGCCTGTGTGGCAAGAATCTTACTGTCTGAGCTATCTCCACAGGCACATGAAGCTCCTTTGAAGAGACTGACTTGGCTAGATTCGCAACAGGGAGTGCCTTGCCTTAGGTGGAGACATCCCCGAGGCTAGCCAGACAGGCCACAAGTGCTCTAGATGGGTCCCTTTGCCTGCCAGAAAGCAGCTAACCAGGAACCTCTCAAGCTCCTCCTGTCCATGCGCGTTGGTGCTAGGCCCAGGTGATGCTGGATTTTCTAGCTGACCTCTTGGCTCAAGGAGAATTTCTCCACACCAAGATGGCAGAAACACCAGGCTTTGCCTTCTTGTGCAGACGACTGAAGATACCATAGAAGAAACGATGTTGAATTATCTGACTAGTTGCAATAGGGACCCATGGGGCATCTTAATAAAGGAATATGATACATTGTAGAGGCTGGAATATAGTTCAGTTGTACAGTGCTTATGTACCATGCACAAGACTCTAGGTTTGAACCCAGCACTGTGGGAAAAAGTAATCACTAAGCCGGGTGGTGGCACATGCCTTTAATCCGAGGACTCAAGAGGCAGAGGCAGGTGGATCTCTATGAGTTCAAGGACAGCCTCATCTATAAGAGCTAGTTCCAGGACAGGCTCCAAAGCTATAGAGAAACCCTGTCTCAGGGAGAAAAAAAAATCACTATAGGGTTTGGACTTGGGTGATTGAGGTGGGGGTCAAGGAAATAGAATGTTGTGCTATCAGGTATTATCAGGAACAGGGATAATTATATGACTATGTATCTTTAATAATTCTTACCCAGAAAACAGGAGGAATGAGGTCAGACTAAAGCTATGATTAGTAAAGAAACAGAAGTCACCCTTATTAGCCGGGAAGGGACATTGTTGGTTCCTTTTGTGGTTTGGATTGTGTTCTTATTTTTGTCTAGATTCAGACATGATTATGGAGTAATCTTGTTTTATTTTGTGTGTTTTTTTTCTGCTCCATTGTAGTTAGAGTGGCCTTGACTGCTGTTGATACTCCATGGAAATACTTCAGTTCAAAGAAGCATGGTGCGGGTGCCAGGCAGGGTGTAGGCTCTCTGGGCTTTCTCTTCCTTGGGGAAAAAACAGAGGCTTGTATCTTCAGGCACCCAGGAGTCCTGGGGAGAGAGAATCTGAGGGTCTGCAGGATGAAGACCAAAACGGAAACTCCTCAGGAAGGTTCCAGATGGACTGAGGAAAGCCTGGCGCTCTGGTTCATGACGGCCTACCATCTATTCTCTCCTTGACAAGTACTGTGCACGCTCAGGTGCTTGGAGAGAGGGTGCGCCTTAGGCGAGCGACAGGTGATGCAGGTCAATAATAAAGCACATGGCCTCAGGTGGTGCTGAGCGCTAGGTAGGAAACATCTAACTGGTAGAACACGGGGAACACTCCATAAGGAGCTGAGGTAAGGTGCCATGTGATGCTACGATGTTCCGAGAAGAGAGGTTGGAAGTCCTTGCTTCACCTGCAGCAGGAAGAAGCATGCCTGTGGCCCATGCATGAGGAGGAAACAAGACTGGACCAGGGACATTTGAGGTCTGTTCCTTGTGTCCTGAGGCCTTTAGCAGCTCTTGTTCCTGACTCCCAGATTCCCAGACTCCCAGACTCCCAGATTCTCTCTCTCTCTCTCTCTCTCTCTCTCTCTCTCTCTCTCTCTCTCTCTCTCTCTCTCTCTCTCTCTCTCTCTCTCACACACACACACACACACACACACACACATGCACGCCTCCACTATCATATCTCATTCCCAGACTCTGTCCTGCCTCCCTCTTGTAAGATCCCCTGTGATTGTGATTATCCCGGGCTGACCCAGATAACATCCAGTAATCTCCCCATCTCACGTTCTTAATTTAATAGCATTGTCAAAGCCCCGTGGCCATGTACTCTAACACACTCACAGGTTTTGAAATGGGGCATCTTGGGAGAGCCATCAGTCCCTCTCCTAGCGGCTATCTAGATAGACATAGAGCAGAGATCTGAAATTTGTCTCAAACTGTTCAGCTGACTAAATGTCACATTGATCACTAAGGGCTTACTTACTTACCTGCACAAACAAAATGAATGCTTGTCTCATTAACCCTGAGACGTTGTTGCGGGCATCCCAGGGCTTGATGTAGCATACTTAGAATAATAAGAAGTGCTGTCAAATAGAAGGCATAGGTCTAATGTATTATAAAGCCTGTGACATATGGGCTTCAAAATGGTTCTGCCTAACAATATAATATTCTGAAACCAGATAAGCCGAGCTTGAGTCGAGTCTCTTTTTCAAAATACCTCCTGTCTGAACTTGGAAAAGTAGCAACCTTTGGCTTTCCTGGTGTCTAAGATTGGGGAAATGCTCTCTTTCCACAGCAGTCGTGTGGTGTTGAGATCAGGCATCACAGGTAGGAACACACACTAAAACGCAACACAGTGTTCTTACTCTTCCAAGAAAGCTGCATAATGAATTCAGTAGCAGGGTGATACCCATCACACCGAGGCAAACAGGCTTTGAATTGCCACTGCACACAGTGATCCAGAGATTAGCAAAAAGGGCCATTCCGTTCCCATTGCTCTTCTTCTTTATCTGCTGAGGGGTCATAGGGTAGCAAAAAGCACAAAACTGTGTAGCACCTAAAATGGTTGCTCAGAAAAATGCAAAGTGTTCATTATAACCACAGGATCCCCATGCAAGGAGTAAGTTCAGATGAACTTGACTTGCCCTAGAAAGCAATGGTTTGATCATATTTAATGGTAAAAGTATGAAATGGTTTATTGGTGTTTTGTTGTGGCGCTAGAGATGGCGCCTAGGATCGTTTGCATGATAGTTAGTGTCCTGCCATTGAGTCACATCCCCTGCCATTTCCTTGATCTTTGAGACATTGAAACAGTGGCCCCAAGCTACTGCCTGCTTGTGTGTACAGCATGACTAGTAATCGATGGGAACCAGATACTGTCTCAGCATAAGCCATAAGCATGCAGATACATCTGTTGATTCTACACTCCATTCTCCAGCACTTGCCTGGGTTAGATCCTTTCCTCCGGTGCTGGGGACACAGTGGGAGGTATGACCTACCTGTCCCCATGGAGTTTAGTGTCATAAACCAAATAATTCACATGTAAGTGCAAACTTATAACTAAGAGTTCTCAAAGCAAGGTTTATAGTGCCATGAAAGTTCATCATAGATTCCTAAACTCGGCCTCTGGGCTGTGACAGATGAGCAAGATCAGCCTAGTGTGTCTAGTGGGAAACAGAGAACAGAACAGCATTTCTGGCTGAAGGAACAGCATGAACAAAGGCAAACATGGGACATACAGTGTGGCCGTAGACCTTAGAGAAGGCCAACATGTCTGCACTCTAACCATTATGGGGACAGAAGTCACGGTATAGACCAGGAAGTTGGGCGAGGTGTGCTGGCTCCAAGAGCCGTCATGTAGACAGGTACCATAACTGACAAGGTTGGGATGTCATCTCACATCACCCAAGGCTTTGTTTTGATTTCAGTGTTGCTGGGAGAATTTCGTCATTACGTGTTTATAATCTGAAAAAATCCATTAGACACAGAATAAATGAATCCCATTGTCAGCCTGCCTAGGTTGTTCTGTCCGGTCAAAGAGCAACCCCCATGCAGTGGGAATCACCAACAGCTGCCCTTACTCCTCAGAGGCTTTCCCAGATCTCACACACAGTACTGCACCGGACTCCCACAGAGCAGCTGGGAAACGAGGGTGTGTCATCATGGGGGATCTCTAGCAACTTGTCCCAGTGACGGGGCCCACGTGGACCATGAACTCATGCTGCATTTTTTAGATTAAAAAATGTGTTTTCCCACAAACCACAACTGAGTCACCTACATATTCTCTCTCTCTCCTTCTTCCCCGTTCTTTCTCCCTCCTCCAAAAATCATAGAACTACAGCGTTTTCAAAGTGAGGGGATCATTGGAAACCTCACTGGAAACTTCGGGAAGTTTGAACACTTTGAGAAGCAGTAATATTTTCTTATAAGGAGAGTAGAAGTACTATTTTCCACTAATGGAAGAGACAAGCGATTATTCTGGTCTTTTCTAGTGACTCACTGTTGACTCTTAGCACATGTAGTGTAACGGAAAGATTCTGTTCCTGTCCTTAATTCACTGTGACCTCAGAAGACACATCACCTCAGGTGCCCTGTGTCTCCACACTCAGAAGTAAAAACATGAAATTACTACAAATGTTAATGATACATTCCTTTTACATTAAAACACAGGACAAACGCACACAGTACACACAGAAGCACAGAGACACAGAATCACATCGATGTACACACAAACACAAAGACACAGAGACACAATCACATTGATGTACACACAAATACAAAGACACAGAGACACAAGCACACAGAGTCACACAGACGCACATACAGAGATACGAACACACACATACATGTATAAACACACACACACATAGACACAAAGACACTGACACACAGAGACATGAGCACACGGGCACACAGACACACACACAAACACACAGATACACAGACACCCAGGCGCACAGAAACACCTAGGTGTACATGCGTGCGTGCACACACACACATGAATACTCAGAACAAGAATGCAGTGTGGGCTGGGCAGTTGTGGCACACACCTTTAATCCCGGCATTCGGGAGGCAGAGGCAGGTGGATCGCTATGAGTACAAGACTAGCCTGGTCTACAAAGCAAGTTCCAGGATAGCCAAGGCTACACAGAAAAACCCTGTCTCTCAAAAAAAGCAGATAAGTCAGATAGCTTTAGTCTTTAATAGCCCTCACTATTCAGAGTTAGGAAGACAACTCCAACTGGAAAAAAAAATGGCAAAAAAAAAGATCATGGCAATTCAATAACGACACAATCAATGTACATTGTTTTAAAAAATTGTATGTATTAAAAATATCAAACAATATTACTATAATAGTTCAGAGACATTTTTTCAAATTTAATTAAAATTTCACGTTATAAGAGCTTGTTTTTGGCAGGGAGGTGTTGAGGCTGGCTGCCCTGGAACTCACTCTGTAGACCAGGCTGGCCTCAAACTCACAGAGATCCACCTGCCTCTGCCCCCTGAGTGCTGGTATTAAAGGTGTGTGCCACCATCACCCGGATTATTTTTAATATTATATGATGAACTTGACCATTAGCTTATAACAGCATGGTGCCATGTTTGTATTGTTTGTCAATGAGCACACATGATTGCTCATGCCATGATGTTTTAGATTTTATAATTCTGAATATTTGAAAATATAGTAACAATGCCCAAGCCTGGTGTCTCAATCTTTAAGTAAAATAAGCCCTAGTATAATAAATAAATAAATAAATAAATAAATAAATAAATAAAATAAACAAATCCCAGTGTTGCATTTTTGCCTTTGTGTTTCCTTTGCCTGCTGGAACTGGGGAAGTACGGGCTCCAGTGCCCTAGGATGCTCCAGGATATTTGGGGGGCCTGGCATTGTCACCAAGCTCTCAGACATCTCTGACAAGAGAATAACTGGACAAAGAAGAAAGAGAGTGGGAAGAGCAGAGGAGAAAGGACAACAAGACGGAAGGGGGAAGGGAAGAAAAGACATCTCAGGTGGAGTAAAGAACTCTGAACGCCGCTTCTGCCTTCGCCATCCCTTCTCTGTGGAGAGTGGGAACCAAAGGCGATTGCTGTGACAGATTTTGTTTGAGACAGTATTGCTCGGGTCCCCTGGTGAGGTGGCAGTCCTGTGGAATTTCCCTGGGCGCTAGGGAGCTAATGTTGCTTTTGACAGATGGTACGGTTTAATCCCAGGCACTACTTCTATGTTTAATTTGCTATGGTAACAAAAACTATGTGCAGACATACTTACAGCACTGGTCTACAGTTACTATCTTTTCTTTCCTAACGACAATTTGTGGGTCTTGGAAGGAGAGTCACGGTTTTGTGTTTTTTTTACTAATGATCAAAAATGATAAATGCTCACTATTTTTGAATAATGAGAAAAGACTAAGAGATATTCACAAGAAAGTAAGATTACCTGCTCAGATATGATGGTTATTACTATCTTGTGTTCAAATTCTTAAAATACAAACAGAAAAAATGACTATACTCACTGCATGGTAGGCTGTGTGGACCCTATTACACAATATCTCTATCCATTCCTTAAAATTATTGCATAATCCTACCATTTTTTGGGAATATTTAAGCTTGCCGGTGTTTGATTACAATAATACATACTAAAGAATATTCTTACAGGGCTTCATGAGATGGCTTAGAAGGTTCTCAGAGGGAAATTGCCAACAGATTTGACAACTTTTGCCGCACCCCGGCCCCGGTGTGCGTTCTATGCGCTAGACCCCAGTTCACGAGCTTTAGGCAAGGGGCTGGAGGTTGAGAATACAAAGACACGCAGAGACAGACAGACTGACACGCAGACCTTCAATCACTGATACCAAAAACCCCTCTTTATTAGCACCATGTAGGCTTAAATACACTGCAGTCAATGGCTAACAGGTGAAAATCTCATCCTCTGATCCTCTAAGCTAGGCACAGCTTCTAGTAACTTATATTAGAAGGTTCTAGACAGGGAAGAGCAGCTGAAGGCCAGGACTCATTAGTCCCAACAAACTTGAGTCCAATCCCGGAGAGAATGGACTCCTGCAATTATACTCTGACCTACACACACACATACGCACGCACACACACACACACACACACACACACACATACGCACACACACACACTCACACATGCACGCACACACACACGCACGCACGCACACACGCGCACACACACACACATACACACACGCATACACACACACACATACACACACACATACACACACACACACGCACGCACGCACACATGCGCACACACACACGTACACACACACATACGCACACACATACACACACACATACACGCACGCACGCACACACGCGCACACACACACGTACACACACACATACGCACACACACACATACGCGCACACACACGCACACACACACACATGCACACACACACATACGCACACACACACACGCGCACACACACACACACACACACAAATATTAAAAATTCTTAAAGAACCATTTTGTCTGATTTTCTTCTATTTATCCTGCTATTTCCCTGGGATAAATTCTTAGGTGTGAACATTTCTATGTGATTCTTTGCATTTTAGGACAAGTGATTTCAGTTTATCAACCAGAAACTTGGGATCGGTTTCACACTCCCTGCCATTCTGTCCACGTTCCTCTTCTCTCATTCCTCACAACACCAGCTAGGACTATTTCCGGACGCTTTCAGCTTTATGAGTTAAAAAGTATTTTCATTTGCATTTTAATGGGCACTTCATTTATTACTAGTAAGGTGAAATATTTTAATGTTTTTTTATTTATATTTTCCCTTTTTTGTAATTTGCTCGTTTGAACTGTGCCTCGCCTTTCCACCGATTTCTAAGAGCTCCTCGTAGTTCGAAATTATTTACCCTTCCCTGTCTATCCAGTTTGAAGATTCTTATTCCACAGACCATTCAATGCTTGTAACTGCAAGAACAAAGTCGGTTTACTTTGTAGGTCTGGCAGAGGAGAGAAGGTTTCCTCTGGGTCATCGAGTTTTAGATGTGGAAAGACCGAAAACACCTTCTATCCAAATCCCCTATTTTAATGGGTGAATGTTAGGATACAGACTTGTTTATCGTTGAGAATGCTTTCCAAGCAGAACGGAGATGAGAGCCAAGAGCAGACCCAAAGTTGGTTTACAGAGTTGAGACAAGAATCCAGGCAGGGTCTCCTAAAATGAAATTGGGTGAAGATAGTTGGAGCAAGCATCTCCCAAACACAGCAAAAGCAGAGTAACCCCAGAGTGATCTTCCAATAAGCAGATTCTAAACCTTTGGGGGGGGGGGGACAAGCTTTCTGAACAGCAGCCAGTTAGAAAGTACAAGGTTGAGACATCACAGGCCCCTACATAGTAAACGTATAGGGTCCCCAGGGGAAACACCAGCAGCAATCGACTCAGCACTGAGCCTTAGAAGAGAAGTTCAGACATTTCTCAGCATGGCTCCTCTCTCGCTAACCGACTTATAAAGGCTGTCTGGGTGGAAAGGCCGTAAGCATTGCTGAGACAGGAAACACAGTGTGTATCTCTGCATTCGCAGCCCGAGAAACCCTGTCATAGTCAAGGCCTCGACGGAAGCACTGAGAGTCTAGGGAGCCTTGTGCGTGTGTTTTCTGTGTTGAGGAAACTCCCAAACTATCATCATTAAAATCCAAACATTTGCATAAATAAAATAATGATTTTAAATATGTAAATGTATTAAACTTAGTAAGATTTAAAAAATAGCCATCCCTCCATCTTCCATCCTCTCTACTTGTGGAAATCTCTCCCCAGCAAATGACCTCCTACTAAGGGCACTGAAGTGTAAGACGTAGTTTAGATCCTGAAGTGATTTTGTACTTCAATCTATTTTAATAGGAAATACAGTTAAATAGTTCAACACTCAAAATGCACAAAATAGGGATGGTGAGGCGTTTCCTCTCACCTTGACCTGACAGCTCAGCTCCTAGTCTCAGAGAAAAGCGAGTTCTGCTTTCCCGTACACCCATCTAGCTTATCCTGTACATACTCTGTGCTATATTAGGACGTGATGCATACTTTATCAAGTATTGTATACAATATTGTATTGTATATAAAACACTCTTCTGTCCTCTGACATGCTTACCCAACAATGCATCTTGAAGGTATCCTAGACCCGTTCAGACAGATCTGATTCTTCCCTGTGGCACCATCACACCTGATCACAAGAATAAAAAATGGTTCACTTAACAATTTTCCCAGTACCCGGATGTTTGTGCTATCCCCGGTTTTAATTTACAGTGATGTTATAACTGAGAAACTTTTGAACATCAAGGATACAAGAACATAAGTATTTGTAATTTTTGACAGAAATTGCTTACTATCCCCACTTGGAGACTCCTGAGTTCCCGCCCTCGCGGTGATGCTGGACATGCCTGTTCCTCTCACACCTTTGCTTTTTGAGGGTTTTCAGCCTTAAAAAGCCTTTGCTAATACGATAGGTAGCGGTATCATCTCACTATGGTTTTAATTTGTATTTCTCACAAGTGACATTGAGAAGCTTTTCCTTGTATTTCTGTCTTATAAGTTGCTCACCCCTTGAATCCTCTTCATCTCAAATATCATTGGTCTTTTTCATGTGGTTTGTAAGTGGTGTTCCTCATACAGTAGGGGAATTGGCGATGTGATCTGTGATCTTAGCTGCACTTATTTCCCCCCATTTGTCTTTTACCTTTACCGTTGGCACTCACAATTGTTTTTATTTTACGTTTAGTTGATGAATTATTTTCTGCAAGGGCTTTCCGAGTCTAAAACCATGGAAGACAGATGCGCTGGAGATAGGAAGGGAAGGGAGAGTCTCTACAGTTCTGCAGGTGCTCCATGACTAGCATGTAGTTAAAATGGGCTAGGCACAGCACAAGTTGGGCTCACGTGATCGAGTAACCAAAGAAAAGAAGAGCAGAAACAAGCAGATGCCAACACTAAGAGGAACCGACAGTGACTACTGTTGCATGTTAGAGAAGAAAGCGAACACGGTGGAATCAGTCGCTGTCTCTTCCAGGAAACTCCCTTCCTCTACCACCACCCCTTTGCAGCGAACTTCACCTCTTCTCTGGATAATCCCGACAGTTTACCTGCGTGGGTTGTTCTGCTCACCACCATAGAAATACTACTGTGTGGTTCAAAGCACAGAGATTGTAAAATCATGTCACAATCAAGTTCAAGACCAACCACTTGTTAATTGTGTGACCCTGCAAGAGCTACTTAACTTATTTGCACATGCCTGTTTCCCTGCCTATAAAATGGAGTTATTAAGGTAATTAATTGGGAGGTAATTAGGCTGACCCAACTCTAGCACCCTGGGTCTTATGTAAGCCTGTGCAACGTAAGTTTAACTAGCTTGGCCAGGGAACTCCTCACTGGAATGATCTGAATCTGGCTATCACTCTACCCTTTAAGAACTTAACTGTTTTTATCGTATATGTATGAGTGTTTGATCTGCCTGTGTGTTATGTGCACCATGTGCATGCAGCACCCTCAGAGTCCAGAAGAGGGCACCAGATCTCCCCCCCAACTGGAGTTATAGACCTTTGTTAGACACAATATAAGACTGGGAACCAAACCAAAGTCCTCTGCAAGAGTATCAAGTGCTCTTAATTACTGAGCCATCTCTCCAGCCCCTACTACTCTACTCTAACCAAATATTTTCTTTCCTTTACTTCCACATTCACCCTCTCCAAAAGCTTTCTCCTTGTGTGCCCATTGGTGGAGCTCCAAACTGGTCCTGGAATTGCTCAATCCCTAAGTCTGCCTAACCAAACACATTCTGTGAAACATGATTTAATATGCCTAATGTTATCTTCTAGCCGCCTATAATAATAATTTCCTCAGAAGGTATTTTTGAGGAACTCAAGTACATTCATACTAATTCAATTGCAATGGCAATATAATTTGTTCTGAATTTTTTAAATTCCATTTGCTGAGTATTATAGAAAGAACATTATTTTGGGGGTCCAGTATACCCATTTGATACCATAAATATTTTTTAGGAAGATAAACTCTTTTGAGAAAGTCCCTAAGACTTTTTTAAAAAATATTTTATGGATGTAAGGATTTTGCCTGCATACACACACACACATCACATCACATCACATCACATCACATCACATCACATCACATCACATATGCGTCTGATGCCTTGGCGGCTAGAAGAGAGTGTTGGATCCCCAGCAGCTGGAGTTACAGACACCATGAGCCACTGTGTTCATGCTGAAAATTGGAGGCAGATCCTCTGAAAGAACAGCCAGTGCTCTTAGCCACCACACCAACTCTCCAGTCCCAGATGGTTAATTCTTTAAAATGACATATGCTTCTTTCTTCCACAGCATTTGACTACACAAGAAAAAAAGACCTGTGGGTCAGTGACATTGTGACAGAGAGACTGGAGTTCTTACACCGGAGTCCCATCCCCTGTCTGCTCTGTGCTGTGCTGTAGCTGTGCGTGTCTGGTCCTTGGCTATTTGAGCTCAATGGGGTCTACTGCATTCCAGAGTTCAAGCCACTTGCCTCTAACTCCAGAGACTTCTTCCCTGTTTGTGACAAGTTCAGGGTTCTGTCATCTCCTCAATCTTCTTACTCCTTCCTGGGCTGTGCAAGAATGATCCATGTGTCAGAGTGGGTGCCCTCTTCAGATACTCCACAATTCCTGTTCCTGTCTGTGGTAACACTTTCTTGAATTGGAAACTGTATTTTTGTGGGAACGTTCACGTAACGTCTTCTACTACGTCTTTGAGGGGGGAGCTCTGTCCAGTTTTGATCACCATTGTATCTTCAGTGACTAAACCAATAACCCTAAGCAAACAAATGAGAAACCTGTAATTCCAGGGCCCAACAACATAAGAGCATAGTTGATCTTGACTTAAGCTTTCCCATCTATACAACAGGCCTTCATTAGCTTTCTGTGTATATGTAGCCTTGGTACAAGAACAGTTTTTGCTCAGGTGGAAAAATATTCAGCGCAGGGATAGAATCATATATCAGTCTAAGCTAATCATGGCAGTTCCATGCACTTTGCCATCTAGGGATCAATGTTATGCCACAGAAAGAGATGTCTTCTGGGAGGCTTTGGAAAACTTTGTGGGAGACAATATAAAATGAGAGCATTCCTCTATGCTGTCTGCCTTGGCCCTTCACTCCTTCAATGTGATAAGATATGAGCATTAGCCTTCAGAGCCATAGGATCATCTAGACATCATCTCAAAAACACTGCAGAAATGCCAAGATGACCTCAGCGACCTGGTATCCGAGCCCTGGACTAGCAGCGTACTTCTTGTGTGAAACCAAAATTGTCTTTATTATTTAAGCTACTGTTACTTCAGTTTTCAGTTGCTAGGAGCCATTGTCTTCTTTAACAGACACCCTCCGGCATTAATCCAATTCGGTTTGCATTCGCCGACCAAATAAAACTAGGTCAGCATTTTGGTGCTTCTGTTTTTATCCCGTCACTCTCAGACAGGGACTTCACCTGTGCTTAATGACAGATACAGCTTTATGTGACATTTCTGAAGCACCCAGAACAGAGTATCCAAGTGGTCCCAGCGAGGCTCAGGTAGAACTGCAGGCCAAGGCTGTAGGGTGGGGAGAGAGGACCAAAATCGCTGAGCAGAGAAGGCTGAAGCCAGAAAAGCAAAGGGAACCAAGGGACCACGAAAACCAAAGGGTGCACGCATGTCTGAAATTGATAGAGCGTTCACCTACCTTGCACACAGTTCTGGGTTCAAGCCCTGGTACTATATAAAGCAAGTGTGCAGGCGCACACTGTGATCCCAGCGTGCAGGAGGTGGAAACAGGACCCGAAATTCAAGGTCGTCCTCAGCTACACAGCAAGTTCAAGACCAACTTGGAATACAAAATGGTTAATCAATTAATTAAATATTTTTTAAGCTGTCAAGAAAGATAAGACCAGAGTGGAGAGAAAAGGTCAACAAATAGTCAACAATGAGGGCATCCAAAGGATTCCAGAAAGGAAATTCTAAGCTTCTTTATTGGCTGGAAAATAAACTAATAAAGACACATGGGTTTTTTGCAGGATTTTTTTTTGGGGGGGGCGTTTGAGACAGGGTTTCTCTGTAGCTTTGGTGCCTGGAACTAGCTCTTGTAAACCAGGCTGGCCTGAACTCCCAGAGATCCGCCTGCCTCTGCCTCCCGAATGTTGGGATTAAAGGCGTGAGCCACCACCGCCCGGTTTTTTGCAGGACATTTTAATTATAATAATGAATATAAACAAAGACCTGAATATGGAGTAATATATCTGTTACGTGGGGCAACTTAGCGTTTTAAGAATATCCGTTCCTAACCAAAAATGAGGCATATTCCTGAAATCCCAGCACTTGGGAGCCAGAGGCAGAAAGTCTGAGGTTAGTCTGGGCTGCAAGGTGAGCTCGAGGCCAGCCTACTACGCAGCATGGCCACGTCTTAAAAGAAAAGCAGAGAGTCAGTTTTTTTTCCCAAATTACCAGTCCTAAGCAATTCCTGTAAAAGATCCTGCTTGCTGTAGGAATTTGACAAAGCAATTTTGAACTTTATACAGGAGAATTAACATTCAGAAGCAGCTCACTTTGAAAGGACAAACCAGCAAAAAGGAGATTGACTTAGCAAATATTAAGGTCAATTGCAAAGCTATCATTTTCAAAGCAAAAAAAATAAATGAATAAAGATAAAGGGAATGAAGAATCAGAAAGTGAGGCCAGCTGTCTATGGGAACCTGGCATGTGGTAGAAAGTGAGGCAAGTCTCTCAGGGAACAATAGGTGAATCTGTTACCAGTTGGGCTGATTCAGCCACCCCTAGACCACCCAAAAGAAACATCAAAAGATTAACGACATTGATGTCAAGGGTCAAATTCTGGAGTAACAGGGGGAAATGGGAGGTTATCCCTGTGGTTTGGAAAGGAAGACATTTTGTAAAGAAAATGCAAGAAGGAGCTGGGCATTGGTGGCGCACGCCTTTAATCCCAGCTCTCAGGAGGCAGAGGCAGGCGGATCTCTGGGAGTTCGAGGCCAGTCTGGTCTAAAAGAGCTGGTTCCAGGACAGGGTCCAAAAGCTACAGAGAAACCCTGTCTTAAAAACCCAAAAAAGAAAAAAGGAGAAAGAGAGAAAAAAAGAAAATGCAAGAAGAAAGCATCATAAGGAAATGAAAATCTGATAGAATTGTCTACAAACTAACATTAAAGAGTTATTCCAAGCCAGAGGTGGTGGTGCACACCTGTAATTCTCGCATTTGGGAAGCAAAGATAGGCAGATAGATCACTGGTGAAGCCAGCCTGGTTTACAGAGTGAGTTCCAGACAGCCAGGGCTACATAGTGAGACCCTGTCTTGAAAAACGAAAAGAGAAGAAAAAAAAAAGTTTTGGTTTTTTTTTTTCAATAAAAAGAACACAAAAACCCAGCAGGTGAATTTTTGGAAGATGTTGTGCAGTGTTCCTTGCAGTCAGAAAATGATCATTGAAGAATCAACATGAGAAAATAGCAACAAGACACAGGAAAGACAAAATGGTAGCCGTGTAAGCTGGTGGAGCTGGTCTGTCTAGTGGCCCGTCCTCTCAGGAAAACCAAGTGCATGCTAGCAGGTAGATCATAAGGATATATGGGAAGGGCATTCATCATGTGTGTGTGTGGGGGGGTGAGTGTAGGAGACTGTCACTGTTGTGAGAGTGTGAGTGTATATGAGTGCGTGAGTGTGTGTGTGTGTGACTATGTGTGTGAGTGTGTGTGTGTCTTTATACACAAGCATTTGAAAACAACGTGGTATTTGCTAATAAAACAAAGGCTTGGTTAAGCATAAAAAGCTGGATCCCTAGTCAAACTACAAAGACTAATGAGACTTACATATAGTAACAGGGATGGTTTGCCAAAGCATGATTTATGTTATATACATGTTGCATGCATAATTTACATTATTAACATTATTTATTTATTGTAGGAAGGAGGCACATGCCACAGTGCCGGGGCACTGGCAGAGGACAGCTTGCAGGAGTCAGTTCTTTCCTTCTGCCGTGTGGGTCCTGGGGATGAAACTCACACGGCCAGGCTTGGTAGCAAGTGTTTAACAACTGAGACATCTCACTGGCTCCAAAGTTTAATGGTTCAGCAGTGGTAGCTTAAAACCTGAGCAATAAGCTCTACTCCAGATTCCTAAGGGCTGATAATAATGAATTATAAATATGTAGCCCCAATGGCCGAAGAACTCTTGGGCTTCTCAAATTTTAACATACATGAGGATCAACTCAAGATACTGTTAAAAGGGAAACAAACAAACAAAACCAGCGAGTCCCCTACCCAGAGATTCTGAACCTACATTTTAAGCCAACACCAGAGACGATTTCTCCCATAACTAAACCATGAATCATACTCGGAGACCCCGTGAACTAAGTAAAATCAGCAGAGTGCTGACGTGAGCAGCCGCGTGGTGGCCGCAGGGCATTTGCATCCCATCAGCTCCAAAGATAAGACACACAAGCAGCTGGTCCTGTCAGCACCTACTGCCTCTCTTCCATCGCTTTTCCTGAGCCAATCTCAGAGGGCTCAGCCCGAAGCATTTGGATGACAGGAATTGGCAGTTGCCATCTGGGGAATATATCCACGGACAGGAAACCACTGGAGGCATCTTCTTCCCAAGGCTGCTACTGGACGTGGTGCTCTCAGGGGTCCTAAACTCAGCCTTGCTCAGCCTGATTCATCGCCATCTCTCTGTTGGGCTGCAGTTCGGGGCTGGGGGGTGGGGAGCTATGAAAAGACACACGTGAGATATAGCCAGACGCCAGTGCATGCGCCTGGACTGATAAAGGAAGAACGGCTGGATCATCTCTCAGCAGATGTAATAGCCTCTTTCAGGTACAGATGGTCTGAGCCATAAAATTCTGTCATCCCTACAGCATCTGCTTTGCCCTTGTTTCTGTGGTCTCTGTTTCTGCTCGGTGCTTCAGCAGCTGGGCGGTTTTATGGCATATTGTGCGCCATGTGGGGGGCATCGTAATAGCCACTGCTGTGACAGTAGGCAGATGGGATGTGGTCTGAGGCTCGCCTTGAGGAATGTCTGATGCCACATTCGGGGCTGCATCCTCGGCCACATAAATCTACCTCCTTGTGAACTGAATACAACCGCCCCAGTCAGGAGAAGACTGTGGGCTGCTCCTACCATTATTTATCCAGGCACTGCTCCCCAAACGGCCCAGAGTACTGATGGGAGCTTGGGCTCACTGTCCCCTTCCTAATATGCAGAATGGTCTGGTTTCCTAAGGACAAGGAAGGTTTTCTCTCAGATTTATACAAACAGACCAGGCATATTTGCGGGTAACCAGGTAACAAGCCCAGTTTGAAACTCCTTTGGACAGCGTAAGTCATAGCTCCAGACAGAAATGCTAATATGAGCACAGACACTCCAAGGAACTAGCAACAGTGGAAAAGATTAAGAAATAATTCCACCAATATAGCTTTCTCTAGAACTCATCTGATTCTCCAACGGTACTCTTTTATGCGTGTGTGTGCACGCACGTGCATGTGTGTAATATTTTCAGGCAAGGGAAAAAAACAAGAACAAAGAAGGAGAAGGGTAGAGAGTTCAGAGATGTGAATATTTCAGACTTATTAATAGTTTTCTTTCTCTCCACAGGAACTAGCTGTTTGATGCTAATTGTGTGTGATATGTGAACAGAAGCCTGCAAATCCCAGGATCCCCTGCGCATCTCCAGGACTGCATCACCCTGTGCCCACTTTAATGAGACCCAGGGCAACTGCAGCTCCCGTTGTGCCCAGCATCCCAGGCAAGCTCAGAGAGCCATTCTTCTCTGGCAGTAATGTGTTTGCTTGAGCATGAACATTAGTGTCAGAAGCACTTAGTGCCAAGTGCTCCTTTTCGGGGGGGAAAGAGTCAATGCCAATCTGTGTGTCTGGGAATTCATTATTCCCGTTTATTGGGGGAGCAGGGTTAGGAAAATCCTATGTTTCCTACCACAGTTAAAAATGCAAACTCCAGAAACAAAGAAACAAAAACCCCACTGCTTACAAAATCATCTTCTAAGGAGTCGGCGCAACTGAAAATTTCACCGATGTGCACAAGGGATGCTTTCGGAAGAACCATAAGATGTCTCTTAGATGGAGCATCAGCATGGCTGCTTTTCTTATGTGGGACATATCCTCCTGGAACCACCCCCAGCCCTGTCTCAGAAATGATGAAAATGGGAGTTATTTTATACCCAGTCTTGCGCAAAGCAAATGTGCCTAATGAGTGGAAGTTCTGCTTGTAGGGCGGGAATTTGATTTTAATCAGAGTCTTTCTTTCAGACATGTGTACACATTGTGGCAGACTATGGGCTTTCTCTTGTCTTTCTTACAATAGCGAGCCTGTAAACAGAACCGAAAAGTCTCCCATCCTTATTATTAGTTTGGCCACGGGCATTCATTTTGAAGGCAGCTAGCCAGGGCTGAGGCAGGGATGACTAACTGGGCCACATGGCTCTATGCTCACAGCCTTCCTGATGGCTGGGGCATGCTGGACCTCAGCATGAGACGGATCTGGAGGTGTGACACTACTGATACACCATCTATCTTGCTTTATTGTTATGATTTTTGGATATACTATAGGGACCTGGTCCAAATCAAAGCCCTTCTCTGATCCCCCTCCTCTGTGTGTGTCTCTTACTGGGTACAGGCCCACACATTCAGGCTAAGAATTCAAAACAAGGGCCAAGGCTACAGCCTAGAGACCGGGTGCTTGCTTAGTGTGCACTGGGCCCTAAGTTCAATCCCCGGAACCACTAAATAAAGTCAGTAAAACGAGGGAAAGCGATTCCAAGCCAAACTGCTGCTAGTTACTGTCAAACGCTGACAATCTGGACAAGATTCTCCTTGAAATGCTCCACCCTGTAGGTTCTAGGCAGTGGCTGTGGCCCTCGGCTCAGGTGGAAGACTCGGCCACAGGGGTGTCCTTCCTCAACACACTGTGTCTCAAGCCACAGAGACAACACACATGGCTACATTTAAACAGGTCCAGAATCAGCAGCGACGGTATGGAGATGCCCAGACAAGGAGACAGAATATGAGTTATTACCTCCCTATTGTACCACAGCCTATAAACTGCAGGGTACAATGCTTTCGTTTGTTATACCCAAATTTTACTTCATATTTGAAATATTTCACTGACTTTGCATAGCCCGAAAATTAAATCTTACATTCTCATGAAAATTGCTCATTGTTGAAAAACTAAAAGCCAGTGTTGGCCCTCTTCTTTGTGCCCCACCCCTACCCTTGGGTGTGTTGCCTACCGTGGCTGCCAAAAAGAATGTGTGTGTGTGTGTGTGTGTGTGTGTGTGTGTGTGTGTGTGTATGTGTGTGTGTGTGTGTGTGCGCGCTCTCTGAGCGTCAGGAGCTGGAGCTCTGGCAAATGATCCAAGTCTCTCCTTTCCTCCTCTATCACAGCATCTGGAATAAGGACTAAAAATTGCCAAAGGATTTTGGAAGATGTCATTTCTTAAGACAAGATTCTTGCTGTTTAGCCCAGGCTGGTGTTGCTATGTAGTCTCCAATCGTCCTGTGTCTGCCTCCCGAGTGCTGGGTAGCCAGTTATGTGTTACCATGCTTCATTTGCAAATCGTTCTCACAGGAACAAAGTCCCCGAGTAGGAGCAAGGATGTTTAAGCAGACCCTCCCACCCAGCATTGTGACTTAGCCGGAAGTCTGGCCCCAGCCTGTGTGCATTTGTCCTTGACCACCCTGGCAAAATCACAGGGATCTGAACAGAAAAGATCCAGAGGATCTCTTTGATACTGAGAGTTGTTTTAGAGTTTGCTGAATTTAAAATAAATTAGTAAAAGTCTAGTGATAGTTGTAGTCAAGAGGAAATAATCAGAAACAGAAAGTAAAGCCAACCAGCAGTAAAGAAAGAGTTAAAATGTCCCACCCCAGCCTGATACATTAAGTGGCCCACGCGTTTAATCCCAGTACTTGGGACGCAGCGGCAAGGACAATCTTTGTGAGTTTGAGGCCAAGGTTGGTCTACTTAGTGAGTTCCAGGTTAGCCAGGGCTCCATGATGAGACCCTGCCTCAAAAAAAAAAAAAAGTCTTCTTCAACACTTATTTTTTCTATTAGTTGATTACCCTCCTATCAGAACAAAGGAATGAGTCATCCAGTAGGAAGCTGTAGGATGTACTAACCCCATCCCAGGAATAAATCCCAGAAATAAGTCCCAGTCAGTGGAAATGTTCGATGTAAACTCTACTTTAGCAGCATGGGCCTTTCTGGCCCTGTTTCCCTACTGATGGTTTCTGCCATTGTGCGGCTTCTATTAGATCCTATGACTCGAGCCCTCATTCAGTTACCAAGGAGACCCTGCTAAGGCTGAGGACCTGAGGTACTGGCGGTTGCTCATCTCCTCACGGTATTTGTCTTCTCTCTGCTACTTTGCTGAGAGGTGGCTGTAGTCTTTCTATGTGCCAAAATGAAAAACCACCAGGGGCCGACTTCCTTACCCATTATCTCCCACCTGCCCTTCCCTCCTACCCCTAACGTACACACTCGGACACAAACAGATGAGCTTGGGGACGGCATGAGAAAGGCAACTTATCATTCAATCCCACAAAAACCCCTGCTTCTGCAAGGCTGACTCTAATGTTCTGGTTTGCCTTCTCAGTCCCCAGGCAGCCTGTGTGCTGGCTTTCCCAGGCCGCTGTGTAGGTATGGAAGTAGTCACAATCTAGTCGCCAGCTGTCTCTCATCTTGACCCCCTCAGGAGGTGATCCAAGCTGTCTCTCTTATTCTGAGACTTAGCATTCATGTAATGTCTAGTACTCAAAGTTCACTGCTTATCAATGAATGGCAAAGGGGTACTGAAAGCTCATGCCTTTGAGGACCTTCAAGGGGTGGGGCTGTTCATACCCCCACCACCATACAAACTCCCTTTCAAACTCTGAACATGTCCTGAGACTTAACCAGCAGCCAGTGCAGTAGATCTCGGCTGAGCCTCAGTAAGGATGGTTAAGACAAGGGTCAGCACAAAAGACTAGGGAATGAGCTCCATTCGTTGGCTATATGTTTAAATATCTAAATTTCTAAGGAGGACGACTTCGTGGAGAAGACTGAATACTGGGGTAAAGTTTGCTTTTCCTCGATCCCCCTTTAAGTTCAGTGCTGTTCCCAAACTGGTACATCCCACATTCCCAGTGACCATTGGATTCTCCGCTTTGGAAGTCAAGAACACTCAGCTTCTCTCTGAACCTTCACCCTCCTTGGAAGTCTCATTACTCCAGTTCAAACAATTTGCTAGATTATACTTTCTGCTCACACTCGGGGATCTTCTGGGAGGACTCTGGATGGACACCTTGCTCTTCATCTTTTCAGGTTATGTTTTGAGACATGTCTTAAATCGACACCTCATCAAATGCCCGCTTGGCTCACCCTTTAATCTGGCTCCACACCAGTTGTATGGGACTTTCAATAAAGATCGAACTTACTGGATATGTTCAAGCTACATCTGGAAGGCTTTCTTGATCTTGCAAGGCGGGGACGTGAAGAAAAAAAAATATCCCCCTAAAAGTTCTCTGCACTTTAAACTGGTCTTCACGGAGTCTCTAGTGGTGGAAAGTGAAAAAGGGTTGGTTTATTAAGAGTTCCACAGAAACAGACACGAAATTCTTTGTAAGGAGCTGGCTTATGCAATCGTGGAAGCTGGCTAGGCAAGTCCACAATCCATAGCACAGGTCATCAGGAAGCACAGACTAGAAATGCAGGCAGGAAATGAGGCATCATTGGAGTCAAAGCCTCTGGTTCCGTTCCTAAGGCCTTTCAGCTAATTGGATCACAGCAATACGAGTTTTTTTATGATAACCCCCTGTCATAAAGTTAACTGATTGTAGACCTTTATCGCAGCCATTAAATGCTTTCTCAGCAACACCTAGAACAGAGTCTGAACAACTAGTTCTCCAAGTTAGTTCATGAAACTATTATTTTCCTATCCATATAAACAACTACAGGAAAATAGAACAATAACAAAAAAATGCCTATAATTCTGTCGCTTCAAGGCAACCACTTTTAACACGCTGCTGTATTCTAATTCTGTTAGCTGGGTTTTGTTTGGTTTTTAGCAATTTCCAACAACAGAAAATAAAATTATGTTTGTCGATGGAGGGATGGTTATGGATACTATGGAATATGCAGGAGGTGCAATTATGTAACTTTAATAAGTTATCGTTATAAAAACTGTATCAATCTGAAAGTATACTTCCAGGGGGGATAACACAGTATAAAAATCACATCTCTTCTGGGAATAATGCTACATAAAGATAGTATGTCATGGGGATAAGCAAGAGAAGGAAACATAAGAAATAATGTCACGAATGTCCATGTCCCTGGGACATGTCCTCTCACAATGATTATTTCTGTGTCCTCAGCCAGCACCTAAGACTACTGTCAACACTCACACAGCCACTAAGGGCTTCTCTGTCTTCTTTAGTCCATCCTGCTCATGGAAGACAAAATTTCTAGAGAATGACTATCCTCCAAGTGACTTCAGGCAAATGACTGAGGATGATGGCCAAGGGTAATTGGTCCCTCAGGGCCAGGTGACTTGGGAGTGAGGGCTTCCTGCAAAGCCAGCTAGACTGAACTCTGGCTGTCTAAGGTAGTAAACTGCTCCCTTTTACCATATTCCCCTCTAGGCTTCAACTACCTCTTACCACCCCCTACCAGCTTTATCTTTGTTTCATAAATAAACTATGTGCCTCATGTTCATTTAGTTTGGGGATATTCATAATCAATAGGCATGATATAATCCCTAAATGGGGAAAGTTGATTGCATAGAGGGGAAAACTTTACTTTTTTATACTTAACGTGAATATATACATGGAGTACGCAATTTTCTTGTGTTGTCGAGGGGTCAATAATTCACAGGACATTACATGGTGGTACACAACACCTCAACACTTTGAAGACTGAGGCAGGAGAATCACTAGTTCAAGTTCACTTTTGGCTATAGCAAGTTCTAAGCCCAGCCTGGACTGCAGGAGACCCTGTCAAATAAGTAAATTAATTCTCCAAGGCCCACAGAAATTGGGAAGAAAGGACAGAGCAAGACTTGTAGGGCTTGGGGAGTGTGAGGATGAAGGAATGGCTGAGGAGACACTTTCTGACAAGGGAGAAAGAGAAAGAGAGAGTCGTGAGAAGGCTGGAAGGAGGACATCCAGGATCCATCAAGTCCCTGTGCTTTCGTGAAAAGCATGGGAGACAAGAGCAGGCCCTGTGTGAAGCTTTGAGGCCAGGCTATTTTAGTCCATTCCAGAGAAAGGACCAGCTGTGCGGGTGTGCAGAGATCATGGGTGGAATTGATTCTCGTTGCAAAGGGTGGATACTGTGAAGGGCAAAGAGCAGACGGAGGAACCGAGAAGGTGGTTCTAGCCAGCCTGGGTATTTGGCAGCCCAAACAAAGAGATCATGTCAGCTCTTCATCTGTGTGGTAAGTGGAGACTGTGTTTTCTTTTCCTTACTCAGACCCAAATAACTACACAGAAACTATTAATTACAACACTATTAGGCCAATGGCTCAGGCATATCCTTACGTTGTTCTTATATCTCAAATTAACACATTTCTATTAATCTGTGTATCACCATAAGACTGTGGCTTACCAGTAATGTTCTGGCATCTGTCTCCTTCGGTAACTACATGGCCTCTCTTTGACTCTGACTACTCCCTTTCTATATCTCTGTTCGGATTTCCCACCCAGCTTTACTCTGCTAAGCCAATGGCTGAGAAATCTTTATTCATCAACCAATAAAAGCAACACATATGCAGAAGGACATCCCACATCCCTGTGCTTGCCATCGTGGTACCCCGAATTCTTGAGCTGGTCCCAAAGAAGCCACTCACAGTGTTAGGCAAAGGAAGATACATAGCATTGTTCCAAAGTTTCTCTTGGGTAAAAGGGAAGTGCCAGGTTCTAAATCAGGCCAGACCAGGCTTCAGGTACCTATCTGGGTCCAGAGAGGACAGCACTGGCTGGGACAGGAGGTGGCTGGAAATGGAGCAGATGAGGAGTCCCATGAGCTGCTCACATGGACAGAATAACATGTCAGGAGGGCTTAGGCAAAGCAGATAAATGCTCAAAGTCCCTTTTCTCACCTCTGATTCAGTGAACTTTATGGTCTTGTGTAAGTGCCCAAGGTACTTTCTCCCCATAAACCCAGAGCAGCTTGTAAAACCCACGTGAAGCACGGAGTAAAATTCCACTCCTGCCCTAGGTGCCCCGCTTGTGGGAAGTGAGTCACCACCATCTCCAGCTTCTTAGAAAGAGCCCTGGGATGACACCAAGCTGAACTTCTGCTTCCCATGCAGAGATGAAGCTGAGGGGTGCCCCTGAAGATGCAGCGTTGCGACTGCCAAAAAACCCACCCCGTCTTTCCCGAGAGCTAGGTCCGCCTTGTGTGAATAATGTTATTTTATTCTCAGCACAACCCTCAGAAGTAACAGGGAGCTTAATGGTGCCTCTGCGATGGATGGGGAAATCAATGTTTCTTCAAGTAACTTTGCACAATGGTCATACACAGCAAGTAGGGGGAGCAGTCTAATCGGTGGCTTACCTGCAGGGACCCACACTTCCTCTCCAAGGGCCAGAACAATGGGGTCATTAAAGGCAGCAGCTGATCTCTCATAAAAGTAGGTGGGTAAAGATAGAAAGAAAGACCTTTGACCAGAGCTTTCCTCGGTGTGTACTTCAGACGGAAGAGTCCAGAAGACCAGCGCACCTCAGTGAACCACCTACCGTATTTATTATTTATTTATTTATCCATGTATACTGTAGTGTCCTTTGGCTTAGCACAGTGCTCTCCCAAGCTTTCTCCTGCACTTCCTCCCGGAAGGAGCCAGGTACATGAAGGAATTGGGTAAGTCACTGGGACTTT
Source organism: Microtus pennsylvanicus (assembly GCF_037038515.1). Taxonomy (NCBI): domain Eukaryota; kingdom Metazoa; phylum Chordata; class Mammalia; order Rodentia; family Cricetidae; genus Microtus; species Microtus pennsylvanicus. Next base: position 41,360,321 of record NC_134592.1, on the reverse strand, counting down.
GTAAGACAGCGCAAAATATTTCAGGTCGCCTTTGAGGTCTGAGCATGCGTAGTATAAAGGGAGCTCCGTCCTCTTGCCAGAGACTTTGCAAGCAACCCAGGTGCTGTTCTAAACTCAGGTCTCATCTATTCCCACCACCTCAGGTACCTCAGGAACTTTGCTTTCTCCTCCTTACTTGTCTCCAAGATAGTTGCCCTCAAGTCCTTTCCCCTCAGTGGTCAAAACGTCACTCTTCAAGAGTTGGAGTCGTTCCGTTCAGTTCCCTGGATTCTGTGCAAGCCTCCATGATGTGCAGGACTAATAGAAAGTAGCGGAAGTGACAGCTCTGACTTTCAATCTAGGACATAAAAACCTTGTGCCCTCCATCTGGAGAGCTCAGAAATGAATCACAATGTAGTGAGTACGATTGTTCCCAGCCTTCCTATAAGGATCACTGGAGAAGGAAGAACTGCCCGAGGAGAGCTGACGTGCTACATACCTGTGGAGCTGCCATTTTGGAAACAGGCCGGCTGTGCTATACCAACCACCAGTAACTCCTCAAGGCTCAGAGCCAAACGGCCTGACTAAGCCTTTGAATCCTGACCTACAAATCATCAGGAGTGTTTTTTTTTTTATTAAAATAATTTAGTGGCTGGATAGTTTTATGTAACAACAGTTAAGTTGAAACAATAATTTAAACATACTTAAGATCAATACTTGAGAACAATAAGGCTGGGCAGTAGTGGTGCACGTCTTTAATCCCAGCACTTGGCAGCAGAGGCAGGTGGATCTCAGTGAGTTCGAGGCCAGCCTGGTCTACAAAATGAGCTCCAGGAAAGCAAGGGCTACACAGAGAGCCTTGTCTTGGAAAAAAAGAAAAGAAAAGAAAAGAAAAGGAAAGAAAAGAAAAGAAAAGAAAAGACAAAACAACAGGGGCTGGAGAGATACTTCAGTGGTTAAGAGCACTGGCTGCTCTTCCAATAGAACCAGGCTCAGTTCACAGCACTTGCAGGCCAGCTCACAGTCATCTGCCACTCAAGTTCCAAGAGATCCAATACTCTCTTCAAGCCTCTATGCGCACCAGATACGCATGTGGTACTCAGACATACATGTAAGCAAAACACTCATATGCATAAAATAAAATTTAAATTAAAAAAAGAAACAATAGCCAGGCATAGTAGTGCATGCTTTAATACCATCACGGCAGAAAGCAGAGCCAGGTGGAGGTCTGTGAGTTCAAGGCCAGCCTGGTCTACATAGCCAGTTCCAAGTCTTCATGGTGATACCCAGTCAAAAAAAAAAAAAAGAAAGAAAAAAAAGAAAGAACAGTAACCCCATGTTCATTCCAGAGACCCTAACTGAACTCACTGGGTCACCACCACCACCAACAGCAACAAATACATCAAAGCAGGCAGGGAGAGGGGAACTTGTTAGAAAAGAAGCTTTTCAGCCAGAAAGGGAAGAAGATGAGAGAGGGTAATGGGGAGTGGAATGCTCCAAAATTTAGTATATACATGCACAAAATTACCAAAGAATAACTTTTTAAAAGAAGCTGACACTCCCAAAGGAAACTTTTATGTCCTCCCCACAGTGACACCCAATCTCGTCTTGGCTTCACATCTAATCTTGAGTGCTGGTCAAGCGCCCATGTCCTTCCTCTCACTCCCCCAATGACTTGAGTCAGCCTGCTGGCCTCCTCTGCAAAGAGAAATCCTGAGAGCCTGGGACTGCTGGCGTTCTTTTGCTTGTCTTTCTGGGCCTCCCTAAAGCTCCTGACATGCATCTGTCTCCACTGGGAACAAGCCCTTCCCCTGTGCTTCTCCCTTCCCACTGAGCCTCCCAGCTCAGCGTTGCTTTGTCTCCTCATCTTAAATAATCCACATTCCTTTGGCTTCTGTGTCAGATACATTTTATGTCAACTTGACCCAAGCTAAAGTCATCTGAGAAGAGGAACCTCAGTTAAGACAATACCTCCCTAGCATTGACCTATATGCAAACCTGTAAGGCATTTTCTTAATTGGTGATTGACGGGGGAGGGCCCAGTCTGTGATGGGTGGGACCATCCCTGGACTGGTATTCTGGGTGCTATAAGAAAGCAGGCCGAGCCAGGCGGTGGTGGCACGCGCCTTTAATCCCAGCACTCGGGAGGCAGAGGCTTGCAGATCTCTGTGAGTTCAAGGCCAGCCTGGTCTACAGAGCTAGTTCCAGGACAGGCTCCAAAGCCATAGAGAAACCCTGTCTCGAAAAACCAAAAAAAAGAAAAAAGAAAAAGAAAGCAGGCCCAGCAAGTCATATAGGCAGCTCCTCTTCATGGCCTCCGCACAATCTCCTGCCTCCAGGTTCCTACCTGACTTCCTTTGAAGATGAACAGTGATATGGACACGTAACCCAAATAAACCCTTTCCTCCCCAGGTTGCTTCGGTCATGATGTTTCATCATAGCAATAGAAACCCAAACTAAAATCGCATCGCTTCCTACCTCGGTTCTCTTAATGCTATACACTCCCCCCACTGCAGCATCACCTTCCTGGGAGTATTATAGTAGATCCATTACAGGAATCAAAAAGGAGTTGAATTTTAATATTAAAACCACAAAAATATCATAATAATAAGAGACTGAAGCAATCCTAACATCTTAACATGGAAGAATGGATGAAAAGAAAATGAGTCATATATCAACCGTGGAATGCTATTCCACCTTAAAAAGTGAAGGCAATTCTGTCATATACTCAGTATGACTAAAGCTTGGGGAACATTATTCTAAGAGAAATAAGACAGTTATACACATTGAAAGAAAGAGAGCTACCATATGGTCCTTCTTAAAAAGTCAAATTCACAGAAACAGTCTTGAGCTTAAAGAAGACGGGATGGGGATTTTGGTGGTGTGGCTGAACACACCTAGAGTTTTGGTTTTGCAAGATGAATGTGCTCTGTACACTTGTTCTTCCATAACAATGTGAGATGGACACTTACAGTGGAAAAATGATAAATTTTGTGTTTTTACTATTAATAAAAGTAAATAAAAGATACTACTATAATATAATGACATTTTATATATCAATATTTTAAATAGTTCTTTTTAAAAGTGCTACTTTATAACCAATTGTTCGACATGGGGATAAAATTATGTCCCATGAAGAAAATCTTCACCTTAGATGACAGAATATTGAAAATTACATTCATTCCCTTAATATTCATTGATTTATTTAGATAATATGTATATCTGTGCAAGTTCAGGCACACATGTCACAACACATACGTGGAGGTCACACACTTTCTCTTCTCTCACATGGCTTGCTGGGATTAAACTCAGGCCGCCAGCTTGGTGGGTAGCAAGCGCCTCTACCTGCTGGGCCATCTCACCAGGCTGATAAAACATTTGATGTACTCCAGGCATGTCTGCATTTGAAAAGGGTGGAACCCTTGATTATAACTCCAGGAAGTCCTGGAATCTGGAGCTAGAGAGACAGGAAGGGCTTTGCCACCCCAAACCTGTCACAGTTACAGTATAAATAACAGACCATGGGAATGATAAAAACTGGGTCTTCCTGATTTCCTAGCCTTCTTGATTGACTGGCCCATCCTGGTTTTGTTTTGTTTGTTTGTTTCCTTGTATCACATTGTCTTTGGAGATGTGATGGGTAGCAAACAAAGGAAAAAGGAAGAAAGACTCCAGCGCAAAAGCAAACTTGAAGTGCTGATGTTTTTATGAGGGTACTTCTTTAAAAAAAAAAAAGTTACCTTCTCAAAGATGATAGACTATTATATAGCTGTAAACTATTTGCACCCAACTGACAGTCTCTTGCAATAAGTTCCTGCAATCATCACTTTGTGTTTCTATATTTAAGAATGGGGTGGTGGTGAAATGGGAATGTTACTGAAAATATCCTGTCCATGGATGGAACACTTGGCAAAGATTCCCAGGTACTCAAAAGAGTCAAAACTCACCTCACCAGAGCCTGTGGTACCAAGACCTTGGCAACCACAGAACAAAACAAAGAAGCAAAGGGGCCAGGCCTTGCATATGGAGGGTGGGGGATCTTCTAGGCTGCTGCGGAGCACTGTAGGGAGTGTGGAGAATGACCCTAAAATGTCTCAAGGCTGATTTAGGGCTGGGGATCTGATTCCGCAGCTAAAGTGCCCACTGGGCAAACATGGAGACCTGAGTTTGCACCCCCAGTTACCACATAAAATCTGGATGTGGAGATACAGATTGGAACGGCAGCATTGGGGAGGTTGGGGGGTGGGGTGGCACAGCAGGACTCCCAGGGTCAGGCAGCCTAGTTGAAACAGAGAGCTCCCGGTTCAGTTAGAGACCTCATCTCAAAGCATAACCCGGAGAATGATAGCGCTCTGGGCTTCACCTATGCGTGCATAGGTGAGCACACCGCACACTTGTGTGTACACAGACATGCACAGAAGACTGTTTCAGAGCCGCTATCTTTTAAGTGGAATCCGGTGATATTAATTCAACAAAGATAAAGTTTGTGACCACCCAAGACTAATGAGTTTGGACTTGTTGCTGCCTATCAGAAAATGCTCCAGAAAATGAAACCAAGAGTCCAAAGTTAAGAGTGTGAACTGGGGAGGCTTCCTCTGGCTACCTCTGCCTAGGAAAGACTGTCACTTCTCCCCGTGCTCCTATCTTACACTCAACAGAATATATAGAGAGAGCCTTTTATTTCCATGGTGCAGCGCAGATGGGATGGCTGATAGGTGAAAGGCAGTGTGTTTAGAGACCGCCTGCCAGCCCCAGGGCTTCCACTTCCTGTCTCATTTTTTTTCTCTCAGTAAGGTTAAAAATGAGTCATCACGCTGGTTGAAAGAGAGTTGAGCTCTTTGCCAATACAGCTATACAATAATTCTGAATCCGAAACGGTTCCCACGTGGGAGATTTGTGCGGCTGACATCTGTGCTGTTCTTCTCTCCCAGCCACACCCCTTACTCTGCATCACTTCCAGGAACTCTCCCCTGCAGATGTGTGTCGGAAGAGAGTCTGGAAGAGATGAGTTAGAACACCATCATTTCTCAACTTTGTTTTCTATTTGTGTAGTGTGAGAGAGAGAGATGTGTGTATGTTCCTGTGTGTGCGCGCGCATGTGGAGGTCCAAGTTTGCTGTCTGTCTGGCGTCTTCCTTAGTAGAGCTCCACCTTGTTTTTTGAGACAAGGTCTCTCATTAAACCTGTGGCTCGCTGATTGGCTAGCTAGATGACCACTGAACTTCTGGAGTCTTGCTCATCTTTCCTCCCCTTCCCTACCAAGCCATGAAGTTACAGGCATGTGCCATGACACCCAGCTTTTACATATGTGCTGGACAGCAAACTCAGACTCTTATGGTTTTCTGGTAAGCTCTTTACCAAATGAACCATCTCCCCAGATACTAATTCATCAATATGCATACATATATATAATTGCAAAGACTCTTGGTATGGTGGCACACGCCTTTAATCTGAGCATTTGCACATGGAAGCAGAGGCAGAGGGATCTTTGTGACCTCCCAGCCAGTCAAGGCAACATAATGAGCCTGTCCAAAAAAAAAAAAAAAAACTTGTTTTAATTGAAGAGACTACAGTTGTCTCTTCATGATTATATGAACTGATATGAAGTTTTCCACTCAAATTTTTTTGAATGTATGTATTTAATCATACCTATATTGAATGTTTTCTAGGCATTAGGCTCTATCATAAGTATTTTATATACAATTTCCAACTTAACCATACTAAAGAAAACATAATAGAGATGAGAAAACCAAAGACAAAGTTTAATGGGGAGTAGACTAGAAAGATGGCTCAGTGGTTAAGAGCACTCCTTCCAGAGAACAAAGGTTCAATTCCCAGTACCTACATGGCAGCTTACAAGTATCCGTAACTCCAGTTCCAGGATCCAACACCCTCTTCTGACCTCCGCAGGTACCAGGCACACACTCACACACACATAAACACAGATAGATGCATATACAGAAACAGAGATAGGTAAATAAACAAATCTTAAGCCAATAGTTTGAAGTTTATTGAAGCTTGATAAACCTAGGCTCTATCTCAAACTTACCAAATTAGATTTTCCAGGAATATAACTTGGGCGAGCATATTTTTGTTCAGTCTCATACTGTGGCACCGTGTTGGTCAATCTCAGTTGTCAATTTGATGAGCTCCAGAATGTCCCGGATGATGAGCCTGGGCATTCTTGTGAAAGATCTTGATTAGGTCAGCTGAGGTCAGAAGATCCATCCACTGTGGGCGGCACCATTCCCCAAGCTGAGGTCCTGAACTGTACAAAGAGGAGACAGTGAGCGGAGCATGAGCAGTCACCGTTCTCTGCTTCCTGACTGTGGATGCAGTGTGACCGGCTTGCTCAGGCTCTGCCACTGTGACACCCCCACCATGACAGACTATCACCTAGAACTGTGAGCCAAAATAAACCCTTCCCTCGTTCAATCGACTTCATCACAACAGCAGAAGAAATGACTAGGACAGACACCAACAGCTGGCCGGAGATCACTCTACTATAAGAAACTAGAATGGCTTCAGATCAGACCAAAGAGCCAAGGCTTTGCCATGGTAATAATAACCACCAAGTCCCAGTGTTCACGCTTCATGAGTAAAGCTGACTGGGTGAAGGGCCTGTTGCTATAATTCTTGTCTTTTGCTCTGTGTGCTAAGGTCCTGGGAAGAAGCAGATGACGTACTCACCTGAGGGGTATAGGAGCTGTTGATAGATGGGCTATTTACAAAGGGGAGGATAATCAACATCAGTGACCAGAAATTAAGAGTGGGTACCACTCAGCAAGAACTAGAGATCTTTGATAGAGGAAGGCAACCAGACTATGGCAGCTTGGAAGGGAAAGGTGAAAGGCAGTGGGTATAACCCAGAGTTGTTCTCGTTTGCCTTCCGGATTCGGGTCTAGTTACTTCTTTTGGTTAGTGGAACTCAAACGAACGGCAGAGAACAAAATGAAAAAGAAAAAAAAAACAATTATTGATTGGGTTCATAAGCAAAAGACTTCAAAGCAAAAAGCATCATAGAAATCACGGATCCTGGGCAAATGTGAACTATTTAACACATCCTGGAACATAGACTGACGTCCTTTGAAACAATGACACTCAACAACATATAAGGAACGAAAACAAAGCTGAGCAAAAATTTGTTTCTATCTGCCCAGAAATAATATGGCCACTTACAATTACATATCATTGACCTCTACCAATTACACAACCAAACCTGACTACAATAGGTAAGAAAATAAACTCCTCCTCCAGGGAGGGAAAGATAATGCTGATGGCAGTAAATGCTCGGCCACAGATGGCTGGGAGTCCGGAGAGAAGACAACTTAGGGATTTACTGTTGTTTTTTTTCCTAGATATCTTATCTGTTCTTTTGGATTTTGCAACTTATTAACCTATCATCTAAAAACTATAGAAGATGGTAAAAATATTAAATGAGGTCTCCATAGCCAACTTTTGTCTTTTCTGGCTGCCCATCCAGCCTAGCTACCTGAGTACCCCAGTTAAACTTTCTACTGTGGAACCCACCTGTTCCAGATACACACTCTCTGTTCCTCCTTCCTTTGCTACTAGAGCACTGGCTGTCTGACCAATTTCTGTCCAACAGATGTACTTTCACAAGATTATGCATTGGACTCTAGAGGTACAAAGATGGTACGGAACAAATCCTTGAATGTGATCCATGCTAATGGGAGTGCTGACTGCCAGTTCCCAGGGCTGGCCGTGCTAGGAAAGCCAATCAGAGTGCCCGCCTCCCAACAACAGTGGCATTATGCATTCATAAAACTAACAATACGACAGGATTTTCATCACTTTCTATTTGTATTTACATCACTTTTTATTTATGTAGGCTCTAACGTTGAGCCCACCTCTTCTGGAGAGTGTAAGAATGATCAAAATAATCTTTTGATTATATTTTATTTGCTTCTTTGCATTAGCCAGTTCAGGGCCTGTTGCTTGAACCTGAGAGTCTTCACCAGCACAATGCCTAACTTGCCCTATTATAACAAGAAAGTAGAAGAACCAGATAAAATGCTCTTTAACTTTCTTTCTTTTTTTTATTGTTAAACTATTACAGAAGTCTTAATTTCTTTTTTTTTTTGATTTTTTTTAAATTTATTTATTTATTAAAGATTTCTGTCTCTTCCCCGCCACCGCCTCCCATTTCCCTCCCCCTCCCCCAATTAAGTCTTCCCCCCAGCCCGAAAAGCAATCAGGGTTCCCTGTCCTGTGGGAAGTCCAGGGAACCCCCACCTCCATCCAGGTCTAGTAAGTTGAGCATCCAACCTGCCTAGGCTCCCACAAAGCCAGTGCGTGCAGTAGGATCAGAAACCCATTGCCATTGTTCTTGAGTTCTCAGTAGTCCTCATTGTCCGCTATGTTCAGAGAGTCCGGTTTTATCCCAGGCTTTTCCAGACCCAATGTAAAAGATGAAACTTGAGTGTTGGGACCAATTGAGTCCTGGCCTTCAGCTGCTCTACCCTGCTAGAACCTTCTAATTGAAGTTACTAGAAGCTGTGCCTAGCTTAGAGAATCAGAGGATAGGATTTTCACCTGGTGGCCATTGACTGCAGTATATTTAAGCCTCCATGGTGCTATTAAAAAGGGGGCTTTTGGTACTAGTGTTGGAGGGTCTGTGTGTTGGTCTGTCTCTGCGTGTGTATTCTCAACCTTCAGCCCTTGCCCAAAGCTCGCGAACTAGGTTCTAGCACATAGAGCGCAGAGGCGGGGAGCGGCGAGCAGCACTTGAGGAATTAGATAAGTTATTTCATGCCCCTCCTTGCTATCATCAAATCCCTTATAAAAAACAGTTTAAGAAAAGGATATATATTCTAGATTAAAGGGTATACACTGTCATGAAGCAGTCACCTCGGGAGCCTGAGATAGCTCATTGCCTTCAGGAGACAGAGAACAGGAAGATGGGCGTGGCTACCAAAACCTCCTGTCTCTCCCTCGAGACTCACTGCCTGCCTCCCTTCCTCTACCGTGTACTGACTGATTCCTCCGCTTTCCAAAACAGCGCCACCAAGCAGGTGTTCTAACACATGAGCCTGTGGAGGACATTTTGTATTCAAACCACCACATAAGCAAATCACAGTTTAACCTCCCCTTGGCAGTTCCAGACACAGAAAGCTTTTCCGAGCTGGCAGCTTATCGCTGCCTAGAAAAGCGGCAAGGTCAACCCAGGGTTTAAGTTATTTTAAGCTCTGGAAAGTAAAGGGAGTGTTGACAGCAATCTAGATACAAAGGGTTTGGGGATTATTTTTGTTTAGGATTTTTCTTTTAATTACTAAGATTTTATAAAAGCGTAACTGCACGGTTCTAGCACAGCAAGGCTGGGGCTAGGTATCCTGACAGGGATTAGCCCATCTCTCTGTTCCCATATGAATCAGAGGATTGCTGGAATCCTTCATCGCTGATACTCTGCTTCTAAATTGGTAAAGCCCAGAGGGAATTCTGCTCCAAACTGGGTAAAGCAGCTCAAAAAGGCGCCAGCCAGATAGAGTCAGACGGAATTACCCTGTATTTAACTTCTCTGTACTTAAAATTCTTTCTCGAAAATGCATGCTTATAGATAGTGCTTGGCAACCCAGAAAGAGGTCATGGTTGCCTTCAGATGACTCTGATCGGGACTTACCATTTTCTAGTCACAGCCTCTCTCCTACTGCTTGCTGTTGTCTTCCTTAAACTCCAGAGCTGAGACTGGTGACCAGGACAGCATACAAGACAACGCATGAGCCAAGAGATTAGCTGAATACAACTGTCCTCAAGCGAATGGCTCCTGAAGACTGGGCTGTCCTCCACTCCATTCAGCAACAGGCAGAGGAGAGGTGTGTTCAGGGGCGCACACAGGCTGTTCTTAAGAACCAGGGGAAACCTACAGTGCAAGGCTTTGGCGGAAGATCTACACTTTTATTCAATTAGACGTTTCACCCGCCCTCCACCTTACCCTTATTTTTTTTTCTATGAAATATATAATCTCTCATTTAAAAATCCTGGAAGGAGTTCAAAATTGGATCCCTTCCAGCGAATGTAATTGAAGTGCATTGTAGAAACCTTTTAATCACAGCTCTCCCTCAGCTGTACACAGTGGGTGTAGGAAGAAGGCTTCATTTGCACTTCTCTCTTGTTGCTGAGTCAGACTTCTGAAAAGTCCAGTCTGTAGCCAAGGCCAACACTGAAAATTCAAAGTGGAGAAAGTCATCCTCCAAAAGCACTGCCCCAAAGAGGGCTTGTCTTCCTGGTCTGAACTTCTAGCTCAGTTGCTTAGTTCTTGGTCCCTCCGTTTGCCTACACCTCCTCTTCATTCATCAGCATCAGAAACTCTTTTTTTTTTTTTTTTTTTTTTTTTTTTTTTTTTTTTGGTTTTTCGAGACAGGGTTTCTCTGTGGCTTTGGAGCCTGTCCTGGAACTAGCTCTGTAGACCAGGCTGGTCTCGAACTCACAGAGATCCGCCTGCCTCTGCCTCCCAAGTGCTGGGATTAAAGGCGTGCGCCACCATCGCCCGGCCAGAAACTCTTTCCAACAAGAGATTGGTACCACATACTCACATTTAACTGGAAAGTAGTCTGTAGCCTCCTTCTGACTTCAACCCACCGCACACTGGTCTCTCCCTAACAAATGCCTCCTGGAACCACTCACGGCATCTGCCAATACGCTCCTTCACCCAAAATTCAAAGGGCAATCTTCACTCTTCTCTTACTAGACTCCTATGAAAGGAAGCATCAAAGTAGCTATTTTCACACCCTCCTTGATGACAGGACTCCTATTATGTGTCCAGTCCTCAGAGATGAGTCATGATTAATCCAAGTAAGACACCACGACCATGGTCACGTTCAGCCCTAGCCACTGATACGAGAGTGTGTAAGAGCCTTGTCAGGGACACCTCAGGAAAAATCTGATGGGGTCCTCTGTGGAAAGTTTTCCCCCAGGAAAAGAAATAAAGCACAGGAGAGGACCTTAATGTCCCAACTCTCCTTAACGTTCCTTAATTTCTGTGCCAACTTTTCAGACTTCTTGATACGACATTTATTCTGCACCCTGTGCCACTTTATTCTGGTACTTACCACCAAGTGAAGCCCAGCTTCTATGCCCTGTCTCTGTACACATCTTATTGCAGGCCTTGCATCCTTAAGATCTCAGCGTGCTTCTGCCTTCATGCATTTTTATGCCATTGCCTAATAAACACAGATGAAAAGATTGGGTCTTTACACATCTCCTCTCTGCTTGCTCCACACGGTTTCTGAAGAGGATTCCTATCAGCCCGTTGCTTCATCAGCACCCATGGTCTGACCAGTCACTCAGTCCACTCTCACAGACAGACTCCTTCTCAAGATGTTCAAATAAAACCCAGTCACTTCCCTATGCAAACATGCTCTTCCACCTTCTTCATGTCAGCTGGGGCTAAAAGCTCTGCCCGGGCCTGAAGGCAAAACATGGACAACTTTCTAACTCTCTTAGACCCTCTTCTAGTTTTTACCACAGCAGATTGATAATAAAACCATGCTCATTAACCTCCTCGGTATTTTTCTGAGTACCTCTGCCCTGTCTACTCTCATTGCCCCTCATTAGGTGGAGCTTTCCCATCTCTTGTTAGACAAATGACCAAGCCCTTTTAGCAGATTCATTTTCTCGTCTTGCCTCCTTCGTTTAATTCTACAAACTCCTCAGGGGTAATTTTTCCATAGAGCAAATCTTAGCAAATCTCTCCTTTACCTAATCCTCCATTGACCTCCTAGGATAGAGTTCAAGTCCCTTTGTCACTGGAGCCCAGGTCCTTTCATGGCATTGTATCTGCTAGAGTCAAATGATGAAGGACCTAGGTGACCTGCAAAGTCTGCCTTCTCTGGTCACCACTACTGTGTCCAGCTGGTACGCTTCTGTTTATCTTCAGGTAGGCAGCCATCAACCATCTCTCTTGACCCTGGCTGACTCCTTCTCTTTTTTTGTCTTCCGAGACTGTTAGATGTCCCCCACATAGGGTCTTGTTCATTCTTCTCTCATAATCCAGTTCTAGAGTTCTAGGATACTTTGTCCACTTTCTATTCAACTCTGAACGCCTTGCAGACAAGGATTCATGTTTGTGTTTTTACTCTGGTGTCTAATAAACTCCTAACAGATAATAGCAATAAATGTTTCATGGTGGAGAAACTAAGTAAATGAATGAATTGGTGTTCTAATTCTCGAGCACTTTCAGTTTAAAAAAAATGAAGCAATAAACATTAACCCATTAAGGCGTGGAAATGAACTTCTGATTATTTGATATACCATCTTAGGGTGCAGTGATGAGGCACTCTCTAGATGTTGGTGAATCATACCACACAGATATCTATTAATTCATCTTTGGTCTTGCCTGTTAGGTAACTTTCCTTCCAGGAAAAAAAAAAGAATGATAGAAATTTTGGGCTTTCAACACAGCCTTTCAAAGCCCGTAAGTTGTCCAAAATTAATTATAGCCTTTCATGAATATACTGGTGTTTTTCATGTGGTTCTTTAAGGGATGTATAAAAACATAGTTCTTAAAAGATGGATTTAGAAATTTTATGGGATGACTTCAATCATGCTGTACAGGTAAGATCTGGTTACAAATAGCACCTGTGATTGTTAGACTCAGCATACGCATTGTGTTTAACATAATGAGAGCCGTTCCACTGTTTTTGAAACAGGATAATCTTTTGTTACAGTGTGTGATGTGCTGATCTTCATTTATTTGACTCAGAGCTGTTCTCCACCTTCTTCTGCCTTGCTCTGGGAGGCCTGAGAGGCTGCCTCCTTGAAGTCTTGGGCTCCTTGCTGTTAGAGGTTTCTGGTTGGGTTTGACTGATAAGAGCCATCAGCAAAGGAAGGATGAGGAGGAAGGAGAGAGGGATTGCTTTCTTCTACTAGCCATGATTGATGACGGCTGCATTTCCCAGCCAATGTCAGGTTCCCATGTGGGACTTCAGGGCTTTATCTCTCATTTCTGTTGCCTTTTAGGACTGGAGAACAACTCAGTGGTAATCCACTGGGTTGCCAGCAAAGGGACCCTCACCATCAGTCTTACCCCGTCCCTTCTCTGGATTCCTTTCCTGAAGCGCTCTCAACTAGCTAGGTTCCATCTGGTGTGGTTCCTGCTGGGCAAACACACACAGCTGTTTAGGAGGATGATAAAAGCCTTAAGGTACTTAGACCACCACCTTCAACTCTCACCTTAGTTTGCGTAATTGTTTTTGCCTGTGGATGCAGAAGGACCTCTGTTACAGTAACAGGAGAACGGTTTGAAAGAACTGCAAAGCTTTACCTCCTGCTTTTCACTCTTTCTCTCCCAATTAGTTCCAGCACAACATTCTCAACCCCTGGAAGCAAGACACTTACAGACCTAGGAGCTAAGACACCCGCCCCTGGCTAAAACTGAATTAAAAAGCCTCATTGGGGGAGCTAGTAACAAAGCAGATTAAAACACCCCTGGGGATAAAAACAAAGGGAGACCTATGAGTATCTGCCCATACCTGTACAGTAATCCCAGGGCTCCGGAGGCTGAGGCAAGGGGATCTCAAATGTCTGGAGCTCAGCTGGGCTTACACAGCAAGTTCCTGTTTCAAAAACAAATGAGAAAAGCCAAAGGCACTGGGATGGTGAATATAATGAGAAAATGTAATGACAATGTGTGTGTGTGTGTGCTTGCGCGTGTGTGTGTGCATGCGTGTGTGTGCATGTGTGTATGTGTGTGTGTGTGTGTGTGTATGTATGTGTGTGTGTGTAAATTATTCAGAAACCATCTTACCATCACCATTAGGTCAGCAATTTAAATTCTCCAAACCATTTCCCGTATTCAAATCGAGGGTAAGACTAGACTCTTCCACGGAAGTGTTGTAAAGCGCTTATCAGATGCCATCTCAACTCTAGCTTGGAGCTGTTCCTGACAGATTACAACAGCTCTGTGTTCTTCTACTAATTAAAGGACAGTTTAAAGCCCTTAGTGAGTTCACAGGAATCTTACAAATGATTCCCTCTTATCTTAGCAGGTTTTGATAGGGACGGATCATGGTTTCATATCCTACTACATTTAAATAGTCTTATAAAAGATGTCCTAAATGAATGTTTAGGGGCTCTATCTCCTGAATACATTTGAGCAGGAACTCTCAAGTTACAAAATACATGTTCAATCTGTCCTCTAATTCTTTTCGTGTGTGTGTGTGTGTGTGTGTGTGTGTGTGTGTGTGTGTGTGTAGTTGAGGAGATCAGAGGCCAAAACTTCTGGTGTTGTTCCTCAGAACTCGTTTATCTTGTTCATTGTAATAAGGCCTCTCTCTGGGACCTGGGGTTCATGGCTGGCCAGAAACTTCAGGATTTAACCCTTCTCTGCCTCCCCAGCCCTGGTGTTACAAGTGAGTACCACTACTGCAGGCTTTTTCATATGGGTTCTGGAAGATTGAACTCGATTCCTCAGACTTCTGTAGCAAGACTTCATAGACTGAACTGCCTATCCAATCCTCTCAACAGCTCCAAGACTGGGTTAAGACTCCAATTCTTTTTGTTTGTTTTCAATGCAGGGTTTCTCTGTAGCTTTGGAGCCTTTCCTGGAACTAGCTCTTGTAGACCAGGATGGCCTCTAACTCACAGAGATCCACCTGCCTCTGCCTCCCAAGAGCTGAGATTAAAGGCGTGCACTACCGCTGCCCAGCAAGCCTCCAATTCTTTTGTTTTGTGTTTTGTTTTGTTTTCAAGACAGGGTTTCTCTATGTAGCCCTGGCTGTCCTGGAACTCACTCTATAGACTAGGTTTTCCTTGATATTACAGATCCACCTGCCTCTGCCTCCACGTGATGGGATTAAAGGTGTGCACCACCACCACCCAACTCAAATCCTTAATCAGTAAATGGGACTACTCACATTTGTGTAACTTCTAGCATTTTATAATGAAGTATCACAAATTATGGAGTCATCTGTTGTAAAGGTCCCTTACTATTGCTCCTAATAGTCTTTAATCAAAATTCAAGTGTTCCTTCTTCAGTGCGCTATGAGAAACACATCCCCAGTGTCCAATCATCTTGTGTGGATGAAGGAAAACTGTATGGTGTAGCCTTCTTGGAAGGAGCCACCTGGCTTTTCTAGTCAATGAGAGGCAGAACAGTACCAGGCCATGCAGTCTCCTATCTCTTACTCCCTACTGTGGGTCTGAGAAGTCTGCACCTTCCAGGTAGCACAGTTGCAGCTGTCACTCAGCTGCTCTAACTGAACAGTAAGGAACTGACCTGGGATGGCCTCCTGTATATGTGCTGCTTTCATTGGTTGACGAAGAAAGCTGTTTCAGCCAATGGCTTAGCAGAGTAAAGCCAGGTGGGAAATCCAAACAGAAATAGATAGATAGATAGATAGATAGATAGATAGATAGATAGATAGATAGATAGATAATAATAATAATAATAATAATAATAATGGTGATGATGATGATAGATAGATAGATAGATAGATAGATAGATAGATAGATAGATAGATAGAGTAGGCAGAGTCAAGGAGCCACTATATAGCTGCTAAAAGAGAAAGATGCCAGAACCTTACCAGTAAGCCACAG
Organism: Microtus pennsylvanicus; assembly: GCF_037038515.1. NCBI lineage: Eukaryota > Metazoa > Chordata > Mammalia > Rodentia > Cricetidae > Microtus > Microtus pennsylvanicus. The sequence continues at coordinate 41,344,788 of NC_134592.1, read as the reverse complement.
CCTTGGTGATACACAGATTAATAGAAGTGGGTTGATTTGAGATATAAGAGCTATCTAAGAATGCGCCTGAGCCAGTGGCCAAACAGGGTTGTAATTAGTATAGTTTCTGTGTGATTATTCAGGTTTTGGTGGCTGGAAAAATGAGAGAACAATCTCTGCTTACAAGGAACTCATCTAAATTACCTAACTTGCCTTTTAATTGAAAATCTCTGCAGACAAAATGCCCTAAAATAAATCATGCTATTTAGCAATACTTTTATTTATTCTTTGAAAATTTAATATATTTGTATGATCTATTTGGATCAGCTCCACCCACCTCCTTCTCTCTCCAACTCTCCCTAGTGCCCACTAAATAAATACTAATAGGTGGAACAGTCTCCTATATTGCAAACCCCCAGGGAAGATTTTCTAAGCAGAAGATGTCCGTTAGCCTCTTCAATCGCAATCACTGTTTGTCTGCCTACTTTCATGGACAGTCAATCTCAGACAGTTCTCTACAGGAGTCAACGTTAAGGTTGTCAGGCTAAAGGAGAAAAAATAACGAGCTATAATGTTCTAGTTAGGTGGCTATTGCTGTGATTAAACACCATGACCAAAACCAACTTTACTGCGGAAAGGATTTGTTTGGCCTTACAGTGTAATCCATTCTGATGGAAGTCAGGGCGGGATCCCAGAGCAGGAACTGAAGCAGAAACCATGGAGGAATGCTGCTCGCTGGCCTGCTCCCCATGGCTTGCTCAGCCCGTTTTCTTATACCACCCACAACCACCTGACCAGGACTGGTACTGCCCTCAGTGAGCAGGGTCCTCCTACATCAATCATTGAGCAAGAAAATCTCCTATAGACTTGCCCACAGGACAATCTGATAGAAGCATTTCTCATTTGAGGTTCCCTCTTCCCAGATGACTCTAACTTGTGTCACGTGACAAATAAGAAAACTAAATGAGATACCGCCATAAACTTAAATTCCTGGAAAACAATGGAGATATTTAAAAATTAACACACAACCTATACAATTTTCTAGTCATATTTATACTGAAAGAATGAATCACTGATTCCTTAGAAGTCAAATTTTACATGATGCCCACTAAATATTTGAAACAGTACTTACTCTTTGTTTTTTTGTAGCTCAAAGTTAACTGAGTGTCCCCTATCTTATCTGATAACCCCGGTGGCATAGTGCCTTAGCCAATAGTACACTTACTGTTGTCTGTGTCTAATTGCTATTAAACCCTAAGTAGCAAGCATAAACTAGACAATTGCCCCTAAGCAATATCCTGCTTGGCCTCACTTCAAGCTCTGAACTAGGAAAGACGTATTAAGGGAGTAAAGGTTACCGTGCTGGCTGAACACTTTTTATGGACTCCTGTATCTCCTTGACGTCCCTTTCCTTAGAACCCTTGGTCTGTTTGTGCCTGCACCTCTTCTGTGTCACCAACCCTACCCTGTGGCTTCCACCAGTTTTGCAGAAAGAGAAGAATGACCATGGCTCACCTGGTGTCTACAATGCATGCGGCTCACTTTCCACCTTAGAGCTCGCTTGTTGCTCTAAACCAGCAGAGGGTCACAACCCCTTTGGGGACCAGATGACCCTTTCACAAAGGTTACATATCAGATATCCTGCATATCAGATATTTACATTATGTTTTATGACAGTAGAAAATTAGTTATAAAGTAGCAACGAAATAATTTTAGGGTTGGCGGTCACTGTGACATGAAGGATGATATTAGGGTCGCAGCAGTGGAAAAGAGGAGAGCCACTGTTTTAAACTGTGATGCCGCGAGACTCACTTGCTGCCCACACAGGAAGCAAAGTGTGGCAGACAGGAGGCGGTGAATACAGTTCCTCCTGAAACCTCCAAGTTAGCTGAAAATCAGTGGCAGACAGGAGGTGACGAATGCAGTTTCCTCCCTGATACCCTCAAACTAGCAGCAACGTGAGGTCATATTATTTCCATAAGACAACTATGGAGATTGGGTAATCATTTGTGCTTGATTCCAAGTGACATCTGTATTTTACTTGAAGTTCAATTTCTGGAAAACCCAACTAAGACACCACACAGCAACCATCCAGGAATCACGCTATTCTGTGTGGTAGGAAGATTGGGGATATGGAGTCAAGGAGGCCTTGCTCTGCTCAGATCCTCGCCATTTGCTGGGTGGAAGCCACTGAGAAAACATTTCATTTCCATGGATTGCATGCTCTTCTGTAAAACAGGGGTAAGAATCTGTACAACACAGAGTTGTTCTGAACACTCAGAGAGAGAGAGAGAACATAAAATTGGGTGGGTATGGGGGTGTAGAGAATCTTGAAGGGATTGGGGGAAGGGAAAACATGATCAAAATGTATGAAAACAATTTCATTAAAAAGATTTTTCAAAAAAGTAATGAACATTGAAAACACATCAACAGCTGATTATCTGTCTTGGCATTAAGTGACTTACAGTTTTCCAATAGCGTTAGAGGTTTATAAAACATCACCTCTACTTTATAAACAGAGTCACTGAGCCCCATTATCTGATTCAGGTTCAAAGGTAGTGTGCACACAGCCAGAGTCTAAACCTACAGGACTTGTCTCCAAGTCTATGCCCTTAACTATCACGTGACACTCTTTCTCCTGAATGCAAACACTGCCTAGTATAATATCCGTCACAGGCAAAGAACTCTACACTTATTTGAGTTGTCAGTGTCCCCAGCTAAATGGGGGCACTCCCTGACAGGTGTGATCCTGTAAGTTCGGACTAATCCTTGCAGGTGGTCCTTGCTGGAGAGTTTCCTTAGACTCCAGGGAGGCAGACTCTTCTCTGATTCCTCCTGTCTCCTGGCTGAGGTGTAGACATGAAGGTAGGGACGCAAGTAGCTATTGTATTAAAGTGATGCCACAGGACAACAGATACAAGAGATGGCGGAGGTGCCACATGAACCAAAAGCAGCTGATCTTAGATCTGCTTGTCATCTGTGATACGATTACCTTTAATGGATGGTATTAGTTTTATTTTCATGGTCATATTTTTTTTATTATCATACCGTTCTAGCTATCCCAGTGTAGTCTTGACTGATGTAGAATTTGACAAAAGTTTTGGCTGCCTGCCTATCCATTTTATAAATCGTAAAACGGCACATGTATTGTAGCTGTAACTATTCCATGGATTCTGGATGACGCGCACGTCCTGATGAACTACAGTTCCTACCTAAGCATGACTTCAGTTGGGACAAGAGGAAACATTTATTGCAAAAATCAAAATTGGTCGCTATTGCTGCATATATCATAACATAGCTGCTGCCACGTAAATCTGATTTGTTTTTTTTTTTAACTCAAGCTCATCTCTCCCCCAGGCAATATGCTACATACTTCATGTAAATATATTCCCATTTCCCACCAAGGCATGGTGGGGAAGAATGTGTTCATTTACTAAGGTGAACTCTGAAGTATTGAACAAAATCTATAACCATATAGATTAAAAAAAAGCATTAATAGAACAGTCAATAATTTTGACCATTGATTGATCTATTTGTAAAGAATTAGGGAAATTGATTGTGTGATAACTACTCATAATTGTTGGCTAAAAAAATAGATAGTTTTTAAACTTGCTATTAAAATCGCTACCACATTCAATATCAAAGAAGTTACTTCAGCCTCATAAATAATGCCCATCTATCCAAACCAAAACAGTTGAGTCTCACAACTCTTGGATAATGACAATTTTTTAAAAAACTTATTTAGGTTTTTTGTTTGTTTGTTTTTTGTATGGGTGCCTAGATGTCTGGGCATCATATACATGCAGTTTTCATAGTGGCCAGAAGAGGGCCTCATATCCCATGAAACTAGAGTTCCAGAAGGTTGTGAGTCGCTATGTGGGTGCTGGGAGTTGAACCCTAATTCTCTGGAAAAGCAGCTGGTGTTCTTAACTGCTGAACCTTCTCTCCAGCCCCACAAATAAGTGGAACTTTTAAAACAGCAATCAAGCAGAGTTTATGAATACAACTGCCTGCCCTAATCTATTTCCTATGGATGCCTTTCCTATTTCATTTTGATTAACATAAGCTATCAAAATTAAAAAACAAATTTCCAATTATTTTTAAATTAGAAAGATGAAATTCATTGCATACTTGAGCTAAATCAATGGCTGCAGCTAGTCACTGAGCCTCATGTGGAGGTTTTTAGGAGCTGGGACAAAAATAGAAACATAATGGACTGTGTGTAAAGATGTGCTGTGCTCCTTGTCTGAGAGAAGGAAGCAATTAAAACTGCTCTACCATAAAATATTGTATCTAGATTTAAGGATGAACTATTCCGTTGTCCTAAAAAAATGGAACATAATGTCAACTAGATTTTTTTTTAATATTTTAAGCATATTCTAAGGACTTCTTCTGCCTTTTATATAAAACCTGAAAGCATAAAATTGAATTCTAACTAGATAAAGACATTTAATTGGGAAGACTGTGTGAAACTGATTCTCTTTTGTTTCGGTTTTACAAGACAGGGTTTCTCTGTGTAGCCCTGGCTGTCCTGAAACTTACTGTATAGACCAGGCTGGCCCACTCAGAGACCCACCTGCCTCTGCCTCCTGAGTGCTGGATTAAGGGTTTGCACTGCCACACCCAGCCCATATAGAGAATTTTCTTGATTAATCATTAACATAGGGTTTCTCCGTGTGACCCTGACTGTCCCAGAACTTGCTCTGTAGACAAGGCTGGCCTCCTCGGTGCTGCAATTAAGGTCTATAGCGCTCTGCCTGGCCCTTATTTATTTATTTATTGGTGATCTGATTCTGTGGTTTTGCAAAAACAGATATGTGTGTGTGTGTGTGTGTACGCTCACAAATTGCCACAGAACTTTCACAATCACCTGAAATTAATTCTTTGTCTCCTTCCTTCTTTTCTCTTTCAATCAAGAAAGCACACAAGAATGCAAATTAAGGGGGCATTGCTATGGCTGTTGTTGACTTTATTTAGAAAGCTGTAAGCCATTGGCAAAGCTTTGCCATTTAGTTTTGGTATCAGGCTACTTGTAGCTTGGACTCATGTCTATCTCCATGAGTTCCTCTCAACTTTAATATCGAACCACTTAGAGAGCTGATGTTCAATGCTCATGTGAGCGGAACAGAATAACTTACGGTTGAGCATTACCAATTTAATCCACTGGTACAAACCTTGTGTTTCCTCAAGAAGAAAGAGAAACGTGTTGCCGTCAAGACTCTCCATACCTTGGCAGGTTCTTAGCTTAAACTCTATCCGAACCTTCGCATAGGGTCAATGACAATGATGACTTTGTAGAATCTTCCACTTAGCTTTTGTAACATTAAGATAAAAATGGGTAGCACAATATAAGTCTCTATTTCACCAAACCCGGAGGAGTGGAATGGCTCAGAAATACATCACACTACTACGCTACGTCACAAAAAGTCCCAAGTCTACAGCTGGTTGACTTCTTCCCTCCTGGCGTTTCCCGGCAGAGTCTCCCCTGATGCAGTCTCCTTTGGTGTTGGACTTAGGAGGATTAGGAGGGGGAAAAGTCCTACTTGTGAGTAGAAAAGCATATTGTAGAAATAGGCTCTCTCTCTCTCATACTACACAGAAGGCATAGAGGTTTGTGGATGCACTGTGACTGAAGGTTGGGCTATCTCAGCCCAGGGACAAATTAATTAGGAATTAACTAGAGTCTAGATTCTAGAAGACTAAGGAAATAACATCTCTTGGATTGCCACTTTCAAAGTTTTGATGCTTCACAGGCATTTTGTGACCCTGTAACTGTGGAGTCACAGTTTTTCCTCTAAGGAAACTTAACTGGGGTCTTGGGAAATCAGGAATAAAGTGAAAATAGTAATTCTAAGTTGGAGAGAGAGAATTATTACTCTTCCATGTTGATCTGAGCTATGAGGCTATCAGACAAATATCGATCCACTGTTTTTTAAAGAAATCCTTTGAATCTAGCTGTGCATCTAGAGTAGAACTCGGTTTGACAACTATAGAAAGTCCTATTTTAAAAACAATTATTAAGAACAGGTATTAAAGACCTACAGTGGTGACCAATCTGCATGATACACTGGTACAATAGTAATACAAGCATTGTAGGAGTAACCAACAGCTATCTGATTGGACTTAAGGCTTCCTTCATGAGGTGGAACCTATGCCTGGCACTCTTACATGCCCAAGGATGTGAGATTAGATAGGCCATGATCCCAGTGGTGAACCAGATACTACTGTTCTGCTAAAAAAAAAAAAACCCATAGCAATAAAATGGTCCTAACAATGTTCTGTTTCTGTTATATCCATAGATCAATGCCTCACTCAGTCATCATCAGAGAAGCTTCCCTCTATAGTTGATGGGAACTAATACAGAGACCCGCAGCTGGACAATTGGAACACTCAATCCGTAATGGGATGCCTCCATCAAATCCTTCCCTCCTGTTAGGGCTCAGGGAGCTATGCAGAAGAAGGGGCAGAGAGATTGGAAGAGCTAGCAGAGATGGATAACACCAAGGAAACAGTGTCTTCTACAGACAACAGGATTAACACATATGACCTCACCCGAGACTGTGACAACATGCACAGAGCCTGTACAAGCCAGATGGGTCTTGGCGATGAGAAGGGAACTGGGCATGAGCCCTCATCCCTAACCTAGAAGCTATCTCCAGTTGACCATCAATCCACAAAGGAAACATTTTGAGTCTCACTGGGTATACAAGTCACATTTAAATGAGGCCCCATGTCCAGCAGTACACAGCCAACACAAAACAAACTCAGTGGTATTTTTGGAGATATTTTGTCTCATATTGCTTTGTTTGGGCATTTTTAAAATCCTACTTGTATTTTGCTTAGCTATTATGGCTTCTAATTATGTGTTTGTATGGTTTTCTGTGTGTATCCGTGATTTTGTTTGTTTTTTTTTCCTTTCCATTTGTCTGTTTGCTTTGTTTTATTCTGGGTTGTTTGCTTGTTTATTGGGCTCCTTGTTTTGGAAGGAGAGAGAGAGAGGTGGAGTTGGATGGGTGGAGACAAGGGAGGGGAAACCGTGTTCAGAATATACTGTATAGGGGAAAGTACTTTCAATTACAAAATAATAGATAGTAAAAAGTGACTGACTTGGCTAGGGAGACAGCTCAGCCAGTGAAGCTACGCAAGTGCAAGGACCTGAGCGGACGTTTTTGGTGTGCAAGGACCTGAGCTGGAGGTTAGGGTGCGGGTTTTTTGTTACATAAGCACAAGGACCTGAGCGAATGTTTTGGTACGCTTCTTGTAGTCCCAGCACTGGTGAAGGCAAGATGGGCAAATCTCTGGTACTCATTAGCCAGTCAACTTAGCCCAATAAGTGGGCCTTGGATCTTAAAAAGAAAAACAAAACAAAACAAAAACAGTGAATGGCTGCTAAGGAATGACACCAGAGGGTAACCTCTGACCACCGTGTGCATGGGCACACACATGTAAAAGCACAGGTACACACCAGAATGAATGCATACATGCACACACACTGACAACCTTGTTAAGTCTTCCGAAAAAATATCTAGTTTTCCATGATATTTATTGCTAAAATGAAGCAAAATGCATTAGAAAAAAATGTGCCCAAACTGAGGTAATTAATTATGCTAAGGAACAAACTAAAGGAATTCATCAACTATTCGTGGGGGAAAAAACCAAGTGAATGGATAAAAGACCCATCTGTTTGTAGTGATTTGAATGAACTCTTTCCCATAGGCTCAGATATTTGAACACTTGGTCCCCAGTCCTTGGCAGCGCTGTTTGAGGAAGGGTAGGCGATGAGGCCTTGCGGGATTATTGCGGTATTAACACTGGAAATATACTTTGACAGTTTAAAATTCCCATGCCACTTCCCGTTCCCTCTTTCCACTCCTCCTTTTTCATAGAGGGTGTGAGCTCTGGGCCTCCTGCTCCAGCTGCCACACCTGCCTGCCAACATGGCTCCCCACCACTCCTAGACCACAGGAACCATACGCTCAAACAAAACCTTCCTTCTATAATTTGCCTGTGTCAGGGTGTTTTTATCACAGCGACAGGGAAGTAGCTAATACAATGGGATAGCTGTTTCCCATTTCCAGGAAGTGAGGAAGACTACCGACGGAAAGATTTTAGCGTTATAACTCTGTAGCTGTGAAACTTCCTACAAACTATTGGTCTGTAGGTTCATTTGAAAAGAAGGGGGATTAAGTCATCAGCAGAAACTCTTCCTTTGCTGTACCTGGAAGCACGGATCCTATTCGTAGAGTCTAAGTGGGACTTCTCATCTCAGCTTCTGATAAGTTAGGCGTAGAGCTTCAGGTAGTACCATACCTTTGGCGGTGGTGCCGTATGACAACGAATACTAACAGTCAGTGACCCAGAAGCCAGAGACTATAGCTTCGTTCTCTGTTTATGAGAATGACAAATGAGGAGATTGATCTGTACTAAAAAGGACTTTGATCTCTTGTGTATTTATGATAAATTAAAAGCAAGCAGAGAAAAGCCAGTGGTGGAATTGACCCCATAAACTCTTTGTTCCTCACGCGAGTATTAAACTGAAAAGCTTTACCCCATCATTTGAAGAGACAAGTGTGCCTCTGAGAACTGTCCAACACACTAATGGTCTATAATTAGAGAGATAAATGGTTCCCCTTTCCCATCAAAGGGAGTGCTAACCCCCCAATTATACCAAGAATCTCAGCCCGAGGCTCCAGATTTCCCACCTTCTACATGGTTTGGTAACCAGAGGCTGAGAACCTGGCAAACACAACTGACAAAGACCTGCGCCAGGCGCTCATTCTCCAGTCCACTCCGGGTTCCTTCAGAACTACTGCCGCGTGTCTTTACCACTTCCGTGCCGTGGCCCCTTATCTAGAGACAGTCCCATATTGATACAAAGTTCTGGTCTAATTTATTCATGACACGTCTTTCATCCTCCCAACGATCTCAGTTTAGTCACTAAGTGCTACTACTACCTCTAGCTCTTACCAACCTCCTGTGGAACTCATTGTCCCCAGGGTTTTCTATGAGCACTGAGATCTTCCTCTATCCTAAACATCCAAAATTTGAAAACAGTTGGTTAATAGAGTTAATCAACTAAAGAGCAGTTGAGGTGTGTGTGTGTGTGTGTGTGTGTGTGTGTGTGTGTGTGTGTATTCCTCCAGCTTTCTGTGTGGCTGAGGAGGTTACTTGGCTCTCCTGTACCTCAATTGGCTCGTAGAGTGTTTGAGGGATATGTGTTTACACTGTGAAGACGTATCTCTGCCTAAGGCACCTTCTGATTGGCTTAATAAAGAGTTAAATGGCCAATAGCTAGGCAGGAGAGAATAGGGGGGACTTCCAGGCAGAAAAAAAGGAGAGAAACTAGGAGGAGGATTGGAGCCATGCTGTACGAGGAAAGGTAAAAGCCATGTAACAAAATGCAGATTAACAGAAGCAGGTTAATTTGAGTTATAAGAATCTAAGCGAAAGGCCAAGCTTTCATAATTAGTAATAAGTCTCTGAGTCATCATTTGCAGGCTGGTGGTCCAAAGATATTCCCACGAGAAAGCTTGCTACAACAGAGAGCACGGACATTAAAGTCAACGGTTTTTAACAATAAAACCTAGCTGAAATCATCCTAGCTGAAATCAACCCAGGTTTTGGTCCTCTACTCTTATCAGATTTACTTCCATTCACCAGGTCTATCTGAGAAGGAGAGTTTTGGTCTGAAGGTTTTCTTAGGATGACGGCACAGCACAAAGGGTCAGAGGTCCTGTTACAGTCTACTTAAGCATTTTTTGAAGGCAAATAAACTTAACTGTTCTGTAGTACCCATGGGGTCTATTTTGTTTGTCTGTTTTCGGACAAGGTTCTTGATATCCAGGCTGACACAGAACTAGATATGTAACTGATGATGGCCTTAAAATCCTGATTCTCCTGCCTCTACTTCCCAGGTACTAGAAGAATTATAGACATGTACCACCATGTCTGGCTGACTAAAACTTTGTTATCATATCACAAGCTTCCAGAACAGTGCATTCCTTTAATCCTAGCACTCGGGAGGCTGAGGCAAGTGGAGTTCGAGGCCAGCCTGGTCTACAGAGCTAGTTCCAGGACAGGCTCCAAAGCTACAGAGAAACCCTGACTCAGAAAACTAAAAAAAGAAAAAGGGAAAAAAAAAAGAAAAGAAAAAACAACTTTGATTTTTCATCCAAGTTTGTTCCCAAGAACAGTACTGTCCTCTTCAATGACCTATGGGACTTGACTCCCATTCCCAAGAACTGCAGATTTATAAATAGACTTCCAGTACTGTCCTGGTTTGTTTTATGTCAACTTGATACAAACTAGGGTTATCTAGGAAGAACATCAACCAAGAAAATGCCTGTACGACATTCTTTTTTCCATTTTTTTTTTGAGTCTGTGTTTCTCTGTGTATGTAGCCCTGGCTGTCCTAAAATTAAAATTCACTGGGCTCCAGCTCAGAGATTGACCCCTGCTTCCCGAGTGCTGGGATTAAGGGTGTACTCCACCACACCCAGTTTATATGGGGGATTTTCTTGGTTAATGATTAATATGAGAGGGTCCAGCCCAGTGGGCAAGGGGCTACCCCTGGGCAGGTGGTCCTGGGTGCCATAAGAAAGCAGTTGAGCTAGCCATGGGGGTTGAGCCAGGAGTACTTCTCTGTGGTCTCTGCCTCAGTTTCTGTCTCCAGATTCCTGTGAGTTTCTGCCATGGCTTCTCCTGGAAATGGACTGGAACCTGTATGCCAGATCACCGTTTCCTCCCCAAGCTGCTTTGGATCATGGTGTTTAATCACAGCCATAGAAACTTAACTCGAAGAATCAGCATTTGTAATTCTATCGAGATAGGTAGGTGGGTACCTTAGCCAATTTACCTTTCTACCCTTGCCGAACGCTCATGGGCGCTCTGTTTCCCGTAAGAGATTTGCGTTTGCTTTCAGCTGCTCATTAACGACGACACTCGTGTCAGTTTTCTTATTAATTGCTTTATTCTTCAGTAATTTCTACTTAATTAGCGAGAGAAACTGCAAAGGTGAGAGGTGAAGTCTGAAGTCAGTCTCTTTCAAAGCCAAAATCGTGTGCATGATTAAGTCAGGAGGAGAGGTGTGTGAAGGAAGGATCAGAGAACAGGCGAGGATGCTGGGCAGAGGAAGCAGAGCAGATGCTACAGGCAGCAAGCTGCCATGCTTCGGATCAGAAAGGGAGTCTTTCGGGCTCTCAAAGGGACCCCTCGCCTTTATTGTCCATCATTTATGTTTGAATTCTCCTGTGTCCTTTCCATGTCTCTTGTTTTCATTGACATTCCGAGTAAGCCTCTAGTCATTGAATCTAATAATCCACTGAAACCTCTCCAGATCCTGTTAATTAGAGTCTTCGCGTCCCTGCAATCCCGGGAGCTGTCAGTAAGAGCCCAACAGCGAATGGAGAGCAACTTCGGATAATGAAGATTTACAAGGTCCTGTTTGTTCAGGTGTGTGTGCGCGTGGGCTGTGGTAGAACGTTGGGAAGGGGGCAATAGCTTGAGGATCAAATCTGAGGTGGGTGGCTACTCCTGGCCTTGAAAACTTAAAGGGAAATACCACTTTGTTCCCTATATGACTGGGACACAGAATCAGAGAGCTGTGACCCTAGTCTCAGAGAGGCAGTGTTTTAGACCAGAGAACAAAGTGGCCCGAGGTGATGCCACAGCCAGCCATAAGCCTTTCTCTTCCAATATCATACTAGGATGGAGTCAGCGTGCAATGGAGACCTCTCCAAGTGTCTACATGGTTTCATTTCTCAGAACTGATGTAGTAAAAGGGGCGGGGGGAGCTGGCTACATTGCCATTTAGCTGAATAAATTTGCAGACGGCAGTTTCCTAAGAAAGGAAGTTTCTGTTCTTGTAGCTAAGGTAGGAAGTAACTCTCTGGAAGGCAAGAGGAGTCCCTGTCTGCAAATGCAAGCACATCCTACTGCCCTAAGTGCCTCCCAGGCAGAGCGAGGCAGGCCTGGTGCACCAGCATGTTTGGAAGTGTGAGCTCATCAGCCTGGGAGAAGCCTTTCTGAATGGGGAGAAGCGGAGGGGGCCATAATGAGAAGAGGCAGCAGCCGAGTGTGAAATCCTGTCACTGCCCCGAGGCACCTGGAAACAAGGCTGAAAATAGCTCAGGCAGAATCCCAGTTTCAGGACAAAGATGGGAGCGCTGCTTTTAGCAAGAGGCTTCCTCCATGCCGTTTAGAGGACCCGTGGACACGATCCCAGTGTGTTATTTTTATTCCAAACCCCCCGAGGAACCCTGCGCCTCAGTACCCTTCTCTGTCGCTAGGAAAAACAAGACATTTCAGTAGTTCTTGGAGAGCTACATGGAGGGCCACGACAAGTCTGCATGACAAACAGCCAGTGAACTTTTGGACTCATTGTCACTTTCGTTTCTCCTTGTAGAAATGAAAATATTCCCTTTCAGCACGGGCTTTGGGTAAAACAGTCATGGCCTCCATTCTCAAACCCATTCCATGAAATCCAATATGGCCCCCTCATAGTGGCCTTCTCTGAGGAATAAGTACATATTCTCTGCCAATTTCTCATGCATTCTTCCCTAAAATGATGGAAGTTTTCATTAAGTATTGATATTTATGACCTTTCCATCAGGAAAGAAGTAACAAAGTTCTTAAATACGGTCATCAATTTGAGAACATAAAACTGAATCAATATATTTCAGTAGGCTGGTACTGCCTGATGCACAAGGCACTAAGAACAATAAGATGTGTTTAAAATAACTTGATCTTCAAAGAAATAGATACATATAAAGAATTATAAAACAGCACATTACAATAAAGTAAGACTTCGAATTTCATTTTTAAAAAAGTAATGTCATTGCAAAAGAGAACCCACTATCTGACTTTGAGTGGAAGCAAATGGGGTATGAACTTGGCTTCACACAGCAAAGAAGAATCCATAGGACAGCTAATACAGGGAGAGCATTTCAAGTAAAGAGAAAGCACTATGTGTAGGCAAAGTCGTCCAAGCAAGTGAGTGTGTCAGGAAGGGGAAATGAGCGGGCACCGCTGAACCATAGCTTTCCAGGGGAGAAGATGGAAAGCAGGCAGGGACCAGGTGACACCCAACAGTTGGCGAGAGATCTTTACCAGGTTGTTTCCAGAGGAATCTAATGGCATGGGGTAGGTTCAAAATAGGCTCTTTTCTGGTTTTTGTTTGTTCATTTTGCTCAATAATTACACGAGGGTGTTTATCCCTATGTAGTTCCCTTTCAGTTCTACCCTGAGAGGAATTCTTCTTAAGCTCGAGAGGTAGACAATAACAGAGAACTTCACACGTACCTCAAGTGGACCCACGGAAACAAAATGCTGCCAAAGGCTAGAGAGTGACAGCAAAGGTGACCTGGTGGGGGCGGGGTCAGAGTCTTGGGGCTGTCCCCTGGCTGCAGCTGTGGGAACAAACCACCACGAACTGGTTGGCTTAAAACAACAGAAATGTATTTTCTCGGAGCTCTGAAGGCCAGAAATCTGAGATCAACTCCTTCTGGGGCTTAAGAAGAAAACCTTTCCCTGCCACTTCTAGCCTCTGGTGGCTTCCTTGGCTTGTGAGCACATCCCTTCGGTCTCTGCTTCCTCTTCTGCGTCACCTTCTCCTTGCTTCTCTTTCTCCTGCTATTATAACGATGTTTGCTATTACAGTGAAGGCTCACCTGGCCAAACCAGAGCAATCTCATCTTAAGATCCTTAATTATGTACGTTGTAGACTTTGTCCAAATAAGACGACATTCACAGTGTCTAGAATGTCAGCATGGACATGTCTTTGAGGGGGTGGCGCCGTTCACCCTGCTACTGAGACTCATCTTACTTCCGCAGCGGTGCTGAGATCTCATGCAATGTCACACCCTATCATCCGCAAACTACTAGATGTGATTGGGCCTGGTCGGGAGCTGTCAGTGACCAATGACCTTGTGGGTGTGGTGATTAGAATTAAGATGCTCTAAAGTCAGTGGTGAGGGATAAGGATGTATGTACCTCTCTTGGTAGTGTTTGACTAGCACACAGGAAACCTTGAGCTTGATCACTGCCACTGCAAAACCTGAGCGTGGTGGTGGAGGCAGGAGGCTGAGCTGTTCCAGCTCATCCTTGGCTACATAGAAAGCTTAAGGCCAGGCTGGGATACACAAGCCCCTGTCAAATAAACAAACAAACTAAAACCCAGTGGTGATCTGAAGGCAGAAGTGAGGAGGAGGCTATCCTGTGGTTCTCACAAAGCCACTGAGGAAGGTGGGAATGTAGGGAGAAAGTGATAGCCCAGGGTTCTCAAATGATGCAAGGACCAGTGAACACATTCTGTAGTGGGGAGGCTGCCTGCTAGCTGCCCAGACTCTCAAAATAACCACAGAGAAACTGTATTAATTAAATCACTGCTTGGCCAGTTACTTAAGCATATTGCTAGCTGGCTCTTACATCTAGAATTAACCCTTCTCCATTAGTTTATGTTTTACTATGAGGCTTGTGGTCTACCGGCAAGGTTTCAACATGTCTGTCTCCAGCAGTGTCTCCATGGCTTCTCTCTGACTCCACCTCCCTTCTCCCAGCATTCAGTTTAGTCCCTGCCCCCCCCCCCTGCCTAGTTCTGTTATGCCCTGTTCTGCTATAGGCTCAAAGCAGTTTCTTTATTCATTAACCAATAAAAGCAACACATAGACAAGAAGGACCTCCCACACTACACATTCTGCCCAACCCTTACCTGCAATTCAGAATTTCCATTTTTGCCATTTTTCTTCAAATGCCCATGTAATGTTAGTTTAAGCGGTTGGCTCTGCCGTGTCTGATTTCCTTGTCTCTCCTTCACCAACTCAGACACCGAATGAGAGACAAGGGCCCTGTTTGTTTTTCCCCAAAATGCTCAATACGGTTGTTGATAGTGTTTGTTGGCTGTGCTAGTTCTTAAGCTCTTATGCAGGGATGATTGACACCTGGAAAAGCTGGGCGTGCTCAAATCTTTACAACTTGCTGAGTTTAGAGATAAGCAAACCGCGTGCTAAAACGTGTCTCTGAGTGAATGGGCACCTCCAGTGACGGAAATGAGGGCTCCAGTTAAGAATGCGGATGGTTGCGTTATACAGGGCTTCCCATTTAGGGCGGCTTCAGTCGTGTGTTCTTTTCTATGCAGTTGCTTACTTGTTCCCTAGAGTGACTTAGAGCGAATATAACATCCTCTGCATAAAAATGTCTCTCAAATACGTTTGGCGGAACTATTGTGTCCCCTGCGGCTTCCTCTCCAGATAAATCCCTTCATTTCCTTTAACCTTTGACCCTGTTTCAGTCCTGTTTGAGAACTGCTCCTCACCTCTGCTTGGTCTCCTTCCATTCGCCCAGCAATTACTTGCGCGCCTCCTCTGCTGAGTGCGTCGTTCAAAGGCTGTGTGTTCAAAATGGGAAAGCTTTCAGCTCGCAAGTGTTTTTTCTGAAGTTCTTGAAGCTAACTGTCCTCAGAGCTAAGACCGGTTGTCCCTTCCTTTGTCTGGGGATTGTATGTTCTGTTACTGATTATTATTATTAAAATGGAGGCTATTATTGTTTTCCAATTAATTTTCTGAACTACCGGATGCGCTATTCCTTGTTTGTTTAAACATGAGTCATGGATTTATTTATTTTGTGTACATGTTTCGCCTGTATGTATGTCTGTGTACCACGTTCATCCCTAGCGCTTGCGGAGTTTAGAAGGAGCCAGATGCCCTGAAGTAGAGGTACAAATGGTTATGAGCCACCTTATGGGCTCCAGGAACCAAACGTGGGTCCTCCGCAAGAATAACAAGTGCTCTTAACCAATGAGTCACCTCTCCAGGCCCAAACTATGATTTTAAATATTGATCCAAGGGCATACTTACAACTGGAAGTATGTACAATATATCATAGACTTCCATCCCTCGCGAAGAGAATGCACGATATGCTAACGGTAATGCAATGACCGGAAGTGAACCCACACAACCCACTGGGGCTGGGTATTTTGGGGGGCATCTCTGAGAAGCAGGTGCTGTATGGAGCCAGGAGTTGTGACTGGCTTCTTGGGGGCACAGGTTAAATCATGTGTTCAGTGAAGCATACCTCAATTATTTGACTGGTGGACCCAGAATCCCCCTTTCTCTTTTTTTTCTATAATTTTGTGTATGTTTCTCTTTTTAATAATGAAATAAACCCACAATAAGATGAAGGGGATGTCGACCAAACTAATAGGCATTCTTCCATTACAAATGTCTTTAATTTATTTCTTCACTAACGCACTCTCCCGGGCTTTAGGAATGACATTCTTCTTTAAGGGACCACAGATGTCTGACTTAAAATTCTGTATTTGTGACATTTCAATATTGCTAGTCTCGTTTTTTCCTAATGAAATTACCAGAAAACAAAATCTGCTTGTCCCACAGCATTTTGGCTGTGATCCAAAAACCTTTCCATTAGCATGAAATCCCACACTCTGCAAACCTAACTGCGGAAGAGCTGAACGCGCTTAGCAAGCAGCTGTCTGTGATCCCAATGAAGGAACAAGTTCCAGAGAAATAGCATGAGGAAACAGAAGCATGGACACTTCTTTTTTTTTAAGTTCTAAGGAATCTGTTTCTGCTCTGGCCAAGTCTGGGTCCAGTTGATGGTTTTAAGTGGAAATTTAAAACTTCGTACCTCACTTAAATTTCAATATAGCTTTACTTTTTGAGACAAGAATTTGCTGTGTGACCCTGAATGGCCTCAAGGCAGTACCTCTCCTGTCTGAGCCTTCCAAGTGTTTGGGTGACAGTGCACTACCACACTTGACTCTCATTCTATTTGGGCCCCAAAGAGCACAACAGAAGATTGTTTGCATTTGTACAGCATTAAGTTGGCCAGCTACGGGCAATATTTAGAGCAAGAGCCCATAGGCAATGGTTAGAAAAAAGGCCAGGATACAAGAAAGGTTAGGAAGATGTTTAAACATACTGAGTGTGTACAGGTAAAAAAAACCAGCCTAAACTGTTGGTTGTTTTAATTGATCAAATCTTAAATTTAAATAAAAACATCTAATAAGTCAGTCAGATCTCTTGCTCAATAAATATTTTTTGATTTTTTTTGTTTTTTGTTTTGTGAGTTTACATTAGTTTGTTTGTTTGTTTGGAGGACAGGATCTTCCTGTGTAGTCTAGGCTGGCCTCAAATTTGTGATCCTCCTGTCTCAGCCTTCCTGTTCTTAAAATGCAGGTAACTCCACATCTGCAACACCTCAGTTACACATCTGGTTTACACAACCCGTGCTTTTGCTTTGTTGAGATGGGGACATGCTCTGTAACCTAGACCAGCCTTGAACTTATGGTAACCCTACTTCTACGTCAACTTCCCAAGTGCTGGGTTTACAGATGTGCCTACCACACTCAGGAGAGTTTTCCATTCTGCAGTCTTAAGTCCAACACTAAGTACATAGCAAATGCTGAACATTTGTAAAATGAATGCACTAAATGAAACGAGGAGCAAAAAATGTTGTTTGTTGCTTTTTCAGTAGAGATGTGTGTCATTAAATGTTTATATATTCTGACACCCCTATTCAACCTGCAAGCATGGCCCACCTACCCTGATTATCACTGGAGACAGAATGCCGCATGACTTTGACATTCTTTGTCCTTGTCTGCCGTAATTAACATTTAGCTGAAAATTTT
The DNA here is from genome assembly GCF_037038515.1 of Microtus pennsylvanicus. Taxonomy (NCBI): domain Eukaryota; kingdom Metazoa; phylum Chordata; class Mammalia; order Rodentia; family Cricetidae; genus Microtus; species Microtus pennsylvanicus. Next base: position 41,327,165 of record NC_134592.1, on the reverse strand, counting down.
TATACAGATATCTATCTTTAAATTTTACCATGACTAGAATGCAATTTTGTCTGCACTGTTTTCCAAACGCTACCGTGGCCCAGATCAATGAGGTAATTCATTTTGATGACTGACATCTTTGCGAGTCATTAGAAAATCTGATGATCTTCAATGATAGTTACAGTCACGTCTCACACATACACTTAGCCAACGCCAAATTAAGCTGCAGCAAAGGTGTGTTTGCACATGCACATGTGTGCGCATGAGTGTGTGTGTGTGTGTGTGTGTGTGTGTGTGTGTGTGTGTGTGTGAGCGCGCGTGTGAGCAATGTGGATTTCTGGGGTGTTGCTTATCTTATTGCGACAGTATTAGCCTTTGCCTGTCAGTCAATTCTGCAGGCCTCTCCCTCTTCCTCTGTTTGAATGAGCAGCTGAACACTTGACCCACAGAAAAGAAAACCTAGTGTATCCCACATTAAGGGCCTTCTTGAAGTTTTCTTGGTTGCCGCCAGCGTGCTCAACACTGCCAGAGTATGATTAACCTCAGGAGATCAGCTCCCAACATTGCACAATGCGTTTAAAAACACAGGAGCTAATAATACATGATGTCACAGAGACAAAACCTCTGCAGGTAAAAACTAGCATAAAGCAGATAAGCATTCTCTGACTGGGAATACATAATGCTAAAACATCTTAAAATAATTAAACCTCACTCTGGAAACACTCTGTTCCTGATGAAGACTGCCCAAACTTGTTTGTGAACAGTTCCATTTTATGTCTGTCGAGTTTAGTACACTAATTCATGTTCTTACAGGTCAATCCATGGTTCATTAAACTGTTTTGGTTCTTAGGCCATTCATTGATCTAAGAGTCACAAGTGTCATTGTTAAAATCAAACCTGTTGTTTATTTCAGTTAAAGAAGAGAAAAAGCTATTTCTGCTAATGGTTCTGGGATTGTGCTATTTGATTAAAAACACATCCCATGTGTACATCCAAAATATTACCAGAACCTCTCCATCTGAGTTTTTTTTTTTTGTTTTTTTTGGGGGTTTTTTTTGTTTTTTGTTTTTTGTTTGTTTTTTTTTGTTTTTTTTTTTTTTTTGGTTTTTCGAGACAGGATTTCTCTGTGGTTTTGGAGCCCGTCCTGGAACTAGCTCTTGTAGACCAGGCTGGTCTCGAACTCACAGAGATCTGCCTGCCTTTCCCTCCCAAGCGCTGGGATTAAAGGCATGTGCCACCACCGCCCGGCCAGAACCTCTCCATAACTAACTAGCCTGATCAATTGTTTGGATGTCAACGAGGCCCACACGGTGAATTGGGCAGTACAACTCTGAGGTTGGGGTAGGTTGAGGACCCCTCATCTTTAGTAGATGGGTCATAGGAAAAGAAATTGATAGATAACAATTCTAACCTTGGTTGAGCCTTCAAACAAAGGCATAGCTTGTTCAAAAGAAGACACCCCACTAAGCCCGCTTGGCTCTCCTCAGCATGTAGTGGTAGGTTGGATAGGTGCACCTACTTTTGTAAGTGAAGGATTTGGACATGTTTCCAGGGTGAGACCATGGATTAGGGTCAAAGCTAAGATTCTCCATTCAACAGCAGTGTTTGTTACTGGGATAGTGTGTCTAGAACGACTGGAATATAAAGAATTATTCTTACATAGGACATATCCGTGTGCTCAAAACTGAAAAGAGGGAGGACTGGATGAGCTGTCTGCCTGATTTTGAGGAGTTGGATGTGCCAGCAAAAGATAATCGATAAGCTAAACAGTCTCACATGTGATATATCAACTGAACCCCTTGGTGTTTACCCACCTTATTTGAGAATTTATAAGCACACACACACACATACACACACACAGACCCTCTGCACGTAACTGTTTCTAATAGCCAAAAATAAAGAACTAGCATTCAACAAGGGAGTGGATAAGAAACTGTGTTATGTCCAGATGATAAAACATCATTTCATGATTTAAAAAGTGAGCTACCCAGTTACAAAGAGACATTAAAAGGGAAGAGGCCAGTCTGAAAGCTACACACTTTTTGATTCCTAATTCAAGATATTCCAGAAAATACAAAACTACAGAGGTGGTAAAAAAAAGTCAGTGGTTTCCCAGAGCCCAGGAAGAGGGAAGGAACGTTGAATATGTGGCTGTGGATAGCTGATACTGGGCACCTGTGAGACCCCTTAGGCTGTTACAGCATGAGCAGCAACTGTCTTATGTGCACATCTAAAGAATCGTGTAGGAGGTTGAGAGCTCCCACGACAGAAGGCAGAGAGCGACAGCATCATCAAATGATATTAAGATGCAGGGAGCAACACTGCTGAAAGGGATGTGAGGCAGAGTCAGAAAAGCTCAAGGAGTAGACGTATAAGATATCTGAATAGACGCAGCTGCTTTCCCCTGTTTCAGTTAACATTTCTAATACTGGTCCACATTCATACTGGAACTGAGCAGCTAAAGGTGTGCTTGGTGAAGAGTTGAGAAGCAGATTTCTCACAGAATGCATGGATGAGCAATGAGAATAGGCTACCCTGGTCCACGTGAAAATGATTAGAACTGGAGATATCAGTGTGAACTCACATTAGCTAGATGTTAACGCATATGGTTCCCTGTAGGTATACAATAGACACACTTATGTATGTGCAGAAGCTAATATACACGTGTGTGTGTGTGTGTGTTCTCATTATGTCAATGAGAGAATTCAGAAAGCAATGCCACCCCAGCAAGAAGAGGTTCTCAGTTCTTATGCTATTCTCCAGGTACAGGAAACAGGGTTTCCTAGGGAAATTGCAGATTCTTGGGTCAGCATGTGCATAGGACAATCCTGGTGAGTCTTGTAGTAGCAGACATTAAGAAAATGTTTTACACACACACACACACACACACACAATCTTGATCCTGAGAAACATCAGATGAGACAGAAGGAGGCAGTGGAAGTTACAGAGAGAGCTATTTTTGTAAAAGCACTATCCCCTTTCACTTCTGTAATGCTCTACAAATTGAGATATAAAACAAAGGAGTGGGATGGGTGGTGGTGGCGCACGCCTTTAATTCCAGCACTTGGGAGGCAGAGGCAGGCGGATCTCTGTGAGTTCGAGACCAGCCTGGTCTACAAGAGCTAGTTCCAGGGCAGACTCCAAAGCTACAGAGAAACTCTGTCTTGAAAAAAAAAAAAACAAAAACAAAAAAACAAAGGAGTGGGCAGTAAAAGTAATATCCCTGTGCCTATAGCATCTGTTATTGTTCTAACAAGGCATATATTAGTCTAATAATTTGGAGGGGAAATTATTCTATGCCCCAGCAATTCCACTTATAGAAATACACTCAATAAAATATGCACATTTGTTCATAAAACAGCATATACTGGAATGTTCATAGTAGCACTATTTATGAACCTAGAACGTGCTCACTTGTCCTGCAATAGTGTAATGATAGATACATCCTGTCACATTCACATAAAGGGTTTATTATAAGAATATAATATTAAAACCATAACTACAGGAAGCAATATGGGTGGCTGATACAAGTACCCTATGGAGACAAAGAAGTCAGATACCAAACAATATTGTGTTGGCAATTTTCTTGTTGCTATAATCAAATATCTGATAAAAGGGAGGAAACCAAAGGGAGGAAAAGTGAAGGACGCTCAAAGGAAACCCATACTAGCTCAGAATTGAGAAATAGATGGTTATTTATTTAGGGGTAGACTCACAAATCAGAATCCTCTGTTTGAATGGAGACCGGAAAACGAATCCGGCAACCGGAACAGAGAGGCCGGAAAAGAGGCTGGACGCATGCTCTGCATCAGCATATCTAGTATAAGAGGCCACGCCCCAGTGGGCGGGTAACCACTAGCTGTAAGACTTCCTATAGCAGAAAAGAGTTAATTTTGGTCACAGTTTGAGGGTAGAGTCAGGGAAGTCATGGCAGCCAGACCACAAGGCAGCTAGTCCACAGGGAGCAGATGAAGTCCTGAGGGAATATTTGTTATAGACTTGAGCAATGTCGTGTCAAGGACTCCAATGCTTCAGACCCACGGGACTGGCAAGACCTTCCCCCGGTCTGCGAACAGATGTTGATAGTGTGTACAGAAAACATCAGCCACAGCTTCTTCCTCCAGGATGATTGCAGCCTGAGGGTGCGGACCTTCAGAGACCTCCTACTGGGCAGTTAGCCTGGCTCTTCCTTCAGCTGTGCGTAATAAACCCACTGCCTGCTCATTCCTGCTGCACTAAATGTGCTGCGTCTCCGGGATGCTGCTGCTGCTTCCCCATCCGACCACACAGCTCACCTGGTCCCAGCTCTTCTCTGTCTGTGCCACCCCTGTCGCAAAGGCGGCACCAGCCACGTGCCTCTGGCTTTGACACTTATTGTCATTCTTTGGGGAATGATGAGGCCTAGTGGCTTGAGAAACCAGGGACATGCTGACATCTCCCCAGTTTATATCTTTAGCCAGATTTCTTCTTGGTACGTGGCACCTGCACATCCAGTTGCCTCCCGAGTACTCTCATTTGGCAGCCTAACAGTCAAGGCAGACCCAATGTATCCCAAGCTAACTTCCTGATACCTAAGCACGTTTCTGCCCCGAGATTCTTTTCACCAATCTTCTCAGGTCTACTGCATCCCCCTAGGATCCCAAACTCCTCTTGGGTTTCTTTTTTTCTCCATGACCAATAGTCAGAAATATTGATTCTACCTTCAAAATACATGAAAAATTTTCTCATTTCTTGCCTCCTCCACTCAGACAAACCCTGGTCCAGACAATTATTTCTCCTCTAGATAATTCCAGGAACTTTTCAAAAAGCTTCTGCCCTTGCTGCTCACAAGGAATGGTCCTAGATGACGCTAATTCAAATCGACTCATTTGTCTGCTCCTAACGTACTCCATCTTACTTTGAAAAAAGGCAGATTTCCAAGTGATGGACTTCAAAAGCTTGACCAGTAACCAGTCCTCATCTTCCAAGACTCTTCCCTGAACGCTCTGGCTCGGACACACTGGGTGTCATCTGTTTTTTGGACTGAAGGGCTAAACAGTTAGGTTCCCCATAGACTGTCTTTAGAAAGCTTTTCCCCCTGATACACAAATCCTGCTTCCCCTAGAGGGAATGTTTACTCAAATGTCATCTTTTTATTTAAAAAAAAATCTAAACTTTCATATAGACTTTTAATACTCTTTCTTGACATTATTTCTCTCTTTGACACCCTGTATGTGTGCATGGGTGTGCCTGTGAGTGTGTGTGTGCATGTGTGTGTTCATATGCTTACTGATGGAGTGACAGATTATCTTTCTTCTGAAGTAAACTGCAAGCTAAGAAGACAGCTTTTTGTTTGCTTGCTTGCTTGGTTTGGTGTGGGGTTTTTTTTGTTTGTTTGTTTTTGCTTGTTTTGTTTTTCCCCTTCTTACTCTTTTATGCTATGGCCCAAAGTGCAATCAGAGTACATCCAGGTCAAGGTTCACCCGCCTAAGATATTCCAACCACTGCCGTCATCTAAGCCGTTCTTCTCCATAGCGGTCCCTGGAATCTCGGCTTGCTCCCGCAGGAGAGATTTGTTGATTTTGGTCATCAGTCCAGTTCACACCAGCTTCACCTGGACCATTTGTAACTCTCACAAGATCTTGAGGAATTTGCTCCTTGGTGAAGACCATAGGAAGCTGAGTCAGAGGACAGTTCTTTACCTGACCCACCCACACATGTGATCTGCCGGCCCATCTGGAAGGCTCAGGGCTGCTTGCTCGGCATGCCCTCAGATCGCAGCCTGGCATGCCAATGCCAGGCAAATGCCATCTGCTGGGTTTATATAAGTCAAGATCTGGAGCAATGTTCAATGTGAGATTTGATGCCCAAATAGAATCATTTTCAGATGGGAGATTAAGCTTTCTGTTCCAGGAAAAGGAGGGATTGCCAAGAAAGATATTATTTCTCTGAGTATAAATGAACCTTATTCCAAACTATATAAACAAAGATGATAAGTTTGTTTCACTAATATTTTCCTGCATTAAAATTTTTGTTCCATTTGCTGAATGTAAAATACAAGGAAGATGGACTTATTCATTGGATGGGAAAATTATTCATTTTGTTGGATTATCAGTCTGTGTGCTAATGATTCAAGCAAAATTCAGGATGAGAACAGAGAAGTATTCAGTGCTGCAGACTTGGCAAGCTTAGTAGCGTTCTAGAACACTCTTCTCTTTCACGGGGAAGGAAGACATCTGACCCCCCCACCCCCACCCCATGGCAGAACAGAAACTCTGATGTGTATTTCTAACATTATTCTGACTAACCCAGCGCCTCCTTGAGTGACCAGAGAAAATCATTACTGAATAGCTGCCTGAAATTGAGGATCTAAACTGTCTGTTTTGTCTATAGCAGGCTTTCTCTTGCTGAGTTTACTCTCTTAAACAGACAGTAAGCCTGTGTCCTTGTTCCTGCTGGCTCTCTGGTGTCACATGGTGAGGATTTAAACTAAATAGTGCTTTTTTTTTCTACAAGGGGACTAACACAAATGTTTTCTCTGATTTATAGTCTTTGAAATAAAATCAGTCAATACAGAAGAGGATAGCAAAGGAAATAAAAATCGCTGTGATTGCTCCCTGAAGGTCAAATAGTTAAGACATTCTGGGTGCCCTTCTGTATTTTTTATAGTCATTTTTTTGAGAAAAAAAAAGAAATGATCCTAATACATATTCCAAATCATATTGCTTCGGAAACCAGAGAAAGCTAAGTTACACTGTCTAGTTGTTTGAGTATCAAAGAGAATCCAGCCACTCAAAGTGAAAGAGGATCAAGACAAAGAAGAAAGCGAATTGGGTAGACTACAATGGATGCTATCCCAGAATGGCTGACTGGTGGACAATTGGTTAATGTGTTCATTAACTTCAGTCAGTTCTGCAACCTACCTGAAAAACCAACATGGGAGCAGAGACCAGTCAGCGATGAATTATTGCGAGAATCCAGAGAAAAATGCCTGTGGATTGGAAGGGAGACACACTTGCAACGGTACTGAGGCAGGAGTGAGCCCAGAGGGTTGGACAGCAGCAAGGGAAACCCAAGAGCCAGCACAGGACACTATGGACAAGGGAGGCTGCAGGTGATACTGCCAATGGAAATTTTTCTTTCCCAGTTTTCAACCCTTCTTAGTTTGCATTTCTAACTTTTCATGGAGATAGATTTGGGGATTACAGTCTTTTGAGATAATTGTATTTAACTATAACATAATAGCATTGTATGCTTTATTAGTTATCCTTAAGTTAGCATACAAACTAACGGATTTTACTATGGCATTTTCATACATATAAGCTATAATACTTTGTTTCAATCTATCCCTCTCTCCCATGTCCTCCCCAATGCTCCCTGAACTCCTCTGGCTGGTACCCTTCCCACATTCTGCTTCCTGTCTATTCTCACATCGCATGAATTCCATTACCCAGTGCCTCATCCCTTAAGGTATCTTCCTTCTCTTCAGAATACCCCTTCTAGTTTTGTTATATACACAAATATAGATAGATAGATAGATACATAGATAGATAGATAGATACATAGATACATAGATAGATAGATGATAGATAGAGTGAGCACATGTACATATACACATATATAACATTATGAATATTAAAACGCACTTATAAATAATGCAAACATACATAATTTCATATCTAGGTTCCACATATGGAGTAAACATGCAGTATTTGTCTCTCCGGAACTGGCTTATTTTGTTTAACATCCATTTTCCTGCCAAAGTCATGATTTCATTTATCTTTGCAGCTGAATAAAATCCCATTGCATGTGTACTACATTTCCCTTATCCATCCATGTGCTGATGCACATTCAGACTGGTCCCTCTTCTTAACTGTTTTGAATAATGCATCAATAAACAAGGCTGCACGTGTATCTCTCTCTCTTAGTTGCTACATTGTATTTGTTCAGCATGCAGGTTTGCTCATGTATGTGCTTGTATGTGTACAGGTGTGCGTGTGCACGCATGCAGGTACACACGTGTGTGTGTACATGAGTGTGTGTGTGTGTGTGTGTGTGTGTGTGTGTGTGCTTGTGCTACTGGGTTCTCTCTTTCCACCACGTGGATCCCAAGGATTGAATTCAGGTCAGCACCTGGGCGGCAAACACCTTTCCTCACTGAGCCAGGTCACCAGCCTGAGCGGGGATATTTCTTTTTAAATCCCTCCACAATAAGATTGCTTTATCTTCAGGTTTTAGAGGAATTGCTATACTTATGCCATAATGGCTGCACAAATGTCTATCCCCACAAGCAGTGCAGAAGTGTGTCCTGCTTCCCCCACATTCCCATTGCATCCTCATAAGTATTTGCTGGTTTTTTTCCCCTCTCTTGATGATAGCCATTCTGAATGGGATGAGATGGAATCTCCAAGTGGTTTTAGTTCTCATTTTCCTCATGGGTAAGGATGATTCTTATTTTACAATTACTGTCTACTTGTGGCAAATGATGTTGGTTTTTCCTTTAGAGATGTGAGGGAGGTTTTCTTTTTAAAGAAACACATTTATGCTTTTAATGAATTTGACATACAGAAAAACAGAGATGGGTATACATCATTTAGTGGTAAGGAGTGTGTTTAGCATACAGATGCCCCCTGGATCTGATGCCCACCATGTAGAAGATGGAGGAGGAGGAGGAGGAGGAGGAGGAGGAGGAGGAGGAGGAGGAGGAGGAGGAGGAGGAGGAGGAGGAAGAACAGGAATATATAAATGTGTAGAGGAGGTAAATCATAATAGTAATCAGTGAGTACTTGAGAAACACAATTCTATTTTTCATAAGGTATTACCTCTACAGGTAATATAAATTATATATTTATAATGTGAAGTTTTAGTCTTTAAGCTATGTAGGTTAATAAGAATCATAGGGTAATAATCACCCATGTTTGTCAAACTTATAGTCATATTTGTTAGGTTTTCTAGGTATGCAGAGATATGTTCCAAATAGGTGATCTTCAAACACTTTAATGACCTATAGAATATGACATTTTAAATGTTTTCATAGCTTAGAAATCTTTTGATGTGAGACACATCTTCTCCTGGCAGCATCGATCTACTCCCAAGAGAATGATGAGCACTGAGGACTATATAGAGTTTTTTTTTCCTTTTGGAAAAACTAACCTATTGAGCAAGAAACTGTTCTTGCTTCATTTGCTGACAGTAAGTACATTATCCAATCTGGAGCAGCAGGTCACAAAGTAAAGCAACTGCCAAGCTTTGCCAAGACAAAGTAGGATAATCCTTCAACTTTCCTGATTCACAGGAAGTCTGTCAGATATGCTAGCCCTGTAGGCCAAAGATGAATGCCCTAACTTTACAGAGGAACCTTGGGTGACTGTCTAGGGAGCAAGAAGTTTTCTTTCATTTCTTAGAGGTTTTGGAAGTCATTTGCTTGTATTTCCTGCTTCAGGTCTTTGATGGAGTTGAAGATTAGATAGTTATAGTTTTTCTTAGTTATGATAAAAGGTAAGTTAGATATAAAACTTTAGACTCACCAGCATAGAATAGATAACTGAGTGTTTTCTCTGATTTTGTCAAATACAAATAGACTGGATATTATAAATTACAATTGCTTGATAACTGTTTTGCTGTATGTAATTTTACTATGTTAATTTAAAACTTTCTTTTTTGATTAGACAGAAAAGGGTAAATGCTGTGGGCTGGTCCTTCTGTATGGTGTGAATGTGTGTTGCTCTCATTGGTCGATATCAAAGTTATTTTGGCCTATGGCAAGACAGGATAAGGTTAGGTGGAACAATCAAACTGAGGACTAGGAGAAAGGGGGCAAAGTCAAAGACATGGCAGTCAGCCGCCAGAGCAGCAAGATATACTAGACTATAGGTAAAGCCACATGGCAATATATAGATTAATAGAAACAGGTTAATTTAAAAGTAGGAGTTAGTTAGAAATAAGCCTGAGCAATTGGCCAAACAGATTGTAATTAATATTAAGATTCTGTGTGATTATTCAGGACTGGGTGGAAAGGAAGCAAAAGCACTGCCTCTGTTTAATAACTAGATTTGGGATTCCTTTTAGGCTGTTAAAAATTTGGAAATGAGCCGGGAGGTGGTGGTGCACGCCTTTAATCCCAGCACTCGGGAGGCAGAGGCAGGTGGATCTCTGTGAGTTTGAGGCCAGCCTAGTCTACAAGAGCTAGTTCCAGGACAGGAACCAAAAGCTACGGAGAAACCCTGTCTCGAAAAAAAAAAATTGGAAATTTTTTTTATGTGTTCCCCATAATCCCAGAATTTAAGAGATGGAACAGAGGGAAGGGTTTCAAGGCTACCCTCACATATATAATTAGTTTGAGATCAGCCTGGGATATATGAGACCTCATCTCAGAAAAAAAATAAAATAAGTAAAGACATAAATCAATAAAGGACTGTTGGTATAATGTAATTAATTATAATTTTCAAAAGTTTGGTAACAGTGAACATAAGGGATGAAATGGTCTCCTTCCCAGAAACACAAAAGGGAAATAATCCTGGCCTGAATATCAGAAAGATTCAGTTTCTAGTCTCAACTCTTGTCAATGGTCCCTGTTACTATTAATTGAAAAGGTCATTTAATTTCTCTGAGCTCTAATTTTTTTCAATCCTGAAATGAAAGGAATAGACTAGATAGGTTTTTTTTCCCCACAACAAAAACACAGTTCTTTGCAAGAAGAACAACTTTCCCCAACGTAAGTAAATTGACCCTAAACAGACCCTGTCTCTAGGTTCGGAGTGGAAGAAAGGATCTGATAGACCAAACTACTAAAGTCCAGGAAGCCACACTTGTGAAAGAGATGCTTTTCCAAAGAACATAATTCCAGGGAAGTGCTAAAGTACATGTGGACCTTGAAAAGCTGGAAAGGATAGAAACAGACAAGAAGAAACCACACGCGTGAGTTCAGAAGTGCACAGATGTCACAGCCCAAGCGAGCCCAACTTGTTGAACCAGGGAAGGAAGAAAGAATGCTGCCCGCTCAATGATTTGTCATCTCCAGTCCTAAAGAAGCACCTGGTCTAGGTGCCTGTGGCTTGTGCTGGGTGTTGCCACGTTCCTCAACTGAGATCAAGAAGTGTAGGTTTTAGGCTGGGACAGTGAAAACTCCACTTCTGAGTGACTTTTCTAGAAAGTGGGAGAGAGAACAACGGCTAGGAGACAGAAGCAGGAGAAAGGATTTGAGGGCCATAATTGGCTGGTGCTATAAATATTTGCTTGTCTGCTTATATATTAGATGGTATTAAAAATTCAATATTATGAATGCTCCCATAAAACTTGCCCTGGCTCATCTTCTTCTCTTTTTGACTACTCTGATGGAGGAAGGTCATTGGCTAATAAAGGAACTGCCTTGGCCCATTTCATTGGTTAGAAGATAGGCGGGAGGAGTAAACAGAACAAAACACTGGGAGGAAGAGGAAGTGAGCTCAGACTTCACAGCTCTCCTCTCCGGAGCAGATGCCTTAGAGAGACGCCATGCCCCAGCTCCGACCCAGGATAGACTTAGGCTAAAATCTTCCCAGTAAGACCGGTGCTCACAGATTATTAGAGATGGGTTGATCGGGATATCAAAATTAGCCAGTAAGGGCTAGAGATAAAGGGCCAAGCAGAGATTAAAAAAATACAGTGTTCGTGTAATTATTTTGGGGCATAAGCTAGCTGAGCAGGCAGCCGGGGTGCTGGGAACACAGCCACGCCGCTCCTATTACTACACTACTCTAGGTGGAAGCTACCATTAACTTAACACTCTGAATAAGATATGTTCAACTGAGAGGGAAAAAAGATAAAAACTACCACCCCTAAAATAGTAATAGAATAAAACCAAGCCACAATAAACTGAATAAGAAGCATTAGCCCCAAATGTCGAAGATAAGCATAGAGCTAGCCGGTCTCTCCAGATGTCTGAGGAAGGATTAAATGACTTTTGGAGGTGTCCTTTGGGGATCAAAATGCTCTAAAAAGCTTTTGTGAGGAACACACTTGACAGGAGGAAAAATTGAGCTCACTTACCTGTTTTTAAAGACTGTGTTCCCTCCATTGATGACTATATGCGAAGACATTTTAAACAGGATTCCTTTCAACTCTCCATTACTTGGGAAGCAAATAGGTAATAAAGTGAAAAGCCGTGGATGGAAGCGCTGTGTCTGAAGTTACAGGAAGACATGGATCATTCTTGAGGTACCAGGAGATGGTGACGACCGGGTCACCATCTTAATGATTTCCTAGTAACAGCTTCGTAAACAAAAGAAACACAAAACAGGCAAAACAAACAAACAAAAAAGCATGCTGAATCTAAGAACATGCTGTTCTTGACAGAGCATAGAATTCTCCGGGCTTGTATTGTAAAGGGGTCAGAAATCAATTCCGATACAGAGCTGCAGGCATTCTGAGGCTGCAGTGCCCTGCTGAGCGCCTAATCATTCCCAGTGGGAGAGAGTGTGCTCTTTGCCTAGGGAAAATCAAGCAAGTGTCTGTCACACAGGACAGTGGATTCATGCACCCATGAAGTAATCTCAGCTCTTGGGAAGTGGGGACAGGAGGACCAGAAGTTCCAGGTCACCCTCTACTACTTACCAAGTTCAAGCCCAGCCTGAGCCAGCCGAAAGGCGTTCTTCACGATTTCTGCAACAAATAAAAAGATGCTGAGAAGTAAAAATAAAGCTTGTATGTTGAGCCAAGTGGCGTGTTTTTCATACTCAAAGCAGAACCTACAGACTTGCCGTGAATAGCATGCAGGTTAAAGCAATTATAAAAAGAAAATCAATAAAAACTTCACATATCAGAACTTGTAGGGTAGTTGCAGGCATTTTAAAATCTCATGCTATTAAATCCCTGAAACACAAAACTGAGCACGAATGTGCAATTTACCACGAATATTCATTTCTTAACTCTCTTCTTGATCTGAATTGGACACTTTTCAACCTCTCAAAGTGAATGAAGAGACTATGGTCAATCAGATCCCCAAACATAGCCTGCTGCCCTCTGCTACAGCAACATCATGTCTATAACTATACATAACCAGAACACATACACCAGAAAAGTGAGTCTGAGAAATTCCCTGATGTTGTGGCAACAGGTTTCTCAGCATCTTCTGTATTAGATACTGAGACTTAAAAGTGTCTTTGGTATTTGGTTTTCTTTTTCCTCAGAAGAATAAAAAAAGTACCTTTATTACAGTAACTAAGTTGGCGTTGCTCATTAAACAAACTGGATGTCTAACTCAATGTTTGCTAACTACCTCTGCAGAGGGAGCTGAGTCTAACCCTTCCAAATGTTTGGATTTGCACTTTCTATGTGGAGGGGGTTTAACTCTGTTCATATTCAAGTCTCTTCTTTGTTGTATTAGAACCTCTCTCTCTCTCTCTCTCTCTCTCTCTCTCTCTCTCTCTCTCTCTCTCTCTCACACACACACACACACACACACACATATACACACACACTGATCTAGTATTTAACATTAAAAAAACACTTCTGACAAACTATGTCCTGCTTCTTTCTTTTCTTCATTCTTGAATCTGCCTGTGGTTTAGAACTCCCTGAATGTCTGCTCATGTCTTGAGGAGGCCCCCAGCCTCGCTCAGCTCAGGGACAGACCTGAATGTTCTGCTTTGCTAGCCCTTCTCCCAGGTCACACGGTGGTTGGATATACTTATATACTCCTGGGGTGGATGGTGCCAAGTGACTCACCTTGCTGAGTCATCCCAAACTTGCCTGGCATGTTGAATTACTGATTTAATTAAAGTGCCCTCAGGAGTGTTTAAAGCAAGGCCCCACCCTCTCTCTTCTCTGCTCTGGGTGTCAGAGACACAGGCAGGGCTCCGCACTGGATGTGATTAGTATGAGACAGTCTTGAGTAGTTTCTTGTTTGCTTATTTTTAGGTAAAAGGAGAGGCCACTTTTTATAGGTTTGACAGAGGAAAACTCAACTACTCAAGTTTTCTATGCCAAAGAGAACGCTGGGAAGTAACCAAGGGGAAGCCAATAACCATACCCTTCAGCTCACCTTCTAGGTGTGGGAAGATCTTAGCTACTTCTGTCTTTGAATTGGTCCTATAGATACCAGAGTATAAGAAAGTTCTAGACTTAATAAGGCTTTGAACTTGTAGGGCATCTATAATCCCCACACTCTAGAGATAGAGACAAGGAGACCATGAGTTCTAGAGCAGCCTAGGCTATATAGCAAAATTCTATCTTGAAGCAAAGCAAACAGAACAAAAACAAAACCTTGAACTTAATTTAAGTCTTTAGCGTCAACCAAACACATTCACATAAATAACTTGTTGTTTTGGGTTTTATTTTGTTGTTTTTTTTTTTTTTTTTTTTGGTTTTTTTCGAGACAGGGTTTCTCTGTGGTTTTGGAGCCTGTCCTGGAACTAGCTCTTGTAGACCAGGCTGGTCTTGAACTCACAGAGATCTGCCTGCCTCTGCCTCCCAAGTGCTGGGATTAAAGACGTGCGCCACCACCGCCCGGCTTTTTTTTGGGGGGGCGGGGTGGGGGATTTAGGGTTTCACTATGCAAACCAAACTGGCCTTCAACTCAAAGAGATCTGTCTGCCTCCGTCTCTGGAGTGCTAGGATTAAAGGGTTTGTACAACCATGCCCAGCTATATATTAGTCTCATCATTTCTGTATCAGATGAGTCAGGATTATTCTCTATTTAAATAGTTTTCACTATTCTTCACTGGTGTGGATAGAACTCTTCACAAGAAATGTTGCAATAGAAGCCACCCTCTAAATCCCCAGAAATAGACACTCCACCCTACTCCAAAGTATACAGAAGAATGATAGTCTAGAGAAAGTGAACGCTCACACCTTTTCCGAAACAGGAACTAGGCTACAGAGTAGCAGAAACAGGAAGCGAACGCCTTCCCCTTTTGTTTTCTCTGAAGCTATGATGAAAGGCGGGGATGCAAAGCATTTTAAACCCCGTCACTCCCCCTAGAAGAACACGCAATTAAAAGCATTAATGGCCAGAATTATAAAAAAAAGAGTATTTTCTAAATGTTTTAAAAAATGATATTCAGCACATGGTATGCACACATGTGTGTACTAAGTGATGGAGCATAGGGTTTCTTTAGACTATTTCTCTTTGTTTGAAAATTCAAGTTATTCCTATTGTACCCTATTCAACAACAGCAACAAAAAAAAAAGTCTTGGGTTTTGGAACATTGTTTCACAGAAGAACCACTCATGATACATCATCACGTACATTGTATAAATACTACTGTTTGCTCTGGTGATTACCATAAATATCTCTCTCTCTCTCTCTCTCTCTCTCTCTCTCTCTCTCTCTCTCTGTGTGTGTGTGGGGGGGGGGGGGCGGAGGGGTGATTTTAAGATGCCTACAAGACAATTTGATTGTATTGGTTCTAGTCTCTCCCTCTTCCTCTCACCCCTGATGCTATTGACTTATCTCTCAGGCTGTTCCCCCTTTACGTATCTCTCTGCACGAGCCAGTCATTAAATACCTTCTGCTTTCTCCTTCTGTACATTGGCCCTCTCTCATCCCACTCTGGTGAAACCTCCACTTAGAAAATATTTCTCTCCCCTGGACGCCTTTCATATCCACTTTTCTTCATTTAGTGCCAAAATACCTCATTACAAGTGTTTGAATATTTGCTTTAAAAGTCATTTGCTCGTGGCTCCTTGTGTGCATTCAGCAGTGAAAAATTGGAGCTGATCCAAATGGTTTTCAGTGGGAGATTAGTTAAATAAATGATGATGACTTCATGAAGTGGAATACCTTAATACGGCCATGTAACACATGTCTGCTTCTTGTCACGAAAGCCTATTCGTGACTTTTCTTTTTTTGCTTTTAAAAAGTGGGTTACAGATGGTATGCTTAATTCAAAGGCATTTATAAGTATACATATTTTCATGGACATGACTTAAGACAGCTTTATTCCAAATCATCAGGAGGGGTGGCCTCCACAGTGTGAAATTAAGAATTCTTTAATTTTATTACCATTTCTTTCCATATCTGTAGTTAGTTTTGTGACACACCGTGCAGGCTCGCATTGTAAAATAATGTCTCTAAATTGCAGTAATATTTGTCCCTGCTTCTCCAAGTAGGGTCCCGGGGACTGACTTTGCCTACTGCCTCATGACGGCCCCCACTCTGTGAAGTAGGAAATGGGAGAAAATGTCAACCAGGAGAGGACAGAAGATACATGGGAGCTGTATTGGCTTCCTGCCTCTCCTCTGTACCTATAGACTCTGTAGCCAACACAGACACAGTCTTGGAGTCCAGTATGACTCTTTCCCTGGTGACAAAAGCAGAGTACATCATCTGAATCTCTCAGGGTCACCAAACTCTCTTCTTGACCAAGGCAGACACCTATGCTTCCCAGCACCCGGTTCCCAGTGCCTGATTTATTAGGCACAGCTGAGATGACAATATAGATACTAGCTGAGGCTATCACTGAAGATCATGGCCAGGGGGAGTTCATTGTATACCCAAGATGAGGGTATCCAGGGTGATGTTTAACCCGTTTAACTACGGTTCATTTAGTAATACTTTCCTTGTGTGAAGCTGTATAAACAATTGCAATAACTTCTGATTATTCTTATCTGCCCAGTAAATGATTTAACGACCAAGGAGACTTGCTGCTGTCCGTTTGTTTGCCTTATAACAATCTTGGAGGTAATAAAGCCGCACGTGTTAATGAGTATTCAGTGATTCAGACAAGGCATGTCTCACATTGAATAAGCTCGGTTTTATGACAAAAATGCTTCCACCAATTACTGCCACCTAAAGCAGTGCATAGAGCTTATACACTGACTTCTGGATAAACTGTATTGATCATGTCTGTGTGCCAAGTGCTAAGCAAACTCTGGTAAAACAGGTAGAAAAGATACTGTGTATATACTTCAGGGCCTCTAGGGCTGTTGTAGGCTACGGACAGCAGAGGAAACAGTTGTCTTCTGAGGAAGTAAATGCTGTGATGGTTGCTCCTGTTCACTTGGTGCCAGTAACTCCCAGGCCCCAACTTTCTTCCACATACTCAGCTATTTTCACAATTTTTTTTGTTTGTTTGTCAAAACAGGATTATTCTGTAGCCCTAGAACTCACCCTGTAGACCAGGCTGGTCTTGAACTCACAGAGATATGCCTGTCTCTGCTTCCTGAGTGCTGGAATTAAAGGCGTGTGCCACCACCGCCCAGCATTTTTTTAAAATATGTAACCTAGGCTGCCCTCAAACTCATGATCCTCCTGCCTCCACCTCCTTCATCAAATCCTACCAGCATACACCACCACAATTTCCATGTGCCATGTTCCTCAGCAAAATGGAAGAAACTCGAGTATCTGCAGAGTTTATGGCGTGGACAGATGCCTTAACTGGTAAAGTGTCTGCCATGAAAGTGTGAGGTGTGAGCCTGGATCCCCAGGACCTACATTAAAGAGCCAGGCACTGTGATGCATACCTGTAATCACAGGACTTGGGAAATGAAGAACCTGGAGTTCCCTGGCCATCCAATCTAGTCGAATTCTTGAACCACATCCAGGGAGAGACACTATATCAAATAATGATGATGGCAGTGATGATGATGATAATGATGAAATAGAAAGCAATCAACATGGACCTCTGACCTCCTCACGCATGGGCATGAACACACATGTGCATACAATCACACCCACACCATCACAGCAAACATAGAATCAAAAGATATATGATAAAATAAAATGTCACACAGGGGAGAGAAGAGCTCAAAATCTTACCAAGAAACACCAAGGAGCCCTCACTCTAGCAACAGCAAGGAGTCATCACCACCCCAAGAGTGGAGGGACAAAAAAAAAGCAGCTAGGGTGCAAAGACCTTGAAAGTCCCTAGAACACAAGATCAGGAGTCCCTGGAGGAGCCTGAAGGGTGGCTGCTCCCGAGAGCTGGAAAGACAGAGAAGGGACGTGCAGTGCTACAGACAATGCCTGAGGTCAAAAGGGAGGAGTTGCATGGGCTTTCCCTTCCTTCTGTCCTCTGATCCCTTGCCAGGACTTCTCATTGCCAGCTGACATGAGAACCTGGTGCTAGGCAGTGATTTCCAGTGACACACTCAGGGCAGAGGCAAAGCCAGGAAAATAATCTGCAGCCATCAGGCCCAGCCATTACAAGCCTCACGTTCACCTCAAACATTCAAAATGTGAGTGTTCCATTTGAGAGTGAAATGCCCTCCCCCTTCCCCCCCCCCCCCCCCCCCGCCCCACAGGCTCATGACTTTGAATGTTTGGTTCCTACTGGTACTCTTTTAGAAGGTTGTGAACCTTCAGAAGGCAGAAACTAGTGGGAGGAAGTGGGTCACTGGAGGGCAGGCTTTCAGATTTCCTAGTTCAGCTCAGCTTCTGTTCTCTGTCTCTGCTCCCTAATGAGTGCCATGACTTAAGTCATTGTTGTGGGTCCTCCTCCCTGGAGTCACTTGCCACCGTGCCTTCCCCACTGTGATGGACTGGAGTCCTCAAACTGTGAGCTGATAGAAATACTTTCTCTTTTACATTGTTCTTTCAGGTAAGCAGTCACAACAATCAGAAATGCAGCCTACTTCCTCATAGCCCTGCCTTATTTCCAGAAATCTCTTTATCGGACCCTGCTCCAAAATTGCTGCCAACAATGCTCAAGTCAGAAGCATGGATATCATCCCTGATTCCTTCAAGGCTTCACTTTAACAGTGAGCCATCAAGTCCTTCAACCTCTGTGTCCTTAATCTGAAACAGTCTGTTGTCTTCCTTCTAAACCCCACAGTCTCCTCTCAGGTCACCTTCTGTATATAGAGACTGCTCATTCATTCTCCTGAATAATCACACAGGAACTATATTAATTACAACACTGTTTGGCCAATGGCTCAGTCATATTTCTAACTAACTCTTACATCTTTAACTCATTTCTATTAATCTGTAAATCACAACAAGGCTGTGGCCTACTAGTAAGGTTCTGGCTGGTGGTTGGTATCTTTCTCCTTCGGCAGCTACATAGCATCTCTCTGACTCCGTCTACTCTCTATATATATCTATTTCAGCCTGGCTATATTCTGCCCTGCCATATGCCAAGGCAGCTTTATTCATTAACCAATAAAAGCAACACAGATGCAGAATTGCATCCCACACTTTCATCTTAACAAGAGGCTCCTTGCCCATCCCCCACTGTTCTGATCACCTCTTAGTCTCCTTACAGTTCATTTGCCCAGAGAGATCTTTATTAAAAAACAAGTTGGGTGATGTCAGCTTCTTGCTTAAAGTTCTTCCCTTCTTTCAGCCTTGTCTGCTTGCTCATTCATTCAAGAAGTGTTCGGGAAATTCGGGATCAACCTACCCCTCGACCCAGCAATACCACTCTTGGGAATTTACCCAAGAGATGCTCTATCATATGTCAAAAGCATTTGTTCAACTATGTTCATAGCAGTATTATTTGTAATAGCCAGAACCTGGAAACAACCTAGATGCCCTTCAATGGAAGAATGGATGAAGAAAGTATGGAATATATACACATTAGAGTACTACGCTGCGGTAAAAAACAATGACTTCTCGAATTTTGCATGCAAATGGATGGAAATAGAAAACACTATCCTGAGTAAGGTATCCCAGACCCAAAAAGATGAACATGGGATGTACTCACTCATAATTGGTTTCTAGCCATAAATAGGGGTCACGGAGTCTACAATAGGCGAATCTAAAGAAGCTAAGTAAGAAGGTGAACCCAAGGAAAAACATATAGTTATCCTCTTGGATAAGTAAAGTAGACAAAATTGTCGGGGAGAAAAGTGGGATGTTGGGGGTGGGGTGGGATGGGGGTAAGGGGAGATGGAGAGAGAAAAGGTAGAAGGAAAGGAGGGGGGACTTGGGGAAACAGGAGGATCGGGATAAAGGAAGGTTGGATAGGGGAGCACGGAACCCCATTTCTTAGTTAAAGGACCCACTTTAGGATGGGCAGGAGACTTGACCCTAGAGGGGCTCCCAGGTGCCCAAGCTGAGGCCCCCAGTTAGTTCCTTGGGCAGCTGAGGATAGGGAACCTGAAATGACCCTATCCTAGAGCAATACTGACGAATATCATGCATATCATCCTAGAACTTTCATCTGGCGATGGATGGAGATAGAGACAGAGACCCACACTGGAGCACTGGATAGAGCCCCCAAGGTCCCAAGGAGGAGCAGAAGGAGGGAGAACATGAGCAAAGAAGTCGGGACCACGAGGGGTGCACCCACCCACTGAGACAGTGGAGCTGATCTACTGGGAGCTCACCAAGGCCAGCTGGACTGTTACCAAAAAAAGCATGGGATAAAACTGGACTCTCTGAACATGACGAACAATGAGGGCTGATGAGACGCCAAGGACAATGGCACGGGGTTTTGATCCAACGCAATGTACTGGCTTGGTGGGAGCCTAGCCAGTTTGGATGTTCACCTTCCTAGATATGGACGGAGGGGGGAGGACCTAGGACTTACCACAGGGCAGGGAACCCTGACTGCTCTTTGGACTGGAGAGGGAGGGGGAGAAAAGTGGGGGGAAAGGGAGAGGGGTGGGAGGAGGGGGAGAAGAATGGGAGGAGGGGGAGGGAAATGGGAGGCTGGGAGGAGGTGGAAATTTGTTTTTTTTTTCTTTCTTTTCTTTATTCTCCTTTTATCAATAAAAAAAATTAAAAAAAAAAGAAGTGTTCATGCAGTGCCTGCTCTATCAGGTAGTGCCTGGGAAAAGTGAGGGGATGGTCCCTACTTTGAATAGCTGTGCTGTCATTACCCTGCAGCCCAATTCACATCTCCCTGTTTCCTCTTCCCTAGACACCTGCTTCCCCTCTCACTACTTACTCCTAATGTAGTCTTTTTTTTTTTTTGCATCTAAGATGAATCTTCTTCCAAGGAGTCATTTGTCACTCTTCAAGTCTGGACTTGTGTCCCTTCTCTGTGTCCCCATAGAACCTCATCCATACCTCTTTTGTGAGCTAACTGAGCCTTATTATAGCTTGCTTTTACTGCCTAATCCCCAAAGTGGTATATAAATTTCCTGAGAGCAGGAGCTCTGTTTTATTCGGTGTATTTTAATCACCTAACATAGTTCTGGGCATATCATATGCTCCAAAACTCTTATTAATTTAATTAACTCATAAGTGTAAGATTGGATGAGAAGATGCCCTGTGAGGGATGTCTCACCTGGACCAAGTGGTGGTAAAGTAGTAGGAAGGTTGGAGAAGACTTCTTTGAGAAGATAATAACTCGATCTTGAAGGTTAAAGGAAAAGTTGTTGGGGTTTAAAAGGTGGGATAGGAGGAGGAATGATGGTTTCCGATCTCTGGAAAAGAGGGGAGGTGACAAAGTCCAAACACAAGAGCTGAGTTACATGCTGAGGGCAGGAATGGCGTTTCTACCTAGACCAAGGAAGATAAGGATGGATGCAGATGGCACTGGCTCTGTCAAGAGGATTTCAGGAAGTCTGGTGAGTTCTTCTCCAAATGGCTCAAGTCTCTGTGTGAAGTGTTGGCACTCATGGCCTCTGTTTTTTTTGGTTTTTTTGTTTGTTTGTTTGTTTTTCGAGACAGGGTTTCTCTGTAGCTTTGGTGCCTGTACCGGAACTAGCTCTTGTAGACCAGGCTGGCCTCGAACTCACAGAGATCTGCCTGCCTCTGCCTCCCGTGTGCTGGGATTAAAGGCGTGCGCCACCACCGCCCGGACACTCATGGCCTCTGATAGGAATCGGGACACGATAGCGGAGACAGTAACTGAAGAGGCTGGAACCACTCAGACAGTATAAATTCTTTATATACTGAAAATGTTGACCAAGTTCCTTGGAATTACAAAACCATAAGGTAAAATACAATGAATGCTCTACTGGATGACATGGACCATAATTTAATCTTTAAAAAAATTTCCAGTGCCTGTAGATTACTGGGGCTCCTCATATTATGATGAGATTATATCCCAATAAACCCATTGCAATTGGAAGTACCCTATATTATAAATTCATTTATTACCTACAACCAGCCAGGTGTCACACCTAGTGGCATGGTAAACTGGAGAGTGTTGGTTGTTCCCCTCCTGACCAGGAGGTTTTCTGGCAATTGTGCTTTGATGCTACCTAGTCCTACAAGAGAGTGCTACATTACAAACCACTAGCCTGGGAAAGATCAAAATTCTCAGCGTGATTCTCACTAAATATGTATTAGTTTTAAAAACTTTTTTAAAAAAAGATTAATTAATTTTATTTTCTGTGTATGAGTGTTTGGCCTGCATGTCCTTGTGTGTACCACATGCATGCCTGATGCCCAAGCGGTCAGAAGAGGGAGATCTCTTGGAACTGGAGTTACAGATGGATGTGAGTCACTATGTGGGTCCTGGGAATCAAACCCAGGTCCTCTGTGAGACCAGCCAGTACTCTTACTGTTGGGCCATCTCCTACCCCCTGGAATATGCATCACTTTTACACATTTTACTTTGTAAAATCAAAACACAGCTGGGTCAAGTCATTGTGGGTCATTTTTATTTTTACAAATATCAACACAATGACAGTTTAAGTGGCCTGAAAGAGCAAAGGGAGGACAGGAAGTGCGGGTTGTGGAAGCTTCTGGGTGAAAGAGTCATACCATTCCACGGTAAGCAAATGACATCCGGTATAATAGGAAAAAAAAATGCTTTTCTCCTCCACTCTTCTCAGCGCTCTGCTTCTGACATCAGATGTAGGAAAAACACACCGCTTCTCTTCTCTACAGTCACACCCTACAAAGAACACATCTGTGACCAAAATGCCTGAGAATGCACCCATGCCAGCCGGATTCAGGTCACTAGATGGGTGTTCTGCACTCACCTCGGATACCGTGTGATGCTGTCAGATCCCAGAGATGAAGTGGTTCAACCTCACAAGATCACTCCCCACTTCATCCACAAGCAATCAGTCCCCAGGTTGTCAGAGCATCTGTGCCGCTCCTCAGCACATCAGAGGTTCCTGCAACCCCCTCCTTTGGCTCAGTAATTTGTTCCAGCAGCCCAGAGAATCCAGAAAATGGCTCATTTACTATTGCTTACTGATTACAAAAGATACTTTGAGTGCCACAGATGAACCGCTAGATGAAGAGGTATATTAAAGCGAGGTGCAGAAGGATCCCAAGGCAGGGGCTTCTTGAAATCGTGTGGTGCCCTCCTGGCACATGGGCGTGCTCACCCACAGTGAAATTCTCTGAACTTCATACTTTAGGTGACTTAGGGGAGGCTTCCCATCGGCAGGGTCAGTTACTTGCTCAACCTCTACCCTTCCTCCCCTTCCAGGAGTATGGGGCAGAAAACCCCAGACTTCTATCTAATACTGCTTGGTATTTCTTTGGACCATCAACAAGAGTCACGTTTTAGGAATACAAGATGTTCCTGAGATCCAGGAAACTCCAAGAGATGGGTGGTTCTGTGTCAGACACCAGGGTCAAAGACCAAACAGTAGAACAAATGATCTACCAAGGATCCTAATCACTCAGGAAATTACAGGGATTTTAGGAGTTCTGCCAGGGGAACCTGGTCAGAGGCCAGATATATATTTTATGTAACCAAGTCCCTTGTTCACAGGTGTGAATCTGGAGTTCCCGTGGCTTAAGCTTCAGAACCCCAAGTGTAAAGAACAGCTTTGGCCACAATCAGTTGGGTCTTAATTTTTATGATTAACATGTAAGAGGTTTTTCGTGGACCTACGTAGTATGCTAGAAATTCTGGTCAGAAAGTAGTGTTTTTGAGGATGTTTTTGTGAGAAGTATTCAAAGAATTTTTTTAATTGACACAGCTTCCCCTTCTAAGCCATAAAAAACCCCAGGGCAAAGAACTCATTGCAGAACACACACACACACACACACACACACACGCACGCACGCACGCACGCACGCACACACGCACACCCTATCCTAAACAAGGAAGGATTGGATTTAGGGTAATCTCTTCTGTGAGTTAAATTCTTTAGCGTGGATAATTCTGAAATATGAAGTTAAAAGTTTCACTTAATATAAATGTATAGTAGCAATGTATTAAAAATTTTTTAATCTACTTGAGTCTTTGTGGGTGACATTCAGGCCTGCAGAACTTCCGAGAGATCTCTCTTCGTGTGAAGGAAACCTTTTTCTTTGTGACCTATCTGCCCTTTCATGTCCACCTCCACTTCTTCATCCAGTTTCCTCCTGGGAGAGAAAAAGCAATCAACCCACTTTGCTCTTAGAAGTAAATACTTACACTTACCCACTGCAACTCTTCTATGTATGTTTATATATCAAAAAAAACTTCTTAAAACCAATAGACATTTATTTGCCTGAGATCAACAACTAAGATGTGACAACAAACTTACAACCACCACCAGGCTGGTGAGCTCACTTAGTCTGGAAATTTGGGTTACTCGCTAAAGCAATTCCAGAGATTAGCTTTCCTGGCAGCATCCTCTGAGCTCGAAAGTTTCGGAAGAAAGATTTCTTAGGAGAGCTGTAAGGAGATGTACTTGCAAAGAGAGGAAGGCAGATCTGGGGAGTGGGAGAAGCCACAGCACAGCCTGTTTGTCTCTGAGCTGGAGGCTGGGTTGACCTTTCCCAGTTGGTTCAGCCCAGGGAGGCTGTGCTGTGCCGTCTACTAGCCATCAGCTAGCTATGGGCTGCAGTCTACCCCATCGGAGGGGGTGCAAATTTTGGCAAGGCTCCTTTCTATGGCTAGAGACAGCCAGAAGCCTCCGGTTGGTATTCTCAGCAGCCACAGTTGAATGTGCCATCGTTGGATGGAGAAGGTTGGGGTGGGGGCATCGTGTAAAGTAGTTCCCACGTGAGTTTCATGTGGGCAGCTCCAAGTGCAGTACCCCTTGAGGCCTAGTGGTCATATGGTCTGTTTCTCGGTGGCCACGAGCCTACCAAGCAACCTTTCAGACGGCCTGAATTCTTCACAGCCTTGTGCCAGAGCCTCCGGAAATCTATGCTGTGACTTTCGTTTCAGAACTTGTCATAAACTTCAAATCATACTTTTTCCACCCCAAGTATTTCTGACGTAGGCATTTTAATAGTGATATTGACCACAAGAGGCCGAAAGTAGATTCTTGAGTGGAAAAAAAAAAAGATAGCTCTCAATATTATAACGGTGTGATTCTCTCCAAAATGCAACTCTATCTGATAATCTTATTTCTTCATATCTCATTTCTCTTATTGGATTTCCTTGAGCATCAGACTAGCAAGCAACATTGACATGGGCCTCATGGAAAATGCACACAGGCACAAAGAATCAGTGTGGGAAGCTGACGAAAGGAGGTTGTGACTAGCAGACTTCCTCCTGCTTACGGCCTCAGTTTGTGACCTTGAAGGCAAGATGTGGAACTTGTGTGCCTGTTGGCTACTATTGGCTGCCTATTGGACGCTATGCATAATTTTTTGTGCTGTTTCTCATGGACTGGATTTTGAGGACGAAATAAGACTACTTTTAGCCAGGTGGTGCATGTCTCTATCCCAGCACTTTGGGACACAGTGGATTAGGAATTCAAAGTCATAGAGACTCAACAAGACAGAGAGTTCAAGACCAACCATAGCTACATGAAACTCTGTTTCCAAAAAAAAAAAGTTTTATTTAATTCTGTAAGTCCTTTAACTCATCATTAATTATGTCAAGTACTAAAAGGAACTTTTCAAAGTAACTTGCTATCAACAAATGACTTTATTGCAAGCACATTCAGCTCAAGATACTGTGTATGTTTTATATTGTGATGCTTCTTTGCTAACTGATCTGACCCTGTCAAGTCACTAAGATGCTTTGATCTGGGCTGGAGAAATAGCCTTTGCTTAGGAGCACTGACTGTTCTTCCAGAGGGCCTAGGTTCAATTCCCAGCACCCACATGGCTGCTCACAACTATCTGTAACTCCAGGATCTAACAGCCTCACACAGACAGAAATACATACAGGCAAAAGACCAAGAAATTTTTTAAAAAAAAAATGATGAAAGAAATACTCTTGGAACTTTTGAAATGAAAATATCCTGATGATCTTGGAAAATCTTTTTTAAAATTTCAAAATTTTTAGATATAATTTTAAAGATTGCAACACTATTTCCTTAGTTTAAAAGACACACATACACACACAATGATGATGATTTGGAATAATGGGTCTTAACGTTTTTTAGAAATCAATATAAATCTTGTTAATACTCAAACAATTGCTGAGACTGCCGTATGAATGTAGAGTATGCAATCATGAAGCAAATCCAGTATTTTGAAAGAATCATCATTGGTCTGTAACGGACTTTGGAAATATGTCTGCGAGTTGTCAGATAACATAGAAAAGCAACTAACTGGAACATAACAACGAAAAATGTCCCCTTCAGAGCAATTAAAGAGCCCTGACAACAAAAGCTTTCCAATGACAACTGTTTGTTAACCCAGAGATGGCTGAAATCACAAGGATGGGGTCCTGTCAATTCTTTTGAAACTAACAATACTACAGCATCTGTATGGTTTAGCCAGGCTTGGTGGTACAGGCCTGTGATTTCAACACTTGTGAGGCTGAGGTAGGAGATTGTGAGCTGAAGGCCAGCTTGAGCTTGGCCCTGTCTCAGACAACAGCAAAATTTTGGTTTGATGAAACTGAAGTACGACTAGGGAACTAGATGGTTCCAGAACAAACTATGGGGACTGTGCTCTAAAGTTCTTGCACTAAACTTTGTTGTACATCAACTCATTGAAAAAAATATTAATTCACAACTCGGTCACTTTTGTACTGTAGACAGAAAATATGACTGTTTTATAGAAAATACAGTGTTGGCAGAAAACACCATCCAATGCTTGTTCAACATACAGAAGTCAAATAAATTCATGAAACCAATTGTCAGCAAGATTTGTAAATCTTTTGATATAATTCATTTTTTTTACTCAGTGAAGAAAATGCAGATTTAGCAGAGGAAATTAGCAAATACAAAATACCATTTAGGTTTGCAGTTGCATTTCTTATCCAGTTAATGAAGTACTTAAGCAAAATGAATTTTGAGAAAGTACATAATAGCAACCTTCATTGGAAAACTATTCAAGTAATCAGATGAGAAAAGTATTTTATGCTGTATAGAAACTAGAAGAAGCTGATGGCTAATATAATTTAGGAATTTCTAATCAGAAAGCATGCTGGAATAGCAAGGCTTAAAAAGTGCCCACTGTCTTATAACCCAGTACAATATTTTACTAGCAGAAGTGCCACCCTCCAAAGGATTCCTGAGAACCGCAGAGGCATGGCTCACATCCCTTAGTTCGGCCAGGCAGGGGCTCTGCTGAAACTAAATATTATCAGCTGGAAGCAGGTTCTAGTGTTGCTTGCCCCAGGCCGGGCAGCTCACTCCCTCACTCCTGTAATCCTAACATTTAGGATGCCAAAGCATGAAGGCTCAAAAGTTCTATGGAAGCCTGAATTCCGTGGTGAATTCCAGGTTAGCCCTGATCTCCATAGTTAGAGCAGGCCTTAAAAAAAAAAAAGTAAATTTCAAAATGCTGTCACATTCAAATGTTCTATACCAAGTACAGCTCCTTGCCATCCACTGCAGCTGCTTGTGATCTTGTTTGTTTCATTGTAACTAACTATTTAGCAGTCCTGACCACAAAGTGGGAAGGGAAACAGGAAAACAATTTATCTCTTCTGCATCATATTTTGTTAGAGTCCCTCAGCAAGGCTTTTTAAGCCCTAACACATTTTAAAAGGAAACAGAATTACTCTGCTCAAGTCCTTAGCTTTTGTAGCTGCATTCTGTTTATACCAAGACTTTCCCCTATAGGATAAATTGCCTAGAGAGTCAGTTGGGTGCTCCCACTGGGTTCTTCTTAGCATGTAGGGACCTATCTATGTCTAAAATCTGACAATTAGCATTATTCCAATTATTTTCCCTGAAAGCATAATATCAGTGTCTGCGTAAATCAAATTAAATGCACTAGACGCAAATAAATTTAGGTGACAAGGAAGCTGTCTATATCTGTCCATAGCTGTATTGGAATCTCAACTTTAGCCTACTTAGATTGCATTGTTACATTCTCATAGTCTTGCATGATGTATGTCTAGAAGAGGAAACAAACTGTAACAAATAGGCAGAAGATCCAGACATATAGAATCCCTGTCCCCAGGTATTCTCTTTCTGTGATCCGACTTCTCAGTGCACTCTGTCAAACACTGTAGCAAGGCTGCTTTGAAAACCAAACAGGGTGATGAATATGAAAGGATATGAAAATATTAAGTATTATGATCCCATGTGAAAGATTTGGGATTTTGTAGGTTAACAAAAGAAATCGTGTCCACCTATCTAGCTCTGATTTTTTACTGTGTGTTTCTATGTCTTGTCCCTCTAAGGACTATGTGGGATTACTCTATCTATTGACTGCTGTACTTATTCATATAGTGCTACTTGGGTTGAACCCAGAGTTCACTCAGGCTGGACAAGTGTTCTACCACTGAGTCACACCTTTAACCCAGGATAAACTATTTTAGAAGTGATTCATCTCAACTCTCTTATTTTTCAAATGAGGAAAATGAGACCCGAAGGAGGGAGGGTCATTTAGATTGTGATTGGCAGAACACAAGTTCCTGGTCCACACAAGTGCTCACTTCCTATCTCATAGACTAGTGCTCTCCAAGACGTTCTCCCTCACGTTCTGGGATAGCCAACAGTTGTCCAACGTGCTTATTCATCAGACCTCCAAGGAAACTATGTCATCCTTACACCATCCCTTATTTCTTAAGCTTCTATAGTGTTTGTGGAGCCCAGTTTTGAATAACCGCAGCACAATGAAGCAAACAACAAGATCACAAGCAGCTGCAGTGGATGGCGAGGAGCTGTACTTGGTGTAGAACATTTTGAATGTGACAGCATTTTGAAATTTACTTTTTTTTTTAAGGCCTGGTCTGATTTTTTTTTTCCTCCATCTTGAGGTAATATGCAAGCTTCACATTTCCAAAAGGTGGTTGCCAGGTTTTCAAACCACGAAAGAACATGTCTCTCTATATGGATGCTAACACACACCAGGAGAACCTCCCGTGTGTCTCAGGTGTCTACATCCAATTCAGACCATTTGCCTTGGAATATTAGCAGCAATCACTCCCTCAATATGGTTTCACCAGCATTTGAGCAGGGAGGAGCCAGCTTCTAGCCTCTTCTGTCTGACCTTTCTGTTTTCTCTGTTTCCGCCCAGTGAGAAATCATCCAGCTAGCTTATCCTCTCAAATTTTCCGTCTTGCTTGTTGACATCATTCAAGTTGAATATTTTGGTTAGTGTAGTGATACTATACCAGGGTTTGAAAAGCTCTGAAGAAAAAAAAAACAAAAACAAAAAAATGCTGAGTGCCAGGAGTCAATCTGCCACAGACAAAACCAAGATATACAACTAAAGGCTACGGCGTAGACAAACTCTGGGTGATCAACAAACTCATAGTCGAAATGTAGCCTGATGGCTCACATCAAAGATAAGAGCAGAGGTTAGGAGAGCACTCAGTGAGGAGAAGGCAAGGATTTATATGTGATAAAACGAGTTTTACTTTATGTGAGTTTGAAGCATTTGAGGTATGCACATCCTTACTATCACAGCACCAATATTACCATATTTTGAAACACTTTTTCATTTCCTCACCACATTTTCTTGTCGGTTCCCTCTTCCTACAGGCTCTAGGTTAGCTACACTCTTGGACTGTCTTTACTCCAGCTGTAAATATCAAAGAAGCACTTTAGCCAGACCTAGAGGCAATCGCCTGACCCTGAACCTAGTGACCAAAGACCTTGTTAATGGGATACGAGACTGACAGGGTTTGTGACACAGATGGAGTCAGAGCTTCTGCTGCCTGGTGACACAAAGGACAAGTCAGTTCAAGGGACCAGACATTTACCTTCCAAATGCAAAACCAAAACAAGAAACGTCGGTAACTCAGAGGCTAGTCTTCCTTCCGTTCGTCACTTTCGGCCTCAGAAGAGTAGACCAAAGGTGAGATGTGGAGCTGAAGCCAGAACTTAGAAAGCACTCGCTAAAAGTGTATATAATTCCCAAGGTCCACCCCCAAGCTCGGCACACAGCGTACTCTTAATTTTATTATCTCTATCCTAATATTAAGACCATAAGATAACTCTGCAGAGCTTTGGCTTCCTCGGGACAGCCACTTACGCAGGAGGAACCGACCTGTCTTTGCAAGTCCTGGTATAAAATTAATCAAGTTCTTGTGAACGACTCTGGTTCTTCACAGGCAAGTTCTGACACACTTAACCAGAGGAAACTTTTTAAGTTTTCCGACGGAAGAGCCAAACAGCTAATGGGGCTGCATTACCCACCTAAAAGGGGGAAAAAAAAAAAAGAAGAAGAAAATCAAAGAGAAACTTTATCCACCCAATATTTGGAAAATATGAATTGCCATTGGCTCGGGGCGCATGGAAAGAAAACTAAGCTAAGATAAATATTAAGCAATATGAGACCCTTCTTTCACTTCTGCTATAATTATTCTATTACAAATTTTATTTTAAATGCTTATTCTAAAATCCCAGATGACTGGAAAAAAGAAAAAGATGCGACTTGCCGTGGAAATTAGCATCTAGAGGAAAGATATTTCAGGATGTTCTTGTCACTGGCATTCTTAATGTTTGGGTAGTATTTTTTTCCCCCTGATGGGAAACCACAGTTGTTTTGGGGAGAGTAATGATGTCACACAAACAGCTTATTAAAGTGAGCATTTCTGTCCTAAGATTCCTTCTGAGTTTTCCTTATTAACCTTTCATCCCCTGACTGCCTGACGTCTGACGTGGAGTGGGGGAGGGGGAGGCTATCTCTGTACCATGGAAACAGAGATGGATGAAAATGCGCAGGCGTCCTGGAGCAGGCACCATCTAACAAGGAGTTTATTTTTCAGAGCTGTCTGGCCAGATGTTCAGCAGACTGTTTGCAAAGCTTGAAGACGCTTTTCCTCTACAGACAGGAACAAATTTCAAGTTTGGCTTCAAGTTGGTGTCAACTACGTAATGTTAATTTGTACAATGGCGGTGACATCTTCAGATTCTAGCAGATGGATTGGATTCTTTAAAACTCCTCCTACATTATAAAATTTTAGAAGGGAAGGCTAGAAAGATGGTTCAGTGGTTACAAGCCCTGGTGGCTCTTTCAGAGGACCGGGGTTCAATTCCTAGAGCCCATACAGTGGATTACAACCTATAACTCCAGTCCCAGGGGTCCCGTACACTCTTCTGGCCTCCGCAGGCACCAGACACGTACAGAATACACAGACATACATATAGACAGAACACCTATACACATAAAATAA
Organism: Microtus pennsylvanicus; assembly: GCF_037038515.1. Taxonomy (NCBI): domain Eukaryota; kingdom Metazoa; phylum Chordata; class Mammalia; order Rodentia; family Cricetidae; genus Microtus; species Microtus pennsylvanicus. The sequence goes on along the minus strand of NC_134592.1, from coordinate 41,295,957 downwards.
AAGTAAATTTTAAAAAAGGATTCCTAGCGTGGTAGTATGCTTTTTACAATTCACTGTAAGAAAACTCAGATTCAATTTAAGCTGACTCAGACTGCATTGTGAAGTTGTCAATCACCTGCTATGAAAAAAATTTAGCATCTTTTCAGCTGAAAAAATTGTGTGTGATGCAAACTCGGAGTCTTAGCTCTATGGACAGTGAAGACTAGAGAAAGTAAAAGCTAATTTTTAAACTCTGCAGAAAGCAAGTCTCTCTATTTGTAACTCATTTAAGGTTGAAAGCTTTCACAACTAGATAAGGAAATTGATATGGCTTGCCCAGAGGAAACTATATCAGCTTTGCCTCTCCGTAAAAATGTCTTATGTAAAAATCCAGCTAGAAGAGCATATTTTAATTTGAAATTAAATTCAAACAATCGTTGTTTATAAATATCAAGATGTCTTAGTTAGGGTTTACTATTGTGTGAGGAGACACCATGACCACAGCAACTCATAAAGAAAACTTTTAAGTATGGGGGCTTTCTTACAGCTCAGAGGTTCAGTCCATCACGGCAGGAGCGTGGCGGCATGCCTGCAGGCATGGTGCTGGAGAAATAGCCGAGGGTCCTACATTTTGCAAGCAACCGGAAATCAGTTGACACAATGAGAGGTATTCTGAGTCTACGAAACCTCAAAGCCCGCCTTCACAATGACACACTTCCTCCAACAAGGCCCTACCCACTCCAACAAAGCCGCACCTCCTGATAATGCTACTCCCTACGAGATTATGTGGGCCAGTTACATTCAAAGCTCCACACTTCACTTCATCAGAGGCAAGGTGTGGAGGCAAAGGCTGTGAGCCTAACTTTTGGGAGGTGGAGGTGAAAAAATCAGGAGTTCAAGGTCAACCTGGTCTATACAGAGGGTTGAGGCTAACCTGAACTACATGAAACTGATCTAAAAATTATTATATTCGTACGTGAACTTATAAGAGATAATACCCAACAATATGGTTGTGTAATCAGTTCACATGTGGATGATGTGTATTACCTTATCGTTTGTACATAAAGGAAAGAGCAGGAAACTCAGATTAATAGGCTATCTCTAGATCAACTCACAGATGCTATCAATCTTGCATAGCACAGGCCTGATGTTCAGATCCACTTACATGTATATGTTTCCTTGTGAGATGTGTGACAATTTAAACAAACTTACAGACTGCATAGATGTTAAAGAAATTAAGCAAAAGATATGTCATGAGTGCAGAAAGTACAATTAAGCAAAGATCTATTTTATCACGTATTACCATACACATGTATAAATCTTGTTTAAAAGTTAGAGTAACTTTTTAATGGAAGCATATGAACCTAAACAAGTATGGACACCATGCATGGCTCCTTCCACAGTGGAGAGAAATGTAAATAAACATAAAGATGAAAATGAAGTCAAATCTGCATACAATGTTCAGAAGCACATATGGTCTTGGCATAGCCTTGTGCAGCCTCCTGCTGCTGCTGACATGCGCTCTGGTGTCAGAAGTGTCCAATTAAAGAAAGCTATGTGGCCGGGCGGTGGTGGCGCACGCCTTTAATCCCAGCACTCCAGAGGCAGAGGCAGGCGGATCTCTGTGAGTTCGAGACCAGCCTGGTCTACAAGAGCTAGTTCCAGGACAGGCTCCAAAACCACAGAGAAACCCTATCTCGAGAAAAAAAAAAAAAAAGAAAGAAAGCTATGTGAAGATAACTATCTCTATGTGAGCAGCGGATTGTGGCTTGCAATGGAAAATAGTCTTTCATAGGTGGGGCAGGGGGAGATGGCTCAGTGGTAAAGTGGTTGTTAGATAAGCATAAGGACACGAGTTCAAGCCCTCAGAACTCTTGTGAAGCCCCACGTGATACTGGATGTCCATAATCTTAGCATTCCTATAGCCAAGTGAGAGGCAGAGACAGGACAATCCTTGGAAACCTGCAGGTCAGCCAATCTGCCATAGACAGTGGCAAATAAACAGAGAGAGACATTGACTTGAACAAGGTGGGAAAGGGAAGACCAATACCCAAAGTTACCATCTGATCTCCACACGCACACACCACACACACATACAGAGAGAGAGAGAGAGAGAGAGAGAGAGAGAGAGAGAGAGAGAGAGAGAGAGAGAGAGGAAAATACACAAATGAAACAAAATAAATATTTAAAAACTGAGTTTGTGTTGGGCTGTCATGAGTTGGACATAGCAGCTAGAGAGGTCCGGATTGGTTTCCTGAAAGAATTTGTTCATTTGCTGTTTTTGATTTGCCGCTAGCCAAATGCACACCACACTCAGAAATACACCCTGCTGTTCTAGTGGTGTCAAATAGTTGATAAACCATTTTAGGGCACACCCCCACATCCTGGAGCCTTGAACTTTTCCAACACAGCTATTACAGTAGCTTGAATAGGAAAGGGTGTGGCATGGTCCAGAACCCTGCTTCTCCTGCTCCCTAACCCTCAACTTAGTTTTTTTTTAACCTGCTTAATCATTAACTTCTGATGCATACTCTGATCATAATTCCTACCTCCTAGGGTTATCATGGAGCTTGGGTGGAAAAACAGGATGGGCAAAATGCATACCCCACGTTTAGAAAGCTTTAAAAAAAAAGATTGCATTGTGTATCCGGTACTAATCCTAAGGGTGTTCTGGCCCTTGAGTCATTCTCAAATGGCATGTGAGCTTGCAGATTAAACTAAACTTACGTTTGATTATAATAGAACAGGTTCTTACTAGAATAGCAGACCATAATCTAAATCTACATATTGGTGTGGTATGGGATAGAGGACAGAAAGTGGGAAAGAGACTCACAGACATGTTCCTTCTGTTCACATGCTACCCGATAGACGGTGAAGTTGTTTACTTTTAAAATGGGTGAACTTAGCAATTTAAAATTAAACCTATAAGTGAAGAAATATGGCGAAAACTTGCAAGTGTCTGGGCCAGGAGGGCCGTCACCTATGATTTTCAAAGATGGAACGCTCACCCCTTTCTCTATGCCTCCCATTTCTAGAATCCTCTCTAGCTGTGGCTTTTGAGATTCCCCTGGATGACTGTGAGGTCAGAATGATATCCAGGTACCATTTACATCTCCAGTCAAAGAAACGCTTTATTAGACCTCATCTTGGCAAATTTAAGTCTTCTGCTTTATGCAGAACCAAGATTTGAACCCTGGCCTCGAAAGAATATCTCACTTTTTTTCCTTTAATCATTAGACTCAGTTTCATAGAGAAAATGTAAGCTTACCCAGTAATTGAGCAGAAAGTGTGGAGTTCCTACAAACTCCCTCTTCTCTCTCATATGCCCCAAACCCTGCTGAGTTGTCTTGGTTCCCTTGCCAGAGAGGAGTGACTAATTCATGTGGGTCTGTTTCTGGGCTGTCAAGTCTTCTCGTTCTATTTGTCCGTTCTTTGCCAACACCGCACTGTCCTGATAACAGTAGTTTCATAGATGGTCCTGGTCAGGTAGCGTCACTCTCTTGAATCTGCTCATCTTCTCCTGTCGTATCTGTCCTGGCCTTCGCTGCATTCACTTTAGTACTAGTTTGCTGATAATCACGAAGTAACTTGTCAGAGGTTTTACTAAACTGCCCTGAATCTACAGACCAGCTGGGTAAAACAACCTGCCTTCTTAATAATGGTGGATTTTCCCATTTCATCAAGGTGAAGCGCCTCTCCATGTCTTTAGATTTCCTTTGTTTTCTTACATCATCAGATTTTTGTAGCCTGCCTCCTGTAAGTCATAGACATGTTTTCTTACATTTATTCTCTGGCATAGCTCCGTGCTTCAGTGCACGCATAAATGATACTGCTTTAAACTCAAATCTAATTGCTTATTTTTTTCTATGCATGGAAGAGATTGTTTTTTTATATTAATTGTATTCTGTAACCTTGTTATAATGGCTAATATGTTTTGGGTGTCTCTCTATATGTGTGTGTGCTCAAGTGTGTGTGTGTGGTGTGTGGTGTGTGTGTAGTGTGTGTGGTGTGTGTGTGTGGTGTGTGTGTGGTGTGTGAGTGTGTGTGTGGTGTGGTGTGTGTGTGTGTGTGGTGTTGTGTGGTGTGTGTGTGTGGTATGTGTGTGTGGTGTGTGGTGTGTGTGTGTGAGTGTGTGTGTGGTGTGTGGTGTGTGTGTGGTGTGTGTGGTGTGTGTGTGGTGTGTGTGTGGTGTGTGTGGTGTGTGTGTGGTGTGTGTGGTGTGTGTGTGAGTGTGTGTGTGGTGTGTGTGTGTGAGTGTGTGTGTGGTGTGTGTGTGTGAGTGTGTGTGTGGTGTGTGTGTGGTGTGTGTGTGGTGTGTGTGTATGGTGTGTGTGTGTGAGTGTGTGTGTGGTGTGTGTGTGGTGTGTGTGGTGTGTGTGTGTGGTGTGTGTGTGTGAGTGTGTGTGTGGTGTTGTGTGGTCTGTGTGTGGTATGTGTGTGTGGTGTGTGTGTGAGTGTGTGTGTGGTGTTGTGTGTGTGTGTGTGAGTGTGTGTGGTATTGTGTGGTGTGTGTGTGGTGTGTGTGTGGTGTGTGTGTGAGTGTGTGTGTGGTGTTGTGTGGTGTGTGTGTGTGTGGTGTGTGTGGTGTGTGTGGTGTGTGTGTGGTGTGTGTGTGTGTGGTGTGTGTGTGTGTGGTGTTGTGTGGTGTGTGTGTGCGTGTGTGTGTGTGTGGTGTGTGTGGTGTGTGTGTGCGTGTGTGTGTGTGTGGTGTGTGTGTGCGTGTGTGTGTGTGTGGTGTGTGTGTGCGTGTGTGTGTGTGGTGTGTGTGTGGTGTGTGTGTGGTGTGTGTGTGGTGTTGTGTGGTGTGTGTGTGTGTGGTGTGTGTGTGTGGTGTGTGTGGTGTTGTGTGTGATGTGTGTGTGGTGTGTGTATGTGTGTGTGGTGTGTGTGGTGTGTGTGTGGTGTTGTGTGGTGTGTGTGTGTGTGTGCACGCGTGTGCCCACCTCTGCATGCATGTCTGGAGGCCAGAGACTGACACCAGGAGTCTTTTTCTACTACTTTCCATGCTTTTATTTTTTTGAATATTGAGACAGGGACTCTCACTGAGCCCGGAAATCTCTGTCTGTCTAGGCTAGTTGGCCAGCGAGATCCCAGGATCCAAGTATCTGGGCTTCCCTAATCTAGGGTTACACTAGGGTTACAGGTGTGTGTCACCTTGCCCTGCCTGCCTGTTCCATGGGTTCTGGGACCCAAACTTGGGTCCTCATGCTTCCACGGCAAGCTCTTTATCCACTAAGCCATATCCCCAGTCCAATATTCTACTTCAAAAATTTTCGTGGTTGCCTTAGAGTTTGCAACATACATTTATGACTAATCTGGGTCCACTTGCAAATATTATCCTGCCTCACTGGTAACGCGAGCAGCTTGTACCAGTTTCCTGTTCCTCTCTTCCATCCATTTTCACAACAGTGGCGCTCACTCCACTCGCTCTTCCAAAAGCAAGAAAGCAGAATACTTTTCCCTATTAGTGTTCTGGTGTTAGAGCAACTAAAGGTAAGGGGGAAAAAAGCCTTTTCTTTTCCTTTCCTTGGTTCCGTCTGTGCTTCCCTGCCTTGCTGTTTTTTTTCTTTTTTCTTTTTATGAGGTTTCGAGTTTCTGATTCGTGCTATTTTCAAAATCTTTCCACGTTTCCCACAAGGCAGGTCTGCTGGCAACAGCTGGCCTTGGTTTTGCTTGCCTAAGGAGGTCTCCTGGACCTCGTTTCGAAGAAAGGAAGGTACTTAGACTCTTCTATACTTTTGAAGGATAATGTCATCAAGCATAGGATTTGGGGTTATTGGGAGTTTTTTTTTTCTCCCAATGTTTTAAAATCTTTCATTCCACTGTCTTCTTGCTAGAATGGCTTTGACAAAAAGGTTGGTGTGGTGTCATCTTTGCTTCTGTGTAGATAAGCTGTCTCCTCTCACATCCTTTATTCCCAGTCTTTTCTTTCTAGCTTATCTTCTTTTGATTCTCCAGATTAAAAACACTATTCCTGGATGCAAAGCGTTTTTTTCCCAATCTTTGTGGTTAATTTTTCTGAGAATCCAGCATCTATGTTTTGATTTTTATCACTAGGTTTTGAAATTTCCGAGCTTCCGATATCCCCCTTCTGTTACAGTTTGGTTTCATATTTTGTCATTGTTCTAGTTGTTCATTGTTTGGTTTCATATTTTGTCATTGCCTAGTTGTTGGGAATTATTCCTTTTTTATTTTTTTTGGTGTGGCATTTCCGTTCTAGAAGTTTGTATTGATAAAACTTCTTCAAATCATGGATTTCTCTTTTTTTTTTTGTTTTTCTGGGTCCAGTCTGTCTACTGATGAGCCCAACTTGGGCATTTTTTTTTTATCGCCAGAACTTGCAGTTATTCTAAGCTTTCTTTACTGTGCATGCATTGCTCATCTGATATTACCTACTGTACATATTTTCCATGACAGTCCTTAATGTATTAACAGGTTATTTTACCTTTCTGGTCTCCTTTACGTTTAAGCCTGATTCTGTTGTTTGGATTGTCATTTCAGACCATGGCTGGTGTGTGTGTGTGTGCATGTGTGTGTGTGTGTGTGTGTGCATGTGTGTGTATACATGTGGAGGATGCACACGCATGGGTGTGCATATGCTTGCAGAGGCCATGAGTTGGCATTAGGAGTCTCCCTCGGGCTGTCTCTACCTTATTTTTTGAGACAGGGTCTCTCACCAATTTAACTGGACTTGCTAGTCAGCGAACCCCAAGAGTCCTCCTATCTCCACCTTCCAGCTCTGGGGTTACAGAAGCCACTTTTTGCATGGGCTGTGGGATTGAAGACAACTCCGCATGTTTGAGCCATAAGCATTTTACCAACTGAGCTATCTGTCCAACCCCTTCCTCTTTCTTTTTCCCCTTTTTGCCTTGGCACTTCTTATTTTAAAACAGATGTGCTATATTAGGAACATAGTAGACAGGCCTATAGTTTACAGTTTCAGTCTGACTGAGAGTTAGGCTATTACTATCTGCTGTAGCAATCAGAGACTAAAATTTCCTCCAGTATCTATGTTTTCATTTGCCATGATGTCTTTGGGTGTCCCTGAACACTCTACTGTAGGGTGAGAGGCTTGAGTTCCTCTAGGTGTGCTCTCCTGCTGTCCTGCGCTTGGGTCTCAGTCCTGTTGTTACTCTGAGCTGAGTATTCCCTTTCTCCAACATGCAATGTCAGAACTGACTAGAACTGGTGTTTTCATTTGCTTAGATTGGTTTGACTTTGTAGGCCCCAGTTGGGAAGGGACTGATAAAATCATTTTTTTCTGGAGGGCTGTTGAGCCTAGTTGAGGAGAAACCTAGAATTATTTGGTTCTTATTTTTATTTTATTTCTTTATTTTCTATTGTGTTTTAAAGGAAGGCATACAACCTAGGGGTTTTATTGTGACACTCTTGTACATATGCGTCATCTCGCTTTGTTTAGCACCTCGTTGCCTTTCCCTAGCTGCTTTCCCTCCTTCCCACTAGATCCTCCCACTGCTTCCATGGTGCACATATTGCATTGCCCTCCCTTGTCCCTTATGGACTCCTTTTAAATCTCTTTCTTCTCTCTCCTATACACACACTGTGTGTGTGTGTGTGTGTGTGTGTGTGTGCATGCTTGCCCCTTTTGACAAAAGCAAAAGGATATTGCTCACAGATTTTCGTATCAGGATCTGGTTGTGTTCCTAGGGGGAAACTCAGCCAAGTTGAAACAGTAAAACTAAGGAAAGTCCATAGGTGAGAGCGTATGGACTTGTGTTCTCAAGTTGCTTTACACTGAGCCTGGACGAGTCCTGGACTCCAGTTTCAAGTGCTCCTGTGGCTTGTGGTTCTGGCTCGGTTCCAGGTAAACTGTGAGCTCCCAGTGTGCTGCTGTATAGTTTTATGTCAGCTTGACCCAAGCTGAAGTCATCTGAGAGGAGGAAAACTCAATTAAGAAAATGTCTCCCTAAGATCAACCTGTAGGCAAGTCTGTAAGGCAATTTTTCTTAATTAGTGATTGATGGGAGAGGCCCTAGCCCATTGTGGGTGGTGTCATCCCTGGGCTGGAGGTTGTGAGTTCTCTAAGAAAACAGGCTGAGCAAGTCATGAGGAGCAAGGCCGTAAGCAGCACCCCTCCATGGCTTCTGCATCAGCTCCTGCCTCTAGGTTCCTGCCCTGCTTAAGATCCCGTCCTGACTTCCTTCAATGGTGAGCAGTGATTTGGAAGTGTAGGCCAAATGAACCTTTTCCGACAGTTGTTCCTCTGTGACTTCAATCGTGATTAAATAACTAAAGATTTCAGTTTGATTAACTATTTTCCTTGTCACGAAGATGGAAGTGACAGTTGTGGGTTTTATCTTTCGGTGTTGTTTGGTTTTGGTGGTACTGAATAGCAAACCCAGGACAGTTAGGCAAGAGCTCTACCACTGAGTTACACCCCCAGCATGGGTTCTATGCCCTTTTCCCTTGGAGCAGAAAACTGGAAATACCCTTAGCATTTCTTAGTGAATTCTCTTTTAAAGAAACCTATCTGGGCTATTCAGGTGGGGGGGGGGGGAAGCACTTGTTATGCAAACCCAGTGACTCTGGACGGAGAGAGAGAACCAACTCCTGAAAGTTGTCCTCTGACCTCCATGAGAGTCGCTACCTGAATTAGAAAGCGTTACTTTGGAAGTGTTACTCTTTGTTCTATATGTTCTATTTGTATTGTTTATAAATTCAGACAAAATACATCTTTTCCTTTGTTTTGATTTTCGTAAAGAAAAAAATGCTTAATGCCTCAATTTTCTAAACATATCCCTTCTGAATCATTTACTTTTATCATTGTTATTCTTGTTACAAATACATAGAAGGAGAAGAGGAGGAGGAGCAGGAAAAGGGGAGGGGTTAGAGGAGGAGGAAAAGGGCCCCAAAGGGCAATGCTAAGCCAGGAATCATTCGGTAAAGCTCATCTTCCCTACACAGTTGGTTTTATTTTAAACTGTGGACTCCTGGTATATGTCACTTGCAAAAGGCTCATTGCTCCATATTTTTGTAGCAATTTAAATTCCAGTTTTACTCTGACTCCTCGTGAATCACTGCAAATCGGGTTAAAGGTCAATGAAGTCATTTTGCAATGTTCTTTTAAACTCCTTAGCAAATTCTGCAAAGTGAGTTGGAGTGGACCTTGGACACTGGTAAAGATTGTGAAGTGATGAAATGAGACTGTTCACACACATGTACTTATTTGGTAGCAACCTAAATGCGTGCGTTAATAGGTAGTTTATAAAAAGAGTGATCTTAGTTTTATTCAATAAGAAAATTTGCCTTTTAGGGTTCTGTTGTTAGTAGGATTTTCTGAACGAGGAGATCATATCCGGCATCTTTGTAATTGTGTTTAAACTACTTGGTTAAATATTACTGGTCTTCATGTTTGTATCTATTTATAGTCACACACAAAATATCATATCTTATATGTTTTTATACAGGAAAATGGAAGCTTGAGGAAAATGTAATATATATTCAGAAATATCTTGTTCACTGAATTATCAGTTTAAACTTTTTGAAATAATAAAAAATACTTTTAAGTGAGTTAGACCTGCTAATACACAATGTCCATATTTTTATTTTTAAAACATTATATTCTACAGCTATGCTCCCTGGCCAGGGACAATTGCTTAAGAGTATAAGGAAGAAAATGATTGAGGATTTTAGAACTGTCATTTCTGCAGATGGAAATGCTCCGGGAAGCTATGATGTCAGAGAGTCTAGAAGCATTTCCACTAACATGATTGGCATTTTTGAATAGTCGAAACTGGTTAAAGTACAGAAGCCCAACTCATTGCTGCTAGCAGACACGTGAATGTGGGGATGGTAAAAAGAAGACCACCAGCATCCCTTGATGGCTTCCTATTGCCATCTATTGTTTCCAGCACTTTCCGTGTGCCATAACCGTCCAAATACCATCCCCACTTCACAAGGGAGTAAACCGGGGCACAAAGAGGGTTATCAGGTTTTGAGGACTGTCGTGCATAGCCAAACTCACTCTGAATTCTGGAGTCCAGAGTGTTCCGCTAAAAAAATAGTTTCATGATTAAAAACAAATGGAAGACAAGTAAATATTTTTGGTCTTTTCCTCTTTTCAGATACTTCCTATAGCTCTTTTGGAAGGGTATAGTGTTTTAGACTTCAAACAAAAATAGTATTAAAATCAATCTACATAGTCTTAGCTTTTTGTTTGAAGCCAGGGAGGGCGTTGTGCACGCTAGAAAACTGCTGAGCTCCTGAGATATATTCCCAGCTCTAATCGTCTCTTCATGGGTCGATTGAGACGCGTTATGCATTGTTTATTGTCTTACTAGACTTGGACATTATGTATATTTATAGAGGTCATTACTTTTAGATTTGAATATAATTTAAATCTACCACAGATACCTACATAAATATGCAACCCAAAGTTAGATTGGAAGAATGTACTAATAAGGCAAAGATGAGGTATTAAACAATTTAGTGTCAGGTGGAGAGTCTCAAGCAGAGGCCCCATCCAGGCTCAGATGTACCCCCAATACCTGTGTGCACACGCGCATGCATGTGCGTGCGTGCGTGCGTGCGTGTGTGTGTGTGTGTGTGTGTGTGCAGTGTTCCTTGTTGAGCTCAGGATACATAAAACAATAGAAGCCCATACTGACATGGCCTAGCTAAATTATGCTCCCAAAACTCGACCAAAAGTGCTTGTTTTATTTCATAGCTCCTTGCATAGCAGGTAGGCGGTCCCCTATCTAGGTCTGCAGGTTAGGGGACGCGGTGTTCCTTCCTGTAGTCTAAACAGTGAACCAAAGGCAGTCTCAAAGGACTCTTGCACCTTTTCTGTACCCATTTAAGATTATCTTTGTCTCTTTTGAAAGCAACGTGGAAACAAAGTAAGTCTTCTCAAAGCCTTTCCTCTTTCACTCCAATTCAGGCTTAGGCGTCACTTATTAAAGCTGTTACTTGTTTGTTAATGCTTAAGACGGTTTGTTTTAAAATGGCCCTGCAACTTCACTTCCTTTGAGAGGTTTGGCAAGAAGGATTTGTTTTAAATTTTTAATTGTATTCGCTCAGTAATCCAACGTCGGCCCAGAAAAATCGTAATGACGTGGAGACTTCCCTTGTTCTGTGGCAGGGCGCAGAGCCTGAGCCGCCTCCGGGTCACCTGGAAAGGAGGGACCCCACTCTAACACTAGGGGACTGGCTGCCACGACGCAAAGTCGGGTTTTTTAATTTTTGTGCAACTGGAAACTCAAGAGGGCTTGGGCGGCAACCGGGTCCAGCCCCGTCGCTGAGGAACGAGCCAGCCTCAGATGACTCCAGACAGCAGGGCGGTGCGAGCCAGGCTCGGACCTCGGCAGCCCCCTCTCCCGAGCAGCGCCTCCCAAAGCCAGACGTCGCCGCCGCCGAAGTCGCCAAGTCCCCAGCCCCGGGATCAGCCGCACCCCTTCGCCCCTTTCTCTGCCCTCCCCAGCCGCACACAGACAAGCACGTGAGCGGGGCAGCGCGTCCCAGCTGGGGCTCAGCTGACCGCCTGCCGATTGGCTGAGGGCAACGTGGGCTGGGGTGGGGCCTGGCCGCCTGCGTCGCTCGCCATTGGCTCTCGAGGAACCCGCCTCTGCTCAGGTGAGGCGGGTCCGCGGGCGCGCGCCTCCGTCGGGCTCGGCGGCTGAGGCGCGCGCCCTCCTGGGCTCCGCTCCCCTCCCCTCGCCGCGCGCCCGAGCGCGCCTCCGCCCTTGCCCGCCCCCTGCCGCTGCCTCAGCGCCTCAGTGCACAGAGCCTCCTCGTCTGAGGGGACGCGAGGACTGTCCTCGCTGCCGTCGTGGGCAGTGGCTGGCCAGGCCCTGACAAGCGAGCCCCAGGAGCGCCTGGGAGCCCGAGCCGGAGCCCGGCGAGCGCAGCTTGCAGCTCCCGCCTCGCCGTCCCGGGGGGGCGTCTCGCCTCGCACCCCGCCTCTGGACTTGCCCCTTTCTCTGCGCGTGCGGACCGAGCCAGCGCTTAGGCCGTGAGCGAGCCCGGGGGCCGCCGGCGGGGGAAGGCACCGCGGGCACCGATTCGCCATGGAGGGCGCCGGCGGCGAGAACGAGAAGAAAAAGTAAGCCGGGCCGCCGCGTTCCCGGGGGCTGGCCTTTTTTGTCTCCGCTCCCCTCCCGTCCCCCCCCCCCCCCAACCTCCCAGCCTCGCGCGCCGGGCTCCCCCGCGGTCCACGTCGCCATCTTGGCGCGGGGGGTGGGAGTCGCGGGCCCAGCGCTCGGCGGGGCTGGGGTCTCCGCCCCGGACGCCCGCCCCGCGCCGTCGCAGCCCAGCCTGCCCCGCGCGCCTATCCGGCCGAGCCGGCCAGGGCCGAGTACGCCCCTCTCGCTTCCGCGCCTTCCCGCCGCCCCTGTCCTCCGCGGTCGCCGCGATCAGCCGGCCCCGGGCGGACCCTGCGCGCGCTGCCAGCTTCTTGGGGTCGAGGCCGACCTGGGACGCCCACCCCCGAGCCGCCTGGCTGAGCCGCGGCCGCCGCCGCCGCCTTTGTACGCTAGGGAGTTGCTCCGGGGGCCCGAAGATGCTAACTTTCTAGTTTGCACGTGCGGCTCTCGTTGTGATCTGGGAAAACTTGCCGCCTCCGGAGTAACGGGAATTTGGGGAAACGGCGTCATTTTAAACAACTTGCAGTTTTTACAAACTTGTGCCTTGCATCGCCTGACAGGAGAGGCCGGGCGTTGCTTGTGAATATGTATATGCCTCTTTCACTCCTGAAAACAGCTTACTGTTAGTTTTGGTTCTACTTAGGCCGGTAATTTAATGAGATGGAGGGGGGGGGGTGTATAATAAGAGCAAATGAAGCACATCAGTTACAATGTTGCAAATGTGTTGGAACACCTGAAAAGAATTGTATCAGGAAATGTATCCGAAGTGAGAAATTGTCCGTGAAAACTTGCTGTAAGTTTATGAAACATCTTGTGGTTGGAGTCTGAGGAGCACCTTCTAGAATGAAGAGTGCAGCTAGTGGTAGTAAGATCGACCCCTGCCGCCAGCACACAGTTCTGTCTTCTTCGGGATTTTAACCTTGAGGAAATCAGTGTAAGGAGGTGAAGGTTTATAGTAAGAACTGTGGTTAGAAGACTGGCTTAATGTACTGCTAAATCCTTCCAGTCTTCAGGAAGAGATTAATTCCCCTTATCCATAGCAGCAGAAGAGAATTGATTCGTCTTCTTGCTGTTCTGTGGGCCCCTTATCTTGGTCCTTACTCCATAGAAGGTTCACAGAAAGTTTGTATGCACCAAAGGAAGCACTTTGAAAATGTTTTAAAGTGAGCCAACAAGTCGAGACGAAGCACCACGAGTTACCAGAATTAGTTGCAATTAATTTTGCAGAAGTGACTACAATGATTTTGATGAAATGATGGGGCTGCTATGCTCTAAACGTTCGGTAGATTGCTATTGTGTAGTGCCAACTTACTGGCCTTATTAAGTGCTGAATTATTTAATACAGTACACAGTTATACACCCACTGGTTATATGCAGTGTTATTTTTTTAATCAAAAATAATTTTATAGTGAATGAGTGAATTAGCTTTTGTGCATTGGGCACAGTTCTAAATGGTTTTTCCCCAGACCCATCTGTTAATTTTTTTCATTGAAGATGTTAGCTGCTTTAGATCAGATGGGATTATATTTCTTAATATAGAGATTCTTAATATCGCTAAAAGATAATAAACATATAAGTGATGGGTCACTCAGCAACTTTTAGGTGCTGTTTTTTAAAGATGTGCTTTTGAAATCATAATTTATTTGAAACATAATTGAAATATTGGGAGGTAAAGATTTTCTTTTTGCAATTTTTTCATCTTAAATGAGCTTCCCAAGTAAACTTGGGAGAACGAATTTTGCTTTTTTAATAGAAGGTATTGAAAACATAAACCTTGAATATTTGGAAGAAAACAGAACAGAAAACTGCACGATGGATTTAACAGTGGGTATGGGGTGTTGACTTCTTAGTTGTTGGGACTGCACTTGACTCACTTAGCGTGCATATGGATTCTTAGATTTCAGAAAACACGTCACACTCATTCTCTATTTCAAACTTCAAGTAGTTATTGGCTCACTAAAGTAAAATCTCTAAGAAAAATATTTCTTAATTTCCTTTTTTAGCTTTGCTCACTTAAAATCAAACACATTTAGTCATAGTTTTTCTTATTACAATTTAGCTTTTTCCCTTGTTTGAAGAATCAGCATTCTGAAGATTTAGAGGGTAGGGATAGATACCCACAAGTTGGAGTCCCAACTCTTTTTTTTTTTTTGATCACTGGCAAGTTAGCAAATATTTTTGGATTATATGCCCCCCCTCCAGGTGATAATACTACCCTTCTGGAATGAGGTAATGGATTTAAAGTATTTAGGCCAACATGGAATGGGAGTCTTTGTAACATTCTGTATACTTCAAAATATGTGTTAATTGTTACAGTTCAGACTTCTATAACCTTTAGACCGCTCTCCCTCTTTCTTTCTCTCTCTCTCTCTCTATATATATATATATGTGTGTGTGTGTGTGTACATATATATATATATATCTTCTGTGCCTTTATGTATTTTTTTCCCTATAGCTCAAAAACTGAAAAGACTAGTATTGAATTCAAAGGTTGAAAAGGGATCTTTCCTGTTGAAGCAGTATCCCTGGGCCATGGCAACTATCATCAGTTGTTTCACTGAGCATATGATATACTCTCATCACAATTCCTCTTCTGAGTGTTTCCTCCCTAAATAGGTCATTTTGAATTTACTCTGGGCTCTAGACATAACACATACTCTAGCCGTGCTGTTTATTTCAGCAAGAGAGTCCCAAGGTAATGTAGCTTTAGGTTTTAGAACTGGTAACCTTTTTTTTTTTTTGTCTGTTCTGATGCGCTAGTTTTGAGTAGACAATTATAAATGCTGATTTCTGTAGGAACTCAGTAGCAATAAGGTGCTTTGCTTAGCCTACCTCAATATTTACGACCATTGGCCTTTGTCTCAAGGCAAGGCTTTGAGTTTGTATTCGTCAGTTGCGTGCAGCTCATTTGTATGAAATGTGGGTTAATACACTCTCCCGTTTAGTGTTTACTGAGCTGACAGGGTATTTGGACATTCACTCCTGTTCACTCCTATAAGCACCTTGTACTACAGTCTAGAGAGTGCCCCAGCTTTCTGTGGGTTGGCTTCTGTTGTCCTTGTGGCTCTGGTGTCCATGCTCAAGCTTTTAGATATTGTGCTTACATTCCAAGTTTTTGTATGTCAAGGATGGTGTATAGGAGGCTAAGGCAGATTAGTCTCTTGACTTTTTTATATATAAGAATTTAGAATAGTTTATGTTGTTTGGTTGTAAGATGTTATTCCCATACATGAATATTAAAGCTTTAGGTTAAACCTCTTAAAATAGTTTTTAAAAAGATGGGTATCTGAAGCACTGCATCACTTTTTTATCTAAGATTGTTAACAAAGGTCCCTTTCCTTATCAGGAGAAAATAATCCAAATATAGATGTGGGGCTGAACTGCCTTCCTACCAAGAAACTGATTTTAACTCAGAAGGAAAAAGGTACTTTGTTTCAGTCCCCCACCCCCTTTGGGACTAGATAGCAACAGGTGGGTTTTATCTAGTTTTTTGTTGCTTGTGGTATAGATACTTATTTGCATGTTTTCTGCTTTATTCTGAAGGGTTTAAAAAGGAATTTAACCAGCCAATGTTGTCATTGCTCAGCGTTTTTTTGATAAAAGTGTAGTGAGAATGTTTCAACTAACCATAGGTTTTAATTATAACAATTTTGTCTCCATCTCTTGAAGTGAAAAAAAACAGAAATACTTGGTATGTGCATTGAATTTGATTTAACATTCATGCTTTCTCCAATAAAAATTAACAAACTCATCTGTTTGCTAGGCATAATCTTTTAGACAAATATAGAATTCAAAATTCTAAAGCAAATTTAAAGATATTACTCCAAGACAATCTCCCTATTGCCTTTGAAGTGATTGTGTATGTTTTATTTAGTTCTTTAAAAAGACTTAACATAAAATATCCTATTCTAGCCATTATAAAATTTATCAATGGCAAATTTTGTCATATGACCAATTGTCTTGCAAAAGTGGATCTATAGCCATTTTACAACTCCCAGCTTCCCACACTGGTGCCACCATTCTTTCTGAATCACAAACCTGGCTGCTCTGAATGCGCATGAAACTAGAGTCATATGAGTTTTGTCTTTCTGTGAATTTTATTTCTGATGATGTCCTTTCATTCACGTAGTGGTTTGTCCTCTGTTTCCCTTGAAGACTTTCTGTTTATAACTATGCTGCATTGTTTGTCCACTGACACTTGGATTACTTCTCCTTTGCCTCTGCTGTGTTGCTGAGAACATATATGCAAATATCTCATGAAGGTCCTGTTCCCAGTCTGCTAAATTATAAAACAGTAAATAAGTTTTTGAGGAACTTCCGTACCTTTTCAATAGTAGTTTCTACCTTTTTAATATTCCTTTCAATAGTGCACAAACATTATTTCTCTAGTCCCTCCCTAGCACTTTGTAGGGTTTTTTGTCTGTTTTGTTTTTTTGTTTCTTTCTGGAGAGGAGGCAGGACATTTGTTCTTTGTGGTGGTCATCCAAATAAATATATTGAAGAGATTGTTTTTGGCTTGTGAATGGTCAGTAAACATGACTCTACTTACAACAAAATAAAGCAAAATGTCAGAGCACAGAGAAAGCTTTAAAGAATAATGTTAAATACTTTTAAAATGGGAGTGAAATTTTTCTAGTAGCTTGGAAAGAGTTGGTCTACTAGAGTTTTCTCAGAAAGGAATATTTAGTGTCAACTAGTGTAAATTTGTTCTTTTGAAAATAAAGCCTCGTTTAAGATAGTAATTGAAATGGTACCATTTTTATAAAACAAAATATTCTCATTTAATTGTTCTGCTCATCTCCACTGTCGTTTATTAATGTTTTCCCATTAAATTCTTCTTGGTTAGAATACTTAATATAAAGATTATTTTAAGGTATCATGTTGAAATTTTATTTAATGGGGGAAAAGCTAGTAGTGGAACATAGCTTCTGTCTACTGTCCTTGGTTGATTAGAGCTATCATACTTAGACAAATCAAAAGTGTTCTTTAATGTTGCTGTTGTCACTGAGGAGTGACAAGTGTTCTCTATTTCTCCCCTTTTCCTAATAGCTTGTGAAGATATGTTTGTCCAGCTAAAAAACACTGGTAAAAGTAAGCAGAGTTTAAGGGTGGAAAATTGGAGTCTTAAAATTGTTTGATCTGTTGTATGGGTCTTATAAAAGTAGACACTAAACAAGTTCCTGTAAACAGACCTATTCTTTTATCCACTGTAAGATTGGGTATATTTTTCTATAGGCAAAATCTTAAATAGACTAGGTTTGAAAAACATCTAATAGGAAATACTGTCATTCATGAGCCCTAAGTATTTGAATGAACAAATAAAACAGCTAGTGAATAATTGAATGAGCAAAAAGAATGCAGAGGATTTTAAAGGGTGCTTGTTTTCTTTTTTGAAGTCTTCCTATATCCCTTGATTATTTTTTCATAGGAACCTTTCTTATGATTTGTAATCCTCATGCTACTTTTTCAATCTTGAATTCTAGTTTTCTCTCACCTTTTTGATACTGTTTCTATTTATTAAACCCAGACTAAAGAACATATTTTGTTAATAAACATAGATGTGCATTATGTCCAAGGCCTGGGAAGTAAGTTAGTATCCTTTAAAGTATGTTAAAAATGTCTCTCTGTTCTCTGCGTTCTGAGTAAAGAAGACACCTGTGTGTGGCTGAGGACTGTCTGCCAGGTAAACATGTGGAACGTAGTCACTCTCGTCTCATCGTTAGCAGACATTTGTTATGTGTGGTACACCTCCATCTCAAGTGGATAAGTGCGTATTCTCTGGATCCTGACTGCCAAGGATTCCATTTTGTGCCACTGAGTGATATTTAACTTCCCATGCCTCTTTTTGCCATATTACAAGCATTAAACATATATAGCCTTATGAAAATATGATACATAATAAATAGAATATTAGTGATTGTTACTAACTGTGCAAGTATTTTGTTGATGGAATACAATGACTAAAATAAAATTGCTCTTTTAAAAAATTCATCTATGGGTCATCCATAGGACAACTTTAGTGTTACAGGCTTAAAATTAACAGGCTGCTATTGGATTCTGTTTACTGCCATCAAGAAGGCAATCAATTCAGTTCTGCTATAGTAAACAAAGAACATTCCAGAATGTCTTGAAGAATTTGGGTAAGACTTCAGATCTGGCCTTTAGGTTTTTATGACCATACTATAATGCAAGCCTTCTCAGAGAACATTTTGAACATTTTTTCTTTTAAAAAAAAAATTACATGATTACTATTTATTCGTGTTCATTGTAATTATATAAATATAGAATTATAGAGTAGAAGAAAAACTAAAAATTCCCTTCATTACTACCAGTACTACCAGCTTGATGAAGCAATTGCCCCTAAAGTTCAGTGTGTCTCTGGGTTAGGGTTAAAAAAAAAATATGTTCAATGTGTCTCTGATAGATCATTTTAATTCACATAATTCTCTATTTACATAATTTAAAATATTTGTTCTGCCCAGCTTTTTATATGTATTCCTTCATTTAATCTTTTTTCCTTTAATACTATATCTTAACTATCTTTCATTGCTAGTTATAAGAACTACTTTATTCCTTTTAACTACCATAATATTTAGTTAGCATGGATGTACCATTATTGTTTTGCTGTTATGAACAAGGCATAGTGAACAGCCCCAAATTTAAATATATAATCTTAAAATGGTTGTTCAAAATCATAGCAAAATATAGTGAAATACCTAAAAAGTATATAGAAAATATGCTTGTAATTTTGTCACTTAAATATTACCGTTAACACTTAATATTTGTCTCATGTATATTTATGTGTGTATACACAAATGCAGGTATGCTATTGTATTTATGTATGTGTACATGTGAAAGCCAACCTCCAGAGTCATAGCTCAGGAACTATGAGGCAGGGTCTTGTACTTGGGACCTGGGGCTCACAGATTAGGCTAGGCTGGATGGTCAATGAGCTCCAGGGACCTACCCATCTCTGCCTCCCCAACACTGGGGTTACAAGTATGCAATACCAAGCAAGCCTGACTCTTCTGGGGAGTGAACTTGGGTCTTTATGCTTATATTTCAAGCACTTTACTGACTGAACCATTTCCCCAGCCCTCCCCAATCTCTTTTTTTTCTTTAAAGATTTCATTAGCTAAAATTATGCTATTTGATATACTTTCATATCCTTTTTCACTTTTGTTAGCATTTCCTGTTTATGTTGTAGTGTAGGTATGCTATAGAGGTGGTATTTCTTATGAGTTAAAGCCCTCCAGTTAAGAGTGTCTGGGTTTATGCAGGGTGGTGTGCACACCTGTCCTAGCACTCAGGAGGCAGAGGCAGGCAGTTCTCTGGGAGCTACCCTAGTCTACATAGGACAGCCAGAGCTATAGAGAGAGGCCCTGTCTCAAAAAAGCAAAACAAAACAAAAAGAATGCCTAAGTTTAAAACTCAGTTTTATTACTAACTAGTTGGTGTGACCTAATAGTGGTATGATGGTATTTTGGTATTAGGAGCAGTTTCCTTGTGTTAGACATTGTTTCTAGATTGTGTTACTATTAACTGATTAAATGTAATTGTAATTCATAACTGGGACTGCAAAGACTAAATTGACTTGAGATAATCCCCTAATCATTTCTTCCTTTAATTTTAGGTCTTTGAGATGACTATAAATTTATTTACAGGATAGAAAGACTTTGACTTAGAGTTATGAAAAAGTTGAGAATAAAATTATTTACCAAAAACTATTTAAAAATTGGAAGTGGTGGTGCAAGCCTATATAGTCCAGCACTCTGGAAGCTGAGGCAAGAGGATTGCCAAGTCTTGAGGCTAGCCTGGGCTATCTAGTGGCCTTGTCTCAGGAAATCAAGACATGAAATAGAAAAAAAAATGTTTAGTAGAGACTAACATATCATCATCATTATCCTAAAGCATATACAATCTTTAATAGTTTTTACCTTTTACCCCCAAAAATTAATATTCAGTATTTGATCCACTGAATTTTCTCTCTTCTTGAGTAAATATGATACAATTTTGAAGTTATACTTTTAAAAGCACATGTGCTTTTAAATGGTGCAAATAAATATCATTTAATATTTAATATGAGATTATACTCCTAATTTTGAGCTTTCAAACCATACAGCATATTTAATGTTGAAGTTTTACTTTGAAGCATGATTGACCTTTAGCTAGAGATCAGTTCATTTCTATCAATGAGTAAACATAACCCACTGTGAATAAAGCTTTAAACTCTATTGGAGTCTGTTTTCTTAAGATCTATTAAATGTGTATAGTAACATAAATCTTTTGAATGCCTTTGGAGTGTGGTATTTCTACTCGGGAACATTAGTTACATGTTTCAGACCTGTAATGTAGTTATCTAAAGACAAAGATGATGGCACATGACCTCAGCAACTGCTGAAGTGTAACATTTCTTCTGTTTTGATTGATTGTCTATCACCACGCTAAGTCCACAAGCTGTTCCCAGCCTGGAGTTCTTGCATACTGCTGGACCTTACTTAAGTTCTCTTCCTTCCTAACTTCTCTACAAAATTTACTTAAGCCCTGATAAGGGTGGCAAATAATAGCAAGGCTAGCACTACCGCCTCCTCCTATATTCATAGCAGATATTAGCATTACTTTCTCCCAGTGGTCTCATGGCTGGTTTCAGGATTTTGTTCAGTAAACTGTGCTAGCATTTAAGCCAGTCATGGGGGTGACTATACTTATTTGTCACCCTAGCCATACTTTGGTATTAAAATTAATATTTTAAAAAAAGCCTTTGGGCTAGGCAGATAACTTAGTCAGTACTCTTTGTAGAGAATTTGAATTTAATTCCCAGAACCCCTGTTTAAAAGCTGGCTATGGCCGGGCGGTGGTGGCGCGTGCCTTTAATCCCAGCACTTGGGAGGCAGAGACAGGTGGATCTCTGTGAGTTTGAGGCCAGCCTGGTCTACAAGAGCTAGTTCCAGGACAGGAACCAAAAAGCTATGGAGAAACCCTGTCTCGACAATCAATCAATCAATAAAATAAATAAATAAAAAGCTGGCTATGATATACAGCACGTACTTGTAGTCGCAGCATTTGCGAAACAGAGATAGGAAGGTCCTTGATATTTGCTGGGCCAGCCAGTCTCCTACTTGGTGAGTTCCAGGTCAGTGGGAGGCCACATCTCAAAGAAAAAAGTTGGATGGTATTTGGGGAACTACATGAGTTTAATCTCTAGCCTCTACACACATGTCTACTCCCGTACATGTGCACCTACACACAGACAGAAAACTCTGGACATTAGGTACAGGTATATTATAATAAGTCATAAAGTTGGGGTTTGATTATTCCCTTTGACATTTAAGTAGGAATTCTCTGGATATATTCAAAATCACTTGATTTCGTTAACCCATTTTAAGGATATTTAATGAAACTTAAAAGGTTTTGGTGGATAGAAAATATTTGAGAACAATACAAATACACAGAAATTATGGTTATTTCTCTACTGAAAGACCCTTGCTCACGTGTGTGCATATATGAGTTTAAAATGTAGGATAAGAGTGTGTCTGTTGTTTCAGTCTGCTTTAAAAAAATCTGTATTTTTTTTTCAGTCTTAAAACTGGAGAAGATTTTAGAATTGTGTAGGAATGGTGGGGGTTAAACAGGATAATAGGTTGAGTATGTAGCCAAGTATATGGCTCTCACTTTTCTTTTGATATTTGATATAGTCTGCTTATCGTTATCACCTTTATAGCAAAGCTAATTCTAAAAAAAAAAAAACAAAGACAAGAACATTGCAACGGTAGATGCTTCCTAAAACCGTAGCTAGGATGTAATTTACAGGGGATTATTGAAGGTTAACTAAAAATGTTTGCTTTGATGTGTATAGTAAACAAATACTGCCAATAAATAGTGTTGTTTGAAAGGCTAGATGAATGTCATTACATTGTATGAATGTCCTTATATTCCCCTGTTTGACATATTTAAAGTAAATCTGAAGCTCCCTGTTATTAACAGAGGTAGGATTAATAATAGCCTTTAATTTACATTTCTTAACTCTAAGAAGTGCAATTACTGGATCAAAAACATGTCATTTTATAATAGTTCCAATTGCACTATTTACCTCTGAGAAAGTTTGAACTAGTTTACACTTTCCCCAGTATGCCATTTTCTTTCTTTACTTTTTTTTTGATGTGTGTTTTGTCTGTATATATTTTAAGTATACCATGTATGTACAGGGTCCACAGGGGTCAGAAAAGGGCATTGCATCCCCTACAACAGGAGTTACAGATGGTTGTGAGCTGCCATATGGGTGTTAGGAGTCCAACCCAGGCCCCCTCTAAGAGCATTGACTGTTCTTAACGGTGGAACCCATCTCTCTAGCTTTAAGAATGCCATTTTCATGAACTTTATCATCTTTAATATTAAATTTGAAATCTTAGCAGTATTTTTATTGAATTGATGAAATGCAGTTGGGGCTAATGTAAGTTGTAGCTCAACGCAGCTTAGCTTTGGTTTAAGAAACAGTTAAATTGAGAATCTCAAATTCTGAGAATCTCAAATTCTGAGTCTTCAGAATGTAATCCCTGGCTTTATCTAATTGTTACTTGGCGTGTGTACTACTTCTGTATTTGCATGTTAGTGTCACTCTGCCCTTCACAGACTGCTTATGTAGAATTAAAGAACGTAGCCTTCTCACATCTACATGCATAGAGTTTGTGATTTAAAAAAAAATGAAAAGACTCCTTCCCTAGTGTTTGAATATCAGATTCTTGGAAGAATGCCAGTTTGCCCTGCTTGAGTTATTCATTATTAACTGTGTGAATGGGATTTTCCGACTACATGAGTCAAGTGTCTCAGTGTAGGTTTTTGGTTGTCTGTAAGATTATTATCACCTCATACATAGGGCAAGACTGTGACCAGTACTGGCATTGCAAAAATGGGCTGTGGGTTTTTGTCGCAAATGAGCCAAATTTATATTCTGCGAAGCGTCTGTCAAGCATAGTATTCTGCAGCTGGTTTTTTAAATATTTTTTTCTTATGATTAGCAGACTTATCAAGCCTTTACTGCTATTCCATCTTCTTCGGAAATAAAGTGACAATGGCATACAGTGCTTCGTCTCTCTTGGGTTTCACTCTTTTGAACTTTGATGATTCTGTTTGAAATTATTAAGCTTTTTCCCCCCCCAAATCCCAAAAGAATGAGGTTCTTTGAGCCAAGTCAAAATTAACTGTAACCACGGTAAAGTATTCATTTCCCATAAATATCTAGGTTTTGTGTATTAAATGAAGATTTGTTTTGTTATGTAATATATCCTAAATATTTTCCATAGTGATAAAAATAAGGAGGGAAGTTCTTAGTGGATTTTTGGCTGTTAGAGGGCAGGAACTAGAAAGATATTTCCGTATTGTTTTAGTATCAAGAATCCCATCAAATAGCTTTTAAACTTAATAGTAAAGTTGGAAATTGCCTGTCTTTATAGATAACACAATTACAATAGTATTTTAAATGAATTCTTAAGTCCGTCTCCACTAAGAATGGAGTAAGAGATACTATCTTGTTAAATATGAATAAGTTGTTGTGTGTTTTTATTTTTCTTTAGGGACTCAGCAGTTAAGAGTGCTTTGCTTCTCTTTCAGAAGATCTGAGTTCAGTTCCCAGCATTCACATTACCGGCACTCACGTCACCTATAATTCAAGCTTCAGGGATTCTGACATCCTATTTTGGCCTCCACAAGCACCTAAACACAAACACATGTGCACACAGACACATATCTTTAAACAAATGTTTTCTATAGCTGTTGATCACAAAACTAGCATTGAACTACTAAGGCCTGTAATTAGCTATGTAATTACTCATATATTACAGATATTTGTGTATCAGATTCATTGATAAACTAAGTTAATAATTAAACTAATAATTTTGATGGCTCAGGCCACAATGGAATAATTTTGATATAGTTATTTTTACTATACTGTGTTCTTTTTAGCACAGTTTGATTTTTAAGCTTAAGTTTCTTGAAACATAATGACCTGTATTTAGATTTTTGACATTATTTTTCAAGATTTTTCAAAATATATTTGTCAGGTCTAAGCATTGTCAATAGTCATATTTACTAATTTGTTGACTCTATTATTAGAATTTTCTTAGAGACATTAAAAGCTTTCTAATATGACAAGTCTCATTTTTGGAAGCTGTTACTATGAAGTTTATTCCCATATTTGTCAATTCTGACGAATGTTCAGTTGTCTTCTCTAAGAAAAATGATCCTTGTGAATTTTTGATACATGCCCAGGACCCTGAGTCTAAGTATACTTTATTTTAAAAAATGTGTAATCTTGAGCTGAGTGTAGTGGTGCATGACTGTAATCCAAGCACTGAGGAGGCTGAGCTGGGAGAATTTCAAGTTCAAGCGACCCTATCTCAAAAGTATGGGCATGGGGGTGGGGATCCCAGATTAACCTGGGCTAGAGCATGGAACTGTCTCAAAGTCTCTGGATGGATGTTGGTGGTCATGTCTTTAATCCCAGAATTTGGGAGGCTAAGGATTGCCACCAGTTCAAGGCTACTTTGGGCTGCAGAGTCTATTTCAGGTCATCCTTATGAGATCCTGTCTTAAATAAACAAAGTAGCCTTCTTAGTAAATGATACTAGTCAGATCACCTCAAATAGACTTAAGGCAGGGATATAAAACTATGTAGAAATCGGGCTGGAGAGATGGCTAAGTGTTGGAGGAAGGCTGCTAGTTAGTTTCCAGCCGCTTAGTCCCGAAATAATCACACAGAAACTATATTATTTAAATTACTGCTTGGCCTATTAGCTCTAACTTCTTATTGGCTAACTCTTACAGATTAATTTAACCCATTTCTACTAATCTGTGTATCACCACATGGCTGTAGCCTATTGGCTAAAGTTCTGGTGTCTGTCTCCTGCAGGGCTACATGGCTTCTCCTCCTCTCGACTCCTCCTTTCATCCAGCATTCAGCTCAGTCTTCCGTGCCTAGCTAAGCTCCGTCCTACAGATCCAAAGCAGTCCTTTATTAATCAGTGGTATTCACAGTTTACAGAGGAGGAATCCCACATCAGCTCAGCAGTGAAGAGCATTGACTGCTCTTCTAGAGGACCTGGGATTGATTGCCACTGCCTACATAGTGGCTCACAGCCATCTGTAACTCCAATTCCAGGGGATCTGACACCTTCTCATCTCTTCAGGCACCAGGCATGCATGTATACATGCAGGCAAAATATCCATGCACATAAAATAAAAAATAGGGATTATTTATAATCCAGAATATACTTAATTGCCACCAAAATGAAAGCAGTTTTGCAATTCTCATAAAATTCACCTTTAACACTGCTTTAACTTCTTTGAATGAAGTCCTGACATGTTGGAATTTCCACTATTCTCTGAAGTCGCATAGGTCATCAGATCTGTCTTTTAAATGTCTGAAGGTAACTCTTGTGTTCCTTATTGCTAAAGGAGGGGGGAAGTCATCTAATTTTTTTTTGATCTTTTAACTTAAAAAATTACATATTAAGTATCAGAAATGTAGAAAGGCATAGACCACTTTACCAGTGGAAGCATCTGTTTTTCACAGGGAATCTGAGACTACTACATTTGATAATGTTACCATTTTCACAGTCAAGGAAATGAGATTAGAGGGTTATTACTCAGAAAATTTACTAACATTGGTTTGGAACAATTAGTGTAGACGGTGAGGAGAGACTCTTGTATTATAAGAACTTCTTTGTCGTCATTTATAACATCTTCATCATGGTTAACTTTTAGAACTAAAATGGGAAACAGGTGGTGGTTGCACACGCCTTTAATTCCAGTACTCAGGAGACAGAGGCAGGTGGATCTCTGTGAGTTTGAGGCCAGCCTGGTCTATAAGAGCTAGTTCCAGGACAGCTAGGGCTGTTACACAGAGAAACCCTGTCTCGAAAAACCAAAAAGCGGGGGAGGTCTTCAAGGCATGATTTCTGTGTGTATACTTTTAACATCGTTATATTCAAAGAAATTTTAAAGGACATACCTTTTGGATATATACACAAAGTTTAGTTTCTTTTATCTGTATTTGAATCCATTACTGTGTCATAGTATATAATCAAATAAATTGAAAGAAACTGTTTGCTCTCTTTATCCTTGGGTGCTGTATCTAGAGATTCAGCCAACTAGGGATTGAAACGTTTGGGTGGAAAATAGCATTTCTACTGAACAACACAGAATTGGTCATCCTACAGTGAGGCAATTAGTTAAATAGATTTAGATACCTACTAGTGGGTATTGTAAATCATCTAGAGAATGTTAACATTTTATATGAGGCAGGAAATTCTGCAGATATTGGTATCTTTAATATGGAGGTGGAAGGGGTTTTTGGAAGCAATTCCTTAGACTAATAGAAGGATGACTTATACAAGGTGGTGCTGTTTGCACTATGTAGCCTTGGGTGCACATCTATAGATTCAACCAGCCAGGAATTTAAACACTAGGGGACAGGTAGCATCTCTACTGAGCTCCCACTGTTCAGTGGGGAGTAGCTGGAGAACCGTTAACACAGCTGTTACCAATGGGCCACTAACTCTTAGACAGTTGCAGCCTTCATAAAGGTGTTTAAAGGTGTTTTTTTTTTTGTTGTTAATTTAAATCTTCGTGTGTAAAGCCCTTTCTTCCATCCCCAACAACACACACACACACACACACACACACACACACACACACACACGAGTTTCAAAGAATAGGGGGAGGAACCCACAAAGTTATTTATTTGAGGCCATGCGGTAGTGGCTCACTCCTTTATTCCCAGCACTTGGGAGGCAGAGGCAGGTGAATCTCAGTGAATTTGAGACCAGCTTGGTCTACAAAGCGTGTTCCAGGATATCCAGGACTGTTACATAGAGAAACCCTATCTTCCCCCCCCCAAAAAAAATTATGTATTTTACTGCCTTTGAACCCTACTTTTAAAATAATACTGCCTCATATATTTTATCAAATACACATACATTCTTAACTGTTTTTATCATTGAGTGTTTTTGTAGTGTATTTCCAGCAATTAAATTTTATACTACATAGTATTTTATATTTAGTTGCCATAGTAAAAAGTATTTTGTCATTTTTCAAAAATTAATGGTCTATCTTTGTTCAATTTGCTATTAAACTGGTTCTCAGCAAGTAACTATCTTACCTAGTTAATAACAACCTTTTTAGTTTTATGCCTGTTGAAATTTGATTTGTTAGATTATCTTTTTTAGGTTCTTGCTAAATAGCGACACAAAATACCTCTTGATCCATAGTTATTGAATCACTCAACAAATCTTTGATCCCTGGTTTACTTATCCCCTGGAACTAGAGTTACAGATGGTTAGTTAGCTGCCTTGTGAGGTCTTTGGAATTGAACAGCTCTCAACCACTGAGCCATCTCACTAGCCCAAGAAATCAGATTTTTAACGTGAATCACAATCCCCTGAAGGAATTCTTTTAAAAGATTTCTGGACCTTACTCCTCAGTCTCCAGTATAGGAAGTCTGGCCAGTGATTGACCTTTGGCATATATAACTTATTTTTCTTTTATTCAAATAGTTCTGAAAGATTTAATTTCAAATAATACAATATATTCAAGATCTTAAAATTACTAAATTTCTAGTCTGTCTGGAAAGATGAAAAAGGTTAAGTTACTACTTAATTGAGTATTTTTCAGAAAGGGTCTTACTATGTCACCTGACTGACTTTCCAACTTTGGACTCAAATGATTCATATAACTAGAGAAGTATTCTATTATGTCTCACTCTTTCCCTTCATAGGATTTATTTTGTTATTTTTAATTGTCTGTGTGTGCATGTAGGTATAGCTATATGTGAATGATGTTGCCCTTGGAAGTCACAGGCTTTTGATCCTCTGGAAGTACAGCTCTTAACTGCTGAGCCATCTTTCTAGCCTTCTTTTTACTTTGTGGCAGTGGAAGAGGAGAAAAAGAATAAACTCAGCCAGCACCCCCTCTTTGTCTGTTTTTGAGACAGGGTCTCACTGTGTACCCTTGGCTGGCCTGGGACTTGCAGTGCCTCAAACTCACAGAGATCCACCTACCTCTGCCTTGACAGTGTGTGATTAAAGAAAGGCATGTACCACCATACCCAATGAAGGTTTCATTTTTAAGTTTATTGATTAGAATTTAGTGCCAAAACTATAATTTGTACCTGTGTTTGCTAGATTTTCCCATTTATGTTTTTTTTATTAAATGTTATTAGGTTGAGATATTCTAGTTTCATTAACAGATGAAAATAGTCTGTTAATAAAAATACTCTTAAAAACAAATATAAAATACTTGTTTAAGAGTAACCTGTATCCCTTTTTTAAAGTGAAAAATTGATATGGAATCAATATACTGAACACTAGCAACACTTTTGGGAAAAGATTGTAGAAAACAAAATCCAGTCATGTTTCTGGCTGGGTTTAGGAGGTGTACTTATAAGATAATAAAAATTTCAGGGCTAGGGAAATTACTTAGTGAGTAGCACCACTGTGGTGTAGTTAAGAGCAGAGTGGCCAGTATGGTGGCACACACCTTTAATCCCAGCATTTGGGAGGCAGAGGCAGGCGGATCTGTGAGTTGCAAGTCAACCTGGTCTACAGAGTGAGTTCCAGGACACTCAGGGATATATAGGGAGACCCTGTCTCAAAAAAAGAAAAGAGACAAAGCAGAGTAAAGAAGGAGGGAGCTAAGGTAGGTGGAAAGTGAAATCAGAGGCGATGGAACAAATCATGGGGCACACAGGGCTGCTATATAGACTTTGATTTTTATTAAGGGCCAAACAATTTTAAGCAAAGGAGTTTATGACTTTACTGTTAGAAGAATTATTCTGGTAACTCTTGTATGAAAAAAAAGAAGACAAAGTCAGTAGAAAAGGAAATGAAAGACTTTAAGGTTTATCAGTAGATGATACCAGTGAATCCCAGTCAAAAACGCTTTGTTCCTAGTACTGACTTTGTTGCACTGGACTTCCAGGCATGGTGGCATATGCCTGTCATTCCAGCACTAAGGAGATGGAAGCTTGAAGGGTCAGTAGTTCAGGGCCAGCCTGAGTGACAGGAGATCTCTCTCTCTCTCTCTCTCTCTGAAGCTTGAAGGGTCAGTAGTTCAGGGCCAGCCTGAGTGACAGGAGATCTCTCTCTCTCTCTCTCTCTCTGAAGCTTGAAGGGTCAGTAGTTCAGGGCCAGCCTGAGTGACAGGAGATCTCTCTCTCTCTCTCTCTCTCTCTCTCTCTCTCTCTCTCTCTCTCTCTCTCTCTCTCTCACACACACACACACACACACACACACACACAAAGCTGTAAGATCATAGGAGCACTAACAGAGCACAAATTTCGAGATATTTAAAAGGAATGTTGAAGAGGCAGTTAGTTCTTTGCTTGAAATCAAAGTCAAATTTGTGCATATTTGTGCACAAAACACAGAAGTTTTCTTCTGGAAGAAGCTTGAGTGTTATGAAGAATATGAATGAAGATACCCAAATAACTAGAGGTCAACAAGGGAGAAGCAATTTGGGAAAATACCAAACTAAAAACAATTTTGATGTTTGAATTGAATCTTGAAAGTTTCTCACATAAATTTCCCCAGTCATGTGTTGTTAGAAAGGGGATCCAGGCAGAGGGTAGAGAGAGCAAGCCCAAAGAGATGAGATGAGGCACTTTTCAGTAACTGTTTGAGTGCTGAGAATTGTATAGCAAGCAGTTAAACAAATAGGGAGTTAGAAAAGGTGTGTTTTTAAAATAATTTAGACTTTAAACAGGATATAATATATTTTTTCTTTGTTTTAAAGAATCCTTGCCATGGTACTTTGAGTGCAAAATTATGTCAATTAACAGTGACAAAAATTGGTTGGTTACTCCCAAATAAATATATATTTTTTGAAATAAAAAATTATCTCTGCCTCAGATCTAGTACTGAGTCAGAATTTATAAAGATGGGGAAAGGGTAGTTGAAATTTATATCATCTCCCAAGTGATTGATGGTATAGCTAGACTAGCATTTGGGAATATTGTATTAAATCACCTTAATAAACCTTTATCACTATATAGTCTTAGTCCCTAAGCACAGTCCTAATACTGGCATCTTTCTATCTATCCATCCATCCATCCATCCATCCATCCATCCATCCATCTATCTATCTATCTCGAGCGATGGAATAATAGATTTATATAATAAGATTCTGTAGTATATTGAATACATATAATTTTTAAATTTCTGGTCTGTTTTCTTTCTACTTTAGTAAGATGTGTTTTTATGTGTATGATTGTTTGCGTGTATGTATGTAATTGTACCGTGTTTATGCAGTGCCCTCCAAGACCAGAAGAAGGCATCAGATACCTGGAACTAGAGTTACAGGAAGTTGTGGGTTTTAGAAACTGAACTCTGATCCTCTGTGAGAGCAGTGAGACTCTTTAACTGCTGAGCCATCCCTCAGCCCTTCTCTGTATTTCTTGAATGAAAGAGCAATTTCTATCATTCCAAGGTTCAAGAAGGCCACTTGCCTTGGGGGTGGGGTGGGGAGGAAGGCTTCTAAATGAGTTAATAACATGGAAAGTACTTAAGACAGTGCCTAAATATAAGTGTTCAGTAAATAGTTTTATTAGACAACTAGTGATTATTGCTGCTTCTTGCCACATATTTAAATCATTTTACCTGTACAAAGTAAGAATTTTTAATAATTTTAAATAAATAATTTAATTTAAATAATTTTAAATAAAATCATTTAAAAAGTTGAACAAAATAATGTGTGCCAAAAGCAAGTGACAGTTTAATACATTGACATCAAAAGTAAGCAAGGAAAAGGTTTAATTTTTAAAAGGGATCAAACTGCCTAGTTAGAGAAAAAGAAACAAATGAGAGAAAATAGGTTCTGGAAAAATTAACTTTAATATGACAAATGGTTAATATTTCTAAAATATGGAAATGTATATAAAAGACCCAAAATCAATTAAAGTAAGTTAAATTAGCTGAGCAGATTGTAAGCTGTCAAAAAACAAGTTTATCTTCATGTCATGCTGTGCCAAATTGAGTACTTCCTGGATCATCCAAAGCTTTGGTTTTCCTGTTACAAGAGAGCACACAGTGAAGTCAGGAAACAGTCCTATGCAAACAGCAACACAAATTCAGTCAGTTGCTGACTAATTCTCATATGGATTGTGAGGTGTTATATAGCAAGTAGTGATTTTGTTACAGGTTTTTTTTTTCAGATTTTTTTTAACGGTTTATTTTTAATTTGGGGCTGGTGAGATGGCTTGGCCGTTAGGAACACTTTCTGCTTTTGTAGAGGATTCTGATTTGGTTCCCAATATACACATGGAGGCATAACAATCATCCAGATCCCAAGAATTCGACCCCCTATTCTGGCCACTGGGGGTGGGTCACAGCACACAGGTGGTGGTGCATAGACATGCACCCAAAATATAAACTATTTTAAATTCCTTTTTAATTTTTAAGTATGGGGGAGTATATATAGATATGTGAATGCAAGTGCTTACAGAGGATATCAGATCACTTTTCTCTACTAGTTACAGGTGTTGTGAGCCGCCTGATAGGGGTGCTGACAACCAAACTCGGGTCCTCTTCAAGAGCAGTACACTCTCTTAACCATCTTAACACTCTCCATGAACCATCTCTTTAGTACCAGTGGTATTTTTTTAATCCCCTTAAATGTGTTGTAAAGTACAGACCAAAGACTTGGTAAACTCCCCTTGTTCTATGAAAATTATGGCATTAAAACCTTTCGGTGTTAAAATAGCAGACTCCTTGCTTAAATACCAGACTTAGGATACAGGGATACACTTCATTTGCGAATGTATTTTTAATTATATTGTGTTCATTATCTTAAGGTCTGAATTGCTTTGGGATTAAAAAAAAAAGGAAGGAAGAAAGAAAACCTTAGCCTTTATTCTTTTGGCTTTATATAGTAAAGAAAAACTCTTTAAAATTAGTGCAAACAGAATGAGGACGTTGCTGTAACAGAGTGATACTGAACAAATAAAAAACAAATAATTAGTAAAATAAGATGTTTATTTTACTGTGACGATACCTGTATGCAGGAATACATAGTGTAGATCAGCTGATTCTCTCTTCATAGATATTGGCCAGTACCCATTTTAAAAGCTGTCTTTCTTTGAAGAGTGGTCAGTAGTGAGCCACTCTGATTGCCATCAGAGTATGTGCTTTTCAAATTAGGTTGTGAGTCTGGTAATGAATCCCTCCGAATAGCTTAGTGTTCAGTCCTATACTCCAAAGCTAACCCCGTAACTTATTTATGCATTTGGATTTTTTTCTTTTTCTTTTTTTATTGATATTCATTGAGCTCTACATTTTTCTCTACTCTCTTCCCTGCTTCTCCCCTCCTCACTTCAATCCTCCCCCAAGGTCCCCGTGCTTCCAATTTACTCAGGAGATCTTGTCTTTTTATACTTTATACTTCCCATGTAGATTAGATCTATGTAAGTCTCTCTTAGTGTCCTCATTGTTTGCATTTGGATTTTTTAAGTCAACAGAGTTTAAACTTTGTAATAATAGCCTAGACTTATGAATAATTTGTCTTAGTTATTGTTATTAATATAGATTTTCAGCCAGACTGCTTAACCTGGAATAGGTAGGTCTTACAATTTATTAACTTTGTAACCTTAGTAAGCTCTCATTCTGTGTGTGGGTGTGTGTAGTGTGCATCTGTAACCTGATGGTGAGAGTAAAGATTAAATAAGTTAATAGTTGGAAAATATTTAGAATACCATCACATAAGTAATAAATACCAAGGTAGAATTTTAGTTTAAAGCTACAGGCAAGCATTCCAAAAAGGAAATATGGAAATTCCTTGATTTTCTTCAGACTGAGACTTTAAGAAGTATGGGAAGGGAGCTGGAGAGATGGCTTAGTAGTAAACAACACTTCTGCAATCATGAGGACTGAAGTTCAGGAACCAAAACCCACATAACAAGGCAGGCATTTCACAAGACGCATAACTGTAGCTCCAAGGGTTTCCATACCCTTTTCAAGCCTCCATGCATGCATATCCACCACACACATGTAAATACACTCAAGACAGATACTTACACACATAAATACATGGTTATGAGAACTGAAATGAGATATAGTTCACATCAGTTTGATTTAAAAAAAACAATATATTTTAAATTCATAATATATGATACTACAGAGTGCATAGGAAAGTTGTATATTGTGAGTACACATCCATAGGTATGTTTGTGGATTGGCAGAAACAAAAATGGGTACAGACCTTTTAGGAAAGCTACTACTCATTTAAGTGAAGTAGTCATTATCTTGAACATTTATTTCAGAATCTGTCCTGTAGGAATACAAACACAATTTAAAACAAAACAGAAAGAACAACTTATTTTTCAAAGGCACAGCGTTTTGTTTTGTTCATGTCAAATAGTAGAGTTCATGGATAATTTAAAATTTTTATACATCAACTATTTTAGTAATAAGCCTCATCATCTGCCAATATTTTTAATGTTGTGATTCAGCTTTAGGGTTTCTATTACTGTTCATTTGTTGTTTTTTGAGACATTTTTTGCTCTGTAGCTCAGGCTGACAGCAAACTTGTTATCTTCTGGCCCAGTCTCCATAATTTCAGTTCATTAAAAGATTTTATTTTATGTGTGTGTGTGTGTGTGTGTGTGTGCATGTGTGCAAGCGCCTGTGGGCAGCTAGAAACAAGTGTTGTATTCCTGTGGAGCTAGAGTTACAGGCAGTTGTGAACTGTCTTCCGTAGGTGCTGGGAACAGAACACAAGAACAGCACTCACTCTAACCCAGTACTCCTAATTTCAGTTCTTAAAGTCACATCCTTTTATAGTAAGGAAGCCAACAGACATTTTGTAGCTAATAGACAATACAAGTATATGTCTTAAAACATCTGTACTTATTTTGTGTTCTTAGCCTAAAGAGTAATAGGGTCTCATCATAATATAACAAATTTATTCACAAACTTTGTATGTAAACTTAAAAAGGCAGTGGTTTAAAATACTTCCTGGAGTTCTATACAAAATAATTTTTTAAAAACAGAAACCACAATGCTACAAAGACTTAGCTGTTTTACTAATTTATATTATATCTAGAATAGTTGTGGAAACTGATAAGCAAATTATTCAAAAGACAGAACTTTATATCCTTGGCTGAAATACTACTTCAAACAGACATAGAAGAAGCAGAAGTAAGATCTGTACTTAAAAAAACATCATAAATGGAGTTGGTCATTTGCTGGATAGGGTACTTTGCATGCTGCAAATCTGCCCATTTCCTTTGTGAGCCCTGCAGTTCTGCTGTAGATGAGTGATACAGGGCCTTCCTGGGAGTAGATAAGAAGGTATGTAGTTTAGATTCTAAAATCCTGGAAGCTTTTATCATTTTTTTTCCCCTCAAGTGTTTGATTTGAGTGATTTGAGTGGCTGGTTTTCAGTAGTTTAGGTTGGTTAAGTGGTTTAGGAAAGGAAACGGAGTTAAGTGTTTCAAGTTGCTTATAAGGTTCTCTATGCCTAGACTGAGTTAATACTTAGGTTGATTGCTGGTCATTCAAATAGAGTACTGCTTCCCACAGCTACCACTACATATGAATTTAAAGAGGTGATGGCACATATGTTTAAACCCAGAGCTGAAGGTCACAGGCAGATAAATCTTTTGAGTTTGAGGTCAGCCTGGACTGCATAGCAAGTTCCAAGTCAGCCATGGATAACGGTGAGACAGAGAGAGAGAGAGAGAGAGAGAGAGAGAGAGAGAGAGAGAGAGAGAGAGAGAGAGAGAGAGAGAGAGAGAGAACAGCATTTGTTAGTGTCCATTATAACCCAGTAGATCTCTGCTAACTCCCTTACCCCCTCCCAGAGTATCATATCAATGAAATGAGTTTCAAAAGCTATTTTATTACACATTTTATTTCAGAATTCAAATGGAAAACAAAGTACTTTTAATGCACTCAAAAATTTTCGAACTGTTGACATTGTGGCACTCTCATATGGCTTCAGTATATTTTTATTGTAGAATTCTAAGAATATACTGATTTATTTAGGTGAGTAGCTCCAAGTGATGTTTCCTTTATATAATATTTTTATTCTTTCAAAATTTTATATCTGTATGCAGTGTATTTTAATCATATCCACTCCCTATTGGTGACAAGTTTCTTAATAGCCCTATTTAAAATCTTAAGGTTCTTGAGTGAAATTGCTCTAGAACCAGGTGTGTCCAACTAGTGGCCTGCAGACTACATGTGCCCCCACAATATTTATAAATGTGGCTAACTCAAGTAATTGTAAACTTACATAAAATGTAAGTTAGAGTTTTCATTGAAAATTTTTGTAGCTCAGTTGAATAGCATGACAATATTGTGTCCCATTGTCAAAAAGTTGGACACATTTATTAAATGTCTGAATTGAACTTTTTGTATCACAGTTTAGAATATAACAAATATACATTCTTCATTAAACTCTGGAAACTTGGTATAACAAGAGTTGCTGAGAGCTCTTGACAGTTGCTTAAGAAGGTGATTTCTATGCTTGTAGCTTTCAGCCTCACATTCAAAGGAAGGAGACTTGAAGAAGAGGTGATTCTGTGCTTCCTTCACAGAGTACAAGAAGAACTGAGTAAAATAAGTCCCTGGTATATGGCTAAATGTTTAGCAGATTCTAAGAGCTTTTTTCAACATTTAGCAAATATCTGACCTAATAAGAATGGAGCTTAGGAGTAAAATTGAGGCAGCATCCTCCATTAATAGAGAAAATTGTAGAAGAATAAAGACAAACACTGGTGTTCCTATCCTGTTTGCTACACAGTTGCTGTTTTTAATCTATGGAGCCCCAGTTTGTTAAAATGGGGACACTGTTTAGTTTCTTTATAAGTAGTTATGAGATAAATATGCACTTTGTTCAGAGTAATATTTGATAGTGGCAGACGTATAGAAAGAAGCAGCTAAGAACAGAGCCAGGTTTTAGCCTGACATTCAAGTAAGAAGACATTTAAGCAAAGAAGACAGCTCTGCTTGATATGACTTAAACAAATTACCAGGCTTTTCTTTTTTGACCCATCAACCACTTCCAAAATCATGACACGGAGACTTATTATTAGTTTTGAATGCTTGGCCTTAGCTTAGTCTTTTTTCTTGTTGACTCTTATATAAAACTTACCCTGTTTCTCTTAATCTGTGTTTTGCCTAAGGGCTTTTTACCTTTCTTTCCTTCTATATATCTTGTTTTCACTGCTTTTTGTGTCTAACTGGTGACTGTCTGGCTTCTGGCCCCAGGTGTGTCCCTCTCTTTCTTCATCATTCTCTCCTTCTCTCATCTTTCTAGAGCCTAGATTTCTCCTCTCACTTAATCTCTCTGCCCACCAGCCCCACCTATCCCTTTCCTGCCTAGCTATTGGCCATGCAGCTTTTTATTAGACAAATCCGGTGCAGTAAACAGGCAAGGTGGAAACAAATGCAACACGTCTTTACATAATTAAACAAATGCATCACAAACAAATATAACACATCTTTACCTCCTTAACAAAGGCAGTAGAAATGAGTGTGACATGCCTTCACGCAGTTAAAGTAATATTCCACACCACCAACAAATGTAACATATCTTTACCTGGTAATCTGTTTTTGGAAGACTCCTCAATGTGTATCATTCATTGTATTGATGCTTCTGTCACCTTTACTAGCACACCCACCCATGGGTTGGTATTACGGTGCATCTTTATTTCTGCCACATTCCTGCATTTATTTGATATTCATTATGCCAGCAATAGATTAAGGAGTTTTTAGGAATATGGGTAACCTGAAAGTGGTAGCTTGTTATAGCTGCTAATGTAAAATCTCATGGTCAGAGAGTAGGTGGGAAAGTATTGATGTCAAAAGAAACTAATAAAATCATGTATAGCTATTGATATCTTACTGCCCATAAAATTATTACCTGTTTTCAAACTATTATATACAACTTTAGTTTCTTCAAACTTACTTAGGGTTTCTCTATGCTAAGAATACTTTGGAATAAGTGTGAGACATTAGATACATAGGTTGCTGTAATTTGGGTGTGAACACATCTGCTTGGAAATGTTCATAACTTGGACATCTTAAAAGAATTTATTATGTTTTCAGTGATCCAAAATTTGTATAACTTTCTTATATAAAATTTTGTTCATCTCCCATACAAGTCTTATATAATTACATGCCTTCTTCTAATTCTTATATAGTACACAAAAATGCAAATTAGTTTTATTCAAGTTAAGGCAAACTAACATATACATTCTTTCTTCTTCCTTTTTTTTCTTTTTTTCTGTTAAGTAGGATGAGTTCTGAACGTCGAAAAGAAAAGTCCAGAGATGCAGCAAGATCTCGGCGAAGCAAAGAGTCGGAAGTTTTTTATGAGCTTGCTCATCAGCTGCCACTTCCTCACAATGTGAGCTCCCATCTTGATAAAGCTTCTGTTATGAGGCTCACCATCAGTTACTTACGTGTGAGGAAGCTTCTGGATGCTGGTGAGTTCTACAGGGACATAATAGACCTAAAAATTAGAAATTAAAGACAAATAGAAATTATTTGTAAGAGATTGTGTGTATGTGTCTATGTGTGCATACATGTTCATGCACATGTGTTAATATGTTCATGAAGGTGCCTATGAAGGCCAGAAGAGGGTGTCAGATCCCCTAGAGCTGGAATTTCAGGTATTTATGAGCCATTATTAACTGGAGCCATCTCTCTGGCCCCACAATGCTGTATATATAGTTGAATTTTTACTATGTGCGTGAGTGTTTGACCTTCAACATTTGCATGCCTATCTAGTACCTCCAGAGTCCAGAAGAGGATGTCAAATTCCTTGGAACTAGTTACAGACAGCTGTGAGTCTGAGAATTGAACCTCAGTGCTTTTAACTGCTGCCACACACAATGGTTTTTAAAGTACCTAATTATGTTGTGATATGTATACTTTAAATCTTTTCAGTATTCTTTACACCTTTAATCAAACTTTGGTTTTCTTAGTTACCTGTGGGAATAGTTCTTTTTGTACTAAAAGTTCTTTTGATTTGCCCTTTATTTTTAAACATGCAACTATAACTCTATAGCTCCTGGTACATTAACATAATCAGTAAATAGATATAACCCAATAAAGTTGTCACTATTTCATCCTCTAGAACATGTTCTCGATTCTTCCACATGACAGAATCCTTTTTCTTATTAGCTTTTGAAGCTTCATTCAGACATTTTCAAGATACTGACCTTTTTCCTCCTGTTGTACCCCCCCCCCCCTTTTTTTTTAAAGGAGTCTCACCATGTAACCCTGGCTGGTTTATATATTGCTGTGTAAGCCAGGCTGGTCTCAAACTCACAGAGATCTACCTATCTCTCTTCCCCCTTAATGCTGACTATAAAGGCATGCCTATCTTCTTCTTAAAATATCCTTTTTTCCTTAGTGATATGCCTGTTTGCAAATTAAACAGTCATGCAAAACAATGGAAAAAATCTCATGAAAATATACAGAGATAAATGTTTATACTATAGATATTTAAAAGCATCTTAAATAAAGCCTCATTTTGTTTCTTTCCTCTTGTGCCCTTGTAGGCGATCTGGACATTGAAGATGAAATGAAAGCGCAGATGAACTGCTTTTATTTGAAAGCCCTGGATGGCTTTGTTATGGTGCTAACAGATGATGGTGACATGATTTACATCTCTGATAACGTGAACAAATACATGGGGTTAACTCAGGTAAAGTGCCCATATAGGAAGAACCCTTCTGGGTACTTTATGATTGTATGATATAGATCTAATTTTTTTTAATGTGTTTACAGTTTGAACTAACTGGACACAGTGTGTTTGATTTTACTCATCCATGTGACCATGAGGAAATGAGAGAAATGCTTACACACAGAAATGGTGAGAAGGAAAGTCTATTGTTTGATTTAATATGACAGTCAGTCAGACACTGTTACTAATTTTATATTTTTGGTAATGTACTGATTTAAGAGAGAATGTTACTTTACATTTGATGTTAATTTTGTTCTTTGTTAAAACTGTTATTCTACATTTTAGAAAATCCACAAAAAAGTTTTAAAACTGGTTGAATTAATAAGTAATTACATAAGTAGACAAAATAAAAAAATAAACTAAAAAACAAGACCAAGACAGTTATAAAAGAAAATACAGTATTAAGCCAAGAAGTCATAGTACAAATGGCAGGTAATAGGATTTTAGACAGTTAACTGAAAACACAGTAGTAATTTGAGTTCAGGCTTTCTCAATGGCCAAAGGAGGGTGGGGGAGTTGACCAGAATTTTAAGTGCTTTGCCTTCTCAGGATGTTTTCAATAACTTGAGACTAATTGGAAGGCCCACATGTGGTGTTGAGCATCTTTAATCCTAGCACTTGGGAGGCAGATACAGGCAGGTCTCTTGAGTTCCAGGCCAACCTGGTTTATGTGGCTAATTTCAAACCAGCCAAGGCTACACAGTGAGACCCATCTCAAAAACAAAAGTGTTGGGCTGGAGAGATGGCTCAGCGGTTAAGAGCATTGCCTGCTCTTCCAAAGGTCCTGAGTTCAATTCCCAGCAACCACATGGTGTCTCACAACCATCTGTAATGAGGTCTGGTGCCCTCTTCTGGCCTGCAATACACACAGACAGAACATTGTATATATAATAAATAAATAAATAAATAAATATTTTTTTTTTAAAAAAGGTGTTATATTGTGGGTGCTCTCACATTGACAAAAGTAATAAGAGAGGCCTGTAACTCTTGAGTTTTGTGAAGTAAGGTTTTTCAATCTAGTGCCTTCTTACACAGTATGATGGTCTCTTCTTAATTCCCCCTGGCACCGTCTAATCCCTTTGAAAGCATTCTTACTAAGCCTTGACTACTTTACACTCTATTGCTATTGAGCCTACTGTCTCTATTACATGCTTAAAGGTATTACATCTAATTATTTATCTTTGCATCACTCAAAGAATACACATTAGATTCTGAATAATGAGTATTTTGTTTGATTTTTTTCTAAGATTTTAGTTTTATATACCCTAAATGTACCCTAAATTTGATATATTTCAATAAAAATTTATTTTTTTGTTTGCATTGAGGATGTAGGATCTCACTATCTAAGCCTGTCTGGCCTAGAAATCCAAGTAGACCAAATTATCCTTGAACTCAAAGATCCGCCTGCCTCTGCCTCCCATCCTCTGGGATTAAAGGCATGTACCATTGTACTCAGCAATTTTAGAAATTTATCATTGCCTCAAAAAGAAATTCTATACCTTTATGTCATCTATCTCCTTCTACTTCTTGTTCAGTTCTAAGCAACCTCTTATCTACCTTCTCTGGACATTTCATGTAAATGAAACATTTGTTTTGAACCAAACTAAGCAATGAAAGTAGAAAATCAAGATGCTGTTTAGTCTTCTAAATGTAAGCTTATTTTTCAATTACAAGGTTTGGCATAAGACTAAAT
Organism: Microtus pennsylvanicus; assembly: GCF_037038515.1. Lineage (NCBI taxonomy): Eukaryota > Metazoa > Chordata > Mammalia > Rodentia > Cricetidae > Microtus > Microtus pennsylvanicus. The sequence goes on along the minus strand of NC_134592.1, from coordinate 41,255,442 downwards.
AGACTTGAATTGATTTATTTCTGTGACTTTTTCTTTTTGTGCCATTGGGAATCAAACCCAGGGCGTCCGTGTATGTGCTAAGGAAGTACTCTTCCGTTGAGCAACATTCCCAAGCCCCATTTCTGCAACTTTAAATTTAAACAAGGTCTCACTGTGTAGCTCAGGTTGGCCTAGAACTCTCCACCCTCCTTCCTCAACCTCTTAAGTTCTGAGAGTATTGACATGTATCACTATGGCATGATTTTTATAACTTTCGATAATCTGGGTTTCACACACACAGATGCTATTTACTGCCAAAAGGTATTTGAAGTTCCATAAATATATTGCTGCTTATTCAAAATTGAATTATCATATTTGGTAAAGGACATGAAGTATTCAGGTTCTTTTGTGGGGGACATGCTTATATTCTGACAGCACACTTAGGGCAAGCTCATACCATTTTCATATTTTCTTTATACCAGCACAGATGAATAACAGTCATCTAATCCTATAAAGTGTGGACTTTCCTCCTGCAGTTTAAGGAATCTCTGTAGTCTTATAAACACTGCCTCAGGGTGGAGCTGTCAGACCTAATGGATGTGTTGGAGTGGGTGAAAAAAGGGAGCAAATGTTATGTTACATTAATGCTGAGATCATCACTTTGCTACTCTTGTAACAAATTTCTGTTTAGCTATGACTTAAAACTTTGTTTCTTGCTTTCATTAGGCCCAGTGAAAAAAGGTAAAGAACAAAACACACAGCGAAGCTTTTTTCTCAGAATGAAGTGCACCCTAACTAGCCGGGGGAGAACAATGAACATAAAGTCTGCAACGTGGAAGGTAAGTCCGCTGAGTGGGCACTTGATTTATAGATCATGAGCTTTCCCCAAGAGGGGCGAAAGTGACCCTAGCACCTGGAAAGCAAAGGCCTGCTATAAGTCTGATGGCAGCCTTGTCTACATGGCAAGTTCCCTGCTAGCCAGGGAAGCACAGCAAACCCTATGTCAGAAAACAGCAAACAGTGCTTTGTCTCAACCCTCTAAGGAGTCTTACAGTATGAGGGGAAGCTGGAGAAGTGGCTTAGTGGTTAAGAGCACTTGCTTGTCAAGGACCTGGTTTGGTTCCCAGCACCCATGTTTCAACTCACAATCATTTGTAACTCCAATTCCTAAAGATCCAATATTCTTTTCTGATCTCTTCTTCAGGCACCAGGTACACACAAAGTGCACACACATACATGCAGGCAGAACACTTACACACATAAAAAATTTATTAGTGGCTAATTATATTTGTTCCCTTTTGTATATTTGCACTTGCATCCAGTCTATGCAATCTCCATTCAAAACAGCATAGTAATTTGCCAGCTTGGAATATAAATTTAAATTATATAAATGTAGCATTTCTATGCCAAGCTAACTTAGTCAGCTGGCTTTGGCAACTAGTATTTAAATCCTGTTTTAAGTTTACTTTTCCATCCATCACTGTTTCATTTTCCTGTTCAGTACTGAACCATAGTCACCATAGCAAAGTCAACTATAATGATGACTGTAGAAGGAAAGACAGCTCAGACTTACACAGGGAACCTTTTTGTTTCTCTGTGTATTACTTGGATGTATGTAAGTGTACCATGTGCTTGCAGTGCCTGCAGAGGACAGAAGAGGGCATTAGATCCATACTCTGGATTATAAATGAGCCCTAGTTTTTCTTTCATGTGCATGGATGTTTTGCCTCCATGTATATCAGTATATACATACATGCTTGTTGTCTGAAGAGCTGAGAAGGCATCATCAGGTCCTCCGGAACTAGAGTTACTAGTGGTTGTGAGCTGCCATGTGGGTGCTAGGAATCAAGTCTTGGTCCTCTGGAAAGTATTCAGTGCTCATAACCACTGCCTCATCTCTCCAGAACACCACCCTCACAATGCCTTTTTTTTTTTTTTAAAAAAAAAAACAACAAAAAAACCTACCTAATTATCTTATATCTTAACTGCTAGGCCATCTCTCCAGCTCCCCACTACCCCCTTTTATTTTATAATAACTGTGGTACACAGGTTAGATCATAGATGGTGTCATGGAGAAAACATTCTTTTCAATTTCAAAGATACACTTTTATAAAGTTTGTCAGGTTAACTCAACTACTGACCTGCATTTCTTTCCCCCTTTAAAAAAGGAAAAAGGTAACTGCTTATTTTCTTGCTCATACACAGGTGCTTCACTGCACAGGCCATATTCATGTATATGACACCAACAGTAACCAATCTCAGTGTGGGTACAAGAAACCACCCATGACATGCTTGGTGCTGATTTGTGAACCCATTCCTCATCCATCAAATATTGAGATTCCTTTAGATAGCAAGACTTTTCTCAGTCGACACAGCCTGGATATGAAATTCTCTTACTGTGATGAAAGGTAAATTAATTCTATTTTATACTTTTAAAATTTAAATTTCTCCGTAGCCTTTAGTAAAAACTCAATGGTATATTGCATGTATTCATGAAGCTGAATATGAAGATGCCTCCTGGGATACAAAAACATAAGATTAGCTTTGTAAATTCACATTAAGCATTGACTGTATACTATAAATACTCTGCCAAGTGTTACACAAATCTATTAAGATGAGACTTGTAGCTGGATCTGGTGACACAATCCTATAATCTCATCAGCTGGGAGACTGAGGCAGGGGAAGGTGAGTTCACAGTCAGCTGTCTCACAAAAGTAAAGGACTAGGGACACAAGTCAGAGATGGATTGCTTGTCCCTCATGCAAAAGGCATTGAGTTTATACCTTGGTACTGCAAGCAACCATAAAAATCATGACATTCCTTTTGCTTTTGAGAATCTTGCTTAACAATGAAACGAGAACATAGATTTCAAAGGCAAAGTTTAAAGAAATGTTGTTCTTTAACCTTCGAGCACCTTCAGCTCCACCCATGGTTCCTGTCACCATTTCCTAAATCTGTTACTGCTCATGTAGTTGCCAACTTGATGTTTCTGTCTCGATCATTTTCTGTATAACGAAGTAAATACTTCTGTCCTGAACTGCACCACTGCTGCTCCCGACAGCACAACTCGCTGTTCCTCTTGTGATGCCTAGCATTATTGACATAGCTCTGTTGATACCTTACTCTCATAAACTATACTTAGTTGTCTCTGTAAATGCACTGTCCAACTGTCCGCCCCATCGTTCTTTCTACCTTGTGCTCCTGTCATTAATTCTTTACTTCATTACCTTTGGCCTGAGTTGTTGCATAAACTTATGAGCTGCATTTCTACCAACAGATTTGTGCCTTTTTTTACTCTTACATCCAATGTGCCCAAAGAGGGCATTCCAGGGTGATGATCATCAGATCATGCCATTCTCTTGTTAGAAATCCATCAGTTGCTTTTTTATTTATCGAAGATGCTGTACATCCACCATGTGGGTCCCAGAAACCGAATTTATGCTGTCAAGTTTGGTAGCAGGTGCCTTACCTGCTAGCCCATTTTGGTGGCCCTGGATGTTAGAAGTGTGATATAAATATTTTCTTAAAACTGAACAAAATGTTTTCTACCTCTTGATTCTGAGGTGTTATTGAGCAAGAAGTTCCTAGAAAACATTTTAAACAGAAAACCTAGTATGCACAAGGTTCTTGGTTCCATCACCACCAGCACCAAAAAAAGAGAAGGGGGTGGACTTTGTCCAGCATTTGTGAATCCCTAGATTAGTGGTTCTCAACCATTAGGTCATGACCCCTCTGAGGGTTGAACCACCCTTTCACAAGGGTTGCCTAAGGCCATCGAAAAACAGATATTTACATTACAACTCATAGCAGTAGAAAAATTACAGTTATGAAGTAGCAATGAAAATAATTTTATGGTTGGGGGTCACCTCAACATGAAGAACTGTATTACAGGGTGGCAGGATTGGGAAGGTTAAGAACTACTGCTCTAGGTCCAATCCCTACTACCTACCATTCTGGGATGGAGGGGAAGCATAATTTATTTTCCTTTTGTAATGCTGCCACCTAGTGTTGGTGTATTTTGGTATATTCTTTTTTGAAGAAGCAAGAGTTTGATTTATGTTTTAAAAATTCTGTTTTATTGGTTTTAGAGTAAATAGCAGATCTTAAACTGTTACAGCACAAGCCATTTTATTTAACATACTGTTAGAACAAAGCTACCTTTCTTGTGCCCATTTGTAATTAGGGGCTTTCTTTTTACATTTTGGGCATGAGTATCTCTTACCTGTGCCTCAGGTTTTCTCTTTTGTTTTTGTTTGTTTGTTTTGTTTTGTTTTTAAGCCCTTTGAAATCTAAGCTGAACAGTCTTAACACTTGGTTCATGTTTGTTCCCAGAAAGACTTCAGAGGAAAATGTTTGTGATTGGCATTGTGTGATTGAGGACAGTCTTCTTTAGCACACAGTGGGTCCTCATGGTTTCTAGGCTGATACAGAGAGTCGAGTATCCACCCTAAAGGAACTGCCAGGGACCAGTCAGGCTACCTGAATTAGTTTTCAGCCCATTTTCATGTAGATACCATTCTTTCATCTGAAATTAATTCTTATAATTTCAGGTAATTAATATGGAAACCAACTAAGAGTTATTTTTAAAACATCACAATAGTTAATGTTTTACTTTCCATTTAGTATAGATGTCCTTGGCTTAATGAAAGTGAATTTTATAGTTGATATTTAAGTGAGACCTTACCAGGGGCTTAAAAATTATAAGGTGAAGAATTTGGCTGAATGAAAAATAAACTGCTATAGATTTAAACTGTATTTTAAGGTATTGTGACTATGTATAATTAAATGTGTTTTTAGAAATATCAAATATCAAGGATGGATCTAAATGACATGGAAACCTCGCTATTATACTAAGTATAGAATTGGGATTTTTGTTTGTTTGGTTGGTTGGTTTGAGGGTATTTTTTTGTTTGTTTTTCAAGACACGGTTTCTCTGTACATAGCCCTTGCTGTTCTGGAACTCTCTATAGAATAGGCTGGCCTCAAATTTACTGAGCTCTGTCTGCCTCTGCCTCCTGAGTGCTGAGGTTAAAGGTGTGCCCCACTACCGCCTAGCTGGTGTATAGAATTGTTAAGGGTGAGTTATAAACTTATTAAGCAAAAAATAATCTTTAATTTTTTTAAACAGAATTACTGAGCTGATGGGTTATGAGCCAGAAGAACTTTTGGGTCGCTCAATTTATGAATATTATCATGCTTTGGACTCTGATCATCTGACAAAAACTCATCATGATAGTAAGTACAGTAGAAGAACTCAAAGAGGTAGTTTCATTGCTCAAGTCCTCCAGTCTCTACTGTTTGTAACTACCCAGTCTCCTTAGACCAAGAACATTCTACAGCCCCTCATAAGATGTCTTGATCATGAAATTATTGTTTTGTTATAAATATTATAAAAAAAATCATTTAATGATACATAAAGCTTCCCATAAAAGTCAAATATTATAGATTATCTAGCCCACATATCTGTCTATATACTGAAATCAGTGGTTGGTCAATAGGAGGTAAGAAGCATTTCTTCATGCATCAGTGAATGGGATTAGTATCATACACACATGATTGCTGTCACCCTGACTAGGCTTCTGAATTTTACTCAAATGAAGTCTATGATACCAAAGTAAGCCAAATGTCACAATTTCTCACTTGCCTGTTTAATCTGGACCTAACTACAGAGTCTGGCCTTGAACTACAGAGTATGCCTACACCGTAATCAGAGCATGGATATTCGTGATAGCAGTTATGGTTGATTTATTATATTCTCTTAAGTCAGTAATTAATTTATACTGCATGAATTGCTACAAGACTACAGTGTGATATGAACTTATACATTCAAATGTTCTCTATATAGCTTTTTTTAGTGATTTGATTATCTGAACAAGGAAACAATAATACCATTTTCTTGAATGTACCATGTGATCAGTCTCTAGTCTGACACTTTGACCATAAGTCACTAAAAGAACTACAACTACTTTGTCCCTCATTCCTGGCTTTCCTTCTTTTATAGTAAGATAGGAATTTTACTTTGGAGTTTATTTTTTTTTTTTTTTGGTTTTTCGAGACAGGGTTTCTCTGTGGTTTTGGAGCCTGTCCTGGAACTAGCTCTTGTAGACCAGGCTGGTCTCGAACTCACAGAGATTCGCCTGCCTCTGCCTCCCGAGTGCTGGGATTAAAGGCGTGCGCCACCACCGCCCGGCTTGGAGTTTATTTTCAAGTGTGTTTGGCCTTTGTTTATCAGTTTAAACAGTCAGACAATTTTATTTAAATATCTCTCCTTTAAAAAACAAACAAACAAAAAGCAATGATCCAGTCACACATGGCAGTGGAAGCTTTTAACTTCAGCACTTGGAAGGTAGGGGCAGGCAGATCTGTGACTTTGAGGCCAGCCTGGTCTACATAGGGACAGCCAACGCTCCATAGAGAGACCCTGTCCTAAAACAAAACAACAAAACCCATAGGGCGGTGGTGGCACATGCCTTTAATCCCAGCACTCGGGAGGCAGAGGCGGGCAGATCTCTGTGAGTTTGAGGCCAGCCTGGTCTACAAGAGCTAGTTCCAGGACAGGGTCCAGGCTCCAAAGCTACAGAGAAACCCTGCCTCAAAAAACAAAGAAAATAAAAACCAACAATCTACATTCAACACTTCTGTGATTGAATATTCAGTTATTTATTTAATTTTTTTTTTGTGATGCTTTCTTATCCCTAGTGTTTACAAAAGGACAAGTCACCACAGGACAGTACAGGATGCTTGCCAAAAGAGGTGGCTATGTCTGGGTTGAAACTCAAGCCACTGTCATATATAATACGAAGAACTCTCAGCCACAGTGCATTGTGTGTGTGAACTACGTTGTGAGGTGAGATGGGGAAGAGACACTTTTACATTTATGTGACTTCATTAAGAAGAAATAATCTTATGAAAACTTATTTTTATTTTCCTTTTTCTACTGGATTATGATTTATACTCTGGCCCACTATTCCAAACTAGCTATTCTAGTGATCCCACAAAACAGAATCTATTTTTTAGTCAGTCTATGAATCTGTTTTCCTGGTAGTTCAGTTTTAAGCAGATACTATCTTATGGCCAAGAAGGTTCTGTGAAGGTTAAATGACTCTTCTGTGAGGGCACAATGACAGGCTGTATGCTGTGACACGGGGGCTGTTGTTACATTCATGAACTATGGAACTTACTCTAGTGGGCTTTGCCCCATTCAGTCACTCTTAAAACATTACCAAAACATTCTAATTTAATTGCCAGGCAGAGCTCTCTAGTGTGGATAGCTCGTTTTTTATGTTCTATACCCTTTACTTTTTTTCCTGTCTCACTGAGTAGGCCTGGCTGGTCTGGAACACACTTTAGACCAGGCCAGCCTTGAATTTTCAGCTGCCCTGTGTAGGATTGCAGGGCTGTACCCGCAGTCTCCAGCACAGCTTTCACAGGTGCCACCAAAATCCAGGTTACCCCTCTTATGAAGACTTTGGCCATTGTTTTGTTCTTACAACTTTTAGTTTTCTGTTGTTTCCTTCGGGGGATGATTTTAGTGCTAGGATCAAACTCCATGCCTTACCACTTCTAACCCCAAAGAATCATCTTAGTTCTAAAGAGTTCTGTGATATTTGCCTTTGTGTAAAGCTATTCTTCCTCTCCCCAGTCTGCCTCACGAATGTTACTTGAGCTCAAGTTTTAGCTTGTTCAGTTTTCTGTGAAAGACCCCTTTTCCATTTTAGGAGTGATCAGTGTATTGTAATTGTATTATAAACTACTGGAAGGCACGGGTTGTATATGTCAGTCTTTATGTTCTTTGTTCATTTCACATATTAAACATGTAATATGCTAGCTAAAAGTACCTTGATGCCAGACATGAAGCTGGGTGGTTGTTCATCCCTTTCTTTCTTCTTTCCTAGCCTGTACATGACATCACTATATCATTTCCACCAAAAAAAAAATATGACTCCCTGCATAAAGACTGTGGTCGTTATCGTTATATTCTAGTATCTGTAGACCATACCTCGTGTGTTAGTGCTGAAGAGAATGTTGTGTCCTTCTCATTGTGTGCGTCAGCACGTCTTACTCTGCTTGTGTCCTTCATGTACTTTACTCGTGTTCTCAAAGAAGTTCAATGTTTTAATTAGTAAATTTTATTTAAATTTTTATATTTTCATATTGGTGTTTCAAAACAATGTACATTTTCTCAGTATTAGAATACTTGCCTAGCATGCACAAGGTCTTGGGTTCAGTCATCAACACCGGGGAAAAAAGAAATGTGACAAATATGCATGAGAGATTATTCATCTTAAGATATGTAAAAATCCTTTTTTCATATAAAATATAATTTAAGAGACAGGGTCATTTTGTAGTCCCTTTCACTGTCATTGTGTCAAATGCTAATTTACAAATACTAATCTCCTTTTTTTTGACAGTGGTATTATTCAGCACGACTTGATTTTCTCCCTTCAACAAACAGAATGTGTCCTCAAACCAGTTGAATCTTCAGATATGAAAATGACTCAGCTGTTCACCAAAGTTGAATCAGAGGATACAAGCTGCCTTTTTGATAAGCTTAAGAAAGAACCTGATGCTCTAACTCTGCTGGCCCCAGCTGCTGGGGACACGATTATATCTCTGGATTTTGGCAGTGATGGTGGGTGCTTAGTGAGTCTATCCATTTCTTCAGCTATGTCTGCTGCTTCCTGTCCCAGCTGACCTGCACTGTGCTACATTTCTTGACTTAAGCATTTGTATGATGCTTGCACTTTTTGTATAGTTTCTCAAAAGTATTTAATGTTTGTTTCTGAAATTTCATAGCCTTCCTGCTTTTATTTTTGTGTTCTGTTGGGAATTGTAGTTAAGAGTATCGTGAAGGTATTTCTCGATACCTTCTACTAGCCTCCCTGCCTCCTCACTGCACCCATTCAGTAGAGTTAAACTGCAGTAGATATAATTGGGTAAATGATAAAGGATTAAAAAAGCAGTCTTACCATAAAACAAACATGAAAATGAAAAATGTTATTTCAAATTAGGCTAACTTTTAGCATATAAAAAGATTAGTTACACATCCTAGGAGTTGTCAGTGTGGACAAAGAAGATAGCTCAGACCTAATGGTCATACCCTAATGTCTGTAAACTTTTCCATTAAAGACTGTTAAAATCCTAATGTTCTCCAGATTGATGAAGAGATTTTTCTTTTGCAGACACAGAAACTGAAGACCAACAACTTGAAGATGTCCCATTATATAATGATGTAATGTTCCCCTCTTCTAATGAAAAATTAACAAATATAAATCTGGCAATGTCTCCATTACCTGCTTCTGAAACTCCAAAGCCACTTCGAAGTAGTGCTGATCCTGCACTAAATCAAGAGGTGGCATTAAAGTTAGAGCCAAGTCCGGAGTCACTGGAACTCTCCTTTACGATGCCCCAGATTCAAGATCAGCCAGCGAGTCCTTCTGATGGAAGCACCAGACAGAGTTCACCTGAGGTGGGTACTACGACAGAGGAGAAGGTCAAGGAGAAATATGCCCGGCACTGATAGTTCTCTGAAACCCAACAGAAATGGTTTCTAGGTTGGACCAGGGCTGAAAGTGTCACAAACAGCTGTTTCCAAATCCAGAACAATTCATTTCAGAGCTTTCTACTATTAACACTGAACTTCAGAGCAGGACAGTTTAGATCTGAACTTTGTAACCTGCTTAGTGAAGCACAATAAGTCTGGATCTGCATTAAATTGTTAGGAATTAAAATTGGCATGTGTAAGTTAAGCAATATGGTATCTCAAAGCCTTTTGAAGAATATGTTTTTTGCTTTGATGGTTTGCCCAGCACAGAAGTGTTTGTCATTGAGGTAACAAAGTAAATCTAATGAAAAATGAGGAAGAGCAAAGTGTTACGTCTAGCATACCAAGCTACAGTATTAAATTCTTGCCTATAACTCCTAACATAATAGAATAGACGTTTAAGATTCCAGGGAAAATATCATCTAGTTAATTGGTACCATTGTAGAACTTGAGTGCTTGGTCAATTTTATTCTTTAGAATAAATAAATTTCTTTTGAGGGGCAGGGTTTGGTTTTTGTTTTTGGTTTTTTTTTGTTGTTGTTGTTTTGGTTTTTGATTTTCTTTCTTTTTTTTTTTTTCTTTTTTGGATTTTTCGAGACAGGGTTTCTCCGTAGCTTTTTGGTTCCTGTCCTGGAACTAGCTCTTGTAGACCAGGCTGGCCTCGAACTCACAGAGATCCACCTGCCTCTGCCTCCCGAGTGCTGGGATTAAAGGCGTGCGCCACCACCGCCCGGCTGGTTTTTGATTTTCTAAGACAGGATCTTACTGTTATTAGCCCTTTTGGCCTGGAGCTCACTCTGTAGACCAGGCTGACCTCGAACTTACAGAGATTCTTCTGCCTCAGCCTACCAAATATATCTTTCCATTGTATGAGCCAGAAACCTCTTAACAAGCAAACCTAGCGACTTCTTCAGGAAAAAGTAAACACTCCTAACTCTTTTCACAGCCTAACAGTCCCAGTGAATATTGTTTTGATGTGGATAGCGATATGGTCAATGTCTTCAAGTTGGAACTGGTGGAAAAACTGTTTGCCGAAGACACAGAAGCAAAGAACCCATTTTCAACTCAGGTGTGTTGCCTTGCTTATTTTGTATTTTATTAATTTTTAAGCTGAAATGACCGAGTTTAACTTGTTTTTCTTTTACAAAGTGTGGTCATTATAAAAAACTCTTGTATTTATTTATTGTTTGAAAGGACAACGATTTAGACTTGGAGATGCTGGCCCCCTACATCCCGATGGATGATGATTTCCAGTTGCGGTCCTTTGACCAGTTGTCACCATTAGAGAGCAGTTCTTCAAGTCCTCCAAGTGTGAGCACAGTGACAGTGTTCCAGCAGACCCAGCTGCAGAAACCTACCATCACTGCCGCTGCCGCCACAACCGCCACCACCACTGCCACCACCACTGATGAATTAAAAACAGTGACGAAGGACAATATAGAAGACATTAAAATACTGATTGCATCTCCATCTTCTGCCCATGTACCTCAAGAAACGACAGCTGCTACAGCATCAGCATACAGTGCTCCTCACAGTCGGACAGCCTCACCTGACAGAGCAGGAAAGAGAGTCAGAGAACAGGCAGAGAAAGCTCATCCAAGGAGCCCTAATGTGTCTGTCATTTTGAGTCAAAGGTATTTATATGGAACATTCAGTCATGTTCTAGTACATAGGTGATGTTAAATGATTTCTAAACATACAGCCATCTTTCTGACATATACTTTAAGGAACATCAAAGTAAGTTCAGTTGGTAAGTTATAAATGTCAGGCATTTCTTCGTGTTCCATTTAGAATGGTAAATAGCTTCTTCCCTGCTTAGATCCTTCTATACGTGAAGGAAAGCCCTTTAGCTAAATGGTTCTTTCCCATCCCAAACTGAGCCTGGTGGTGTTTAGTTCTCACAGGTAAATATGGATGTTTGCAGACCTTTTTAAAATCTTGCATATAATTGCGAGTCTCAAACTTCTATTCTTCATTACATATTTTTGTGTTGTCATTATTATAAAAAAAATTAGATTTGTTTAGATCTACCAAGAGTCCTAGAATGATTTACATTATTTTTTCTATGGAATGAAGCAAATATTTCATTTGCTTTGAGCAAATATTTAGAATTTCTGTATATAGTATATAATGGTATTTGATGTGTTTTAAATTTGAGGCCACACCTACAGGAAAGTAATTTTTGCTAATTAGTTAGTGGAAGAAAAATGATTCCTTCTGTTCTGGGCCTAGTCAGCAAGCTGCCTCTGATAGCAGAAGAAAAAACTCTGCTGTAACTGGGACTTTTGTTCCCTCTTATCACCCCTTCACCTGAAGTACTAGGACAAGCCTGCCATTCTCCTGACCTAGGAAAAAAGCTTGGGTCTTTAGATGAATTCAGTATTTTCAGTTGGGTATAGTAAAATATGCCATTAGTCCAGGCTTTCAGGCAGCTGAGTCAGGAGAATTACAAGCTTAAGACCAAGGCTGAGTGTGGTGGTGTAAACACACGCCAAATAAACCTAACAGAAGCACAACTACAGATGATATTTACATGATAGACTGAATTATATTTTGTAAACATAACATACTTGATAAAAATTTTAAACTAGCTTGCTTATATACGACATGATTTATAAATATTTTAAAATTAAGAACCCATATTTATAGAAGAGTCATATATGACTTAGCCATTTGGCTTTCTGTTGGAAACTGAAAATACAACAAGCTTAATTGACTTTATAATAGTTCCTTGTTGCCTAATATTTTCAGGTACAGCAACTCAGATATATATTGAGTATATATTGGTCAGTACTGAGGCCAAACCAGCAGAGTGCAAAGGTCACTGTGGAGGAGATAAATACGTGAAGGCTGGCATTGCTTCCATAGCTACAAATAATTAGCAGTGGGACTTAGAGCAAGCTACCTAACTGGCCTCAGTTTCTCATTTATAAAATTTATGAAAGGTACAAAGTACCTGTCATATCTATCCTCGAGTGCTAGAGTGAGGTTTAAATGAACATAAATTTTATTTGGTTGCAGGTTCGCAATATATAGTTCAGGCTAGCCTTAAACTTAAAATGTAGCCAGGCTGGACTCAAACAGGGATTATAGGTGTGTAGCTCTGTGTCCAGCTGAAACATTTATAAACTGAAAATACTATACAGAAATGAATGTTGTCTTATATTTCAGTAGTCCAGTGAACAATGGTGGTCTTAGCGAGAATGGTTTGCTTTTCCTTTTCCAGAAATACTGTTACTGAGGAAGACTTAAACCCAAAGATAATAGCTTTGCAGAATGCCCAGAGGAAGCGGAAAATGGAAAATGATGGTTCCCTTTTCCAAGCATCAGGAATTGTAAGTGTGAGTGGTGTGTTGTCTTCTGAATAAATACTAAAATTGTATTTTCAAAAGCTATCATTAATAAATATTTATTTATTTATTTATGCATGCATGCATGCATGCATGCATGCAGTATCCTGCCTGTAGGCCAGAAGAGGGCACCAGATCTCATTATAGGCAGTTGTGAGCCACTACGTGGTTGCTGGGAATTGAACTCAGGACCTCTGGAAGAGCAGTCAGTGCTCTTAACCGCTGAGCCACCTCTCCAGCCCCATTTTTTTAAAAACAAAAAACAAAACAACAAAGAAAGACCCTTATATTTAATAAATAAATTCTGGTATGAAAAACCTAAACATGGCAGTATCACTCCGCCCTCAGTATCAACAGCACTCTCATTTTCATCTCAGTAAATTATTTTCCTTACTACTAAAGAACTGGGCTAAAGAGATGGCTCAGTAGTCAATAATACTGACTGCACCTCCAATAAATCCAAGTTCAAATCCCAGCACCTACATGGAGGCTCACAACCCTCTGTCAGTCCAGTTCCAGTTTCAATACGCTCTTCTGACCTCTGCTGGCACCATACACATATGATGTCCACACATAAAATAAAAATAAATCTAAAATAATTTTAAGAGACACACTGTTTTAAGGACAGTTGAGGCTAGCTTATGGTCAGAACAAATCGATTGTAAAGTATTTAAAAACACATTAACAATAATGGGGAGGAAATAACTTTATCATAGTATTATAAGAATAAATAAAAAATTACATTAATAAGACAATTTTAAATTCTAGAGCATTGTTTAAGACACTGGCTTATTGGTTGGTATTAAATGTATACTGACTACAAAGATTTTTTTACTGTAAAAAATTCAATATACTAAATATTAACTTAATTTTTTTATAGGGAACTTTATTGCAGCAGCCAGGTGACCGTGCTCCTACTACGTCACTTTCTTGGAAACGCGTGAAAGGATGTAAATCTAGTGAACAGAATGGGATGGAGCAAAAGACAATTATTTTAATACCCTCTGGTTAGTTTATAATTTGTTCTTAACCAGCATAAGGAAGAGCTTAAATATGAAATGATTTTAGGAGTTTGTCCCCAAGTGATAGTGATTCCACTTCCTTAGGAAGAGTAAAAATTGGTCAGGTGGTGGTGGCACACCAGTAAGGTCTGCAAATACAAACTGAGACCCTGTCTCAAAATGAAAGAGAGAGGGAGCACAGAAAGGAGGGAAGGGGAAGGGAAGGAAAAAGGAAGAGAAAGAAAGAAAGATGAAGTAAGTAGCATTTTGTCTGCTGGCCACATTTGAAATTCAGGGATTGGGTATTTCAGAGCAGACTTCATATAATCATTCTGACAGCAGAAATAAACTTGATTACACTTATCTGCTAGTGAAGGGTTTACCCCATAGGCTAAAAACCTTTCCAGAAATTTGTTTTATTTTACCCAATACCTACTACACAATATCAATTTAATGATACTTAGCTATCTTTTTGTTTTTCAGACTTAGCATGTAGACTGCTGGGGCAATCAATGGATGAGAGTGGATTACCACAACTGACCAGTTATGATTGTGAAGTTAATGCTCCCGTACAAGGCAGCAGAAACCTACTGCAGGGTGAAGAACTACTCAGAGCTCTAGATCAAGTTAACTGAGCTTTTTATAATCTCATTCCTTTTGATTGTTTTTTGTGTTCTTTTTTTTTCAGTTATTGTTATTATTGTTTGTTTGGGTTTTTGTTTCTGTTGGTTATTTTTGGACACTGGTGGCTCAGCAGTCTATTTATATTTTCTATATCTAAGTTTAGAAGCCTGGCTACAATACTGCACAAACTCAGATAGTTTAGTTTTGATCCCCTTTCTACTTAATTTTCATTAATGCCCTTTTTAGTATGTTCTTTTAATGCCAGATCGCAGCGCGTTCACATCTCCGCAGTATTTCCACCATTGCAATGCAGTAGTCATTTAAAATGCACCTTTTATTTATTTATTTTTGGTGAGGGAGTTTGTCCCTTATTGAATTGTTTTTAATGATATGCCAATATAACTTTTTAAAAAGGCAGTAACTCTTCATCATGATCATAGGCAGTTGAAAATTTTTTACTCATTTTTTTCATGTTTTACATGAAAATAATGCTTTGTCAGCAGTATATGGTAGCCACAATTGCACAATATATTTTCTTAAAAATACCAGCAGTTAATCATGCAATATATTCTGCATTTATAAAACTAGTTTTTAAGAAGAAATTTTTTTTGGCCTATGAAATTGCTAAGCCTGGATCATGACACTGTTGATCTTGTAATGATTCTTAAACTGTATGGTTTCTTTATATGGGTAAAGCCATTTACATGATATAGAGAGATATGCATATATCCGGAAGGTATGTGGCATTTATTTGGATAAAATTCTCAATTCAGAGAAATTATCTGATGTTTCTTTAGTTACTTTACCAGCTCAAAAGAAAACAATTCCCTATGTAGTTGTGGAAGCTTATGCTAATATTGTGTAATAATATTAAACATAAATGTTCTGCCCACCCTATTGGTGTAAAGACATTTTGAGTATACTGTAAACAACAAAAAAATCATGAATTGTTAGTAAAATTGCCTAGTCTGTTAATTTGTTCAAAATATGATGTTTGGTTTTATGCACTTTGTCGCTATTAACATCTTTTTTTCATATAGATTTCAATAATTGAGTGATTTTTTTTTTAGAAGCATTATTTTAGGAATATAGAGTTGTTATAGCAAACATCTTGTTTTTTTCTATGTACATTGTATAAATTTTCCATTCCCTTGTTCTTTGTGGTTGGGTCTAACACTAACTGTACTGTTTTGTTACATCAAATAAACATCCTTTGTGGACCAGGCCCCCTTGGGTCAGCTTTTATGTTCAAATTAACATTTGTTTCAACATTTCCAGCTCATTTCTCAAAAGTTTAAGTTCTTTATAAAAATTACATTGTGCATTTCTCCATTCATTATTGCCATTATCTAATGTATGATGTATTCCCGAATGTCATGTTAAATAATGACAAATCATAATATTGCACTGTAAAGAGAAATTTTTTAGAAATTTGCCATTAAATTTATAGTCTATTAAAATATAAAACACAAAACTTCAATATTTTCAGTATGAATGGAATAAGCGAAGCAAACCATGAAACATCATAATCATGCACTGTTGGAAGGGTCTCGGGTCCTCTGAGTTTCTAACCTGTTCCCATCAGCAGACAAAGCTAGAGCTGAAATACGACCGTTTCCCAGCCTAAGTGGCAGGTCAAAGAATCTTACGTCATAGGACATTATCTTGGTAGGTTTGGTTTCAATGATAGGGGTACATGACACATTAATATGCAGGTGTGTTTTACAGATAATTGTACATTACCTGACTTTTCTAGGTCAAAAAACAGTATCCTGTAATTGTGAATTTTAGAAACTTCCAAATAAACACCACAAATCCTCCAGCTATATGCTTATCTTTCTATATCATGCATCACTTTTAGTATTCTAAAAACATTTTTAAGTAGCTTTATTTTCCCCCTGTGTTTTCTTTTATAATAGAGCTGTTTTGCTTTCGCATTCTAAGTTTTAAAAGATCAGAAAGTCTTAGAGATGTCTAAACGTAAGAAATGATGGAATCTGGGACTGCTGGTGCACTCCTGTAATCCCACCACTTAGAGGCAGAGGCAGAAGAATCAGGAATTCCAGCCAGCCTTGACTACACTGAGTTCTAGGCCAGTGTGGGCTACATGAGAACATCTGTGGGTCAAACCTGGGGCCTCACATGCATACCAAGCAAACGCTATATAGCATTGAACTACTACAAGCCCAGAAACATAGCCTCGCTGACACTTACATAACCAGTGGGGAACCTTGTCCTCTAGCTGTGTATAAATCCTAACCAAAGTGAGCTGTCTTTATCTTAGGATGAACCTGTGATTGCAAATAACAATGTTAACACTTTAGTAAAACTGTTCCAAAATTGGGGCACAGCACACCATGAGCCAACGTGCTTCCACAGTTAATTATAGACAGCTATAGAGGTGACAATTTAGGATAAAGTGGTTGCTTTAATATTCCCAGTTCACAAGATTTTAAAAATGTTTAACCAATTAATTTCAGTTGAAAACTTGAAATTTATGTACAGTTTTCAAATATTTGTAAATTTGTCAATTAATATATAATAGAAATCAGGAAATGACTTGTGAGCAGTGGTTCAGAAGGGAGCTGGAAGGAAAAATTTAGTACTTACATGTGATTTCTCAGAAAAGACTCCAGATAGTCTGCCACTCCGTCCCAGCATTGCCCACCATCTTGAATTTCTTTACACTGCCTTTAGAACCCTGCTGTAGCATCCTGAGCATTGCTCTCCCTCAAGGAGACCTAAGCCGCCTATGCTGCCCCATTCTCCGGTGCTGCTGTGAATGCATGACTAGTATTACTTTTCCCTGACGAAAGTATAGCAAAGGGAATTGACATATTCTGTTCATTTGTTCAGTGCCTGTTAGGCCTAGAACTGAAAATGGTCACCATTACCATAGCTAACTAACTGTTGCTAAAATGCTTTGGAAAGTCTGCGTCTAAATGACCCTTAATGTCTGTTAGGTACCACATGCTAGACTTAATGCTACCATTTTGCACGTTAATTCACAACCTCTATGGATTATGCTTGTATCTCATTTTATACATTATAGATTCTGGCCATCAGAAACCCGGAGCCTACAGTCCTAACCACCAGTCCGCGGAACATAATGGTTTCCCATTGCTGAATGTTTAAAATTAGCACACAGGAAAACACAATGAGAGTAGAAAATGGAGGTTGGATGTCACTTGAGAAGAACTAAAGTGGCATGTCCAAAGAGGGGTGACAAGAAACAAACCAACGTGTTCTTAAAGCTACTACTGGGTTTTGAGCTTGAACTAAAACTTAAGTTCTCTCAATACAAGAGACACCGAAGTGATTCGATGTGTAACGAATGACAGAGCACTTGACATATAAAAGGCTTATTAAAAATGCATGTGGCTTTCACAGAGCTGTTGGAATTAATGGCATAAAAGACGTGGTTAAAACCTCGTAATTACCATTCCGAATCCTAGCTTCCTCCTCCAAGCTTCGATAAGAGGTTTTAAAAGTTCAAAGTTCTAAACTCGTGTCAAGCAAGAGTTGGGGAGAGGGGAACGGGAGTGCGGGGTGGAGAGCCTTTGCCTTAAAGTTTACTTCAATAAAACCACAAACATGTTGCTGGCTGGAATCAACAAAAAAGTAAAAGACCTATGGCAGTGTTTCAAATCTGCCCCCTGACCATTTTGCTCTTGTTTCTTCCCTTTATATAGCATTGAACCTGTTATCCAGTAGGAGTTCGAGCAATTTGTAGAATATGATTCCACATAGTGTCCTGTCCGATAAAAGCGACACCTCACTACACCCGCTCCTCTAAAAGCCTTCTGGAGCTTTGTGTTCACACCTTTCAGGGGTTTGGGAATAATTTAATTCTTACCTGTCATGGGTGGGTTTTATCCAAGACGCTGTTCAGACACCCGATCTCCGCTTACTATGTAATTTCCTTTATTCCGTTTTGGCTGTAATCCGGGAAGCAGAGAAAGGCAGGTGCCTGAGAGCAGCGCAGCCTGACCCTAGCTGGCTGGCGGGGAGCCTGGTACTCCTGCACCGGGCGGGCGAGCTCGGTGCTACCTGCTGCGGATGGAAAGGCGGCCTCGGTCGCTCTGGCCCCGCCCCTGTACGTGCCTGGGCGCAGCGCCCCGCTGCAGCCGGCCGGTGTGCGGGGCGCGGGACCGCCCGCGGCTCCCGCCTACGTGTACGAGCGCATGTGCTAGGTTGGCGGGGGCAGCCGCGCCTCGGTCCCCACGCAGCCTGCGGCGACCGAGATCCCAGGGCGCTTTGGGATGGGGCCTGGGCTGTCCCTATCAAGTGCTTTCGGCTGCCAGCTGTCCTTTGAAGGACAGAAATTTCCGATGCCTCTGAACATGTTGGATCATCGCAGTTTTTAATGAGTCTTTATCTAATCTAGCCAAAAATGAAAAATTCTAGCGGGCACGAATCCCAGCCCCTCCAGAGGCTGAGGCCAGTCTGGGCTACCAAGAGAGATGAGTTGCTTAAACATCCCCCTGCCCCAGCCCTTTAAGCTTATTTTGAATAAATCGCACTGGGATATCTGATTAAGTCAACGAAAACTCTAGCTGCCCCACGTGGTATGTTTTGTTTGGTTAAATTTTTAAATTTGGTTTGGTCCCCCCCACTTCTGTTTTGCTTATGCTAATCATTGAGAATCTTGTTGGACAGACCGAGAAGGGTTTACAAATTATGGAAGCACTTGGGGATTTAAATTTAATCTCTTGTAATCCTAGCGTTTGTAGTTTGCTGGGAAGTGAGCTTGCTCAGGCTCTGCATAGCCATTGCTCCCTATGCTTTGCATTTTCTTTCCTTTAGGATTGTTCGTGTGTCTTCACTGGACGTAAGGGTCCAGTTTTTTAAAGACGTGGCTGAGGTGTTGTAAATACTTTGCTAATAAAAACTGATCTGCAGCACGCGTTTTTCAGCAGAGGTGGGCGCCATTTAAAGAGAACCTTTTGGGTTTTTGGATGTTTAAATCTTAAAGTGGCTATTGTCTACTGAAATATTTATCACAAAGTCATGATATTTTGAAAGCTGAACAATATATATTATTGCATCTATATCAATACATATATACGTGTGTCTGTGTATACATGCACCTGAATCTTGTTCATATATATGAATTTTATATACATCCTGACAAGAAGGCTAGAATTCTGTGAAGTCAAATTTATGTTTAGAAGTCTTTGAATTAATCAAGTTAATTTGCGCTGCTTTGTACGAGGAGCCTTTCCAAATGCTTTTTGTTGTTGTTGTTGTTTAACGGATTTTCAAACGGTTCTGTATGCAGCAGTACCACAAAATCTTTCACAGGCATGCAAACCGTGTGGTGAGCAGTGTGAACTGGCCCGACTCCTAATCTGCCCCAGAACCTTTAAAATGAAGTCAATCCCTGTAACCTACAGAGAGAACTTCACAGCATGGGCCGGTGCTACTCTGCATATACCTGTCACCTGGGCGGACATCTGGATCCTTCCTCTTTAACTCCCTTCCCCTCCACCCCCACCCGTCTCTCTCAAATCTCCTAAGAGGATTTTTGGACATTACCAGTCCCCCTCCCTCACCCCTTCAACTCTGAGTTCTTGATTGTCTCACCGTCCTTCTACTTGGAATACACGAGGGGTAACACGTGATTGAAGGGGGGGATGGGGTTTCTTATGTAACGAGAGAACCCGAAAGAATTCCAGTCCTAGGAACAAAGTAGCGAGAACGAGGCTATTTTCTAGCTCATTTCATTCACTGACTGACTGTACAAGAACATGATCTCAAACTGTGGTGCCTGCTGTCAGGGTCCTTAATTCCCTGGATGAGGTACATTCTGTTATCATTTATATAGAGATGGTGGAGTACCAGCCCACAAGGGACGGAGGCGGATCACCCCCAGGCCTCTGCGGGTCCCCTGGCGGATGGCCTGAGGTGGGAGACAGGCAGATACCCCATGCAGAGAGAATTTGGGTATAGAGTTTATTTGGTGGGTTATGGAGGGAAAAGGGAAAGGGAAGGGGAGAAGGAAGAGAGGCAGAAACTGCCTCTCCAGAAGAAAGGCAGACAGAGAGAGAGGGAGGAGAAAGAGAGAGAGGAGGTAGGACCACTGGAAGAGGGAGATTGGGAATGGGCGGGCACTGTCTCCTAAAGGGACAGGGTACCCAGGTCACAGACTAGGCCAGCAGATTACTCCTTCAACTGTAGTGGACCAAATGTTTGTATTTCCTTCCTTTCTTCTTCCTTCCTTCCTCCCTTCCTTTCTTTCTTCTTCCTTCCTCCCTCTCTTCCTCCCTCCCTCCATCCCTCCCTCCCTCCCAATCCTTCCTTCAAGGATTTTTTTTTATGTGTTTAAGTGTTTTGCCCGCATATGTGTATGTGTACGTTGTGCATGCCTGGTGTCCAGGGAATTCAGAAGAGGACACTGGATCCCCAGGAACTGAGGAAAAGGACAGTTGTAAACCCCCAGGTAGATGCTGGAAACCAAACACGGGTCCTGTCTCTGCAAGAACAATGAGCGCTGTTTCACTCTAAGCTATCCCAACAGTCTCTAGCAAATACAGGCAAAGCTTAGACAGAGGGTAGAGTAGTCATTTGGCAAGTCCCAGCTCACTGTCTACATGAGCTGTCCTCTTGCTAATCTGATCAGTATCATCAACCCTGACTGTTCACATCTACTAAAATTGGAATAATTAACAGAAGACCTAAATGGCCCTCAATCTAAGAATGGATAAGGAAAATGTGGTACATTTACACAATGGAGTACTACACAGCAGAAAGAAATAACGACAGCTTGAATTTTGCAGGAAAATGGATAGAGCTAGAAAACATTATTTTGAGTGAGGTAACCCAGACCGAGAAAGACAATTATCACATGTACTCACTCATAGGTGGTTTTTAAACATAAAGCAAAGAAAGCCAGCTTACAAATCACAATCCCAGAGAATTTAGACAACAATGAGGACACTAAGAGAGACTTACATAGATCTAATCTACATGGGAAGTAGAAAGTAGAAAAAGACAAGAAAGATCTCCTGAGTAAATTGGGAGCATGGGGACCTTGGGGGAGGATTGAAAGGGGGGGGAGGGAAGATGCAGGGAGGGGAGCAGAGAAAATGTAGAGCTCAATAAATATAAAAAAAAAGATAAATAAAAAAAGAAAATGTCATTTAGCTGGATCTTATGGAGGCATTTTCTCAATTGAGGTTTTTTTCAGTTCAGATGACTCTAGTTTGTGTCAAGTTTACTTTAGACTAGCCAGCACAGAGACCCTGTCTCAAAACAAACAAACAAAAAAGCTGTCCTCTGACTTCCTCATGTGCCCCATAGTACACACAAACCCACAGTCATGCGCACACATTACATATCCACAGCACACTCATGTACTGCTGCTATCAACAATAGCAAGGGCGATGACGACGAAATGAAAAGCAAGGCTACCTTGTCCTGTGTCTTTCAAATCCCTCTTCTCGCAGCCCTCCCTTGAGGAAGAGGATGAGCAGCCCCACTTATTCTCAGAAACCGGAACCCTGGATGTCACTTACTACCATTATCTTTCTACCTCACCCAGTCTGATCCCGTTCTTTTTCATTCTTTAAGTATTCATCGTGGAACATGGATGTTCAAGGTAGTTGGAATTTTTTTTTTTTTGGACCTCCAAATAACGACCAAATAAAGACACAGACTTATTATTCATCATGAATGCTTGGCCTTAGCTTAGGCTTGCCCCACTAGCTCTTTTAAGTTAATTTAACCTGTTTCTAGTCATCTATGTTTTGCCCTGGGACTTTTACCTTTCTTTCATTCTGTATGTCCTGCTTTCCTGCTTTATCTGTGTCTGGCTGGCTGTCCCCGGTGTCTCCCTCATGTCTCTCTTTCTTTCTTTCCCTTGAGCCCAATTTTCTCCTCCTACTTACGCTGCCCAGGAGTCCTGCCAATGCCTCCTCCCTCGCTATTGGCCTTTCATCTTTTTATTAGACCAGTCAGGTGCCTTAGGAAGGCAAGATGAAACAACAGCACATCTCTGTGTACTTAAACAAATATTCCACAATAGTGGCCTGCCCTGCAAGGCCATGATAGTTCCTGAACTGAAACAGTCCCTAGAGGACTGATACCCGAGAACCATTCTGATGGGCTTCCTGTGTCTGCCATTCCTGAGAGAGCAAGGTGTCTCATTCCAGTGTCACCTGGGACCTGCTCAACATTTACCAACTCTCACCTACGCATCCAGGCCTTGAGATCTATATTGGTCTAAATTTTACCAACTTCTTACATTGGGCACTGATAGACTCTCTGTCTTAGTTATGGTTCCTATTTTGTGAAGAGACAGCGTGACCATGGCAACTCTTAAATATAAAATTGGGGCTGACTTACAATTCAGAGGTTTAGTCCATTCTCGTCATGGCGGGAAGCATGGAGGCGCTCAGGCAGACATGAGCCTGGAGAGCTGGCTAAGAGTTCTATGTGGCAGTAGAAAGAGAGAATAACGTTTGAAAGAAACCTCAAAGCCTACACCCACTGACACACTTCAGGCCCTCAACATAACTAATCACCCTGAGCTTAAGCTGGGAAGATGCAGAAGGAGATGTGATAAATGTCTATTCATTGCAGAGAGGGCACAGATTACAGAGACAGACCTTAGAAACGGTGCCGCCTGAATGGAGCCTGGAGAAACGGTAGCTTACTGGGTTTACTTACAGGAGCATGAGTAAGGGTTTGCAAAAACACGAGTGACTCAAAGCAGCCACATCACAAAGCCACAACCCAGGATGGGTTATTACTCAAACTCCCTGCCCGACTTACAGTCATCTCCACTAAAGAGAGTCTCATCTCTCTCTGTGCTAGCCATTGCTTATTGCTTATTTCCTGCCGTGGAGGAGCCTGGGAATCATGTCACTTCCTGAGTCTCTGCACATTTTGTGAGACTGTTGTTCCTTTAGTTTCCAGGGACTTATGACCCCTCCCCCGCCCATTCCTTTCAGGGGGATATTTCATTTAGAAGGAAATAGCTACATAATGAGAAATTAAATGCGAAGTAAGCGAGTGTGCCTTGGGGATTGGAGAAATTAGCAACTCCTCATTTACTTAGATCCCAGCTGTCACATACAGGCTAGGAGTTCGACGACATGGTAAGCCAATTTACAATGACAGAACCATGGTGCCTTCTCAGAGTGTACCCATAAGACAGAAGAGGCACCGAAAGAAAGCTGCTGCCTCTTTCCCCAGCTCTGAAGTAGTGGCTCAGAGGTTCTGCCCAAGGGGCTTCCATAAAAACAGGATGCTGGCATTGTCTCTGTAGGAACTGACTGTATTTGGACCAGGATATGGGTGAAAACTAAAGGCGTTCTTCCAAACCATGCATACTTGGGTGGTAATTAGTAAGAGAAGGTTGGCAGCTCTCTAGAAAGCCAGTTTACCAGCCAGCCAGGCTGGTAATAGAGTAAGTTCTGGAACCTAGTTTTCCCTGATACTCTGGCATGTGTTAGCATCCATGCATTATGCTGGCCTGGCACCTGGCACCTGACAGGAGGCACTTGCCATACTCAGGCAGTACTCTGACCGGCTCACCTGACAACATCATCAACGACATCAACTATGGCACATGCACTATGTCCCCTCATAAAAGGCGGGCCCTGCCTGCCTCCTGTCTCTCTCTCTCCCTCTTCTCTTCAACAGCTCTTGTCTCCAGAGGCCAGTCTCCCTCCTCCCCTCCCCCCTTACCCATACTCTTCCCCCAATTAAAAAAAAAAACCTCCACAGGCTGGGTGGAGGTCGTGGCACACACCTTTAATCACAGTACTCCGGAGGCAGAGGCAGGTGAATCACTGTGAGTTTGAGACCAACCTGGTCTACAGAACGAGTTCCAGGACAGGCTCCAAAATTAAAAACCCTGTCTCAAAAAACAAAAAACAAACAAACCGAAAAACCCTCCACGTGAGCCCTGTCGCATGATGATGTCTCTCTTCTTCTTCTGCCGTTTTTTAAAATTTACAACACCGGTTTCATTGTACGTTTTTGTTTCGTTCTCATAAGTTTTTATAGTCTGTGCCTCAGTCTCTCTCTGTCTCTCTCTGTCTCTGTCTCTCTCTCTCTCTCTCTGTGTGTGTGTGTGTGTGTGTGTGTGGCAGTGGTGGTGGTGATGGTGGTGGGGGCAGTAGTTAGTAGCCGACAACTGGCTACAATAGGGTTAAAGAGGCCACAACAGAGTTCAAAGAAGACTACTGATAGAGGCAGAGGCAGAAAGCTGATTGGCAGAGTCTCTGTGTGGGTGGAGGAGGATTGCTGAGTGATTAGTCTGTGCTCAATCTCAGGGTTGAGTTGCTGGAGCAAGGGAGCCTAGAATGCAGAACAATGGACCATTGGGTCACATCAGCAGCACTGACTGAAGTGCCTGGGACAGTGAGGAGTCCTTGGTCAGTCCCCTGGCTCCACACAGTCCTCACAGTGGTGGTCAGGAGGTTGGCTGGCAGAGCTCCACAGTATTAGGTTTCTTCCTCTTTTTGGGGTGTTGATGAGGGTGTTTTATCCGTCCTTGGTCTGGTCATGCAGTAAGTTCTGGTACCTAGTTTTCCTGACCGCTCATGTGCTCACGTGGTCCCAATTGACTTTGATGATTTTGTAGGGCTTTCCTTCAGAAATAGGCTATCAGTCTGTGCTTCATGATACCACTGGACAGATGATGCTGTTTGTATATATGTGGATATATATAATATACTATTTATTTATTAAGATATTATATAATACCATATATCAGTATATTATTATACAACACACACACACATGGCAAGGAGGGGAGCAGAGAAAAATGTAGAGCTCAATAAAAAACCAATAAAAATAAATTTTAAAAAGAGTTACTAAGAAGCCTGAGCTAATAGGTCAACCAGTTTATAATTAATAAACCTCTGTGTGTTTCTTTGGGACTGAACGAGTGCAGGACAGGGAGGGCCAGAAACCTCTGTCAACAGCCACAGGTCCATGAGGGTGGAGGGAGCAGAATTGGGGAACAGGGCATAGATCCAATGGAGACAGCCCTCTGGGAGATGACATCAGCGAGACAATTTTATTCCAGAGTATAGGAAATATGTGGGATTGGGAAGCCTGGGGACAAATCCTATCATATAGCTGGATTAGTGGAAACTCAGCCCTATCAAAATGGCTAGAGTAGTAACTAATTATCATGTGGGCAGCAAGGAAGAGTGCAGGGAACTGTGTCAAGGGTCATTCTTGAGATAAGTCAGGCATCCTGGCCTAGAGACATCCTCCCGAGGATGGTTAGGTAGGGAACAGGAAGCCCCCTGGTGGGGGAGGGACTCTTCCCTGTTACCAAGTTTAGAGAGAGGTATAAACTGAAACCTCTGAGCAGCAGGGCCTCCCAAGAGTAAGAGGACCCAGTCTCTCTCTCTCTCTCTCTCTCTCTCTCTCTCTCTCTCTCTCTCTCTCTCTTTCTGGGGCTGAGGATTGAACCCAGGACTTGCTAGACAAGAATTCTGCCACTGAAACTGAATCCCCAACAAATGTCAATGTTAGTTGGGTATGTGGTAGTTTATACCTTTAATCCTAACACTTTAGGAGCCTGAAGCAAGAGGATTGAGAAAATTGCCTGAAGAGCTAGGCCTGCCTGGGCTACAGAGTGTGATCTTGTCTAAAAACAAAAAACAAAAACAATAACAACAACCAAAACCAAAAAACCAGAAAGCCTGTTAGTTAATGATGTTTTTATTATTGTAGGCACCTTTTAATGCTTACTTTTCCTTCAAATGGGCTAAGCCATTTGGGATGCAGTATATTTGATAACTGTCAAAACTTACTTGTGCCTGTCTTGAGCGGAAACTCAACTGAGACACTCCTTTTGTGGCCTGGCTGCTTTGAACACTTGAACCTTCATGGACATCTTGAAGAAACCACACTCCAGCTTCGGGTATCTCTGCAAGCCCGGATGCCTGAGCCTCGACTTCTGCCTGAGTCTTGACTGTGCCAGCCAGCCTGCACCTCCTTTGGAAGACTTCAGCAGGACAAGGCGAACCTCGGGGAGTCCTCCAGGCCTGGTCCGCTACCATTTCTTAGATTAGAATGGAAAGAGTGCCTCTGCACTGCGAGAAAAAGCTGTGATGGGTGCAACGTGAGGATTGTGCATGGGATGCCTTTTCAGCCACACCTCTTGCTAAACGTGGACACCTGGCTCTCCCCTTCCCCACACCGCCCCGTGCCCGCAGGAAGTAGCCGGATTTGAGTCTACGCCCTTTTTCCAAAGAGAGCCTGAGTGTTTGTCATAATTAGCATTTCAATTTTCTGTCACCCTTATAGCCAAAGAGTCTGGAATGTTAGGTTGGGAGCGTAGGTCCCAGCTCCCAGGCCTGGTCTGGACTTCAAATCCCAACAGGCCAGTTCTGACCCCTCTCCCTGGGGGTGGTGTCAGGACCACTCCCCAGGGTACTTAAGTGATCCCCCCCCCCAAAAAAGAAGAACACGTGGTCTCCCTTTCTTCCTCCCGGGGGTCGCGTTCCTGCCGCTTCCAGGTTCCCCACTCAGGGCCACCAGAGAGCGCAGATCTCCCACTAAACCTGGATATTTCTTAATTTGGCTTGTTTTGATTTGGCTTGATTGGGAATTTTTGCGTCGTCAGAGAGCTCGCTTAGGAAATACTCCTAACACACTATGTAAGGCTTTTATAATTGTAATTATTATTATTTTAATTCCATTTTATTTATTTCTCTGTCTCTGTTTCTCTCTGTGTCTTTGTCTCTGTCTCTCTGTCTCTCTCTCTTTTTCTGCTTGCCAAGGTGTGCATGCAGATGTCAGAAGACAACTTCTGAAAACTGGTTTCCTTCTTCCATCACGTGGGTCCCAGGAGTTGAACTCAGGCCATCAGTTTCCGCAGGAGGTGCCTTTTCTCACTGAGCTACCTCACTGGCTCTTACGTAAGACTCATGATGGATATTTAAGCAAGTTTGGCACTGGAGGAACTGAAAGCTTTGCTGCTATTAATGCAAGTTAGAATCCTGCACTTTTACATTCCACCCACACCCATCTGGCTCTACAACTAGGCTGCTCTCTACACTTTAAAGATATTTTTTGAAATCACATTTATTTATTTATTTTGGGTGTATGTGAATATGCACATGTAACAATAAATACATGAAGGCCAGAGGACAATATTTTAAAAGATTTATTTATCATGTATATAGTACTCTGTCTGCATGTATGCCTGCACCACTAAAGGGGGTATCAGATCTCATTCTAGGTGTTTGTGGGCCACCATGTGGTTACAGGGAATAGAATTCAGGACTTCTGGGAGAGCAGCCAATGCTCTTCACCTCTGAGCCATCTCTCCAGTCCCACAGAGAACAATTTTTATGGGTCAATTCTTTCTTTTCTCCAACTGGGTGCTGGGGATTGAACTCAGGAGGCCAGGCTTGGCCCAAAGTGTTAAGGCTTGGTGGTAAGTGCCCAACCTGCTGAGCCATCTCATTCTCTCTGTCCCTCTCTGCTCTTCCATTCGGTGAGGAGGTCTGCTCCCGTGTGCTCCCATGTGCTGTGATTCAGTGAGGAGGTCTGCTCCCGTGTGCTCCCATGTGCTGTGTCAGTGAGGAGGTCTGCTCCCGTGTGCTGTGTCAGTGAGGAGGTCTGCTCCCGTGTGCTGTGATTCAGTGAGGAGGTCTGCTCCCGTGTGCTGTGTCAGTGAGGAGGTCTGCTCCCGTGTGCTCCCGTGTGCTGTGATTCAGTGAGGAGGTCTGCTCCCGTGTGCTCCCATGTGCTGTGTCAGTGAGGAGGTCTGCTCCCGTGTGCTGTGTCAGTGAGGAGGTCTGCTCCCATGTGTTGTGATTCAGTGAGGAGGTCTGCTCCCGTGTGCTGTGTCGGTGAGGAGGTCTGCTCCCGTGTGCTCCCGTGTGCTGTGTCAGTGAGGAGGTCTGCTCCCGTGTGCTGTGTCGGTGAGGAGGTCTGCTCCCGTGTGCTCCCGTGTGCTGTGTCAGTGAGGAGGTCTGCTCCCGTGTGCTCCCATGTGCTGTGTCAGTGAGGAGGTCTGCTCCCGTGTGCTGTGTCGGTGAGGAGGTCTGCTCCCGTGTGCTCCCGTGTGCTGTGTCAGTGAGGAGGTCTGCTCCCGTGTGCTCCCATGTGCTGTGTCAGTGAGGAGGTCTGCTCCCGTGTGCTGTGTCGGTGAGGAGGTCTGCTCCCGTGTGCTCCCGTGTGCTGTGTCAGTGAGGAGGTCTGCTCCCGTGTGCTGTGTCAGTGAGGAGGTCTGCTCCCGTGTGCTGTGTCGGTGAGGAGGTCTGCTCCCGTGTGCTGTGTCAGTGAGGAGGTCTGCTCCCGTGTGCTGTGTCAGTGAGGAGGTCTGCTCCCGTGTGCTCCCATGTGCTGTGTCAGTGAGGAGGTCTGCTCCCGTGTGCTGTGTCGGTGAGGAGGTCTGCTCCCGTGTGCTGTGTCAGTGAGGAGGTCTGCTCCCGTGTGCTCCCGTGTGCTCCCGTGTGCTCCCGTGTGCTCCCGTGTGCTGTGATTCAGTGAGGAGGTCTGCTCCCGTGTGCTGTGATTCAGTGAGGAGGTCTGCTCCCGTGTGCTGTGATTCAGTGAGGAGGTCTGCTCCCGTGTGCTGTGTCAGTGAGGAGGTCTGCTCCCGTGTGCTGTGTCAGTGAGGAGGTCTGCTCCCGTGTGCTCCCATGTGCTGTGTCAGTGAGGAGGTCTGCTCCCGTGTGCTGTGATTCAGTGAGGAGGTCTGCTCCCGTGTGCTGTGTCGGTGAGGAGGTCTGCTCCCGTGTGCTGTGTCGGTGAGGAGGTCTGCTCCCGTGTGCTGTGTCAGTGAGGAGGTCTGCTCCCGTGTGCTGTGATTCAGTGAGGAGGTCTGCTCCCGTGTGCTGTGTCAGTGAGGAGGTCTGCTCCCGTGTGCTCCCGTGTGCTGTGTCAGTGAGGAGGTCTGCTCCCGTGTGCTCCCATGTGCTGTGTCAGTGAGGAGGTCTGCTCCCGTGTGCTCCCATGTGCTGTGTCAGTGAGGAGGTCTGCTCCCGTGTGCCGTGTCAGTGAGGAGGTCTGCTCCCGTGTGCTGTGTCGGTGAGGAGGTCTGCTCCCGTGTGCTGTGTCAGTGAGGAGGTCTGCTCCCGTGTGCTCCCATGTGCTGTGATTCAGTGAGGAGGTCTGCTCCCGTGTGTTGCTCCCAAGAATCGCAGCATGAGCCCTGCTGTGGTGACCACAGCAGTGACAATAGCAATAGCATCAAGAAGGGGACTAAACTGACCCAGAGAACAATCAGGCAATCAGGGGGAAGAAACTGTGGTGAGCAGAAGCTGTTGAAATGCTGAGGGAGAAAAGGCGAGAGAAGCTGGCCAAGACTACAGAAGGTGGAATGTTCTGCAGACCAAAAATGGAAAACTGCAGGCCGTGGTCATTGAAAGAGTTCTAGGGACCTTTCAAACCTTAAGAGTGGAAGACCCAGCGCTCAAATTGCTGCAAGGAGTTACTGTTGGGGACTGAGGGCTCCTGTGCCCAGGACTGAGAGTTGTAACAGCAGCTACTATTAGGGACCAAGAGTGTCAACTTCCAAGCCACAAGGGCTGCAGGCTTAGCTGACACTAACTGCTGCAGAGAGATGGGCAGCATGCTAGCAGTGGTGAGCCAGACTCAGGTAAATAAGCCCCTAAGGAAACTATAAGTCTCTGGCTTCTGAGGCTCAGAGCCATAATAACCACTGAGCCAACTTCAATCCAGGAACCTGTCATGCTCATGAGTTACAGAGACAAGCTTCTGAAGCTGTTGGGCCAGTTTGTAACCCTGGTATTCAAGGGCCTGGAGGGCCATATCCTACTCAGGATTTCCATCCAACTACAGCAACAGGACCAAGCCAGCTGGCTGGTAACAAATTATGTCAAATATTTGCCACAGCAATAGAAGGCTGACTATCAGTGAAATAAGAGATTTAGAGCATTGTGCATTGCTGTGAGGTGTCCACCAGAGAAGACCACTTGGACATAGGATCAAGTCAATAGAAAGTCTTTATTAGCCAGTCAACAATGACACTGGACATTCACATCTCAGAGCCTTTCCAGGGTGAGCTTTGAAGCCCCCAAACCAACATCCTGGGTTGATACACTTCAGTTAGCAAGAATAATTATCCAGAAGCAGAACTACAAAAGCCAAAAAGCAAGGCTGGCGCATTTAGAGACTTTCCCAGAACTGTGTGCTTTGATGGGTTAGGTCTTCGTTCCTGCTGGTAGGTGTTGCTGCCTGTGGCTGGGTTCCGAGGCCTGAATGGCACTTCTATCATGGTGTCAGCTGTGCTAAGGTTTAGGGGTCTGTTACAGTATGATCGTCCTTTGAACCAAACAACTTCTATCTTGGGGAGATCAGCTATGCCTACTTGCAAATTATCACCACCATATATCGTACGCGGCTTTGCCCTATTTGAACATAGCCTCTGGAGAGGTCTGGAGTATATAGGCTGGGGAAGACTAAAGGATGGGGGTGCTTTCCAGATATGGCCTGATGTGGAATGTTCTTCTATATATGTGTTGCTCTTATTGGTTAATGAATACAGCTGCTTAGGCCTATGGCAGGGCATAATATAGACAGGCTGGAAGATATATGCAGAGAGAGAGAGAGAGAGAGAGAGAGAGAGAGAGAGAGAGAGAGAGAGAGAGAGGAGTCAAGGAGATGCCATGTAGCTGCTGAAGGAGACAGATACCCTTACCAGTAAGCCACAGACTCATGTTGATATATAGATTAATAGAAATGGGTTAATTTAAGTTGTAAGAGTTACTTAATAAGAAGCCTGAGCTAATAGGCCAAGCAGTGTTGTAATTCATATAGCTTTTGTGTGATTATTCTGGTCTGGGTGGCCAGGAATGAAAGAGCAGTCTCTGTCTACAATGGCCTCTGTGGGGGAGGAGTATCCTGAGCTCTGTAAGTAGAAGTAGCACCTCACCCACACTCTGTAAGGAAGTCCAATAAACTCATTGGTTCTCCAGTATGAACTCTGGTGGAATTGGGCCTCAATTTGCCATTGGGACTTTAAGTTGAGGTGACTTTGTTTACATTTCCTACAGGGAAGGAATTTCAGCAACAAAGAAATAGAAGGAGAGGCAGGCTTGTTAGTACAAACAGAGGCAGGTAATCTCTATGAGTTTGAGGCCAGCCTGATCTACATAGCAAGTTTTGGGCCAGCCGAGCTATATAGTAACACACACACACACAGAGGGGGGAGGGAGGGAGAGATTGATTGATTGATTTTCATCATGATATGATGGATGCAGGCAGTGTAGGCCTTTACTAGAACCTGCTTGCATTGGTAAGCTTCTTACAGAAACAAAATGCCTGAGATATGGAACAGAAAAAGAGTAAAGGACAGCAGCACTTATGATATGAAACTGAAAGAGAAGATGGGGGGGGGAGGTTAAGGTGGGAATGGGGTCAGGAAGACGAGGAGAGGAGGGGGCAACCAAACCAGGTGTATATAAAAATGCAAAACAAAGTTTAAAGTAGGAGATGGTAAATTAGCCCAGTTTGATTGTCCCATAGAATATACAAATATCAACATATCATATTATACCCCAGAATATGTAGAATTATATATAATAAAAATTATATATATAATGAAAAATTATATATAATGAAAGCTAAAATTTGCCAGACATTGTAGTGAATACATGCAATCCCAGGACCAGGGAGGCTGAGGCAGGAAGATCTTAAGTTCTATCTCTCTTGAAATGGATAAATAAGTCAACTCCAACTAAAATATATGTATTCATAGCGACTTCAACCTCTGGCTTCCACATGGGCCTGCAGGTGTGTTTGTGAAAACATACACACACACACACACACACACACACACACACACACAAATAGAAACAATAAAAGGAATGCACCAATGTATGCATACCCCGGAATATCTTTTCTAAAGATTATTATGACTTTCAAACAGAAAGACAGTTTCAAATACGGAATGCTTAACCATAAGTCCTGGAAGAAGCTAAGAAGTCACATGTCCAGAGAGCCAATTCAGCCAAAGCACAGTGTGTCAAGTACATGCTCTCTACTAAGTCTAGTGCTAAATTGTTGGTAACATGGGTGAGGAACAGCAACTGTTTCCAGGAGAGGCTGCAGATCACTACAAAGTAGCAAATTAAACAAGTATAGACTGTAGGGAACCTTGGTGACCAGAAGCAGGTGAGTTCCTTTCCTAAGAAGTTCTCTTTAGATCCATGGCGCTTGCGGATCTAAATTGACAAGTCAATTGTCACTGGAGGGTCACTTTAAAGAAAACAGGCAGGCAGGGTAAGGCCAAATTATAAAAGCTAGGCGGCGATGAAGCCTTCAGAACTTTTTTGGGGCTCACTGCTCACTGAAATCAAAGGTCTTCATGTTCTACCGACTGAACTAGCAAGTACATAAATTAATTTTGAGACTGGGTCTTTTTATGTAGTCCTAGAACTCGCTACATACACCAGGCAGGCCTGTAAATCAACAGAAATCCTCCTGCTTCTGTCTCCGGAGTGCTGAAATTAAAATTAAACCACGCCCCGTTTCTTTGCGGAAATTAAAAAGAGACGTCTGCACAAATGTCAACAGACTTCAGATAGCAGATGTCAACAAACAGCGCCGGGTAGTCACGCACGCGCGACAAGGGCGACGAGAGCAAAGAAAGGCCCGGATGGAGGCGGAGCTTGATGTCCCGGATAACACGTCACGGAGCGCGCCTGCGTGGAGTAGCTGGGGCGGGCCCTCGGGACCTGGTTCCCGGTGGCGGGGATTTGCCAGCCGGTAAGGAGCATGGGGACTCCTGCGGACGCCGCGACCCGTCCCCTGGGCGCGGGGTCGCTTGAAGGCGTGGGGATCCCGCCGGGCTTGCAGACCGACTGCGAGGCCCTGCTCAGCCGCTTCCAAGAGATGGACAGCGTGCGCTTCGAGGACTTCGCGGAGCTCTGGCGCAGCATGAAGTTCGCGACCATCTTCTGGTGGGTGTGCCTCGCCGCCCGGCGGGGAACGCAGCCTGGGTCCCCGGTCTCCGCCTGGGCGCTCTCCCTGGCTCGCCCCTCTGCATCTCGACCTCCTCCAGTCTTGTTCACCCTGAAGGAATCCACGCTTAGAAACAAAGTAACCACACCGAGACGGGGTCCTCCACGAATGAATCCATTTAGCACTCAACAGTTAAAGTTGGAAGTGCGGATGTGAGCCGCTGTTTAGCTCTTTTGGGTGGACAAAGCCCAAATTCAGCCCTGGGGCCGCCTTACCTCTAGCCCCAGCCTCATTTCCAGCGCTCACACTTTGCACTCACTTTCTTGCCCCAGGCTTGCCTCTAACTCACAGAGATCTTCCTGCCTCTGCCTCCCAAGTCCTGGGATCAAAGGCATATCACCACCCAGCTGTAAAATTGAAGTTTAAGAAAGAAAATTTTACCAAGTGTGGTGACAGGCTGGTAATTATTAGAGTGATCAGGAGGATCGCAAGTTTGAGGTCAGCCTGGGCTGTGAAGTGAGACCCCCGTCTTAAGAATATCTAAATCAATGTCTTTCTATTCCTTTTTAAATTTAATTAAATATTATTTATTATTATTATTTGAGACAAGGTCTTACTATGTAGTCTTGACTGGCCTGGAATTTATTGTGTAGACCAGGCTGGTCTCTAATGGGATTAAAGGTGTGCACCTCTGGGCTGGAGAGATGGCTCAGCAGTTAAGAGAACAGGCTGGTCTTCCTAGAGGACCAGAGTTTAATTCCTAGCACCCTAATGGCAGCTCACAGTTGTCTAAACTCCAGTTTCAGGGCATCTGGTCCTCTCATACAGTCAAACAAGCAGGCAAAACACAAATGCACACAAAAACAAAAAAATTAAAAGAGAGAGAAAACAGGCCACATGAGTGAGGGTACTCATGGATCCCAATTATTTAAGCCTTTCGGTGATGGCACTTGCCTTTAATCCCAGAGGGATTCATTTGGGAGGCAGAGACAGGCCAGCTTGGTCTACAAAGCAAGTTCCAGGATTGCCACGGCAACACAGAGAAACCCTGTCTCAAAAAACCAAAAATAAATAAAGAAATAAATAAGCAAACAAAAACATATATGACCTTGCCCAGCCTATTTTCTAGTCTTTTCTGTTTCTAAAATCCATACTCTCTTCACTGTACTAAAGGGGTACAGGGCGACACACCTAGGGGATTTTTCTGGGTTACTCTACTAGAGGGGTGGTGGGCTTCTTTCCTTCCTTCCTTCTTTCCTTCCTTCCTTCCTCTTTCTTCCTTTCTTTCTCTCTTTCTCTCTTTCTTTCTCTTTTTTTGAGACAGGGTCTCTCTGTGCAGCCCTGACTGTCCTGGAACTCAGCATGTAGATGAAGCTGGCCTCATACTCAAAGGGATTTGCCTGCCTCTGCTTCCTGAGTGCTAGGATTAAAGGCATGCGCCACTACACCTGGCTAGATTTTTCTTTAGGAATCATTTTGGTCTCACTATGGTGGGTAGCTCAGGTTCTTTTACTGTACTTACTTATACTTCTGTTTGAGAGCCAAAGTGGTCTCCCCATTTGTAGTGAGGTGTAACGGATTCCTCTAGCTAAAGGGCTTAGGTCTTTATCATTTTATTTTGCTGTTATTAAATGACAAATGCAACATATTTATAGTGATGTGACTGTCAATTGCTTGTACGTGTTGAATGTGTTTTGGGGCATTTCGCTAAGATTGGCTTTGTTTTTTCAAAGTAGGATCCGGCTATGGTCTTGCATTTGCGGCAGTCCTGCCTCCTGTCTTCTGAGTGCTGGAATTATAGTCTGGGCCACCACTCCCAGCTTCTTGTTTTGACAGTGGGTCTCTTATAGCCCAGACTGTCCTTGATCTTAGTATGGAGCCAAGGATGACCTTAAACCTTTTGATTCTTCTGCCTCCAGTTATCAATTGCTGGGAGGGAGTTCAGAAGTCTGCTCCTGTGTCTGGCTTTTTAAAAGATGGAGACCATTTTTAATCTGCTAAGTTTGTGTCTATCCTAGAACACTAACATAATGAGTTCAAGGTCGCCTTCTTTGTTTGATTCAGTTTTGAGAGGATCATCACACTGGCTTTTGTATTCTGGTGAATGGGAGCATGGATGATCTTAGGCTGTTTCTCTTAACTTAAACCATAAGTCTTCTCTCTGTTTTGGAATATGTGTACACTGTGTGGAGATGTGTTGCGGTGGTTGGTGTGATAAAAAGCTGAATGGCCAATAGCTAGGCAGGAGGAGATGGGGAGAGGGAAACTTGGAGGCTAAATCTAGGTGTGGGATTTGACAACAGACTTGGAGCAAGTCGGGCATGCTGTACTGAGAAAAGGTAAAAGCCACATGGCAAAACGTAGATTAATAGAAGCAGGTTAATTAAATCATAAGAGTAATTGGGAACAAGCCCAAGCTGAAGGCCAGACTTTAATAAGAAGTCTCCACGTCGTTTTTTGGGAGCCGGCGATCTAAAATTAGTCTGACAAGAAAGCTTGGCAGCCTTCTAGGAACAGAAAGCGATGCAAATCCTGGAGACTGTTGGGAAATGTTTTTGAGTCTGTAATGACCATGATTATTTTAATAGTAAATGTTCTGAATACCGAATCTGAATCTGAAGTCTCTTCTACAGTCGTCCTTTTGGCAGCAAGGCTGGTGTTTTGGTGGCAGTGTCACAGTTCCCTGACTGAGTGGTCAATGCACGGTAGAAAAAGTTCTTTCTGCTTGACTCTCAAGAGGGCCAGGTGTGGTGTCTCCATCTAGTTCCCAACAGTTAAAGAAGCAGGGGTCTCGAATAACTTTTGTCTGGTGTTCATGTAACAGTGGGTAATATGTATGTATATATATCTCCTTTTTGTTTTACAGTGGCAAGATGAGGAACCTGAAAAAGAACCTGTTTACAAAAGAGGCTTTAGCTCTGGCCTGGCGCTACTTTTTGCCTCCATACACCTTCCAGATCAGAGTTGGTGCTCTGTATCTACTGTACGGGTTGTATAACACGCAGCTGTGCCAGCCAAAACAAAAGGTAAGGTTGGGGGATTAGTTTCCCCCAGTAGAAACCTGAACCAGGCACTGTATTTTAAAAATAATAAAGGACTTATGCGGAAATATCAGTGTTTGAGTTTACAGTCATGAAAAGGGATCCAGTCCGTTTCTCACGGGGCCTTGCTTTTTCCTCCTGGTTGTAGATCAGAGTTGCCCTGCAGGACTGGGACGACGTTATTAGATTTCAGCAAGACTTGATAAACGCGCAGCATTTCGATGCAGCTTTTGTTTTCAGGAAGCTTCGGCTAGACAGAGCCTTCCACTTAACAGCAATGCCCAAGCTGGTATGTTGCCTTAAAAAACGTAACAAAACAAACCACCATGTATTTTCACAACAAATTATATTTCGTTGTCCATTGCTTGCTTTGTTTTCCTGGAAGTGTGTAGTCTGCTAGTGGTGATCAAAACTGTAGCCTTTCTTATGATTGCTTTCCCTGCAGACAGAATAGAACCTCTGCTCTTGAGCCAGGGCATTCGTGGATGCCACACCTGAAGCCAGTTGTTGTGAGTGGGAAGAGATGTGGCGTCTGGATCTCTTCCAGCATTGAGGGTTCAGTCCTGAGCTGCATGCACGTTAGGAAGTTATCAGTCACTCAGCTGTTTCTCTCTTGTCTTGCTGCTTTTGTGCAGAAATCTGCCAAACATGCCTTTCTACATTTGAGTGTCAAGAGGGCTTGACAAAGGAATTTAAATCTCAGTTGGTAAAAAATTGAAATTTCTTAAAAAAAAAAATCAACACCATTTGTTCAGTTTTGTAACGTTTAAGACACTGGATCAGGAGAGCAGAGAGTCTCCTGGAAAATCATCTGTCTTTTCAAAGCTGGGCAGATTCTGTAGCATGCAGTGTGGCCTCTGATACTTAAAGATGCCTGCTAGGCTCTGAAAATTGATCGCTAACAAGCGTATTGTAGAGTTTTTCTTCTTCTCCTGTGCTTTTACTCCTAGCTTGTGTTTAAGCACTTTAAAAATATCCTTTAAAAGGTGTTCATTTAACATTTTTGAAAGTTTTATTGTTGTGCATGTGTGACCCTAAGGTAGGAGGTGGTGCGTGTCCACTGCGCACGTGCCACTGCACGTGTGTGGGCGGTAGGACAGCTTTGTGCTATTCTCCTTTCAGCCGTGACGGGAGGCTTGGGATCCACTCAGGTGACCAGGCTTGCTCAGCCCGTGCCTTCGCTCACGGAGCCATCTCTCCAGTACCGGATGTCCATTGTAAAATGCATTCTTTGTCTTTAGCTTTCATGTAGAATGAAGAAAAAAATTCAAAAAACTGAAGTGACACAAAAATTTAAGGACCCAAATGATCGTGTAATGAAGCTTATCACTTCTGATGTATTAGAGGTGAGTTTGTTCTTACAACTCTTGAAGTTGGGGAATGTGGTCTTATTGACAATTATGCTGAGGTTATAACTTCATTAACTCGGTAGTGACAGTTTCTGTAATTGTTTTAGCATGTATCTTGTCAACGCAGTCATTTTGGAAAGTAATTATATTTTGAATTAGTTTGCCTCTATGATTGTCATCAGATGGAAATAAAGGACCACGTATGGTGGTACATGCCTACAGTTGCAGTACCAGCCTGGTTTATATAGCAAGACCCTGTCTCTTAAGATAAAACAGTCTCACACCCACACCCATACTGTGTGTGTGTGTGTGTGTGTGTGTGTGTGTGTGTGTGTATGTATGAACCCTAATATACATACAGGAAATAAAGGGCCCCTCTTTTCACTTTTAGGAAATGCTGAATGTTCACGATCATTATCAAAATATGAAGCATGCTATTTCAGCTGATAAGACCACGCCAGACAAAGCTCTCAGCCTGGTAAAGGAGGATTTTTTTGACAACATTAAGAACATAGTTTTGGAGCACCAACAGTGGCACAAGGACAGGAAGGTAATTACTTATTGTTGCTGTCCTACCCTTGTACTGTGTACAGATGTGAACATGTGGGCTCTGCCAAAGAGAGGCACCCTGGCATGGAGGCCGCATTGCTGTCCAGTGAGGATGTAGAGGGCTTTGCCCTTCTAGTTAGGGCTCCGTCACTTAGCAGGCATGTGATGTGACTTCATTCAGCATTACAAATAGGGGTGGGGGAGAGTAAATCTTGTGTTTTTAGACCAAACCCAGCATATAAATTACTTTTGTTTGGTGCAATATTAATTTCAACATGGTTGTAAAATTTTGAATTCAATCCCAACATGTAAATATTAGTGGACTGTGTGTTCTTATAAACCAGAGAGTCTGGTTCCACTGGCTCTATTTGCTGCATAGTAGGGGACCCTGCACCCCAATGGAGGCTTTTCTCTTTCCAGCATTGTCTCTCTGTGTGACTGAGACATTAATTTTCAACCTAGCTTTCTTTCTTTTTTCTTTGTTTGTTTTTATACACATATGCGCACACATATTTTGTTTGTTCGTTTGTTTTGAGGGCAGTTCTTTCTATTTAGTCCTGGAACTCACTGTATAGACCAGGCTGGCCTTGAACTTCACAGAGGTCCTCTTTCCTCTGCATCCTGAGTGCTAGAATTAAAAGTGTGTGACACCACACCCATTTTTTTTTTTAAATACCAAGGAGTATATTCTTCATTTCTTAAGGGGGTTTAGGTAATTTAAAAATACTTTCTACTTTCTAGAACTATTTTGAAACTTTGTGGTCCTTTAAAAATATTTTTTTGCTGCGTGTGTGTGTGTGTGCTTGATTGAGTGCTCATGGAAGTCAGAGGACAGCTCCTGGGAATTGCTTTTCTTCTTTTAGCTTGTGGGTTCTAGGGATTGAGCTTGGGTCATCGGGCTTGATAGCAAATGCCCTGACCTACTGAGCCATCTCTCTAGCATGAAATTTTATAATCTTTTTTTAAAAAAATGACAGTCTTTTTAAAAAATATTTATTTATTTATTATGTATACAATATTATGTCTGTATGTATGCCTGCAGGCCAGAAGAGGGCACCACACCCCATTACAGATGGTTGTGAGCCACCATGTGGTTACTGGGAATTGAACTCAGGACCTTTGGAAGAGCAGGCAATGCTCTTAACCTCTGAGCCATCTCTCCAGCCCCCGAAATTTTATAATCTTTATCTTTTGTTTTGCTATGTTTTTTCGAGACAGGGTTTCTCTGTGTAACAACCTTAGCTTCCCTGGAACTAGCTCTTATAGACCAAGCGGGCCTTGAACTCACAGAGATTTGCCTGCCTTTGCTTCCCAAGTGCTGGGATTAAAGGCATGAGTCCCCACCGCCCGGCTGAAACTTCATAATGTTAGACAGTGTGCTGGTTAGTTTTCTGTTAGCTTGATGAACGCTAGAGTCATTTGAAAAGGGGGAACCTCAGTTGTGTAAATGCTTCCATTAGACTGACCTTAGCGACTCTGTGAGACCTTTTCTTGATTACTGATTGGTGTGGGAGGGTGCAGCCTGCTGTGGGTAGTGCTGCCCCTGGCAGGTGGTCTGGTATAAAGAAGTAGTCTGAGCAAGTCATGGGAAGCAGCCCAGTAAGCAGAGTTCCTCCATGGCGTCTGCTTCAGTTCTTGTCTCTGGGTGCCTCCTGAGTCTCTCCTCTGACCTCCGTCCATGATGGACTGTAAGCTAAAAGGTGAAATAAACCCTTGCCTCCCCCGTCGCTCTGGCCATGGTCTTCGTCACAGCAGTAGGACGGATGGTGACCCACCCTGCAGTAATATGAAATGACCTAGTTTTTCAGTAATTAAATGTGTGTATATTAATAACATTTCTGTTCTTTCAGAATCCGTCCTTAAAACCTAAACTTAAAGATGGAGAAGAAGAAAGTGAAGGCACTTCCCAGGAGCCAGAGGTCAGCAAAATGTTAACAAAGGCAGGGTCTGTCCTTTTATGTGTGGCTGATTCCGCTTTGTACGTGTTAGGACCCTTAGCTCACATTAGTAAACATGGGAGAATTCTGCTCTGTGTATTCTGTGGTAGTCAGTCTGTGGTAACCTCAACGGTGCAGGGCATTCCACGTCCAGGTCGGCAGTGAGGGGTAGCAGTTCTGAGCCGGTGGGGGCAGGGTGCTGGGAGGTGCTCTTAATTCTTAGGGGCGGGGTCAGGCTGTGTGAGAAAGCCTTTGTCAGCCTTTGACTGTGATCCTGGGGTGCTTTTTGCAGTTTCTCATGTTCAGTGTTTCATCTCTCTTGTGCTGCCATCTTTAGGCAGATGAGGGAATGACAGTCAAGAATTCTTAGTCCCTAAGGCTTTTGTCCCTGTTTTCTTCCCGAGTCTTGAAGGAAATGGTCCACCGCTGCAAGGATGGCGTTATGACACTTGCTGTGCCTGCAGGCAGAGGGTGGTGTCGTGTGTGATTTTGTATCGATGCATGTCTAAACATGTTAGTTTCTTTTGTTTTACCTTTGTCTCAAATCTTAATCCTGACTACAGATCCTTAGATTTTCGTAATGTCCCTAATGTTTGACCTTTGTTTTCCTTTTTTATTTTCCTTCCAGAGATGTGAAAGAGCAGAGTCTTTAGCAAAAATAAAAGCAAAAGCCTTTTCTGCTGTTGCTCAGGTAAGTTTCTTGTTTAATACGCTAAGGTACAGCCTGCTCTCTCAAATGGCAGTTTAGTTTCTATCTCTGCAGTCCACACACAGTTGAAGAGTCCGTCACCCAGCAGGCGCTCTGCAGCCGGGCAGCGTTCTGCCCTTTGCCTCTTGCCCCGTGCACCTGACCCCGAGGGAGGGCCCTGTGTGGCTTCTCCTCTTCTAGGTCTTCCTTTTGCCCATTGCCTAGAATGTTGAAGTCATGTTCTCCACCCTCTTCCACCTTCTGGGACTCCAGTCCAGGAGCAATGGGGGTTTGCTGTCTGTCTCTCAAGTTCAGGACCATAACTTGGGTTTTTATTGATTTTTGGCCTTCAGGTGGCTATCATTTTAGTCTGAGACCTTTGTGCCTAAAGAATTTTTTGAATTATTATTTTTTATTGTATCTTTTTTTTTTTTTATTTACCCATCTTGTTTTTTCTTTGCTATTTTCAGTCTGTTTCTGTTAGGGTGTTTCTTAAATGTTAACTTCTGGCCATTGATTTTTGTTGTTTGTTTTTTAGTATTTGTGCTACATTTTTTTCTGTACCGAGAATGTCTGTCATTAAGGATATTGATTTAATTAGTTTTTGATGTTTCCTCCCATTTTCTTTGAATCTGTTTCTCTATTTATTTTGGCCTCTGTTTTTCATTCTCTTGGCTTTGTTCCAGAAGATCGGAGCTCCTCAGATGCCTCTTTATATAGAGTGACTAACGGTTGAGGCAGGCTTTTAACTCCTTCATTTCCTTTTTTTGGATCTAGTCATTTTGACTAAAGGGCAAGCTTCCATTCCCTTTTCTGAGAGAGGAAGGTAGGAAGCAAGCCCAGCTGCCAGTGTTTCCGGAGCTTCCAGTCAGTCAGGAGCTCAGAGTCCGTGCTCAGACAGCCTTCTACTGCCTCCGCCCTCCTCCACTGTACTGTCTTTGTTTCTTTGGTTTCATTCATTCATTCATCCATTTATTTATTTATCAATTATTAAAATCCTAAATATCTCTGATTCGTTTTTCCCAGAGGACAGACTCCTGGTGTCCTGGTGTCCTAGGGAGGCGGTTCATTGCCCAGCTTTGAGGCTGGGGAGCAGGATTCGGTTCCTCTGTAGATTTTTGCTGTGTCTCCCTATGGTTTTGATGCAGGTCTATTGGGTGAACTGTTCTGTAGTAGCTCTCCCTTGTGGCCATGTGATTTCTAACCTTCCCTTGTTAAGGCAGTTGTCACTCACTTCCCTACTCAGAACTATAATTGAGTTGTTCCCACCATGTGTCTGGTTTTTGTTTTTTGTTTTTTATGTGTATGTGTGTGTGTGTTTGTTTCTTTATTTTACTCAAGTTTTAGGAGAAAGCATGTAGATGGAAGTTTCTGGCCTGCCCAGTCCACAGCCATTCAATCCAAATAAACACACAGAGGCTTATATTAATTACAAACTGTTTGACCTGTTAGCTCAGGCTTATTACTAATTCACTCTTATGACTTAGATTCACCCATAATTTTTGTCTATGTTTAGAAACGTGGAGTAAGGAATTCTCATCTTACTTCCTCTGTGTCTGGCTTGGGCCTTTCCTCTTCCCAGAATTCTCTTAGTCTAGTTGCCCCCATCTATACTTCCTGCCTGGCTACTGGCCAGTCAGTATTTTACTAAACTAATACGAGTGACAAATCCTTACAGTGTACAGTAGCATTATCCCACAGCAGAAGCAAGTACTGATAAATTTATTTTTAATTCTATATATTTTTCTTAGATCTTTTTTCCTGACTATTTTATGGGAAATCAAACTATCATTTTCCAACTGTGGAAATAAAAAGTAATAGTCAGTATTTAGGAGGATTCTTCATTGGTTAGGTATTACACCTTTGCTGCACACCATCACAGTAAAATGAGTATAAGACATTGAAAATACACCAAGGAAGATAAATGGATTATATTCAGTTCTTTTTAACCAGAATTCTCTTTATGTATGGAGAGAATTTGTTGTCAAACGGTGTCTTGTGTATATCTTAAGACAGCAGATAATTTTGAAAATCCAATTGCATCATACCCCATGATTGTTCCACGTGTATGATCTCACAGCTTCAGTCTTTTCTCTCGTAAGGTGCAGTTGGTGTCTTAGAATTGCTTTTGAAGACTCGCTGATAAGGCATATCTCTGAGTTCAGGGCCAGCCTGGTTTATATAGTATATCTAGTGAGGGCTGTGTAGAGGGACCCTGCCTCAGAACAACAACAGATCCCTTGGTTTGCTGGTCTCAGATACCATTAGGACCAGAACTTCCCTCCTCACTTTTCCTGTCTGTCTTTTCAGTATTGTTCATGCTCCTGGCTTTGGTTCAGAGCTGGTGTTTCCTTCCTGGTAGTTACAGTTCTAAAACAGTGAACAAGTGGGTGCGTGAAACCCATCTTGACCAGTCTGGGCCTTATGGTCATAACTGGAACAAGGCAAAGAGTGGGAGGTGCCTTATTGTGAGTCAGAACCTACTCTTCTGAGATTCTAGATAACCCAGTGTGAGCTGATGGTGAGGCAGCTGCAGGAATTGGTTATACAGGTGAAAAGTCTGTGTCTGCGTACAAACTGTGTATAGTACAAGCCCGGTAATAGTAAGGACATGATGGCATGTGTTTCTGCTTTCCTCACCTTCGTGATCTGTCCTTTGGACTCACTGTGTTATTCTTCGTGAATAACTGGGTTTCTCTTAATAAGGCGTCCAAGTCCAGGAGGCATCGCCAAGCCAAGCTTGACTCCTCTGACTCTGATTCTGGGTCTGGACAAGGGCAAG
This sequence comes from Microtus pennsylvanicus, assembly GCF_037038515.1. NCBI lineage: Eukaryota > Metazoa > Chordata > Mammalia > Rodentia > Cricetidae > Microtus > Microtus pennsylvanicus. The sequence goes on along the minus strand of NC_134592.1, from coordinate 41,211,689 downwards.
GCAAAGCAGCTAAGAAGAAAAGAACCAGAGAGACCGCAGAACCAGCAGGAAAGAAGAGGCCTTCCAAAAGCAGAGGTACTTTGCTTTAAAAGTCTTACTAAGGCCTGACAGGGATGAGTAGTCCTTACTTCTAGGATGGGTTAGATCATGATGGGGAGATATCTGTAATACCAACATCCAGGAGGCTGAGGCAGGAGGATTACCAGTTTAAGGCCAACTTGAGCTACATAGTAAGATCCTAGCCAGGTGGTGGTGCACGCCTTTAATCCCAGCACTCGGAAGGCAGAAGCAGGCCAATCTCCGTGAGTCTGAGGCCAGCCTGGTCTATAAGAGCTAGTTCCAGGACAGGCTTTAAAGTTACAGAGAAACCCTGCCTTGACCAATAAACAAAAAAATAAATGGTCTGTCTCAGAAAAAAAAAAAGATTTGTGTGGGAACATCATGGAATTTAATATTAAAGATTAACCCATTTTCATAGCTTCGTGGGCTCTTGTTGCTGAAAGAGACCCTAGAGATTATATCAAACATATTATTCAGTGTAACTTTATTAGTAATGATGTATGTAAATTAAATTACATCTAGAAAAGGCCAGTAAGTAATGCAGTCTATAAACTTTATCTCCTTCAGTTAAATTCATTAAAGTATCTGTTTCCTTTGTAATAGAGTGTCTGCAAAATGACCTTACTATTTGACCATGTATTTTAATGATTTGAATTTTCAAAAATTGAATAAATGCTATGTATTCAGCACAGCTAAGGTTGGAATGTGTTAATGACAGAAAGCACACTAGCAACATTAACACATACTTAATAATTTTACCAGACACACTGCTAGCTCCTTCGGGTTTGTGAAAGTCATTTACGGCCTCTGAATGTGTTTCTTTTTCCCTGTATTGAGGCAGTGAAGGGTGAGTGGAAGTTAAATAGCTTCAGTGTATGTCAGATATGGTTCCATGCTGTGTGAAAGTTGCTTCAAGTGCAGTAAGAATTCTGAGGAAGATGCCCATGGTGGTTAAGGGTAGCCAAGTAGTGATTTAAAGGGGAGCTTGCTCCTCAGAAGTTGGCAGGCACAGGGAAGACAATTCAGTTCAAACTTGAGCATTGAAAAAAAAATCCTAAAGTGCAGAAACAGGCCCCTGAACTGATGTAGGAGGTAAACCAAAAGCTCTTCCTGAATCTAGTCATTCTAGGATGCAGTCATGATGCAGCTAATTGGAATCTAATAGATTAATAATATAATTTATCTTATGTTAGGCTTATAAAGGGGAAAATACATATTATAATTGATAATGTCTGATATCCATCCTTGATTTAAAAAGTCTCTAGATTAGGGGGTCATCAGACTTTCTATAAGGTTCAGATAGCGAGTATTTTAGACTTTATAAGCTATACGACTTCTTTCGCAGCTTAGCTGTGCAGCTCCCAGTATAATGTGAAAGAACATCTGAATGTACTGCAGTGGAGGTAGGTGATGGGTCAGGGTCACCACAGACCGTGCCAGAGCAGTCCTTTCCTGGAGGAAAGAAATAGATGCTCCTTTACTTTTTAAAGGCAGGAAGACAGACAGAGAGCCTAACATTAGCAACGATACATTAGAAGAATGTTTTATCTGACATTGTGCATAGAGAGCTAGGTGGCGTGATTGGGAACGTGAACTTGTATATTATCAGAGAGAAGCTATACAGTTTCCATGGTGTGTGAGTGGCCAGTGCTATATGTAAAATGTATTCTGAACTTAGCTGAACAAAAATTAAGAGCAAAAGTTTTAGTAAAGTAAGGGACCCTACTACAGAAATTATAGCTGGAAAGGTTCATAAAGAGAATCTGAGATAGTTTTATTGATATAGTAAGTTAATAGTAACAGATTATAAATTTCTCATAAGACACAATATAGTAAATCTGAATAACCTTTTATTTGCCAAAGGATTAGAATTTGAAGATGGACATTTCTGTAAATTTTAGTGGACATGGTAGTACATACTTTTAATCCCCATGCTAGGGCATCAGAGGAAGGCAGATCTCCATGATTTCTAGGCTGAACAGGGCTGCATAATGAGACTCTGTCTTAAGGGGGGGAAAAAGAAATAATTTGAATTTTATTTGTTATGTTTTGTTTTGGTGAAGATAGGACTCCTGTAGCCCAAGCTCACCTTGGCTCTCTTGGCTGTCTGTGTAGACACAGATGGTTTTAAACTCCCGAACCTTCTGCCTCTACCTTCCAAGTGCTGGGATTATATACACACACTATCACACTGGCTCAAGAATTTTAATTTTAAGGAAGTGCAGTTTGTAATTTTTTCTTTCATGATTCATGCTTTTGGTGTTCTGCGCTAAAAAAGTCTTATCTGAGAATAGTTCTTCAGTGTTCTCTGGTATGCATTTTGAAACTTGCATGTGTGTGACACATTTGAATCATTTTGTTACATATGCAAGTGGAGGGATTTTCTGACTGTGGATGGAAAACTGTATCAGCATTGTTTAAGGCTACTCTTTTTCCTCCAAATGGCCATCACACCTTTGTCAGAAATAAAACCAAGACCATCTCAATGGCTCAGCAGGTAAAGGTGATGGCTGCCAAACCTGTCAGCTGAGCTCAGTCTCCTGGAACCTCTGGCAGTAGGAGTGAGCTGGGTTTCAGCCACTGTCCTTTGACCTCCACGTATACACCTACACAGGCGTGCCTCAGTGTCACGTGCACACCTACACAGGTGTGCCTCAGTGTCACGTGTACACATACACAGGTGTGCCTCAGTGTCACGTGTACACATACACAGGTGTGCCTCACTGTCACATGTACACCTACACAGGCGTGCCTCAGTGTCACGTGTACACATACACAGGAGTGCCTCAGTGTCACGTGTACACCTACACAGGTGTGCCTCAGTGTCACATGCACACCTACACAGGTGTGCCTCAGTGTCACATGCACACCTACACAGGTGTGCCTCAGTGTCACATGCACACCTACACAGATGTGCCTCAGTGTCACATGTACACATACACAGGTGTGCCTCAGTGTCACATACACACATACACAGGTGTGCCTCAGTGTCATGTGTACACATACACCGGTGTGCCTCAGTGTCACGTGTACACCTACACAGGTGTGCCTCAGTGTCACGTGTACACCTACACAGGTGTGCCTCAGTGTCACGTGTACACCTACACAGGTGTGCCTCAGTGTCACGTGCACACCTACACTGGTGTGCCTCAGTGTCACATGTACACCTACACAGGTGTGCCTCAGTGTCATGTGCACACGTACACAGGTGTGCCTCAGTGTCATGTGTACACATACACAGGTGTGCCTCAGTGTCATGTGCACACGTACACAGGTGTGCCTCAGTGTCATGTGTACACATACACAGGTGTGCCTCAGTGTCATGTGCACACGTACACAGGTGTGCCTCAGTGTCACATGTACACATACACAGGTGTGCCTCAGTGTCACGTGTACACCAACACAGGTGTGCCTCAGTGTCACATGCATACATACACACGTGTGCCTCAGTGTCATGTGTACACCTACACAGGTGTGCCTCAGTGTCACGTGCACACCTACACAGGTGTGCCTCAGTGTCATGTGTACACCTACACAGGTGTGCCTCAGTGTCACATGTATACATACACAGGTGTGCCTCAGTGTCACGTGTACACCTACACAGGTGTGCCTCAGTGTCACGTGTACACCTACACAGGTGTGCCTCAGTGTCACGTGTACACCTACACAGGTGTGTCTCAGTGTCACGTGCACACATACACAGGTGTGCCTCAGTGTCACATGTACACATACACAGGTGTGCCTCAGTGTCACATGTATACATACACAGGTGTGCCTCAGTGTCACGTGTACACCTACACAGGTGTGCCTCAGTGTCACGTGTACACCTACACAGGTGTGCCTCAGTGTCACATGTACACCTACACAGGTGTGCCTCAGTGTCATGTGTACACCTACACAGGTGTGCTTCAGTGTCACATGCACACATACACAGGTGTGCCTCAGTGTCACGTGTACACATACACAGGTGTGCCTCAGTGTCACATGTACACATACACAGGTGTGCCTCAGTGTCACATGTACACATACACAGGTGTGCCTCAGTGTCACGTGTACACCTACACAGGTGTGCCTCAGTGTCACATGCATACATACACAGGTGTGCCTCAGTGTCACGTGTACACCTACACAGGTGTGCCTCAGTGTCACGTACACACCTACACAGGTGTGCCTCAGTGTCACGTGCACACCTACACAGGTGTGCCTCAGTGTCACGTGCACACCTACACAGGTGTGCCTCAGTGTGACATGCATACATACACAGGTGTGCCTCAGTGTCATGTGCACACCTACACAGGTGTGCCTCAGTGTCACGTGCACACCTACACAGATGTGCCTCAGTGTCACGTGTACACATACACAGGTGTGCCTCAGTGTCACATGCACACATACACAGGTGTGCCTCAGTGTCACGTGCACACATACACAGGTGTGCCTCAGTGTCACGTGCACACCTACACAGGTGTGCCTCAGTGTCACGTGTACACATACACAGGTGTGCCTCAGTGTCACGTGCACACATACACAGGTGTGCCTCAGTGTCACGTGCACACCTACACAGATGTGCCTAGTGTCACGTGTACACATACACAGGTGTGCCTCAGTGTCACATGCATACATACACAGGTGTGCCTCAGTGTCACATGCACACCTACACAGGTGTGCATCAGTGTCACGTGTACTCCTACACAGGTGTGCCTCAGTGTCACGTGTACACCTACACAGGTGTGCCTCAGTGTCACATGTACACCTACACAGGTGTGCCTCAGTGTCACATGTACACCTACACAGGTGTGCCTCAGTGTCACGTGTACACCTACACAGGTGTGCCTCAGTGTCACGTGTACACCTACACAGGTGTGCCTCAGTGTCACGTGTACACATACACAGGTGTGCCTCAGTGTCATGTGTACACCTACACAGGTGTGCCTCAGTGTCACATGCACACCTACACAGGTGTGCCTCAGTGTCACGTGTACACATACACAGGTGTGCCTCAGTGTCACGTGTACAAATACACAGGTGTGCCTCAGTGTCACATGTACACCTACACAGGTGTGTCTCAGTGTCACGTGTACACATACACAGGTGTGCCTCAGTGTCACGTGCACACATACACAGGTGTGCCTCAGTGTCACATGCATACATACACAGGCGTGCCTCAGTGTCACATGTACACCTACACAGGTGTGCCTCAGTGTCACGTGTACACCTACACAGGTGTGCCTCAGTGTCACGTGTACACCTACACAGGTGTGCCTCAGTGTCACATGTACACATACACAGGTGTGCCTCAGTGTCACGTGTACACCTACACAGGTGTGCCTCAGTGTCACGTGTACACCTACACAGGTGTGCCTCAGTGTCACATGTACACCTACACAGGTGTGCCTCAGTGTCACGTGTACACATACACAGGTGTGCATCAGTGTCACGTGTACACCTACACAGGTGTGCCTCAGTGTCACGTGTACACATACACAGGTGTGCCTCAGTGTCACGTGCACACATACACAGGTGTGCCTCAGTGTCACATGTACACATACACAGGTGTGCCTCAGTGTCACATGTACACATACACCGGTGTGCCTCAGTGTCACGTGTACACATACACAGGTGTGCCTCGTGTCACATGTACACATACACAGGTGTGCCTCAGTGTCACATGTACACATACACCGGTGTGCCTCAGTGTCACGTGTACACATACACAGGTGTGCCTCAGTGTCACATGCACACCTACACAGGTGTGCCTCAGTGTCACATGCACACCTACACAGGTGTGCCTCAGTGTCACATGTACACATACACAGGTGTGCCTCAGTGTCACATGTACACATACACCGGTGTGCCTCAGTGTCACGTGTACACCCACACAGGTGTGCCTCAGTGTCACATGTACACCTACACAGGTGTGCCTCAGTGTCACATGTACACATACACAGGTGTGCCTCAGTGTCACATGTACACCTACACAGGTGTGCCTCAGTGTCACATGTACACCTACACAGGTGTGCCTCAGTGTCACATGCACACCTACACATGTGTGCCTCAGTGTCACATGCATACATACACAGGTGTGCCTCAGTGTCACGTGTACACCAACACACGTGTGCCTCAGTGTCATGTGTACACCTACACAGGTGTGCCTCAGTGTCACGTGTACACCTACACAGGTGTGCCTCAGTGTCACATGCATACATACACAGGTGTGCCTCAGTGTCACGTGTACACCAACACACGTGTGCCTCAGTGTCATGTGTACACCTACACAGGTGTGCCTCAGTGTCACGTGTACACCTACACAGGTGTGCCTCAGTGTCACGTGTACACATACACAGGTGTGCCTCAGTGTCATGTGTACACCTACACAGGTGTGCCTCAGTGTCACATGCATACATACACAGGTGTGCCTCAGTGTCACGTGTACACCAACACACGTGTGCCTCAGTGTCATGTGTACACCTACACAGGTGTGCCTCAGTGTCACGTGTACACCTACACAGGTGTGCCTCAGTGTCACGTGTACACATACACAGGTGTGCCTCAGTGTCATGTGTACACCTACACAGGTGTGCCTCAGTGTCACATGCATACATACACAGGTGTGCCTCAGTGTCACGTGTACACCTACACAGGTGTGCCTCAGTGTCACATGCATACATACACAGGCGTGCCTCAGTGTCACGTGTACATATACACAGGTGTGCCTCAGTGTCACGTGTACACATACACAGGTGTGCCTCAGTGTCACATGTACACATACACAGGTGTGCCTCAGTGTCACATACACACATACACAGGTGTGCCTCAGTGTCACATGTACACCTACACAGGTGTGCCTCAGTGTCATGTGTACACCTACACAGGTGTGCCTCAGTGTCACATGTACACATACACAGGTGTGCCTCAGTGTCACATGTACACATACACAGGTGTGCCTCAGTGTCACGTGTACACATACACAGGTGTGCCTCAGTGTCACATGTACACATACACAGGTGTGCCTCAGTGTCACATGCATACATACACAGGTGTGCCTCAGTGTCACATGTACACCTACACAGGTGTGCCTCAGTGTCACGTGCACACCTACACAGGTGTGCCTCAGTGTCACGTGTACACATACACAGGTGTGCCTCAGTGTCACGTGTACACATACACAGGCGTGCCTCAGTGTCACATGTACACCTACACAGGTGTGCCTCAGTGTCACATGTACACCTACACAGGTGTGCCTCAGTGTCACGTGTACACCTACACAGGTGTGCCTCAGTGTCACGTGTACACCTACACAGGTGTGCCTCAGTGTCACATGCACACCTACACTGGTGTGCCTCAGTGTCACATGCACACACACACATTTATTTGTTTGAGGCTGGAGCTCACTCAAAGTGAACCATCCTCCCAAGTGCTGAGATTATAGGTGTGTGCCACCTTGCCCAGTGACACAAATATTTTAATATTTAAGAAAAGCTTTGACAGCGAGGTATCAGTCAAGGCTAAGAATGAGAAAGAAGTCATAGGAAACTTGGTAATTGGTAAATTAATTAGAAAAGAAACATTTAAAAATTTTCTATTCTGGAATGCATGATTATGTTATTATTATTTCAGTGTTATAATACCTAAGATTAGCATTCTTTGGTTTTATATACAGTAATTTCTCATTATCTCTAAACATTTCTAGGTAATGTTCAGAATGACCAGAAGGAAGAGAAGTCTTTACGCCTGAGTATGCCCATAATTGCGGAAGAGGCAGAGGAGACTGACGACTTCAGCGAAGCAGGTACAGGAGCGTCTCACTGGTTAGTGCAGGACTTAGGTTTGCAGAGCAGTATCGTTAGAGCCTTCCAGGTGACAGACAGGCGACTCAGTCCTCTGACCCTCTGTCCCTCTGTCTTTGCCTCATCGGAGCAGGTGATTGTTACCTTGTAACCGTGCTTTTCCCCAGCTAGTGAAGATGCAGTACATGGATGTGTTGTCTGTTGGGGAGTCTGTAGTGTCACTCTCTCAGAAGCTGCCTACAGACCTCTGCCCTGCCCTGCCTCTGGTCCTGGCACTGTCTTCTAGGAATCTGTTTTCTTTTTCTTCCTAACCCTTCCACCCCCCCATCTTCCCTGGTATCCCCTTTTTATTTTTCACTGATGGCAAATATTTCTTTTCCTTTTTTCTTTTTTTTTAAGACAGGGTTTCTCTGTAGCTTTGGAGCCTTTCCTGGAATTCGCTCTATAGACCAGGCTGTCCTCGAACTTACAGAAATCCACCTGCCTCTGCCTCCTGAGTGCTGGGATTAAAGGCGCGCATCACCACTACTTGGCTAGAATATTTCTTTTTATCACGTCTTTCTGAAGTTCTTGTTTCTGTGTCTTGTATTTAGTGATGATTATTTGCATGATAGCTATGCATTAGCTGTGAGACTCAGAAAGACAGACCATGTAAGTGCTGTATTCCTAGGTTTCCTTGTAATGGAGTTGAAGTCTCTCTTTTCACTAGCCAAGATAATGCTCACTTATCTAGCCCTGGGTTTAAACTAATTATAGAGAAGGTATAAACCTAGAGAAATTTCAAGCAACTTAATAATTATGAACTAAGATTTGGGGTGACAGAGATTTTCTATCTCATTGGCATCTCAGTAAGATTGAAATATTTCTCTCTCATTGGAGATAGGCGTTTCTAAACCACAATTTCATTGGAAAAAAGTCACGTGTGTCAGAGCTAAGATTTTTTTCTAATTTTAAGTTGGCAATAAGATAATGAGCTCCATTGTATTTTTTAAATATATATTAAATTTTAATTATGTTATATGATAATATATTGATATTGTAAGTAATTTAACATATATTATACATTTGTGTGTGTGTGTGTGAGCGAGAGAAAGAGAGAGAGAGAGAGAGAGAGAGAGAGAGAGAGAGAGAGAGAGAGAGTGAGATTCATCTCCCTCACTGCCTCCCTCTTGGATCTTGGCTGTGAGGACAGTGTTGGGTTAGAGGAGTTAAACTCTTACACAGGTGATAATAAAAATGTAATAATAAAACTGTCATTTAAATGTCAGTCTTTTAAAAGAATTGATGGACTTCTTAATCCTGTATCCATAGAGTTCACCGCTCCCAAAAAGAAAAGAAAGCGCTGACCAGGAGCCTGGTGGAGTGTAGCTTCTGAACTTCCTGACAGAAGAGCAGGTTTGATTTTGTTGTGAGCAAGAGGCTGGCCAGCGAGGACTGACGTCTGAGAACAAGGTCGTTTCTGTGAGATGGAGAGCCCAGCGTCGGTCAAGAGCTGGAGTAGGCGCTGGCTCTGACGCTGTGTAACATTTCTGTTCAGCGTCTGTGTGGATGGAGATAAAGTCTGCATTCAGGCTGTGACAGAAAGCTGTGCGCTGTGTGCTAGCTCCCGAAAGTTCTGTGGCTGCACCTTCATGCGGCGCTGTAATGTTTACTACTCTAGTTTCCAGTTTCTTCAAATACTATTTATATATAAGTGACTCGTCCCTGTCATCCAGCAGTGGACTGGGCTGTGGTTTTTGTTTAATAGTTTATGTGTTATGATTAAGTGCAATAAAAGTTTTTCCCACTTGCTTTGCCTTTTAATGTGTGAAATTTGCATGGTCAGCCACTTGACTGATAACTTAGAAAGTTAACACTCCTTCTGTCCTGAGTGATGTGTTCCTGTTATCCATTTACTGGACAGGGTCTCGCTGTGTATGGTAGGTCGATCTTGAGTCTTCCACACTCCTGGGACTGCACCGTGCCTCATGCTAGCTTCTTCAGTGTTTGCTCTGAAGTACCCTTTGTCAATGCGTATGAATACATTTGTACGTGTGTGTCCTCACCTACACATACGATTAGATAATAAATTGTCTAGTGCTTACATTTAATAAGCCTTGAGGAGCAGTCTTAGAAATTTTAGAATGCGTCTTTGTAAATCACAGGGAAAAATTCTATAGCAGCACATCATGCATGTGCTGCTCTTTTAATTTCTCAGCCCAGGAGTTTAAATGGGAATTGTGTGAGTGCTGCCAGAAAGGAGTGGATCACCTCCATGACATGTGGCGTGTTCAACCTAATTATAGTTAATTATTAAGGTTCAAAATCTGGCTTGAAGAGGAGATTTCCAAATCTGATATGATTGAAAATATGTATCTTGTACGTACATTATTTTAAGATAAAAATATTAATGTTGACTTGGGTAAAACTTGGGTTTGCTATCCTTTAGCTACTAGGACTAACTTCAGCCCTGTCTGACATGGGCGGGGCACTCCAGATGTGTATAGGCCTTGTCCAGCTGCAACACTGGACAGCTGAGCTGTAATCTCTTTCTCAGAGAGCTCTTGTAGACTCTGGTATCGTTTCGCAGGCACGTGAGTAGTGGTAGACTACTGGATGCAGTTCTTCTTATAATAACCGAAGGACTGGGCTTGCGCAGACCACTGAGTCGATCAGATTAAACTCCTGGCTCATTGGACAGCTGAAGGGAACCCTCGTTTCCTTGTGTTAATTTTAATTAGGTATAATGTATACCCTCTTGTCAGCCTACCTTGGGTATAGTGAAAAGATTGATACCTCTGCCTGCCTGCCTGCCTGTCTGTCTGTCTACTATCTCTTGAGAAAATATCTTAAAAATGAACTTTATACACTGAAAATTACTTTCATTTTTTTCCCCCAGGTTAGCTTAGGGAAATAACCATAGTTCCTAATACCTTCCTTACCCTTGGTGCTTGAATTAAATTATAGTTTGAAGAAGGCTTACTTTTTAATGGCTGGAAAGAACTCCGTGGGTGTTAAACTATTCACATTTCCTTTATCTTTTGAACGACTGTGTAGTAATTTTCATTGCACATTTTTCTTCTCTGTGTTAATGTAAATGTCAAAGCCCAGACTCGAGGTTGTATAATCTCTTTTATGTGATATTTTTAAATGCCTGAATTATTCATTCTACTGTGCTGTGTATTACAGGTCTGAATTTTTATTGCAAGAGACGTTTGAGCAGGCTTCTTTCAGTCGGAAGAAACAAAAGCATCCTCCCACTATCTTAAATGCTAGAAGCTTACCGGAAGAATGCGGCTAAGTGAGTAAGGGACTCCAGCAGAGACACAGCTTCCTCAAAGACTTGGACAATAACTGTAGGGCTCCTGTACATCAGATGATGGTCTTAACTAGGATAGAGATCCCTGAGTCCTACAGTTGTGGCCCGTGTACCATAGGGCACAACAGATGACAGAGAAGAGCCCATCTCTGGCAGCTTTCCTCAGAAAAGGTGAATGGGCAGACATTTAGAGTCTCAGGATTTCCCAGTGCAATCATGATGTAACCAGGGAGGGACAGAGACTCCCTTCACAGACAGCCACACTACACAGTGGTGAAGACTGTCTGCTCTGAGCAGTCTGGGTTTACTCCTGCATTACACTAATCCATGTCATCCTCAAGAATTTGGGGCTGCGTATACTCTAACTCAGAGGTAATTTGGCCAGGCCTCCTCCACCGAGCTATGCTCAGTCTGTTGTTTCACTCGCTAGGTTTCACATGCTGGGCTTGGAATTTACTGTGTAGCCCAGCTAGGTCTTGAACCTTCTGTCCTCCTGTCTCAGTTTTTCGAGTCTGTGGAATTGTAGACTGCCACCCAGCCTAATATTTCTGTTTTTGACAAACACATCTACGTTTACTCATGTATGAACCTTATCCATTGCTCTTTGTTTGTTTGTGAAAGTCATGCTTGTGTCTGGGAGTCAAACCCACAGCCTGTTGTCTGCTAAGCATATGCTTTAGCAAGAGCCCCACCAGTTCCCTGGCTGCCTGCAGTCCAGTCTTTTGTTGATATTGTTACTCGGCACCTGGTGTGGCTGACTTTTCTAACCCATGATGTCTACTGCAGTGACCTCACTTTTCTTTTGGGGACCTTATTTGTGCCTGTTAACCACTTAGGACGGTCTCATGGGCCATATTTTTTCCCTATAATACTCTTTCTGTGCTCCAGAGAGCCTTTTAATTGGTCTTTAAGTTTATGGTCTTTCCTTCTCTTGTATTCTATCTGCTTTTGATTTTCTCCAATAACTTTAATTTAGAGGCACCAATTTTTAGTTCTGAAATTTCTCCTTGATTCCTTTTCATGGGTTTCTGTCTAGATTGCAGCGATTCATTTGTCACCTTCTCTAATCATTATATATATGTGTGTATTTGGTGGGGTGCAGGAGGGGGTTGAGACAGGGTCCCTTGCTGTCCTGGAACTTGCTATGTAGACCAGACTAACTTGAAACTCGCAGAGATCCGCCTGCAGCTGTCTCCAGTGCTAGGATTAAAGGCACACACCATCACAGCCTGTTGGCACCACTTTTTTTTACTGGGTCACATAAAGTATTGGTCACATGAATATAACCTTCCAGGACTTGAACTTTGAACTCACGAGCCCTACACATGAATGGGAAGCTGCTGAAAACTCTGCTCAGTCTTTGTCACTTCCAGCTACTTTGTAGCCCTAGAACCACTGAGTTGTGTGTTGCCAGGGAGATGAAGAGAACTTACATTCAGGTTTGGGGCATGTCGCTGATGGCTCTTTTCGGGGATTTCCCATCTTGACTTCTAACTGCTAATAGCCAGAGAAAGAGGACTCGCTGTAAGGTGAAATAAATAACCCTTTTCTCCCAAGCTGCTTTTGGTCATGGTCGTTACCACAGCAGCAGAAAGCCACCTTGTAACCAGAGAAATTAAGAGAGCGATGGTAGCCTCAGCTGACTCCTTGGAGAGAGGACAATGCCCATGAGATGTATTAAACATGAGTTTTTTATGGCAAATGTATTTTTTAAGTGATGTGAGCTTTGCTAAAGCCTTTGAAATTGCTCACTCTTTGTTAAAGGTTTTGGGTCAATTTATCTTAGTTTCCTGCAGCATAGTTGGTATATTGCCTCCCTTGGTAAGTATACACAGTTAAACAGTTAACCGCTTCCCTTCCAGAGTATTGGATTCAAAAATGAAATACTCTTGTCTTTTTTCAAAATCTGTATTTCTAGAAAGCCATCCTGTTTGCAATTTGAAATGAACTCAGCAAACAAAAGATATTTGTCTCTGGTATAGGATAAAACATTAAATCACCAAGCTCTCAGTGAATAACTCTATTATTCTTTTGACAGATTTTCTTAGATTTGCAAATATGATTTACTCTCAAGACTACAGTCTAAGGAGGCAGAACACATCTCTGTGCTGTTTCTGGGTCTATGTAATTAGGATTTAATTGCTTCTGAGAGGAGAATGAAACCGTAGAATGATTCCTCAGGGCTGTATTGTCAGAATTTCATTTTCTTTTATTCTTTGGTGGATTTATATCCTTCCCCCCATATCAACCTTTAATAAAATGAACAGAATTCCAGCCAATTTGTACAGTCTGGGCGACCACAAGAAATGAAACAAGGCAGGTGTGGGCATCCAGGAAGAGCTGGTTAAAACCAGAACTTGTGGCTCCAGAAGGAGGGGCCAGGTCCAGGCAGGGCCATTCTTCTAGCCACTTAGTTTTTAGTTTTTTATTTATATTTTAATTTTTGCTTTTAGTTATTTTTTGAGAGTTGTAGTGATATTTTGTTTGTGTTTCAGCAAATAAAGCTTGCCTGAAGATCAGAGTGCAGAGCTACACCACTAGAAGCCAGGCAGTCGTGGCACAGACCACTCCAGGACTCGGGAGACAGAGGCAGAGAAATCTCTGTTAGTTCAAGGCCACACTGGGCTACACAAAACTGATACAGTCTATAAAGGAAAAGGAGCTAATTCAAAGGTGATTCCAGTCCCAGCACTTGAGATACCCACACCTTTAATCCCAGCACTGGGGAGGTGGAGACAGGAGTGATATGGCTGGGTGGAGAGAGGAATATAAGGCGGGTGGAGACAGGAGCTTAGTGCAGTCTGAAGCAGTCAGAGGACAGGATCGCCCTTTTGGTCTGTGGATTCAGGAGGTAAACAGTCTCTCTAGTGGCTGGCTGCACTGCTCTGATCTCAGCTTTCACCCCCTAACATCTGTCTCTGGGTTTTTATTAAGAGCAATTAGAATTCATGCTACAGAGAGCTTTATTGTTAACTGCTGAGATGTTTTTGATGGTATTCTTTGATTTTTTTTCTATATTTCATTAAAAGATTGTAGTTATTTTACCCCGTTTCTGATCTTGCAGTATCTGAACTTCAGCCAGTCAACCATGTTGATCTGTAGTCTTCATCCCTAGCGATTTCTAATGGGAGCTCAAATTTTCTTGACCTGAGTGCTGGGGCCTTATTTGATGCTTTCCTTTAGAAAGGATTGATGTCTGTGTTTATTGTGCACTAGAAATACTATAATTTTGGCACCTCCACAGTCTCTCTGCCTCTGTTCTCTCCTGATGGGGCCTCGCTTGCAGCAGCTCTGAGATCAACTCTTCATCGACCACTTGTGTCCTGCCTGTTCTGGTTTCAGTTCCTTGTCTTCTTTTTTCTTTGGAAATTCTCCCACTTCTGTCGCACACAGGACACCACTCACAGTTACTTCTGCAGCAGTTTATCCCGGAGGTGCAAGAAGGCCTTTTAATTGTGTCTTAACCTTCTTTCCCTTTAAAATATTTTTATTAATTATTTGAGGATTTCATACAAAGAGGGGCCTTTAAAAGTGTGGGATCTGGGGCTGGAGAGCAGGCTCAGCAGTAAAGAGCACTTACTGCTCTTGCTGAGGACCCAGGCTCCACTCCTAATACCCACACCCCAGCTCTGGGATTCAGTGCCCTCTTCTGGCCGCCTTGGGTTCTACATGCATGTGGTACACTAACAGCATTCAGGCAAACACTCAAAACAAATCCTTTCTTCTCTGCTCTGTCACACTGTCAGTCCCAGAAGTCGTGGTAGGCAGTAGGAAGGAAAGGCACACGGGTGTTATGTGACTTGCCTGGGATCATGCTGCAGAGTAGGGAGGCCAGTACCGGAATCTGCAAGTCTGAAGGCGCCACCTCCGCTTGTAGCCACTGACCTAGAGGCATTCTTCAGTGACGGTTCCTCCTGAGAGCAAGGCAGCAGATGAGAGGGGAAAAGAAGAACATTGGGAGGCTGAGGTCAGGAGGTCTTGCATAAACTATGTCTTATGCCAGGCAAGCTTATGAAGCACAGCTTCTTACACACTTCTTGCATGGGGGAGAAGAGGACAGAATCGGCAGGAAGCTATACAGTGTGATAAAGTCAGGAGGAAGCTATTTAGTGGTACACAAGGAGAACACAGAATATCGCAAGAGTGTCTCTGACCAAGCCCTTCTTGAAGGGGGGAAAAATTGACTTCCCAAGATCCAAAACCTTAGCTCCCCCCAAGGCTCTGGCTCAGGTCATTACTGGCTTTGCTAAGCATGTACCTGGTCTTAGATAAGAGACCAAGTTCCTTTTCCATATGCCAGGGCCTCAGGGGAAGTCCCAGTCTGGTCTGGCTCTCAACAAACGACCACACAAGTCAGAACCTCAGAGAATTTTGCCAAGTATTGTCAAAAATTGGTTTCCTTTTGGAACCAGGAGGGGAACACAAAGGGAGTGGACAGACTGGAGCACCAAAGTGAAGGGGTACCACAGAGGTTGGAGGGTCCCTGTTGACCAATGTATTGGGTTTGGAAGGCAGTTTAGAAAAACCAAGTGTTTCATAGCTGAAAGGATGCAGTTTCAAAGAGGGGGTGGTGAGTAGCAGTAAATGATGACAGTGACATTGTATCCCTTGAATCTGACAATTTGACTGTGCTCTGAGGGCAGATTTTATCATTGTTGAGGACCAAACGGGAAGTAGCACCCAGCTGCTCAGAAGTACAGGTTGTTCTTTTTAATTGGAGTGAAGGACAGGGAGAAACTGGGCCAAACAGGTCAAGAGGTAGAGATCAAGATTCAGAAGAATAAACTAAGGAATGAATTCACAGAGCACACGTTTTCTTCTAGGTGGAAGCATGGTAATATTGCCAAGTTGTGTTCTGAAACTCTCATTTCCCTTTGTAGTTATTTAGCTTTCTTGAGCCAAGTAGGAAAAAAATGACAAAAATAAAGTGCATACTGTGTTTTCAGATACCTTGGAAGCTTCTTATTTGTACATTACTCCTTAAATAAGTTGCAGCTTTGAAAAGTATCTTATTTTAGCTAAAATAGACATGTACTTTGAGAGAGAACTGATGTTACCTCACTGGAAGAAAAGAAAGCAACCATGTCCATAAATGGGACCTGTCCACTCCCAAATTTGTAAGATCTAGCTCTGTTGGCAATGGTGTTTAGAAGTGGAGACCTCTGCATGGTCCTGGGTCATGAGGGAGGGAGGAGCCTCCATGAAAGGGGGTGGTATCCTGCCAAAGAGTGCTGTGGGAAAATGGTCTTGTACCCTGTAAAGATTTGTCACTTATATTGGTTAGTAAGATGTTGATTGGCCAGTAGCCAGGCAGGAAGTATAGGTGGGGCGACCAGACTAGAAGAATTCTGGGAAAGGCTCAGTCTGCAGTTGCCACGCAGATGCAGAGGATGCAAGATAAAAATGATGCACTGAGAAAAGGTACCAAACCTTGTGGCTAAGCAAAGATAAGAATTATGAGTTTGCCGGGCGGTGGTGGCGCATGCCTTTAATCCCAGCACTCAGGAGGCAGAGGCAGGCGGATCTCTGGGAGTTCGAGGCCAGCCTGGTCTACAAGAGCTAGTTCCGGGACAGGCACCAAAGCTACAAAGAAACTCTGTCTCGAAAAACTAAAAAAAAAAAAAAAGAATTATGGGTTAATTTAAGTTGAAAGAGCTAGTTAATAATAAGCCTGAGATAACAGGCCAAACCTTTTATAATTAATATAATCCTCTGTGTGTTCCTTTGGAACTGAATGGCTGCAGGACCAGGGGGGACAGAAACTTCTGTCTACAGAAGAGGCCCCAGAGAGCTTCTTCCCCGTTTCCACCATGTAAAGATACAGTATTTTACATGCATCTTCCATATACTAAACATTCAGATTTGTGGGATGTCTGTGTTGTTTATGAGCATCCTGCTTATGGTTTTCCCATTAGAGCAGGGACCAATGCAGACCAAGACAGCTATTAGATAAGGCCTTTTCTTCTCTCTCTCTCTCTCTCTCTCTCTCTCTCTCTCTCTCTCTCTCTCTCTCTCTCTCTTTAAATTAGGACCCTGTGTCTTCTAGACAGTCACAAATATGAGAACTTAGTTATAAAATTGTGAGCAGTTCTTCATCTTCCTAAAAAAGACAAAATGGATTTCTCCTTTTTTCATGTATATGTGTATGGTGTGCATCATATTCACATATATGCAGGTAAAGGTGTATGCATATGTATGCATGTGGAAACCAAAATTGAGACGATGTGTCTTCCTCAAACACTCTTTCACCTTAGTTTTGGATTCAAGGTCTTAGTCAAGTGCAGGCCTCTAAGCTGGTCTCCTTAGCCAGCTTGCTTTGGTGAGCTCCTACTTCTGCCTTCCGAGGCTGGAATTAAAGGCTGTCATTGTCACATCTGGTCAGAATTCCCATTGGTTCTAGGTCCCAATTCTGGTCTTCTTCTTGATGGCAAGTGCTTTAACTGCTGAGCTAACCACACCACTTCCGCCCCCAGCCCTGGACTCTGTTTTTTTTAAGTGGATTCTTTAGGCACAAGAGCTATTTATTGAGGAGGTTTGTTAGCACAGAGCTTGTTTCCAGTGACGGAATCCTCAGAATGTAGTCTCTCCATTGTGGACAAGACCAAAGCAGAAACTCCTGGCTATGAAAGTCTAAGTCTTCGGGCAGTTTTGGTTGCTGTAACTAGCTGATGTTGCCTGGATTAGAGGATCTCCAACTTCAGGAGACCCTCTGAATCAGGAGCATGCTTAATTAGCAGAGTATAGGGTTCCCACTCTTGACTTCCAGGTTAGTGTGTTTGAGATGTTTGGGGTCTAGGAATCTGCATTCTTAGAGAAATTCCCAAGTGACAAGACCAGGTGGTCAGAAATGCACTTTGGGAAAGCCTGGGATTGTCATTGGAAAAACAGAATCGATAGAATACAGTTCTTGTCCTCTGTGAGCATGCTGATTCTTCTAAGGATGCCCAATGACCCCTCCCCCTCCATCTCCAGGTGAGTATCTTCATTGAGATATTTAAGAATTATCTCCATAACTGTGGTTTGTTTGGAGTGCTGGGATCAAGCCCACGGCCTTGCACATGCTAAGTATTCTGCATTCAGGGTTGCACACACACTCCAGCACCTTAACTCATTTAAAAGATGATCCTGGAAACTATTTTTTGAATACTCACTGGAAAGTACTTTTAAAGAAAGGCTGTTCTTACCTCTATTAAGAAATTGAAAGCGGATGCAGAATTCACGCATGCAGAATTGTGAACATCAGGACCACCATTTTGACCTAATTTGCCACATTCATGCATTTGGATCTCTTAAAACATGCTTTGTACAGGTTTGGCAGGGAAGAGACATCTTGGATCAGGAGACGGACAACCATGACCCTGAGGTTTCCTAGTTTTAGGAAACTGCTCCCAGGTCCTTTTACCTAGATGAGAATGATGAGAATTCCACCCTATTAGCCTCTATCTGTTCCCAATGATATTGCTGGGTCTTCCTCGGGGGAGGGAATAAAAAGGCATGATGTCAGAGACCACACATGCCAGAGTCAGGTAGGAGGTTTATTCAACAACAAGGAAAACCTTATACACCCTCCCAGCACTCAGGCTGGTGACAGTTGACAGTGACATCTCATGCACATCTCTCATTGGTTAGGCACGATCAGGACCTCTGACAGCGCCTGTTGCTAGGCACTCAGGAAACATCTTCCTAAATATCCACATTTTTAAAAAATTACATAGGGTTCTCAGCGGGAGTCAGAGTTCTTTGCTCAGGCCTTGTTGACCCCACCTCAGGAGGACTCAGCAACTGGACTGTGCCTGTCTTAGGTTGGCCTGCCAAACAAGCTCATACCCATCTTTAACTACCAGCACTTGAAAAGCATTCTTTCCTGGAGAACTGCCAAGGTGGGGGTACTAGGTAATAATATCCTTTTTTGTTGTTGTTGTTTTTTTAGACAGGGTTTCTCTGCAGCTTTGGAGCCTGTCCTGGAACTAGCTCTCGTAGACCAGGCTGGCCTCGAACTTACAGAGATTTGCCTGCCCCTGCCTCTCGAGTGCTGGGATTAAAGGCATGCATCACCACCACCCGGCAATAACAGCCTTTTGAATTATAAATAACCAGGCATTGATAACCTCCCGTGGAGGACTGCGAGAAGGGTGCCTAAGAGCCATTAGCACCTGAAGAGTCACCTTAGTTGCTGTCCGCTGATGTCAGATCTGCTGCATGAGACATTTAAGGAGAATACGGGTTAACAAAACCATCCCACCAGTTAATGTATATGTGAGCATCCAGGAGGGACCCAATAGCCTTTTTATATTAGCCAAACTTTATTTTTTTTTTAAAGAGTCAAAGGCCATAACATCTGCCCTTTATAAATGAATTTGTTAGGGGGGGGCAATGAGAACAAAAAAGGGGAGTATATACATTACCCATCCTGGGTTATTCTGATCCATGGCTGGATGTACATCTCTTACAGAGACCCTCATTGGTGTTGTTGCAGTCTGAGGAAAAACACAAGCATATCCTCTTCCATGGGTTAGCAGGGGGGCTGGAGGCTGCCATCAGGGGGAGATAGGATCTCTCTATCTCACCAGGGGCAGGGGTGTGTTCCTTGACAGGGATGCCCAGTGCTTGTAAGCTGGGCTGAGCCCTTGCAATCAAAACTGAGAAAGTTCATATGGAAAAGGACCTCTGTTCAGGCCAGATGAGGATCTCTCCTAGCCTCTGGTGAGACAGTCCTGGCCAACAGCTTCTTAAGAGCTCGGCTGGTTCCCTCCACAATGGCTTATCCCTGTGGATTGTAGGGGATGCCAGTGGTATGGGACTCTTCCAAGAGCCCAGAAAGTCACTGAATTGTTGAAAGGAATAGGCAGGATCATACATGTAGACACATAGACATACATATACCTACAAAAATTAAAAATAAGATAAATATATTTAAATGTAATATTTTACTGAGTATATATGTCACATCTATTATCACCTATCTATATTCTATCATCTATGTATCTAATGATCTATTTTTTATCATCTGTCTTTCTATATATCACCTATTTATCTTCTATCATCTATATATCTATTTTTCTATTGATCTATTTATTTTATGTATTCTTCTGTCAATATATACTAAAGTTGCTTAGCCAAAGAAAAGCACTAAAGAGTCAAAAATAAGGGGAGAAATAGAATTTTGGAAAGATAACAGAGTTTTGACAACAAATCTGTTCCTAGATTTTTGGTTTTCTTCTGTCCCACACTAGGTGGCTCTTCTGATATGAGACAGAAACTCTGATTTTTTTCTTCTAGCAGCATGCTTGGGTTTAGAGAAGGAGAGAGCCACCTTCCAACTCCAAAGCCAGCTTTGATTTTTAATTGAGTTGGGACCACAGCTTTTCTGAGTATTAAAGAGATACGAGTGTTTAGGTAGTGAGATGTAATATGTGACAGGTACCAGCGCTCAGTCCCGAGATTTTACTGGAATCTGAAAAGGCCAGGGTGCCATGAGGGATGGGAGTGGAGGAGGGGCCTGCATGGGACTGAATCTTTATTAGAAGTGTAGGGAGTACTATGATTTTTTTTGTTGGCAAATGATTTTCAATTAGTTTGATATTGTCTCCAAAATGATAGTATCTGATAAACCATTCAGTCCAGGGATGCGCAGGAGATTAGTCAGTCCTGTCCAGTTAATCCCTAAAGTGGTTTCCTAAGGAGGAAAATGGACAGTGCTCCAGCTAAAAGCATGTCACCAGTCACGGGCTCCAGGATCACCTACAGTGTCCCATGAGTCTGAAACTTTTCACACCAGCTCCACAGAGATTTTGCTTGATCTCCAAATCAATATCACAATTTCCTGCAAAACTAATCTAAAGGTCCAAAATAATTCGTCTTTTGTTTACATTTTTAGTATAAACCCTAGCACCACTGACACTGAGGGGCTGCTGACTCACGTTCAATTTGTGAACATTTGCTCCCCGCAGAGCTGACCCGTCCAGCAGGTCCAGTTATTTAGGGTCTGAAGAGGCTCTATCTGTAAGAATCATGGGCGAGAGAAAAGAAGGAGACCAAGAAGAATTCAATCGTCAAGGACTCACTTTATTAGGGTAATGGTTACAGCTTATATAGCTCTTGAATGAGGAACTAACTTGGCTTGGAGTGGGAGGTAGGGGGTAGCAAAGGTCACCAGTTAGCACACCTGGTGTTTTTTGTGTAAGCGGAAACATTTTTTTGTGGTTCCGTTAACAAACAGTTCTCAAGATAGTTGGGGTGTGGGGCTCTCTGCAAACATTCTTAGGACAATGGTCCCTGATATATCTGTTATCATTCTTAGGCCAATGGTCCCTGACACACAGCTGGTTCTATGGTTTCTGGAAAGAGCGTCTCTATAAATTGACAAATAAAGGCCACATGTGCTTTTCCATCTTATTTAGCCATTCTACTCTTTTGGTGTCTGGAAAATGAACCCAGACGGGCAGATTGTAGGTGTGCATCCCCAGGCGCACAGCTTGCTCCTTGTTCTCCAACAGCGCCTGTTCACTGCACAGGCCGCTGGCCTTGAGGCCGGTGCTCCAGCAGCACTGGGCAAGAAGCCTAAGCGCAGAAGCGCCCAGGTGAAGATCAGCCCCAGTAGGCGAAGCTGTGGCCACAGCTGCATCCACACACCAGCTGCCGAGAGTCAAAGGGGACCAGGAGCTGTGACGACACCAGAGCAGCAGTTACAGCCTCATTCTGTGGGCCAAGCCCAAGCTCCCACTGCTTGGACAACCCACCAAAATCCCAGGGCATCCCCACAGAAGCAGCAGCCATCCGGGAAAGCTCTGGTGGGCTCAGACACGTAGGGCAGGCCAGGTCACAGGACCTGGGACCCCAGCTTTACAAGCGACACGATGCAGTTCCTGGACAAGTTGCTGAAGCCCAAGGCAGGCCCCAGCTGCCCTCCATGCACTACTGTGAGGTCTGCAGGATCAGCTGCACACGGCTGCAGACCTATGAGCACCACCTGGAAGGACAGAAGCACCGGAAGAAGCAGGCAGCTCCGTTGACAGGTACACAGTTCAGCGGAGACCTAAGAGGGGCCCGGAGCCTTCACTGCAACCTGTGCGCTGTGTCCTGCACCGGAGTGGATGCCTGTGCTGCTCACGTGAGGGGAACCAGGTACCAGAAGTTATACACCAGGCTAGGGAAGCCTATTACCTCTGAGCCCACACCTTAAAGTGTCACCTGCAAAGGCTTGGCCAGCACCCTGAGACCTCAGTCAAGCAGGAAGCTCACACCCATCGCAGCTCACACCCGTCACAGCTCACACCCGTCGCAGTTCACACCCGTTGCAGCTCACACCCGTCGCAGCTCACACCCGTCTCAGCTCACACACCGCAAGCCTGGCCAGCGCCGGGCTCTGGGCCCTCATCTCCCACACCTCCATGCAGTTCACTTCTCTCTGCTAAGGTGAAGGCGGCACTCCCACAGATGACACGTCATACCACCCTGCCTGTCAGCTCCCCTCTGAGAGGGACAGCTGGTGATCAACAGTCAACAGGGGTGGGAAATTGTATGAAACTCTTATGTCTAGTGATTAGTGGGAACTTCTGTGGTTCTTTAGGCCCACACTTGTAGTGATAAGAGCGGCGGGGCCGCGTCCCCAGCACCCTGGCCGCCTCACTAGCTTATACCCCGAAATAATTACACGGACACTGTATTCTTTTAAACACTGCTAACTTCTCGGCTAACTCTCATACCTGGACTAGCCCATTTCCAATCAGGTGTGTAGCACCCCAAGGTGCGCTTACCGGGAAGATTCTAGCCTATGTCCATCCTGGGTCGGAGCTGAATCGCATCTGCCTGGGAGAGCAGAGCATGGAGTCTGAGCTCACTTCCTCTTCCTCCCAGCATTCTGTTCTGTTTACTCCACCCACCTATGTTCTAAGCTATGAGCCCAAGCAGTTTGTTTATTACTTAACCAATGAAATCAACAGATTGATACATGACACTCCCACATCACACACTGTCTCCAGATGGGGATAGCGGTCAGGAGCCGAGCCTTGGTTCTGCCTCCTGGGTTATGTGTGTGTGTGTCATTCCTTATATGGAGCCACCAGGTGAACCGAAACAGGAAAAAAAATGTGCCTTCCTCACTGAATGGGCAGATAAACATGGCAGACAACATGAAGGAAAGGGCGGGTGTCCCACATTTACCCTCCGAAGGGACGGGGGGGGGGGGCTTCCTAAAGAAGGAAAGGATGGGGTCCCAACACTTACCCACTGAAGGGACCAAGGGGCCTTTTCACCGAAAATACACCATTTGGGGGCGCTGTGCAGCACCGCGAATGAGGAGAGGAAGGTGACTAGAACCTGTGCCCGGCAAAACACAAAGATTACAGCCACAAAGAAAAAAAAAAAAGACTATGACCGGGTGAGCACCAGATATTGCTGGAGGTCCTAACGTCTTCCATGGGGGAGGGGGTGAAAAGGCGGGACGCTAACGACCACAGACAACAGGGAAAAACTTATACACCCTCCCAGCACCCAGGCTGTGTGACAGTTGTCAGTTGATATCTCATGCTCGTCTCTCATTGGCTAGGCACGATCAGCACCTCTGACAGCGCCTGTTAGGCACCCAGGAAACTCTGCTTGGTAACTCCTTACTGGCTAGGCACAGACAGGACCCTTGACAGCTCCAGGCAGAATCCAGGTTGGCTCCTTTTGGTTTGGTGGACCTTATCTTCCTACACAACATGACTTACAAGGGTTAAACCAGAACATTCTGGTATTTATTACTTAATGGCTATATCATTTTTAAAAACCATTTATTACTACCACAGTCTGTCATAATTGCACGTTATGAAATATTTGAGTTTGGTGACTTAGACACCATTGCAAAGAGATAAAGACATCTAATGAAAGTAAAAAGTAAATTCTTTAAAAACATATTTTACATTACATGTATGTGGTTGTGCACCACATGTGTTCAGTGCTTATGAAGACCAGAAGAGGGTACAGGATCCTCTGGAACTGGAGTTGCCATGTGGGTGCTGGGAATTGAACCCTGGTCCTTTAGAGGAGGCAGTCAGAGCTTTTAACTCACTGAGCCATCTCACCAGCTCCCAAAAGTAAATTCTTACAAAAGAAAGAACCAAATCTTGTTCTCGTCCCATGTCTGATAAAATAAGTAGCTAACAGGTATCACACACAAATTATATTTAAAACAGCTTTATTTCCGCAGACTGTAGCACAGAGGTGATAACTGTTTCAATCATCAGTAACTGTAAGACGTTCGCTCTGCAGTGCCCAGGGCCCTCCACCCTTCCTCAGTCTCATTTCTTGCCCACAGGAGAGAGACCTGTCCTGTTTAATTGAATTGCACTCAAGCAATGTGTGTGGTGACATGTGAACCCCAACGGAGAACCCTTCCTTTATCAAATTACCTTAGCAAGAATACTGATCTATAGGTAGGCTCTCACTGCGTAGCTCTTGCTGGTCTGGAACTCACTGGGTAGACCAGGCTGGCCTCACACTTCAAGAGAACCTCTTGCCTATGCAGCCAGAGTGTGTGCACCATGCCAGGTGGCAAGGGCATTTTAAATACAGATGCTTGGTCCTACCCTTCCTTTGTCCTAACCTTGTTCTCCCAGGCTAGTCTGTCGTCCTACTTGTCATCCTCAAGGTCCTCAGGTTCTGACCTCCTTAGTTTTCTCTCTGCCCCTACTCATTTTTACTGTAGCCCTTCTCCTGCCTCTGACATCTTAAGCTCTGGGCTGGCTGTTCCAGGGACTCTGAGACCTACTAGTCATGTGCTTCTGTTACTTGCTCCCAAACTTTGCTTTCCCTGCTCCTTGGGTCTAGTTCTAGGAAAACCCTTCCTATTGGCTAGGAACTCTTTATACCTATTCATCCTTTCTGTTTTGTCTCTTTGTACCAACATACACAGCGTAAAAGCCTTTTCACTGTCTTGAGTTCTCAGTCTTATCTGTGTGCTCTTCCTCACAGTTTGTCAGCCTGATGAGATTAAGAGATGCCTGAGAGGATTGGTGGGGGTGGTGCACTTCTGGATATATCTGAAAGAACATTTCTAGAGATGATTATGACATGAGGGCTCTGACTTAATGAGTGCATTAATCACTTCATGGATTCATAAAGGATGGCATTTGGAGGCTGTGAGAATTGGGGTGTTGGGGCCTCATTGTAGGAAGTAGGTCATAGAGGGTGTGTCCTTGGGGGCCGAGTCTTGCCACTCTCACTAATTATATTCCTCTTTTTTTTGGCTCCCCAGTCATATGGTCATATTCTCTCCCCTCTCTCTCTCTCTCTCTCTCTTTCTCTCTCTCCCCTTCCTTCTCTTCCTTCTCTTCTTTCCTTCCCTCCTCTCCCCTCTCTCTCTAAGGTGAACGTTCTCCACTGCTTGCCACGCCAGCCCTCCTCACCAAACCCCCACTCCCTCTTTTCTTTAATTTGGATCTTCCTCCTCCCTTTGTAAGCACACTAGAATCCAAGCTTAGCATTGACTATGGTTTTCATTCTTAGATGATTTCATTTACCAGGTAGGTCTCCCACCTCTAGCTAGACTTTGGCATTTATATTCTTAAGTATTTTTTTTAAAGAATCTTTTTTTAGATATTTATTTTATTTTATCTACATATGACTTTTTTCCTGCATATTTGTATGTGCCTCAGAAGGTATCAGATCCCCTGGAACAGATGTTGTGAGTCACTGTGTGGTTGCTGGGAACTGAACTCAGGTCCTCTGGAAGAGCAACAATTGCTCTTAACTGCTGAGCCATATCTCTAGTCCCGAGTCTTAAGTTTTGTAAAGAGAAAAAAAACCCCAAGTATTGTCTTTTAATTTCAAAAGCTGAGGGCAACTACAAGACACAGATTTGCAAGAACGCAGAACATTAAATAGTCTATTTTCCAGTCCCTTAGGAGAGGGACCTCTGATCTCTGGAGGGATGACCTTACTCATAAAGGAGCTCAGGGAACTAAAGTCCCGTTCGGGGCATGAGAGTACAGTGGCATCTCTACCTGTTTCCTCCTTGCTGTTTCTCTCTGTATGGCAGAATCCACCACGTGCAATAGGAGCTGAAACAACAGACACTAAACCTTTCCAGCCTCTGTCACAGCCAAAATGATTTTCACCTCTGGTAGAAAATGGATGAGCCAGGCATAATGGTGCATACCTTTAGTCTCAGTACTTGGAAAGCAGAGGCAGAAGGATCTCTATGAGTTTGAGGCCAGCCTGGTCTTTATAGTGAGTTCCAGGATAGGGCAGCCAGGGTTACATATGGAGACCTTGTCTTTAAAAAGAAAAAAAAAAGGAAGAAAGAAAGATGGAAAGAAAACCCTCGACCCGCCTGCTTTTTGAATGTGATCAGGTAGAGATAAAGAGGCCCTGTGCTGGCCGGGCGGTGGTGGCGCATACCTTTAATCCCAGCACTCGGGAGGCAAAGGCAGGCGGATTTCTGTGAGTTCGAGGCCAGAGGCCAACCTGGTCTAGAAGAGCTAGTTCTAGGACAGGAACCAAAAAAGCTACAGAGAAACCCTGTCTCAAAAAATCCAAAAAAAAAAAAGAGGCCCTGTGCTGCTGCAGCCCTGTTGTGAAGAGGCAGCTTGTTTGTTCCCAGGTGCTCAGAACAGAAATAATCACACAGAAACTGCATTAATTACAACACTGCTTGGCCTATTATCTTATGCATATTTCTAGCTCACTCTTATCTCTTAAATGAACCCATTTCTATTATTTTATATTTTACCATGAGGCTTGTGGCTTACTGGCAAGGTTCCAGCTGGCAGCTTGCATCTTTCCCCTCTGGCAGCTACATGGCATCTCTCAACTCTGCCTTCTTTCTCCCAGCATTCAGTTTAGTTTTCTCCACCTAGCTCTACCCTACCCTATCACAGGCCAAGGCAGATTCTTTATTCTTTAACCAATAAAAGCAACACATACACAGAAGGACCTCCCACACCACAGTCCCATTGTGGTGGTGAAGACAGAGACTGAAGCTGACAGAGTAGGAAGATAGTGAGACTCTGAGTCCTCACTGGCATTGCTAAACCAGCTGCAGGACCATTCATTACCTCTGGATTCCTTGTTACGTGAGATACGATGCTCTTCCTGTCTAAGCTACTGCTGTGTTGTCACATGCAACTGATAACATCCTATGCTCGAATAGAGAGAACTTTTATTCCACGGCCAAGGGGAAGCGGTAAACCTTCCAGTTAGGCTGTGAGAAATGAGATCCGTCTCATGTCACACTACACATTTTGTTGGCCCTCTATGCAGAGGTCCCTTCACCACGTGCCAAAGGAATAAGAAACACTCGCTTGACAGTCAGTGTTCGATCGCTGGGACCAATATGGTTAAAGGAGAGAACTGACCACCACAAACTGTCCACTTTGGAGGTGGGTGACAGGGCCGGGGGCAGTAGTTGTCACGTGCATGAACTGTTAAGTGTCCATCCACGACTGAGATCTCCATGATGTACTGGGTGTGTCCGGCATTTTGACAGTGACATGATGTTATTATCTACACAGTTCATGCCACACACACACACACACACACACACACACACAACTCTCACATTTTAAGTCAGTTTACAGTTTTGTGTTTGGCCACATTCATAGATAACTTTGGCTGAATGCAGCCCATGGCTGTGTGCTAGACACTACTATAGACAGGAGTCATTATACCTGATGTCTTCTGACACACACCCTGGTACTCAGTCTTACCCCCTCCCCCAACCTCTCAGGGAAGGAGGAGTTACCTCAGATGAACCTGAATCCGTGGAATTGACTCTAAAGCGTGTGAAGTCAAGCTCCCCACAATAGGTGGAATGGGCACTTGGGTCAGGAGGTTAATTTGAATATATAAAAAACAAATCATTTTTTTCTTGACCATATTTGAATGCATAGATTATCTAACTTGTAGAACAATCATTTATCCCAAACAATAAACTTCATCTCAGCCCTGACCTCTTGACACTCTCTTGTTTCACTTACTGCCGAGCATTTTGAGGGACTGTCATCCTTGGGGCTGCCCCATCTTTGAAGTCCAGTAGTTCCTTAACGCTTTCTAGCTGACATTTGACCCCACTGCCCTACATGTTACTTGTGACACACACACAGATTTTGAGTCATCATTATCCTTATAATTCAGAAAAGTACTTCGATTAATGAGTAAAGAACTTCATCAATGTCCTTCCCTTTTGAGCCAAACCCATCTCTCCATCTTGTCCCCCCAAACAGCTTAACTTCATGGTTTTCGAACTTCACATAGGTTCATCCTCCTTGAGTCTTTTTTAATACTCTATTTCAAGGTTTTGTTGTTGTTTTGCTTGTTTGGTGGCCTACCATACAGGGTTGTTATAACTAAAACATGAGCCTGGTGTCTGTACTTCGTAACTTTAAATGTACTTGAGAATCGCATATGCTATCAGCAGATTAAAAGCTACCTCCGAGGCCAGCACTGTGGCGTGTGGATGTGGCTCACCCCACAATGCTGATTCCCTAACCTGCACCCTCTGGACTGGTCGGAAGATTCCTCTGCTGGTCTCCTGTACCTTCCTTTGCTTGCCTGCTCAAATGGGCAGCTGCTTCCCACTCTGCCTTACTCCTGAATCTTGGTGCACAGTCATGCCTGGGATGATGGCCACTGGTGTCCTTACTGTTTGGGCTGGATGAACAGCCTCGCACGGACCAAATACATCGTGCCTGCAAAAAAAAGTCAAACCAAACCAAACCAAACAAAAAAAACAAAAAACAAAACAAACAAAAAAACCCCAAAAAACAAATGGCTTCCTGTGCATGCACTTTAGGCTGTGTGTTTGAGCCACTTGATGCTTTCCCATGTAGGATGTGGTGGTGGCTTCTCATTCGCCACTGTTCCCTAAATATAGCAAGAATCCCTCGGTAATTAGTTTCCAGCCTTCAATGAGATGGACGGCGATGCCCACAGGTAGGCTCATTTGAAGGACCTTTTAACCACGATGGCCCTTGCGGCAATACCATCTGACTTTCTTATTGAGCTGGTCCTTTAATACAAGTCATCCGACAAGCCTGTGAGCTGCTCCACAATTATCCACCAGTTAGTTGCCCATCCGGTTCACATACAATTAGTTAATTGGCCATTTGTTCACTCGTTAATTCACGCAGGTTTCCAGTTATAAAGCCATCCATTAACTCATCTAATAGCTATCAGAGAGCCTCCTACATGCAGGGCTCTATTTTCACCTTGGGGACAAAACAGGGGAAGGAGAGGAGCACCTGGTGAGTCTCAGTCCTCAAGCCCTGAAGGCAGCTGGGTGATTCTTGGTGCTCTCTCCCACCTGTTCCCCAGATTTGTTCCTTTAAGCTGGGGCTCAGGGTCTGCCCTGCTGGAAAGAAGCGCCAGGCCTGGATGAATTGAGGCAAGAAAACAAGTGTGCAGCGGGCGAATAGGGCGGGCAAGGTAACTGGAGAGGAGTGGGCCAGGTTGCTGGCTGCTTTGTCTTTGGGAGGGATGCTGCTGCGGGGTGGGCAGGGCAAGGCAGGGCAGGCCAGGCTGCTGACTGACTGGGCTCGGCTGGGGTGTAGGGACGCCGGCGGGGGCGACCACGGGGAGCGGGGCGGCGCTGCGGGGGCGCGCAGCGGGAGCGTCTGTGCGCGTCGCGGGTCCCCGAGCGCGCGGGGCCTGCCGAGAACGCGCGCGGCCGGGCGCGGCGTGGGTACCCCAGCCGCGGGCGACCGCCCCACAGCCCCTGACGCGACCATGGCGACTGACAGTAAGTGTGGGGGCCCCGGGAGAGGTCGGGGGACCTGGGGTGGCAAGTTCTTCTCCCGCGCGCCTGTCTTTGTGGCAGGCTCGCGGGAGCAGCGTCTGGGTACCTCATCTCCGGAGCGGGGCCCTGGCCACCATGCCCATCATCCCGTGTTACCGGGCAGGACAGGGGAGGCCAGGAGGTCCGCGGGTCTCTCAGGGGGGATGCGGCACCTGACTGGAGGGGACACTTGATGCAGGGAATGCAGCGGGGCTGGGCCTCACAACCCTTTGGGGACTGACTCTAGGCCCAGAGCTAGCTTTTAGGGAGCCCAGTATTGGGGCGCTGTGAGTTCAAGGTTCCTGGAGTTCTGAGTCAGACTGGCACGCCCTCCTCCTGCTGGATGGCCCCAGTGGGCTCTGTTCCCGGGCCCTTAAGCCTGAGACCTTGTCTGGCTGCCATGAATGTGAGGGGCGTGCAGGGAGGGAAGGTTGAGATCGAAGACTGGAAGTGTTGGAAGGCTCTGGCTGGCCTACTGTTCTTGTTGTTTTTGCTGTTGTTTTCGGAAATTAGGATTGCTGCAAAGAAAACTAATTACATGTAGCTGGAGCTTGACCTGTTGGTGAAGCACAGAGTAGAACATTAAGTCATACAAGGTCTATCAGGTGTTTAGCATAAAAATCAACCAGTAGAGATCAATCCTTTTCTTGTTCTCAGTTCTGCTTGTATATCCAAAAAGTGTCATCTGGGGAGACAGAGTCTAGGGGAAAGAAATGATAGATTTAGGTTTTTATTAGTAAAGTAAGGAATAATTACACTTGGCCTTATTTGTATAAATGGTAATGAGCAAGTTCTAGTGTTAAAGCTCTTCTGTCTTCAGGTAAGGGGCAACAGGTGAGAGGCAGGTGGGGACATCATGGCCTCCTTAGGACACCTAGGCACAGTTTGCCTTAGTGTTAGCAGATTGCTTTTATTCCACTTTTCTCGTCTCCCTACATTTCTCCTTGAGGGAAAAACCAGCTGTAAAGCCAGGGAAAGTCCAGACTGTTGGATGCTAGTGATTCTTGGAAGGAATCCAGAAGGACCTTCTCTGTGAACACAGCGTGTGAGTATATGCACAACACAGAGATGTTGCAAAAATATTTGCCTGGCAAACAGTCTCACACACAAATAGGATGAGACCCAGAGAGAATGCCCTTGTGTCCAGACAGCTCATAGTTTGAAGGGCGGTTTCCAGAGATGCAGAGAAGTCGGAGCCTCAGGTGGTTCTCAGTAAGTCATTCTGAAATGGTTAAGCAGCTAGGTTTGTTTTGTAAGTGGTGGTATTCAGAGATCTCTTGAGCTGTAATGGGTACTCCAGATAATTTGGTGTTTTGAGAGTGAGATGTCTCTCCGGTTTTCTTTCCTTTATGGCATTTGTTGCATTATTAAGACTTTTTATCATGGCTCTCCATTTTCGAACCACTTGTGGCCTGATGTTTTGGGAGTGTATTTGTATGTGTGCATGTTCATGTGTATTCTTTTAAGAATAAGCTTCCTTGAGGGACCAGAGACATGGTTCTTCAGTTTCCATCATACATGTTGGGTTGCTCATTGTCAGCTGTAACTCCAGCTCCAGGATGTACCATGCCCTCTTCTGGTCTTTGAGGGTACCTTTATCATCCGCAAAGACTCTCTCAGATATACATGCACACACATGTAATTTTTTTTTTCAAGGCAGGGTTTCTCTGTAGCTTTAGAACCTGTCCTGGAATAGCTCTTGTAGACCAGAATTGCCTCAAACTCAGAGATTTGCTTGTCTCTGCCTCCTGAGTGCTGGGATTAAAGGTGTGCACGCCACCACCACCCGGCCAGAAGTAAATCTTTTTAAAAAGGAAAAATAATCACTCAAGATATAGTGCATAAAAATATGAAATTGTCAAAGATTGAATACTCTGATAAAAAGAAATAAGAAGAATAAATTCTTAGGGACAACAGATATGTTTTCATTTGTTGAAAATAACTAGCTGAATTATGCCCTAGGAATCTTGGGCAAGTTTTGAGTTGCTGGGTCTCTAGAGATGTTGCTGATAAGCATTTTGTGTCTTAACGGATTCCTCTGGTCTCTTTTGGTTGTTCTTGGTCTATTGCAAGAATGATCTCAAGTCATTTTTGCCTGGTCTCGTGCAAAAGCTTATTGCTGCCAACCCACAGGCAATCTTCCCAGTAGCCTTTCCTTCCCTTCCACTTTCCCCCAGCAACCTGCAGCTTCTTTTATTCTCATCTTTCCTCTTCCATCAGCAGTTTGTACTCTGCTCAGTGTGGAGGGAAGTGAGCGAGCCAGGGTAGGAGGAGGTAAGCAAGGCCTGCCCTAGCAGGTAAAGGTGGGGGTTACTGCCAGACAAGTGCTTGACGTGTTCTAGTACAATGTGTAGACTTTAAAGGAAAGTTGCCTGAGTGAAAATAGACTCATTCTTGAGTAAAATTATCTCCAATCACAGTCATTATTAAAGCATTTACAAATGATGGTTACTAAAATTGCAGGCAAGGAGAATTACAACCTACCTGGAAACTTAGACTATGTGTTGGTGTCTTGAGAAAACACACCATGTCCTAACACACACCATCAAAAACCAGTTCCAGCCAGAATCACCTGTGGCTCCTGAACTAGCGTGTAGAAAGCTGGGGAGGAGCAATGGGCTGCTAGTTCTGTACCAGCTTGACACAAGCTAGCGTCGTCTGGGAGGATGAAACCCTAATTGAGAAAATGCCTCCGTAAAATAGGACTGTAGGGCATTTTCCTAACTAGTGATTGATGTGGGAAGGCCTGGCCCATTGTGTGTAGGATTCTCCTGAGCCGGTCCTGGGTGCTAGAAGATAGCAGGCAAAGCAAGCTATGAGGAGCAAGCCAGTAAGCAGCACTCCTTCGTGGCATCCGCTCCTGCCTCCAGGTTCCTGCCGTGTTGGAGTTGCCGCCCTGACTTCCTGTGATGATGGACCAGTGATAGGGAAGTGCAAGCCTGTCAAAGAAACCCTTTTCTCTCCAACTTGCTTTTGGTCATGATGTGTCGCCACAGCAGTAGAAACCCTAACTCAGACAAACAGAATACTTAAAGTCTCAAATTCGTTGGGGGAAACACAATTATATATGCTTGTGTATATCTGTAAGTGTATGAAGTCATATGAACAAGAAAGGGTTAAGACAAATGAAGCAGGATGGCATTCGGTAAGCCTGGTGGCTCCTCATTCACTTCTTGCACTTTCTCTCTCTCTCATATATATATATATATATATATATATATATATATATATATATATATATGTTGATTTGTATTCTAGTAATTCTGGACTAGTATTTTAGAGTTAAATTTTTGAAAGACTCACAGATTGGGGGCTAGAGAGATGGCTCAGTGGTTAAGAGCACTGGCTGCTCTTCCAGAGAACTCAGGTTCAATTCCCAGCACCCACATAGCAGCTCACAACTGTCTGTAACTCCAGTTCCAAGGGATCTGACACCTTCACACTAATGCACATAAAATAAAAATTAAATAAATTATATTTTAAAAGTTCATTAAAAAAAAAGAAAAAGAAAGACTCACAGTTATGGACTCCTAACTTTGGGTCGGCATGATAATGTTAGCTCTTTATTGTGGAAAATATTATATGTGCTGAAATATATTGGAACCCCATGTACCCGAGTACCCCAGCTTTAGGAAGTATCTTGTTACATCCATCGCTATGCTCCTAATTTAATACAGGTGTTTTGAAAACAAGTCCAGGCATGGTTACATTAGCAGTGGAGGCTTTAGGGCACCTGTAGGCACACTTCCTTCCTGTGTTAAGTAGCAAATCAGTAAATGGCTTTTAGGTCGGTGTGACATACTAGCAACAAGAGTCTGGGGAGTGTGTTGGCATGGCATTTATGGGTTATGTCCAGGTTTCAGCGTAGTTATCAGCAATGTAGAAGGAACGCTCTGAGAAGTTCCTGGTTCTTATCTTGTTCTCTAAACTTCTGCTTTTAAAACCAAGAATGAAATTCCAGGGGAAAAAAACATGAAGAAAGTATGGCGACAATATTCTGAGCTGATTAGTCCAGTTGATGTTATATTAATAAAGCGTCTTGGGAGTTAATCTGATATATACATTTTCATACTATTTTGAGGTGAGTCCTACTTGTTTTACTTTCTGCTTGGTGTTTTGAATTGGTACACACACTGATAGTTTCTCATGACTGACTTGGCTCTAAATGCATATAGAATGAGTCCCACATGTTTTATAACAGCAATGGGCCGGCTTTCTCGGGAGGAATCGTCCTGAATATAGTGGATTTGCATGACATTTACTCGTAGGTCATTCGGTGTCATTTACCACTAATTGCTATGTAACATCATGTATTGATAAACACATATCCAAGATTCCATTTAGCAATGGAATCTATCTATGGCTATCTATACAATAAAATAAAAGTAGACAGTGACAGCTCTTTTTAGTGAATTGGTTCTCAATATTTCTAATTCTCTGACCTTTTAATCCAGTTCCTGATGTTATGGTAACTCCCAACAATAAATTTATTTTCATTGCTACCTCATAACTGTAATTTAGCTATTTCTATGAATCATAATGTAAGTATCTGTGTTTTCTGATGGTCTTAGGCAACCCCTGTGAAAGGCGCCGTGACCATAGGTTGAGAATTGATGTTTTAGAGGGTGCGGGAGGTTACTGAAACACACTGAAGATCTGCACGGTAATCGTCCTATTAAGGATGCCGCACATCTTATGGTAGGGGTTTGCAGTTGTGGATGGATGCCATCTCTTTAGAAGATAGATCTCTTCTTAAAATTGACTATCGATTTCTAGGTTTTTTTTTTAGCAGCATAGATTTTCATGTTGTCAGAGTGTGATATTCCTTGGATTCTAATTTTAGGAATGCAGAAAGTCACACTTTGTAGTTTGACTCAGAGTGCAGTGAAGGTTAAGATTCATAAAATGATTTTATCCGCCCTATATGGAAACTACCTTGGTTTATGTCAAGAGAACACTCAAAACATAATCGACCAATCATGCCTGGGTTTTCAGATCTGCAATTCAGGCATCTTAGAAGCCCGGATAATGAGTGTGGTTCAGGGGGAGGGACCTCTGCTTGGTTTCAGAGGTGCCTGAGCTATGTACTCTGGCTCTGCCACTCAAAATGGCTTGATGATTTCTGGTAAATTACCTTCCTAGAAGAAGCAAGCGAGATGATGCTCAGCTCCTGTCACATAGTAGGGCTTAAATAAATATCTATTCTTTTCTTTCCTACAAGATGCTTCCCATAGTTTATAGCCAATTTCACAATAACAAGCCAGAAATAGGGTACCGAGTGATTAATTCTATTATTGCGAAGAATATAAAATGAAGACCAAATGTTCTGTTCAGAAATGTAAGACTCTAGAACGAACCATGCAAGGTGCCGAGGTCTAGATTTTAAATAGAAGCATTAACCTAGAGTTGTCTACTCTCATGTTAATTGTGTTGTGTAAGTAAGCTTGTGTGTACTGTTGTGTGTGCACTTGCTAATGAACACAGATGCTAGTGACCTTGAAAAAGCTGAGTGCTGGGCTGAGAGGAGCCACAAGTTCTGAAAACTTTTATGCTGATTTGAAGATGGTGATCTCTTCGAACTTGTGGCCCAGCCTTCATTTGGGTGTAGCTGATGGGTACCATAGGACTGGATGGGTTCTGCTTCAGGGTACCTCCCCAATTCTATACCACCTGTTTCTGGTGTTTCATAAAAGCCCCTCCAATGATGTTGGTAACATGAGGAATGGTTACTTGTCCCATTATCAAGCATTGCAAAGGCTGTATCTTCTAGTATGTACCCATAGACCTTATCTGCTTGATACCTCCCCTGGTCCTGACTTGTCCCTCTAGGTCTTGCTTCTGAGAGCAACCCATCTCTCTTTAGAATGTGGCTCCGGCAAGCCCTGTCTTCACATTCCTAGCCCCCCCCCACGCTTGAAATCTGTATCCCCAATCTGCTTTCTTCTTTGGTTTTGTGCTTCCTTTCTTGTTTTGGTAGACACATGTGGACTATCTTCTCAGCTTTGCAGAGTGCCAGTAGCTCGGCTGCCGTCAGCCATCCCTCCCCTGACTCTCCACAGTGGGCAGCAGAGAGCACCACCCTCTGCTCCAGCAACCTCCCCTTGCAATGTGTTTCATAATTGATCAATTCGCATAAAAATCAACTCTTCATTTTCGTGGTGATAATTCAAATAAAATAATGTTTTTCTACATTGTTATTTTTCTCTGTGCTTACATTGAGCTTGTCACCTAGTGCCGTATAAAGAATTTCCACAGGCGTAGCAGCTTAAAAATAGCAGATCCGTCAGCTCACAGCTTCGTAGGTCAGAAATCTGCAAGGCTGTAGCCAAGGCCTCAGCTAGGGCTGGGTTCTCACATGAAGATTTGACTGGAAAGGTTCCACTTCTGATACCATAAGAAACTGGCATGATTCGGATTATAGGCCAAGGGACCAAAGGCCTCAATTTCTTACTGGGTATTGGCTGGAGGCCACCCTCAGATCCTTCCTATGTGACTTGTCCTAGCAGACAGTCATTTATTTCATCCTGGTAAGCAAATGGAGGGGTGTTGGGGAGATGGCTCAGTTGGTCAAGTACCTGCTTCATATGCACGAAGATCTGAGTTTGGATCCCGAGTACCTATGTAAAAATCTGGGTGTGCTGGGGAGCACCCATAGTTCCAGTTCTGGGGAGGCAGAGATGAGGATGATCCCTACGGTTTTCTGGCCAGCCAGTTTAACCTAATGAGGGAGATCTAGGTTCAGTGAGAAACCTTGTTTCAAAAATTAAGGTGGACAATAATTGAGGAAGACATCTGGCATCAACCTCTGGCCTATGGACTACACACACACATGCATATACATGTACACATGCATACATGCACACACACATATGCACACATGCACATGGCCCACAGAAGAAAGTTAGATGGATGATAATATCTTGTATAATAAAGACACAGCATTGATAGCTCCTCATTCTTTTGTTGGTCGCTTAAAGCATGTCGTAGGCATGAGTCCCAGCTACAGATGACACAGGCTGCTAATGTCTGAAATAATTGCTTTGGTCAAAGAAATTCTTCCTCTCCTGGGGCTAATGGATGCCAAGGTGCTTTGCCAACGTGTGAGGTGCTTTGAAGAGGACAGGATGTTATTTGAAGTTTAAGCTATTTTCATTGAATTTAATTATTGCATATGTGTGTACGTATGTCTGTGTGTGCACGCACATGCTATGGCACACGTATTGAGGCCAGAGGACAACTTTTTGGGAGTCAGTTCTCTTTCTATTGTGTGAGGCCTGGGGATTGAACTCAGGTCATCAGGCTTGCCAAGCAAGCACATTTACTTACTAAGCCACCTCCTTGGCTCTA
This sequence comes from Microtus pennsylvanicus, assembly GCF_037038515.1. Lineage (NCBI taxonomy): Eukaryota > Metazoa > Chordata > Mammalia > Rodentia > Cricetidae > Microtus > Microtus pennsylvanicus. The sequence continues at coordinate 41,174,446 of NC_134592.1, read as the reverse complement.
CTTAACGTTTTAAGGCTCATTGTGCATATGTTATGCACACCTAATTATTTTATTCATTTCCTGTTATTGTTCTTAATTTTCTAAGAAGGTGGCAGAGATCTAGACACCAGCCAGTCCCTGACTATTTCATAACACCTCTGGATGAGATCATACTGCTGATAAAAATCTTTTATAAACAATTAGCTTTGGTGGTGGTGGTAGTGGTGTTGGTGGGGGAGATGGAGATGGAGATGGTGGTGGTGGTGTTTGAACTTAGGGCTTCCCAAGAGTTAGGCAAGCACTCTTCTGCTATACTACCCACTCCCAGCCCAGTTGATTGAATTCTCTTCAATGACTGACTTTGAATTTAGAATATGAAAGTCCTTTAAGGAGGTTGGGTAGTGAAAGCTGATTTGTATTGTGCTTCACAGAACTCAGAAAAACCTTAACTTTGGTGATGATCCCTTGAAAACTGCTGTGTAGTAAAAGAGATGCAGGCATCCTCAGTAGCTACTGTGGTCAAGGTCAGAGTATCCTACTCATCAAAAATTGAGTTAGACCTTGGAGAAAAACATTCCAAACAGTAAATTGGCTTACACTAAATGAGAAGAAAGGGGAGGGGTTTGATATTATCATATTTAAAAAGGCCCCTCTCCTCTGTTGTAGCCCAATCACCCGCTATTTTCCCTTGACATCTTTGCCAACTCTCTCATCCAGAAGCCATTGCAGATCCTTCTAGACCTCTAAATTTATATTATTTTTTGGATTTTATTCTTCTGTATATGTTCCTTGAGCTATTAAAGGTAATAGCTACCTTTAGAGAGATTTCCTCAATTTTATCATTTTTTAAAAAAATAAACATGACGACTCACATATGGTGGCTGCCTAAATATCCAACAAATTCCATTTATGTATCTACTGGGAAGCACTACCATCTCAGGTTGAGCTTGGACCCCCAGAGAACTGAGGTTGTGGTCCCCAAAATGTTTAGATGATCTGTGATTACAAAATTATTTTCATAGGAATGAGGTTGGATTTATCTTTTCACTCATTTGCTCAAGAGTACACCACAGGTGACCTTACAGTGTATTTCGATATTTTTCTCCATTTAAAAAGCTTTCTCTATTTTAACTTAAAATATGGTAAATATTAACAAATAGAACTCACAACAGTTATGTCATAAACACTATCCTTTTTTTTTGGTTGATTTTTAAAAATAGACACAAGCTAGATTTACCTGGCAAGTAGAACCACAGTTGAGAAAATGCCTCCATCAGATTGCCTGTAGGCATGCTGTAGTGTATTTTTTGATTAATGATTGATGTGAGAGGGACCAGTTCTCTAGGGACAGGAGAGGTAGGCAGAGTAAGCCACAGAGAGCAAGTCAAGAAACAGCACTCCTCCATGGCCTCTGCTTCAGTTCCTGCCTCCAGGCTCCTGCCTGGAATTCCTGCCCCAACTTCTCTCAGTGATGAAGTGTGACCCGAGAGTTGTAAGACAAACTATGCCCTTTCCTCCTCAAGTTGCCTTTGGTCGTGGTGTTTATCACAGCAATGAACACCCTAACTAAGACACACACCTACTTCGACATTCAGCTGAAGTATTCATACACTGCTTAACTTCCTGATGAACTTCATATGAAAAGTCTTTTCCCCCAAAATAGGAGTTTTCTGTGTAGCCCTAGCTGGCCTAGAACTCACATTGTAGACCAGGGTGACCTCGAACTCAGAAATCTGTCCACCTCTGCCTCCCAAGTGCTGGGATTAAAGGCTACAATGCCTGGCTTGATGGAAAGTCTTTTTTTTAAAAAAAATATTTATTTATTTATTATATACACAATATTCTGTCTGTGTGTATGCCTGCAGACCAGAAGAGGGCACCAGACCCCATTACAGATGGTTGTGAGCCACCATGTGGTTGCTGGGAATTGAACTCAGGACCTTTGGAAGAGCAGACAATGCTCTTAACCTCTGAGCCATCTCTCCAGCCCGATGGAAAGCCTTAAAGATGATTTTTTTTTAAAAAAAATAGATTATCAGGTTTTGTTAAATTGTTGCAAATACATTGCTTAGTTTTTGTTCATTAATTTATATCTATCCAGTTAAAGTAAATTTCAGAGAAAGAAAATTAATAATAATGAACTTATTTGGGAACTTAAAAATTTCAAAGTACCAAAGAACTTTTTGTTGTTTATTTTTCAGGACAGGGTGTCTCTGAGCAGCCCTGGCTGTCCTGGAACTCATGCTGTAGACCAGGCTGACCTCAAGCTCACAGAGATCTGCCTGTCTCTGCCTCCTGAGTGCTGGGATTAAAAATGTGCACCACCACCAAATATCTTTAGAACAGACATTTGTGAGCCACTCTCTTCTCTGTGGAAACATGGTTGAAGGACATCTCCCTTCTGCTGCTTGAAAACCTAGTTCTGGCTGTCCACACGCATTTGAGAATGAGGAAGACTATGATTCAGAAATACATTTATTGGGGACTGAGCTCTTGGTTTTTAGAGGAGGCAATCATTTTCTTTACAGACATTCCAACTTCCTGCCTCTGGTTCTCTGTGCAGAGAGGTTTGTGTGTATAAGCAGAGCTATCGGTCTTCTGTGTTGAGTCTAGGTGGTGGTAAGTCTGTCAACACTCTTTATTCAGAACAGAATCTCCTCAGCACGAGGAGATGCAGGTGGCTCCCAAGCCCAGAGCCTCTCTGATTTGCTTTCTCCCGAAATTAAAGAGGTCTCTGGAGATTGAGTGCAGTGGGCAGCCTTAGCCACCATAGCAAACCCCCATTGCCTGGAAGGCCCTGCATCAGAGACCAAGTCTCTCTGTCTGGAGACTGAAAGTCCAAGATGGTGGTGGCGGCAGTGTCAGGGTTTGGTGTGGCCTTTCTTCCAGGCCTGTGGATGGCTTGCTTCCCTCCCTGTCCACACAGTGTGGAAGGAGAATGCTGTGAAATGCTCTCTTATAAAGCCACTGACCCTATAGGATTATGGGTCTCCCTTATGATAATTTTCCTGAATCATCTCTTTATTGCACTGGGAGGCCCTGGAGATTAGGGCTTGGACAGAGCAGTTCTGAAGGGCAGATACAGTCTATGACGCTTAGCGGTCTCCAGGCTACACTCTTTCCACTGCCTTCTAGCTAATTCTCCCACGTTCCTAGTCCTCATCTGTCTTTTCCTTCTGAAGTATGGGTGCTTCCCTGGGCTGTACAGGGTACCGATGACACGAATGTTAATTTCCTTTGTCTCCTGGCTCTCTGCATAGTTCTGCACCCCCACCCGCCCCAGGCTTCTCCCTTGTCCCTGGTGTGACAATTCCACAGACAGACTTTCAAGACCATCGACTCTATTACTTGTCTGTTAGTGTGATAGAATGCCCTGACCAAAAGCAGCTTTGAGAAGAGGTTTATTTTGGCTTTACAGTTCCAGAGGGGGATAGTCTAGTGTGGCCAGGAAGCCATGGATGCTTGGGCATGAGGCTAATCACATGTCCTTTACGTGAAGCAAAGAGGGAACAGGAAGTGAGGTCAGGCTAAGCCTCAAAGCCTGGCCCCAGTGACTACCTAAAGTTTCCACAACTTTCCTAAGCACAGCAACTAGCTGGAAACCAGGTGCTCAAATGCATGAGCCTGCTGGGGGCAGATCGTATTCAAACCATGCCGTTGTTGTCTCCATTTCGTGTTGAGCCTGTCTAGTGAGTGGTAAAAAAGTTTATTATTTTTTCTGTTTTGATACCTTGTTTTTTCTTCATTTTCTCCAATTTTCCGAGACGCTTACTATTTCTCCTTTTCTGAGACAGGGTTTCTTTGCATATCCCTGGCTGTCTTAGAACTTACTCTGTAGACCAGGCTAGCCTCGAACTCATAGAGATCCACCTGCTTCTGCCTCCTGAGTGCTGGGATTAAAGGCGTGTGCCACCACCACCCCACTTTGAGACTTCTGGTCTTTCCATTTGTTTTAAAATTATTTATAATTTCTTGAATCATCCTTATAGTGATTGCTTTTAAAATCTTTGTTATAGATATATTTATGTTTGGTGTTGTCTGTTGACTGTTTTGTTCTTATACCTTTGTATTTATTGAATTTTATTGCCTTTTAGACATTTGACATTCCACAGTAAGACTGTGGTTTTGGCTTCAGTATTATAATTTTGGACCCAGCCTCCTGTTTATGTTAGAAACTTCCTGTCCTCATCTACTTTTGTGGACTGTGGCTTGGTTGGCAATTTTGTTTTCATAGGCCCTGCAGTGTTATTCTGGTCCTCCTTGATGGTGTGTTACCTGATGCTAGCTTGAATTCTGGGTAGTGTTTTTCATCATAGTTCAGTTTTGCAAGTTTTCCTTTGTTGATTCAGGTTGATTCCATGTGTGGGTCTTTTAGGTGTTTGCTTCAGACTTCATACACAGCCTTCTAAGCTTCTTCCCACCAGTTCCTCTATTATCTTCCATTTGGGGGAGACAGTGCTTCTTCTTGCTGTGTGTCCTCAGCAGTGTGTACTGTGGGGTGGTAGAGTCTTTCCTCTCTACAGCATGGGTCAGGGAAGAAGGGGGAGCCACTGCCTGATTCCTTATGGTCAGGGCAAGGGTAGTCACAGGTCCCTACCTTGTCTACACACACAGGGGGAGGGACGGCATGCTGCCTGGTGTTAGGATAGGTCAGGGATGGCCACAGCACCTTCTCTATGTAGGGTTAGAGAGGAATGCTAGCTTTGACAGTGTTGCCTAGAGGAGGGTGGGTATGTCTTACTGTTCTGCTCTGCAGAGATCCTCTCTTCTAGTTCCTGGAGCTAGTGAGAACGTTCCTCAACTGGGGTGTCCTTGTTCCTTCAGGAGACCTTTGACAACATCTCAGCACTTCTCCGTTGTCTCTGTTAGAGGAGTTGTGGCGTGTGGCTTATTGAGGCATGGATACGGCTGAATATCCTATAATACAACAGAGTTCACCTGATCCTGGTTAGGGAGATGGTTTAGTGCAAAAAATTAGGACCCGAGTTCAGATCTCTAGCACTCATTTAAAAAGCCAGGTGTGGTACTGCACACAGGTAAGCCTAACACTAGGGAGTGGAGACGGAGGTGGAGCCCGAGGGGCCTGCTGGCCAGTCAGTGTAGTGGAACTGGTAAGTTCCAGGTTCAGTGAGAGACCCTGTATCACAGGTTAACTTGGAGAAGTCACTGAAGAAGACATGTTAGCCTTTGGCCTCTACAGGTACCTTTGTGGGCTACTGCAATCGTTCCCACACACAAGTGCCCCCCCCCAGAGTCACTTGACCCTAGTTTCAGTGGGGCTGTATACAGTGAAGTGTTCTTAGAGCTTTTATTTATTTTATTCCAGAAGTGAAAAGTCCCTTTAGTATTTTTAATTTGTTTTTGTCCTTTGGCATCTGTCACTGGTGGGAGGTGTAACTTACAATTCGGTTTTAGGTAAATTAGCTTCTCTATTTGGTTAGCGATAGAATGCCCTGGCTGCAGAAAGCTAGAAGTCTCCCTGGGACAGTCTTGCGTATGTGGCTAGCTCAGCTGTTGTTGGCTAGCCACATATGCGTCTCAGAGAGAACTGTTTGTTGAGATAGTAACTTCCTTAAGACAGCCTACTGTACTTGAGCAAGCAGTTCCAAAAGAATGTCTTAACCTTAACATAAATTCTAATTGGTCTTAATAATAAAAACCCTGAGTTAGATATTGGGGGCTGAAAGCTAAAAGATCAGAGAAGCAGAGCAGGCAGTCACTAGGTCTTACCTCTACAAAATCCTCAGAACCAAGGGGGCAAGATCCTATCTCTACAAATCCTCAGACTGAATGCCGTGAGCTCTTGTCTCCTCCTGCCTTATATTCCTCTCTCTATACAACCATATCCCTTCCTTTCTCCACCTCCCTAGTGCTGGGATTAAAGGTGTGTGACTCCCAAATTTTGGGATTGAAGGTGTGAGTCACCATCACCTGGCTGTGTTTCTCTTTTAGACTGGATCAATCTTGGGTAGCCCAGGGTGGCCTTGAACTCACAGAGGTCTGTCTGCCTCTGCCTCCCAAGTGCTGGGATTAAAGGCGTGCGCCACCACTGCCTGGCCTCTATGGCTCAATAGCTCTGCACTCTGATCTTCAGGCAAGCTTTGTTTGTTAGATCACAAATAAAATATCACCACAAACCTGCATATACCCTCTGCAACTGCATCAGCTTCCAAGCCCACTCTATGGGAGTCCTGACTAGCTCCTTTCCATTTGCATACATAACTTCCATCCATGGCAAGGTTGCTACCACTCACTGTGCTAATTGCGGTAGTCTAAGCTGTTGAGGCCAGACTTTCTTCTCTTTCTTCCTTTAGTTTCTTTACTCTGTACTCCTCAGTCTAACATTTTGATGCTCAAACCCAGGGGAGCCTCTGAGGCCCCATTGGTGGCGCCAGGCCTTCTTTCTTGATTCTTTTGACTTTCTTACCACCCTTTCCTACCCTTGAGACCTGTTCCTTCAGGAGCATAGACATCCTATATGGGCACACTTTGTAGGCTAACTAACTACCAGTTGTGTCCTGTGGCCTCTGCCCCCATGAGCAGAGCAAGTCCCAACGATGGAACACTGGTTCTTGGTACTTTATTAGTGCTCTGTGTAAACCTAGCTCTGGCACTCATTATCTTCCCACCTTTCTTTCCCATTCTTCCTCCTTCTCAGACCACCTCTGACCTCCAGATGGTCATTCTCCATTTACCTTTGCTTTGCATCTGTCCTTGGACAATGTCATTCACTGGGCCTGTTTCAGAGGAGCCCCATCAGGTCTTGGGAACTCTGGAAGTTCCTCACTGTTTATTGGCCCAGAGACTCAGAGGTTCAGAAGCTCTGGGAGCTTCCCACTGAGCCTTTTCATCTTTTAACTTTCCTGGAATCTAAATGCAGGGACACTCACTTTTAGCTAGCAGGCATGCTGGCAGTCGATCCCTAACTCAAGGGACGTTCTGGGAAGCAGGTTCTGACATTCATTCTTACCTTGCTCCAGAACCCACTGTGGGATCAAAATTGTCCATTCCAAAGGACATATCCTTAGTCTGACTCCAGGCTAATCTAAAAGAGCTCCATCTGGGGGACCTCAGATTGGCCACAATTGTTTGGCTTTCAGTTCAAATCTGGCCTCAATATATATTGGACAATGGCCACTGCTGACCTGAATTTGGAACTTTTTGATTTCAATATTTAAAAGATTTAATCAACTTCATCAAACGAAATGGAGAGTGGTCCAAGGTTTCCCCATATAAGCCCCAGAAGCACTCAACCACCCCAGGTTCCTCCTCCTAATTCTTCTCACCCACTTCGGCTCTTCCAGCCCCTTCAAAATCACAACTTCTCTGTAGTCTCCCCTTCCCCCCTCCACACACCTCCAACTCTCTTTTTTGTCTTCACTCCTGTTCTCTGCTTTATTTCTCCATTTATGAACTTCAGGCTTTAGCAGCTCAAACTTCTAAAGCTAATTCCCTAAACACTCCCTCAGATGCTAATCTGGTTGATAAGCACTTCCCCCATGATCAAAAACATCTGGTAACATTCTAGAGGCAGTTATCCTTCTGCAGCTCTGAGAGACTGGTCCAGCAGGAATTCTAGCTACTGTATCAGACTCAGCTTTCTTGAGCTGAGACCACGAAATTCCTTCCTGTTTCTTTGCCTTGCTATTTTGGACCTACCTTCCTAGGCATCTCCTTCTGTATCCAAACCAACCCACCTAACCATCATTTTATTTTTTAATTTAGAGAAGAGTCTAACAATTCACATTTGATCTGGAAAGTGGTGGATTTCACAGGGACTTGAAATGTCTTGATTGGGGTTGGGCTCACTTTACTGGGGGAGGGGTTGAGTTCACCATGAGTGAAAAACAACCACGTGGTTTGCTGCCATCTTGGCTGGGTCTCATCAAGATGGAAACAACCACGTGAGTTGGCTGCCATCTTTGCTAATGATATCATAAAGAAGACAAATGTCGTGTGATGTCACCATCTTTCTTAGTCAATGTTATCACATGTCTCAAGCGACACCCATAAAATGTCATAGTCCTATTGAATCCTCTGGAGATCACTGTACCCTTTTTATATTAGACTAAAGGATTAAAGAGGGGACATCAAACCTCTAAGGTTTTCTTTTAATTTTAATGTTTTGTTTTAATTTTGATATCGCTTTTTACACATTTACCATCTTCTAAGGAGACCTAAAAGTTTTCCCAGCCACACGTCTCCAATACTGGCATACTAACAAAGAGAGCTAACCCCTTGAGATTGACAGGTACCAGCAGATATGCAAGGATAACTTGTCAAGTGCTAGACAGGCTGCTGCCAGTGAGGAGCTGGTACAATAGGCTCTGCCGGGTCTCAGTGCCTGTTAGTTCCAGACCCATTTTGCTCTAACTGAAATGATTTTTTTAAACCCTTAATACTCCTTTGTTCCACACATCTGTTTTTGTTTTTGCTCAATCTAACATTGCTAAAAATTTCTATATTAAATTTCCCTTTTACAATAAAAGTTATAAAAATAGGATCCCAAGCCAGGCAGCAGTGGTGCGCACCTTTAATCCCAATACTCAAGAGGCAGAGATCAGGTGAATCTCTGAGTTCCAGGCCAGCTTGGTCTACAAAGTGAGTTCTAGGAAAGCCAGGACTACCCAGAGAAACCCTCTCTCAGCAAACCACACACACACACACACACACACACACACACACACACAGGATTCTAACAAGCTACAGTGATCAAAATTTTGGTTTATTAAAATATATTTTTTGTATGGTTATGTTTATATAGTTTGTCCATTTGTGATTATGGTTTTTTATATCATGTACTTATCCAATTGACTTATAAATAAAGGGTCATGTAAATTAAAGTTGGTAACTTGGCCCAACTTATTTTGTTCATAGTAAAACTGAAAATAAAAAAAATATATATAATAAGCCAGGCGGTGGTGACGTATGCCTTTAATCCCAGCACTTGGGAGGCAGAGATGGGTGGATCTCTGTGAGTTTGAGACTAGCCTCCTGGTCTACAAGAGCTAGTTTCAGGACAGGCTCCACAGCTACAGAGAAACCCTGTGTGGGTAAGTCAAAGGTTTTGCTGGCCCAGCTATGGCTTCCCACTATGGAAGTCTTTCCTCTGTGTTCACCCTTCTCTTTAGAGACTGAACTCTGATTAAGATTCATTGAGTGGGGGCTCTATGGTCTCCCTCAATGAAATTAGGAGACTTTCCACAGCTGCAGAACATTGGGAGATGACCCACAGTCTCCTGGGACCTCATTGACCTTGGAGGATGAGGGGGAAAATAGTCTCCCTTTTAGTCTGACTACATTATAGTAGACTTCAAATGTGGTTACCAAGCACCCAGATCAGTTATACCAGTCTGGTGCTTTTAACTACCGTGTAATATTTTAATAGTTTATCTAAATAAACTGATTAGACATACATTTAGTTTTTAAAAGTGGTATTCTTAAACCTTATAATCAATACTATATAAGCAATAGCATATATATTATTTGTAAGTCTCACCCTTTATGCACCTTAAATAACTCAGGTTAACCTTCATAACTTCCAGAAGCTTTCTAGCTTTTTTCACTTTGTAAATACCCATCTATCTTAATCTCATACGTAAATCCTTCTTTACTAAAATAACTTATCTTTTTATCCTTGTAAAGTTTTTTAAATGTCTTAACGCCCTGAGGCATACCCACTAGCATTAACAAGTGAATTTGCTATCCATTATGAGACTCTTCTCCCTGGGAAAAGGGAGGACTAAGTAATGTCTACCTCCTCTTCATAAGATCCCAACAACAGATCAAAGTTCAATTTTAAAGTTCACCCTGGGGAACCAGGGAGTTTATTGGGTTTACTTACAGGGATTGGTAAGGGTGTGTGGGCGACCCAGGAGCAGTCACGCTGGAAGGTCTTTACTCAGAATGCATGAGGACATCTTACAGTCACACAGACCATATAGAACAGGCTCTGATGGCCCGCCCATCCCCTCTTTGTGAAGAAGTAGTAAAATTTAGCAAGTCCTGTTGCCATCATTTCAAGGATCTTGAAAAATCCATGTGTTCATTTTGTTTGTTTTTTAAAGAGGTCATAGTAGTTTCAAAAATCTTAAAATGCTTTAATATATATATATATTTACTTACATATAAACACATTTAAAAGCAATAGTTATATTTTCTCTACAGAGAGGGCAGTTGTCTAATATGAAAAATAAACTATCCTGCAGTAGGCATATCAGCTCTGAAAGTTAATTCATGCTCTCAAGTAATAAGGACCATGCTGTAGAACCACACTTGGGATAAAGATCAAGGAGATAACATTTTGATCATAATTGTATGATTATGCATATCTTGTCCTTAAAGACAGGTTTTAGAATTTTAAACTTAAAAGTTCATATTAATTGTTTCAAAGATTCAGGATCATTGACCATTTTCTCATATATATTAGGGAAATTACTCAGGATATCCAAGGGATGTCCTTGGAACACTGCTAGACATCCCTATAAAAATGACTCAATAGGATTCTATTTTTCTCTTAAATTTGTCAATTGGATGCTGACTTTCAATGACTTATGAAGCTTGCAGGTGCTCATGCAGGAGTCTGATCTAACAAACTGCTGATTACAGTTACTGTATCCTTCTACAGGGCTCTGGTACCTGGCCCAGCCAGTTGTACCATTAAATTTAACCTTACCAAACAAAACTTACGTTAATCTTAATATAATTCCCCCCTCATTCACTTTATATCTTAAGGTTCCCCACAAAGTTGTAACACAGCTATGAGAGAAAATCACCAGTCTTCCTAACGCCTGTGGCAGAGCCTGCCAAGGGGTCTTGAGATGGTTACCTTGCATGTCCTCTTCTTCCAATAAAGGCAAAACTACTCTTTTAACTGTGCTCTCAGTAAGACTTATGATAGTCCTTACATTTTCCTTTGTGTGTTATAAACGCCACCTCACTTAACACACTCCAAGGATGCGTCCTGTCATTGAATGGATGACTTATGTACTGGTGACTTATGTCTTTGCCATGTTAAGTTTCATTGTGGCTCTGTAGATAGACCTTCCTCTGAGGCAGCTTGTTCCTTTTGTTAGTTTGAAGCAGTTAAGAGAGATCTGGGATGCCAAACTCATAAAAACAGATCAGGTGACCTCTGAAAAGGTGACTAAGGGGTAGTCCAGCTCATCCCTCTCATTGCCACGCTGGGCATTTTTTCAGCACTCAGAATTGAAAAAGCTGGACTGGAGGATTCTTTACATCAGTTAACCTCTCTGTCTCCCCAGCTCTCAGAAAACCTTAAAGAAATTTCAGATCAGGTTAACACCGTTCAGGGACAGCTTGACTCTTTGACTGTGCAGAACACCAAGCTTAAAGAAGGCTCTCCATGGAATGTGTGCTCTCCTCCAGGACCAATGCTGCTTCCACACCAACAAACTAACTGGCTCAAGATAAGGCTCTAAGACCGAGGGAACAGACAGAGATGTAGCCACCTGCCTCTTCCTGGGGATGGGGTTTCTCTCCTCTTCCACACTGGCTCCTCCCCTGGATCACTCCTCCCCCCCCCCCATCCTCATCCTTACATCCTTATCCTGTCCTTCACACGCGTGGCTTACTGCACCCAAGCCTCCTTAAATAACCAGGCTTTCCCCTACACCCAAACGGGAATCATGCATGTAGAGGTCAGTGGCTTTCACTGTACAGCAGGAACAGCTTCTCCTGTTCCTGAGCGTCTCCAAGAGTTCCTTTTAGAGGCTGTGGAGGAGCTGTGACTGCAAAGAACCTTTGTCCCTTCCACCCCAGACCTGGTACAGTTCTTTATAGTAGTCCTCTGTTGTCTCCTGTTCCCTTCCTTCGATCCTGTCTAGATCCCTGTTGCTTCTGCTCACTTACTCCTGGCAGTGGGACTCGGGGCTGTCATCCCCAATGGCTGGACCTGGGGGGAAACATTTCTTTTAGCATCTTGTACTTACCTTACAGTACAACCCATAACTTTATCCATTGCCATCCTTATTTCACCCCCATTTGGGTGCTCTGCCATCTCTTAACTTTTCAAAGTAAGCCTTCTATGGCCTCTACTCATATCTCTCCCTCTAATTTCCACGCACGAGAGCTGGGTACCACTCTTAAACAAGAGTCTCAGCTCTTACAAGCAGTCAGTTCCACGTACTCATCCACCTTCCGGGTCTGTCTGCCTTCCGAGGTTGAGTGGTCCTGAGCTGCTCCTGTTCGCTAGTCACTGTGGGTTCGCACCCTTCTCAAGCTATCTCCTTGCACAATGACCAACTTCTTTCCAGATCCTAAACCCTAACAGAGCTCCCAAGACAGCTCTTGTTTTCTCCAGCCTTTTACCATGCCCTGCTCTTCCCACAGTCCTAAACACTGAGTGGTTGCTGTCCTCCATCTTGTCAACTCTCCCGGCATCCTTTCTGATTCACCCCTGCCAAATACCCATGGCCCTTTGAGACACAAGGCAAACCCTTCTCCTTGTCCTTTCTGCGAGCTCCTATCTATGGACATCCACCTCCTCTCACCAGCTCACTCTGTCTGTCCCACTTCTCCTCCTCCCTCTTCCTTCCTGGGCAACCTCCCAGTTTCACTCTGGAACAAAATCATCTGTTTTCAGCCCTCTAATGATCCTTCTTCAAAAATTTCTCTAAAAGTACATGGCTGCAATCCCATGATCCATCACAGCTGATCAAGTTAAAGCTCTCTTGCCAAGTGACCATAGGAGCCTGCCTTCCTTTCTTCTTTCCCTCCTTCCTTCCTTGCTTTCTTCCTTCCTTATTTCTATTTCTTCCCTCCCTCTTCCTTCCTTCATTTCATTTTTCTTTAAAAAATTAGATAGCATCTTCTTACTATGTAGCTTAGGTTATCCTTGGACTCACTATGTAGACCAGGCTGGCCTCTATTCACAGAGATACTACCTCTATCTCCCAGGTGCTAGGAGTAAAGGCTTCTTCCACTGCATCCCCTTTTTCAACAGACCCTGAACTACCCTGTCCAGAGAAGACCCTTCTCAGTTTGAAACAGCTAAGAAAGAGACAATGCTCCTACCCCCTTTTCGTTTTGTTTTCAGGGTCTGTGATGATAGAAATCCCCGAGCCAGTCTTGCTCTATCTGCACAATTGTCTTCAGCTAGCCACATCAGCATCTCAGAGCTGTTTGCAGAGACAGTTTCTCAAGATCGCCTGCTTTGCTTGAGCAAGCAGCTCCAAAAGCAGCAGCTTGTAGACTTCCCAGCATTGTCCTAACCTAGATAACCCTTCTCCACTGTGCTGTCTTCCCGTGTCTAAACCCCTTGCCCACCCTGAAAGTCGCTGCTCCTCACTGTGCTAATAAACACAGTCTCATCTGTTGAGGTCAGACTTTGATCTCTTCCCTGTTCTTTGTTTCTTTGTTCTGCAGTCTTAAATCTAAGGCCCAAATCTAAAAGTTTCACATTTTCTTTTAATTAAATTTTAACCACTGTATGTGGATTTGTTTTTATTTAGACTTGTTGCTTTTAATTCTCACCTCTGTTCAATTCTGGAAAGTTCCTCGTCATTCTTTCTGAGTGTTTCCTTCTCCATACTCCCTCCCATCTTCCTGCCTTAGACCTCCACACAGGGACATCTGTGTAAGCTTCATGGTGTCTCCCACCTGCTGACCCCGTGTCGACTCCTCTCCTCTCTTTTCACTTGGGAAAGCTCAGCTCACCTTCCCTTCCTTCCAGCTCCATGCCTGCCTCTTCCTTCTGGTGATTTCTTCGGATCTGTTTTCTATTCCATGTTCCTGTTGCCCTAGCCTAGTCTGCTACAGGACCCACTGAAAACTATTTTTATATAGTGATTTGAAAAAAAAAATCCCCTTTTTGGTAACACTTCGCCACTGCTGATGGGAGTGCAAACTTGTATAGCTGCTTTAGAAACCAGTATGGTGATTTCTCAGAAAATTAGGAATCAATCTACCTCAGGACTCAACAAAACTACTTTTGGGTATATACCCAAAGAATGCTCAATTATACCACAAGGACATGTGCTCAATTATGTTCTTAGCAGAATTATTCATTGTAGCCAGAACCTGGAAACAATTTATATGCCCCTTAACTGAAGAATGGATAAGAAAAATGTGGTACATTTACACAATGGAGTACTACTCAGTGGTGAAAAATAATGACATCTTGAAATTTGCAAGCAAATGGATGGAACTAGAAAAAAAAACATACTGAGTGAGGTAATCCAGACCCAGAAAGACAAATACAGTATGCACTCACTTGTAAGTAGATAATAGACGTAAAGATAACCAGCCTACAGTCCACAACCACAGAGAACCTAGATGACAAAGAGGGACATGCATGGATCCACTTAAGAATCAGAAAAAGACAAAATCTGCTGAGTAACTTAGGAGTATGGGGGATAGGGAGAAGGCAGAAGGGGAGAGGGGAGGAAGGAAGGGGAGTGGGAAAAATGTATAGCTCAATAAAACAGTAATAAAAAAGAACAAATACAAAAAAAATCCCTTTTCATAGTGCTTTATTTGCCTCACATGTGCGAGTCCCAGGCTCAGTCCCTAGCACTCCCTGGTGTCCCCAACAGAATTTTTCACCAATGCATTGTAGTTGTGCCTGTTTATGAGCTACAGCGTGGCATTTCAGTGTGTGTGTGTGCACAGCATGCTACAGCGTGGCATTTCAGTGTGTGTGTGTGTGTGTGTGTGTGTGTGTGCACAGCATGCTACAGCGTGGCATTTCAGTGTGTGTGTGTGCACAGCATGCTATAGCGTGGCATTTCAGTGTGTGTGTGTGTGTGTGCACAGCATGCTACAGCGTGGCATTTCAGTGTGTGTGTGTGTGTGTGTGCACAGCATGCTACAGCGTGGCATTTCAGTGTGTGTGTGTGCACAGCATGCTATAGCGTGGCATTTCAGTGTGTGTGTGTGCACAGCATGCTACAGCGTGGCATTTCAGTGTGTGTGTGTGTGCACAGCATGCTACAGCGTGTGTGTGTGTGTGTGCACAGCATGCTACAGCGTGGTATTTCAGTGTGTGTGTGTGCACAGCATGCTACAGCGTGGCATTTCAGTGTGTGTGTGTGTGCACAGCATGCTACAGCGTGTGTGTGTGTGTGCACAGCATGCTACAGCGTGGCATTTCAGTGTGTGTGTGTGCACAGCATGCTACAGCGTGGCATTTCAGTGTGTGTGTGTGCACAGCATGCTACAGCGTGGCATTTCAGTGTGTGTGTGTGTGTGTGCACAGCATGCTATAGCGTGGCATTTCAGTGTGTATACACAGCATGTAAGGAGCAGGGTAATGGCACCTATCACCTCAAGCAACTATTACTTCTTTGTTCCAGCCCTAGGCCTTCACACCCACACTCTTTATACAAGTTGGAAATAGAACTCCTGGGGGCTGGTTTCTCTCTAACTCGCCACACCCACTCCCGAGTATGTCTCGAGGGCTCTGCTCTTCGGTGAACAACTGTTTTGCTCTTGCTTCTGTGTTGCGCTGCCGCAGATGAACAGAGTCTGTTCTCAACACACAGACACACGTGATTCATTCACTTCAAAGACATTTGGATACAGTGGTTTAAATGGGGAAAAAAATGTCCCTCATAGTCTCTGGCATTTGAATGCTTGGTCCCCAATTGGTGCCATTTAGGGAGGCTTAGAAGGTGCAGCCTTGCTGGAAGAAGGCCAGCTGGGGTGGGCTTTGAGAGTCCACAGACTCAGGGTGTACACTGTTTGCTCTGGTTCCTGCTTGATGTGGACTCGCAGTGGTTCCTGCCCTGTGGCATGCTCTCTCTCTAAAACCGCAGACCAAAAGAAACCCTTCCTTCCTTGGTCGTGGTATTTCACCACAGCGATGGACAGGTAACCAGCACGGAATGTAGAGAGCCAAATGGTGTTCTGAGAGGCAGAGGTTGATGTCCTAGAAATGTAAATAACATTAACTGAAGACCAGACATGCGCAGCTTAAAGTCCTGCAGCCCTTCTGCTCTGTGCCTCCCCTGCCCACTCCCTAGTGTCTCCAGTTCTCTACTGAAAGATCTTCTGATTCATTTTTCTATGGAGTAATCCCGCTGTTCTGTCTCCTTCCTTTTCTCCAATAGTCAGGGTTTTCATTACAGACAAGAGAACCCACACAACTATAAAACGAAAACCAAAACAAAACCCCAAGCCCCCAAACTGATTTAGCTGTTGACTACAGGCCGCTTACAGAGTCAACGAGGGGACCAGGAGAGCCACTTACTAGTCAGCCATTCAGTCACAGGGAATGTCTGCATTCGTTTACCGTGTCTTAATTGCTTTTGTTAGAATTTCCTTTTTGTTTCTTTTCTTTGGTTTTTCAGGACAGGGTTTCTCTGTAGCTTTGGGGCCTGTCTGGAGACCAGGATGACCTCTAACTCACAGAGATCTGCCTGCCTCTCCCTAGTGCGGGGATTAAAGCTTGGAATTTTCTTGATGCTTTTCTTCTTTTTTGTTTTTGAGACAAAGCCCTTGCTATATACGCAGTGCTGGCCCCAAACTGGTGAACTCCTTGCCTGTGCTGTCTACTCCTAAGGTTCAAGTGTCTGCCACTATGCTGGCATGATTTTCTAGATTTCTTTTTTTTTTTTTAAATATTTATTTATTTATTATGTATACAATATTCTGTCTGCGTGTATACCTGCAGGCCAGAAGAGGGCACCAGATCTCATTACAGATGGTTGTGGGCCACCATGTGGTTGCTGGGAATTGAACTCAGGACCTTTGGAAGAGCAGGCAATGCCCTCAACCACTGAGCCATCTCTCCAGCCCCGATTTTCTAGATTTCTTTGGTTATATTAAGATTTAAATTAATTTATTTAGATTTTATTACTGCAGCTGTGGGAGTGTTTTGCCTATATGGATCTATACATATCACATGCTTTTCCTGTGCCTGAGTAGGTAAGAACATATAGGATCCCCTGGATCTGAGGTTATGAGTGGTTGTAAGTGACCATGTGGGCACTTGGAACCGAACTTGGATCCTTCTCAAAGCCAACAAGTGTTCTTAACCCCTGACCCATCTCTCCACTGCGCACTTGTGGACATCAGAGGACAAACTTATTTTCTTCTTCGACCACATGGGTCCTAGGGATCGCACTCAGATCCAGTCTTGGAAGCAGGCATCTTTACCCACTGAGCAATCCCACATGCCCTGTTTTGCATTTTTTTTTTGTGGTCTCGGAAATTAATTCCAATTATAGTTTTGATTTTCTCTGATGAAGCCATTATCCTTTTTGGTTCCTCTCAGGTTTTCCAGTCTGCCTACCTCCCTGCAGAAGGTAAGCTGATGCCTCCCTGCAGGAGCAAAGCAGTGATTAGGAACATGAAGGCTTAGCTGCTGCCCTCGCTTGTCTGAGACAGTTGACTGTGGGTTGGATAAAGGCTTTGACTTTGAGTCTGTCTTTTCTTTCTTTTTAAAGACCTTATTCAGACAGGGCTGTTCCTAATGGAATTCCACTGATCCTTCTCCAAAAAACCAAAACCAAAACCAAAACCAAAAAAAAACCCCCATGTCTTTGCTGTGTGTCAAAGCCCCACTAAGGCTCTTGAAGTGCCTGTCTCCGTGAAACAAACACATCAATGAGAGGAGAGTTAGTCACTCAGCGGGAAAGCCCTCCTAGGAATAGACTTTCCATCCACATTAACCTTAATTCTCCTTTGGAGTCACTAACAACGCTAAGGTTCCCGACTGTCCACAGATCAGTTCCGGCGTGCAGAGTCACCCTGCCATCGTGTGGCCATGTTGAGAACTGCATGTCTGGCTTCTTTCTCTCTACCCCAATATCCTGCAAGTCTCTTAATTGGCCACCCTAGGTGGTTTCTGCTAGTGGCTTTTTGAACTCATGTAATTTGAAAAGCTTATATAAAAAAAGCCTTCTAATAACGTTTAAAAGAAATACGTCTTTAGTAAATTTCATCGGTCGTGTAAAAACATATTAGCCTGTAAGATAATGTGTGTTCAGATCAAGACTGGGCCAAAGTTATGTCCCAAAGCTGGTTAAGGGAGTGCGCTGAGTAAATTTTCTATGGATTAAAGGAGCGTGTATGGCAGGCACTGATTTTAGATGATGGTTATGTTTTAGCTTGCATCCTTTTCTTTTGCTATGTTAATTTTCTAATGAGCTGTTCCCGGTTGAGAAGGTGAGATGTAATCCCTGTCAGTATTAAGGTACTGTCCCATTCTTCAGGATAACAGGAGTGTGAGGCTGGTGCCAGGGCAGTCCCCACAGAAGGCTCCGGGTGCTATTCTACACTCTGTTTTCCCGCAGCCAAGGGCTGGACCTGGGCATCTGAGCTGTCAGAGGACCCCTCCTAGCCATTCACACCATTGGCCACTGTTGGATAGTGCCTTGTAGCCACCATCTGAGGGCCTTCTAGAAGAGTTCCTCCAGTCCCTACCGACTGTGTTGAGATGGGAATGGGTCTTGGATTCTAGACAACACATACTCTCTCCACCCCATTCCTCACTCAGTGCTGAAGAATATTGGGGTTCTGCTCCTTTTGCACAAACCCCTGGCTGCATGGGAACTGCACGAAACTCACGAGGAGCCTGTAATAATGAAACTACTAGGTGTGTGTTGTGACTGTTGCCAAGGAATCCAGAACTCCATAGGTACAATTGCCCGTCCTCTTTGGAGGGAGCGTGAAAGGCAACGATAGAAGCTAGCACCAGGAAGAAGGCACATGCTACTATCTCCACCACGCTAGTGTATGCAGTGGATCTGAAGCCTCTGCTTAGTGAAATCGGGTGAGCCCTGGCAGCAGGAAAGGTGCTGATTCAGTGAGGTCCATCCCTAGTCTGAGGCCTGCACCGGGTTCTAGCAGTGTGAAGACGATGTCATGGCTGTGGTGCTACACACCGGAGCATGCCCTGAAGGTGTGCTGAAGGAAGCTCTTGTGGTCTGAATGCGGGTCCCGAAGTACCCATGCTATCGTGTTGGCACCTAGCGGGAGGTGGGTCGGTCACAAGGACTCTGCTCCCTGAGGGCTTTCAGGAGCGGCTGTCGGGTATCTTTTCTGCCATGCAAAGATAGATTTCATCCAATGAGAATGTGCCAAGGCCCTTGCCAGGTGCTGAGACCTTGATCGATCTTGGGGTCCTAGCCTCCTAGGTCGTGAGAAATGTTTCTGTTTACTCACACGGTTGTTCTGTTATGGACGTCCCAGACGGACTGAATTTGGGGTGACAATAGGGTCTAGCATCTGACTGTGGGCGAGTCCATTTCAGACAGTGGGAGCAGCACCAGAGTGAGTGTGAGGAATGGCAGACGTGCTAGATTCAGGAAGTGCGGTGAGTCTGGGGGGTTAACTGGAGAAGTGAGCAGAGGTGAGCTGGGCAGAAGCCTAACCACAGAGGACTTCATTTACTGTGCTAATACAATTTGCTCTCTCAGCCCAGCACACCACCGTCCGTTTTCTATTGTATTTTATCCCCATGGACTTACTTAGAGGACTCTGCAGGTCCCTCGGGGATAACTGCATGTCTGCGTTTTTAATTTTCTGATTAAGAAAATGTTCCTAAGCTGGGAATGCTGTGGGAGGAAAGAGGGAAAGGGAGGAACAGAAGAAAGAAGACGGGGATAATGGGAGAAGGGCAGAGATGGATTAGCTGTCGTTAGACTGGACAAGCAAAGGAGTCATTTTGAAGATGGTATCAAGAGCCTTTCTATATAAGGGTTGATAGGTGTCTGGGATTAGATACTGAAGGAAGAAAAGATGAGCGTTTTTAAGTTTAGAAAACTGTGCTGTGTGAGACAGAGATAAAACAGGAGCAGACCTGGGGGCCAAATGTACTTTAGGGGTACGTTTAAAATACACGTCGGACTTGTGGGTAGAGAGGCAGAGCGGCAGGCATATTGGAAGGCTGAGTGTAGCGCTTGGCAGTGTCGGAGGGTTGAGGTGGAGGCGCGCTAATGACTAAAACCGCCAAGAAGCCTGGAGAGTGGGCGCTGTCACAGAGATGAGGAGAGTGGGCTGAGCAGTTGGGTCCAAAGCTGCGGATTGGATTCCCAGCACCCACATTAAGATTCACAACCATCTGTAACTCCAGTTCCAGAGGAACCAGCGTCCTCTTCTTGCCTCTGCAGGCACCAGGCATGCACACAGTGCACAGACAAATATGCAGGCAAAGCACCCACATACATAAAAACAAATAAGTAGAGATGTAAATGTAAAATACCTAGTCTTTAAATGCAGACGTTTATTTGTTACCATATTGGTGACAGAAAAGTGTGGAGTTTGACTTCCTGCTGGTTTTACTTGTCCTAAATATAGATGTAAAGTCAGGAGAAAGCAAGAGAGGGAGAGAATAAGTATGCATACGTGTTCATCCACGTGAAAGCTTGGGGTCGACCTTAGGGATGTCCTCAATTGTTCTCCATCTCCTGAGGAGACGTTTCTTGCTGACTAGGGTACCCTAGCTAGCCAGCTTCCTGGGAGGTGGGGTTATCCCCTGGCTATGCTTCCCAGGTACTAAGATTTCAGGTGAATCCAAGCCCACCTGGCTTTATAATTCTAGTCCTTCACCTGTCCACATTCCATTGAGCAATTTCCCCAGCTCTGGGGAGTCATTTTTGACCCTGGAGCTGCTAAGACTCAGAGAAAGCTGGGTGTCTTTGCTCTATTGCCATGTTCAGGATTAGTTTTTATATTTGTCGGTTCTGAGCCTGACCTTTAATAGTTTTTTTCCTTTTCTGACACAGTTTTGAATAATTAGAACATTTGCATTACCTTGTATTTTAGAATCAGCCTGTCAACCTCTTTTTTTGAAATGTATTTTACACCCCAACTACAATTTCCCCCCTCTTTTCTTCCCAGTCCCTCCCCCACCTCCCCTCTGCCCTTCATCCACTCCTCCTCCATTTCTATTTAGAAAAGGTCAGGCCTCCTATGATATGGACAAAGCATGGCACATCAAGTTGGAGTAAGACGAAGCACCTCTCCTTGTGTTAAGGCTGGACAGGGGAACCAGTATGAGGAGTAGGGTCCTGAAAGCCAGCAGAAGAGTCAGAGACAGCCCCTGTTCCCACTGTCAGGAGTCCCCCAGGTAGACTAAGCTACACAGCTGTCACATATATGCAGAGGGCCTAGGTCAGTTCCATGCAGGCTCCCTGGCTGTCAGACTCTGAGTTCCTTTTACCCTGAGGTTAGTTGATTCTGTTTTTTTTTTTTATGTCCTTGACCCCTCTGGCTCCTATAACAGTTCCTCCCTCTCTTCAGCAGGATTCCCCAAACTCCACCTAATGTCTTTTCTCTGATAACTATTGGTCTAGGTAGTGATCTATGAGTATAGTAGAATAATCTTTAGGCATCAATACATTGAATTTTTTTCTTCAGTCATGTTTGGTTCTAGTCTAGATCTCTGGGCCATTCAACCTCTGGGTCCTGGTGCTCCTGGTCCTGGTAGGCTCACTGTCATGGTCTCAGGCTGGACCAGTCATTGGTTGGCCACTCCCACAATCTCTGTGTCACCTTTATCCCAGTATCTCCCGTAGGCTGGACAGACTGTAGGTCTAAGGTTATAAGTCTGGGTTGGTGTTCCAATCCCTCCCCTGGTAGTCTTGTCTGTTGTAGGAGGTGGCTGGTTCAGGCTATGTATTCTCTTTTTCTAGAACTCGTAGCTGGGGTATCTTTGTAGATTCCTGGGAATTTTCCCTTGTACCAGGTTTCCATCTCACCCTGAAATGACTCCCTTTCCAGCTGGCTCTTTCAGTACTACCCACCCCCACCAGATCCCTCATGTTCTCACCCTGATCTGCTCCCAGTCCACCCATGAAATCTATTTCTCCTTCCCATGGAGATCCAAGTGTCCCTTTGAGCCCTCCTTGTTACCTAGCCTCTCTGAGTCTATAGATTGTAGTGGCATGATTATCATTTACTTTACAGCTAATACCTGCATATACAAAAGTAGATAACATGTTTGTCTTTCTGGGTCTAGGTGCACTCGGGGCGATTTATTCTAGTTTCATCCATTTGTCTTCAGATTTCATGATGTCATTGTTTTTAACAGCTGAATGATACTCCACTGAGTAAATGTACCACATTTTCTTTACCCATTCTTCAGTTGAGGGGCATCTAGGTTATTTCCAGGTTCTGGCTATTACGATTAAACTGCTTTGAACATAGTTGAGCAAGTGACGTTATGGTATGATTGTACATCCTTTGGGTATGTGCCCAAGTATATATAGTTGGGTCTTGAGGTAGTCGATTCTCAATTTTCGAGAAACTGCCATATTGATTTCCAAAGCGGTGTACAAGTTTGCACTCTCACCAGCGATGCCTTCGCTTTCACTTATGTTTTTTGATCTTAGCCATTCTGACACCTGTAAGGTGACATCTCAAAGTTGTTTTGATTTTCATTTCCCTGATGGCTAAGGATGTTGAACATTTTTTAAGTGTTTCTCAGCCATTTGAGATTCTTCTGTTAAGAATTCTCTTGTTAAGAATTTCTTCTGTTGGGGCTGGAGAGATGGCTCAGAGGTTAAGAGCACTGACTGCTCTTCCAGAGGTCCTGAGTTCAATTCCCAGCAACCACATGGTGGCTTACAGCCATCTATAATGAGACCTGGCGCCCCCTTCTGGCTTGCAGGCACACGCAGAAGGAATGTATACATATAATAAATAAATAAATATTTTTTTAAAAAAGAATTTCTTCTGTTAAGAGATCTGTACCCCATTTTTAAATTGGATTATTTGGGTTTTTGATGTCTAGAATTTTTTTTTTAGTTCTTTGTATATTTTTGGAACTCAGCCCTCTATCTGATGAAGGGGATGGTGAAGATCTTTTCCCATTCTGTAGGCTGCCATTTTGTCCTACTGACGGTGCCCTTTGCCTTACAGAAGCTTTCCCATTTTCTAATGTCCCATTTATTGTTGATCTTAGTGTCTGTGCTGTTGGTGTTCTATTCAAGAAGTTGTCTCCTGTTTCAGGTTGTTCAAGGCTCTTCCCCACTTTCTCTCCTATCAGATTCAGTGTATCCGGATTTATGCTGAGGTCTTTGATCCACTTGGACTAGAGTTTTATGCAGGGTTTTAGGTACAGATCCATTTGCCTTCTTCTACACGCCAACATGCAGTTACACTAGCACCATTTGTTGAAGATATTTTCTTTTTTCCATTGACTAATTTTGGATTTTTGGTTGAAAATCAGCTGTCCATAGGTGTGTGGATTTACATCTGGGTCTTTGATTCAATTTTATTGATCTACCTGTCTTTTTGTGCCAATACCATGTGGTTTTTATTGCTAAAGCCCGTAGTCATGCTTGAAGTCAGGGATGGTGATACCTCTAGAAGTTCTTTTATTGTACAGGATTGTTTTAGCTATCTTGGGTTTTTTGTTTTTCCATATGAAGTTGGGTATTGTTCTTTCAAGGTCTGTAAAGAATTGTGCTAAGATTTTGATTTTGATGGCGACTGCATTGAATCTGTGGATTGCTTTTGGTAGGATTGCCATTTTTACTATATTAATCCCACTAATCCATAAACATGAGCGATCATTCCATATTTTGATACCTTTTCCAGTTTCTTTTTTCAAAGACTTGAAGTTCTTGTCATACAGGCCTATAATTTGCTTGGTTACGAGTTACACCAAGATATTTTATTCTATTTGTAGCTGTTGTGAAGGGTGTTGTTTTTCTGATTTCTTTCTCAGCCTGTTTATTGTTTGTATATAAAAGAATTAATGATTTTTTTGAGTTATTCTTGTATCTAGCCACTTGACAAAAAGTGTTTATCAGCTGTAGGAGTTCCCTGGTATATTTTTGGAGTTGTTTATGTATATTATCATATCTTCTGCAAATAATGATACTTTGGCTTCTTCCTGTCCAATTTGTATCTCCTTGATATCCTTTAGTTGTCCTATTGCTCCAGCTAGAACTTCACATACTATATTGAATAGATATGGAGAGATTTGGCAGCCTTAACTTGTTCCTGATTTTAGTGGAATCATTTTGAGTTCTCTCTGTTTAGTTTAATGTTGGCTATTGGCTTGTTGTATATTGCTTTTTTATGTTTAGGTATGTCCTTTGTATCTCTGATCTCTCCAAGACTTTTATAATGAAGGGGTGTTGGATTTTGTCAAAGGCTTTTTTTTAGCATCTAATGAGATGAGCATGAATAAATTTTCAACTGTATTGTGCAATACGATATGGTATGAAACAAAAGGCAAATGAATGCAAAGGGGATCAATAAAACTTTCTTTTCTAGATTCATCCTCAGGATGATTCATTGCTCGTGTGATTTATGAGATTTTCTATTCATCTTCAGTGAGTTTTGTTTATGGATAGCCTGTAGAAGACCCACCCACATGCCATGAGATGTGAATTAGGAACTCCATGAGAGCCACCTGAGTCAATACATTTTAACAGTTTCACAAGATGCAAAGTCAATATACCCCAAAATGACAAAATTAGCTTAAGACAGTGTTATTTACAACTAAAACACAGTATTGTTAACAATTTAATTAGTTACAGTTGTATAAAATGTGAACTATTTAGGGAATAGCAATGGAGGTTGTATTGTTGGGTAAAATGGCCGCAGTGTTAGCAATTTTAGAGGGAAGTGTTTAGTTTTTACCAGTAAGTCTGATATTTTGCTTAAGAAAAGGTGTTTCTTTATATGTGCTATAGCATTAAATGTGTCTACATTATTATACAATCCCTCTTACTGTCTATCTTCAGACTTTTCCCAATATGTTGCATGGCTTTTTTTGGGGAGAAAATGAATGTCTGACTCAGAATCAGGAAGGCATCAAAAGCTTAAAAGTCAGCTCAGACAAGTTAACCTTTTAGTAAATAAATGAATTAGTGGGGCAATTCAGAGAGCAGCAGAGGGCTATGGACTGCAGCATTTCCCCAAACTCGCCAATCCCTGCCTACCAAGGGTCTCGCTAATTCGTTTCTTTTTCACAATATGCTTTTATATCAATAGCTGTCTTCTAAAATGGATGGAGCCAAAAATAAGTGAAATAAGGTAGAGTAAGAAAAAATACCCCACATTTTCTCTCATACGCAGAATCTGTCATCTATCTGTCTATCGCTCTATCACCTATCTATCTCTCTCTATCATCTATCATCTATCTATCTATCTATCTATCTATCTATCTATCTATCTATCTATCTATCTATCATCTATCCATCTATCCATCCATCTATCAATTATCTGTGACATGTGGAGGTGAATGGAGCTTAAATTGAAGGGAAGTAAGGAATTGAAGAGGGTAGTGGAGAAGAAAAGAACGCAGATATTATGTCTTTTCTCATATAGAGAATCTAGATTTAAATACACATGACATGAAATCAGAAAGGAGAAAGAGAGGAAAGAAAGCAGCAGGAGGGAGCGGGGAGGTTGACAGGAAGGGACTATGAACAGCACACAATGATACATATGCATGAACGTGTCATAATGGAACCCATTATTTTGTAGCCTAAGAATGAATATTTGATTTAAAAAAAAAGGTGCTAAAACTGTCTTGTAAAGACTTGAACATTCTTAATATAGACAATTTGAACACGAGTCTCTATTTGGAACTCATGTCAGAAGTCTCCCTTCTTCTGCTCACCCCCAAATGAACCAAATTTCAAAAGACCCAACTCTTCATTAGGTCGGTTCTGATTCTTCTTATTTACTGTTTGTGCTCAGCTGGACAGCAGGCAGCTGGGCTGCTGACCAGGGCTGTGCTGAATTTTGAGCTCCTTTTAGCGTTTTGTTCGGAGCTTTCGGAGGCACAGATTTTGGGTGAGCTGCTTTCGCAACAGCCCAGAGTCCTTCGTTTTCTTCTCTTTCCTGGTTAGCCATTAGCTCTTTTCTCTTTGGACCAATAACTTGGTTTCTGAAGATGGAGTTCAGTTTTGCATAAGCAGCAGTATAGTGGAAATACCTTCCCAGGCTTTTCTTTAGTCAATGGTGTTCATAGAATCTGCATTGTCCATGTGTAGAAGAGACCCACAGTAAGACATGGACACAGGTAGAGTCTGCCCGGTGACAAATTAATTAGCTTTATCTGTTTTTTTTTTCATGAAAGGGAATTTTTTTTTTAAAATAAGGCTCCGTGTTTTTCCTGAGAATGGTGAGCTAACCCACTGCCCACAGATGGATCTTTCCTGGGAAAAGTTGTGAGTTATAAAAGCCAACAAGCTTCCAGTGTGTGTGATCTTGCATGGGCCTTAATATTTGCTTATTTGTTTCTTGAGACAGGGCTTCTCTGTGTAACAGTCATTGCTGTTCTGGAACTCACTTTGTAGACCAGGCTGGCCTCAAACTCACAGAGATCTGCCTGCCTCTGCCTCCCAAGTGCTGGAATTAAAGGTGCGCGCCACCACTGCCCTGGGCCTTGATATTTGCTATTGCAAACTCCAGCCATTGGATGAAAAGGCGCAACTCTTTCCCCCAAAAAAGACAAAGGTTGCTAGGCCCAGTCCATCATCTCAAGAAGAACCATGTAAGAGACCTCCCTGCACTAGAGTATCTGAAATTAACCGAATCACAGAAGCCAGCTTTCCATTGTGTCTGTCATGATCCTTTATATTTATTCTAAAAAAGATCACAACCATTGGGAATAAAATGGGTCCAGAGGATGGACTTGGGCCTCCCTCCCACCAGTGTTGGCTTTCTGTTTCCAGTTAGCAACTTTCTCCTTCCTCTTCCTCCTATTCTTCCCAGGGCTCTGCCACTGACATTCCCATCAGTACCCTTGGTTAGATAACTTGACAGATTGTTTAGAACGCCCACTAGAAAGCAAACCTAGAGTATCTAATTTCTATACATTTTTATTAACATTTCTTTCTTCACCTTGGTGTTGAGAATCTTTAATACCTTTGCGATACTTCAAAAATCCTCTTGTAAAGCCCCATCTCTTTGCTGAGTCTGCCCTACCCTTTCCTAATTCCTCTCAAAAGACCGGAAAAGAAGAAAAGAAAAATAGTCTTGCATACTTTCTTTCTGTCGCGACTGAGTACAGCAATCCTACACCTGTTCCTCACTAATGAGTTATTC
The DNA here is from genome assembly GCF_037038515.1 of Microtus pennsylvanicus. Lineage (NCBI taxonomy): Eukaryota > Metazoa > Chordata > Mammalia > Rodentia > Cricetidae > Microtus > Microtus pennsylvanicus. Next base: position 41,147,488 of record NC_134592.1, on the reverse strand, counting down.
ATTATGTGGCGAATCAATGCAAGTTATCTATCATAATAGAAGAAGCTAGAATAGCTGGAAATGAGTGCTCCTCTAACCTGTAGCCTCTGGGAGCTGCCATCTCTAGAGTGTGGGAAGAGAGGTGGGCAAGGAGCTGAATTTTCTAAAGTCTTGGAAAATTTTGGACAGGGCTAGTGAGGGGATGCTGCTATTATAAACGCATAATGCCTTCAGAAATCACACTGGTTAGTGTTCAGAGAAATCTGATGGACAATTTTGGGGGTAAAAGCAGCTTAAGTGGTGCATGAGTGCCGTGGAGGAGGGTGAATGCGAGCTCTAATTGCACAGCGTGTTGCAAGACAATTTTATTCATTTTGACAAGAAATCGGCTTTTCCTTTTCAAAGACGTTGCTATGGAAAACATCAAGGGTTTGAGAGGGAAGGGAGGCGCAGAGGGTGGGTCCATAGAAAACACACTTCTGCAGAAGGGGAAGTAGAACGCGTGGCTGCTTTGTGTCTTTACAGCTCCAGGCCTAGGTGTTATTGTGCGTCAAGGATGGGTCCTCGTGCCTTTCATTTGCATCTGAGAGTCTACCTAAATGAGAGTCCTCAGGTCCATGAAGTAGTACTAGTGAATAGTCTACAATATGCAGCCGAAAACCTAAGTGGTTGTATTGCATGGACTGTTGAATTTAACAGTTTCTTAACCACCAAGGTAACACTTTACACATAATACAATTTCCGTGTGGGATAAGGCATGGCCCATTTGGTGGCATCTATTGTCATTTTAAAGTATAGTTATTCTAGGAGCTGGGGATAGAGATAACTTGATGAGAGAGCTCCCTTAGTATACAAGAAGCCCTGGGAGTGATGCTCAGCACCCTGTAAACTGGGTATCATGGTGCATGTCTGTCATCCCAGCACTCGAATGATGGAGGATCAGGGATTGTCATTTTAAAGTATAGTTATTCTAGGAGCTGGGGATAGAGATAACTTGATGAGAGAGCTCCCTTAGTATACAAGAAGCCCTGGGAGTGATGTTCAGCACCCTGTAAACTGGGTATCATGGTGCATGTCTGTCATCCCAGCACTCGAATGATGGAGGATCAGGGGTTCAAGATCATCCTCAGCTGCATGGTGAGTATCCCATTGTGGGATGCAGAAGACCTGGTCTAAATGAAACAAAAAGCAACAAAAAAGACCCCCCCCCACCCAATCCCCTAAACAGTAAAACAAAACAAAACATAAAAACCCGGCCTGGATTACTGCCTATAATTCGAGCACTACGAGGCAAAGGGAGGTGGATCTCTGTGAGTTTGGGGCCAGTCTGGTCTACAGAGTGAGATCCTTTCTCAAAACAACAAGAATAATAACAGTAGCAACAATAATAGCAGCAACAATTCTTACCAAAAACAAACTATGAAGTCAATTTGTTCAAGATCCAAAATTAAAAGAAACATATCCAGGTGGTGGCTGCACATGCCTTTAATCCCAGTACTCATGAAGCAGAGGCAGGCAGATCTCTGAGTATGAGGCCAGCCTGGTCTACAGAGTGATTTCCAGGACAGCCAGGGTTGTTACACAGGGAAACCCTGTCTCAACAAACAAACAAACACAAAAGCAACAACAACAGCAGCAAACCCTAAAAGAAGCAACAGAATGGACAAACTCCAGGAAATGGGGACCATGCTGAGTTTTACTTATTTATACACTTATTATTCAGTCGTGAGGCAGTTTTACACTGGGACCTGGAAGCAGCCCTTGAATACTGGATAGCCTTGCTGTGCAAACTGCTGTTGGAGGCAAACAGCACGGACATCGCTCAGGAACAACTCAGACTGGCATCATCCGGGTCTACAAGTACCATCCTGCCTTGGGTATCTCTGAGCAGGAGGAAATCGGAGATGCGCTGCCTCTGGTTGTGGGCTGGGGGCTGTGTGCCATGCCTATGATCTGTGGGCTGTGTGCCGTGCCTATGGTCTGAGTGTGGGCTGGAGGCTGTTGTCTGCCGGGCCTATGGTCTGGGTGTGGCTTCAGTGAGCACAGACTGCTTCGCTCTTGGGACAGTCCTGTACAAAGCATGGTCAGTCTGCATCTTCCTGTGACTTCTCTTCCCGCCTTTGGTTACATTTCTAGTTCCAAGCGAGGAGCTGGAAGTGAGGGGCTTTTCAGCAATTAGAGACATCCCATAGATTAGTGATGCATGAAATAATGAGCAAGCATTCAAGAATTAGGCAAAAGCTGGAAAAACAGTGAAAGGCAATTAAAAACGCCAAACATATTATTGATCGTTACGTGGTGACATCATGAAAAACTTAGAGTTTTTAATTGTTTTATGTGTATGGCGTTCTGACAGCATTGCTTATGTGTTTGCACCATTTGTGTGCCTCCTGCCAGAAGAGGGCATTGGATTCCCTGGAACTGGAGCTATAAACAGTGGTGAGCAGCCAGGTGGATGTTGGGAATTGAACCTACACCCTCTGGAAGGGCAGCCGGTGCTCTTCACTGCTGAGCTCTTCACTGATGGCTCCAAACCCTTAACCAGCCTTGGGTTTTATTGCTACAAACAAAACCTGACAGTCCATGGGTAAGGAGAAGGAGCAAGTGGGTTGTTTGAAAGGATGTTGCCTGGGGCCTGGAGAGAGATGGCTCAGCTGTGTGGAGCACTGGCTGCCTTGGCAGAGAATCAGGGTTGGATTCTCAGCACCCATGTCTGGTAATTCACGAATGCCTGTAACTGCAGCTCCAGGGCATCTGCTGCCTTCATCTGGTTTCCTTGGGTACACACACACACACACACACACACACACACACACACACACACACTAAAAGTTTGTTGCCTGGTTGCAAGTCTCCAAGGAGGGCTAGATAGCATCTCTGAAGCCAAGGTTGGGGCCTGAGGCTGCAACTTTCTCCCTGGCTGGTACTACCCTGGCTGGTGTAACTTGTCCTTGAAGCTGTGAAGCCTGGGGCATCTTGTAGGCACTCTTATTGCTGCTGAGTCTTAGAAGCTTCCTTTTACTTCCTTGCACTGTAGGTATTGAAGAGTAATAGGTTTTCTGTACCATGATAGCAGGTTTCTCTGCCGACGCAGTAAGCCAGACCAAACTGAATTGAAAAAGTAAAAGGGCAGGCTTATTTGAGCAAAGCAGCTCCTGGGTGAGTTCTCCAGCCCCAGAGATCCAGGCAGGCAAAGTCATGTGCCCGAACTAAAGCAGAGAGCTTATATAGCCTGTAGGTTAGGGGTGATGACATGTGTGCCACAAGCTGGGTTTGTGCCCAAGTATAGTCAAATCTGAGTGCTTTAGGCAGGGTGTTGGGCTGCTGTAGCCATGAAGAATGCAGAACTGGGCTTTTGGGCACCTTTTCTTTCTTGGAGATTCTCTGAGAGGGCAGGGTTTGTAAAGAGGAATGGGGCTTTTCGGATCTAGAAGGAGTGAGCTGGAGTTTCCAACTGAACATCCCAACCTTTTTTGGGTATATGGGTGCTGATTCAAATCTTTCTGTTGGCATGGGAGGATGTGGGTGGGAGGAATTGGGAGCCAGTGGGCTTGTGCTCAGTGGGAGGACTGGGTGAAGAAGCATTTGGTTAACTGCCACCCTGGAGACCTCATGAATCTGTTCCTGGAGGAAGCAGGGAAGGCAAGTTGCTAGAGGAAAAAGATAGATTATTATCACCAGCACTGTGAATGGGGTTAGCAATGGGAAGAGTGGAGACTGTCTGAAAGAATAGAATAGAACAAGGATGTACCCTGGTTGTATTGGCAAAGTTTTTTTTTTTTTTTTTTTTTGCCAGTCTTGCTCTTTATTGCTCTTCCATTAGGCCTTGACTGCATACTCGTGTAGCGGGTACAGCCTGTCCTTCTGGTGCTGCTTCTTTGTCTTCAGCTTCTCCTCGTGCTGGGTGAGCCAGCAGCGCATGGCTCTAGTTTTCTTGGGTCGCAGGTCCAGAGGCTTGTACTTCTTGCCCTTGTAGAATTTCCTGAGGTTTTCCTTTTGAGTCTGGTTAATGACGGTGAGAAGTAGTAGGAAGAATTTTAGAGAGAAGGTTGTGAGGGTTGGTGACCTTGGGTGGGTTGAAATAGCCGCCTGAGGCGGAGGTCCTGAACCAAGCGGTAAGCACCAGAGGGCTATGCACAGGGAGAATGGGAGTGTTGCAAGGCAATTCCATAGGTAAGAGGTAAGAGGTAATAATAATGGGTCTGAGGCCTTGGCAATGGTTTTCAGAAATAGGAAACTGGGGTCTGGAAGGGAAAAAGGAGGCCAACGAGGACTGGCTGGTGGTGAGTGACAACCACCGGGGAGGAGATATCCCATACTTGGGGTTGCCTGGATTGGGCACCGAGTTGGGGGCGGGCTGGGAAGGTGTAGTTTGGGGTAGGGTCCTGTGAGGCAATTTAGGTAAGAAGATGGGTGTCATAAGAGCGTGTGGTGGCCAAGGTGGGTGTTGGGCCAAAGCAGCTGGGGATATGGTGGCCAAGTAAAGGCGCCAGGCAAATGGGCATGAAGAGAAAGGAGTGTGAGAAGAATCCTCCTGCAAGAGTGCAGGGAAGTGGCAGGGTCGTAGGCAGAAAGGAGAGCCCCCCCCCCCCCATGGCAGAAATCGTTGAGGGAAATGTGGGACCCGAGTGAGAGGTCAAGACAGAAAAGGTAGCCTCGTGTCCACCAGGAAGGTGGTGTATTTACCCACTACCTGGAGCATTGTCCTAGGCAAGGGTAATGGGAGTCTCTGAGTCTGGGTTCTGTTGGTTTCCCACCAGACTGAGGAACTTGAAGGCTGGAAGAGTCTCAGATGCCTGTACTGGTGGAGCTGGACCTCTGTGGAAAGGCATAGAGTATGAGCCCTCCTGGGAGCATTCTGACTTCTAGTGGCCAGAATGCTGACAGACAGGGCCTGGCCTTGTTGGTGGCAGAGGGTTGGCCAGCTTCAAGATCAGCTACTTTACTGGTCGCATTTGAAGCAGACTTCTGGTGGAGTTGACTTTGGCTGGGTCCCAGCGGGATGGAACCTTGCAGACATCCTCTGTCCCCTCTGTTGGAGTGCTGATGGCCTCAGGGCAGTTGCCAAGGCATGAGCTTGGAGCATAGCCTTCTGTTGCAGCCGAGCCTGCTGGGCAGAATCACTAGACTCCCCTCAGGTGTTAAAAACATTTAAAAGGCCTTTTCAACAATTCCTGCGTGGCCTTTGGGGACTGTCCCCAGCCTTTTTTAGTTTCTAATATCTGGTGCTGACCGAGAGATGAAATGGGTGGCCAGGACAGTGGCTCCTGCTGGGAAGGCTGGACCAAGGCAGACATGGTCGCCTGTAATTGATTTAGAAAAATGGCTGGATTTTTGTCAGTTCACGGTGTAATCTTGTGGAGCCTGTCAAAATTAAGAACTTTGTTTGAGATCATCTCCATACCCTGGAGGAGGCATCGGACCATGAAGTTCCTCCTCCAGTGGCCACTTTGACCTGGCTGATAGTCTCAGCTGGGTTCCATCGTCAGCAGGGCGATGCCACCTACAGAGACTATATTGTCTTCTAGGTGGGTCTGGTCTGCATACTGTCGAGCTGGTGCTCACTCCTTGGGAGTGAGAGTGGAGGCCTGGATGACATAAAGGACATGCTAAGTCGAAAGGTAGCAGAACTCCTTTATATAGACAGAAGGATTAGCAGAAAAGGAGCCCAACCATTTTTCAATCTGTGAGAGGTCCTGAGGGGAGAAAGGGATGCTGACTTGAATAATTCCCTCAGTTCTGGCCACCTCTTGGAGGGGACAGAAGAGGGCAGGGGTCTGCCGAGACTAGGTATGAGAAGCCACTGGGGAGGATTCAGGAGGAGTAGGCCAGTATGTGGATGGGGACCAGTGTGAAGGTTGTAGCATTGAAGAAGGGGGAGGAGATAGAGAAGAAGGAGGGACAGTAGGAGGAAGGAGAGGGAGAGAGGAAGGGGGAGGAGGTTCGCACTTGACCTCTATCTGGGAAGGGGGACAAGGGAAAGGGGTAGGTGAAAGGAAGAAAGAAGGTTGGCCACTAAGTGGAGCACACAGTGGTGCAAGAGGGAGAGAGGTAGGCGGGGCTTGGGGAAGGGGCGGGGATGCCAGTGATTCAAGTGACTCTGTCAGTGCTCAGGGTTCAAGTCCCCAGATAAAAGGGGGTCTGCAAGTGCTGCAACTCTAGCCAGCAAGACCTGGATCATTGAGCACTGACTACAGAGACGGATGGGAGTGCAGAACCCAACAACTCTGGATGTAAGGGAGTTCAGACCACTTGTCTGTACACTGGTAGGAATTCTCTAGATCACGGAGGATGTTAAAGTCAAGAGTCCCCTTTGGTGGAACTCTTGACTGGTTATCAAGAGGGTACTGAGGCTGGGGCACAGAGCAAAAGGAAATCAAGTGTCTTGGACATATGGTGTCAGCCCCCAATTTGGATATATTTTGCAGCAGACACCCCAGGGGTGACTGAGGATCAGGTTTACATCTGGCGTTGCCCATTCCCAAGCCTGTGCTGGAGACTGAAGACCAGGGTGAAGCATCTCCCTAGATGGCCTGGGAGTAGCCTTTGGGAAGGACATCTAACACAACAGTCCTCCAGAACAAAGATGGGTTCTTCTCCAGAAACGTTCAATCCCAGGTTTTGGCACCAAGATAATAGGTTTTCTGTATCTCAATAAAGGTTTCTCTGCCAATATGGTAAGCCAGATCAAGTCAAATTGAAAGAGTAAAAGAGAACAGGTTTATTTGAGCAAAGCCACTGCTGGCTGAGTCCTCCAGTCCGAGATGGAGGCAGAAGTCACACGCCCGAACTAAAGTGGAAGCTTTTGTAGCCTGTAGGTGAGGGGTGATGACGTGCCTGCCACAAGCTGGGTTTGTACCCAAGGATGGCCAAAAGCTTAACACTTTAGGCCGGTGCTTGGGCTCCTGACCACCTCAGGGAAGGAGCTGTCATGTCACCAAGCCCGGAATTGGGGGCTTTTTGGTGCCTTTTCTTTCCTGGAGATTTTCTGAGAGGGTGGGGTTTGGAGAGAAGAATGGGACTTTCTGGATCAAGCAAAAGTGAGCTGGCGGTTCTAGCAGAACAGACAGCATATGCCTGCACCAGCTCTGGCATTGTCTTTGCTTCCGCAAAGGAATGCTGGGTTCCTGTATTCTTGGGTAAGCCCCTCTATTTAGGTGCCTAGATCCCCAGGCTCTGACTGGCTGGGAAAGTAAGCCTGACATTTTTACACTCACTGTGGTGGGTAGGCCCCTTTAAGGTGGGGGAGTTCCTCAGAAGGAGGAAGAGATTTATTTCAGAAGCAGATGGGTAAAAGGATATTTGATGGAATTGTCTCTTTCTGTGTGCATAGGCATGCATGTGAGCATGTGTTTACTTTCCTTGGGGTGTTTATTTCATGGGACACCTTTCTAATTCTGTGGGGGTTGATAATGGGAAAAGAGAATTCGTCCTGCCTAGTTCTTTCTTTTATAATAAAAGTGCTCCTTGGGACTGGGATAGCTTAGTGCAAGCATCAGGGCCCCAGTTCAACCCCCACCACTCACATAAAAGCAGGGTATAATCCCAGTGATGCAGAGACGAATAGAATCCTGGGACTCCCTAGCCAGCTAAACTAGCTTAATTGAAGAAGCCAGCCTCAGGTCCCACTGAGAGACCCTGACAGGAGGGAGGGAGGGAGGGGCAATGGGGGCGGCTCCTGAGACACATCGGAAGTTGATCTTTGGCTTCCACACCCGTCATGGGCATCCCCACACACCTGCACATACATGTGAACATGCCTTTGTGTGTGTCAATCGTGAGAACTAACACGTCTTTGGGGCTTCCTTTAAGCTTGATTGCAAAGCTTCCTCGCGTGCACTCAGAAAGAGGCAGCTCACAGCAATCACTTTGGAAATGCGGACTGTGTTTACTGACTTCGCAGTCAAGCCAGCTTCTTGCAGCCTGCCAAGTGACTCGGTTGTGGAATATGCACTTTGACTTTTGTTCTGATGGGGGACTGAGACATCCTTGCCTCGTTGTGCAGGAGACACAAAGCTGAAAACAAACTCAGTATGTGCGAGGTCGTGTCTGAACCGAGAGAACACAGAGGCACAGCTGTGGCTCTTTGGAACGACTCCATTCGTTTGATAACTGCTGGGTTAAAAATGGTGTCACCACAGGTTACTTCTGGCTGACAGGTGTCGCTCTAATTTACGTTCCTTTCCTTGTGCCCAAGAGGGACTAGACTCAGAAAATCATTGGTTGTGTGTGAAGAAGGAGGCAGTCCATTTCAGGCTCTGCTCTGCAGGTCGATAGGAAACAGGTTGAGCTATGAAAGAAACAGCAAGCTGAGTGATTCCAGTCAGAGCCACAATGGGAAATGAAGGCACCTGCCTGTTGCTTAGGAACGGCAATGCCATATGCTTCTGCAAAAGAGAAACCAGGTCATTGGCTGTTGGAGTTCACCTGTGGGTCATGCAAACAGAGCTGAAGTGAGCCCTCTTTTCTCCTGGGCTTCTGGTTTACAGGGGATCTTTCCCTGATTAGGCTTCCTCCCTTCTTTCTGCCCAGCAGTGAACTGCTCTGAATGCATTATTCAGAACAGAACCATTCCAGTACAGAACATCTGCATTAACTCAGGAGTGGGGGAGGAGGTGACAACTGATCTTCAGGAGCTGGCCATTGACCTTCCTTGACAACGAGGCCATGCGAGTCTAGATGCTGTGTGATTTCCTCTCAGGGGGAAGGTTGTCATCCACAGATTCTCAGGGTCCCACAGTTAGATCTGGAGTTAAGGAGGGAGACAGAAGCACAAGGAACCCCCATATTTGTACTAAGGAAGGAATGTGGTGGATAACCTTAGCTATGAATATCAAGCTATTTAGAAACCTTGAGAAAGCCGCTCCCAGTGCTTGTCCCCACTTTCTCCTGGTCCCTGCAAAAATACTGAGTCATTAAGTCTGAGTGGAACTTGGCCCTTCCTTGAGGGTTTACAAGTCTATGTAATTAGAGCTTTAAAGATCAGTTCTACCTTCTCAGTACCCAGCCCCTGCTGGAGTGTTGTGGGGCAATCTTGTGTGAGGTTCCTGGGCACCCTCATTCCTGTTGCCCTTCCTCATGCGAAATCCAGTGCCCCGCAGCTTGTGGTTCAGCGGTGGATTGGGGTCTTCAGATGTCTTCAGCACAGTTTCCCCATCAAGAGTACTCAGAAGAGGAATTGAGGCTTTGTGGTTTGGACAGAAACTGAGTGGAAATATCTAGAAGATAACCAGATGAAGGGAGTTATCAAGAAGGGCCATCTTTGGGTGTCTCTCAGTAGACAGAATGATAGATGCAGAACGTTCCAGACACGAGGGTCCTATAATAGATACAGCAGGCCTGAGCAAAGTCCTGGAAGGTATGGACATCCCTCAACTCTCTTCGTGGTTCCTCAGTGAGAAGACAGGCAGCCACAGTGAGTCTGCTGTAGTATGCAGAGCTAGCGGAATGGAATGAAGTTCTTACTTTTTCATGACAAAAGAAAGTGATTATTGTTACATTTGAAACGAAGGTGATTGATTATACAACCTTTAAAGCATTTCATTATAGCAATGGGATCAATGCCCAGCCTTTTTTTTTATTCTTTTAGAAACCCACAAGCCAGAGACAGTTATTTCTTGGCTCTTTATTTTTGCTCAGTTATGTAATGTCCCTTTGTGGGAACATCAGAGTTGGTCCAGAAATCTCATTTGAAAGGACTTTGAGATGTAGGCTTGTTGTGTGATGAAAGGGCACCCAGATTTGCATGCCTTCCAGAGGCACGGATGTGACTGAAGACTAATGGGTCTGATTTTCAGTTGTCCCTGCTGTGAAATCAATCTCAGGGGCTACACAGTCACCCCTGCAACAGACTCGGAACACTCACAGCGGCTTGCCTGGTCCAGAGACTTTCGTCTGAGAAGTAAGAAATTTCAGTTAGCTTCATGCACAAACCTGGACCTTTAAAGCGATTTGGTTCTCCTGTCTTTTTTTCGCCACCCCCTTGCTTTTCTTCATATCAGCCTGGAATCCCAAATAAACTTGTAACCTTCCTTTCCTTGTGTGCAGACAAGGATGAGTCCAAGAGTCACTAGAAAGATTTTAGCTGTACCTTTAGTGGAAGGCTCAGAATGACCAGGCAGGAGGTGCCCAGGGTGGCACCCAGGAGCTATTTAGAGGCTGTATCTGTGCACCAAGAGTAGGTGCTATGTACTGCTTACTTACAAGGATTAGAATTCTGGCTCAGAACCTCTAGATCTCACTTCGTGCCACCCCCTGAAGCTATTAGCAGTTCCCTAGTCATCATGGGATACCCCACCATTGTTTCTCTCTCCCTTCCCCCTCTCCCTCTGATAGTGTCTCACATATTTCTAGCTGGCTCTGAACTCACTATGTATGTGAAAATGACCTTGGATTTGTGATTCTCCTGCCCTCATATTCTGAGTGCTGGAATTACAGGTGTCAACCACTGTGCCTGGTTTATACAGTCCTGGGGATTGAACTCAGGGCTTGCTTTATGCTAAACACGCATGCTACCGAGCTACCCTCCCAGCCCTTGTTTCTAGGTCCTCCTTTGGTTTCTTCGTCTGAGTCTGTTTCCACGGATACTCTTGAGTGTTTGAGGAAGAGACTAGCTAGCTTTGCTTCTTAGGATGCCTCTCCAGCAGCCAGAGCAATTTTCGTATTGTTTTTTTTTATAATCAAAAAACAAAAAGAGAGATTTGCTTCTTCTCTCTTGTACTTGACCTCCAAGTTAATAAAGCGCATGGTGGAGAGGTTATAGCTGCCCAGAAATGAGGTTTCTTCCCCTTTCAATAACGTGCCATGCGCTCCTGCATGGCTTCATTTTGTGCTCCTGTCAATACTGAGAGCTTGACAAAGCTCTCTCTCACCATTGTCTCGTGTTTCTCCCATTTTGTCAGTCTCAGCACACTGTGGTCAACGTGGTGGCATGCACCTTGGATCCCAGCACTCGGGAGGCAGAGGCAGGTGAATCTCTGTGAGTCTGAGGCCAGCCTGCTCTATATAACAAGTTCCAGGCTGGCGAGGGTTGTGCAGTAAGACATTGTCTCATACTGACAGCAAACATTATGTGGTCTATAATTTTGTGGCCCTACACAATGGTCCTTTGACCTCTACCTTTTATCAAGCAAGATAGTGGTATCTTTGGTTTAAAGAGCCAGTTCAGCTCACCCCATCTTTGCCCTGTGTGGTTCTGTTACCCCACAGACCGATTTATCCACTAAGTTCTCACATTTTAGTTTTGCTTTTTTGAGACAGGGTTTCTCTGTGTAGCCCTGACTGTGATAGAACTCCCTCTGTAGACCAGGCTGGCTTCAAACTCACAGAGATCCACCTGCGTCTATCCCAAGTGCTGCGATTAAGGGCATGTGTCACTTCGCCCGGCTAAATTCTCACATTTTCACCTCACTTTTTTCCTTTTTAGTGTAGATTCACTTCCTAAGTACTTAAGAGGCTAAATGTTTCAAATATAAAATCCATGTGTGTTCATTCACCTATAAATTCCTGAAATAAAGCTAGTCCCCGGCAATCTTGCTGCCCTGACTCAGTATATATATATTTATTCCTTTGCTTGTCAGAACAATTACTCTGTCTTCTCTCATCCCAGTTTCTTGGTCTCAACTGATGATATAGTCCCAAAATTTATTGCAAAAATAAAAGTAGTAAGGCAGGCTAAATACCCACCATCAACTCTAATAACCCTCCTATATTTTTATCTGTATTTATTTCTTACTTCTATCTGTCGACAGCATGTCTGTGTTCCCATCGAAGGCTGTTTCTGTTTGTTCTCTTCCAGCTCCCCTACAGATAACCAAGCACACACCTTCAGCAGCTCCGTTCAGTGATGGCTTATGTTTGTTGGCCTGACACAATCATGAGCAACTACTGCTCCTTGTGCAACTGAGTTCCACACCACAATCTCTTTTTGGACTATATAGTCTTAATTCCTGTGCTAACACTAGCCTTTCCCAGTTCCGTTCTAATTACGTAGCTTGGTAGTAAGGCCTGATACACAGACAGGATCATTCCTCTTATCTTCTTTTCTGTATGTGATTGGCTTTCCTTGGCCCTTTACTCTTTCATATGCATTTTAGGATCAGTGTGTCACATTCTACAATATCCCATTATAGTGCTGGTAAGATAAACTCAGGGGGAACTGGCTTGTATAATCAAATCTTATTCATGAATACTTACTGCTTATTAGTTCTCGTTTAATATCTTGCACTGAAATGTCACCATTTTATGTATCCAGGCCAAACGGACTGAATACTTTTTAGATATTACACTTTTTGTTTATTTTGAATGCTATGTTATTAAAAATCATGTCTTCTAGTTTTTCATTTTTGTGCGATTGGTTTCATATTGTTCTTATAGGCAACCCCTTCATGAACTTTTCCTTTGAATAGTTTCTAAACCTTCCAGTTTCTTTTGTAAGCTGTTATCACATCTACACAAAAGCATTAAAATACCATGCCTCATTCCCCCCTTCCTAATGCTTCTGCTTTAAAAATCCCTTTCAAAACAAACAACAACTTGACTCGTGTCCTCCCTCCATCAGAACCTACCCAAAGAATCATTTTTTTGCCTTTAATATGTTTTCTTGCCATGTTGATGTGGCTTACATAAAGCCTTCTTTGTCAACATCTTCACATTCTCCCCTCTTCTCTGGCGTCCTCTGAGAAACATCCAAGTATTGCCATTGTCACACAACCTTATTAGGCTCTCCCTTGACTTAGTGTCACTTTCTTGCCTCTGGCTACTTCATTGTTCTTCTCGGTGACACACTTTGAGCAAGTGTTCTATAGTTTCCGTCCACTTTTCTTCCCTTTATAGTTTTCTTTTCAATCCATCTTATGTGGCTTCTGTTCTCAGTATTCCATTGAAGCAACTCTTGTCAAGATGATAACCACTGTCACGTGGCCGTCTCCAGTAAACATCACCGCTAGTTATTCTCACTATACGTCAGAATCATCTGATGAAATTGGACCCGGCCAACCTTTAAATGCCTCATTTTCAGGACCTTCAGTTTTCTATCTGTTTGATTACTGGTTTGATGTCCTCCCTTCCATATAAACTTAAGTTGCAGTATTTTCATCATGCTAACAGCTAGCCTGGCAGCCAGTAGATAAGCGATAGCTGAGTCTCATGGGCAATGATGAGCACCCGTCACTTCCTTCCCCTACTTGCTATTGCAAATTTATCTTACTCTACAAACCGTGCTCCATCAATGTTCCCACTTCCAGCATATACTGGTACAATCTATAAGACAGAAACCCCACTCCTTACTCTTCTTCATCCAATCCTGTCACTAGTACTTAATCACACCATGGACCAACCTTTTCCAAATTCACCCACTTTCCCCCCTCTCTATTTTCACTCTTCTGCTAAGGCACCTCATTGAATGACTGTAACAACTTCTGGACTCTTTCGATTCTGAACTCTAGTATAACTTTATTCCAGTTGGCTTTTATATTAGTCATGTAGGTTCTTTGTAAAATAAAAATTTAATCATATAACCTTCTTGTCTTAGTTAGGGTTTCTATTGCTATGAAGAGACACCATGACCACAGCAACTCTTATAAAAGAAGACATTTAATTGGGGCTGGCTTACAGTTCAGAGCTTTAGTCCATTATCTTCACTGTGGGACATGGCACATGCAGGCGACATGGTGCTAGAGAAGGATCTGGGTGTTAATTTATCCTGAGCTGCAGCAACAGGAAATGAACTGTCTCACTGGTGTAGCTTGAGCATAGGAGACCTCAAAGCCCCCCCCCCCCGCCCCTCCCCAGTGACACATTTCCGTCAATAAGGCCACATCTACTCCAACAAGGCCATACCTCAGAATAGTGCCTCTCCCTTTGGGGACCATTGTCTTACAAACCACCACACCTCTGTACTAGTTACTTTTCTTGTTGCTGTGATAGGCCAACATATCTGGGGAAAATAATGCAAGGAGGAAAGAGCTTACTTTAGCTCACAATGTGAGGGGACAGTCTATTATGGTGAGGAAGCCATGCGGTAGAGCTTGAGACAGCACATCTCCTTGCATCAGCAGTAGGAAGCGGAGAGCAATGAAACAGGTTCTTAGCTCTTCCTTACAGTACTCTGTCAGATCCAGGCCATGTCATGGTGCCACCTGCATTTAGGGTGGGGCTTCCCACCTCAGATAACCCAGTCTAGTAACTCTGCTATGTAGATACGCCAGGAGCTCTGTTTACTAGTTATTTTAGAGCCTATCAAGTTGACACTCAGTATTAACCATTGCAGATGTTATCCCATATAGCATACCCCTAATGTAAAGTAGACAGCGTAAGTTTGAGCAGTGCAGCATATTGCTGTACTATTGAAGGACCACCGTTTTTCTAATTCTGCAAAACAACCATTCCTTTTATACTCACTGACCTATCAAGTACCTTTCTCTTTCTGCCCTTATTTTTTCTTCTCTCCTCCTCCTCTTCTCTTTTTCTTCCTCTTCCACCTTCCCTTCCCTTTTTCTTCCTTTTCCTTTGAGACAGGGTCTCACTGTGTAGCTCTGGCATGCCTAAAATTTGCTATGTGGATTCAGCTAGCCTTGAACTGACAGAGACCTGGCTGCCTCTGCTGGGATTAAGGAATGCTAAAAACATGCACAACCCTTCCTGGCTGTCACCCTTAGCTTTTCTCCAGACTGAAACCTGAAGTCTTCGAGTAATAATGGGCAGATCTGAACAACTATTAGAAGGAAGTGTATAACTGTAGCTAATTAGGTGAGATGATGATCTATCTACCTTGCAATTAATCAATATAAAATCTTGTAAAAATATTAAAATGAAAACCCCTGAAACTCCCTTTGCTAATGTTAAAGATGGTTTACAAAGTCAACCTCAGGTCTGGAAAGACAGCACAGTTTGCATGGTGAGGACTGAATTAGACTCCCCAGCACCCATATTAAAAACAAAACAAAACCTGCCATTAACTCTACCAAAACCAGGACAATGACATATTCTTATAATTTCACTGCTGGGAGAGCAGAGATAGGCAGATTCCTGGGGCTTCTTGGTTAGCTAGCCTAGCCTACTTGGTGATCTCAAGGCCAGTGAGGAATCTTGCCTAAAGAAAAAGCAGAACAAAACAAAAGCAAAGCAGTCCAGGTGAGGGTGATCCCCAAGGTTGTCCCTTGGCGTGCGTACCCACATGCACACCCGTGCACCTGAACACCCCTCTCCCCAAACCTGTCACCTCATCTTGCCTCACTTCCTTTTGTAAACACAGATTTCAGCTGAAGCCATGCCTTCTGCCATTACTAAATGACTCTGTACTTCAGTCAGTGATAATAAGATGGGAATCTAAACACAAGGGTTAAGCAGCTTTTTAAAACACAAAGACAAGCAGCTTCTCTCTTCCATTGGCTGATGTCCTAAGCAGTTGCTTACGGGAAAACCTGACCAGTTGAAGGGCATGGTCCACAGGTTCTTTGTCTCTTTGATTCCATGCACCGTTTTTATATCTGAGAGCAACGCGGTGTGACTATTGTCCTGCTTCCAGAACTAGCAGGGGAGAAAGGGCAGGATGAATAGGTGGCTTCATTATGTCCAAGACATTGCCTGGGCTTTTATTATTATTTTTTTCACAGAAAATAATTGCTTTTCTGGAGTGCAAAGGCTCCGTTCCTTCTGTGTCAAGATCTGTTAGGGTGACTGGGGGATGAAGTCACTCTTCCTACTGTTTGTAGGTCAGAAAAATCAATACTTGTGATCGGTGGCTCTGTATAACATTGAAAAGTCTCCAGCAGATTTCTCTCCCTTGGGCCCACTAAAACCCAGAAGGCTACAGGCAAGAAAGCCAATTTGTCCTCTTTTGCCTTAGGGCCATAAACATAATGAAATAATTTCTTTTGTAAAAAAAAAAATTGGACAAAATACTCTCTACTGATTTTTGTCTGGGTCACACCTACCTTGTTTTCTTCCTGGGTGCTGTTTCGACAGAAATTGTCATTGGAGTTCCTTTTTCTGTCTAACATTGTGTAAGTGATTACACAATTCTAAGTGGGCACAGGGAGGTGGCAGTGGTATGGAGAGTAAGTTCGTGGGCTCTTTAACCAGACGTGTGGCTTAAGAACTTGGCTAGCTAGCTCTTTGCTGTAGGCTCTTGCGTGAGTAAATTCACTTAACAATGCTTCTATTTCTTTATCTATAAAATGGGCTGGGGGGAGGGCGGCTAGAGAAATGCCCGGTAGTTAAGACCATTTGCTGTCCTTGCCGAGGACTTAGGTTTGGTTCCCAGATCCTGTGTTGGCTGACTCACAACTGCTTGTAACTCCAGGGGACCCCACACCCTCTTTTAGTCTCTGAATACTCGCAAACAGATGCACATGCACAGCTAAATACAAACAAGTAAATCTAGAAAATGTATGAAGAACATGACTTCTCATAGAATGCTTCTGTGAGGACTGATTTCTTTTCTGCAGAGCTGTTATTATTATTGGTGAGATTGCAGGACACTAACTGAGACCATGGTTGAATCCTTTAGGATATCGGAGTTTAGTATTCAATAAATAATCACTTAGGACAGGGTAAACACACTCAACCACTCACAGCCTAAAGCCTCCACCTATTTCGCTCTTTTCACCTTCCACCAGGGGCAGACCGAGTCAGACAGAGGACTCAAGAGCCTCACCAAAGTTTTGGCTCAAAGAGTCAGTCTATGCCAGCCTCCTGGAACGTACAACTCAGACACACCACCAGTGAATGAGTGTGGTTTTCAAGCGAAGAAAGAGCAAGAGGATGCGGTGGAATGTTGCTTCCCTCCTTACACCCACTTAGGTTTCTGTGTCCCGAGACTGGGCACCTCTGGTGGAAATAAAGAGGCTGAGAGAGGCTGGGGCTCCGGGTTGCATGTAGTTAACGTGCGGAGAGCTAGGGAAAGATGGCCACGCGGGATAAAGGAAGTCTGAGGCAGCTGCTAGAGCCGTGGATGTGGGCAGACCACAGGAATGCTCTAGACGGTGCTTGGCCCTCGCAGACTGCCCACCTTACATCACAGGTTGGCAAGAGGGACAAGGACCCAAGCCCATTGTCTTTTCCAAAGTGGAGGGGCTACATTTGCCTTTTGGGGCCAGTAGAATGGTTTCGAGGTGCAGAAAGGAAGCTGGAGGTTCCTAAAGCTAGTCCTCACTACAGACACCACCCAAGCTTCACCTTCTAGAATGATTCCAATTTTTGTTTCTTTCGAGGGAAAAGACAAACAGAAAACCCCAGCTCTTTGTCTACAAGGCCCTTTTATATAGATCCAGATTTTTATTGAATCTTGAGTTTCACTAAAATGTGAAAACCAGAGGCCACTGTCGACAAGAATTGTGTAAGTTAGTAAATTATGCATAAGAGGAACAGAAAAAGCACGCTTCTGGGACTGTGTGGAACAGCGGTGCTGGATGAATGAGGAGGGCTGGCTTCCTGAGTGGAGGCGTGCTGGCTGCTGGAGGAAGAAATTAGCATGCCCCCAGCTTGTTCTACTCCCAGAAAGACTTTGCGCCCCATGTCAACTATATCATTTGGGTTGAACGGGTATGAAATATACTGTGGAAATCAACCAAGTCCCCAGTGGGCAGACTCCAGTTCAGCCTCTTTCACTGAAAGGAGGGGAAGCTGCCCCTCCCCACATGTTTAGCTGCTTTTTTTCTTTTTCTTTTCTTTCTTTTTTTTTTGCCTTTTAAAATTCTGTAAATCACTTTATTTTTATTCTGGTCTTAGAACAAGGCAGAACGGTTTATTCTCTGATGAGAGATTGAAGACTGGATCCTTTAATTTGCCTTCCGCTTCCACACTGGACGTGTATGTACAAGCGCATGCTCACAGGCATAAACAAAATCTCAGTATCCATCTCTTTCTCCTCTCCCCCAGGCCCCCACGTTTGAGCATTTGAGCATTGATTCAGTTTCAAGCCAATTGTCTCTTGCTGCTGCTATTGGGAAATGTGGCTACAGGGAGACTCAAAGCAATGAGCTTCAGCTGACTGTTGACTCACTTTTGAGCAGCGTAGGCTTCGGCTGGTGGCCTGTGGGATCCGCTAATGTGCCCCGGCGGCTGCCACTGCATTGCCGAGAGCCCTTTGGGGCTGGCATACTGACACTCGGGACACTTACAGAATTCTAAATGATTGTGCACAAACTGAGACTGGAACAGGGGATAAAGACGGAACAAGTTTTTAGACTAGGGAGAGGGAGCGAGGGAAGAATCAAGCTAGAAAACACACAGCATGTGATCCCAGGCTAGATTAACATGGATGAAGAGAGTTTGGAAAAACAAGAATGGTAAGGTTCAAAATTGCCCCGAACATTGAAGATGATCAGTTTGTTGGAAGGCGACCAGTTCATGCCTTCGTTTTAGGGAGCTGTGTTTGTGTTTTGTCACTAGCAGGTTTCTACCATACATTCTTTAGAGTTCTTTTTTTCTTTTGTAGAAAAGCTGAGGAAATCCAAGCCTGTCATCTCTTTCTTGCTACTGCTATTGAGAATGGGACATCATGGAGACTCATGACTGAGCTTCAGCTCCTGTAGGATGATTTGAACTGCAGCTTTCTGAGCCTGTCACTGTGGCAGGGCCCCAAATCAAATGCATAAATGCGAAGGTGTCTGTCATCTCATCTAACAGAGATGTCTGTGTGCAAGGCGGATTCAGTGTGGCTGGACCTGAGGATGCTGACATGGGTCTCACTTGCCTAGCTCCCTCCTTCCCGTCCTTCTTTCCCTTTTTCAGTCTTTCTTTCTGCATTATTGCCCTTTCTCAACCTCCCATGTCCCATCATCCATTCTCCCTCCCTTCGTCTCCCTCGTCTTTGTCTTGGCCTTTTTGTCTCTGTCCCAACTTTGCCCTCTCTATTCTCGTCCCCTGTCCATCTCTCTTGTCATGCTGCGTGTGATTTCTCTGTGATCCCATTCTTTCTTTATTTCCCCCTTTTTCCTCTTCCATCTTTGCTTCTCTATCCCCTCTGCCTGCTTCTCCTACTTCCTGCCTGCTACTCCTACTTCCTGCCTGCTACTCCTACTTCCTGCCTGCTACTCCTACTTCCTGCCTGCTACTCCTACTTCCTGCCTGCTTCTCCTACTTCCTGCCTGCTACTCCTACTTCCTGCCTGCTACTCCTACTTCCTGCCTGCTACTCCTACTTCCTGCCTGCTTCTCCTACTTCCTGCTTGCTTCTCCTACTTCCTGCCTGCACTCTCCATACTTCGCAGCCTTTACTCTTCTTCCTCTCCTTGCTCACCTGCTCTGCCGCCCATCCTTGGTCTCCCGGCTTGCATTTCCTCCCTGCTTCTGCTCCGTGATAGTTGCCCATCTGCCCCCCTCCTCACTTCTCACCATGTTTTGTTTCAGGCTGAGCATGTCCTAGTGTAGATCCCCTACCATGCTGACTTTCCTGCTGCCTAGCTTGGCCTTTTCCACAGGAAAAAAAAAAGAGTTTCTCTTTTACAATAGTTTCATTCAAAAGACCCATGCCCTTCACATGGCCCAGTCGGGGCTGAAATACTCTGTCAGGCCAGAAGCTGAAGACGGGAATAGTATTCTTTTGTCAGCATGCATATTTAAGTTTAGGAAAGACATAATTGGCTAGAGAAGGGGGTTTAGGTGCTGGATTCAGAAGAGAAAGGACTGGGTACAGGCAGGTGCTTTTGTTGTGCCTATTGGCCAGATTTCTGATTGCTAGTGCTATAACAGTGACCCCAAATCTCCAGAGAACATAAAATCATTTCTCTCTTGATTTTCCACAGCTTAGTGTAGGTGAGTCTACCTTCCCCAATGCTTCTCTCAGTGGCAAGGGTTTGAGGCATATTTCTGATGTGGTCTTTTGGTCCTGCTCTCAACTCTTCACTTCTGGATTCATGGATGGGAGGGAAAGAGGAGAAAAAAGGTGATTCTTTACTCTCAGGTGGCATGCAGAATTCCTGTGCACAGCACCTTAGCCAGAACCTGGGCCCTTGCTCCTAATCCAGCTATAGAAGATGCTGGGAACTTTGGTGGTGGTCAGTACTCAGGAAGAGCTTAAACATGACTCAGGGAGTGCAGGGCACTGTTAGGACCAGAGTCAGATCATAGGAACATGTACAAAACAGCAAGACAGCAAGCTGTTGGAGCTGGCCTGGCTGACTCTGGGAATACAAGACAGACACACATATCACCCCCACCCCATATCTTCCCACATCCCCCACCTCCCCACATATACCCCCACACCACACTCACACACCATACACACAAATATACCACCACCCCCACATCCCCCCACATCCCCCACATCCCCTCACACAGAGTTATTCCTCTGAAGCGCCTTCCATTCTTCCTTTGGATCTAGACCTGGTTCTGAAACTCTGCTTTTTCAAGAAGCCTTTTGATATCATACTTTCTGACAACATAGACTTTAAGTGCAAGTCTCTCCATTTCCTAAGCATAACGTTGAGGAAACCAGTGTTCCTGGTCCTTTGTTTCTATGTTTTATATACTATGCAAGGAACTGCCATTAATATGAGCTGGATTTCAAAGGTACACAAGCTAGTTTGGCGGTGTGACATTTTCTGTTGTCAGCTGACATTTTAAGTAGCCATTCAGTGAAGCTCCAAGAGTTTGCTTTACACCTGAGCATGCGCTGTGCCGCAGGTGCCATCCTCTGTCCGCTAGAGTCTTGTAAATCCAGAGCTAAAAGAGAGTCTAGGCATCATCTATTCCAACCTCTTACTTTTCCAGGAAGGGAAACTGAAGCCCGAGAGGCTCCATGCATGTGCAGAGTCACACAGCTGGCTAGTGCCAGAGCTGGGGCTGGAGCCATGTCACCTGACCCCGTGTCTCATAGATATGACTCATCCTCTGGGCGGCCTTCCTCCTTTCCTAATGTTGTTTTTTGGACAAACCTAAACCTGCCAGCAAATCTTGAAGTCTGCTCAGCTCTGCCACCTGGCTCGTAGGCAAGGCTCTGGTTTTCCAAAGGTTGAAGGTTCTCTCCCTCATGCCCCTGCCTTCAGCTCCCTCTTCATGAGGTGTAGATATTTTTTCCTGTGTCCCAGCCTCAGAGACTGTCCTATCTATAGAAAGTGCTGGTTGCACAGAGCAGGCTGGCGCAGCTGAATGAGGGGTGATAAAGACATAGGTAATTGCTGCAGAATAATACTGCTGCCAACAAGATGATTGAACTCCCACACAGAAGGTGAACAGATGGTATATTTATTGAAATTCATAGGCTGTGAGATGGAATAATTTAACTGATGGCTGGGTCCCCTCATCTCAGATGGAGGGAGGCTCGTGAAAGAGCGAGTGTACCACTAGGTGGCACGATGCTCTCAGGCCCAAGGCTCCTCTTGTCATAGAGGAAGCCCAGGTTCTGGGGACACTGAAGAATCAGTTCAGTTCATTTCCTGATTGAGGCTATAAAATCATCTCTGTGGATAAAGGGGGAACCACTATGTTTTTAAAACTTAAAGTATTTTTAAAAGGACGTTTGCATAAAGAAAAAAAACATTCAAATAACATGGCATCAAATCAATCAGGAGACAGGCCATAGCGTGCTGGGAGTGGGGGTGGGGCAGTGGCTTGTCTAGGAGGAGCTGTGGGTCCAATACTCTTTCATATCATTGCTCCAACTGGATATACCTTCTTTTATATTCTTTCAATTTTTTTTTCCTCTTGACATCTTGCCTTGTAGTCTAGGCTAGCCTAAAGCTTACTATGCTCATAGGGTGGCCCCAGACTCACAACTGCCCCTAACACCATCCTTCTGAGTAGCTGGGAACAGGCTGGTGGCATCAGACCAGGTCGTCGATGACATTCCTTCCCTATGGGCTGCCTCCCTTTCAGCGTTGCTGGCCTAGTGTAGCCCAGGATGGACACTGGTTCTAGAAAGCTCATCTTGAAAGCTTTGAGAAGAGTGTGCAAGCCCACTGGGAAGCCCTGTGCCAAGAGAGAAGAACTGACAAGGAAAAGTAGGTCGATGACAACCTAGTGTGTCCCCCTCTCCCAGGACCTTTTTATCTTTCGGCCTCTGTTGTCTTAGGCATTTTTAAGGTTCCTCCTCTGATGGAGGTTCCCTCTGCTTTCCAGATTCTGAATATACCCACAAGCCTTCGGGAAGTGTGGGATTCTCCCACCTTACTGACTTAAGTGTGGGAGCCACTTCTTATTTTGGGTTCACAAATGTGCCCATTTGTGCAATCAGAAGTATTCATTAAATTCCTTTCTTGTTCCTGCAGGTTTCATGTGTGCGCCTAAATGTTCTTATCCTTAAGACGGGGATATAGTCCTCTACTGTAGGATTGTTTATAAAGCTTAAGTTGACAATTTTATGTAAAATGTTTGGAACAAAGTCTGACAAATAGGAAGTACTCAAGGAATACTAGCTTCAGTCTACTGGGAGGACCACAGCCAGCATGCATTGTCCCACTGTATCCTATGACTGTCACCACTGCTTCTAAACAGCCATTATGTTACATTGTTACTTTAGCACTGCTACTACTGACTTCATTTGAATTTTTGGGTATTTATTTGCACTCAATGTAAAAAAATATTTAATCTTAAGCACTTTAAAATAAGTCCCCTTTCTTCTTCATTTTCTTAGGTATTAGCAAATTTGGAAAATTTTCCTTCTCAAAAGAATAAGTTAATCTGAAGCTTTGTTTCTGATCTTGCAGTGCAGATGGGAATAATGTAGCTGGCTACTATCCTCTCTGCCCCGAGATACCTTGTCCTTACTTCAGATTGCTCGTTGTCCTCTGTCCTGCACATCTCGGAGATATCCAGCCATTGGGCCCGGTGGGACCCTCTAGTCTAGCTCTGTGACGCTCAGCTAGGTCTTCCAAATTAAACCCCTTATTCATAGTGACTCAGACGTTTGTTACATCATCATTTTGTGTCTCCCCTACAATGGTTTGTGCCATGGTTTGACAGACCTGTCCAAGAAGTAGGTTTGCATCTACCAACCTCTCCACAAACGCCCCAACAATGTCTTCCTTCTTGCTGTTAGGATGGCTTTTTACATCATTAGAGGACAGGAACTTTTCAGCTCCACATGACCTTATAGAACCGTTGTAGTATGTGGTCTGTGGTGACTGAACATGACTGGTCCGGGATGAATTGCTTTATGGTGTTTAGATATTCATCTTGTATGTTTGTATTATTTGCAAGGAACTATGTAAACTCCAGCTCCTCATCCATATCACATACACAAAGAGGTAGATTAATACAGTTTTCCCTTCTGTCTTACTTGGGATGCAGGTGTTTGCAAGAAAGGAGATTTGTATTTTCAGTCTCTGATGGCCAAAGGGATAGGTTAATAAATCATGAATTGTGCCAAACCCAGTCCCTCACCTGCTTTGTGTCTGACTTTAGAGGAAAGAATAACTTTTATACTTTTACCTTGTTGAAAAAGAACTGAAGGAAGGCTGTTTCATGACACGTGAGCATTATGTGGAAATAAAATCCTGTGTCTATAAATAAAGTTTTATTGGAATGCAGCCATGCCCATTCGTTTACGTATCGTCTGTGGCTGCTTTCTGAGCTCACTGGCAGAACTGAGTAGCAGCAACAGACACCATATGGCTTGCAAAGCTGAAAATATTTACTAGTTGACCCTCAGTAGAAAAAGTTTCCTTACCTCCTCGTTAGGGTATGGATACAAAGGGAGGCGAAGAGGAGTCACAGAGTGCTTGTTGTGTTTGGATTTCTCTTCCCCTGCTTATAGGCAGGAGCTAACAGCCGCTCGGGGCAGGAGTCTGTCTTCAGGAGAACAGGCAGGGAAGCTGTGCCTTCACCAGCCAGCACTTGATGTTGATATGGGTTCCACCCCTCATCCGTGGTTCTTGATGCCTGCTGTTGTTTCACGCCACCTGCATAACCTAATTTGCATCTTACATGACGATCTAGCTACCACTTGGACTTTG
This sequence comes from Microtus pennsylvanicus, assembly GCF_037038515.1. Lineage (NCBI taxonomy): Eukaryota > Metazoa > Chordata > Mammalia > Rodentia > Cricetidae > Microtus > Microtus pennsylvanicus. The sequence goes on along the minus strand of NC_134592.1, from coordinate 41,123,613 downwards.
TCGGAAATAAGGAGAATGGCTTTTATGAAGCCATCTGTAGATGAAAAAAAAAATAACAGCAAATAAATTCTCAATCCTGGAATGTGGTATTGAGGGAGCTGGTGAATGGCAAAAGAGCACGGAGCTGATTTGTTCCCCAAGTCAAGACACCACTGAGGACCATCCAGGACCTACTAGACAGGGAGGCTGGCAAAGGCAGATACATCCTTGAACTCATAGGTGCACTGGGATGGGGACTGGTGTTAGCCTCAGGAAGCTTCACTTTCTGAAGTCTCCTCTCCTCCTTTCGGCCTGCTGGGCTTTCTTGAAAGTCCGGACACCACCTGTGTTGGGGCTGCCTTTGATGCCCAGTGACGTTTCCAAGTACATCTCCACTAGAGAAGATGTCTGAAGCCCTGCTCTGTATCTGTGTTCATCTGCCCCAACAATGTCAGGCACTGACAGCATGATTGATGTTGTCATTTTTGTCCTTTCTCTGTCCACCCCATCTACTGGTTACCCCCAGAGGAGCTGTTGGAAGAAAATGCTCCAGTGCCTTGCTTCTGAGAGCAGCCTAGAAGAATGCCACGAAAACAGAAGTGAGCGTGGCTCGTCAGAGCAGTTCCCAGCACAGGTTAAATAGCCCACATGGTGCTTAAGGGCCAGATGGTTCCAATTTCAGGATCCTTGAGTCTGGGGACATTTGAATATACCACTGATTAAGCACCCTCAATGAGAAAGTCCTTTGAATTTCAGAATCTTTCAGGTTTGGGGTTTTTCAGATGAGGGGTGCCCAAGCTGCATGTGGGGTTCTTCTCAGTCATTCCCTATGCCCACTTCTGGTCTCCTGAGTAGATACAGATACTGAGCAGAAAACAGGAGACTAGCAAGGGAAAAAAAACCTGAGAAGTCCCCACCCACTTCTGTGTTCCCTGACTTCTGAAGCCAAGACGTGGAGTGACTGGGATCTAGTTCTTTCCACCTGTTCCATCTAGGACCATGGGGATGGAAAGGATCCAAGCATAGCATCCTGTATGAGGTTGAAGAAGGCAGGAGAGCTCATGAAAGAAACTCAGTTGTTACCATGGTGTTGTGTGTAGAGTCAGCAGCTTGGAGTGGCCAAAGATCTCTGTGTGACTGTTCATATGTGAACACTTTAAGAATGCCTATGTTTCCTTGTAATTGGAGGATCAAACACCTTGATTGGATATTCTAGACCTGAAAGGGTCTTTCACTGGTTCAGGAGGATGTGTTGGAAAGATGTGGGGTGGCCTGTTTATGCTTACAGAGTGCCAACACCTAGCTCCAGGGAGCCTTTCAAGAAAGAACCACCTATTGTCAGGGAATGGGACAGGAAAAACATTCTGAGGAGGCAAGAACAGCAAAGTAGACAATTTAATATCTAACTGAGGTTTATTTTTCATATTGGACAGAGTAGAGCTGAAAGTTAGAAGATATGTTCAATTATAAGAAATATGTTATAGTTTTTGCATACCAGACTTTGGTATTATAGCATTTCTATATGCTAAAGCCACATTTATTAAATACTGGGCACTGAGTGCTGTGCAAATGATTTCTATGCATTTTTACATTTAATATTCTTTTAATAATGTTGTGAAACAGGTGTTACTAATCCCTTTCTGCAGAGGAAGCCTGAGGTCTTCTGAGATGCTCTCATTAATTTAAGATGACCTCATCAGAAGGGTACAGCTGGGCTTCCGGTCCAGGCACTTTGACTCCGTGGGCCTACTCTACACACTCACTGTTTTCTTAGGCTAGTTCACTAGAAGGTCCTTTGCCTAGTGGGGCAAATCATTCTTTTGCCAATAAAAACCCTTTCTGGGTCTCTTTTCATGCTAGGTGTTCTGCTAGGCAAGGGATACCAAAGGAATACCATTCACCTCCCCCCAGGGATGTAGCGATCTGCCTACATTTGTTTCTAACACATGGAAGGTGCTCAGTATGGGCTCGCGGAGCGAATAAATTTTGAAAGGCACAAAGCTTCCATAAGGGGAAGAATGCCTTTGTCTATTTCAGGTGTAACACTGGGAACATTGCAACCACTCTCACAGGGAACTTGAAAGAGTCAGGAGACCGGGCTGGTGAACAAGAGATCCCACTGGAGAATGGATTTTACTGTAAGCAGTGCTGGAAGGCCTGCTGGGTGGAAGCCTCATCCCAGGGGAATGAAATCCAAAAGGGTCTTCTGGGCTCAGCGCAGAGGGATGGATGGGCTCGTTTGAGAAGGTTCTTTTATTCTTAACATCAGTGGTAAGATGCTGATGAGTAAAATCAGTTAGTGAATCCCCCCAGGGTGAAACTGTGTTCAGAAGGGAGAACTCATTTCCCCCCAAAGTGCTCTTTCTAGGTGTCTATAAAGCTAAAGGAAAAAGGCTTACTAAAATGATTGACATAAGTACAAAATCTGGGTCACATTTCCACTTCTATTACCACAGACCACACACTCTGTTGAATACAAGATATGCAACTAGGTTTCAAGTGTCTGCAGTGAAAAAGAGAGAGCTGGTTCTGGAATCATATCCCCAGCTGACCATAGGCTGTGGCTTCTGTTGGCAGGCAGTGAGTGCCAGCCTTTAGGTTTCTGCAGCTTTCTCATTGGCACCTATAGCCTGAATGCAAATAGCAAGTTCATTATTGCTTGGATCTAAGGCAGTAGAGATCTTGGTGGCTTGTAATAAGCATTGTCTGTCTGTCTGTCTTTTGAGACAGGGTCTCACTAATTTAGCTTTGGTTGGCTTGGAATTCTCTAGGTAGATTAGGTTAGCCCTGAGCTCATAGAGATCCACCTGCCACTGCCTCCTGACTTCAGGGATTAAGGATGTGGGCCACCATACCTGATTTGCTCCTGTTAATTTAGATGCAAAGAGAGTTTTCTGGAGTTGTGTAGAATTTCCCCGTGCAGAGAGGGCAGGGACTGAGTGGTCCTGAAGGTATTGAGGCAGGAATTGCCTCACAGCTCCTCTGGGCACTAGTACTGGTATCAGGTAATTCCAGCTTCATCCGCTCTTCCCACCATCCACTACTGACAGACTTCAATTGCAGAAGGGCCTGTTTAGCCCGGTTTGGAGTTGGTACCCATCCTGTGTCCAGGAGAAATCAAGGCTTCTGGCCTTTCATTCCAAAGAAGACAATTCCTTCAAGAAATTTGTGTGTGCATGTGTGTATGTGTGTATGTTTGTGCATTCATGCAAGTGTATACATATGTACACATCAGAGGTTACCAAAAGAAGGTGAGATGTGTGCCAGGCAGTGTAGTGATAGGAGTGGCGGGCTGCGGCCCGGCTCCTGGCTAGCTTTACCTGAAATAATTACATGGAAACTGTATTCATTTAAATACTGCCTGGCCCGTTAGTTCTAGCCTCTTATTGGCTAACTCTCACATCTTGATTAACCCATTTCTAATAATCTGTGTAGATTATTAGCCACGAGGTGGTGGCTTACCGGGAAAGATTCAGCATGTCTGACCTGGCGGCTGGCTCCATGGCATCTGCCTGACTCTGCTTTCTTTCTCCCAGCATTCTGTTCAGTCTACTCTGCCTATCTAAATTCTGCCCTATCAAAAAGCCAAGGCAGTTTCTTTATTTACCAATGAAAGTAACACATAGACAGATGACCCTCCTACATCAAGGCAGCCGTGTCAATGCTTGGGCTGAAATGACTCTCCTTCCTGAGGCTCTGCAGATGGTGACCTGATTCCTAGGTGTGGCCATGACCTTGATTTCCCACCTGTCCTGGAACTTACCTATGACGTCTTCCTCACCTGCTGCCTTCATGCTCCTTCAGTTGAACTCAGTCTCACTTATTCATCCCAACCTGTGTAGCTTTGTCCTCTACTCTTGTGTCAGGTCAGGTCCTTGCTGTAAGAAACACGTCTCTTCCTTGTGCGTGAGCTCGTGAAACTTGTTTTTGGAAGTGTTCTATACAGCTCTTATTTTCTGGCTGAAGGGTCTCTGTGGAGACCTTGCTGCTGCTGAAGCAATACAAATGGAACCCTTTGTCTGAGTCAGGCTCTATCCGGAGCACTTCCCTGGTGTAAATTCATTTACTCTCCCTTGTCCTACATTGTTAGTACTTCCAAGTTCCGGGTGAGAAAGCTACCAAGGGAAGGTAAGTAAGTTGCCCAAGTTCAAAGAGCTAGTGAGTGACTGGTGTAGAACTTGGTGGCAGTCGGAGCCCTTGATTAGTCTCGACTGTCTTCATGTTTCTCCACCCCTGGCCACACATCATACTTCCATCCCATCTCTGAATGATTCCATTTTCCCACCATCCTCATGCTTTGGTTAAGTCCCATACAGTCAGTTTGAGCCACGTATTAGCTGGTTCCCTTTCTTGAAGAGTGTCAGCACCCAGCCACTTGAGACCACATCATAAACTGAGATACAGTCATCTTGTTAATCTGCTTATAATCATTTAGTGGCTTCTTGTTACCTCCAGTGCCAAGATAATTTGAGTCTAACTTTACTTTCCAGTTGCTTCATCCTCTTCTGGCATTTCTTTTCACAGTCACTCATCCATTGCTCTCCATCCTCTGTAGAAAGCTCAGGAAAACACTCAGGACACACAAAGTGCTTTGCAATGTGACAGTTCCACAAACTACTTGCCATTGTCTCAATAGGCGTCATGTTTTTTTTATCCTTGGCACAGTCTAGAAGATCTTTTTGTGTTGACTCCCCCATGTTCATGATACAATCTGTTTGTGTGTTCCAATGTCATATGCATATAGCATCCCTTTGGGAAGCTGTAGCCTGAGACTGCTTGTTCATGCCTGGCTGCTCAGACCCAAAATAACCACACAGAATTTATATTAATTAAAATACTGCTCAGCCTATTAGCTTAGGCTTCTTATTAGCTAACTCTTACATCTTAAATTAACACATTTCCATTATTTTGTGTTTTACCATGAGGCTCATGGTTTACAGGTAAGGTTTCAGGCATCTCTCTCCTTTGGCAGATACATGGTGTCTTTCTGACTCTTGTCTTCTTTTCTCCTCTATCTCTGCTTAGAATTCCTGCCTTGCTCTATTCTACATTGCAATAGGCACAAAGCAGCTTCTTTCTTCCTTCCTTTCTTCCTTTCTTCCTTCCTTCCCTCCTTCCTTCCTTCCTTTTTTCCTTCCTTCCTTTTTTTGATTTTTATTGTGCTCTACGTTTTCCTCTGCTCCCCTCCTTGCCTCTCCCCTCCCCTTCAACCCTCTCCCAAGGTCCCCATGCTCCCAATTTACTCAGGAGATCTTGTCTTTTTCTATTTCCCATGTAGATTAGATCTATGTATGTCTCTCTTAGGATCCTCATTGTTGTCTAGGTTCTCTGGGATTGTGATTTGTAGGCTTGTTTTCTCTGTTTTATGTTTAAAAACCACCAATGAGTGAGTGCATGTGATACTTGTCTTTCTGGGTTTGGGTTACCTCACTCAAAATAATGTTTTCTAGTTCCATCCATTTGCCTGCAAAATTCAAGATGTCGTTATTTTTTCTGTTATGTAGTACTCCATTGTGTAAATGTACCACATTTCCCTTATCTATTCTTCAGTCGAAGAACATTTAGGTTGTTTCCAGGTTCTGGCTATGACAAACAATTCTGCTATAAACATAGTTGAGCACATGTCCTTGTGGTACGATTGATCATCCTTTGGATATATACCCAAGAATGGTATTACTTGGTCTTGAGGAAGGTTGTTTCCTAATTTTCTAAGAAATTGCCACACTGATATCCAAAGAGGGTGTATTAGCTTGCACTCCCACCAGCAATGCAAAAGTGTTCCCTTTTCCCCACAACCTCTCCAGCATAAGTTGTCATCAGTGTTTTTGATCTTGGCCATTCTTACAGGTGTAAGATAGAATCTCAGAGTTGTTTTGATTTGCATTTCTCTGATGACTAAGAGAAATATTGATCATTTCCTTAAGTATCTTTCAGCCATTTTAGATTCCTCTGTTGAGAGTTCTCTATTTAGGTCTGTACTCCATTTTTTTTGGATTATTTTTTTTTTGATGACACATTTCTTGAGCTCTTTGTATATTTTGGAGATCAGACCTCTGTCTGATGTGGGGTTGATGAAGATCTTTTCCCATTCTGTAGGCTGCCATTTTGTCTTGTTGACTGTATCCTTTGCTTTATAGAAGCGTTTCAGTTTTAGGAGGTTCCATTTATTAATTGTTTCTCTCAGTGTCTGTGCTGCTGGGGGTTATATTTAGGAAGTTGTCTCTTGTGCCAATGCGTTCAAGTGTACTTCCCACTTTCTCTTCTATGAGGTTCAGGGTGCTGGCTTTATGTTGAGGTCTTTAATCCATTTGGACTTGAGTTTTGTGCATGGTGAAAGATATGGGTCTATTTTCATTCTTCTATATGTTGATATCCAGTTATGCCAGTACCACTTGTTAAATATGCTTTCTTTTTTCCATTTGAGATTTTTTGCTTCTTTGTCAAAACTCAGGTGTTCAAAGGTGTATGGATTAATATCCAGGTCTTTGATTTGGTTCCGTTGGTCCTCCTGTCTGTTTTTATGTCAATATCAGGCTGTTTTCAGTACTGTAGCTCTGTAATAGGGTTTGAAGTCAGGGATAATGATGCCTCCAAAAGTTCTTTTTTTGTACAAGATTGTTTTGGCTATCTTGGGTTTTTTGCTTTTCCATATGAAGTTGAGTACTGTCCTTTCGAGGTCTGTGAAGAATTTTGCTGAGATTTTGATGTGCATTGCTTTGAATCTTTAGATTGCTTTTGGTAAGATTGCCATTTTTACTATGTTAATTCTACTTACCCAAGAGCATGGGAGATCTTTCCACTTTCTTGTGTCTTATTAAATTTCTTTCTTCAAAGATTATAGTTCTTCTCATATAAGTCTTCCACTTGTTGGTTAGAGTTACTCTAAGATATTTTAAGCTATTTGTGGCTATTGTGAAGGGTGATGTTTCTTTGATTCCTTTCTCAGCCCATTTATCATCTGTGTACAGGAGGGCTACTGATTTTTCTGAGTTAATCTTATATCCTGCTACATTACTGAAAGTGTTTATGAGTTGTAGAAGTTCCTTGGTAGATTTTTTTCGGGTCGCTTATGTAAACTATCGTATCATCAGCAAATAGTGAGAGTTCGATTTCTTCTTTTCCGGTTTGTATCCTCTTGATCTCCTTTTAGTGTCTTATTGCTCTAACTAGGACCTCAAGAACTATACTAAATAGATATGGACAGAGTGGACAGCCTTGCCTTGCTCCTGATTTCAGTGGGATTACTATGAGTTTCTCTCCATTTAGTTTGATATTGGCTATTGGCTTGCTGTATGTTGTCTTTATTATGTTTAGGTATGTTCCTTATATTCCTGCTCTCTCCAAGACCTTTATCATGAAGGGATGCTGTATTTTGTTGAAAACTTTTTGGCATCTAATGAGATGATCATGTGGTTTTTATTTTTCAATTTGTTTATATGGTGGATTATGTTGACAGATTTTCGTATGTTTAACCATCCCTACATCTCTGGGATAAAGCTGACTTGATCATGGTGGATGATGGTTCTGATGTATTCTTAGATTTGCCAGTATTTTTGCATCAATGTTCATGAATGAGACTGGTCTGTAATTTTCTTTCTTAGTAATGTCTTTCTGTAGTTTGGGTATTAGGGTAATTGTAGCCTCATAAAAAGAGTTTGGCAATGTTCCTTCTGTTTCTATTGTGTGGAATGATTTGAGGAGTATTGGTATTAGTTCTTCTTTGAAAATCTTGTAGAATTTTGAGCTGAAACCATCTGGTACTGGGCTTTTTTTTTTTTGGTTGGGAGTCTTTTGATGACTGTTTCTATTTCTTTGGCAGTTATAGGTCTGTTTAATATGCTTTTATGGTCTCGATTTAATTTTATAAGTGATATTTATCCAGAAAGTTATCCATTTCCTCTAAGTTTTCCAATTTTGTGGAGTACAGGTTTTTGAAATATGACCTGATGATTCTCTGTATTTCCTCCACGTCTGTTGTCATGTTCTGATTTTGTTCATTTGGATATTCTCTCTCTGCCTTTTGGTTAGTTTGGGTGAAGGTTTGTCTGTTTTGTAGATTTTTCTCATCTCGTTTGTCTCATTGATTCTTTGTATTGTTTTCTTTGTTTCTATTTTGTTGATTTCAGCTCTTAATTTGATTATTTCCTGTTATCTAATTCTCTTGGGTGAGTTTGCTTCTTTTTATCCTAAAGTTTTCAAATGTTCTGTTAATTCACTAGTGTGGGATTTTTCCAGATTCTTTATGTAGGCATTTAGTGCTGTGAACTTTCATCTTAACACTGCTTTCATTGTGTCCCATAAATTTGGGTATGTTGTGTGGTTATTTTCATTGAATTTTAGGAAGCCTTTAATTTCTTCCTTGACCCATTAATGATTCAGGTGAGCATTGTTTAATTTCCATGTGTTTGTGGGCTTTCTGGAGTTAGTATTGCTGTTGAATTCTAGTTTTAAGCAGCTTTTTTATTAACCAATGGTAATAAAACAATCATAACATACAGAGGGGCATCCCTTATCAGGAAGCCCTTTCTACTTCATCACAGGTCAACAATTCATTGGAGAAGTTAGCCTGCTTTTTGTTATATTCCTGCAAGCTCCCAACTACAGGATGGAAATCCCATGTTGCTCCTGTGAACCGCTTGACCATTCCACTCATTCCCTGGCACTAACGGATGAGTACCAAAGCAACTTTCCTTGCATATCTTCTCCCTGGGTCTCATACTTCTCTGGAAGTTTGGGTGTTCTCAGTTTCAACACACGGTAGGGAGGATAGGAACTTGATTAAGGACTGATGGCCCTGAGAAAATAGGATTTTCTGTTTCCTCAACTTCCTGTAGCTTAGTCTCTTTTGAAATGCAAACCTAGCCTTCCCAGTGCCTTGGAGGTTGGGAGTAGAACCTGTTTTGGCATTTCTGTGACACCACAGAATGTGCTTGTTAATAACACATTCATACTTAGAATACACTTTCATGAAACACCATGAGTACTGCCTTTTTCTGGTCAGAGAGAGTTAAGGGTTGGAAGGGAAGCGTGTGAAACTGACTTACTTCTCAGGATTAGCACTCAAATGGCTGCCTTGCCTCCATCCAGAGCTGGATGGTTGGAGTCTGTCTCTCAGGGCCCATTTGCTAGTTGGTCACCATGTGACCATATCATGAGCATCCAGTTGTAATGATTTCAGAGAAAGGAGAGCTCTCAGAAACACCCGTATGCTCTCTGAGCACTGACGCTCTGACTACCAGAGTTCTGGGGCCATGATCAGGTGAAGGAAGCCATATCTTTGAAAACGCTCATCGACATATCACATCCTTCTCCTCGGGCTCCTAAAGGCACGTTGGCTAAGCTTTGGCCCACTTTTGTCACATGAATTGTATTTATGAATTTTTCTCTTTGTCGTTCCTGTATCTTGTAACTATAATAAGTAGCTCCTAATCATAATTCACTTGAACCACTGGGAGGCTAGAAACATAGCAATTATTAAAAGAAGAAGATCATTAAAATTTACTCGAAGGAACGGTCATGAGTGCTTTTTCTTAGGATGCCTAAAACTTGCGATGCTATCTAATTGTGTCTGTTATATTGGGGTCAGGGCAGAATATCATACATTTATCTTATGTGCACCCACTTTGAAAAAAAAAGCCCCTTCCCTTTCTTTCTTGTTCTTTCAATAGCCTAATATCGAGGGCCTGTCAGCATTCATTTTCCTTCCAAAAAAGATGCCTGGGAACCTTGACATTCTTCCCAGATTCCGAAATTCTACCCAGTTCTTGTAGTTTAAAGTCTCGATTTCTGCGAATAGTATTTTTGGGGGAACATTAAGCTGTTATCAAGTATTGACTCCTTTCAGGAATGAGTGTGTGGCTAGGTTAATGAACCACAGTTCATGCGACCTACGCGATTCATGTTCTCTCCACATAGTTTGGAGTTGCTCTCGGAGGTGGCTGCTAGGGTTGTCACTGGGTGGCCCTGTGACTGTGAAATGCGGTTAGGAGTGAGGTAAGCTGGCTTCGGGACTGGCTTCTGTGTCCTCCTCCTGTATGGGCTGGCTGATTATCCACATCTGGTCTTCCTGGAAGTGAGGGGTTGAGGACAGTTGCATCTTCATCATCTAATCTGTGACACTGTGGGTGGATCCCTGTGTCCCGGCAGCAGGTGGACTTATTTTGTGTTGTCTGTGCAAATTGAGTTTCCCTGTTCTACAGCTAATACTATTCAGACTAGTGAAGTGGCAAGATACTTCCTTAGAAACCTGTTTTGGTAGTGATTTGAAGTCAGCCAAGTGCCTCAGGGAAGAAGCTGTGACTGTAGTCAAGCATGGGAAGGATCTAGAATGGCAAGCAGTGACTGCAAAACAAATTTCTGTGCCCAGTTATTTTTTTGTCAGGGTTCTGCACCGCTTGTATATTGGCTATGAAAGATTTCTCATTGAGTTAAGATTTAAGATTCTTTTTTTAAAAAAGTTTTCTTAGTATAACGTTTTCTTGGTCTGGAACAAATTATTTGTAAATCATCTCTGATTGGCACAACACCATCTCAAGCACCAGTGTGCAAAGTTTTAGTTTCTCCTCACCACAGATCCGTGTCAAGACCCCAATATAAAAATGAAACTATTCTAAATAACTCAGGCCTTATTGTTGAGATTTCATGGGTGCATCTTCCCCGTCTTACACGGAAGGCACTATTTCACAGCGGATGCTTTCCTATGTCTCTTATTGTTTTACTCTCTTTCCCACAATGTTCCCTGAACCTTATTTAAAGTATATCAGTTATTGTTATTCTTATATTATGTTGCTTGTACAGATAACTCCGACATAATGTGGGAGAGAGGCCACCGAAGAGCATGGATGCAGGGAGTGGAGATCATGGTGGGGTGGGGGAATCATGACAACGAGCTGACTACCATTGTAGCTTTCCTCTATAACCCCTTTACTCTTAGACAGACCTTTAAGCCCAGCGGTGGTGGCACACTCCTTTAATCCCAGTGCTGGGGAGGCAGAGGCAGGCAGATTTCTGTGAGTTTGAGGCCAGCATGGTCTATAAGAGCTAGTTCCAGGACAGGCTCCAAAGCTACAGAGAGACCCTGTCTTGGAAAAAAATGAAATTCCTTTTAAATAAAATGAGTGTATGAATGTGTTTCTATGAAAGGATTTATTCTTAGGGTTTGACAACAAGTTGGTTAAGTTCTTTTTGTGTACATATAGTCACGTGATTTTGATTCTGTAGCCTCTTTTCCTCTCAGCACTTGGAGTTTCAGACATTGTTGGGTATTTAACACGCTGACTCATGGTTTACCAATCCTGTGCCTGAGGTGGCGAGACACCCCAGGGGGCATCCCTTTAATCTGATGGGCTCTTTCCCCATCTTTCCTTCCCAATTTCTTCTCCATGCTAACTGAAAACTGATTTGGGTTTAGAAAATTTTGATGTTTAATGAAATCATAGGGTCTCATTAATTATTAATCCCTTAATCAGAAACTTTGTGAAGATACTAAGAGCAATCTGTGGGCAGTCAGGTGCAGGGGATGTACTGAATCAGTGGTTCACAGACTTTCCTGGGCCTCAGAATTACCTGTCATGAGAAATACAAGTTTTAATGTTTTTCTAGACCTACTAAATCAGGATGGTTTGAGGAGAGGCTTGTGGGTTTTATTTTTTATTTTTGTTTTTTTTTGGATGTGTAATGTTCATGTGTGTATGCATGTTCACATGTGTGTTGGTACATGTATATACTGTGTATATGAAGGCAAGTGGTTGAGATCCAATAACTTCCCTTATTGCTCTCTGTGAGCATTACTGAGTCATGGTCTCTTGCTAAACACAGAGTTGGCAAGTTCAACTAGTCTAGCTAGCTTGCTCCCTGGAGCCCTTGGCTGGGATTACGGCAGGCTAACATGTCCATTTTTTTATGTGGAGGCTTAGAAATCTAAACTGAACACGGTCCTCAAATGTGCATGGCAAGTGATTTATCACCTTCACGGCCCCAGATTTTCTTTTTTTGAAAAAGCATACATCTAACTTATAAAGTCTTACAAGAGTATAAAGCACTAGGTTGGCTTACAATGGTAACATTAGTGAAGTGAACATCTGACTTACAAAGGTTCAAAGTCAGTCCCTGTTAATATGACATAGGGATTGGGGATAGGAATGGGCAGTCTTAGCATGAAGAAAGTGTAGTTTCCTATTTTTTCTGGTGGTCATTTGACCTGGAGGAAGCATGAGTAGAAGGAAGGTCTGGTTGTGTTGATGCTACGATAGTCTGAGCTCCAGAGGGCCTTCTGGGTGAATGACTCCCCCTGTTTGACATTTAGTACTTAGAGATATAGGATCCTGTAATATTCCTAAAACTCAAGCCAGCCTCTACAGCTGATGCTCAACCTAGAAACAGCCATTTCAAGCGCTAAAGTCACAGTGGGCCTTGATGGATATTTTTTTGTGAGTGCTTGTAGGGTAATAGGAGGGATGCTCAAAGTAATTTAGACTACATGAAATTTTTATTTCATAGGCTAACTTTAAAAGTCCACAAGAGAGCCTGAGAATGACTCCGAAGAACACTTGTTTGGCAAGCAGAAGGACCGAAGGACAGTTCTTGAAATGTGTGTGAAAATAGCTGGGTATGGGGGTATGCTTGCAACCCCATTGCTGAGGAGGCAGGGGCAGTCATAGCCTTGAGGTTTTCTGGCCATCCAGTCTGCTCTAGCTAGCAAACTCCAATGAGAGACCCTGTCTCAAAAAGAGGATGGACACAATGTCTGAGGATGATATCCAAGATTGTCCTGTGGACTCCATATGCACACATATGTTTACACACACACACACACACACACACACACACACACACACACACACGTACACACACACACACACGTACACACACACGAACTCCACAAGAAAAATATAAACTACTTATTTAGGTTTTGAGGGCTGCCATAAATAAAACAATCATGGCAGCTCAGAAAAACAATAATTTGTTTGCATATAAGTGTGGAATCTGACATCAAGAACTCTAAGGGAGAATCTTTCTTTGCATCTTCTGATGACTCTAATTACTTCACGGATTATTGCTGTGGGACAATGGTCTTTTATACTGTCACTTGTATTTTTTTTTTTAATAAAATGCTGATTGGCTAGTAGCCAGGCAGGAAGTATAGGCCAGATGGGGCAACCAGGCAAGAAATAGAGGCAAGGCAATAAGAATTCTGGGAAGAGGGATGTTTCAGTCTGCAGTTGTCACTCAGACACAGAGAAGAAGCCAGACACAGGGCAAGCAATATGCGAGTGCCTCGCCGAAAAAGGTACCAAGCCACGTGGCTAACACAAACAAGTATTATGGGCTAATATAAGTTATAAGAGTTAATAAGAAGCCTGAGCTAATGGGCCAATCAATTTATAACTAACGTAGACCTCTGTGTGTTTCTTTGGAACTGATGACTGCAGGACTGGGTAGGACAGAAACCTCAGTCAACAGATTATGACTGTAAATTCCAATCTAGCTTTGGCTTGTTTATTCCATGGCCTTCTCTACTGTTCTCTGTGTCTTAGAAGGACAGTTATCATTAGAGTTAGGGCCCATCTAGGTAATCCAGGGTGGTCTTACCTCAACATGCTTCGTTGTATCTACAGAGACCTTTACCCCACAAACAAGGTCACAGTAGCATATTCAAAAGCTAAAACCTTTTGGGAAATCATCCTTCAACATACCTTCCATAACATAGAAAGTAAACCATATATAATATAACTTACAGTGTCTAGAGTTGGTAAAATGCTTGTAGAGCCTTTAATTATGAATGGATAAGGAACATTTGGTGATGTCCTTGGTCTTACCCATCCCTGTGTCTATTCTAAACCACTCCTGCCTTCTTTTCAGATGCCTATATCTATCCACTGTACTAAGCCAGATGTCATGCTCGGTTTGTTGCTGTTTCTTTGTATGACTTAACATCTTGCTCTATAGCCCAGACTGGCCTGCAACTCACAGTCCTCTGGTTGCAGTGTTCTGAATGCTGGCATTACAACTGTGCACCTCTACACCCAGCTGCTTGCCCTTCACTACAGTGACTTTTGCACAGTTAAGAGTCCTTAGCTTCTGCTTACATCCAATGAAAGCTCAGTCCTAACAGAAAGTGATTGCCCCCAACATAACAAATATTTCTATGATGACAGCCGTTCCTACTTACACTCCATGGACAGACGCTCCAACCCCATTATTTCTCAAGTGTGACATCGTATTGTCATAATGCTTTTTGCAAGATGTCCATGGCCTTTTAAAGTATTCCAGACCCAAGGCTGGCTCTGGTGCATAAGACAATAAACTGTGAGGATAAAGCATGGAGAGGCTTCCTGCTGCTTTTCAAAAGTAGCTCTCCTGGGCTCTATTTTCAGATGCTACTCTGAGCTCTGTTGGTCCCCAGCGGCTGTGTTCTACTTCCCTGGGATTTTGCTATTGATCAATTTTTCGTCTATCGATTAACTGTGAAGGTTGCACTTTGAACGTGCCTACCAGACTAAACTTCATAGGATATCTCCTCAGACAGAGCTTTCTTAGCCTGATGGACAAATAAAGCCACAGGGTTTCTAACTGGATAACTAAACATTCAGGAAATCAGTACAGAGCTGACTTTTTAAATGTTACTCCTAAACTAGAACCTACAGATCTGTCTCAGAACCAGGCATTTTCTGGATGGCTCCGATGGCTCAAGGTTCTGCCTTTCCTATACACTCAGCTCACGTAGGTACATATGGGTTCTTTAGATTTAGAAGCTGTAGTGTGACCAGTTTCAAAGGGGCATTCCTGTTTACAGAGCTCCAGACTGGAGGTCACCAGAATTAGAAAAGCAGATGCTTTCCCAAGTCCATCCCTTTTTAGCCAAATGCCCACTTTCAGTTGAAAGTCTACAGAAGAGTCCATTGATTTGCACCATTGAAATGAAAGTTGGGCACATGAATAAGAGGAAGAGGAGTTGTGCCCTGTGTATTTCAACAAAAAACACCTGAATTCACAGCAGCTTAAAAATTGAAAGCATTAAAACCAATATTTAAAAAGTTCATTTAACCATAACAAAAACACCTTAGAAACAGACTTTTATTTCACCATGCTTTGCAAAGGGAAGTGGGGAACCTGCGATAAAGAACTCGATGTTCCATTGAACTGGAAGCAAATTATGTTGCCGAGGAAACCAGCTCCTCTGTGCTTCTCAGGTGAAAGGATGTTTGAGCTGTAAAATATAAAAACAGAAGCTTACACAAGAAATATTCTCTGCATTGCCCCAAAAAGTGTGGTTAGGGGAAAATGAGAGTATTCTTGCTGCAGTCTGCCAAACTCTAAATGACAGAAAACCGCTGGGAAGGCATTTGACTTGTTTCCTATGAAGGATGCTGGTGAAATTCAATTGCAAATTCATTAACGTCATGTATGATTATGGAAGTGGTGTGTCTTCAAGGTATAATGCCATTTTAGAACTAATTTTGATCAGTCAGTGAATAATTTGGTTTTATTTCTCTGGATACATGTTCCACACGAGGTGCCTAAAGATTTATTAATGCTTTCTTCCAATTTGAAAAAAGACTCTTTTTTCCCCCTAGGCACTAAGAAAGATAATCGTGCATGAAGAAAGGGGGAAAACATGGGCTTATTTTCAAACTGGAGGGTGGGTAGGACAGGGTATGCCACTCATTTTCAGTGTGCTTACAGCTGGCGCCCTAGCAGAGTCTTACACAAGTGTGACATTTTGTGTACTCAGGATCAATGAGTCACTTGTTAGGTGTGATTTCAAGAGTCCGTTTGTATTAGCCTGCCTTTGGGACGCTCTTTGAATTGCTTGTGCTTTTATGCTTGCTGTCTAGCAAAGACTGTTCAATAATGAAGTACATTTTTAATCAAAGATTTCCTCGTACTCTAGTCCTTTATTTCCCAGTGGGCCTAGCCTGATTTACTATGCCAAGTGTTCTGCAAGGAGCCCGCATAGCCTTGGCTTTCTCTGGAGAGATGCATGTTGACTTTTGAGGCAGCAAGGAAAGAAAATACAGTTTTCACTCCTGGATGTACTTGAGTTTTCGACCACCCATCCATTTCTCTCTCCATTGAATACTTTATTCCCCAGTGCACAGGGCAGCAAAGGAGACACAAAGATAAATAAGACCCAGTCCCTGTCTTCATAATCTCTTAATAGGAACAGGGAGAAGCAGGAGAAACTAAAACACCAGAGAGCCTCAGAAAGGACACGTGGGTGTGGCAAGCTCTCGAGAAATGGTTGTCAAACAAAGGAATAAAGATGTAACAGGAGGCAGGAACTGATGGCGCCTGTTAGGGAATGGGACGTCTTGGTCCTCATTACATCTGGATCTTGGCTCAATGTCACTTTCATTAAAAATCCTCCCCCCCACCTACACCTATAGTAAGGAGGCCACTTGTTGGTTCCAAGCCACTTAGCCCTGAAATAATCACACAGAAACTGTATTAATTAAATCACTGTTTGGCCCATTAGCTCTAGCTTCTTATTGGCTAACTTTTACATATTACTTTAACCAATTTCTATTAACCTGTGTATTGCCACATGTCTGTGGCTTACTGGCTAAAGTTCCCAGCATCTATCTCTGGTGGCTCCATGGCTTCTCTCTAACGCTGCTCTTTCTCCCAGCATTCAGTTTAGGTTTCTCCACCTACCTCTATTCTACCCTGTCAGGCCAAGACAGTTTTCTTTATTCATTAATGATAATCACAGCATACAGAGGGGAATCCCACATCATATACTTGTCCTTTGGACTCCTCAAATTTATTGTCATTTGTTTGGCTTACTATAATTTTTCTCTTAACATGTGTCATTGTATAAAAACATGCTATATATTTGTTGGTTAGCTTGTCTGTTTCTCCCTTTATAATGGGAGCCCATGCATGTAGGATTTTCTCTCTGACTTGTTGCTAAATCCCAAGATCCTTAGTGCCCAATATGCAAATAATACCCCTCAAATGTATTTGTTAGAAAGATGAAATTTATACTGGGCTCAGGGGTACAGTTTGCTACTATGGATTTGAGGACTGTACACTTTATTATGACATTAGTGTATAGATTTGAAGAGATTGCTCAGTTGGCCAAAAAGGTAAGAACTTTTTCTTACACACCTTAATAAGAAAGTTAATGCGGTTTAATCCATTAAAGTCACATATCACAGAAAACTGTTGTACACTGCTTTCAGAGGATTTTTTTTTGCCTTTTCAGTTCTTCAGTAGCATATACCAGACATAATGAGCTTCACTATATCATTTTCTTATATGTATATATACATTTTGATTATAGTCACCGGCTGTAACACGAACAAAGGCCTGCTTGTTGTTGGGGTTTTGTCCCGCTCGGTACCCCACAACTGTTTAGCCCCAAAGAAAATCACACATAGGTCTCCATAAATTATAAGCTGATTGGCCCATTAGATCTAGCCTCTCACTGGCTAACCCTCACATCTTGAGTAACCCATTTTTCTGATCTATTTTAGCCATGTGGCTCAGTACCTTTTTCAGTGGGGCAGATCACATCCTGCTGCCTCTGTGGTCTAGGCAGGAGTGGGAGGAATCAACTTCCTCCTTCCCAGAATTCTCCTGTTCTCATTGCATCATTTCTACTTCCTGTTTGGTTTTCCCGCCTATACTTCCTGCCTGGCCAATCAGCATTTATTTAAAACATGATTGACAGAATACAGACAATTCTTCCGCACCAACCCGCTGTGATCCTTTTAATGTTCCCATCTCACTCTTGTTGACTTCCTTCCCTTTCTCAATGAGTTTAATTAGGGTTGCTTACAGAGGGTAGGTGAGGGGGTGTTTGCAGAGCATGGGTATCTCAGCTGCTGAAGTGTATGTCCCTCTCTTAGTAACTGTGAACTATGTAGAAATCATCAGGAGTGTGTGGGGCCTCAAGAGCTCCTTTCCCCCCATGGCAGGATGTTGGCGGGTACAATCTTGTGTAGTTCTTATGCAGGTAATCACAGTTGCTGTGAATTCAAGGGTGTCACAGCTCTGTCATGTACCCACACTAGTCTTCCACATCATTCCCCTCTTCTCTGCCCCTTACATATTTTCCACACCTTTTCTTTAATTTCCCTGAATCTTAGCAATACAGAGGCGATACAGATGTCCATGGCTGGGCGTTCAACAGTCACCTGCTCTCATCACACATTGCCCAGCTGTTTCTTCAGTCACCATTGCCCACTGTGAAGAGAAGATTCTCTGACTGAAGCTGGCAGCAACACTTTATTATATGGCCTCAAATATAGTTGGAAGGTAATTAGATGGACACTTCAAATCCATTTAGCAAAAAAGAGCAGCAGTTTCCCTAGTAGGGGCTCTGAACTCCCCAGACACTGTCTTCTGACTGGGTCACAGTACCAGATACTACCTGTGGAGTGGGCCTCAGACCCGGTTAGTAATTGGTTGTTTACTCCGATGACAGGCTCGTTGTTATTACACCAGTGGGCCTATCTTGTGGATCAATCAGTAGAAAACAGGTCTGCAGCTAGGAAGACTACTGACATTTGTTCCCTAGCAGTCTGCATAGTGCATTCTCTTACCATGAGATCTCATGAACAGTGAGGAAGTTTATAACCCATTTCCAGTCCGATTTAGTTCTCTCTGCCTGTGACCATAGAATTTTTTAAAAAGTATTTTATTGACATATATCCATTAATATTTAATAATGTTACTATTTAATAATGTCTATAGACTGTTGATTGTTTCAGGTTTGGAATATAACAATTTCCCATTGGCAGAAATTAAAGAAAATATACTGTTATGATTATGTTATGGTTGTGGACATGGAATTTTATTTTCAAATGAAAGCAAAGAGAAGAAAACAAGATTATCATTTGATAAGTTTAGATTTGCTCCTCCCCTAGAAAGATAGATTGAGAACAAATCTGGGACTTGCTTGACACTTCAAAAAATCAACAGGTGATATTCATGGGGAAAGGGCTCATTAATTTTAAAAGTTGGGGCCACAGCTTTGGTTTGCCCAACACCTTATCTGCAGACTCACTTGCTGCAGGGCAATGGGGAGGCCACACACACAACAGGGTAACTCTGGATTTCCTGTAACTCAGCATGTTGAAGCTGGTCTAAGAGAAACCTAGGCCCAGTTCTTTAGCACATAAATGAGTGAGCTCCCCAAGGTCTCTCAGCGCTGTCACTCCTATTCTTTCATATTGTGAAATTAAAAAGATGATATAGAATATTTATGCTTTTCAAAAACGTAAAGCCTACGGAAATCTTCGAAATTGCCCAGGAGATCAGAATTTGTTCAGTGGGAGCAGGTACTGATTTCTCTGTAGTATCTTTATTATTATTATTATTATTTTGGATTTTTCGAGACAGGGTTTCTCCGTATTTTTCTTTGGTTCCTGTCCTGGAACTAGCTCTTGTAGACCAGGCTGGCCTCGAACTCACAGAAATCCACCTGCCTCTGCCTCCCGAGTGCTGGGATTAAAGGCGTGCGCCACCACTGCCCAGCTCTCTGTAGTATCTTGTATTGTTTTGGAGGTGCAGAGAAGACTTTGAAACTCAGGCCCAACCAAAGTTTCTTTGCCAGAGAAACCTTTCCCTGCAAGAAAAAGCATGGGCTCTGCACCCAGACGCATTGCAGAATAAACCTACTGCCTTTTGTTTGTTAGTTTTGTTGTGATTTTGCTTATTTTCTGTGTTGGAAAAGCCAAAGGCTTATATGTTGAATCCTGCCTAGGTGAAGTCCCTGGGCATGATTCTGGCTGTCTTGGGATGGCCTCCTGCCTCCAGTGCTGACCTGACATCCAGACTCACCTGTCTAGTCAGAGTCTTCACTTGGGGTCCACTAAGCATCTCTAGATGGATATGGGAGGACTAAGGCAGACTTCCAAGCTCTCCTCCCCCCTGCCCCTCTTCTACCACCTCTCAGCTCTTTAAAGCAGCCTTATCTGTTTTCTGAAGCCAAACATCTTCGAGTCATTCTAGACAATTTTTTTTGAATGCTGTATTGGTTTCTCAGCCACACCTGTTGGTTTGGCTGCCCCTCTATTATTGTCAGCCAGGCACAAATCGTCCTTATCCCTCCCTCGGATTTTCTAACGAACCTCCTTCTCCCTACCTTCTCCTTCTGGCCGGTTCTTCCAGAACAGCAAAGTAAACTTTTAAGTCACAAATTGAGCCCTGTTCTACTCAAGCCAAACCTGCTAATCATTTCCCACCATGGAGAGAATCAGATCCAAATTCTAACATAGCTTATTGCTGGCACATGATCTGACCCAGCCTCTTTCCACCACTCTTCTCCTTATTTACTAGCTCCTGGCATGTTCCGAATTGCTTAAGTAGGACAGCAAAAAGAGCCAGATGGCGAACAAAATATGAGCCTTTTTGTTATAAAACTGATGGATGAACATAGCTTTAGCTCTTTGGCTAAGAGAGAGACAGCAGTGAAGGGAACAAGTGTCCTTTTCTCATGGAGCTAATATTGAAAGAACATATATTTAAAACATACATGTATGATTTACAAAGTACATACATGCATATATAAAGCTCAGACATTAAAAAGAACCAGGGAAAAGGGTTGGGGAGGTGAATGGTGATCAAAATATGTTGTACAAAACACTCAAGGAATAAACAAAACATTAAACATAAAAAAAATTGGAGTACACTTTTTCCTTCTGAGACTGGATCTTGATGTGTAGCCTAGGCTGGCTTTAAGACTGTTCATAAGATCCTTTTATACTCTGCCGATGTGAAGGAAATACGTTTCTTCATGAACATCCTGCCTCAGCCTGCTGAGTGCTGGGATCTTGGGTATATACCATTGTGACTAGATAATGTGAAAAATTTGAAGCCTTCAATTGATCTATAGGAACAAATTAATTATTTTTGTAGAGACGTAGGAAACATTTAGAACCAACAGGGAAGAGTTTATTATTTATGAATGTGAATATATATATGTAATATATATATTACTAACTACTTACTCTTATTTCCCAATACTCATCACAATGGAATGTTTTTGTATCATATTGCCTCCATAATGAAGATGATAACTATATGTAGTTCATTGCTGGAACGTTGACTTCTCTGTGCCAGGCTCCGGTGTGCCTTATCAACTTTCCATGTCTTTCCATGGCAGCGGTCTTCAGACTTCTGGAAACTGCACAACTCATTTGAAGGTTAAATTAAAGTATGGATTATTAATCTTTCTTCTGCTGACATCAGTGCATCAATGCTACAGTCGTTGCCAAAGATGATCTCATGTGTTTGAGGACAAAGGAAGCAGCATTCTGTAAATTCAACATGAGCCTTGGATGGCTCTTGCTTTCTCTGAGAGGAGCTGTCTGTCAAGGTGAAAGAGGGGAGTCTTGACTCACCGTTACTGCATGTGTTTGGAAGTCACTTTTCATGAATAGCTGCTACCAAAATGAAACACCGATTAAACATTAAAGATGGCTTAAATTCTATCTAAAAATGTCTCACAGGTTCAGCTCATCCAAATCAAACATCTTCAAATCTTGTTGAGATTTACCTTTGAGCAGAACTTTTTTCCCCTAGGGGAAGCATTTGGATTCATTTTAATCTTTGTTCAAGAAATACAAATTGATGCTTGTAGCAAGAATAAGCAGGAAACATAACTCTTTGTAAGGTCCCTTTATATTCTGCTGATGTGAAGGAAAATGCATTTCTCACCCACAATTGCACTGTATGTAAAACCTTATGCTTTTCTGCAGACTTTTGCTTGGTTTCTTCTGTAAAAATCTTATGCTGAATCTCTGAGGGCTTTGTGACCTCAAAAAGTTAACAACACCATGCTAGAAAGTTCCATACTTTCAAGATGTCTACTGGTTTTCTTACACAGTGTTCATTTCTCTTTTGGTAAGCTCACCCTACCTTTCGGGGGGTACTTTTAATATGAAGAATGAGAGGTCTAAGATCCAGCTGTAGCCAGGTCAGTGGGTCTGACCATTCTCTGGACAATAAGGACCAAGTTTATTACCTGAGTGGTCTACTTCTGAGATCTGAGAGGAAGCATAGTCAAGGCACTATATGTTTTGTTGGACTTGAGATCACAATGACAGAAACTGGCAGTTGCTGTGGTAACCTTAAGTCAGTGGTTTTTTTTTTAAATAAGATTTATTTATTCTAAGTGTTTTTTATATCATATATCTTGATTCCATTCATTCCCTGTCCTTTCTCATCTGCCCTCCATCTCTGTACCCTGCCCCCCCCCCCCCCGGAATAAAACAAAACTCCAGAGAAAAAAAGTGAAGAAAATAAAATGAGAAAATAAAAAATAAATAAAAAGGAGAGAATTAAAAATCTCATCCTGGAAGTTGCAGTGCAACCCCACAAGTCACGTTATATACCCCTTTGTCCATATATCTTTGCTTGCGAATGTCCATTGCCAAGTCATGGTCTGGTTGGAGGCCCCTGGTCTCCACTACATGTTTGATCCTGGGATGGAGGGATGACTCAGCTGTTAAAGGCTAGGCTCACAACCAGGACTATAAATTAGCAGTTCTTAACCTGTAGGTCTCGACCCATTTCGGGGTTGAATGATCCTTTCCTTGGGGTCGCCTAAAGACTACCAGAAAACACAGATATTTACATTACAATTTATAACATTGGCAAAATTACAGTTATGAAGTAGCAGTGAAGGTAATTTTATGGTTGGGGTCACCACAACATGAGGGCTGTGTTAAAGGGTTACAGCACCAGGAAGGATACGAACCACCGCCTTAAGCCCACTGAAAGCAAGAGCCAGGCAGTCAGTCCAGATGTGATCTCTCTGTGATACTGTTTGAGCGTCTGGGTTTGATTATATCTGATTTAAGTTATGTGAAACAGTACCCCTAGCCCCTTCTCTTTTTTTTTGCTGAAATCTACTTGAATTGAATTTTTAGCCACTTGAAAATGACAAGCAGGCCATTCTTTACAAGGCTTTTATTCTCACTAATAAACACAGCACTGCTTTATAAGTGACGGTAAATACAGAATGTTGTCTTAGTAACCTAAGGTTTAGCGCTTTGGGGATTTTCAGATAAATACATACTGCTGGTCTCTAGAAGCATTAATAAAGGTTATACTTATTCTGCTTTAAGCACACATTGATCTCTGCATCATCCAGTATCATTCTGGTTAGAGGGACTGAGAGATCCTACAGTCAGTCACACGGGAGAGCAGATGGCAGGCTGAATACCGAACTCTCTTCTGAGTGATGATGGCAGTATTCACGACTGACCTAAAATCAGTAGTTGGTGGTGACCGAATATGTCTGCAAGGAAAGAGGATGAAGGCAGGGAGCATGGAAGAGGAGTATGAAGGAAACCCCCGATGATAAAGAGACCAAGTCAATTTGTTATGGCATTATTTTTATGTTGGAACTACTTTGTCGCCTTTAAGGACTGTATTTCAAATGCTTATATTTGCAGAATATTCTTAATGTATTTTCCTAGTAAGAAGAGCACGGTGTTTTATGGGAGTATGGTTACATTTTAAAAACAAAACACGTATAAATATTAATATAGCATTCTCAAAGATACATTTGAAAATGCAAGAAAACAGTTATATGCTGTGGGTGGGATTACAGTGATGTACCTTTTCTTTTGCTTGCCTGCATTCTGATTTTTCTACAATGAATATGAATTGTTTGAGTGAAAAACAGCAGCAGAAGGCACACCCTGAGAACAAACATAATTGATAGTGTGAACACGTGGGCCAGGCATTTCTGGGTGTCAGAGACACACAGGGTAGAGATCTGGGAGTCGGGAAAAGCATTCTAGCTCTCAGAAATACTACTATACTAATACTAATACTAATGATAATGATAACGATGATATCAACAATAAGCAAAACTCAGCATATGGAAATGAATCCCAAAAGGGAAGACAGGACCTGGGTGCTGTCCTGGCAGCTCCCCTGTTGCCAGAGACCATCCCTTTAGCTTTCTCTAGCAGTAATTTCCAGTGCAGTTCTATAGGCAGGTACTTCCCCAATGGGAACATACTTTAACTTTGCCAGAATACAAATGTCCACGAATGGATCAACACGCCAATCTTGTAGAAATGTGTTGATGGTGTCAGTCAATGACCGCAGGTTGTGTTTCACAAAGACACGCTTTAGTTTCTTATTGCTGATGTAACACATTACCGCACAGTGGATGTACAGAGGCGTGCAAATCCATTATCATTGCTTGTGGGTCATATGCCTGACATGTACCTTCCCAGGATAGAATCTAGGCGTCAGCAGAACTGTGTTCTTCCTGGAAGCCCAGGGGACTGTCCATTTAGTTACTTATGTAGAAGCCACCCAGCTCTGTGGCCTTATGGCTCTGTTTCAGAGTAACAGTGGATTGGCGTCTTCTCCTTCCTTCATTTGTTGCATTATCTTCCTGCTTCCCCCTTTCATTTACTTTGAAATTAAATTTATTTAGTGCATACCACAACACACGTGGATGACAGAGGACAACTCGCAGGAATTGGTTCTCTTTTGCCGTACGAGTACTGGGAATTGAATTCAAAACCTCAGGCCTGGCAGCAAGCACTTTTGCCCACTGGCATCTAGTTGCACCCTCCCCCAACCCTTCCACTTCTAAGGATGGTCAAGATTTCACAAGACTCGTCTGAATAATTTCAGATAATCTCTCATTTGAAGGTCACCACACAGGCAACTTAGAACCTTGATTCTCCTTCGCCCATATCTACAGATTCTAGGGATGGGGCACGGCCTATGGTAGCATTATTATCCTTCTCATGGATAATATTCCAGGAAAAGTTGGCTTACTCTTGCTTTGGACCAGCCCTCTATCTTGGTTCAAACCTCCCTAGCCTACTCATCTTTCCTTGAACTGTCAAGCAAGTGTCACCGCTGTGTGAATGACACTTATGTCAGCTTTAGCCCACCATTGTTACCTCTCAGTAGAAACCGGGATAGCCCTGAACTGCTAGAAATGTCTGCATCCTCCTTTCCTTCTCTGCTCTGCTCCTATGTCTTGGCCCATGTTGCCTCTCATTCACCTGATTGACGTGTAGCTTATTTTCTTCCATATTCGTTGGTAGCTTCTTCCTGGCTCATATTTTTCCTGGTTGCCCCTTTCTCTCCCGAGCTGAAACATTTGAGCTCTTAAAAGGAACTCGGTCATGACCTTCTTTTTCACCCTTTCTCCATAAGTGATCTCATCCATTGCCATGATGACAACCACCTGATCATTAGCAGATTTATAGCTCCAGATAAAGATTTATTCTGTCTCATCATTTATCAATTTTATATCTCCAGGTATAATTTATTAGAGCCCCAACCCAGCCCTGCCTCTGGGCTTGTATATAGAGATGTCTGCCAGAGCCCTTTAATCAGGTGTCTTGATAGACAGTAGGCATTTAGATGAAGCCGCGTTAGGACAGATGTCCTTTTGATTAGCCTCAGCCCAAATGTTTGCTGTCATCCACTGGTTGAGTGTTCCTTAGTCTTTGCAGCCCTAGGAAGAGGGAACATTTAATGGCTTTTAATTTTGTATGCCAGACAATCCCTTAGCTTCACTCTTCATAATATACGGCATGGAGCAGATAACTACCCTTGCTTCCATCTTATACAAGAGACTGAGGCCCAGAGAGGTAAAGTGGACTGCCTAGGCAGTTTAAGTGGTCCAGCCAGGACTCGAATCTTGGTAGCCTGACTTCAGTTACCCTTGTCTACTAGGTTAAACAGCTAACAGGTCTCAGGCTTGCTTCCAGTGAACCATCAGACCAGGCTAGCTAAGGAACCCCCTCCACATGCCTGTAGGCCCCTACACTCACTCTGAGTCTGTTAGCTACATCATGACATTTAAATGTTGTTTTTCTCTCCCCTCCCTCAGGGGGAATGAACAGCTACCGAATCATTTCTGTTTTCCTAGCACCTCGTGCTGAGTCAGGAAGACACAGCTGTCCATCAGAAACCCTTTCCGGTTGGACCGAGCAGATGTTCCGGTTTGGCCCAGATGTTACCATGTCACTCCTGTGTCTGGAGCAGAGCCTTTTCTTTGAACCTTCTCCTCCTGCCCAGGGTACCACTTTGCCCTTTGGCTCACTAAGAGGTCTAACATCAGATTTCCTAATTGCACAAACCACTAGCCATTTCCTCTTCTGCCCCACCTGGAATGCTCCTCTGAGGCATCCGAACTTGCCACGGGCAAGGGGGCCCCTCTCCCAGTTGCCTTCTGTCTAGCAGGAAGTCCCTGCCTCTCTAACCTTTGCTCTGGAGGCCGTGTCAATATTTAGTCTTGTATCTACCCTGCCGCGCATTCTTTCTGCGGCTCTCTGAGTCCACTCCCAGTGCTGTGACCTCAGGCCTGAGCAGCTGCTCTGAGTGCCTGAGGCTTTGGCCACTAGAGTAAGGGTCTCAAGAGTGTCAGGGGAACCTTTTTGCCTGCTCCTCTCCTTTGATAACATGTTCTGACTCAAGTCAGTGCCTCTACAAGTTGCCATATGAGGGGGACCCCACGAAAGGTGGGCAGGGACAGAGTGGAGCCAAAGTGTCAGAGTGGTTAAGAGGAAGGGCCTCAGATCAC
Organism: Microtus pennsylvanicus; assembly: GCF_037038515.1. Classification (NCBI taxonomy): domain Eukaryota; kingdom Metazoa; phylum Chordata; class Mammalia; order Rodentia; family Cricetidae; genus Microtus; species Microtus pennsylvanicus. Next base: position 41,097,110 of record NC_134592.1, on the reverse strand, counting down.
ACAGATGAGGTTTCAAGCCTTAGCTTTAATCAAAACTTTGATTTTTTTCGTCAGTGAGTACTTGCACCTGTGTTTTCTTTTTGACAGTAAAGTGGGCTCAGGGTCTTTTATAAAATGGAACTCTGGCACATACTTAACAGTTGATCCAGTGGTTTCAAAGCACGTAGTATAGCACCACTTGCAACAAGAGAGACTTTAGGGAAAATGAATAGATTCATTCTGCTCCTTTAGACATGTTGGAAGAGAATGGCCCTTGTGAATTTTTAATTGTATATAGCGGTTATTAGGGTACCAGAGGAGTCTTCCAATAACTGGGGCCCAAATTATGGCACTGAGATCCACTCCCAGGAAGGAAGCCGACAAAAGCCACCCACTCCCTTTCTACCTTTCCTCTGTCACTAAGTGGCACGCAGTTGAAGTATATCGATGTCAGTGATAAAGTCTATTTCTGCTTGTCTGGTTCACTGCGTAGAGCAAGCAGCTGTGCCAGAGACTCCAGGCTTGCTTGTCTTTGTCAAATGTCTTGCTTTCTGCTCCCCCCACTGGAGTACAGTTCCTTCCTGTGTTTTGACCGGTGAGTGAACAAATGTCTTACGAGGTGTATGATATGCATTCGCATCTTCAGAGACAACCCAATAAAATCTAGGGGAAACCTTACTTTCACCCTCTGATATTAGGTAGCCTTGTGTTATGAAATCCCCACCCCCTAAAGGTTTTACAGCTTTAGATCACACCACCCCACAGGCCAAGTCTAACATAGGGGCCTTGATGGGAACATTATATACCAAAGTCATAGCAGTCTTCAAAAATCTCAATAAAGTTACTGGGACACAGTACAGCTAATGCCCGTGCCAGACAAATGGGAATGAATTCCAGCTTGTGTTTGAATGTCAAAACTTAATTATCTAGTATTTGATATATTTTTAAAAGTGCTTAAAAATCAATCTGTCACTTCTTTGTAAAGACTCAAAATCAACACACTGTTAATTTGACCTCCCTTCAAAAACATGTTGGCGAAAATGATTAGATTACATTCTTCATTAAGGCCACAGTTAAAATCTTTTGTGATTGCTGTCAGTCCTTTCTCTTTTCTTCCAGAAGTGAATATTTTCTTTTAATAGTTAAATACCTTGTCAAGAAAAGTTAACACAGTGTGCCCCGTATGAAAGACTTCTGTTCACTGTGACTCTTATGGGATAAATGGATCTGAAGACATTGCAATTATATTTGACATAAACTCTGAAGTGGTGGGAGAGGCTTGTATATTATATAGTTGCCACAAATGACCTTGGCTATGCCTAACACTGTGCCAGGTAATACGGTGAGGTACTGTGAAAGAGCCATTTGGTGAAGACTACTTATTAGATAATTAACCCGAAACAGCCCCAGCCCCATGATGTCTTGTGGATCTGAGCCCTTCAAGCCAACGGTTCCTGCGTGTCATCATGTGTGGAAGGAACTTTTAACGATGATGTGCAGTGCTTCGGGCAGACTTTCAGATAAGGCTGTAAAGCAGGGCTTGGAGACGTCACTGCAGTTGAGAGTGTAGGTGTTAGGAACGTTTAGCATGTAAACACAGACCCGGTGTGTTATGCTTTCAGAACTGGGGTGTGGTCCCTCTCCAGCTTTAAATCCAGTGTCTGAACTATTGTTGTGCTTATCTACTCTGAAAATTCCACATAAAACCTCCATAGGCCATGTAGTTGGTGCTATCATTGGTGTTCTGCAGTGAGACATGCTTGCCTCTTACACTACCATGCTTCCCTTTCTACTATAGAAACTGGCTGCTTAAGAGAGGACCTGGTAGAAAGATTCTCCAGTTACCTATTCTGCAAAATAGTGATATCCATAACTAGCTACTAAGAGTCTTATATGTATTTTAAAAAAATCACTGTGATGAGGGTTAAGTCAAATGGCAAATGACAGGTACCTCAAGACAGCGATACTTTAAACTGCTTAGAAGCTTATATCTCAACCAAGCCACAGGTAATTAAAACTTAGGGCTTCGTGTATGTGTGTGCAGGTGCACATTCATGGAGGCCAGAGGCCAGCCTCAGGTGTTGGCTCTCAAGAGCTGTTCACAGTTTTTGAAACACTCTTAGAACTCACTGAGTAGGCTTGACTGGCTGACCAGTGAGTCCCAGGGATTGCTATGTATCCACCTCCCCAGTATCGGGATTACAAGTGCGCGCCAACATGAATGGCTTTTTTTTTTCAACGTGGGTTCTAGGGCTCGAACTCAGGTCCTTGTGCTTGCAAGGTATCACTTTATAGATGGACTCATCTCCCCAGTCTCTTGCTGTTGGTTTCTGTCCATCTGCTTCCCTCTCAACACATCTCTAAGCTGCTCATAGAATGTGTACTTTCGTTGCATTGAATCTCTTAGTTACATGGTCTCATCATGTTGGAGATTCTAAGATTCCTTCTTTATTCTGATCCATCACTAGCCTAGTTACAAGTCGGTGGTTCTATTGCTAAGGAAGAAGTAGAGAACAGCCAGCAGGCAACAGCTAGTGTGCGCCGGGATGGTAGTCTAGGAGTGCCTGGCATACAACGCTCTCGGCTGTCCTCTTAAGACTCCCCCTCCCCTTTCACCTCCTCTCGGATGTTTATACCTGGAGTGACTCCCCACGTATGTGTTAGAGGGTGGTACATCTTGAAAATGGTGCTTCAGAGCCGTGCAAGAGGAATGCCTGCGGCCAGTTTTTGTTAATTTGTGATTGTGGAAGAAAATCTTGGCACGGATTAGCATCGCATCGCATGTTGTACAAAGAGTGCTCAGTGTGGACACAAACTGCTGTATTAGCATTCAAATCTAAGTAGCTAATTATATTCTCAGCACTTAAAAATGTGGAAAACAAATACTTTCCAAGATTACTTCAGAAACTAGTTAGCACTGTTTAGACCCATTATAATTAATGTACAAAAAAAGGAGAGCTTCTCCAGCTCTTGGAGAGTTGTGTAATTGCTGTGCTCCTAGGTGCACACTCTGTTCTCTTGGGGGCAAATCTGGTCAGTCGAATTTGGACTGTTCTCTGTGCTTTGGCTTGGCTTTCTACCAGCATTTTTTAATGCAATGATTATATGCATCTCACTTTTCACCTGTAATGAGCCATAGTCTCCACACTTGAAGGTAAAGTCCTGGAAGAATTGTCTGGAAGCTGTTTGGGGCCTATACACAACTGATATTTTGCCCCCCGCTTCAGGGAAAAGAATTGAATTTCACAACAATGGAAAAAGGCAAGAATCTAAAAATTCTGGGACCAAGGTTATGATAAAGATGGCATAAGAACAAGACCATGTCTACTCCATGTGGGTAGGGGCCATTTCTGCTTCAGTCCTGGCTGTGTCTCTAGAATGTGCATGGTACATGATAACCTGTCCTTAAAATATATATTCTAAATAAGTGAGTGCTTAATTTAACTATGAGGAATGGTGGACAACGTGCCCTAGCAGGCAGGTTTTAATGGACAGAGAATCACACAGGAGTTATGTTGTGGCTTCCTAGTGATTGAGACATCAGGTCCTAGAAGGAAGTTGCTTTCTTGTAGCTAAAAAAAGTTTGACTAAGTTAATCCTCAAAATGAAAGGAAAATATGTTCAATGTGTGGTTGAATCTCACAGGAAACATAACATCTAGTTCTCAGAGCCTGCTCTGTGAAGAAATTGCCAATGACGTACTATTTTCTTGTTTGTTGTTAAGACAAGGTCTCGCCCTTGCTGTGTAGCAGAGGATAATCTTAAACTCTCTATCCCCCTGTCTCCATTGACTGAGAGCTGGTATTACAGGCATGGACCACCACACCGCGATTTCATGACGCTGGGGCTCCGACTCGGGGCTCTAGGCATGCGCTCTGCCATCTGAGCTATATCTCAAGACTCTGTTGTATGATTTACTCATGAAATCTCAGATGGGAGTAGACTTCAGAGGCCATATATTCTGTTTATTCTCTCTGCGTCCTTGTATTGTTTCTGCAACACCCCCAATAATGAGTGTTTAGTCTCTGTACCTCCCTGGTTAGCAGACAGATCTCAATTAATTTTGAAGCATACTATTTCATTTTCTAGACAAGTCTGCTTCTTTGCTTTGGAAAAAGAAACATATAGCCAGGAGAATAAAGGAGTGTAATCAAGGTCACCTGGAAGGCCAGCATCTTCAACTCTGAAGAGTGAGGTTGTGCACGAGGAATTATTTTGGTGTCCTGGTTGCATGTCGATGGCACCAAGGTGCTGTCACTTGGGAAGAAGAAGTTTTCTTCTTAGGAAGCCTTAGAGGCCTTTTGCACCAAGGTGGTGGTCAGTGTGACTTAGGAAGAAGAAATTCTCTTCTTAGGGAGCCTCAGAGGTCTTTTGGATGGTTATTAAGGGATCATCTACAAGGCTCTGTGTGTGGAGAAGGTTCAAAGCTTTCATGTTTCAGAGGGTGTTGTCGGCCCTATAACAGGAGTCTGTTGTGTGGTCTCCTGTAACTGAGCTTGCCTGCTTGCTTTCTGTGTCTCTTATGTGGACAGAATTAAAATACTGGACGTCTTTCTTTTGTATGGAAAATAGGCTAACTAGATATTCTGTAACTTTTTCTTGGCTGTGATTACATGGCTCATCTTGCACAAAGAGGAGAGTCTAGAATCCACTATGACCGAGCAGCAGCAGTGATGTTTCATCCCACGGGCTTCACTTTTGCGGGTTCCAGGGAGAAACCTCACCGGGACGGCTTCTGCCTTCATATCTCACCCACGCAGAACCAGTGTGTATTTCACCTTCTGTGATCCTTTTACTTTTAAATTCTGGGAGTCATGGCTTTACCTCTGCCCGAAGCTCAGAGTCGGTGTGATTAGTCAAAACGTAAGGAATCCTGAATCCATCCCAGCTTGTGTTCTCAGGAGACTAGGCATTTTGTCTTCGTCAGAATCCCATCTGTCATCTTGTATTTGCTTTTCAGTATGGGGACTATAGGCACAAATAAGAGAAAGTCCTTTTTATGATTAATGGAAATATTTATGGTAGGTGTCTGAGTTTACTTAGTACAGCAACGTATATCTGTTCGTTGAAGGGAATACCACTTACAGTTTGACAGATTAACAACCCGAAGCACAACTTTCAGGAAAATAATTTTTCCCATCAAGGAAGAACTAATAACTCCACTGAACAGGTGGTGATAATTTTTTAAAAAATATGCTTATTAAATTCCTAAGGCAGACGGTTCTCACCGCGGATGGTGGTGAGTCAAACATGCTTCTCCTCCTCCTCCTCAGCAAACATTGGTGTGGTGAGTCTCGCAGGCAAGTAAGCAGCCAGCATTTCCTTCTCCCGGCCAGGTGAGAACTGTCACCATGTGCAGCTGGAGAACACGGCGCTAAGGCCAACACATTGTAAGGTAGAGGGAGAGGAAGCCAGAGTGATCTGCTCTTAGGAGGAGTGGGGGTGACGATGGGGTTGCCTTTGCAGGAAACAGCCCCTGTTGAATCAGCTCACAAGGAAACCTTGGGTCTGCTTCACACTGGCTTTGCCCTTGTGAAGGTTCCACAGGACCTGGTGAGTGGGATGGTCTTCTAGATTTTCCCAGGGCTAACTTCGGAAGGTTGTCGCTGGAAACGTGCAAGAACTTTGATAGATATTAATTTGCTATTTGGCCTAGCAGAACTTTGTCTTCTTGTGAGCGAAGGTATGTTTCTTCCTGCTGGAAATTGAAATGCTTTATGGCTCTGTCCCACAGGCAATCCCTTGACCTCTACACAAAATAGAGGAGGTTACAAATTGAAGTGGGACTAGACGAATTAATGAATGAGTACAGACCAGATTTGCTCTTTCCTTTACAGAGATAGGAATGGACGTCCAGGGGCTCCAAGGGAAGAGGGCGTTGGAAAGCCCTTCACTGAGTAGCAATTGTAGGAAGTGAGGTTATGCTTTCCTGTGAACGTGTAAATTTGTGTACTAGCTTTGACTTTGACATAGGGCGTTGAGCCTTGTTTAGATTCCCACAAGTCTAGCTACCTGGCCAGGAGAGCACGTATAGGAAGATTAACAATGTACAGCCAGTGAAAAATCCATGGCAACGGGGCTTGGCTTTCCACACAGCTGATTCTTTTCCATCTAGGTGCAAAGCTCAGCCTTCGGGGGCTGGGCAGAGCAGGTGCTGCTGTTTCAGTGGTTGTCATTTGCAAGGTGTCTAGGCTATAAATGGGCTCTTGTCTGGGGGTATTGGCTTCTCCTCTGCTCAGAGGCACATTAGAGGTGTCTGGTTAGTTCTCTAAAAACTAATTTGGGTCAAAAGGGAAGCCCTGCTTCTCTCTGGGCTACAGCACAGCGCACAGCTGGTTGTCAGGGCTATGATAATGAGGTTAAGCATATAAGTGGGGAGAGAAGCACCTGGCAAAGCATCATGGCTGGCAGGGAGAGAGGAGCCTTAGTACACAGGAGCCTGGTGCTTCCTGTGTGCATAGTCATTAGTGACAACCGTGAGCATGGGGAGACATGGTTTGTGCTGCGGAACAAGAATATTGCTAAATGCCCCCTGCAACCCCCAAACTAAACATGTCTGGTAGCTTACCTGCTCAGCACTGCCTACAATTTGCTTTTTAAATTTTCCCCCTTTTAATCCATTCTGCAACCCAGTGGAAAAACGGACCAGGGGCTCCAGGACCTGCTTTTATTCACGGAGTTAGTGATAGCAGTACTTGGAACATGTATGTGAACAACTTGAAGCTGGCTCTGGGAAGCTGACTGGCCAATCCTGTTCACTAACCCTTCAGGTTTGGTGGCTAGAGAACACATGGTCAGAATTGCTTGAGAGTTGAGTCATGGGTTATGAAATAAAAAAAAAAAATCTTGACATTTAAACTTTCTGATAGAGAGGTAGGAAAGCAGATATACTGAAGAGAAACGGCGCAGAAAGGGTTGTGGAAGATTAAGTGGAGTTTGAGTTAGCCAGGGTGGGTCTGAGACCCCTGAGGGAGTAACCCCTGGGAAGCCACTGGTCCCCTCTGGGCCCTCTGTTCTACTTGAGTTCACCAGATGACTAATCCCCACCACAGCACTCCTTCTGGCTTTAGAACGGCTTGGGGAGATGTGTGCACAGCCGGGGTTGGGCAGGGACGAACCAGTCCATCCATTCGGACTTTGGTCTTTGCTCTCAGGTTGCCGCAGAGGGCCAGTTTGAAATTTCTCAGGTGGTGTTGTTACTGCCAAATGTGTCACGAGAAGGTGACTTTGTGGGACCAGATGGGCTCTATTAATTTTCTCCGTGTCTGTTTCTAAGAGATAGTATCTCAGCCAGGGTGTTCCCGAATTAGCTATGAGTGATTGGAAACTTGTAGTGACTTAAATATGCTTTCCAGTGTTATACAACTTACAGCACTAGTATTGCAAAACTAGTTCAGACTGCTGCAAACACACTGTAGCCCTTGTGTAACAACGCTGCCTACCAGGCTGATGTATACACAGGCAGCTATATGTTGTGTTTAACTTGCACATATACTTTAGAATTTACAGAAACGCAAGGCACATTTCCCTATGGTTTTAACTGAGCAAAGAAGGCCAGCTTGCGTAATACACCTTGCTACTAATCCTTCTTTGTCCCATGTCATGTTCCCATGTTATCCTATGTCTGTAAATCTGAGTAAGAATGATCATGTCCATTAAGTCAGGCGTCTCTGTCTTTCCGTGTGACTCTAGTAAGGAGCTTGAGCTTCTCCCTTGCTGAGCCCATGCGCTTTCTGAAAGCGTCCATCACCCGCTTTTTTGACTTTAGTGCAAGCCACCCTCCCTATCAGTTCCTCATAAAGCTAAATGCCGCAGGGCACAGATACTCCAATGGGATGGGCACCCCCATGCTGTCTTTCTCACCAAATTTCTCCCTTGTGTGTATTTCTTGCTTCCATGACTGGTAATAGGTGGTACCTGGTACCCAGACTCGCATTCACTGACTGGCTGCAAGGTCTACAGGTTTCAATCTTGGTCTCAGACGGAGCTGCCTTCTCTCTCCCATGTGTAACCTCTACACCCACCCCACCACCAGGACCCATGTTTCTGTTATGTTGCATAATAACTGGTAATTAATATTTTTCAGGGGTGGGGGGTGGAAACTGAGATTGCTAATGGCCAATCTTGAAACAGGAGAGTGGCCTGGACTCTTGAGGCGAGGCCAGTGTCACAAGAGTGCAACAGAAGAGGAAAGTAGACACAGTAGGGCAGATGGAGTCACTGGTGACAATTTGAGTGCAGAGGAAAAGACCATGAGTCAAGGAATCTAAGCTTCCTGTAGAGGCAGAAAAATGCAGGCCTCTTGTTTTTCCTCATGTTTCTAGAAGGGAAGGCAGTGTTCCTGGACCTTGCTCTTAGCCTAGTGAGGCTTCTTTTGGATTTATGACCAAGTACGCTAGTATGTTTGTGTTCTTCTAAGCCTCTGTTGGTGATAATTACTCGGGCAGCAATAGAAAATGAATATGTCGGTCATCCTACCTCCAAAGTGTCTCCATCTAGTTGTGGTTCTTGGAGTATTTGCTTGTCGATTTCTCTGCCAATGGTTATTTTTTTATTATTTTATTTTATTTATATTTTTATTGAGGAGATAAATTAAAAGCCAACTGGGTATTTTACATTCTTTTATCCATTTCTGGGAGCAGGGTAGAACTAGAATATATCTGTACTTTAAAATCAACTTGTTCCTTGAGAATTTCATGCGTGCACACAGTGCAATCTGCTAATTTGTTTACTCTTACCCTCTCTTCTCTTTCTCCTGACGCCTTGACCCCCACTTTCCTAGTGGTCCACTTCCCTCATCCACATCTCTGGTTTTGTGACTCTGATTGAATCTAGACTGTCTACGTGGCCATGGGTTTGGAACTATTCACTGGAGCCTTACATGTGACTAAAGACAGTGACTACCGCTTTCCCAGGAGCCATCAGTTGCCAGAAGTTCACCAGGAGGGAGAAGTTCACCGTGATTGTTTACAGGCCCAAGCTTACTCACCAGAAGCGGCTCTGGGATGACGTTTGCAGTGGCGTTGCTATGCCCTGAAGATAGCCTTCCCTATCTCTCACCTCTCTTCTGGTTTCTACGTGGCCTCTGCTCTTCCGTTTGCAGTGTTTCTAAGCCTTGCAGGGTGAGGGGAGGTAGGGAAGGCGCTCTCTGTATTCACCATGGTTCACTGATAAGAGAAAGCTTCTTTGGTTAAGGATAAAAGTAACATTTGTCTATGGATATAAACATAAATACTTAGCCTACGGTTTGGCATCATGTCAGTTTAGCTACGTCATAATATGGCGGCACCCCTAGGGATGTGACTGTCCCAGGCATGGAGTTTTGAAGGGTTTATAGTACCATCCTTTTAATTTGTTACACTTTAAACAATTATGTAACAAACATTTTACCACTGGCAACTTTTAGTAAGTGACAAATCCAGGACGAAGCCATTCCAAGACCATCTTTGTTATTCTGAAGTTACTTTTCTAGTTATTTACCTCTATCTAGATTTTAAGAAAAATCGACCTAACACCTTAAAATGTGCTCTTCACTTAACACAGTGCAGATGTTCTTCCCATTGCATGGAGTTCTGCACAGCTGAACTGAACTCTATTAGCTTCTGTCTCGTGTGACTGAGCTTCTGGACTGTTCAAACTTCCCTTTACTGCGAGCGGCATTGCCATGAATGTCTCTGAGGTTTCATCATGTGCGGCTGTGGGGAGCTCCTTAGAATACCTTCTTCATGTGCAATGGCTGGGTCAAGGACTCGGGGAGGATCGTGGTAGTGGATAAATATAGCTAAGCTGGAGAGGTGACAGGCGACTACGATCAAAATACATGGGATTAAATTCTCAATCAAAATATTCTTTAAAACTATCCTCAAACTTCCTTCCAGGAAGATTGTGCCAAACTGCCCACCCATTAAGAGGGCCCTTTCATGAAGATGGCCTTCCTGCTCTTGGTATCCTTGTAGTGAGAAAGTTGAAGAGCACAGCTTTCAGAGGCAACCAGAGGATACTTTGATATGGACCATGACTACTGCTATAATCAGCTACCCTCAGACTGGACAGTGTGGCCAGGAACCAGCCAGCCTAGCGCCTGTGTAAACAAGGCACACCCCCCTTTTCTCTCATTCAGAAGACTGAGATCACTGCTCCTCAGAAAACTCTTGACGATTAGCCTCCCGTTTCCCTCCTACACCACACACCACAAGATAAGAATCCTGGCCCCTCCAGTTTTTATAGGTGTCTGGTTTCTGGCTGGAGTCTGTATGTAAAGGTGACATTTGTGGTCCTAGGGTGGTTGTGGTTAGCCTCAACTGTGGCCGGTTTTGGTAACATTCTTTAGTTATAAACAGGAGCATTAATAAGATGCCATGTTTATTAGCTGAGGTGTAGCACCTCACCCCCATCTTCTCTAGTGCAATTTTTTTTTGTTATTCTGTGAGTTTAAAAAAGCTAGGCTAGTTGCCATGGCAACACAGAAGCTTTCAGGCGCTTGTTTGTTTGTTATATTCCTTTGTCATTTGGAGTGGTCTTTGGAGGCTCTTGAAAGAAGATGTGCTGCTTACAGTTTGACAGTTAAATCACCAGCCGCCTGTCAGGGAGCAGAGCTGGGAGGAGGGGGAGGACGCCAGCTACAAAGCTCCACCACCATCCCTCAGCTTTCACAGAGACCGACTTACGGAAGTCAGCACCAGAACGTGCAGTTTCTTACCCCGTATCTCTCAACACACAAAAAAAAGCCAACAAAGGCTGGACCCCTAAAACCAGACTTTTTTTTTCCTGTTTTCCAACTTCCACTCCATCTTCCTTCCCAGGTGGAGAGCCATATGCTGCATAAGGGGCCTTCTCTAGACAGTTTGAGGCATGAGAGCTCTGTGGTCAGCCCAGGGATGCAGAAACAGAAGCGGGGCTGGAGAAACGAGGCGAAGATGCTCTTTGGAGGATCTCAGTGCCTTCTCCTGCCTTTAGCACTGTGTGGTCCTCCATCTGAAGAAAGCAGCGGTGATCAGGACCTTCCATACTACTCTTTGCCTAGACTTCGTTTCCATCTTGATCTTACTGGACATGGGAAGCCACTCCAGTTTGAATGAAGGCAGTTAATGGCACTGTCGATCACAATGCCCTGCCATTCCAGCCCATAGGTCAGCATGTTCCTTCAGACGCTTCAGAAAAGAACCTAAGGTCCAGAGAATAAAAGCTTCCACCAGTTCCTCCCTCTCCCATCCAGATGCCCAAATGACCTGTATTCTGGTCCCTTTTGAGTCTTATTTCTCTTTTTTTCTAGTCTTCAGAGTTCACATAAAAAACATCACATTCTAGTTTAATTTTAAAAAATTTCTCACTATTTATTTATTCTTTCCTCTTTAATTCTATATCTTTTTATTTGAACATAGATTTTTTTTTCATACAATACATTCTGCTTACACTTACACCTTCCCTGTTTCCAACTCCTCCAAGGTCCTCCCCAACATAAGTCCTCTCCCTTTCTTGTTCTCTCTCATTAGAAAACAAACAGGCATCTAAAAAAAGAGATTAAAACAAAAGCAAATTAATAGAAATAGGACAAAACAAACAAATGAGTGGAAAGAAAAGAGCCAAAGAAAAAGTACAAGGAACACATATAAATGCAGACACACACACATTTGAATACACAGAAACTCCATAATGAAACAAACCCAGATACTATAAGCAAAAGACTTGTAGGGTAAAGGGAGAAAAGCCCAGACAAAGTATTATAAGGGCAAAAAAAAAAAAACCCACGAAAACCAAAACCAAACAAAAAGCAAAAAATAAGACAACCCTTCAAAAATATCCTTGAGTTTGTTTTGTATTGGGCCCCTACTGCTGGACACAAGGCCTGCCCGTAAATGTGGTTTTTCTTGTTTCATTTTATTTTTAAAGTCAGAGTTTGATTTTGCTGCCTGCAATAGAAAATTCTTAACTCTTCATTACTATTACCAACCTACACTTGGCTCTCTAGTTGGCCAAGGTTTTGTGCTCAGGGCGGAGGTGCCCTATCTCTATGTTTAGATCTGTTCCAAAGAGGGAGGTAGCACCTGTCTAGAAAAGTTGTTGGGTACGGCCCTGACCATGCACAGGGCTGTTAGTGATTCTTTCCTTCAACTCTGAGTTGCATTGGGCTGGTGCTTGCCTCTGAACTTGACAACCGTCTGGGTGTTTCAGCTGCGCAGGCTACATCAATGGACTTAGAAGGATGGTTCTAGTCATCAGTGAAGTTAGTTTGTTCTCAGTCTTACTTTGCTCTGTGGTGAGCATATAACAGATTCTTCTTCATTTTTGTTTCTATTTCATTTTAGTTTTTTTTTTTTTTTGAGACAGAGCTTCTTCTCGCTCAGGCTGGCCTCAAACTCATTCAGCCAAGACTGATCTTGAACTCCAGATCATCCTGCCTCTGCCTCCCAAGTGTTAGTAGGTGTTTCTTATGTATAAGTTCTTTAGAATGACTCCCAAAAGCCATTAAATAAGAACACAAGAAAGAATTCTGTGATACTGGGGTTTTAGCAGTATATTTTCTTATTGTTCATGCTTTAGTTTACTAGCAAAGGGTTCAAATATTTAGGTCCTTTTGCCTTTAGACCTCGTAAGCGCTTTATCAGAGGGAATAATTTATCTAACCTTGTTTCTCTACAGGAATTTGAGTTGTACAGGAATGCTTTGATTATCAGAATTTTCCTTAGAAAAAGCCTCTGAGGTTTGTGATAAGTTTACATATTATTATATGAAGCACAATTTTCTTTAAGAGCTTATCTAAATCCCATCTGTTTGATTGGAAAGAGGAACTCGGAATGAATCCATCTAATTTTCAGTTTTCTTCCTTGGAGAGGATTATGATTGAAAGTCAGAGACGGGTTATGTGCTTGCCTTTTTTTTCCCTTTCTTTCTTTCTGGTGATTTCTAGAGGAAGTTTTAAGGTTTCCATAGAGACGCACAAGGAGTCGCCATTTTCTGCTGTGATTTCCCAGCAAAGAAAAGAGTATTGTAACCGTGGCTTAGTAGAAACGAAAAAGATGGCACTAGGATCAGTCTAAATTGGTCTGCCTGACATGGGAAGGACACGCTTTGTCAGCTGAATGTGGCTGACTTCAGGAGATTACTAATCACTCCATGGTAATGTTAGGGGAATTGACCCCTCGCTTTGCCTGAATTTGAGATAAGGTTTTGTTTAGTTAGCCTTGCCTTGGCCAGTGAGTTTGCATTTTGGAACGGGAGGATGTCATTGCCAAGTCCTCCACCACTTTCCTCATTCTTTCCCATATCCCCTGGCCTTCCTTTCTGCTCCACTGGCCTCCTCCTCTGATCCCTATCAGTTCCCCAGCTATTTCTCTGACATCTTGTCTCAGTTGCTTGAGCCTCAGGGAGAGGAGGCCACAGGCCCCACATCCGGTATCCTCCAGGCGCTAGGCCTGCTATGTTCTCTTCCTCATAAACAGTTCAGCCTGTTTTCACATTTTCTAAAAGAGCCAACCTCTCCTACTCATGTCTCTAGGTTCATTTCACATCTTCACTGGGTTAAACCTAAACAAAATGTTCTCATTGGTGAATTTAGAAAAAAAAAGCTGCCTCCACTGTCCAGTGTAAACATGGACTGTCTTACATGTAACAAAGCCAACAGAAAGACTGATAGGAAGATCTACAGCCCCATTGATGCTGGCTGTGGCTTGACCAGGGACTTCCTTATGGGAAGGGCCATGTCTGAGATTTCATTTCGATTTGCCTCTATATGGTTTTTCTTTGAAACAGTATTTCACCATAGATTCAGAAATCAGTCATTGCTCATCATTGCTAGAATAATCTTAATGTTAGTGATAGCCATGCTTGGCAGTGTTTATTTAACTATGAGTGAGTTTTAGAAAAGCCAGGATGATCCTTTGCCTTAGGAGAAGACTCACTTTCTTCCATTGCCAGTTGTGAGGGAAAGTCCCTTGACAGCAGGGAACGGCTTAATTTTGAGATCCTGTTAATCGTTTGTCAACTTAGACCCATGTCAGGCCTCCTTTGTTCTTCAGTTAAGATCACTGAAGACTTTGCTGACACAGGCTCTGATGACTTCAGGACCAGCCAGAGTGATTGTCACAACTGCTTTAGATGGGCAGTACATCCTTTTCGCCTTTCCTAGGAAGAGCAAGTGGCTATTGCTTCCAGAGCAGAAATCCAAGTCTGGATTAGTTACCAGGTTTCCCCAGACAATGTATCTTTGGGGTTTCTTAAGTTCCACCTGCAAAAGGGAAGAATGGGACTTTCTCCCAGGGAAACACCAGAGAGTTACACGTTTATGGGCAGGCATAGAATTCTTCCACGTATCCATCTGACTCATGATGAGGGAATACTCGCGTAGACCACAGGGCATCAGTGTGACACACAACCCTCCTCCAAGGAATACACTTTCCAGTGATGAATGCCTGTTTGAGCTTTCAAACCATACCTCTTCTGTTGCCCCATAGTCGATCCAATTTAATAAAGGAGCCATGGAGGGAAGAGGCAGCACACATCCCAGCAGTTACGTTAGGGTTAGGGTTAAGGTTAGGGTTAGGGGTAGGGGTAGGGTTAGGGTTAGGGTTAGGGTTAGGGTTAGGCTTAGGGTTAGGGTTAGAGTTAGGGTTAGGGTTGGGTTGACCTATCCAAGGATAAGGGAAATAAATAGTAAGGCAATGCTCAAACAGAATATGGCTTGCTGCAGGTTCTCTTTCCAGACTCGGACTCTCAGGCCACACCCTACTCTTTCCTGCCTGGTGTGCTATCCAGACTGGTACACACTGTATGTGATGGGAGGTAGGCGGGGTATGAAGAATAGTGAAAGCTTTCTCAAAGGAACAAACCTTTAACCATTCCATACCTGTCCAGTATGCCAGGTATTAAATGCTTTAAGTGTGGCTGTTTAGAGATTACTGTATAGTCCCCTTTGAGAGCCGAATGGGAAAAAAAAAAGCATGGAAGAGGGGACTTTGGGTTAGCATTTAACTAGGAGGGTGTTCTTGGGGAGGGGTTGGGCTAGAGGCCCATGGCTTAGACATGGATATATAATCACTCTGTCCAGGGCCAGTGAGTTTAGCAGATTAGCTGTAAAACTGGAAGATTCCCATGGGAGCAGCAGGTCATGAGTTGAGCGAGGGTGCTTTGGGTTAAAGTTAGCTACCATAAATGGAGACTTGATGGGTTTTTAGCTTGTAGCTAATGAGAACAGTTAGCCCTGGTTGAGGGTGACAGTGAGAGCCATACTTGGCAGGAGATGGGTACTGTGTAGTATTTAGAAGGATGAATTTATGGGGTAGAGGGAGCAAGTGACAGAAAATCTAAAGGCATCTTGTGTTAATTCATAAGGAACAGACTCAGGCTTTGAATAGAGGTCTCCCTGTGCTCTGAACTTCGTTGCAGAAACCTGGAAAGTTTTGCATCCTTTTCTCTACCCAACTCTGTGAGTCGCATGATCTCTTCCACACACTGATTGGTAGTCTGTTTTAGGATTGGGAGACTTGCATATTTAGTCACCGAGACAGCAAGTAATTCTCTGATGTACATCTGTGGTTCAAAGCGTGCAGCTGTGTGAGGCAGCCAGGCTGAGGTAACCAACAGCATCCACTGTGAGCTGTAAACAGCCACTGGTCTGCGGGGAAGCATCTGAGCTCAAGGCCTGCCCTGATTCCTTCTCATTGCCACAGGTGGTCCTCTGCCTTTGTCTTTAGAGGGTCCTTCTTCCTACAGGCCCATGGCGGTGGCCAAACTACTTCACATTGTAAAGACAGCAGTTGTGTTGGATGTGGCTCCATTCTTAAGAACTCAGTTTGTCATCTCAGCAGATGGTATGTCTAAATATGGTTATGATTCAAAGGACTGGGGGTTAGGACTCCTGCCTCTGAACTAGAGAGGGGGCAGGGCAAAACCTGGGTCATAATAGCATCGAAGGGGAAGAAGGTGTAGAAGAGAATAGAAGCCAGGCTCCCCCCTCCCCTAGCCCTCCTGCCAAACCCCTGCAATCTCTATTTCACCCCTGTCCCCGCTGCTGATGGAATGAGTCACCTCGGAAGAGAAAGTTCCAGGAGCCAGCTTCCTGTCATTCCTTTTCTAGGAGAATTTAGGCTGATGTCATTTGGGGGCTTTTCAGCTCCCAATCTTAGAATTAGCAGCCTTTCTCTCCTTCTTTAAAAAACCTTTCTGGCAATGCTAGTTCCTTACCATATTTATTGCAGTCATCTGCTTATGCGCAATGGTAATTTTTATCTCCATGGGAGGAAATCTCAGGCTGAGAACATACATAATAAACAGATGCAGCAAAATGCAGCCATATAGTTTTGTTGTTCCTGTTTGTTTTATATATATATATATATATATATATATATATATATGTATGTATATATCACTTTCAGGGTCAGCAAGTGTTTTTTTAATTTAACTTTGACCTTTGAGGAGACATCCCCTTTATTTCCTGGTTGTTTTTTTCTCTTCTATTTCCATCTGTTGGCTCAAATTGGTGTTCATGGGTCTCATGTCATTCCATATTCCTGTTTACTCTTCAGACTTCCGACCAAAATTGTCATGCTTATGGTCGCTAAGTCTATGACATTCTAGCCTCTGAAAAGTTCCATGGCAAGTGGCAGGCTAACCGAATGATCAAACGGGGGACTCAGGCTAGAGGGCTGGGGTCAGATCCTGCCTCTGACACTTAACTACCTTGTGACTGTGGGTGTTTCACTCATTTTCTACAGCTCAGCTTTGTCTCATCTGTTAAGGGATGATAATAATAATTTCAATTTCACGGGACCATTGTTCAACTTAAATGAGCGTAAAGGACCTGGCACATAGCAAGTGCCAAGTAGGTGCAAAATATAATAATTATGACTCTGCTTGCCTTTGTTCTGCGTAGCTTCCCTGGAGATTCTGTTCCTGCTTGGCTGGGTCTCTGCTTTTCCCCTACTGGGTTTCCTGTTTGTAGCCCATGCAGGGGTAGGCAAGCTTCCCTGGAATCCTCATTAGACCAGCTGTCCCCAGATCAAACCGAGAACCAGAATGGCTGACAAGGGTAGGGCCATTTCCTTGGCTTAGGTTAGGGACGACACATCTGCTTAAACAGTCAGGGAAAGGCTTCTCCTCCCCAGTTCCTGGATTGACCACAGCATTTGCCCCATTCTTGGGCTGATGACTGCCATTTTGGAGGCAGGAGGTCCAGTCCACAGGAAGCTGGCTGGGATTGAGTAGTTAGTATATTTCCATATCATCTCAGTCTGGACATCTCAGAGCATTGCTATAGTAAGGGAGGATGTCTGTGTCTGCCTTTCTGACACCATTAAACAGGTTCCTGATCATAGTTATATTGCATAAATGCCAGCATCTTTTATTGTCCTGTGGCCTGCCTTGGGTTAAAGAACTCCCCAGTCAGTATGTGTTCCTTAGTGACCCACAGTGAGATACTATTATCATAAGACCTCCATGGACTTCACAAGTCTCGGTTCTCCTATCAAAACACCATCTCCTTTTGAGATCAGTAGTAATTTAGACTCCTGCCTTCATCCTCCCTCTTAAGGCTGGTCTTTGCCTTGGAGAATGGTAGCTGTTGTTTTTGTCATCACTAGCCCTCCCATTCTTCCTTGTAATTTCATAATTCAAAGTGACTTGGTTGCAAGATCTGAATTCTCTTGTTTAGTGTTTCTCATTGGACTCTCCCTTGCCGAGGCTCCAGCTTCAAAGCCCCTGAAATTTCCCTTATCTAGCCAAACGGAATTTTTCTTTTCGCTCCTGTGGCTCATTTTCATACTGCCTACCCTCCTGGCCTTCTTCTGTTCCCCGTGTGCAAACTCCAGCATCATTTCCCTAATACAGATTTGCTCTTCCTATACATTAAGTTCCCATATCTCTGCCACAAGGAAGTAGGGGTTAGACCTTAATTTCCAGTTTGTGGACAGCTGAAATGATCTTATGTTAAAAATGATACTTTAAGACACATCAACAAGCACTCTGAAAAATATCTGGAGCTTTTTTCTTTGTTAGTAAGGCTTTTGGGACTGTATATAAAATATTTCTCATTAATTAAACTAACCTAGTTATCAATATTAGCAATGATTAGACATTAGCAGAATATACTGTTTTTTTTTTGATCAAATTGTAAGAAGGCAGCATATTCCACCAATTTCTTTGGCATCTTTAATATCCGCTTTTCAGCTTTGGTCTTATTTTTATTGCAGCGTTAACAACATAGTAATTACAGATGCAGATAATGGGGTGTTTTAAATCTAAGTTCTGCAGTGATTCTTGCTAAGTCACATAGCAAGAATCCATTTGCAAGTCTTGTTGGATCTAGAATAAGTGTTGTGTGAATGGAGTCTTCTATGAAAATCTGTACTAAGCTTCTTGAGGTTAGACATCAAGTCCCAGTCATGAATGGATGCCCGATAAATTGTTGAATTATTGAAGGAGTCATCTCAGGTTGGTTCTTCATGTTCAAGGACAAGCTGTCTTCAGTCTCCACCCTTTCCAGCGGAGATATCAGTGGAGATATCAGTGGTCTTATCAAAATGGGATTCCACTCGATCTGAATAATGAAAGCCAAGCTGAGAAATACATTTCTTGTTTCATTTTTCTCCTCACAGTGGGATTCTGAAAGAGAATCTCGGCAGGAGTTTAGATGGCTGCATTCGCATGGAAGTCATGCACTGAATATTTTTGGGTTTGAAATGATGCTTTTTAGAGCATCCTTTCCTAGCTTAGCCATGGCGGTGGAAAGGGGAAAAATGAGAGAGAAATGTTTTGAAGTCTTTCCATCCTTTCTGGAAAGCTTTGGTCTGCCTTGCTTGTGTTACAGGATGCTGTGGCTCTCTCTGCTTGCTCCCCTCATAGGCTTCAGAAGCCATGTGTTTAGATGCCCACAGTCCTGCTTGGTCTCTACCAAATAGAAATGAGTTTTAAAGCAGAACGCTCCCAGGTAATGTTTTTCTGTTGCTGGCTTCTGCATTTTATTGTCCAGATGTCCTACAGAGCTGGCAGCTGTGGGAAGCTTCAGTGAACACTCAGAGAAGCAGGCATGGGGTTGGGGGTGGGGCCTGGGAATCTAGTTCAGTGACAGAATGCTTACCTCGCATGTACAGTCTAGGTACCACCAGTAAATGAATGAATGAATGAATGAATGAATGGAGAGGCTACAAAGCCATTCTTTCAAAGACCTTACTTGTCTTTCTTTTCAAACCCCAAAGCTGTTAAGGACAAGGTCCAGTTCTATGGGGGATAAGGAGGGAAACTAGAAAACTACCATTGTTTAGGGTAGAGAAAGAAATCTGGGAGGCATAGCACTTTCATGAGATACTCACAGGACCAAGGTTGGCTTTTTTTTTGTGAGAAAAAATGTCTGCTGAGAAGACATGGACGAAGAAGAAAGGGGTTACTTGGCAGAGTAGTGACCTCAGTTATCATAGGCATTAGAATGGAGACTGCCAGCTGTCAATCATAGAGGAACACTTTGACCTCCTCATTTGGTGAGGTTGGAGCCTTTGGGGAGAAGAAGAGCATTCCTTTGAAGATTCTGCAGTGTTGTGGAGGAGGATTTTAGGGGAGACAGTGGAGTGTAGGGTAAGCCAGCACCATCAGAAGTGGGGAAGTGGGGCTGCAGGTCAGCTCTTGTGTGGCTAGGTCTCTGCTGTGTGTGTGTGTGTGTGTGTGTGTGTTTATTTTATTTTTTTATTTTTTCAAGACAGGGTTTCTCCGTAGCTTTTTTTGGTTCCTGTCCTGGAACTAGCTCTTGTAGACCAGGCTAGCCTCGAACTCACAGATATCTGCCTGCCTCTGCCTCCCGAGTGCTGGGAATAAAGGCATGCGCCACCACCGCCTGGCTTCTGTGTGTGTTTTGAAAAGTAATGGTTTTTGTAGCCTGTGCATTTGGTCATTGGCTTCAGGCTTGGAACCACCAGTGAACCTAAAACCACAGGGTCAGAGCAGCAGAGCCATTAATTGGTGGAGCCACCAAGCACGAGGGTCCTGTTGTCTGAAGGAGCCCTGAGAAGCTTATCTTTTTCTGTCTAATTCAGTGACCATTAACTGATAGGGATACTACAGATCAATTAATCTAAGATAAAGGGAAACTGAACAGGCTATACATTCCCATTCATTTAAACTAACACAGATTTCAGCTCTCTGCAAACAAAGCATCAAGAAGGTGAGGAGTAAAGAGGGTACCACCTATGGCTTCGGTACTCTAGTCTAGTGGGACTTACCCATGGTTTAAACAAACAATGAGCAAACGTACTGATCTCTGTGTAAAGATATGCCCATGCGCAGAGGACAGTGCCTTTAAATGTGCCTGGTGAGAATGGAGTGATGGAGACACGGGAGGTTTCAGAGGAATTTTGAAAATGAGGATGAATTAATTGAACCCTAAGCTTGGTAATCCTGCATTGGTTTAATTGGAGTGAGCCAATTCACAAACTGAGCACATCTGTGGGAATTTTAATATCCTCATCTTCAGCTGTAAAGTACCGGAATGGAACTGGACTGTGGTGGTTTCCGAGGGCGCTGCTTGAGGCTATGCTATGGCTTTTGGGTTTGTCAGTGTTTGAAAGCATCTTGGTTGACCATTAAAGGAAAGACATGGTTTTCTGCTACAAGTGATCAGCATCCAGTGTGCTATAAACCAGAGCTTTGTGTCTTGTGGCTCTGCAACTCAGGGCCTGCAAAGAACATGAATCAAGACACTGCCTTTGCATTGTGATGACAAGACCTTGACAACTCCCTCTTGATCCTACTCATGCAGTATATTATGTTTGGACTCTTCTAATGGATTTTTGTTTTGCACTTTTTGAATCCACAAAGATAAATATAGTTAGCTACCAAGATTCAATTGGGATCCATTGGGAATAATTTTTTAGATTATTTTTTTTTATTTTGAGAATTTCATGCATGTGCATGACAGTTACACAGTTTTCACCCTGCCTTTTCCCCCTCAAATGTATTACCTTGTCTTCTTTAAAACTTGTTGCATATATGTACACACACACACACACACACACACACACACACACACACACACACAGCCTGCTAAGCCCACTTGTTTGGGGGTGACCACTTGAGGTTGGACAACCTTTCAACTCTTCAGGGAAAATACTGATTTCCTTCTTTCAGAAGCCATTAATTGTTTATAGCTCTTCTTAGGAGTAGAGCCTTGTGAGAGTTCCCCCATCCTCGCTGGCATGTGACCGTGTTGCCATTGCGCAGGCAGGACTTGTATAGGTGACAGTAGTACTTTTGGGATTCTTAGGTACAGCTTCTGTCATAAATAGTAGACACTATTTCACAGCAGATGCGCCGGTCCTTTGACCCAGATAGTTTTTTCCTACTTCTGTGATGTTCCCTAGCCTTAGGTGTATGCGGTTATGTTGTAGATGGGGTTATATGGTGGTTGGGGTGGACACCCCGTGATTAGTTCCATGAATTTTGAACAATCATGAATTTCATGTGAAAGAAGCTTCTCTGGTGAGAGATAAGAACCTGTGAATGTAAGTGGAGGTTTAGAACACAGTTGGGAATTACGCTCGTTTAGGAGAGTGGCGGTAGTAGTTCTTTTCCAGGGTCTGTGACCATCACCAATGGGTAATTAACTGGCTTATAGGTTTATAGTACCAGGCACAATTCCCTTCTGTCAAGTGGGAGTTCAGTCTGATGAGATGGCTGTTGGTTGTCCCGGAGATACAAATGGTACTGCTGTACCCTCGGGGCTATCTTGCCACCATGGTCATTTTTGTGGTTCCTAGACTTTGCAGCTCAGTAGGACCATTGATTTTTTTCTCCCTTGAGAGCTTGCATAGCACTGTTGGGTGCTATGAGAACTAGTCCTCAGGAAGGAGGTTTCCAGGTCAGTTCCAATGTGATTCCTCTAATTCTCGTGCCTGAAGTATGTGATGTCTTCAGAAACAGGGTCTTACCTTCAGGTTCTGGGAGGAGACTAAGGTCAATGGGAATAGCCTACATTGTTTTGGGAGAGTCTTCGAATTGCGCAACCAATAAGTTGAGGGGAGCTTTCCATTGGGAATAACTTTAAAAATCACTTCATGTCAAAATATATTTAAAAATCTTCAACCTGTTTACATCTCAAGAATTGGTTAGCTCTCTAGACTGGCTTCAATCTGGCAGTGTAACTGGTGGGGAAGAGAGGAGTTTGAAGGTATCCTTTGGCTGAGCCAGGTGCTGCTATTCAAGGTGGGGAATCAAGGAACCTCTTAAATAGATCTCTCATAGTTATGTTAGACGATCAGCACTCACATATGCTAAGTGGAGCCAGACCCGATGTATAATCTTCCCTTGATGCGGAATGATAGTCACCAGTGGGATGCCTGGTACAGATGGCTTTCCAGGCTTCAGTGCACGGCCCCTCGGGATATGGATGATGTGCAGGAGAGTGACGTGGGCATGTAAGTGGGTGGAAATTTTCTAATGTGTCACAATAATAACAATACCGAATCCTCTTGCTGCTCAGCTTCCTCTAGAACTTCAGCCCACGCAGCAGCCTACTTGGTTCACATTCCTATGTGAATGCTAGACAATTAGCAACTGATAATGAAAAATGCCATGGGAACCAGTGGGAAAATAATAGCTTACTCCGAGGATATAATGAAATGAAATTAGCACAGACAGTAAAACAGACAATTTATGGTGTCTTTTTTTTCTTTTTGTAATTAAAAAGAGCCAGTAAATACTTAGAGTAGAGAAATCTGAGAATTGATTGGACTCCCCCATCTGCTTTGGAAGAGGCCTTTTGTTTCCCCCCACCCAGAAATCCATCTAGAGGAGTTGCCTCATTGGAAGGTACTTCTACTAAGGTACAACAGTTTGAAAAGTGCCTGTTTTATTTGAAAACCATGACAATTTTATTGCCCTTGTTACCTAAGTGGCTGTCATATGGTCTGTCATAGGCCATATGTCAATATCCCCTTAGAAAGGGATGCTAACACTAGATACTTGATTTTAGTGTTGGGGTTATACAGTTTTGATGTTGGCTAAAGTATCAATAGATTTTGATGTTCTCAGCTAACAAATTCTTAGCAACAAGGTAAACTTGCTTCTGTGTACAAGTAATTTTCTGAAGACAATAAAATGTGTTGTACATGAAATTAGAAGTTGAAAGACCTTTAAATTTTCCATGTCTAGCGATCTCATTCTCTGTAGCCTCGAACATTTAACCCTATAACATTACTTTTTGTAAGTGGGCAAAGTTTTTTTTAGAAAAAACCAAACATTTCATAATAATCATTAAAGTATTGAATTGCTCTAGGGTGCAAGAAAATGGATTTACTTTTTTCTCCAAAAAGGGATTGGATTAGTTTCAAACAATTCTGTTAAAATTTTAGTCTCCCTGTGTGGGTAGTCTTCTGTGAGTTGAAAAATAAAGAAGTCATAAACAAATCAAAATTATATTCACTCCAAATGTTCTCCAAATGCATTTGTTTTGGAGTGTTGAAGAAAGTTGAATATTATTCTAAGATATTTTATCCATCTGAAGTAGACTTCCTTCTAAATTGCTCTCATTACCAAAATCTATTTATCTGAAAATTAAATTCCCCTGATTGATCTAAAAACCATCTCAACAAATACAGAGCCCTGCAGCTGGACAATGTTTAGAGAGTGAGAGACCTTGGAACACTCAGTCCTAGATGGGATGTCTCCATCAATTCCTTCCCCTCAAGACTCAGGGAACCCTGCATGAGAGGAGCAGAAAGATTGTAAGAGCCAGTGGGGTTAGAAGACGCCAAGGAAACAAGGTCTTCTAGATACAGCAAGACTGATGCTCATATGAACTCACATAGACTGAGGCAGCATGCACAAGTCTAAGCTCGATGGAGCCCCAGTACTGAGAGAAGTAAACACCAACCCCTATCCCTAACCTGGAGTGATTCCCAATTGATAAGCACTTGCAGTTAGTTTTCTTCAACAGAGTCACTGAAGAGACGACCCACTCTTAAGGGCAGTACCTGGACCACACAAACCCAACTCAGTGGTATTTCTGGAGTTTTTGTTTGTTTGTTTGTTTTTGTTTTTCTCACAATGTTTTGTCATGGCATTTTTTTAAAAAAGAATCTTACAGGTATTTTGCTTATATATTATGGCTTCCAATGTTTTTATGTTTTTGTGGGATTCCCATGCGTATGAATGTGTGTATCTGTGTCAATATGTGTTTCTTGTGCTTTTTGTGTGACTCTCTATTTCTTGTTTGGATGTTGTACCCAATTCTTTCTTTGTTTTTATTTTATCTTATTTATATTTTTGAGATGTCTGTTTGTTTTTCAATGAGAGACAGGGAGAGAAAGAAAGGAAGAGGATTTAGGTGGGTGGGGAGGTGCCAAAGATCTGGGATGAGTTGGGGGAGGAGAAACCATGATCAGAATATATTGTATGAAAAGAAATTCTATTTTCAAAGACATAAAAAAATCCCACCTACATCATACAACTTTATAAGCTCTGATATTTTCATAATATACATTTTTATTGGGTACATGTTTCCAATTTTATCATGAGTTTATTAAACTGAGTAATGTCAGATGGTAATGAATGTGATTGCTCCATGCTAACTATTCAGGGTTCTTTGCAAAGGCTAAATTGTACAAGACCAATATATTGCTCAATTCAATTCAGAGCATGCTAGTGAGATTCCGACAGTGTAGAAATGTTGGCAGTGGCTTTAAAAACTGGCAGAATAACCTAATCCCTTGAGCTTCTTCTCTATCTTCTTTTCCTTCTGGGAAGATGAAGAATGTCTGGGCCGGTAGGGAGCTATCACAGTGTCTAGGGGAGGCAGGTCCCAAAGCCTCAGAGCTTCTGTTTGTGGAAGACATTGCTGCCTTTCTGCCATTTTCAAGTGTTACTTCCAAACTGGTATGTTTGAGCAGTAAGGGAAAAAAGAGATCAAGCTTGGTTGATGAGTCTTGACTTCTAGAAGTGTGTGCGTTTGTGAGTGTTTGTGTGTAAGCTAAGTGAGAATTTGTAGTTGAACATGTAAATCAGATAGGTTATACCACTTAATTGTCAGAAGAAGATGGACACATTTCAACACATATATTACTATATTAAAGATAGCTCTCCGTGCATCCCCCAAATGTATTCTCAAGTGTTTTGAGAGATGATTGGTTGCTAGTGACTCCATATGTTGCTATGTTTTATTTTGGAACATGTTAAAATCTCACTTAGGTTTCATTAAGCCATTCCTTCTCCCCTATTTTTTGAAAAGTCTATTTTTTACTTCCAAAGAATTTGTTTGAACACGTAGTTAACTTACCCTTGTTAGCTATTCCTAGGATGAAGGTTTAAGTGGGGCTGCACATTCCCTCACAGCGTGTGGATATAAGTGTGTATGCGTGCACACACGTATGAAATATTTCACAGTTCTAAGATTATCATTTATCCATGAAGGCTATTGAGTATATATCATTTAATTATGCCCCAAATTAGAACCATAATACAGTATGCTTTCAAATATCAAAGATACTGTTCTTATATTTATTTTTTTATTGCAGAAGTTTTGTATAGGGAAAAGAGTAGGAATTACAGCTCTTATTTGATAAAAATTCTGTTTTTAAAAAACAGGACTTTTTTCAATGTTTTTATTTATTTATTTATTAAAGATTTCTGCCTCCTCCCCGCCACCGCCTCCCATTTCCTTCCCCCTCCCCCAATCAAGTCCCCCTCCCTCATCAGCCCGAAGAGCAATCAGGGTTCCCTGCCCTGTGGGAAGTCCAAGGACCACCCACCTTAAATTTTATTTTATGTGCATTAGTGTTTTGCTATGGGTTTCAGGTTCCCTGAAACTGGAGTTATAGACAGCTATGAGCTGCTATGTGGGTGCTGGGAACTGAACCCGAGTTCTCTGGAAGAGTAGTCAGTGTTCTTAACTACTGAACCATCTCTCCAGCCCCTTGATAGGAATTCTTGAGTGGTTTATTTAACCTTGTGCGTTCTCTCTCTCTCTCTCTCTCTCTCTCTCTCTCTCTCTCTCTCTCTCTCTCTCTTCTGTACAATGTATGCATATGCTTGCATGTGTATATGCAGGTATTCTTATCCTTGTGCCACATGTGGAAGCCAGGCATTGAATTTAGTTTTCTTTCTCTATTTTTCTACCTCAGTTTTTGAGCCCAGGTCTCACTGAAACTTGCCAGTAGTCTTCTTGGATTTGCCTAGGGTTGGAGTCACAGGTGTGGACAGCCACACACAACTTTTACAAGCCCTTTGGGGATCAAACTTAGGTCTTCATAACATAACTAATAGCATAACATGTTTGCATAACATATATTTTATCCATTGAATCATCTCTCCAGCCACCCCCTCTCTTTTTTTCTTTTTGCCTTGTGAGTTGTATTTATTAGGTGTGCATCCACAGCTCAGCATTTAGTGCTCCTGAACAGAGTGGAAAACTTGGCAGTGAGCAGGAGACCAGATCCATTGATAAGAAAACCCCGTGACATAGAGCTCCTCTGGGTTTCTGTAGAAGGCCTGAAGAGTGGTACAGAAAGCAGAGTCCCCAGGGTCAGAGCCTCATGTTCCAGCTGTCTAGCTCCACTTCAGGGTGACCACGAGAGCCCGTGCAAACCTCTTCAGCATGTAAAAGTAAAGCAATAAGTAGAAAAGGAACAGACAGAATTGTGTGTTAGGACTGTTGGGGTGGCCTTTCTCCAGGGGTAACCACCGTGGACCCTGAGCTCTGCCAGGTCTCACCAGCCCCTTGACTGACTGGTTCACCTCGAGACCTGAGCTCAAAGCTGGTGGTGGTGGCAGGCTGAGGAACAGGTACCCCCTTTCTGAAATGGTGGTAAGTATGATTTGGGGCTCAGTGAGTGGGGTCTGGTCTTTCCAACCTGCTTTGATTATTTGGGCCACAGCAAGTGTCAAGTTGTGACAACTAGGGAGTTGAGGAGGAAGGAGAAACAGCACCCTCTGATAAGGTATGGGGGGGGGGAATGGGAAGCTCTGAATTCTTCACTGAAGGCCAATTATAGAGGGAATTGGAGGATTATAATCTAAGCTCCAATCAAGAGTATGAGTGGAGGAACGGGGACAGGATGATGGCCGAGAAGGCATAATACTTAAGAAAGAAAGCAGGGGTGAAGCCAAAGTAACCCAAATCCAGAAGTAGTTCCATGGGCTGCTACCTGAAGATTGAACTATTTGCTCTAAGGGCTACCCTGCAGTAGTGGCTGGAGGGCACAGTGGAGCCAGCATCAGGCTGTGTGATGTGTCTTGTGTCTGTGTATAGTTGTGTGAATTGTGCCCACTGCACACTTTCTTGATTCAAGTAGGCACACACTGGACATTGGTTACACTCATTAGGAGACGTTACCCAACACAACTTAGGTCTTTCAAATGGGCAAGAAATTAGGATCTGTATGGTATCTCAGGATGAAGTCTGGTCAAAGCTCCCTCTCCAGGACTTTGAGGTCCTAAAAGATGTATCTAGAAAATTTACTACTGTGGAAAATGAAGAGTTAGGTTGGATGGGGGAACTGGAGGCTGGAACCCTGGTGACTAATTGCTGTAATATTGTCCTTTTGGCAGCGGTGGCAGCTTCATGTTCTTTTTTTTTTGCTATCACCACACACTGAATTCCTGCAGATGACTCTGATGCTGTGGGAATTGTGCCTCTTTGCCAGCACCGCCATGGCTCTTGGGCTCACCACTCCAGTTGAACTACTAAAATCACTCTTGCTGACATTTATTACAAACCTGACAGACAAGGTGCTTCTGGGTATTTAGGTCCACATTCAATTTTAAGGCTTGCACTCATTTTTTATGAATTGTTCTTAAAGAGCCAATTAGCCATCCCTGTCTGTCTGTCGCAGCTTCACTGTCCTCTAGACCCCAGCCAACTGTGCCCTTGTCTACTCCTTCCTGACCTTCATCCAGCTCTTCCAATAGTCAGAACGCTTAAGGGCCTGTGGTGGCTGCCATCTTACAGGGCCATCTCTCCTTCCTTGTTTTTTTTTTTTTTTTAAATGAAATTTCTCATGCTTCCTGGAGTAGTGATGAGAGACTTTACACATGAGGAACGAAGAGTCTGATTTTTCTTCTGTTGCAGTTGTTCAGTTATTTCCGGTTTCAACCTTACTATTTTTGTTAAATGTTGTTTTCACTTTCTTTTTCCCAGTTCTTCTGAGTCCAATAACTTTGTTTGACCATGGAAGGGAATTTATAAACATCTAGAGATGGCAACACAAGACTTGTCTCTATCACTGTATGCTCTACGGGTTCTTTGAGCTTTTGCTTAAAAACCAACAGATGGAGCCTTCCAGGGCCTTGCCAGAGACATAGCTAACTTTGAGGAAGTTTTCAGCATGAACTATGTGACCGAACTTCACAGCCATCTGATTTCCAATTCAGTAATTACTGGAATAATTAGATGAGTTGCTCTGCAGATGGCACCTAAGTTTCATGACATATGTGTCCTTGTCATCCATAGCAGATGATATATGGAATATTTGTTCTTCACTATGATATGCTATATATGATGCAAAATGCCTTTAAGGTTTTTCTTTCTGAGCTTCTAATTTCATGTAGGCCCGAACGAAACATCAAACCTGCTTTGGCTTGCATTGTCAGAACTCTTGGCTTGCTGTGTTCGCTGGTGCGTGTCAGCTGTAGCCCTGTGCTGATGGGAGCTCTGATGACTCTTACAGTATTTAGACTCTATTTATAATTTTAAATGTTGAATAATAAAATCGCAGAATGTTCAAACATGAGGATCATCATTTATAACAAATCTTCGAAAACTAGAATTATTCTTTTCCCCATACATTTCCTTCCAATCTTTCTAAAAATGGTATTTTTGGAACATAAAGCTTATTTTTAAATTAAAATTCATATACTATAAAATCTGTACTTCAAAAAATTAAGATTAAAATTTTGGGAGGAATTTCCTCTATGTGTACTGTATTCACATCTTTTTAAAAAACAGAGCTAGAGAAGCAATTTATTCCACTATACGCATGTATACAGTTAGCCAAGGAGAATAGCAGTCCCGATGGTAAGAGAGGTCAATCATGATGGAGATGGCATCAAACTGTAGTGGTCAGGGACCAATTCCTAAAAAAGCAACTTTTATCAGGGATTAATTTAATTTTAGAAACAAATATAATTTTATGAACTAGAAATTCATTCTTTCACAATTTGACAGTTCACCTATGGTACAACTGTCAGGTTAGAAATATATCTTTTCAACTTGGTGATTCCAAACTAAACACACACACAAAACATTTCACAGAAAGGAAAAGAAAAATGGAAACAGCTCAAGAAATATCACTAATAAGCACAAATATATGAGGAAAGAGGAATGTGTAGTCTTCTCTGACCCTCTTTACTGAAGATTGATTCTCTTCTCATATGATATATCCTGATTACTCCTCTCAGTTTCTCCCACATCCCCTCTCTGGATCCGTTTCCTTTTTGTCTCTTATCAGAAAAGAACAGGCTTCTAAGAGATAAGAACAAAACACAACAAACTAAAATACAATAAGATAAAACAAGAACCACCACACTGAAGTTGAACAAGGCAAACCAACCGAAGGGAAAGAGCACAAGAGAAGGCAGAAAGATCAGAGACCCGCTCATTTCTACACTTAGGAGTCCCAAAGGCTTGGCTTGGAGGTATTGTTTGCATGAGTATCCCAAATCATAAGTTTCGGATCATGAGCACCTGACCTGAGCAGAGAGACCCCTGGGGCAGATGCCAGGAAATGTCCTCTACTCCTGCTACATGTCCTGTGAAGATGGCCTTTGAACCCATAGCCTTAACTTCTTTAAGAACTATGCTGAAAAGGAGTGATGGCCATGCAAGATGGTGGCTACCACAGGCTCTGAAGTAAAAGTCCCTCAAAATTTCTGACTGTTGGAAGAGCTAGAAGAAGCCCAGAAAGGTCTAGGCAATGACAGAATTAGCTGGGGTCTAGAGGACATTGAAGATGTGTCACTAAAAGAGAGAGAAGAATGGCCATTCGCTCTTCAAGAACAATTTATGAAAAATGAATATTGTATTAGTCAGGGTTTTCTAGAGTCACAGAATTTAGGAAATGAATCTCCCTCTCCTTCTTTGAGATAGAGAAAATATAGATAAAGGGAGTTTATTAGAATAACTCACAGGCTACAGTCCAACTAATCCAACAATGGCCAGCTGTGACTGGAAAGTCCAAGATCTTGTAGTTGGTCAGTCCCACAGTCTGGGTGTCTCCGCTGGTCTTCTGTATGTGTTGGAGTCCCAAAGAATTAGTCTTCAATGCCAGTGAAGGGATGGATATGCTGGCAAGGTGAGGACAAGAAGGCTTATATCGGCTTCCAGAAGAAGGTGTGGCCCAGATGAAAGTTATGCCTCAAGATATGGGATTAAGGGCGTGTGCCATTCCTCTTCAAGATCCAGATCAAAAGCCTGTGTTATCCAGCCTCAAGATAAGGATCAAAGGCATGTTATCTTCTTCCTGTCTGAAGATCTACATTCCAGGTGTGCCCTCTGTTTCTGGATGGTACTTCATTCTAGATACTGTCAAGCTGACAAGCAAGAATAGCTGTCACACCTACCTCTTGTCAACTTGACACACAATCATTTCTCCTTCTTTCATGATTAATTTTCAAATGAAAACAATAACCCAGTCATAATAATGCCTAACTATAACCATCCCACATACAATTGTAAATGCATTGTGTATTTAACCAGGTTATAATTATGCCTAACATGATATAACTATCCCTCATACAAGCACAAACACATTACAAATTTAGAATAGGCGGTGATATCCATTGGGGGACATCCTTTTAACTTTAAGTATCTCAAACTTCATTATGATAGACATTGATATTCTCTAAATTGACGTTAGAGAAATTGAAAGAAAATACAAATATCTTTACAAATGCAATCTTCACAAAATATAATAGGAACACCCATGCAAATCATAATCTTCAGTTCTGCAACTAGTCACGTGACCTTAGATGGGATTTATAGCTACCTCCTTCTCCCACCCTTTCTGTACTTTTGTCACCCTCTGTAATCACCTCAGCAGGTCTTGGCTGCTTTCCTGGAGGAATGACCCATATCCTGACATGTCTGTGCCCTTTCTCACCCTTCTTGATTATGCTGTTTTAATTTCCCATTAACTTTAATGATAGCACCAGGATATGCCCTAAAGGATCTCCTGCATTCCAGACATAATCCTCCTCACCTCCATGGCAGAGAGGCAGTCCAATTTCCATGGTGATCTGGATCTAGCACCCCTCCTAAAACTGTTATTCCTGTCTTAGCCTGTTGATTTAAAAACATTAGAAGTCCACAGTGACGAGGGGAAATTCGAGCTTCCAGTTCAATGGAATGTTTATTGTGGATTCTGGCAGGAGCACTCTCTACCCTGGAACTGAAATTTTTAGGCCAGCAGAATTTAGGGTTGTGTAAACAGGAAGCAAAAAACTTTCTTTTTTTTTTTTATTTCAATTATCTTTTTTTTCTGTTTTTTTTAATTTATTTATTTATTAAAGTTTTCTGTCTCTTCCCCGCCACCGCCTCCCATTTCCCTCCCCCTCCCCCAATTAAGTCTCCCCCCAGCCCGAAAAGCAATCAGGGTTCCCTGTCCTGTGGGAAGTCCAAGGAACCCCCACCTCCATCCAGGTCTAGTAAGTTGAGCATCCAAACTGCCTAGGCTCCCACAAAGCCAGTGCGTGCAGTAGGATCAGAAACCCATTGCCATTGTTCTTGAGTTCTCAGTAGTCCTCATTGTCCGCTATGTTCAGAGAGTCCGGTTTTATCCCAGGCTTTTCCAGACCCCGGCCAGCTGGCCTTGGTGAGTTCCCGATAGAACATCCCCATTGTCTCAGTGTGTGGGTGCACCCCTCGCGGTCCTGAGTTCCATGCTCGTGCTTTCTCTCCTTCTGCTCCTGATTTAGACCTTGAGATTTCAGTCCTGTGCTCCAATTTGGGTCTCTGTCTCTGTCTCCTTTCATCGCTTGCTGAAGGTTAATATTCAGGAGGATGCCTATATGTTTTTCTTTGGGTTCTCCTTATTTAGCTTCTCTAGGATCACTAATTATAAGCTCAATGTACTTGGTTTATGGCTAGAAACCAAATATGAGTGAGTACATCCCATGTTCCTCTTTTTGGGTCTGGCTTACCTCACTCAGGATAGTGTTTTCTATTTCCATCCATTTGTATGCAAAATTCATGAAGTCCTTGTTTTTTATTGCTGAGTAGTACTCTAATATGTATAAATTCCATACTTTCTTCATCCATTCTTCCATTGAAGGGCATCTAGGTTGTTTCCAGGTTCTGGCTATCACAAACAATGCTGCTATGAACATTGTAGAGCATATACTTTTGTTGTATGATAAGGCCTCTCTTGGTGGGAAATGCAAATCAAGACAACTTTAAGATACCATCTTACACCTGTCAGAATGGCTAAAATCAAAAATACCAGTTATAGCCTTTGTTGGAGAGGTTGTGGAGAAAGGGGTACACTCATCCATTGCTGGTGGGAATGCAAACTTGTGCAACCACTTTGGAAGGCAGTATGGCGGTTTCTCAGGAAATTCGGGATCAACTTACCCCTGGACCCAGCAATACCACTCTTGGGAATATACCCAAGAGAGGCAAAAAACTTTCTTAATGGATTACTTGGGAGGGATGAGAGTGGATGGAACTTTCCCTTTTTCCAATCCTTGATTCTTGGACCTAACTACAGGGGGAATAGTACTATATACTGGACATTGATTCAAAGCATTTATTGCCTTCTGGAGAACCCTGACATAGCCCTCCATGCTGATGTCACCCAATTGGCACTGTAATTGTGTCCTCAAAAGGCTATTCCATCTTTCAGTCAGGCCACCTGTTCCAGGACAGTGGGGAACAAGGTAAGAGCAGTGGATTCTATGATCATGGTTCTATCACACTTTTTTTTTGCTGAGAAGTGAGTTCCTTGGTCAGAAGCAATACTGTGTGGAATACCATGTTGGTGGATAAAGCACACTGTAAGTCCACAGATGGTGGTTTTGACAGAAGTATTACATGCAGGAAAGGTAAATCCATAACGGATCAAGTATCTACCCCAGTAAGGAAAAAGAGTTGTCTTTTCCACGGAGTGTGTTGCCCAATGTAATCAGCCTGCCATCAGGTTGCAGGCTAGTCACCCTGGAGGATGGTGCCCTAGCTGGGGCTCAGTGTTGGTCTCAGCTATTGGCAGATCTTATGCTTAGCACAGCTAAGGTCAACCTTGGTGAGTGCAAGTCAGTGATACTGAACCCATGCATAACTCCCATCTCTGCCGCCTGGCCACTTTGTTCAAGTGTCCATTGGGCAATGGCAGGAATGGCTGGGGAGCGAGGCTGACTGGCCATAGAATGGGTCGTCCTATCTACTTGATTACTGAAGCCCTCCTCTGCCGAAGTCACCTAATGATGAGCATTTACACGGGACACAAGCATCTTCACATCCGTTGCCCATTTGGCAAGATCTATCCACATACTTCTTCCCCAGATGCTTTTCTCATCAATTTTCCAATTGTGTTCTTTCAGAGTCCCTGACCATTCAGTCAGTCCGTGGGCTACAGCCCATGAATCAGTGAACAACTGCACATCTGGCCATCTCTCCTTACAAACAAACTAGATGACCATGTGTCTGCCTGGAATTCTGCCCACTGTGAAGATTTCCCTTTGCCAGCATCTTTCAGGGTTGTCCCCGAAAGGGGTTGTAATGCTGCAGCTGCCTACTGCTGGATGGTACCTGTGTAACGTGTAGAACCATCAGTAAAGCTAGCCCTAGTCTGCTCTTCTCAGTCAATAGATCACAGGGAACGCCCCATGAGGCTCTAGGTGCGTGCTTGGCAGCAGACAGCATTGAAGCAGGAGTGGAAACCAGGGGCACTTGGGCAACTTCTTCATTGCTTGGGCCTTCAGGACCCGCTTAGGCCTGATCACGTATGTACCACTTCTATAGGATAATAGACAGCTGCTGTGCTTGTCTTTATGACTGGGTGAGTCCAGTAACAGCCAGCTCATGATAGGCAATTCAGGTCGCCCGGCAACTTGGTTGGCTCATTGTCAAATGTTTGTTTTTTTTTTTTAATTTATTTATTTATTAAAGATTTCTGTCTCTTCCCCGCCACCGCCTCCCATTTCCCTCCCCCTCCCCCAATTAAGTCTCCCCCCAGCCCGAAAAGCAATCAGGGTTCCCTGGCCTGTGGGAAGTCCAAGGAACCCCCACCTCCATCCAGGTCTAGTAAGTTGAGCATCCAAACTGCCTAGGCTCCCACAAAGCCAGTGCGTGCATAGGCCCAATAGCAGGTCAGGAGCTGTCCTTCAAAATGGAGACTAGCTGTCTGCAGATGATGGTTGAGCCTTGCTCCCAAATCCCAATGATCTCTTCTGTGATTCACCTATGTACCTAAATTCCCAGAAGCACCTCGTCTGTCACGTTTGTAATAAAAGTCAGTACGAGTGATGTGAACAGTTCAACTGGAGTGGTGGACCCAAGAGCCATGGCAGTGCTGGCAAAGAGGCACAATTCCCACAGCATCAGAGCCATCCTGCAGGAACTTCCGTGGGTGGTGATGGCAAGCAAAACAAACAAACAAACAAACAAACAAACAAAACAAAAAAATGGTGACAGAAGAAAAAGGAAGGGGTGCATATAGAGAGCAAGTATCCTCAAAATACATTTTATCCAGTAAAGGAGCTTGCTGCCTCCCGGATGATCCAGGCTGAATGCCCTGGACACATGGTAGGAGGAAGTGATTCCACATAGTTGTCCTTTGACTTCCCCCTTCACCCCTCCCTCGGCAAATATGCCTCTAACTGCGCGTCTGCGATATACACACTAAGTAAAGATGTTAATAAATGTAAATTTAAAAATCCCTCCTTAAACATAAAATGCAAAATTGAACAGAAAAACAACTTCAAAGTTTACCAGGAAAGCGAGCGACTCCGATTCGCACTTTTGTCTGGGGAATGCGGGGAGGAATACAAGAACCCTCATTGAACCACGGGCTGCGGTAGCAGTTTACCGAAGATAGCAATGGTTCAATTTAGGACGATAACCGTGTCAGTATCTGTTCTGTAAAACAGATGCGCCACCGTACGGAGAAACCTGGAGTGATCAGTGTTGGGCGGTCTCATAAGGCAGGCGTGGCGCTGGAGTTGACTTCCGTCCCTGCCGATGCCCGAGACACTTCTAGTCCTGTTGGACGATCAGAACTACGGTCTTTTGGATTCGGGCAGAGTGCTGCTTGATACCTATGGGCTACAGCTGGTGCAAGACACGGCCCTGGTAACTGCGGTCGGACCAGGGATGGCCGTACCATCGGTTGCGAGGCGCCGAGGGCATCGCTGGAAATGTACAGTGGACCGCCATTGGTGGTGGGGTTCTCTCACTGCAGCGAGACATTTTTTAGCGTGGATAAGAAATGTGTATCTGTAAAGGGTTGTCGTTTAAAGCGCAGGCGTCAGTTGGAGGTCAGAAGAAGGCTTTGTATCCAACTATAGATGGTTGTGAATTGATCCCCTCCCCCTACTCTCCTCCTCCTGTTTACCCAGGAGATCTCCTCTTTTTCTGCTTCCCAGGGAAATCTTTATGTTCCTCTTAGGGTCTTCTCTGGAGCTGTGAACTGTAGCCTGGCTATTTTTTGCTTTACATGTAATATCTACTTATAGGAGAGTAGATTTTTAACACCAGAGAAGGGATGCTTCAGGAACAAGATAGAGGAACCTTCTAAAGAGAGTGAGGGCAAATAGGCAAAAGACAAAAACTTCCTTCTTCCATGGTTTTTTTTTTTGTGTGGGCTGCCACCAGAACCTGAGGCCCCGATTTAGGGTGGGTCTTCTCATCTCTTGTGATCCAATCAAGAAAATTCCTCAAAGGTGGACCCGACTGCTGGGTTTTACTGCCTGAATGGTACTTCCATCATGGAGTCAGTTGTGCTAAGGTCTGGGGGCCCTGTTACGAAAAGTGGTGTTTCATGTTGAAGAAACCCCACATGCAAAGACATGGTGTCTGTCCTGTGAGAAATCTGCCTAGTGAGGTGAACCCAGTCACAGCCCCTCTTTTTCCCTTTAGCTCCTTTTGGGGATGTTACCAAGAGACAGGCTGCACAGTCTATTCCGTAGTGAGGAGCAGAAGTTGGGTTGTTGTAATAGTGGTGACATTTTCTTCTCTCCACTGTGTTTTCTTGCCAGTCACTCCTGAAGCCATCGGCTTCCTGTCTGCCGTAGGGGTCTTTGTTGTCCTCCTGGCTGTCCTCGCGCTCTTCATCAACAAGAAGCTGTGCTTTGAGACCATAAGAGGCCACCCACACCTGGAACAAAGAGGCAAGAGAAAGCAGTCTTTGAGAGACAAGACTGGGGGCCACCCAGGCCTGGGTAAGCTCCATGTTTTATGTTCTCCTGAGCCTGGCAACCTGATGCTGCCATTTGAGGAGCTAAAAAAGCTGCTCTCTTTCCAAGGTGGCCCCATGAGAATTCACAGCTGAACTGGCCTGCCATAGCTGTGGTAGATATGATAAACGGCACCACCAAAGGACGCCTTAGCTCCTCCCGGTGTCCGTAGAGCTGATGGGGAGGACCTCCATTTGCTCTGCTCTTTAGATCCTTAGCTTGAAGAACGCCCCCCCACTACCACCACAGAAGGAGAAAAAGTGTGTGTTGATGGGCAGAAATTTGAAAGTGTTTTGCCTTCATGATGGAACAATACTGACTTGTTGCTGCATTAGCTGTTTTTTTTAGATATTCAGTGTCTGAGGGCCATTCCCATCTTGAAACATAGTAGTCCCCTTTCCAGAGAGAAAATTTCAGTTTCCATAACTAACTCTATTTGATGAGGGGGAAGTCACCTGAAGAAATAACTTGGTTCTCTTGAAGGACATATTTTTTCAGTTGCTTAAGTATAGAATTTGGTCTTGGAGACACCATCACAGGGTCCGGGTTGCTACCCAGGGAGATTAGACATGGAAACACTCCAGCTCTTGGTAGCCAGATTTTCACCCTCCTCTCACACGCCCCTCAGGTTATGTGTTGGAACTGGTCAAGGAAGAGTTTGGGGTAGGTCCAAGGCTGTGAGAACATACCCTCCAGTTCCAGGGGAGCTGTGGACCAGACAGAACATTTGGATCATTGATAGGGCAGCTTTTGTAGCCACAGTTCATTTAGCTTTATTGGTAGTAGGGACATACTTTAGATGTTTAAGCAGCTTTATTGATAGTAGGGACATACTTTAGATGTTTAAGCAGGCCAGTTATCTATTGTGCCATGACAGACCACTCAAAACTTAATAGCATACATATTATCTAAACTTTTTTTGTAGTTTTGGAAACATAAGAGTGTCTTAGTTGGATGTTCTAGATCAGGGTCTCTTAAGAGGCTGCAGGTAAGTAAGTCAGTGGGCACAAACCCTTGCAGAGCGGCTGGAGGCTCAGCTGCAGTTGTGTGGATGCCTCCAGGGCTCCTTGAATTTTCACGGCATAGCAACTGGTTTCTGAGCTCAAGACCCACAGGGAGTAAGGGGGAGCCACAGTTCCCTTTTACAACCGCATCTACAAAGTCAAACATTGTTTCTTCTGTCCCCTTCTGTTTTTCACTGACTCTAGTCTGTGCCCAGGGGACTGGGAATGAGGCTTCACTCTTGGAGGGACAGAGTATCGAAGAGGGAGCGAGCATGTTTTAGAGTCACTGTGGAGTCCATCACCGGCAAGGGTGGAGCAGCTGGCAGATGATCCGTGCTGCTGCTGGTGTCTTGCCCTTTTGAACTCCATTCAAAGCATCTGACTCATCTTTAGAACATAGAACAGATTAGTTTATGGACTCTGTTGTATACAATCAGGGACTTGTGGATCCTTTAGCCACTACTATCCCAGCTGGGTCTAGGTTAAGGGAGGTATTGCTCGGCCATAGTCTGATAAGGAGGTGGACTTCAGAATGATTCTTCTCCCTTGGCTCTGACTGCGACTCTGATGTGACCTTGGTGAATGAGGGAACCATTCTGACTTCCGGTCTCTCTTTATCTGCATGTTGGGATTATTGGATCCCAACAAGGTTGTCTTAGAATAAATGATTTATTTTATAAAGGTTCTGGTGTAGCATCTACCGTGAAGGTCCTTGTGGAACTTTACCTATAGTTGTTGAGCAAACAAGGAAGCGTTCTGACGCAGATGCCATATGCCAATACATTATATTCTTTACTTAAGATGGGAGGTTGAGGCTGACGAGGTGTTTGCCTTCACAAACAATAACAACTCAGACTAAGGTTGGAGCTATTTGAAACACACCCTTTTCCTCTTGTTTTACTTGCTTAATTTGAGTGTTTTAGGGACAATTCTAAATTATACCTGCAAAAGCATTGAGATTTTAAGACCACATTGGAACACTAATGAGAAGGCACACCGTGTTCTAGTCTCAGACTCAGGGCAGAATCACCAGGAGTAGCTTTAGAAGGGGCCGAATCAGGAGCTTCTTCAGATGACCCTGAGAAGTCAACACCTTCCTTTGACATCGCTTCTTTGAAAGGGTTCATTGTCATGGATCAAAAGCCATGGAAAACACACTTTTCTTCAACATTTTACCTAACCTTTGTTATTTTCTTTAATTGTCATCTCGAATGCACTAATCTCTCTATGAAGTCAGGATGTTCCTTACATATTTTGACAAGCATTAAGGAAGGAAGGCAGCTCTGTGTGGTGGAGAGAAGCCCGGGGCAGACCCTTGGAGCTTGCTTTGCTGCTAATTGGTCACACAGTATTTTGGGAATCCACTTCACCTCTCTGGGCCTTAAGTCCTCATTTGCAAATTGATAAGTCTGGACTAGTTTCTCCCAGCTCTCTTTCTGTGATCCTATTTGGCTCATAGGGTTGCCATAGCAACTTCTGGGGCTCTGTGAATGGAAGAGACCTAATAAGAAAGATTAAACATCATCTAGGCCATTCTACTCTTAGATGGTACTGTATGAAACCAAAAATTTTAAGGACTAAAAAGATGGCTTTAGCACCCACAACTAATTAACCATTCTAATCCATGCAAGGGATTGAAACATGAGAGAAGTCTCTTAACTCATCTGGTGCTACCAGAGATGAAGGAGCAGTGGTTTGTTTTCTGCATCTGCTGTGCAAAACAATTTGCCCGACAAACACTGCATCTTCCTCTAGGCTATGTGTTTTTCCATAGTCAGAGGTCTACTCGTATCACGGTGCCTGGAATTAGAAAGGAGAAGACACGGTGAGACGGTATCTTCCTAGTAACACAGGCAGGAGCAGTGACAGCTGGCAGCTGACATTTATTTAGCACTCTCTATTGCTGTGGCCAGACCCAGTATTCCACACGTCTTATTTGCTTGCTTTATTTAAGGTGCTGTGTGAATCCCTGGGAGGGATTATTTTGGGGAACTATCACTTGGAACAAAGAAGGCATTCTTCAACTTGGAGATGAGAAACTGATTGAAAATATAATCCCACAGTGAGAGGAGAAAGAGAGAGAGAGACAGACAGAGAGAGAGAGAGAGAGAGAGAGAGAGAGAGAGAGAGAGAGAGAGAAAGGGAATATAAATCAATGGAAATGGATTTTATTTTGTTTCTTCTGAAGCTTTGTTATTTGAAACAGGGTTTCATGTAGCCCATACTGGCATTAGACTTGTGGTATAACTGAGAATTATCTTTAATTTTTTATTATTAATCATGTTTTGTGTGCGTTTATAAATACCAAAGATTTTTCTTGCACGTGCCCATGATTACCAACATAGGTGGAGATCAGAGAGCACCTTGTAGGATGGTTCTGGCCTTTTGACATGTGAGTTTTGTGGCTCCAACTTGGATCATCAGCCTTGGCAACAAGTACCTTTCTCTGATGTGAGCCATCCCGCTGGGCTCCCAAGAATGACTTACACTTCTGATCCTCACCAACTGATCTACAGCCCCAGCCCCATCGCCTTACAGTTCCTTAAGAGCTCTGCACTTTCCTTATCGGTTGTGCTGTCCCTGCAGCCTGACTGACCACCAAGAGGTGATGAGGGAGAGTCTTCTGTTTTGTGTTAATTTCATTGGTTAAATAAAGAGACTGCCTTGGCCCTTTAATAGGACATAAAATTAGGTAGGCGGAGTAAACAGAACAAAATGCTGGAAGAAAGGAGCTGAGTCAAGGAGTCGCCATGGTTCTCCCACTCCAGACAGATGCAGGTTAAGATCTTTCCTGATAAGCGCACCTTGTGGTGCTACATAGATTATTAGAAATGGGTTAAGAGGCTAAAATTAATGGGCCAGGCAGTGTTTAAAAGAATACAGTTTCCATGTAATTATTTCCGGTAAAGCGGGCGGCCGGGTGGCAGGAAGCGGCCTGCCGCCCCTATTATTTCAACAAAGAGGCTCATGGGTACTTCCCAAGAACAGCTGTCAGGACAGAGGTTGATTCCTTTCCTCCACAGTAGCTAGCAGGAACAATGCATTGTGGTAAACCAGCTTTGATCTACGCTGCAGTGTTGTCTGCTTTCAATGATCCCTGGCAGTGAGGGTAGAACCCTCAAGACCAGATTCTTTATCCAGAATGAAACGGATTCAATCACATTGAGTGGACAAGTTGAGAGTTTAGTTTCTCAATGCACAACATGGAAAAGGGCCTCCAGAGAAAGAAGGATGTGGGGTGGGGTGGCGTCCCCTAAATAAGAATGAAAGGAGAAAGTTTTATATTTAAGCAAGCCGACACATAGCTGGTACTCAGTAGACAGGCTATGGCAGCTGGGACTCTGAAATGAAGTTGTTGAAAGGTTTTCTCTCAACCTGGTGGTGGTGGCACACACCTTTAATCCCAGCAGTCAGGAGGCAGAGGCAGGCAGATATCTGTGAGTTCGAGGCCAGGCTGGTCTTTCCAGGACAAGCTCCAAAGCTACATAGAAACCTTGTCTCAGAAAAAACAAAACAACTCTTTGCAGTTTCTAAAAGACTCTGAATGGTCCCTTCTGAGCCCACTTCCACCTCCTCATCCTTATCTGCAACTGTGTCTAGCAGAGCAGCCCTAC
Organism: Microtus pennsylvanicus; assembly: GCF_037038515.1. Classification (NCBI taxonomy): domain Eukaryota; kingdom Metazoa; phylum Chordata; class Mammalia; order Rodentia; family Cricetidae; genus Microtus; species Microtus pennsylvanicus. The sequence continues at coordinate 41,056,159 of NC_134592.1, read as the reverse complement.
ATATCCCTGCAATGCACGTCTATGCATTTAGGTTATAATATGTTCAAGTAGGTATTTTCCATGATGTAGCTCGATGAATAAATCTATTTATCATCTATTTTTACCAGCAAAGAAGCTGTGACTTACTTAGACGAATGCTTCTCCTAGGCCAGTGCTCAACCTTCCTAATGTTGTGACCCTTTAATACAGTTTGTTCCTCATGTTGTGGCGATTCCCAACCATAAAATTATTTCATTGCTGCTTCATAACTGTAATTTTGCTACTGTTATGAATCGTAGTATGGATATCTGATATGCAACCCCCAGGTTCAGAACTGCTACCCTAGGGTATTCTTAATTTTGGTTTTCCTACTTTGTCACCTACCTAATTCAACCCCCTCCACCATGCTTTCCCATGAAGATGGGTGTGATAGAAATTGGACAGGTGGGTTTGGGGGTACATTCCTTATATGCAGCTGCTATTGCAGATTGCTGCATACTCGGTGTCTTAGTGGAAGTTCTTGCTGGTGCAATGCGATTCCTCACTATGCTTCTTCAGTGCTTGACAAACATTCCCAGGTGATGTCATCCTCTTCCTATAGCCTGAACGGTAGTCCTCCGAAAGGCATGGCCACATCCATAGCCCTGGAACCTTGGCATTGTTGCTTTATTTGAAATAAAATGGTGTGATTATCTGATGGAATAAATAATGATCTGAGATGAGACAAGCTTCCCGGATTATCATAGTGAGGACTAAATACAAGGAAAAGTGACAAACTAGAGACAGAAATATAGGAGAGGGAGGTGATATGAAGTTGGAATCAGAGACCAGAGTGATTCAAGCACAGGCAAGTGGATGCTAAGGTCAATGATAGCCACCAGACAAGGAGAGGGGCAAGGAGCAGACTTCCCTGAAACCCCTAGGAGAAGTGTGGCCTTGTAGGCATAGACTTATAGCTATAGCATAGTGTAAAATGCATTTAGTTCAACTTCAAAAGTCCCCATAGTCTATAATGGTTTCATACTTGTTTAAAAGTTCAAAGTTTCTTTAGAGACTTATGCAATCTCTTAACTGTAATCCCCTGTAAAATCAAAATGAAAAATTAGATCACATACTTCCAATATTCAATGACACAGGTTATACATTACTATTCCAAAATGCAGGGAAAGGGAGCATAGTGAGGAAATACTGGGCCAAAGCAGGACCAAAAACCAGCCAGGTAAACTCTAAACTCTGTATCTCCATGTTGGGTATCAAAACACTCTTCAGATCAACAACTTCTTTCAGTTTTGTTGACTGCAATGCACTTCTCTCTCTTGGGCTGGTTCCACTCCCTGTTAGGAGCTCTTCTCAGCAGGTGTCCCAGGTCCCTGGCACCCTCAACATTTTGGGGTCTCCAGGACAATCCAGACTTCACTGCCACAGCTTCACAGAATGGCCTCTCTAGGCCTCCTCCATTCAGGGACACTTCTGACATATGCCTGCTTAGAAGCTTTCCTTAGTCATGGAGGCAAATTCCACAACCCCTTTCTTTAAGTCACAACCACATGGCTAAAGCTGCCAAGTTCTGCTGCTTTTTGGGGCTGGATCATGATCCTCTCATTCAGTTAAATCTTCACCAGCTTTCTGTGTTTGATGGTTTCCTTAACTGCCTAAGCGTGGCTGTCCTGACACTTGATCTGTAGACCAGGCTGGCCTCAAACTCAGATCTGCCTGCTTCTGTCTTCAGAGTGCTAGGATTAAAGGTGTGTACTACTACACCTAGCTCTAAGTTTTTCTTTAATTCCTTTTCACAAGTTGGAATCTTAGCTGGATGGGATCTTGCCCTGAGTCCCCACTCCATTTGTTCCATTTAACATCAGAATTTTCTTTAATCTGTTTATCTCCTTGAACACAGATCTTAGCTCCATTCCACTTCCTGGTGCCACCTTTTCTCTTGAAATTACACATTCTGTAACTTCCTTTTTCAAACTGCTCCTTTTTTATTATATATCTGTGTTAGTGTGACCACTAATAACCACATGACACAGTCCATACTAGGCTGTTTTGAAGTTTCTACAAACACAATTCAAACTCTTCAGTTTAGTCCCAGACAGATTTTTTGGACAAGAGCAGAAAGCAGCCACATTCTTTACCAAAATACCACAAGAATAGTCTGTAGGCCACACACTAACATTTCCCCTCTCTGAAACCAGTTGAGCCAGGCCCCACAGTTCATCAAATCACACTTAGCACCACCATCCTCCTTGAGCCTACTGGTATGGCCCATTAAGCATCATTTAAAGCATTCAGTTGTTTTTTCTGATCAAAATCCCCGAAGCCCATATTCTTTGAAACAAGAGCATAGTCAGGTCTGTTGCAGCAACTCGTCCCAGTTTCTCGTACCAACTTCTTAGGGTTTCTGTTACTGTGAAGAGACACCATGACCACATCAACTTTTATAAAGGAAAACATTTAATTGGGGGGTGGCTTGCAGTTCAGAGATTTAGTCCATTATGGTCATGATAGAAAGCCCGGTGGCATGTAGGTGGACATGGTGCTGGAGAAGGAGCTGAGAATCCTACGTCCAGATCCACAGGCAGCAGAGAGAGAATGAGACTCACTGGACCTGCCTGGCTTGAGCATCTGAGACCTCAAAGCCCATGCCCAGTGACATACTTCTCCAACAATGCCACACCTGTTCCAACAAGACCACACCTCCTGATAGTGCCAGTTCCTATGAGCCTATATGGCCATTTTCATTCAACCACAATAAACAAATATATACATATATGCATGCCATTCTGAGACTTACAAGATTTCAGTAAACTTGTCCAAAACATAAAAGTATGACTGTCTGAGCTATGTATTTACTAGTATTATAGTATTTATTTTAACAACACTGTCTTTCTTTTATGCCAAAATAAGAAAAGCCAAAGAAAAATTTTTTGGAATGATGTGAATCAAGATATGAGACATGCATGAGAATGGAAACACATAGGTATGGGGTGTGGTATAGTATAGAGTATGCCTACAATTCTAGCATGTTTGAGGCTTAGGTGTGAAGGGTGTGAGTTTGAGGCAAGCCTAGGATTTACTGCCAGGTTCTATCTGAAAAAACAAACAACACCAAAACAAGACAAAAAAAAACTTAAAAAAGCAAGGAACCAAAGGAATAAAAAGAGAGAATGTAGCTCTATAGTGTAGTGACCAACATGTATTCATGGCTCTGCCTTTTCTTTCAGCCCCTTGAGATGAAGAGGGACCTGCAGGCATGTGCTCATTTCACTGTCACCCACTTCCTCACATTCCAGGTTTAGTACAGTCAATGAGTTACACATAGTGAGGGAGCAATCTTTATGGGTAATATAGGAACAGTGTGATTCATATTCAGCTCGCTGGAGTGGTTTCTTGCTGTTGTATTTTGAGCACCAGCATCTATGTTTCCAGGTTTCTTTGGGATATCCTACTCAGATGAATTTTACATAACTAAAATATTTTATAATCCCCAGAGGCCCAATATTCTAAGATGATTTAAAAATACTGCATGTCACTGAGGTACTTTAAGAAAAGCCACAAAATTTAGGATTACACTGATTTTTTTTTAAAAAAAAGTATAGGTTGGATAACCTTTTGAAAGTCTACATCTCCTTCCCTAAACACTTCTATTTCTTTGTTCTGAGGCACGACCCACCCCCTTCATAGTTCCTGGATCATTCTCCCCACGCACATATGCAAAATAAGACCTGACTTGTTGGCAACTTGAGCTGCACAGCATTCTCCTTCCTGATTTTAGCGCCATGGTGTGTAGGATCTACGCATGTGACTAGGAAATGCTTTTTCACTGGGCTGGAAATTTCATATGGCTCAACCAAGTACAGGGGCTGGAAGCACTTGAGAATGGTGAGAACTTGTATTTCCTACATGTAATGACTGGTGACTTTTTGGGTAACTCTGATTGAGGCACAAATTGTTGTGAATTGATTTTGGTCTTGTACTCCAGAAAATGACCTAAACTTCATAATAACTTGAGTGGGTCCATCATAGTTGAGTAATCAAGCTCTGCTTTTTTGGTGGGTGGACATGCCAAAGCAGCCCATTGGGAGTTGCTGCTCTGAGAATACTTATTTCTGCAGGCATTAATAGTTATTGAGACTCTGTGTCCTGCTCTGTGCTGTGCTAAGAGCTGGAATTGAAGTGGTACAGACGAGTAGTCATTAATCTCTTGAAAATTTCATTCTTTTAGTGAACACAGGTAAAACTAAAGCAAAAACTAAAGAGGCAAATAATTGATATAATTATAGGTTATTATAAGTGGTATAAGCACATAAAATTAAGACTAATTGATGAGACAGGGAGATTCGCGTTAAATGGGATTGTAAATACACTTTTTATTGCTGGATAGAATAACAGAAAAGTTTGAATGGGCCATTGTGTGTGTGTGTGTGTGTGTGTGTGTGTGTGTGTGTGTGTGTCTGTAGAAGAGAGTGTTGGGAAGAAAGGAGGAGCAGAAGTTTGATGGGTTTTAGTGAATTGTGTGGCTAAGGAACCTGGCATGTTCCAGGTCTGCAGGGGGTTGGTCGACTGGAGAATGGGCAATCTCAGTATTGCAATCTTGTCAGAAGTGTGTCTGCTGGAAGCATTCCCCTTTCTCCCAGTCTTTGCTTCATTGAATGCTTGAGAAGTTCAGATATGGCTTACCCACTGTAGGGGAAAATCTGCTTCACGCAAAGTTCAGCACTTTAAATGTCAGTCTCACACAGAGAGCACCCTTCAGAAACAGCCAGAATGATCCTTGGCCAACATTTAGCACAGTGGCCCAGTTAACTTGACATATACAATTAACTTTGACAGGAACTTCTCTTCTATCTGTGTTTCTGTTCTTATTTCCTTCAGTGAACTGTAGTAGAGAGGTTGGGGAAAGGTTGCCATTAAAAACCTTTATTAGGAAAATGTTCAATCATAGTAAAGGGCATAATGAACCCATGTGCCCATCATCCATTGTTAACACTTAGTAACAAAGATGATTCATTTCTGAATTATACCCTCTTGTCTCAAGTTCCTTCTATGTCTTTTCTCAAGAGGTGATGCTCCTTAAACTCCACTATTCGACTCAGCTAAACAACTGTCTCCCTTCTTGCAACTTAGAGAGCAGGGATTTCATCCGGTCCATGAACTTGTTATCCAGTCGGCTGAATGTGGAGACAAAGGCGTCCAGTTGGAAGGCTGGGAGGCATGGTGAAACCCTTGACAGATCTGGGCACACTTCTGGTTGTGCAGCTCTGCTTCCCGCTTATTTACATAAGCATGCAAGACGAGTTACCTTAGAAACAGATTCTTCTTGTGGCATTTGAGCTTCGTCTGGGATGCAGGCTATTAATAAAAGCAAGCCCGAGGCACTCTGTGAGTATGGATCACTGCTGGAAATGTTTAGCACCTAAGTGTGAGAGCTTCCTAAAACACACACCATGGTTTCAAACGCTGCAGATTTCCTCTGCGGTGTTTCATGTTACCAAAAACTGTGTAACATATGGGTGCGTGTGTCTGACATACAGAATTCCATCTTATTTTTAGCAGAAACGCTGGAGCCTTTTCTGTTTTGAAAATGGCCATAGCATGGAGTTTCACTATGGAGAGTTCTAGACAGTTCTTCATAAGCTTTGGTTGTCTTCACGGACTCTTCCAGTAGTGTCTGTGACTTAGCTGATAGAAGTCTTGCCGTGGGCCTCCACAGGGTGAATGGGGTGGGCGGGAGTCAGGGGGAACCCTCCATCACACATCTTTTTGCTGGAGCTAGTGAAGGGATTTCATCTACTTTCTGAATAGTTTCAAGAGCTTTCTGGTGTAGTCAAGATGCAGATACTATTCCTTTACTGTGCTCCACATTTTCTCTGCTCGCACATAGTATTTTTAATCATAGGAAAGCAAAGTCATTATAAAAGCTTCTATTGAATATGTTAAAGAATAGTACTATTGAACCAGTGTTTCCTCCTTGGCGTTTCCAGAGAGAGCTCTCCAGGTTACAGGCAGTCTAGCGGAGACCGCGAGGCAGTGTTAGTTAACATTTATCACAGGATTTTGGATCTTTGTGCTTTTGTCAGCCAGACAGTAGTGCTCAAGTGTATTTTAGAGAGACATATGCTTTCAATCTTTTTTAAAAAAATCATTTATGGGTAGGCGGCAAGGAAAAGGAGTTATTGTTTGAATAGAACAGAGTTAGTAGCACAGATCACTGCTCCAGCGTAGAGGTGGGTGTCTGGGAATCCACGCACTTCACTAGCTGTTTGAGCAGTCAGTTTTCAAAGGATTATTGAAGTCACTGGTTTAGAAATTCTCATTGCTTACTTAGCATGGCAGGTTAAAATAAATGAAAGAGCCGGTCTATAGTCGTTTATTAAAATATTTACGTTCTTCTAAAACATGAGCAAGAAGCAGAGGCCTTCTTTATAAAAGCTCTCATTATGATGGAGATCCTGGGATTCCAGGCCTGATGATTGAAGTTTGGCCACAAGATGACAGATATTGTTTGAAGTATATGCATTTAAGAATTCCAAAAGCATTTTCAATCTTAACTCCCCCCCCCCCCCCCCGATTTCTCCACTCAGCATCCTCTAAACAGTTCTTAACACTTAGAAGCAATTAATGTAAGTGGCAGGGGATATTCTTATTTGCTTAAAACCTGCTTGAGCTAGTTTTTCCCTCGCAAAGTCTTGACAGAATATTAATTCATATTGTTAGTCCATGAGAGTGAAGGGCATTTGATGGGAGAATGGTGGGAGGAGCCTACTTTTAAAATATGAGCACTTTGAATGTTTAAATTTTGTTGTTGTATTTATACGTGCACGCACACATTTGTAATGGTACATGTGTAGGCCTGTGAGTGTTATGGTGTGCATGTGTTGGTTAGTGACAGCTTGTGAGAGTTCATTTCTCTCTTCTTCAGCCATGCATCTGGGAACTGAGCTCATGTTTCCAGACTTGTCAGACGGAAGAACTTTCACCCACAGAATCTCACTGACCCCCAGCTTGTTTCGCAAAATCACCACAGAGCAAAATCCAGATCCCAACCTTGCAAACCACCTCATAGAAGTTCTGGTGGGATCTTAGGGCTTTGCCCTGACTTTTAAAAAAATTAGTCATCATATGTTTTTGTTTTTTATTACATTTATTTGTGTGTGTATGCCTCTACGCCATGGTGTGTACGTGCATGTGCATGTGTGTGTGTGTACATGTGTGTAGTTTATGTATGTAGGATGACTGAACTTGTGGACGTTGGTTCTCTCCAACATGTACGTCCTAGGGGTTGTGGTGCGGGAGAATTGTCTGTATTCTGTCAATCATGTTATAAATAAATGCTAATTGGCCAGGCAGGAAATATAGGTGGGAAAACCAGACAGAAAGTAGAAATGACGTAATGAGAACAGGAGAATTCTGGGTAGGAGGAAGCTGATTCTTCCCACTCTCTTGCCCAGACTTCCGAAGCAGCAGGATGTGATCTACCCCACTGAAAAAGGTACTGAGCCACATGGCTAACATAGGTCAGAAAAATGGGTTAATCAAGATGTGAGAGTCAGCCAGTGAGAGGCTAGAGCTAATGGGCCAATCAGCTTATAATTTATGGAGACCTATGTGTGATTTTCTTTGGGGCTAAACAGTTGTGGGGTACAGGGCGGGACAGAAACCCAAACAAGCAGGCCAGGCCTGCTTCATGTTACAGATTGAACTGAGGCCTTCAGGCTTAGCATCTTACCTGCTGAGCCCTCTTGCCCGCCCTTTCCTGGACTCTTCATTACAAAGTTCTTCATTTCCCCAGTTTGCATTCACAAAGGCCATTCTTTGTTGCGGTTGTTACTTAATACTTTTAATAATAAAAGAAAGCCTGAAACACACACACACACACACACAAATAATGTAGAGGACTATAATTAGTTAACCAGAATCGAGCTATTCCATATTTATTTTCCCCAAATGAAAACAAAATATCTAGCCAGCTGGAAAAAAAAATTGCTTATGCTCTTTGGACTGAATCTACCAGCAGGAAGCTCTTGTTTTAAGTTAGCCTTTGATCTTCCTTAGTCTCTCCGTATCCCCCTGTCCTCTAGACAGTAATGCTTCTGACAGCTGCACTTCGTGCCTCTTTGTTCTAGTTCAGAAGCCTTCACAATGCTTGTAAACGTTATTTTCCTATACTTGGCCTTTACGTTTAAATTCCTAACTCTTATTAGTCTTAGGAACATTTTAGAGAAAGAATTCAATTTAGAATTTTCCTAAGGAAGTTGAACATGGCCAATGTATGTGTAATATATATATATATATAGAGAGAGAGAGAGAGAGAGTTTGTTGTTGAGACTGGAGGCTGACAGGAAACACCCTTTTCCAAGTGATGAGGATTTCTGCTCATTTCCCGTTCTTTTGCTGTACTCCGGAAACACTAGGATTCTGTTTGGAATGAGATGCTGCTGGTAGTTTGCTTGCAGACTATCCTTCCTCCCAGGAGGGAGGCGTGAGTCCTAGTTCAGTCTAAGTGGGACCATCTGAATGGAAGGTCATAGAGGTGTTTACTGTCCTCAGCGAGCAATGTTTGGTGGCTTTTTGTGAGAAACTGGAAGACTTGAAAGAGGAAGAGAGGGAAAAGACAATAGACTGGCATAGTGGGATTAAAATAGAAATATAACCAGCATTTTGTTTTAGCTGAATAGATGCAGTGGTTGTTTGTATATGTATATACAGATATTGCTATGAAATAGGTCATATATATGTAGTCACTTAAGAGGCAGTAGGTTCCAGTGTTATACTCAGAAAATAGTGATTCACAGTTCTCATGTGGAATTCTCCGCCAGTGGCTAGGGAATGTAAACGCAGTGTTTCCAAATGTTGTTTGGGGCCACCTTGTCTGAGCAGACCCGCGAGACATTGTGTACCCCCTGCCTAGCCTACTTTTGTTTGTAACCACAAAGATCCCATTAGGCTGCTGATTCTGATGGGATCTCAGGGGAATCTGATTATTAATGCTTGCCAGACACAAAAGCATTGACATTGTCATGTTATTAGCGTCACTATCCTAAGAGCCCAGTCATCAAGGACGCCAGGAGACCTAATCTTCATAACCGCTAATGAAGGAGGTAAAATGTGTAGCAATACTCATTTTTGTAATGACTGAGTTTACCATCGGCTTGGCTTGAAAGCTTGAATAAACAACCGAAAGGAAGCCATAGGAACACCAACAATCAGTTGTGATTATTGATTTAGCTTGAGAGTTCCAGCTGATGTCCTCATTCACAGACATAAGGGGGCTCCAGGATGAATGAGACTGTGGGACTGTGTGTCCTTTGACCTTGCAGAACTATAGTCAATGGGTTAGTAGTTTGTGATGGATTGGGTTTCCGCTTATGCATGAAAATTTCATTAGATAAGAGATTCATGTTTCCCTCATTACAAAGCCAATGGAACCAGGTTAAAACCTGTTGTATAATTGTTGGTCATGGGGTGCCTTTTAGGTTCAGACCAACCTCAGCCGTCTGTGTCGACTGTGGGAACAGCGACTCATTGAGGCTCTGGGAGTGATGTGAACATCGTCTTCAGGAAACAACGTGCTCAGCCAATAGTTTGAAAGTAGTGTAAAATTTCTAAAAAAAAAAAAAAAACCGTGAGAAAACTTTTAAATTAGTTTTAGGGGCTTAGCTTTTTGATTAAACATATATTACTTATGGAGAACAATCTGAGTTCAGTTCATTTTGATCTAACACTTACATTCTTGACTAACCACTATGATTTTGCTATATTCGACAAATGCCAGACATTTTGGTAAGTTCATTTGTCTGTATCATAGATATATTTGACCCAAATGAGTTTTATGTCTCGGTTATCAACAGCAAATCCAAAGAATGGGGCTAAAGGAAGTTTCTCGAAACACAGTTAGACTGCTAACTTTACAGAATGGTAGAGGCTTGCTGGGTATGTGGTTCCTATTTCACAGAAGAAGGAATGAAAGCCCAGGGGGATGAAACCTCTTGTACAAGTCATTGCTACTTACAGATCTAGGAATGGCACATGGGGCCTCAGCCATCTTAGTGCTATTTAGCGTTGTTTCTTGTTTTTCCATTGTTTATGGTACTGGGGATGGAACCCCACATGTGCAGGAACTCACTCTACCTTGAGCTATATTCCCAGCCCTTTCCTAAGCCTTCCATTAAAAAAAATACTGTTTTCATGTAGCATGACTAATAAAAACCCAAAGGTAGATATTGGGATTCAACCCGAAGGTCAGAAAAGCAAAACAGCCAGCCACTGGCTCTTACCTTTACTTCAGTCCGAAATATTGATTCTGCCTCCAGGAATCCTCAGAATGAGGCTGCCTGAGAGCTGTCTCCTTCCTTCTTATCTTCCTCTCTAATGCTGGGATTAAAGATGTGAGCCACTATCGTGGCAAACTATTGTGGCTACTGCTTGGTGTGTAAGGCTGACCAGGGTGTTTTACTCCCTGCTCTTCAGGCAAGCTTTATTTATTAAAATACAAATGAAATATCACTACATTTTAATTTATTTTTGTCATGTTTAGCCCGCACTGCTTTTCCACGAGAATGACTGTGGGAATATTGATTCTGAGCAAGAAAGAAACATTGCATCTTTTATTTTAGAAGAAAAATATAGAAGTAAGCCTGATCTTGATGAACTTAGTAGTGTGAAATTCATGGTATCCCAGTGAATACCGTTCTCTGACAGAGCAGTTACCCTCTGCAGTATAAGGGCTGCACAGTCCTCAAGATGAGGCAGTTTCACAGATGTGAATTGAAAAAGAACTTTCAGACTCTGATTAAAAATTTTAGTTAAAAAATCCTTAAATCATTACAAATCGAAAATATAACAGACCATTGAAACATGTTAGTCATGATAAAATATGTGCATGTGTTTTTATAAGTGTCTTAGTTAGGGTCTTTTTTGCTGTGTGCTGTGGAGTAGTCCTTTTGTATACTGTAAAGATTTGTCACTCAGATTGGTTTAATAAAGTAGCTGATTAGCCAATAGCTGGACAGGATAAGGTTAAAGGAGAGCAAAACAGAGAATTCCAAGGGAAAAAGGAGGGTGGAATCAGAGGAGTAGCAAGCAGATACAGAAAGAAGCCAGATGGGCATACCATACTTAGAATTGGTACCAAGTCACGCTGTGAAGCATAGATAAAAATATGGGTTAATTGAGAATGTAAGAGTTAGCTAGTAACAAGCATGAGCTATTGGCTGAGCATTTATAAATAATATTAAGCCTCTGTGTGGTTACTTGGGAGCAGCTTGCAGAACAGAAACTCTCACCTACACACCATGACCATAAACAACTTGGGCAGGCTTATTTCTTCTTATAACTCTTGGGTCACATGCTACTGCTAAGAGAAGTCAGGGCAGGAAGCTGAAGGCAGGAGCTGATGCAGAGGCCATGGAGAGGTGCTTCTTACTGCCTTGCTCTTCCCATTGCTTTTCAACCTGTGGTTTTTTTTATTGCAATTTTTTTTCATGCATTTTGATCATGTTTTTCCCCTCCCCTAATTCCTCTAACATCCTCCCCATCTCCCTATCTGCCCAATTTTGTGTTCTTTTTCACTCTTTAAAAACAAAGCCAAAACCAAATGAACAATGAAACACACACACACAAAACCACAAAAACAGAAACTGAAATATGAAAACAAAAGACCAATAAGACCCCCCTCCAATAAAAGTCCAAACAATGCAAAATGAGACAGATATCTAAAAAAAATACCCTTGATTTTGTTTTGCATTGGCCAGCGATTAGCGATTCCTGGGCAAAAAGCCTATTCTGAAGCATGTGAATATACCTAGTGAAGTTCCGTTGCAGAACACTAATTTTTCCATGTGGGCATCATCACAGATAGCTTCTTGGGTATGAGTGGAATCTCATGTCCACTTCCTTCTCTTAGTGCTGGAACCTCGTTTGGATCAAACCTGTGCAGGCCTTGTACATCTGGCCAGCTTCCTCATGTACTCCACGGCCACCTGGCCAGGTGTGGCATTGGCCACAGTAGGCTCGTCCCTCTCACATCAATTGTTAATCAAGAAAATGCTCTATGGGCTTGCTCACAGCATAGTCTTATGGAGACACTTTCTCAGTTAAGGTTCCCTCTTCACCCATGACTCTAGCTTGTGTCACGCTGACAAGAGACTAGCCAGCAAGTAGCTATATGCATTCAATATTCAGGAATATTGATTGGCTGTCCTTTGACCATCAGGTGCCCTGCTACATGCTGATAACATAACAAAGACAAGAAAAATCAACCAGCTATCAGACTTCCAATTTATTCTGAATTTATTAATGTTAATTTATTTAAGAAAACAGATGTGAAAAGAAATACATAAGCCCCCATCAAACTACAGTTATATGTTATCAAACTATAAAACGTGTTATTAAGAATAAGAGGTATTGTGAGAAAATGGCTAAAAAATTCTTTAAAATGCTATTGTTTTTAGTTATCAGGGAAATGCAAGTTAAACCTGCTTTAGATGCTACCTAATCCCTATCAAAATGGCTATCATCAAGAAAACAAACGGGAAACAAAGGCTGGTGAGAATATAGGAAACAGGAGCCCTTATACACTGCTGATGGGCATGCAAACTTTTGTTTTTATTTATTTTTTATTGTCTTTATATTTTTTTCTGCTCCACTTTCTTCCTCTCCTCTCCCTTTCTACACTTTCCCATGGTCCCCATGCTTCCAATTTATTCAGGAGATCTTGTCTTTTTCTATATCCCATGTAGATTAGATCCATGTATGTCTCTCTTAGGGTCCTCTTGGTTGTCTAGGTTCTCTAGGATTGTGAATTGTAGGCTGGTTGTTCTTTGCTTTATGTCTAAAACCACTTATGAGTGAGTATATAGGATATTTGCCTTTCTGAATCTGGGTTACCTCACTCAATATGATGTTTTCTAGACCATCCATTTGCCCACAAGTTTCAAGATGTCATTATTTTTTCTGCTGTGTAGTATTCCATTGTGTAAATGCACCACATTTTCCTTATCCATTTTTTGGTTGAGGGGCATTTAGGTTGTTTCCAGATTCTGGCTATGACAAGCAATACTGCTATGAACATAGTTGAGCACATATCCCTGTACTATGATTGAGCATCCTTTGGGTATATACCCAAAAGTGGTATTGCTGGGTCTTGAGGTAGGTTGTTTCCTAACTTTCTGAGAAATCGCCATACTGATAGCCAAAGCAGCTGTACAACTTTGTACTCCCATGAGCAATGGAGGAGTGTTCCCTTTCCCCTGCATCCTCTTCAACTTAAGTTGTCATCAGTATTTTTGATCTTGGCCATTCTTACAGGTGTCAGATGGAATCTCAGAGTTGTTTTGATTTGCATTTCTCTGATGGCTAAGGATGTTGAACATTTTTTTAAGTGTCTTTCAGCCATTTTAGGGAAAAGCAAACTTTTGTAACCATTATCAAACTCAGTATGGAAATTAAAAAAAACAAAACAATAAAAAACCTAAAGTAGAAGCAACATATTAGTCATTTAGAACATTCTTTGATATACACTGAAAGCTCTCTAAAGTCAGCATACCACAGAGATACTTGTTTATCCATGTTTGCTGTTGCATTATTGACCACGGCCAGGAAATGGAGTCATTCCCTCAATAGACTGTCTACTATTGTGGTTTCTGTCACCATACGTCATTTTTTCAAACTAGACACCCATCAGCGGGTATGAATGGATAAGGAAAAAGTGGTGCATACACATGATGGAATTTGTTCTTCATAAACTAAAGTGAAAGCATGGCATTTGCATGAAAATGGGCGGATGAGGAGATAAATGAATCTAATGAAGTAAGCCAGACTCAGAAAGACAAATATGGAGATACATAGTAGTGGAGCACTGGACTACAGAGAGAGAAATACTGCCTGTTTCCTTGTATACACAGAAACTGGATTTAAAATCATGTATCTGCATATATGTCCATATGCATGTATAATTACATATGTATAACATGCAACTAAAATGGAGATCGAAAGAGAGGAGGAGATCTTTAGAGAGGTGGGAAACAGAGGCTAAGAAAATACACGTGATAAGAGAGCAGAGAGGGCAGCTATGTAAGATGGAAAAGGAACCAGATGGAGGGGAGAGGGGGCGCGGGGAAGAGTAGCAGACGGGGAACAAAGTTTATTTTAAGAAAGAGGTGCATTGAGGGAGTATTTTAGGCTGGCTTAATTTTGTTTGGGTTCAGGGAGAAGGAAAAGAATTCTGAAAAGCTGTAAACTGAGAACAGCAAAGAGATTTTGGGTGCGTTTGGGTGGGAGTGAGGGAATCCCAGAGGCAGGGGAGCTTCAGGGAAGGAGCTGTAGGATCCGAGTACATGATGCAGGTGTAGACAGCAAGTAGACAGGAAAGGGCTGCACCAGAGATGCCCTTCCGAGTCCCCTGGAGTACAACATTATGGTAAGAATGATGGGTATATTAGCCAAGGTTCTCTAGAGGAACAGGACTGATGGGATGAATATATACACAAAGGATATTTATTAGAATGGCTTATAAGCTGAGGATCAATTAGTCCAACAGTAGCTGTCTACCACAAGGCCCAAGAATCCAGTAGTTGCTCAGCCCACTGTATGTCTCAGGTATAGGTCTGTATTTCTCAGCTGGACACCAGTAGACACCGGAATTCTGAAGAAGTGTCCTCTAAAGCTGGTGAAGGAGTGGACTCGCCAGCAAGAATGAGAGCGAACAGGCAGAGAGCAAGAGTTTCCTTCTTCCACATTCTTTATATAGGCTGCCAGCAGAAGGTGTGGTCCAGATGAAAGTAGATCCTCCCACCTAAAAATCTGGATTAAAAGTGGTTCTTCTCATTTTGAATGATTTAATTAAAAATAAAATTCCTCAGTGGTGTATCCAGCTGCTTGGGTTTTAGTTAGTTCCAGATGTAGTCAGTTGACAACCAAGAATAGTCATTACAGTGGGACATCGTTATTGTGAATGCTAGGTGGTCTCATCAAGCATGTGTCTTGGAAAGATGTTAGAAGTCATCCTGGGGAAATGGGGTGAAAGTGGATGTAGGGAGACTACTGAAGGGGCTGCTTAGTGTGACGGGTGGGAATCAAGGTGACTTGAACTCAGCTGATGCCTGTACTGGGGCAAAGACCAATAATTTCAGGAAGGAAGAATGGGTGGGTCTGGGTGACCAATTCTAGATATACTAGCAGTTGTTGAGATGATGACTAGATTCCTGTGTGTTGTGATTTCAGCCCTGTAAATTGCAAGGGCATGCAATTTCATATTTCTTATATGCAAAGGAACCAGTTGTATCAAGCAGTGAGATTCTAAGTGGTCACCTCTTTTTTTTTAACCACATTGGCTACTTCTACAGCTGACAACTGTAGAATGCTGGCATTCTGAGTTTTGCTTAGTCTGTCTCAAGAGGGCTACAATTACCACAGTTCCATATTTCCTCTTTATATTCGAGCCTAAAATGTATTTCCAAATGACACAAATGCTTTTCTTCTCTTTGAACAAAAATCAACTGTCTGGTATCTTTATCTGGGTGTTATTCCTGTTAATTTTTTTCTTTTCTCAATTTCATCTCATTAGCTCTCAATTATATTGCACCTTTCTATGGATGCTATTTGAAATCCCTGAATCTCTTTCACTGGGGACTTGTTGATGTATTTGCCAATGGCCTTGGGATCTGGGTGCCTTGCTGTTGAAACGGAGGTCATGCTAATCACTCAAGGCACATTTTGTCTTTTTAAAAGTTATTTTAGAATTTTAAGGATATGGATATTTTGTCTGCATTTATGTATATATGTGCACCACATGTATATCTGGTGGCAGCAGAGGTCAGAAGGCAGACGACAGGGTCAGAGCCCCTGGAACTGGAGTTACATATGGTTGTGAGCCACCATGTAGGTATTGGGATCAAACTCAGGTCCTCTGGAAGAGCAGCCAGTGCTCTTAACCACTGCGCCATCTCTCCAGCCCCAGGCTTAATCTTTAAAAGGTAAATATTAACTCCTTTAACAGAGCAGCAACAGTCTCTTTGGAAAATTGTTTCTGAGGCTGGGTTCAGTAGTCCCTCTGGAGTCACTGAGGACTTTGTTCATGTTACAGCCACTGGGTATTCATGGAGTGTATTTAAATTTCCTTGGCTGTAATAGTTACTAAAAAAATGCTCAATGGGCTTATGAAATCTGAGTATTTAAAAGGTGCCATCACTATAATGGCCCAAACCTTGAGGAGCTTTGCATTTCAGTTGAATTAAGTCTAATTTGTTTTACATTGTCCTGCTCAAGCATTCCCCAAGGTATTTATTTTATAGAAATGGAATTTAACAGAAGCCTTCTGTGACTTAGAGAGCAATTGAAGGTATTCTTACTTTATCACACTTACTTTGGAAAATCAGTTGCAACAGTTTTCATGTTTAAGTGATTTCTATGAGTGAAACAGGCTGAACAGAAAGGGAGTGAGATTGGAAGTCAGGTTCTGGAGAGGGGCTCGGCAGGTAGAGGCTTGCAACAAACACAATGGCTTGTATTCGATCCCTGGATCCCTGTGGAGGAGAAAACTGACCACTGCAGGCTGTCCTCTGATTTCCACACTCGCCCTATGCCACAAAACTAACAGACAAACAAACCGACCAACAATGTGAAAAATACCAAACCAGACAGACATCTCAGTCTGAACCCAACATCTGTCTTTTCCTGGGAAAACAGTCCCACTTTTAATGTGTCTAGAATTGCCACAGTCTTACGGGCCCTTTGTGAAGGCTTGGAATAGTTGTTTTCAACAGGAGAGAACTGGAATACCATTTCTTTTCCTTAATCCAGATAATAAACAGCATTGCAAGGCATGGACCCTTTCTGAGCCTCTGTGTTTTCATCTGTAAAAGGGGGAAACTATTATCTTTTACATAGCTTTTATTTGTGTAAGTCCTCAAAAATATCGTGTACAGTAACATATCAGGGAAATACCCTTTTCTGAGATACTAGTATCAGTAATATTGTAAGTATTTAATATATTTTACCTTATAAAACACCAGAAAATTCAACATAATGAATGCCTGGTATTAGGTCTTTGTTTTATACTGGATTCTTTCTGTGTGTTTAAAAATAGTCTGTAATATACTTTACAAGATGAATTACAATATAAGAAGTCATGATCTCTTCATTATGAATGAGAACATACATGTGTCCAGCTACATGTCCATGGTTTGGAAAATTGAAGGGTGGATTCAAGGCATCCTTGCTTTGTAATGATTCTAAAACAACTGTGCTCTCCTTTCCTTCCTTTCTCCCTCCCTTTCTTTCTGACTTACTCTTCTCATTATCAACTGGTAAATAGGTAATTTGGTTATAAGGAAGTGTTCATTTCAATTTATATCCACTGTTCTTCCTCCCCAAACCCAAAGCCCAGTAGTAAAGGTGTGTCCAAGACCATGCAATGACAATGCGGCTGTATTGTATTTGTATTATTGCATAAAGACTCCTTGGTAACCCTCCTTTTGCTCTGTGTGTGCTGTATGAGTGTATGTAGGCTAGAGGTCAACACTGACCATTCTTCCTCCATTGCTTTTCACCTAATGTTTTGAAACTGGGTCTCTCACTGAATTTGAACATCACCAGTTTGGCTAGGCTGGCCGTCAGGGAACCCTTGGGATCCTCTCTTCTTTATCCCCTCAGCCCTGGGATTACAAGTATGTGTTGCTGCGCATGGCCTTTGGTGGGGTTATTGAACTCATGACCTTTGGCTTGAGTGACAAGCTCTTCAGTGACTAAGCTATGTCCCTTGCCCCAGTACTCCATTTTTATATTTGTTAAGATGCCAATATATCTTAGACAAATGATTCAGAAAGCATTTCATTTCAATGGCAAGTATTTCTACCCACATAACAAATTTGCCTTTAAAAGAAAACACCTGTGGATACTTCTGAACACTGTGAAAGCTGGATGGCAGCCTATTTTGCAGTTCTTATTTTTGCCACATGCATTATTCATCTTCCAGACCTTCTTAGGCAATCCAAAATGACTTTCTTCATCAGGCTTAATAATGGTAGATTTAATTAGCTTCCAGGCTGGTGTGTCAATAATAAATAACTACATTTTGTAGACCCGGAAAGCGATCTGACAGCTGCCTGTGAAGAGACACTCTAGATAAATCTGGTATTCTTGACTTTTCCTTAGATTGTCCTGTGGATCATGAAGAGCGAGAAGGGTTTTTACGAGGTGACTTATCTTTCAAACAAGTGCTCAGCATCCACGCGTGTCAGAAGGCAGATTTGTATATGATTTTGACTTAGGATTTGGTTACCTGGAAACCGTGCCGTTGGAAATGGTTTTCCTGCCTTTCAGAATGTAGCTTATTCTCCAGGTGCTCATCAACCTTTAAAAATGACACAGGCGTGCACACTTCCATCATAGATTTTTCTGGTTTTCTGCAAGCTAGTGTTCCTTAGATTTTAACTCTTCCCGCTTCCTGTAAGAAGCTGTTATTATAAGAAAAGGAGGTCAGAAAGATTTAACTTATAGCCTCTATGGGTACATAAGCATGCTTATTCTCTGTTCACAATAGCCTTTGGTGGAGATATTAAAAATATATGAGAAAGCACATAACTCAAGGATTTCATAGGTGTCCTATATAGAAACACGCTCTATTGCCTTCTGCTTAGTAATGTTCTATATTTAAAATGATCATAGTTCAATTAACTACCAGTACAATTAAAGCAGAATTCTAATTAAAGTAGGATCTCAAAAATGCACTCCTTGGGGATACACCAATGGCTTCCCTTTTCTTTTCATCTACCCTTTGTTCTTTGTCTTTAGAGTTCTAGATGATTCTGAGTACTTTGAGAGGTAATAAACCTTCTCGGACACCCTGCAACAAGAACTCATGTGTTTTACATATGCTCACAACACTCTCATGCATACATGATGTGGGATTCCCCTCTGTATGCTGTGAATATGCTTTACTACCATTGGGTAATAAAGAAGCTGCTTTAGTATATGGCATGGCAGAATAAAGCCAGGTGGGAAATCTGAACACACACACACACACACACACACACACACACACACACACACACACACATTTATATATATATATATATATATATATATATATATATATATATATATATATATATAGAGAGAGAGAGAGAGAGAGAGAGAGAGAGGGTAGGCAGAGCCATAGAGACTCCATGTAGCTGCTAAAGTAGAAGGATGCCAGAATGTTTATGGTAGGTCACAGCCTCATGGCTATTCACAGAATAATAGAAATGGGTTAATTTAAGATATAAGAGTTAGTTAATAAGAAGCCTGAGCGAATGGGCTTGTTGATATAGGAAGTCCCAGCCCAGTGGGAGCAGGCCATTGACTGGGAAGATAGTCCTGACCTGTCTAAGGGAGCTAGCTAAGCCTGAGCATGAGTGAGTGAGCTGGAGCAGGTCAGCGTGAGAGAGCCAGCAAACAAATCTGTGGTTTCTGCTTCTCATTCCCACCTGAGCTGTCAGTATGACTTCCTTCTATGTGGATTATGACCTGGAATCTTACAGTTTAAGTCAAACCAACCCTTTTCCGCCCAACTTGCTTTTATTTACAGTGTTTTATCACAGTAACATAATAAAGCTAGCTCACCCCAACCCCCGCCCGTCTCTATTCCTCTTTCCCACATATTCATCTGATCAGGAGTCATGTCATCTTCTCACCAGATATAAGAAAGTACTCCAAAGAACTAGAACCATAAATACACATTTGCATCACCCTTGGTGTGCCCGCTCAATCAAGTTGATATTTACTTAAAAACATCTCCATGACTGCTTTGTCTGAACTGATATCCTTTGGGTTTAGGTTTATGAATGGTACCCAGTATTACCAACTCGGTAGTTTACAGACACAGGTGCTGTTCCTTTTCAGCATTCTCGAATACAACAATTAGATATTTCCCCCCATATTTAGATGGAGATTTGGTCTCTTTTGCATCGTTTTTGAGATGGCATGACAGTTAATTATCATATTATCAAATTAATAAAGATTTAGAACTCATTCCTGAAAAGGCAATTTTATTCTTGCTGTGGGAACTCCTTCAGCCAATAGCCTTTAAAAAACCAGCCCATTTTGGGTATGGTCTCATGTACTATAAAGGCAGACAAAAAGCATGACTCTTGGCTGCTGGATTTGGTTCCAGTTCCTAGTGCACACAGAGGACTGTGGATTATTACTCTTCCTGTGGGTTTACCCCCAAATAAACAAACCTTTGTTATACTCCACTCTGGGCTATTGCGGAACTCTTGTATGCCGACATATTCTTAATATATCCAGACTCAGTCACTATGCTGTTTGGCATATTTGATATGTTCCTGAATTTTAGAGATGAAAGGAACTGATAGAGTAAGGGAATTCCATTTTACAAATGATGATAAATGATAGAATCAAGACCACCTGGTGTTAAGCATTTTCACTATAACCTTCATCCACACACTCATCCACCCATCCACCCAGTAGCCCACCATTGATTCACTCATCCCTATACACACACACACACACACACACACACACACACACACACACCCCTACCTCTCTATCAATCCACGCATCTACCCACCCATTCCATTCACCTATCCATCTCTACCCATCAATACATACACATAACCATCCATCCATACAACCAACATGTCAGAGCTCCTCCTGCCTTATGTGGATTCTGGAGCTGTAACTTATAAAAATACTTCCCAAACTTGTAGACTACCAACCCATTAGAAGAATATTGACAAATAAATGTAATTTTATAACATAAAGACATATTATGAGTACTCTGAGGCCATGTCTTTAGTTGTAGATGAAGAATTAGCAGAGAAAGCCATAAGAGTTTCAATGGAAAAAGTGAGGCAGGCCAGGTATGAAGACATCTGGGATAAACAAATAAAAATCAGGAAAAATCGAGGCCACTTATGGAAATTCTCAGTGTATCAGCATGACTGACATATAAAACCTCACAGTGAGGGGCGGTAAGGAATGGCTGAGTTCTTATTCTGGCAGTTTCTCCGGGGGCAGCCTATGCTCAGCTAGACATTCCATTGGGATGAAAAGTGGGGTTATATGAATTGTAAGGACAGGAAAAGATGGCTAAAGCCACTGCTTTCTCAGAGAGGCCTTCCAGGTCTCTATCGCCTGGGGCACTTTTGCTTAGGCAAAAATACTTTCTGGGTCAAAAGTAAAAGAAATGAAGTCATCCAAGCAGCAGTGAAGGCAACCCAAAATGGTGGGTTGTGGAACTGGGTGACAAGAGCAAATGCTGACAAGATAATGTACTAAATAGGAAATTTGTAGACTCACACCCCGGAAGATTCCCATGACAGCTCTGTGTAGGTTTAATTCATAAATGCAACAACATGATTGAGTCAGTAACTTCCACTGAGCACTGTTTCAGGCATGATTCTAATGAGATCTCTGACTGTATTTGCTGATTTGCTTCCCCTGTGTTCAGGACAATTCTAGGCACTGAGAATAAAATAGACGGCCTCCACTCTCCATGGGGCCTCTATTGCAGAGGTAGAGACGCAGTAAATCCAAATGAAAGGCTGTGGGGAACACTGGGTTCCATGGGAACTGGGAAAACCAAGAGATTGACACAAACCAGGTGAGTGATAGGAGAGAATGGGAACTTGGACAAGACAATAGCTGGAGAGCAAAAGCTAATGGCAGATTGACTGGAAGGAAGAGAGGGGAGTGTGTTGAAGAGAGAGTCACAGTCATGTGGTCCTGTGACCCAAGAGCTGAATCCCTGCAGCAAAGTGACATACTGGGTTTGAAATAACTGAATTTAAGATTTTAGTGCGGCACATTAATGCGTATCTGTTTCCTTACATCAGATTTTATTTTCTCAAAATATCAACCTTTAGTAGGGGTTGGGTCCTCCAAGGAAGATAACAGAAATACAGGAGTCTTGGCCAGGCTTATTCCTGCAGCCAACCTAGACTTTTGTGTGCTTTCTTAGTTTACTAGATGACTCTGAACTACCAAAGTTCGCACTACTGACTTGGATTTATGACAAGAGTAAGAAAAGAAGGAGCAAGTGAAGGGCTAGAGATGTTTATTTTGACTTTATAAAAGTTTAAAATTAAAGTAGGGTTTAAAATGAAAATAATTCAGTTGGTAGCATGCTTCCTAGAATGCAGAAACCTCAACTTTGGTCCCAGCACCATATAAACAAAGTACAGTTTTACATGTCTGTAATCTTAGAACTCAGGATATAAAGACAATAGTATCACAGGTTCAAGGTCATCCTTGGCTGTATAGCAAGTTGAAGATCAGCCCAGTATACATGAAACTCTCTCAAACCAACCAACCACACAAATGTACCAACTAATCAAACCAAAGAAACCAAAGCCAGCCAAAGAAACAAAAATATGGATGGGTTAGCCTTCCCAGCAGGTGAGTATAAAGGGGAATGAGGAGAAGGAATGGGACAAAGAGTGGTTGCAAATAAGCCATTAGAGGAAGACAAGAGCTGCAGAGTTAACCTTGAATTATTCAGTTTTAGAGGAAAATGTAGAGACCCCAGTTTCTATTTAACTGAAATGCAGGTTCCCTGAGGACAGTGGTCTTGGGGTTACCTTATACCTGGCATTATGCCCAGTCCTTAATAGGTACTTAGTATTTGTTACTTGTTTACTGAGTGAATCGGTGGATCTGAGCCACTAACAAAATATTTTCAAGAGAATATAAACAGTTGTGCTAAAGGCTGAGATCAAGACGGTTGAAACTTCAGGAATGGAGTGATTCTGAGGGAAGATGTTGCTATCAAAGAAACATTTACCCTACACCGTGATTGCAGAGCGATACCCACATCCATGTATAGGCATAAAACTACCTAGATGTGTGTTTTCATGTGAGTATAAAAGCATAGGTATATGCTATTTGGTCCTCACAGTGTCCTTTCTATGAATGTCCATGCGTTACCTCTTTCAGCTTATGAATCTTATGAAGTATGTTTCAGAGACCCACAGTTGCAGAGGGCTAACTTTGGAGATGAGGACGCAGTCAAAGGCACAGGATATCAACTATCTATCTACAGGAAGCTGGATTTACCATGCACATATTTTCAGTGATTTCTCCCCAAGACTAGGCATCATTTCTAGAGATTGCATAAAACTGTAAAACTCTATTTTAAGATTTGTTGGAAGCTTTTACATTGCAGACACACATTTCCTTTGAGAGGATAAACCTTTGTGTCACAAAACAGAGATGCCTGTTCCTTAGCTCTCTGGGCTCTGCATGTTTGTTCACGAAACCTCCAGCATTTCTTGCATTTTGAAGAGTCATGCCTAACTGGCTGTTCCTATGGATTCCTTTACCCTGTCCACAGTGTTAAGCTGATCTATGGGGATCAGGCTTCTCTTGGCCCATGTAACTAGAATCCATTACTGCTAATGGAGGTTGTATGTGAGCCTGAGGAGGCATACAGACATGGGGAGAACCCACAGTTTAGATTTTCATGGTCATTTTTATTTAGCCACCATAAGAGTTCAATATAGAGTTTCTTTGTTCCCCTCCCTCCAATGCTAACTGACATTGGCTATAGGTATCTGGTGACGGGTCTGTAGTTGTGACTTTAACGGGTGCAAGCATGTCTTTCCTCTGTTTCAGCCAAGAATTGTTGAGAGTGAAATGTTCCCAGCCATTAAGAGACTACCCTATCAAACACAGTTGCTCTGTCCCCTGCAAAGACCTACTCCATAGACCTTGGCGCAGGAACTGGCACGCTGCCTGGTTTTAGTTACAGCCAACAGTGCTCACGTACTGCGCATATTTTCTTTATGTGTGTATTAATAAGGTTTTGCGTGTTCTAAAAGAGAGACCTCAAATTTCTCATCATGCTTGTTCTGTATTTCACGTGAGCCCCGAGTTCTGGAGGAACCGAAAAAGTGGAATCCGTACACGTGAGGTAGTTGGCCATGGTGTTGGCCATGGCATCTCAGGATGCCCAGAACTTCTTTCAGCCTTTGTCTTCCTGGCTCTCCCGGGTTTATGAAGCTCTCCAGCAAGCAGGCGATGCACTGTCGGCGTCGCTGGTTCTTCTAAGCAAACAGGATTCGGCGTTGAGTGACAAGCCAGACCAGGACTTGGAGGATACTAAGTTTCAAGAAACCTACTTTGAAGATGGAGAGCAGGGCAGTGATAGGAATTCAGAGGAGGCAAACTCCCTGTTTCTTGAAGAGGACCATTTCTCACGCTCTAATAGTGACCTTCAGGACTCTGGCAGTACGGCAAGTCCCAGACTTGATCAACAAGCCAAAGACTCATGCTCTACCACACACCAGTGGCCCGATCCGATCCCAGCTGGCCCGAAGTCCCTGCATACGCTTTCTTCTATTGCAGAGGAAGAACGTGACTTTGAGAGGCAGAGATGTGGCCTCCAGCTTGGCTTTGACACCCAGCTCCCTGGCTCTTTAGAAAAAGTCGATGGAGGAAGGCAAGGTAAGCTATTCAGTACCATTGTCTCCATGCTCTTGACACCTTATATAGTTTCATTTTGATTTGCGTTTTAAGTATCACATTGATTTTACTTTTTCTCTGCCGCTTACACATCCCCTCATCCTGGCTTCTGATTGAGAGATACAATCCACAGGAATATTTTTGTTCTATGGGGCTTTACAAGATCCATGTTTGGGCTCCATATTTCAAAATAATAGTTGTGAGCAAGTGAAAAGCTTAAAATGAATCCGAGGGTTCTGCTGGAGAAGTCCCCGTGCACATGCCATGGTTTTTTAAATATCTTTTAAAATGTTCTTTTTCCCCCTTCCCTCTAGGTTAGGAATTTCTAGATGTTACTATATTATTCAGTGTGAAATCCTGTGCAAACAGCCATGCTTGTTGCAGGATTTGTAGTTGATAACACTCCAAGAATACTTCTCTCAGCGGCTCACTGGGACATGATGCGAGATGACAGTAGATGGGAGAGCTTTGACATCGGTTGGCTTCATTTGCTTTTAGCCTGGAATAATAAGGATGCAGTTAATAAAAGTTGCCTATGACACTTTATGTTCTCAGAACTGAGCAGAGTGGGACTTTAAAAGCACCATTGGATATGCTATAAATGTAATTAACTCTGGGAAAGCTATAGGCGTGTGTGATAGCATAGATTTTCCACAGTTTTAACCCATAGAGAGGTCATCCTACCTGGTTAATATATGTGCATACACAGTCCACACATATTAGTAGATTATTTATACCCAGACAAAGTCATGACTTCCTTTCTTGTTGGAGGGAGCCAACATTTCTGGGATACCATATTGTCTTTTTCATTTTCGATGATTCTTCCAAGTGCCATGGTATTCAGGGAGGATTTTACCAGACACAGGGGATCTTGGTGTTTAAGAAAACAAAAGTATCCTATGCCTTTTGCAGCACTTTCTAGAGAGAGAGAGAGAGAGAGAGAGAGAGAGAGAGAGAGAGAGAGAGAGAGAGTTATTATGTACATGTAGGCTTGTGCATGTGATGTTCAGATACCGAATGCCTTCCTCAATTGCTTTCCATCTTTTTTTGAAACGGTCTTTCATTGAAGCTGGAGCTTGTCTATTCAGCTAGACTAGCTTGTCATCAAGTCCCTTGAATCCTCCTGCCACTGCCTGCCCCAATACCAGGATTATAAATACACACTGTACCCAGCTTTTTGCATGGCTTCTGGGAATCCAGACTCAGGTCATTGTGCTTCAATAGCAAGCAGTTTATTGACTGAGCCCTGCCCCCACCCCCACAATGCTCTCTTGACTCTTATTTGTTGAACTGGAAAGTCAGACAGGTTAATATTCCTTCTCAAAGACTAAATATAAATGACCACAGTTCTGAGTCATTTAAAAAATTATTTGTGAAATATTTGGTTGAATTTTAGATTTGAGTTGAAATTGTATTCTGATTTTAGAAAATTCTTGCCTAATTTTAATTGTATTTGAAATTAATGTGAATTTGTCTTAACAGATGCTCAACAGTGATTTTTTTTGGTTAATTTTCATAACTGTGAAATCTGAGTACCAACATTAATTAAACCCAACCTTCGAGTCAGATGATAAAGACCATGATGTGACTTCTCCATTGTACGCACGATGGTGAGCTCCATGTTAGCTGTGAGGCGGGATGAGGCAGAAGGCAAACTAATTCCTCTGAGGTGCAGCCACTCTCATTTTCTTTTTATACTTGCAGAATATAACCCAAGTTCTACATTTGGAAAGAAGCAGAGTTTGGGTGGTCTGATCTTAGAGTTTATATGTTCTTTATTCCCTATTACGATACAATTTACGTAAGATGAAATTCACCTTAGTCTTCTGTTTTGTTACTGTTCAGAGCATCTTGTCATCATGAGTAAGGCATAGTGCAATCTCACCACTGCAAAGAATCCCTGCACAGCTTTCTGTAGGCATCCTTTACCTCCAGATTGTGGCAAACATGACTTGATACTGTTTTTTTTTCTGGCTCTATTAACTCTTAGTGTTTTTTAGAATGCCATCTAAATGAAAAGGTGGATTTTATGCCCTCTCAAATCGGGCTCCTTTTATTTACTGTCATGTGTGAGAGCTGCCCCTCTTCATGACCCTTTATGTTATTGAATCCTGTGACATTGGATGCATGTAGTAGTTCATTAATTGGTTTCTCTGCTGAGGGATAGTTCACTTTTCACGAGTTTTATTTCCTTCTAAGAATTGAACTCTTCATTCCTTTTTCTTGTCTGATTACATTGGACAGTCTCTCTATTACCATGTTAACAAGAGTGGTGGGTGTGTACTTTCTTGTCTTCGTCCTTAACTTAGCATAAAGCTTTCATGTCTACTTCAAGGCTAGACACAGGTTAAAGAAGTTCCTGGCTTTTTTTGTTTTTTGTTTTGTCAAAAGAGAATATTGAATTTGGTTAAACAGTCTTTGGCCAAACTAGAAAATCTACATCAACCTTCTTTTTTGCTGCATTGCAGTGAGTTGTATTGATTAACTTTGAGCTGTTGAATTAGTCTGATGTA
Organism: Microtus pennsylvanicus; assembly: GCF_037038515.1. Taxonomy (NCBI): domain Eukaryota; kingdom Metazoa; phylum Chordata; class Mammalia; order Rodentia; family Cricetidae; genus Microtus; species Microtus pennsylvanicus. Next base: position 41,029,205 of record NC_134592.1, on the reverse strand, counting down.
GCTTGCAGAAGATCGTTCTGGCTGTGCTGTGTTATTGCTTTCATTCATTGATGAATTTGACTGGCTAGTGTTTTAAATGAGGACATTTTCGTCTATTGTCATCAGGGATTCTGATGTGTGCTTACCTTTTGTGATACTATGGATGAAACCCAGAGCCTTGAACATAATCGACAAGCATTCTTTTTATTTTCATTTTTATTATTTGATACTAAGGATGGTATTATTTCTGATTCAACTCTAAATAATTCAAATAGCTCTTTAAAAACCAAAAGGATGAATTGTCATCGCAAGATTCTTGTAGGAATGATAGGAAAACTGAAAATTCAATCGCCACCCACTGGGTTTGCAGTTAAAATGAGAATCAGATGTAAACACAGATATGTACGCAGGCATTAAAGACACAGGGTAACAATGTACAGAGCTTAAATGTGCTTGGAGCTGTATGGCAGTACCAAAAAAAACTTAAGTCTGCCTGCAGGGGTCTGAGAAGGTCACATATACTAGGAAATTCATGGTGGAGGACACAGAAGGCACGGCGAATGTTTTCAACATTGCTGGAAAACATCAAGCTGTGCATAGAGAAAGGGACAACACCAGGATAGCAAGGTGACACCCAGGAAGGAGGGGTGGAGCTGTCTGGGATGTCTCAGGGCTGCAAGGAAAGTCCAGCAATGCATACAGAGAACCACTGTGGTCAGACATTCTGAAGAAGATTTTCATTAATACTGCAAAAGGGGTCTGATGTATGGCTTGTCACCTACTGGGACAGCTTTGAACCAGTAACCCAAAATATCTTTTCTTTATTGAAAATAGAACTTTTCATACAATATACTCTGCTTATGACTTCCTCTTCCCCCATGCCTCCAAGTCCTTCCCCATATCCTTTACCAACTGGATCCACACCTTTTCTGTCTCTCCTTAGAAAACAAATTAAGTATCCAAAGAATAATAATAAAAAGATGTGATAAATAAAAAAAACAAATCAGAATTTGAAAAAACAAACAAGGAAACAAGTCCTAAAACTCACAATAAATGTATATTGATGCAGAGACACACAGGTTTGCACTCTCAGGAATCCCTTAAAAATCCCAATGTGGAAGCTATGATATACATGCAAAAGACCTACAGTATAGAAAAAACAAAACAGAGCACAAAGTCTTGATGTAACATTATGAGATAAAGAGCCTCAAAGATGCTGTTGATTTCATTTTGTTTTGGCCATCTATTGCTGGGTATGTGTCGTGAAGCTGGAGCTCAGGTCCTTGTGTTTTCTGTGCTAAGACCGGCCTTTCTCCTGCAAGCAGCTGAGAATTACATAAAGGGTCAGAACGGTGACACCAGAGAGTTGTTTGAGAATAACGCTAGCATCGGTTCTGAAGTTGGAGGGACCAGGATATACAAGGAGGGCATACAGTAGTGTGGAAGAAGGACCGTCTAAGTCAGCATGGACATATGATAATCGATGACCGCCAGTGCGTCATTGTTCCACCAAGAAGGCATTGCGTAAAGGACATCTTTGGTATGGCTTTGGAGTTCGGTGGACATTCTTCCTACTAGAGGTGGAAGTCCAGGTCCTTGACACCTGAAGGTGTGATCAGAATCAGATGAGAGTCAACATCTTGAAGCACCAAGGACAAAAGAAGTGGAGAGAGAGAGAGGGTCCATCTTCTTCCCTTTCTTTTGCCTGGCGCCTAGAGTGTATTTGGGAGAAGGAATGGGAAAAGTAGGCTTCTTCAAATCCAACCTCAACATTCTATTTTGCATCCCACCCACCCCCTCCCATTTCACAGAGAGCAAAGGGCCATAAGGGACACTGGAGAGAACCAAGCATGTGGAGGCAGAGGTTGAACATCTGTAAAGAGAGGTGCTCTGCTGTGGCCTCTCTTAATCACATGGGCATAGCACACCCCACCACACTCAAAACACTGTGGGAAACTGACAGGCACAGACAAGACAAGTCATAGGCTCCCCTTTTAGTCTCTTCCAAGGCTCTGTCATTTGTTTAACCTGTTTCCAAGGATCTAAAAACGTTTTCAACTTCCTGGCTCTTGGGTATGGAGGGGATTGGTTTGTAGTGTGGCCTTTGAGTGGGACAGTCTTGTTAGTCCGGGTTACTCATGGCTGTAGATGGAGGAGCATTACTAAGTTTCCTCTGGGGAACCTCCACTTTCTCCCTTTCCCTGAGGTGAAACGACCTCTGCATTTGCTCTAATTGCCTTTTAGCTATTGAGCAAATGCTCTTATTTGTCTTTTCTCAGAATAAACATTGCTGACACTAGAATGTATGGCCGTATTCTCAGCTGTACAGATGTTAAGGTACCTGTAGATTTAATATATATATATAATATATATGATATATATTAAATATATATTAATATATGAGTTAATATATGAAAGAATCTTCCTGTACCCATCCCCCCCCTTATTGCCCAGGGGTAGTGTAAGCCATTCTGCTGAAGAGAGCTATCTGGAGGGAGGCGAGAAAAATAAGCACCCTAATCTAAGATTTATGTGCACTTTTTGAAAAGCCTTATCAAGCTTGCTTTTCCCGTTTAATCTTGAGTTCTTTTCATAATGTCGTATCTTGATTTTATGTTCCTTAATGTGCCATATTTTTCTGCACAATAGATTTTAAGCTAAATTGGCCCAAAACAAGAGGGATGCTGAATGCTTTTTGTAACCATGGAAACATTTCTGGGCACTTACCGAGGACCTGGCTGCCAGTAGTAAATGTAACAGAGAAAATAGACACGCTTCGTTTAGCAGTTGCCGATGATTAAGAGGCGGGGAGAGTCTTACAGTGACATCCCAAGATAGGCTTTTTGGTTTAAAGACCCAAATCCAAACACAGACTTCTCATCAGAAAAGCAGCTGTGACACCCTTGATATGTCACGGGAAGGAGTTCTCATCATGTTCGAAAAACATCTTTGTTTTCAGCTTCTCACTTGCGAGTTATGTGTGTGTCTGTGTCTGTTTTTTTTTAAACTACATATATTTGTTTCCAAGAAATATGCTTTCTATTTCCTGAAATAGCCTGCTAATGGAATTAATGCGCCTCAAGTCCATTGCCATATAGAACTTTGGAGACAATCTTGGCGAGATGGAATGTATTTAAAAGATAGAACAGCAGGTTTTGAGAGCGTGGTGACATAATTGGACTTTCTAGCCAGGTTTCTGTACTAGGGTAAGATACTGTGGAAGGAAAAGAATCCACTACATTCTTAGTTTGTGGCTAATGTCAAGGTCATGGATGGAAGGCCTTGGGACAGATGGCAGCAGTTAGGAATAAATGGTAGCAGATATTATAGTGCAGCCAATTCAACTTCAGCCAGGATTCATACTTCCTGTAGGATGTGGCCTACATGAGAGCTGTCTCATCCTCCTTTCTCCTTTCGTTGCAAAGTTGGACCCTTGCATTGCCGTTGCAGGAGTGCGATCCTGAAAGTAAGCCTGCCCCACATTAAATTTGTCTTCATTTGTTTGCCTTGGTTTCACAGCATTTGCCAGCGACGTCTTTGTTATCCAGAACCAGCTAGGGAAAAGGTTTACTGTTCTGCCACACTCTGAGAACCTATCTTCTGGAAGCTTTAGACCTCAATTTCCTTGATATTCTGTTCCGCACATTTTAGAAGAGCTAACATTAGTGATGTTCGAGGAGCTGGCCTGTGCTTTTCAGATCTTGGCACTGAAGGCAAGGACATTGCTGCTGCTTCTGTTAACCTGTTTCTGGAACTTCATGTCATTCTTTGAGGAAATGTCAGGGCCGTAAGAAATTTTTAAATGACAGAAATTTGGGGCTGGAGAGATGGCTCAGCCATTAAAGACTAGGCTCACAGCCAAAAATAAGAACTTTTGAAGGTCTAACTTATGGCCAGGATCAAAGTATGGACCCTGTGTTTCCCACCCTGTTTTCTGTGTGCTGCTATGATAGGATGCTGGGGAAATAGAAGGGTAGGTCTAATCAGCATAATAAAGTTTTTGTCTGCTATTTTTCTATGGTCACTGTTATTAAGAATTGATTAGAAGAATTTAAGGCAAGTTACAACCCAAATAAGTTTCAACTCTATTTTATAAGTTCTCAAGGGATCACAAATTCTTCTAGACTTGTGGAATCAGTTAGTGAAAACTGCTATGAAGTTTTCCCTGCCTTTGTAATGTATCCAGGGGTGCCCTTATTTTCAGTTAGCCAATAAAGAAGGAGACACTGGAGCCAGGAAGGAACCACCAACTTCCTGAAATGTCTTCATGCAGAGGGAGACTCTTGCTTGCTGTGTGTTTATACCACGGCTATGCATGCACAGTCCCCGTCCCCTCTGCCAGTGTCTCCTCTATCACAAACCCCTCCTTCCCCCACTGAGACCCCTTCAGGTCCACACCTGGAGCTCTTGTTTTGACAGAAGAGTCTTATGATGGGAAGCTTGTCTGCACTGTGATTTAAGCTGTGCTTCTCTCTGGGGTTCCTGGTGATGATGTCGAGGGGAAGTCGGGTCCCTACTAATGGAGTTCTGAGCGCCCTTTATATTTCTTAGCCTTTAAATCTGCTTGGGAAACATTTCAAAAGCACAGGAAAATACAGAGGACTATCACAAATCTGTCACATAACTTGGCCATGTTTTAGCATTTTTCTATATTTAATTCAGATTTATTATAAAGCAGCCTTCTAGGCCAGATGGAAATAAAGTCCCCTGAGAGAACCTCTTTGCTTTTTCACTTTTCTCTACTCACTAAAGGGGGAACACATCTATATTTGGGGATTATGATTTCAACTGTGTTTTTATTCTGCTGACCAGTATATGTATGTGTGAGTTCTATATGGGATGCTTGTGTGACTGCATGTACACAGAGAACAGAGGCAACCTCAGCTGCCATCCTCAGGAATACCACCTCCCTCCCCTGAGACATGGTTTCTTACTGGCCTGGAGCTGGCCAAGGAGGTTAGACTGGCTGCCTAAAGAACCCCAGGGATCCTGTCTTTGTCTTTTTAGTGCTAGGATCATATATATATGTCACCACAGCCAGAAACACATACTCTTGCATGTTTCCAAAGCTTATACATGATATCATATTGGACATACCCTGTGACTTGCCTTCTCCTTCCATTCACTGTATGTTTGGAGTCATAAGGATGTGTGCAGATTGGTTGATGTCATCCGATCTTGTAGTGTTAGTTAACCGTTCATTAAGCTATTCTTCATGCCTGGCTGGGACTGCTAACAGTTCACTAACATGAATATCTCTATGAACATGTACATTGGAGTTCATTTTTATGGAGACACAATCCTAGTTCAAGTCTTTCTTAAACTAGACGTTTCTTCCCTGGTTGATGTTCTTTGAATAAGTTGCCAGTGCCTCTTGCTTTTTCCTCGGATGGTTCAAATTGGTTCCTGCTCCCCGGTAGCCAAGAGAGTTATAAGAAATAGAGTACTTTAGTCATTTAAAGAATCTGACTTTTAGAAGTTGTGTAGTTTCCCACAGCCTGTTTAAATAGTGAATAAGTGATTGAGAACATGAATCAGTGGTATTTAATTTAGGGGATGTACAGGATCCTTTGAAGTGTAAAATGGTCTCACTTGTATGACTGTCCACATTTGAGCTAAACAAGGACATCATGGACAGCTCACAAAACCTCAACCTGACATACAGAACGATAGACAACCAAGGAAAGCTGGGAGCAGGAGAGGTGGTCGTCTCCAAGGAAAAGCACACTATTGGTTGTTCAGTGTACCATGGTCAGCCCTGAACACGTACATACACATAACATTATATGACCTGAACCAGGTTATACTTAGGGATATGTATGAATATACCTACATATATACATGCAATAGCAGTTAGTGAAAAAAGAGGCTATAAATTTGAAGGAAAGTGGGAAGGGGTAAACGGGAGGGTTTGAAGGGAGGAAAGGGAAAGGAGGAATGTATTATAATTTTAAAAATAAAATAAAAAGTAAGTTATGAACTTATTTATCTGCAAAAATTCAAGGGAGAATACACTATTTAAGATGTCTGTGGAATGTCATGGGTATATGGACCTCCTGAAATTCATCCATGGTACTAAGATTAAAATCTACTGAATTCGAAAGAGTAGGTTGTTGATAATATCTCAGGGGCTCCTACAGTTTAGATCTAGGATGTCCTCTGAAGATCTGCGTGTCAAGTTCCCTAGCTTGATTCCTGTAAGGTGGTGTAACCTTTAAAGAGGTAGGCTGTCCTAGGTCACTGGTGGTGTGCCTTGAAGGACACTGGAACCTCAGCCCCTTTATGGTTGTACATTTGCTCTTGAAGCGAGTTGGTTTGCTTCACTAGGTCCTCTCTGCCACGATAAGCTTCCAACTGACGGCCCTGAAACCTCCAAACTCACGGTCCAAGATAAGCTTTCTCTTTCCAACTTGATCATTGCATGTACTTGTTACAGTAGTGGAGGCAGGGCCGACACAGGCAAGCCATCCATTGTGCTAGTTTATTTGTAGTCTTTTTTTTCTCCTAAGAAAGTAAAATTGGAGATAGGTAGGAAGATTGGTATTGGTTCTTAGATTACTGTCTGTGCCCACATCCATTCCTCTGCTTTGAATGTTTGGGATTAGAATCCCAAAAGTTGGATTCATTCTGAAGGAACATCCTCCTATCTTGTGCTAAGAAGGAACATTAAAGGGGCATTGGAAGATGGAATTGTGGGGCAGGAGGACTTGCTGTTTCATTCACTGCTCCTATTTTTGGAACCCCAGTAACCACCTTATTGTTAGCAGTTCATGCTGGCAGCCTCAGAAGCACCTAGTTTCTACTCCTTCGATGATGGCAACCCACTTCTGAGTTCCCGTCTTGCCAGCAGCAGGTGACACCTCTCAGTTATCTCTGCTTTATGTGTGTGGGGGCCTTGCCTCATGCCTGAGCTGCTGGCTTCTGCTAACTTTGACTGCTTCCCTTTGTTTCTCTAGTCCAGGCAGGGGTAGAAAATTGCTTCCTATAGTTACAATTCTTCATCTGCTTGGTGTTGTTCTTTCTGCGAATTCGGTTTTTACTATTTGTGAAACCACTTCTTCCTGTTAAGTTCCATCTGTTGAAACAGTTCCTTCTTCCCTGACCAAAACTTGGCCATCATGACAGTGAAAGTGTCGTCTTGAGGTAAAAATAGTCTGTATTAGCTGTGCAAACGCTAGAACCTTCAGGTTGACTGAGACTTTGCAGAGATGAGTGCAATAAATAGCTAGGTTTTATTCCTATCTAACCACCACTAGCCAATTAAACACAGTGTGCTTGGTAATATGTGATGTACAGAAAAACAATGAGAATAAGGAGCTACCAAGTGTGGGTAGGTGCTCTTCTGTATAGATTTGCCTTATATTTTTACACAGAATGACCTCTTAGGGAGTATCTAAGTAGAGATTTAAGCAATGGAGAAAAGGTGTTCTGTGGATACCTGAGAAAAGAATAATATTCTGTATAATAAAGAAAGTAAATGGGCCTAGCTTGGGATGGGGTGAATATGCTTGGTAGGTTAATCCTATGTGTGCCTTACCCAAGCTTCTTAGGTTGTATTCATAACTGAACCTGCCCACTTGTTGCTCAGACATTGCTACCATCTTTGATATTTCCTAATCATCTCCTAAATTCTTGCTTAGGGACATTAGGTGTGAGATTATTATAAAAGACATTTTCATTCAAACATTGCAAGAACTTTTATACCATTTCGAAGTGATTTCGGCGGAAAAGAAATCATTCTGAAGCCGAGACCTGCAGTGCTGCGTTCATCCTCTCAGTATCGTAGCATGCTTCAAAAGCAGGACGAGACCATCACACTTTTCCTGGGACTCCCTCGCCTCTGCCCTGTTTCCGTCCTGCAGAAAGGAGCGCTGATTAAATCTACGCTCAGAAAGATGGCGAGCTGTCCTCTGCTATGTAAGCCCGTAACGAGAACTGACTCTCATCTGAGTCTGGTTGAAACAGTTTGTATGTGAGCCAGCATTTCTCGTCCTTCTGCTTTTCTTTGCAAAGTTGGACTCAACCATAAAAGGCACTATGGCTTTTGTCTCAGTGACGGCACTATTTCCCACTTGAACTGACCATAAACAACACGAGGAACTGCTCAGTTTCTTGTAAACAACAACAAGGGAGTGAGCTCAAATAACTGATCAATCTTGGTGCAAGTTAGTTTTATGAGACCTTTATCTAGAAGTTCAATTCTTCTTTGGGACATAGTCTCTTTTCTTCTCTCTCAAAGTTCTTGTCTATCTTTCCCTCTGGGTTGGCTCCATTCTCAAGATGCATGATAATGAGATGACTGCTAAATACTCATATATATACATAAATACTCATATATATATATGTACATATATATAGTTACAATTTGGTAGAGAAAAATATCCCCACTTTTTAGAAATTAAAAATATTAATTTTGGAATCTGTACCACCTGGTCTGATTTGCTTGATTGGATTTGAATTATGCGGTGCATATTAATGATATCTAAAATCATGGGAGTGTGATGCTCTGATTAGCCAGGCCTATGTCTTACACCACCTCTGGAGATGGAAGTTAAGAACCCTTTCCCTAAAGCGTAGTCTAAAAGCGAAGTGAGGTAAATACAGATGCTAGAGGCTGGGAGAAGAGATGTTGTCTTGCACAAGCAGCTATGTCGGAGGAGTTGATGTCTTTCGTGGGCATTGCCCCTGTTCTCAGTTTAGAGTTTGGTTTGGCTTATGAGTTAGTTTCAGGAATAGGTCTGGTTTCCTGTGTCACTGCCTGTGCCGTATGTCACCACAGGTGCCAGGAACAGCTGCCTTCTAGTGCATATGGATGCATGTCTGCCAAACCAGGCAAAGCACTACTTTATCTGCGGCTCTGCATCATCTGTCCTTGCTGATTTAGTTCATGGCTCCTCTGGATGTTAGAAAATGCCCCCCCCACACCTTTCCAGGCTGAGGTGACTACACAGAATCTGTTTTAGTTAGCTGTAGCCGTGTAACAGATCATCCAAAAACTAGTGGTATAAGCAACACACATTTGTTTCCGTTCCTGTGGGCAGGGGTCTGGGTATGTTCTCGCTGAGTCCTTTGCTCAGGTGTCAGAGGGCTGCAAGAAAAGAACAGCTGGTTTGTATTCTTACGTGGGCTTTGGACAGGAGGAAAATCCACTGCAAAACTCTCTCAGGTTCCTGGAATATTGGATGCTCCTGCAGACACAGGACTGAGAGCTTTGGGCTCCCTACTTGCAACTCCTAGAGGCCACCTACACCTCCTTCTGCAAGATAGTTGCTTACTTCATCAAGAGAGTCTGGGAGCAGGAGGAATGCCATGTTGTGTAATGCAGTCATGGGTGTGGCCTCCTGCCACAGTTGTCTTTTACTACCGGTCTAAACAAATCACAAACACCATCATGGAAGGCAGGCGGACCAACACAGATGTCAGCAGTGGAGTGTGGACTATGGTGGTCTGCCTACTACTGGATCCTAGGTTGGCCTTTTAAAGGGGGAAATGGCATGAAAACACTACTAAAATATCTTTCTATGACTTATTTGTTCTTGTGTGGTTTTTTTTTCCAATGTGGAAAATGGTATTTTTATCTTGAAAGGCAACTGCTATATTATCTTGTCTGTTCTGCAAATGGTACATTCAGGATCCGTTCTTATGAAGCCTTTGGATAGAAGTTAGATCTGTGGACTCAAATTGGTTTTGAAATCGTAAGCAGTGTAAAAAGAAGCAGATTTCACGGTGAGAGCTAACATTGGCACATGGTTTCTTATGGAAAATCCCCAAGCTGGGAGACTATGCCATGAGTCTTTATTGTAGACTTTATTTATTTATAGTAGAGCATTTGAGGTGAAAACTGTCTCAATTGATAATACAGTACTAATAAATACAGCACTGATAGGTACTTGCTAAACTGTACCTAAAACTATGGGATAGATATGTTACAAACATTTTATTTTAAAATTGTCGTCATAAACTCTCAAAGTATAAGCAGGATAAGATAGATTATTATTTCTTCTTTAAAATAAAATATTTTTAGGTAAGTAATTTTCTCAGTATCTCCAGTGATAAAGCATCCAGGGTTCCAAACAACATGTACCTATCTCACATCAAGGCTGTTGTCTGGAAATGGAATGGAGCTCACTCATATCCATCTGTTGGTTAAAGTTACTGGCAACAAAGACATTTCTTGGCATTATACTTTCTTTTTTCTTAAAAAAAAACCTTCATTTTTATTATTTTTGTATATATGGTTTGTGTGCATCCCCCATATGCCATGGCTCTCAGGCAGAGGCGAGAGGACAAGTCTGTACAGTATGTTCTCCCCCACTTTTATATGAGCCCTTGAGATGGAACTCAGATTGTTGGGCTTGATAAGCAAGCGCCTTCCTGCTGAGCCATATCACGGACCCCAGCGTTATAGTTCCGGCTAGTTAGCTTAACTAAGTTTGTGCTTTAAGGAATTCATGGGAAACATCTCCTCTCTCTTCCTTATTTCTTATGGTCTGAAAAAGAAATTTCCCTCACTGGCTTGCATGTTAAGGCCTAGGTCCCCATCTTGTAGTGCTATTTGGGTGAAGCTGTGAGAATTTTAGAACAAAATAACCTACCTGGAGGAGATGTTATTGGAGGAAGGGTCTTGGAGGCATCTTGTCCCTGGCCCCTTCTTTCTCTCTGCTTCCTGTCTTTCTGGAGGTGGAGAGCTTGGCCACATACTTCTCTACTCATGTTGTTCTGCTCAAGTTCACAAAGCCAAGTGATCACACACTGAACCTGCTGGAACAACAAAAGCAAATGTTTTGCTTTAAAAGTTGTTTCTGTCAGACATTTTGCCACACTGATAAGAAAACCATTTTTTTTTGACTCATTCCGACCTGCCTTGTACTCCCCCCCAACAAGCAGGCTTTCCAGACTTTGAGCATGCTCCTCAATTCCGTCACCACACAATCTGTCACCTCTCCAATTTGACTTATTTTGACAGTATAAATTGTTGATTTGCTTCCCCCCAAATTCACCCATTATCTGGGTTCTAGACCCGACTTGTCCCTGGCTTTCTCCTTACCCCAACCAGGCATTCCTTTTCATTTACCTTAAACACTGTCTCTAAGTCCCACCACACCCTTGTCTCTTATCTGGACTCCTTTAATAGCCATTCCCTTTCCTTGGGATGGTGTCACACCCCCAAAGATTCAACAAGCTTAAAGTATAATGGATAATCTTCTTTGATGGAAGTCCAGTCATGAGAACAAGACAGCAGTCCTTCTCAGCTCCCCTCCACCATAGATACCACCCCAACGTTACTCGGTCCATGGATACCAAAGCCATTCTCTGTCATCTGAAAGCAACTTCTGCCTTCACTATCTTGTGTGGGTCTTCTGCACCTCCCTGTCAGTTCACTTCAGCAATGTCTTATCTGCTCTTTTTTTTTCTTTCTGTTACTCCCTTATCTTTGTTCATTTGAAACAGGATCTGATCTCTTTGCCTACTGAGGCATTTCCGCAAAGACATATAACCTCTGATGATTTGAGCCCATAGCCTTCCAGCATCTCAAGGCACTCAAATGTCCCTCAGACCTGAAACCTTTGGTTTCCTCTCCCTGCCCCTGTGCTTACCGCTGACTGTGAAGAGTGTGAAGGGTTGGCCGACTTCCCTTATTCCTCTAGAGTTGGTTGCAAACATTATTCCTTCCAGGAAGCGAGCATTTCCCGTCTTCATTCTTCAGGCAGTATTATATTCTATAGAGTTCCCTGCCCCACCCTGGCCTGGCCGCTGACTTCTTTGCAGTGCTGAATATCACACTGTGCTGGTTAGTAATGTACATTTCATGCTGCAGTTTTTAAAAATTAGTGCACATTCTGGTTTGTATTTTTTTTTAAATTTACAACCTGGTACTTAGCAAACATCCACTTCATGAAGGAGAAACAACAACAAAACAAAAAACAAATTCTTTAATGAGAAAAACCAAACCTGATATTAGTTGCTACAAATGCATCTTATCATCCTTAGGAAGATGGTCCACGAGTGACTATCCCACAAGCAATTATAGATTACAGAACCTGGAAGAATGAAACTCTCCAAGGTTCTTACATTTTGACACAATATTTACCTTAGGAAGACATCAGGCCAAATTACAGTATCTAACAATTTATAATGATTTTCTCTATCCAAGAGCAATGTATATCTAAAAGGTAAGTGCTAGGAACTAGGTTTTTTTGTACTTTTCTTCTAAAAGTTTAGGTGCTGAAACTAAGTCAACCAAGTTGATGGTATTAAGAGATAGGGGTTTTGGGAATATGAGTAAATCTGAGGCTCTTCCCTGACCAGCAAGATTAGTGTTATTCTTCAGGGCCCTAAAGAACAGCCCTGCCTCTTGTGCCGTGTTGGAAAAGAGAAAGAGCCCTTTGTCTATGATGGAGGAAGTAAATGTAATGGTATAGATGAAATGCTGTGCAGTTCCCTGAGAGCCAATGGCAGGCTATGAGGGGTGATGGCAGGCCACTGTGGGTGGTTTAGGGCAAGAGCAGGTCGGAGATCACGGTAGGCCTCTGTGGGTCCCAGGCAGATGGGAGGCAGTGGGTGAGAGACCTTAATGGGGCAACCATCTTCCTCTTGAAGTAATTGTTACTGCCAGAAGCAGATGTATCTCATTGTCATGAAAAGTCCTAAGTTCTTAAACATTTAAAATGCCATATTCTGTAGTCTTTGAAAGGTTTGAAGAATGCCTACCCATCTGAAATATATCTCTGTACATCTAGAAAATCTAACTAACATTACTACAAGCCTGACTATTATAGATGATTACCTATTAACCTGTATTTCTTAATTATACATTACATTTTTAAATTAGATGCCCAAACACAATACCTTAATCAAGAGCAATACACACATATATATGTATATATATATACATATATATAATAATTGACCTAAAATTTGCATCAATAAACCAAGATCCATACCAATGCAAATATCTATAGCATATTCCCCTTTAAATGTTAACAAACATTTATAAACAATCGTTTAAGGAATTTGGGTGTAGTTCTCTCCAAACTGCTTCCTGCTTTCTGTTGGGTGAAGTATTCTTTGGGGGTGTTAATGGTGACTTTTCGGGAGATCTTGGTCCATCAAACCACATTAGTCTGGAATGAATCCACAGGTTCTCATCCTCTGTGGAAGCAAAAGAAGAACCTCTTCTCCACAGCAACATATACTTAGACCCAAATTCTGAAATCAAGATACATCTAATCAAGATACCTTATCAGTCCATACAATGAAAGCTCTCTCTATATTTAGCTCCTTCACAGTCAAAAATTCAAAGAAAACACATAATCCAGACTCTCTGTGTATATTGCATCTTTATGAAGCTTATTTTTTTATTTTATTACCTTTTCTACAAGTTTAAAATTTATTTTATTATCTTTACTCCTTTAATCTATGGCTGTCTGCATTCTGTCTGTTTAAGGACTGTGTTTTCTTTTATAAACCATTTATTTCTTTTTATAACTCTTTATACTCTTTTTCTCCCAAGCCTACATACATTTTTTAAAACACATTGTGTCTTGTTTAGAGGCCTTTTATGTCTGAATCTGTCCTATTGTGTATCTGTAATCCTTTCTGTCCTAGAGAGCTTTTAAATGGTAAGCAGCTTGGTTGCAGGGCCCTGGGTGCTGGCTCCACCTCTCTCTGCTTTTCAAAATGGAGGAAGTACCATTACCACCAGTTCTGGGCCTGCTAGGTAGGAGACTGTGACAGTGCCACTTTTGACTTTTCTTTCACTGAGATGTAAGGCAAGACAGAGTTTTGCCCTGGGCACATAGTCCCATAGCTCTAGCTTCTGTGAGGCCACTGTGTTGTCCCCAGGAGAGCTGCAAAGGCACCGATGTCAGCCAGCAGACTGCTGTAGTGTCCCCTAAGAGCCATCTCAGATGCTCTGGCGGTAGCTATCGTGCGTTCTCTAAGGACAAAAGATCAAGGGAGCACTAGCTCGTCTTTGGCACTCCAACTGTGGAAATGATATCACAGCATTTTAGTTTCAGTGGCACAGCCCCAAGTCATTCATAAGATATGTCCCTTTATTAAAAGTTCTTCAGCCAAGATGAGAGAGATGTTATACGTGCTAGAGAGGTATTCAGTCAGTGTGCTGAAATATTTATTCTGTTCATTATTAATCCAGTCTTTAATGTAAAGTACAGTGTACTTTAAAGTTACAGCAAATGTTACAATGGAATTATTGTCAAGTTATAAATATTTGAGCCTTAAGTACGTTACTAAAATGGCCAGGATTTAAATTCCATTAACGTTCTGTCATTTTTTTCCCCCTGGAATACATGTTTGGGATCCCCTGCTAGACTGTAAATGCCTGTAATGGATAGTCTTAGCTTTTAGTTTGACACATTTGGGAAGGGCGAACGCCAGTCAGGATTGACTCTATTAGATTGACCTATGGACATGTCTTTGGGGGGGGCAATTTCTTGGTTGTTAATTGACATAAAGGGTTTATCCAAGTATGGGTGGTATCTTCCCTAAGCAGGTGGGCCTGGGCTATATAAGAAAAGAGACTGAACTAGTGGCTGGGGGGTAAGCCAATAAGCAGAACTCTTCTAGGGTCTCTGCTTCAGTTCCTGCCCTCAGGTTCTTGCTTTGGGCTTCTGTCCTAGCTTCTCTTGGTGATGAACTATAACTGGTAAGCCAAAGAAATCCTTTCTGAGCTGCTTTAGGTTGGTGTTTTATCACAGCAGCAGAGAAGCAGACTAGAACAGAGGTTTCTGCCAGGAATGGAGTGGTTTCTGTGATGGCTCTAACCATGGTTTTTACAGAGGTGATTGGAGGAGATCTGGCACTTTGTACTGGAAAAGCCTCGCGTGTTCACAGGTCAATGAGCCGTCCTGTGAAAGAACGTGGAAGATAAGAATACCGAGGGGAAGAGAAAACCAAAACCAGAACATGGAGGACTGGCTTGTCAGGTTTCAGTTTGAGAGACCCTCAAAGACTTATCATAGTAGTTTGCGTGATAAAATATTTGTACTGAAAATCATAGAAGGGAAACCTGTTTCACAGGAGCAATAGATGCTGGTCAGCTGTGCTGAAGGATTCATTATAGTGAATAAGAGGCCAACGTATTTGAAGTCATCTTTTCTGGGAAGTGCTTCCCCAGAGTCATCACATAGGAGCTGTGCTCTGATGGGGGAAAGACTGCATTTCAGACTGGCAGTAAAACAATTTGTAAGTATCTCCCACATGGTTTTAGTTTTGAAGATATGAAGGAGTCAGAGAGAAGCAGGGACTTGGTATCATGTGGCAGAGTTAGAGTTCATTCAGAAAAGCCCAGAGAAGTCGTTAGTGAAAAGTAGTAGGGAATTCAGTTTTCTATTCTTCAGGACAGAAGGAAATTAACCTAACACCTCAATTAAATTTATTATGGAAGCTGGGCAGTTGTGCTGCACGCTTTTAATCCCAGCACTCGGGACGCAGAGGAAGGAGGATCTCTGTGAGTTCGAGGCCAGCCTGGTCAACAGTGTGATTTCTAGGACAACCAGGGCTGTTACACAGAGAAACACTGTCTCAAAAAAACAAAACAAAACAACCCCCCCCCCCAAAAAACCCTTATTACAGACTTCGAGTTCGTATTATTTTTTGGGAGGGACAGCAGCTGCTGTGATCGTTCTTTCTATTCTTTCTCCGTGGTCCTTTTTATTCTTTAGTAGACGTCTAAAAGAGTCTAAAGCCTGTATTTTGCTTCTTCTATCCCTCCCACATACATACTCAGGCAAGTCAGTAGCTCTCCACCTTCCGCGCGGTGTTACAGGCGCGCGTGTTGCCAAGCCCAGAAACTACCCACAATTTGCCCAAGATTGGTTGAATTGAACTAGTAGGATCAGTTTTCCAAGGCAGGAAAGGGTCAGAAAGTGGAAAACCCAGAGAATCCTTCCCCTTTACTCCCACTCTTTAGGATTCGGTCTCACCAGCCAGTGTCTGTGTCCAGCGCGAAAGGTTTCGGTACGCTAGGTCCGTCTCTGGTTCCGTTCGGTTTTAAGATCATGGATTCTTCCCGGAGTTGGCCGAAATTATCTAGAATTAGACTGGACAGTCATTCTAAGAGAGTTTGAATTTCACAGGAGTTTGGTTGGTTATTTTCAGACCACCCCTGCCCCCACCGCCGCTGCGCTTCCGGTTCCTGGCTGGTGGACAGACAGAACACCAGCGCCGCTTCGGGGATTAACCGGTACATGGACACTGCCTTCGGTCCTCTCCAGATCCACCCCCTTTCTGTCTCTCATTAGAAAAGAGAAAGCTGTCTGTCTTAGCATCAGCCTGAGTTGTTTAGGGATCTCCACGGGTCTCTCTCGATTAACAACTCAACCGAAGATAACCCAGTCCCACAACTGGACGCCTTTCCTCACTACAGAAGACGCCCACTTCGGATTCCCTATTCTCCATTACTAGGATTACCCTCAAAGGTTCCAGGAAATTTCCATTGTGCTAGCTTTCCACCTCCCTCATGCAATGTTCCCAAATTCCAACGGTCTCTCCCCGCACTCTCTTCTATCCCATCTCCTGTCACTCACAGGCGCGCCTGTTGCCAAGCCTGTCTTCTACCCACCAGGGAGCTCATGCCCCACATTGCCTGAATGGCCAGGAGCTAGGTAAGTCTGGATTGAAAAAAAATTATTGCCGGGCGATGGTGGCGCATGCCTTTAATCCCAGCACTCGGGAGGCAGAGGCAGGCGGATCTCTGTGAGTTCAAGACCAGCCTGGTCTACAGAGCTAGTTCCAGGACAGGCTCCAAAGCCACAGAGAAACCCTGTCTCGAAAAACCAAAAAAAAAAAAAAATTATTGATGGGATTGATTAAGGAGAACATACTGAGAAAAACCATCAAAGTATCAGTGTGTAGGAAGGCTAACATCTTTTTTTTTAATATAGCATAATGAGTGTTGAAACATTACATTTAATAAGATATCATTTCTATTTTGTATTGAGTTTAAAAGTCCATTTTATTAATTTATTCACATACTCATTAATGAACTAATGAATAAATGAATTGAGACAGGATCTCTTTGCATAGCCCTGGTTGTTCTGGAACTCGCTCTGTGGATCAGGTGGGCCTTAGACTCACAGAGATCTTCCTGCCTCTGTCTCCCGAGTGCTGGGATTAAAGGCATGTGCCGCCATGCTTAGGTAAAGGTCCATTTTTAAGAGGGAATTTTAAAACTGATTTATAAATGTCAACTTTAAAGAACTAGGCATAGAAATTGTTTTTCTTTTAGTATCATCAAGCGACAGGAAACAGGAGAAACTGAATGAGACATTTCAATATTGAATTTTGGGAACTATTTCTTAAAAGTGGAAATAGGGATGGAGCCATGCAACTCAGGGGCAGAGCCCCAGAGCCCTTGCCTAGTATAGGAAAGATCGAAAGATCGAAAGTTCAATCTCTGGCATGAAACAAACAAACAAAGAAATAAAAAATGGAAACACCTCTCTCTAGTCCTCTGAAAAATTCAATCTGGGACTGGGGTTCCATGTAGTGCGTAAGCCTTTGCGTAGTTACCTCTCATCCCGCCGGTTCGCACAGGGCCAGGCTGGGCACAGGGCCAGGCACTAGGACTAGGGGTAGAATGGTCCTTTTGGATGAGTGTTTTGGGTTAATGTGCTATGAAAAAGGAAACAGGAGTCTGCATGCTTCTAATCCCTTCGGCAACCATACTCAAACGTAGGAGCGAGCTCCGGGCTTCCCCATTGCACCTGCGCGAGTGAACAGCAATGCCCACGGTGGTTGGTTGGCTCTCGATTGTGAAGATTCTCGATGAGTATCTGGAGGTCACGTGAGACTCTAAAAATGATATGTTACACTTCCTTTCGGGAATTCTATTCCCAGAATAGCATAGTTCTTTGAAACCCTTATTTAAATGAGCTTCATGATCCGTGGAAGGTGTGAATGCTCACACCTGCTTTGCAAATTGATAAGCTACACCCCAAATTCCTAACAGGTGGTTTGCTTGAAATCAGGTAATAAGTCAGTGGCTCTTCTGTCGCCTGCTCGCTCACTCTCTGACCTTCCTTTTCATGGCACTCGAGTTGGGGAAGGAGTTCATAGTAGGAGCATGCTGACCGTTTTATCTTGCGGCCGTTGCGTTTCCCTGTGTGTATGTGTGTGTACACACTGATGCTGCTTGTGTGTGTTTCTGTGTTTGCCCGTGTTTTCTGAAACGTTTTTGCCAAGTGGCATCTTCTTCCCACTTTCCAGATGGTTGTTCTGAATTTTTCCCTTTTTGAAATTGCTCACCAATCAGGAGGTTCTGCCTGCCAGTTAACAGATTTTAACAGCAGCTGGTAGGTGACCACCCTGTGCCGCCCAGTCCTCCCACCTCCTTCCACAATGAGGCATCGCTGGGTGGTGCAGATAAATGATGGGATTTGCAGTTTTGAAGACGGGACAGGCAAGAAACAGATTTGATCACTGTTAAAAGCATTCTTCAGGAATCTAACCGAAACAGGCCTTTCTGCTCGGAGAACCATTTGACCGTTTCTCTCTACTCCCTGCCTCTCTCTTTCTCTCTCTCTCTCTTTTACACACACACACACACACACACACACACACACACACACACACACACACACACAGAGAGAGAGGGAGAGGGAGAGGGAGAGGGAGAGGGAGACAGAGTATTTCTCTATAATACAAGAGTATTTGTCTATTTTATATAGTACTTCTAGGTACAAGTAGTTTTTTTTTAAGGGTAACAAACAGAACTTCCTCTTAAAATATTGAAAAAAATTGAATTTGTGAAATGTGAAGATTTCCTGTGTGGAAATCACTTCAAAATCTTGGAATTTTGTACCAAGAATAGGTATGCCCTTATTTATCGTAATTTGTTGGAAAATAAGTGGTAAACTGAGATCTTCTCCATTATCAGCCCAAATCCTGTCTATTTTCATACTCCAAATTTTGCTTATTATTTATTTTCATTTATTTGAGACAGAGTCTCACTGTGGAGCCCTGGCTGGCCTGGTACTCACTATGTAGATAGACCACGTTGGCCTCTGCTTACCAAGAGCTGAATTAAAGGTCTGCGTCACCACACCCAGCCTAAATTTTGCTTGTTACTCTTCCTTCCCCTTTCGCAGCTGGACTCCATCTTGGCTTCTTGCTTGGACCATAGTCATTTTGATGACCCTGTGATACAGTCTGGAGGTTTCCATTTGTTTATTGTTTGTCCCACCTGAAGGTGGCTCTAACCTTTCTATTACCAAAGAGTGCATTGTCCTGTATTGAAGTTCATCAGATGAAGTGGATTTTCAGATTGTAGCCTTTTGTGAGACTGAAACAAATCGGGGCCATGCGCTGTCTACTGCACCGAGCTGCCCACAAGTGTCCCAGATGCTGCATCTTGGTTCTGAGTTGACTAGCAAGGTGCTTAGAACCACACCACCTAGGACACAGGCATCGGTGACTTCAGTAATCACTCCATGTCTCTAGTTTCTTCTGTTCAACAACTATCTGGCTAGTTCCTATGAAGCTGCTGGGAGGTCTATCTACATGACAAATTTATATAGCGGGTAAGATACAGGGTGGATGTACATTATCTGGAGTTATTAAAGTCTACCTACTTTTGTATTTCTCAAATTTTCTTTAAAATCTGTATAATGTGTTGAAAATGAAGGGCCACAATACCCACGATGAATAAACTTTCTTCTTTCTCTATATTAAATACAAGTATGCCAAAAAAAAAAAATCCCCCAAAACCTGACTCTTGCTTGAGTTCCGAGAAAGAGACTTGACGATCTGGATTTCAAGTGAGCTAAAATGCATTAATTTGCAGGTCTGTTCACATTTAGCACAAACGCCATAGTTAGAAAAACACTGCGGAGCTGTTCAGAAACGGAGATGATGTTCACAGTGTATTTTTAAGGTGGAAATAAAATAGTTCAAGCTCATTTGAAAGGCAAATAACTCCTAATCTGCATGAACAGGTAGTTGAACTTTGGGGCTTCTTTCTGCTAATCATGAATATAAGCAAGGCTAATGTAGCCTGGAAAAGAAGAGTCATAGTATTTCCTGGCTGAAAATAATCTAGAAACCAGAAGTGTCTCCCCATGCCACCACCGAGGAAACAGACTTGGAAAATATAGTTGCCTTGCTCTGAATTGCAGGAATCGGCTTGTCAAGGGACAGAGATATGACTCAGGCAATAATGTCCTAGGAGCTCACCTCCTTGGGTAAATTAGAGTCTTGGTTTGTGGTGACTTCGGCAGATGGATTCTTGACACCCTGGAGGCAAGCCTTGTGATAATTGGAGGCATCTAAACGTGTCCAAGTTTGGAGCAGAGAGGAAGGTTTTATATTTATGTTTCATTTATTTATGTTTGGAGAGATGTCTGAGCCCCGGGGAAGGGTCTTCAGAGACATGATGAACTTCTTCTGAACTTTAGAACCAAGAGACTCTAGACATTAACATTTTAAACAGCTGCAGCAACAATTTCAAAGCATAAAGCTGGATGGGAATTCAACTGAGTGTTGAACAGCAGGTGACTTGTCTGACAGTGGCCAGAGAGGTGACAAGGGAAGGGTGGATAAAGCAGGAATGCTGGCCTAGATGATCTGGTCAGCCGAATGGATGGAAGGGCATGAAGTGGATGGAAAGCCGGGTTACAAAGGCAAATGGTACAAGCTTTATAAAAAAGAAGAGCTATGGTTAGCAATAGCTGCAACTGAACATTTTAATAAAACTGAAAATTCCCAAGTCATGTTAAGATAATTTTTGTCATTTTCTTCTTTGTGGAAAAAAAAAAAACACTTATTCTTTCTGGATTTCAATTCCATCCTCTGCAAGATAGGGAGCAAGATAGCATTATCCTTAAAGGTCTCTTAGTGAATGACATTTAAAAGAATCAAGGCCATGATGACAGGATGGCTTAGGTCTGTGTCTGCTGCACAAGCCTGAGGACCCGAGTTTAATCCCAGAACCCACACAAAGGTGGGAGGTGAGAAGTGACTCCACAAAAGTTGTCTTCTGTGGCGCTCATGTTCACACACACACACACACACACACAGATACACACCACACACACACAGACACACACACAGACACACACACACAGACACACACACACCACACACACACACACAGACACACACACACAGACACACACCACACACACACACACAGACACACACAGACACACACACACAGACACACACAGACACACACACACAGACACACACACACAGACACACACAGACACACACAGACACAGACACACACACACAGACACACACACACAGACACACACACACACAGACACACAGATACACACACACAGACACACACAGACACACACACACACACACACACGTATATGCATCCAGGGGGAGGGTGGAAGAGGAAGGGAGAAAGGAAGAGGAGTGGGAAAAATGTAAAGCTCAATAAAAACAATTAAAATAGGATCAATTAAGATTCTTACAAGAAGGGATACTTTAGATCCATTATTTTGTAACTTTTGTTACCATGGGATAGATATGTCTACCTAAGACTCAAAAAATCATGTTTGAAATATACTATTTAGTTTAGTTCTTAAGACATAAAGGTTAAGAGTGCTAGATATCTTTTAGCTCTCAATGTTTAGTTTTGCAGCAAAGCTCACCTAGAAATTTAGGAAGTCTGTTTAAACATAACAGTGCTAGATTGTGGAATTAAAACTTAGTTAAAAACTCATTAAGGTAAAATTGACACATTTAAAAACATGAATTTATTTGGAGATAGTGTTGGCTGATGGGCTGAAGAAGAGAGTATTTGGGTAGACTTCTGTTTGTTTGGTTCAGCACATTTCTCTAATGAAAATATACTTATAATAAATGAAAGAAAAATTTTATCTTAATTATTTAGCCATCTGAATGGGGTTTTATTTCTAGAGTTTTAAAATTATACCAGCTATTAAGTGTAAATCTAGGAGAGCATAAATGACAGACTCACCAACACTTAAAGGACATTTTATGAAATTCAAGATCTCTGTTCTGATAGCACAGTAACCTTAAGGAAAAATATCTCCCTACCAATCACAAAATCAGAAAATGCATCAAAGACTAAATGTTAATAATTTAGTTTTCAAATATTGAAAAGAACAGGATAATTGAAATGTATGTGCTGTAATATTTTAAACAGCAAAATTTAGGCTATTCCTTTGGGTTGGGTTATGAATGAACTCAAGTTCGATTTTTTTTCTCATGCTAAAGAGGAAGTGGTCTTTCAACAATATCATGTACCAGTTAGTAAGTGTGAGTCTTGGCCATCACAGTAGGGACTTCCTGGCTCCCTCATCATAAAGCACAAATCAGGACTTGGCATAGCATAGATCGTGTTTATTTTTAAAACCAGGACACACATTCTGGAAGAGGTTTAATACCAATCGTGTATCCACTGGTGTGGGACAATGGTCTGTATTCTGTCAATTATATTTTAAATAAACTCTGATTGGCCACTAGCCAGGCAGGAAGTATAGGCAGGACAACCAGACAGGAAGTAGAGGCAGGAAATGAGAACAAGAGAATTCTGGGAAAAGGAAAGCTCTTTCTGCAGTCCTGATCCAGCCACAGAAGAAGCAAGAGGTGACTTCCTCGCAGCTAACAGAGATAAGAATAATGGGCTAATATGTTATAAGAGTTAATAAGAAGCCTGAGCTCGTGGGCCAATCAGTTTATCATTAATATAGACCTTTGTGTGATTTCTTTGGGACTTAACGACTGTGGGAGCCGAGCAGGACAGAAATCCTCAATCAACAATCCACTGAATAGTTTGACAGTAAGAAGATCCTGAGCCGGCATGAAGCCATGGCACCCAAGAGCTCAGAAGAGGTGGAGAGGAGAAGCTGGATGGGTGCTGACTGTGGAGATGAATGGAATGAACGAGGCCATATAACTTACAACTGTACGGTCAATGTCCAAGTAAAAAAGCAAAGCTTACTTATACCACACACAAATGAACTCAGAGTTGATCATGGACAAAAAACGTAAAAGCTAAAATCATAGAACTAGAATGTGTCGAAAATCCCCGGTTGTAAAGCTTGATGACTTTGGGTCAGAGAAAGGGTTATTGAGTCTAAGGTTAATTTTCCAAGTGGCAGACTGAAACATAGCTATGTTGGATTCAACCAACATTGGAAACTTTCGGGATGCGTATGATATCACCAAGCAAAGTGAAAAGACCCTGTAAGTTTTATATCCAATCAGAGACTTGTTTCTAGGCTATAGAAAGAATTCTTTTTTTTTTAATCACAGAACATGTCAGTTTATTGACAGCTTAATTATCTATTTTTTTTCTTTTTTTTCTTTTATTGAGAAAAGGAAAAAAAAAGTTTCCCCCTCCTCCCAGCCTCCCATTTCCCTCCCCCTCCTCCCACCCTTCTCTCCCTCCCCCCATTCCTCTCCCGCTCCCTCTCCAGTCCAAAGAGCAGTCAGGGTTCCCTGCCCTGTGGAAAGTCCAAGGTCCTCCCCCCTCCGTCCAGGAAGTCTAGGAAGGTGAACATCCAAACTGGCTAGGCTCCCACAAAGCCAGAACATGAAGTAGGATCAAAACCCCGTGCCATTGTCCTTGGCTTCTCATTAGCCCTCATTGTTCGCCATGTTCAGAGAGTCCAGTTTTATCCCATGCTTTTATAGAAAGAATTCTTAAAAATAGAGAAGGACTCGAATAGAAACATCAGAGAAAATATATCAAAGAGTCGAGGAACACACAAGCAGTTTAATGTCATTAGCTATCAAGGAAAAGCACACTGAGCTCTCACTGTTAGCATGGCTCTAACCCAAAGTGTGCTATAACATTAGTGAGGGAGCAGAGGAAGCAGAACCGTAGTCTGTTGGTCGTAGACAGTGGGAATTGCTGTAGTCTCTCTGTCAGTCTGGTGGAGTAACAAATGCAAACAAACACCGAGTTGTCCAGGCAGTCCCATCCCAGACATGTATGTTAGAAAAGTGAAAACACAGATCTATACAAATTGTGCATGTTCGCAGCAGCATCTTTCATAATAGCTAGAAAATGCAAACAGCCTGCCAGCGAGTTCACGAATGGCCAGGCGTCATGTGCTGTGTCTGAATACTGGAAAGTATTACTTACCTCTAAAGAGAATGAACCCCAGCTTTTCCGCCTGTGGTGGTGCATGCTACAGCAAAGACAAACCTTGAGAACATTACGTTAAAGGAACATTGGTGGCATATTTTATATAAAAGAGTCTGTAATACACCATTCTATATAGAAAGAAAGTAGGTTAATGGCTGGCTATGGCAATGGAGGTCGGTTTGGTGATGGGAGAAGCACTGAGTTCCAATTTGCTGTGATGAAAGTGCTATAAAATTGATCATGGTGATGGCTGTCTCGTTCTTCATATCATTGAGCTGTTTATTTTCATTAACAAATTGTATTTTATGTGATTATGTCACATAAAGATATTTAAAAAACATCTTCCTTAAAAAATATTTCACATTTTCCAGAAAATGATAGTACATTTTCTGTTCTGACTGTGGTCTTGACTGACCATCACATCCAGATATGACATTTCTAAGTTTCTTTTGTGACTTTAATGGGTGTGACAGATGTCCTGTCTTTTGAAGTGGTTTAGAGTATTGTGTGTGTGTCCTCTGAATGGGCCCACTGAAAGTGTACTTTTTAATAGGGAGGTTTAAACCTTCCAGAACATGTCTTTGGAACACAGTGGTTGAGGTCTGGTATAAGCTTGGTGTTGCTAAACATGGTATCTCTTCAAAGCTATTGTGCATTGTGGTCAGTTTTAGTATGTATTCTAGAATCCAGTGCGCAGTAGTTCCCAGGGTACATGGACCAGTTTGCTTAGTGTCTTAGAAGACATGGGTTGTTCTTATTAGTGTCGTACATTGCTTTGCTTTCTTCAGATACACACACACACACATGCACACACACACATGCACATATACATACATACGTTTCCTAATTAGACAACTCTGCTCATTTCTTTATCATATTGTATAGCTCTTATCAATTGAAATTATATTTATTTATTTTTGTTTTGTGTGTGTATGTGTGTGTTATGTATGTGGGCACACATGTGCCCTTGTAGGTGCTTGGGAATAGTTGGATCTCTCCTTCTACAGTCTGGTTTCTGGGGATCAAACTCAGGTTTTTAGGATTGACTAGAAGTATCTACTGGTACTTCCTACCAATTTGGTATCCATTTAATGGATGCAAAGATAAGGAAAGGAAGGCAGATATACAGGGATATGTAGATAAATCGATGTTAATTTGAAGTTTAGGGGACCATGATGACATCAGATGAGTAGAGCTGAATTTGAGAATCCATGTTCCACTCGTTACCACACATCAAGCTCTCCAGTGTTGCTATTTTTAGCTCAATAGGTATTTTCTGCTAAAAATTGGGTAAGAATCCCCCATCTCAAAGCCTATTAAACCCATATGCATATGAGTCATGAGATGACAAGCCTGTTCAAGATCATGCACTTTATAATGTATCATATCAACAGATTCCTGTTAAGCGGTCACTCAGCGCTGGTTATGGTGGTGAGTGCTTTTCCATGTTTGCTTTGAGGGGTTCTGATTCTCCATTACAGTAATATGGGGCTAATTAATGACTGGCTCTGTTTAGGTGATATTGGTTGAGCATTTGCGGGGAGCTAGACTCTCTGCCCTCCACCCAGAGGGTGCTAGTACATTTAAGGTGCTGTCAATCTGTAGAGTCTGCAAGGACAAATGCAGTGTTGAGCTTCTCTTACTTTGGTGAGGGTAGAGTGCCAGAGAAGGAAGCCTGAGACTGAGATATAGAGCACAGGAGAGCACGGAACAGGTCTGGAGCAAGGCGAAAGTTGAAGCACTTGAAGACCAAGGTTCAAGCTGGGGATGGGTATGTGGGAGTAGGGGTCTCTGTAGCTATGGAGAAAAGGATCTGAGGAAAGGAAAATGCAGCACACAGGACGAGGCAGAGCTGGGCAGGCAGGGTTGGGGTGTGGAGGGAGCAGGCACAGAAAGCAGGTGTTGAAGTATTAGTTCAGAGCTCTGGAAGGAAGGGGGAAATCGACACTGCCAGTCAGCATGGAGCTCAAGTCCTGGCTGCTTGGAATATGAAGAAAGAGAAGACTCCTCAGAGCAGGCCCATGAGAAGTACCATGCCTGACTGTAGAGGCTCTCAGGATGAGTGGAGAGAAAGGAGCAAAGACATAAGATTGTGTGGTCATAGGCACAGAGGGAGTATAGTCAATGCGCCCCGCTCTTCTCTGGGTGGAATGCTGGGACCGAAAAGCACCAATAGAATTTCAGACTGAGGCACAGCCGTTGAGCTTTTAGGCACTTTTGCTCTTTATGACCAAGTCAGGTCTTAGATGCCCTGTGCACACTGGTACCCGCATGATGGGAGTTTGAGGCTTTGGGACTTTCTGTGTTTTCAGCTTAGTTATAGCAAGAGTCTTGTTCAAAGCTCCCTTTATTTTCTAGCATTTTCTTTGTATTTGAAAAAATTACTTGTTAACTCTGCTATTCCCAGATCCTAGACTATGCATTGCTCCACGCATTTACTTTCGGAAACCTTAACATGAATTTTAGCATTAAAAATTTGTAAATTCACCAAAAACTTTGAGAAGAAAACCACATGACTTTATTAAATAGCAGCAGGTGGTTCTGGGTGTCTCTTTTGGAAACAAAGCTTTTGTCTGGAATTGATACTTTCAGTATTGTCTTTAATAAAATTATTCAAAAACTCGTTTGGTGTTTTCAAATCCCAAACACCTAAAGCAGGAATGTTCGCTACAAAGCCATGTATGGCTTTGCTGGACATGAGGCTATTTAGAAGCTTCACTTATCTCTTGGTGTAGATGCTCATTACTAATGTGTTTTATTATAAAGTCTTGCCCTGGACTTTTCTGGTCTTGGTCCACAACATCTTTTAAAACAAATAGAATTACAAAAGATACTCCATCTTGAAAAACATATGTTGCCCCAAGATTTCCAGTAATGAAAATATTATTTCCAGCAATAAAAATATTTCTAGCAATTGTCAGTATTGACAGTCATGATTCATCAGGGCCACTTCCAATGTCAGAAGAGAGTTATTCCTGGCTATCTGTTTTGTAGGTCCATCTTCAGCCCCCTAAATCTTTCAGCATCATAGACAGGAGAAGTGATGGTCTTGTAATTGCTTGTCGAGGGCAAGGGTCTGATAGTGTTCACTGTTCCATGCCGAATGCCAGTCATGTCATAGGATCAATATCAAGCAGATGAACTTTTAAGGAAGTGAATTGGCCTCCATTTGCTTCTTTTTTTTTTATCATTCTCTCAGGCTTGGTTAAAGTACTGCTGTTACTGGGATTCTAGCAGATTTTTCTTTCAGGGTCCAAGTATTGCCAGGAGTTTGATTTACTGGCCTCTCTGATCATTGTATTGGGCTATTTACAGTGACTTTTACAGACTTTGAGGCCACAGATGGTTCCTCAGGACAGAGTGCTATAGCCAGTTGGCATCTTCTGCTTTTGATTGAAGGGAAGAGTTGTAGTGGGCCTTGTTCTACGATGCTCTTGTTCCTAGCTACTGTGTACAACGAGGACTCCCTGGGGCCCATCTTGATTTCTATTTGTTTCCTTTATTTTCATTTTGAGCCCTGGCCCACTGTCTGGCCTTCATCATCCCCTCAATCTCAAGGACTGGAACACTTGACATTTGTACTTTATGTTCACTGAGGAGAACAGAGAACTGACAAGCTGCTTAATTTTCCTGGACCACAGCAGCTTTATTGGTTGAGTTGTGGATATAACAGTTACCTCCGAGAATATTTTATTTTAAATGGGCTATTACATATGATGTGATGAGCATGGCCACCCTTCCATATCTACGTGCAGGTCAGAGGATAAGTTTGTACAGTTGATTCTTTCATCCGACCTTTATGCAGGTTCTAGGGATTAAACTCAGTTAAATTTGTTTAAGCACTTTACTGGAAGAGCCATCAGCTGGCCCTGTCACTATTTTTGAGGTTGGGTTGTGCTTCCTTGCTGAAACCTTCCTGGAGCTGCTCTTACAGACTGGTACCCAGAGGAGTATCTCCTAGGTAATTCCAAATCTAGTCAAGATGTCCATGAAGAATAGCCATCACACACCTCTTGGAGATTTGGCTAGAAGCATTTTCCTGAAGGAAATGAGGATGCTGTTCTGAAAGAGAGAAAGGAGCTATAAAATAAAAGTTAAAAATGTGTGATCCAAGGTGCACTTAAGTTTTTAGACATTCCTAACACAGAGTTAAATGATACAATCCTGAGTCTTTCTGTGTTTACCCACATTGTGACTTCAGGTGCTTATTTTTTAGTTCATCCAGCCGCCCATCTGCTGTTGTTCTTCTGCTTGGAGGACTTCCTGGAACAGTTGCCTTGGAGGCATGCCACCGATGCCTTCTTTCTGCAAAGCCTTTCTGCTGTGCCTCCAGTTTGCTTCACTGCAGGATTTCACAATGAGGAATCAGTTGTCTGTAGCTACAAGTCCTCTCTGTCCCGCTGGTTCCCCTGGACTGGTTTCTTCACCCGCCTGTTCCTGAAGTCACTTATGAAATAACCACTCGGACTCTTATTGCCAGTTTAGCCAATGTCTTAAGTTTCTTACTGGCTAGCTCTAACTATTAAATTAACCCATTTCTATTAATCTGTATTTCCATGAGGCTGTGGCTCACTGGTGTGGCATGTTACTCCTTCAGTGGCTACATGGCATCTCATTGACTCTGCCTACTCTCTCTATATCTCTGCTCGGATTTCTCACCTAGATTTACTCTGCTAAGCCATTGGCCAAAACAGCGTTATTCATGAACCAATAAAAGCAACACATATACAGAAGGACATCCCCCATCAGTTGTCCTTGTCAAAGGGTCTCCCCTTCTCCTACTTAAAAAAAGACTACTTTAAAAATATTTTGTGTTTACGGAGATAATAAATAGAGAAGACTAAGAATTTTCACATTTTCGGTCATCTGCCCTTACGCATTTCCTGCTATTGACACACTGGATTACTGGAGTACCTTCTTTACACTTGCTGAACAAGTGCTGATACACCGTTGTGAGTTTGACCCCATGGTTTACAGTAGTGCTAATTCTTTGTGTTGTTTGTTTCTGGCTATGTTTAACTGGTTTTAATTTTTTAATTGAAATGTCTTAGTTGTACATATTTATGACATTAAGTATGTGCACACAGGGCACACTGAGCGAATCCAGCTTCCTTTCCCCACTCCTGGTAGTCATTATTCTATATTCAGTTCTGTACTTTGCAAACTTCCACATATGGGCGATAACGTAAGATATTTGTCATGTTGTGCCTGACTTGTTTTACTTAAGACAATGCTTTCCAGTTCCATGTATTTTACAGCAAACAATAGAATAGAATTGCACAACTTTTATGGAATCCCCTCCACACATATAATGTTTCTTGAATGTATGTATATACAGAGGTGGGTCAGATGGATTAGGTGATAGACTGCTTAAATATTGTATGATACGTATGAGCTGCCACTGTTTTCCACAGTAGTGAACATCCTGAGAGTTGTTTTATTTTCTCCCACATCCTCAACCAGAAGTTTGTCTTATAGCCATCCTCACTGGGGTGGGGTGCTGTGGTAGTTGTGTTTCCTTGAAAGCCCATGGCATTTGGGTGGCAATTGTACAGAGTGTTTCCTATTTGTTTATTGGTCATTTGTATCTCTTCTTATGAGAATTACCTATTCAGATCATTTGTCTCTTTTTAGTTGGATCATTTTTTTTGGTTAATTTTTTACATTCCTTATATGATTTGTATTTTAATGAATTTGGTATGCTTTGGAATAGTTTTCATGATTTTTTTGGTTTGGGATCATGTTGAGCTTCTTCAATTAGTGAGTTTATGATTTCTATCAAATACAGAAAATAAATGAAGATGAGTATTTTCTCAGATCCTTGGTTTATCCACTTCCTCATCAGAGGTGTATTGTACTGGCTGATACCTGATTGCTCGCTGCTGCCTTCTTTGTGTTTTTCTACAATGGTCATTTCTCTGGGTACCATTTTAAGTAGTTTTTATTTTAGTATGTTTTCATGCTTACAAGTCTTTTTTCAGCATCATCCAAGTCTGATATCACTCCTAATCTATGTCCCCCCCCCACTGACTTCAGTAGTATTAATTTTTGTAGGTTTCATTTGAATCATTCATCTCTCTGTTTGTCTACCCTGGAGACCCAGCCTCATTTGCTACAATTGGGGAGATGACTTACTACTTTGGTCTGGGTCCTCTTTTCTGAGCATTCTGGGTAGTGAGCTTGTGTACTTCCAGAACATACTTATTCCCCACATCTGGGGAGTTCCTCGGTGGCGTCATCGTCCATGTTCAACGTCCTGAGAACTGCTTTTTATGCCTAAGTGTTTGCATGTGTCACATTTGGAAGGGCAAATTTAGTATTTGGTTTTCCATCCTTTCCCAGCCTGAAGACACATGGATGAAGTCAACAGTTGTAGTGATTAACTGGTTTCTTTTGGGTTTTTCATACCACATTTTATTCTTAAATTTTCATTTCTTGCTTTCCAGTTCATGTACTTAGTTTACTTTCCCCATCTTGCAATTGGAAGGCCTCTAGCACAGTTCAAAGGGAAGCGATAAGAAAAGGATATCAAGTAGCTCTGTTCTTTGTTTATAAGGAATTTAAAGTTCTACTGGTACATGTAATTCTTTTCCATTTCATGTTGAGAATGTTGTCTTACTTGCTAAGAATTTTTCATTTATTTATTTGTTTATTCCCATCCAGAAGACATACTGAAAAATTTTCAAGTGATTTTACATTTCTATTGAGCTGATTATATATTTCTGTTTTTATTAATGAGGTTGATTACATTGATAAGATTTCCCCAATATTCAGACTTCTCTGCTGGCCTGCCATAAACTGTTGCTGCTGTTGTTTTTGTTATGGGAGACAGAGTCTTGTTGTGTATCCCAGGTTGCCTTGAAGGTGTGATCCTTCATATTCCTCTTGCTAAGATTATAGTTGGTCATTACTATGCCTGGCTACACTAGTTTTTGATGTATTTATTCTTATTTTCAATATACTATTCATTTTGTTTGCTGCTATTTGATTGAGAATATTTGGAACTAAAGGCATAAGTGAAATTGATTTCCATAAATTACCTTCCTTGAGTTAACACTGTTCTCCTGTAACGATGTGGAAGTGTTCATTTCTAGAATGGCTATATTAAAAAGAAGTTCCCTACTCTGTGAGATTAAGAAAATTCAAGTAAGGCTATTGGGATGTAATAAGGCTCTTTCGGATTTTTCATATTTAATGGTTATTTATTTTTTTAAAGATTTATTTATTTATTACGTATACGGTGTTCTGTTTGAATGTTTGCCTGCAGGCCAGAATAGGGCACAAGATCTCATTACAGATGGTTGTAATTCCCAGCTACCATGTGGTTGCTGGGAATTGAACTCAGGACCTCTGGAAGAGCAACCAGTACTCTTAACTGTTGATCCATCTCTCCAGCCCTATTTAATGGTTACTAATACTTAGGTTTCAGTTTTCTTTACAATTTGTATAAAGTTATTATTTCTCATGACTTTTAAGTGTTGTTATTGTAATCTTGTCAATGAATCTTCTTTAACTGGCACAGTTTTTTTTTTAGCTTCTTTAGTTTTTATGCTTTTTTTTCCATTGATACTTTTATTCATCTTTGCTTGTATGGGTGGGTGAAGAGCTTCGGTTGATGTTGAGTGTCTTCCTCTGTTGCTCTATACTGTAGTTTGTGTGACAGAGCTTCTCACTGAACCTGAAGTTCAGCCACTCAGCTTGATGGCTGAGCTCCAGGTGTTTGCCTAGCTCTGGGTTTATGGCTCCCCTCTCTTTGGCTTTTCCTGGTCGCTGGGGATCCTAACTCAGATCCTCATGCTTGCATGGCAATCAGCTCTCCACCCTCATTTTTCTTTTTACAGCTTCCATCTCCTGGTGCTTTGCTTTGGTTTAGACTATTATTTGGTAACATCCTGGTTAGACCATTTGTCATGTTGATTTTTCAGTCTTCATCTTATCTTCTAATAACTACACCAAATTAATCTGTGAATCTCTCTTAAGTACCACTTCGTATGACATAAGTGTAGGATATGGCATAGATCATTATTTTCCAGTTGTAAATATTTTAGAATTCTAATTAATGTTTCTTTGACCCATTGACTATTATAAAGAGTGGCTTCTGGTCTTCCAAAGTGGTTTCTTTTTAATCTTTAGTTTTTTAACCTAATGATATTGAAATTAGAATGCGGTCTCACGGTATGTTTGAAGCTTTCTTTTTTTTTTTTCTTTTTTTTATTTTTTATTTTTTTTATTGATAAAAGAATAAAGGAAAAAAAAAAACAAATTTCCACCTCCTCCCAGCCTCCCCTTTCCCTCCCCCTCCTCCCACTCTTCTCCCCCTCCTCCCACCCCTCTCCCCTTCTCCCCACTCCTCTCCCCCTCCCTCTCCAGTCCAAAGAGCAGTCAGGGTTCCCTGCCCTGTGGTAAGTCCTAGGTCCTCCCCCCTCCGTCCATATCTAGGAAGGTGAACATCCAAACTGGCTAGGTTCCCACCAAGCCAGCAGATTGCGTAGGATCAAAACTGCGTGCCATTGTCCTTGGCGTCTCATCAGCCCTCATTGTTCGTCATGATCAGAGAGTTCAGTTTTGTCCCATGCTTTTTTTGGTAATAGTCCAGCTGGCCTTGGTGAGCTCCCAGTAGATCAGCTCCACTGTCTCAGTGGGTGGGTGCACCCCTCGCGGTCCCGACTTCTTTGCTCATGTTCTCCCTCCTTCTGCTCCTCATTGGGACCTTGGGAGCTCAGTCCAGTGCTCCAGTGTGGGTCTCGGTCTCTGTCTCTATCTCCATCCATCACCAGATGAAAGTTCTAAGATGATATGCAAGATATTCGTCAGTATTGCGCTAGGATGGGGTCATTTCAGGTTCCCTATCCTCCGCTGCCCAAGGAAGCTTTCTTTGTGGTTTAAATATGTCTAAACAAAGTGGAGGAGAAGCTTGACTCCTCTTGTTCTTATAGTAAAATTCAGAATTGAGCAGACAGGAAGTAGACAGGTTTTCAGAATGTCTTCCTTAATGTCAAGCGGGCCCATCTCATCAGTTGAACCATGACCTCAACAGAAAGAGAGGAACTTCCCCTGCTTCACTTCCTGAGCTGGGATCTCAATTTTCTTCACTCATATTGGGAATTATGCTGTGAACTCTCTTGGTTCTGGGGTCTTTGGATCCGACTGGGAAATGCACCACTGGCTCTCCTGGCCACGTGGCTTATTAATTGCAGATCTCGGACACTCTCAGGTTCCACAATTGCGCAAGTTAAATTTTCATAATAATAAATATGTGTAGACCCATGTACTTGGCTCTCCATATCCATGTGGCTGGCATCTAAGGACTCATCCAAGTGTAGACAGAAAAGATTTTAAACAAAATTTTGGAAGATTCTGAAGGGCAAACTTGAGCTTGCCACACGCTGAGCACTGCGCTGAATCCGCTCTGCTGAAGTGATGTGTAGGCACACCCTGCTGCAGCCTCCTACAGTTTCACAGACTGTCAATCTCTTTCCAGCACTCATTATGTGAGTATTATTTGCCTTGAATCTCATTTGTGCACTCTTTAGCTTGGGCCTAGGGTGAATGTGTAGACTGAACATACTCAGACTTATTTCTCATCATTATCTCCTTAGCAGTGCTGTTTACGTAACATTTCTATTGTGTTTGGTATTATAAGCAACCCCAGCTGTTTTATAGGAAGGGTGGACATAGGTTTTATGCAAACATGATAACACTGTGCATAGGGGACATGGGCATCCATAGATTGTGGTAATCAAGAGGAGTCCTGGATCTAACCTTCTGCAGATATTACAGGACATGTATTCTATTCTCTGTTCATTGCCTAGTGAAGCATTTACTTTACTCCTAGTCATACGATTGACACCAGAGTCAGATATTAGAGAATAATGAGCTAAGAGAATGTGGGCTAGAGAGGTGGCTCCGTAGGTGGGAGCCCTTGTTGTATAAACATACGTGGGTCTGTGTTTGGATCCCTGCAGCCACACAATAGCTCGGCTGTGGAAGGTGGACACAGGAGGTTCCCCGGAGCTTGCGGTTCACAGCAGCACAAGTCACAGCTAAGGTGACAGTGATAGCATGGGGCACCTGATGTCCTCCTCTGCCCTCCATGCATGCACAGATGTGCACACATACACACACATGTGCATTTATCAGAATGCACGTATGAAAAAGTCTTAATGAAACCCAATGTTTTGTATGCTAACTAAAAAAAATAATTTAAAAAATTGACAGGAAAAAATCTCTCTAATTAGAGAATTTGCAATTCATTGACTCACGTTTGCTCACCAGCATTTGTTAGAGTAACAGGGAAATATGGGGGTGGGGAGGAAAACAAGAGCAACCTTTCTAGTTCTGTGCTTTCTCTGCATGTGCTGAGACTTAATTATCAGGTCACCGCAGCTCTCAGCCAAGGAAATTATAGTCTTGGTCATTAATTTGTATGTAAATGCCATCGTAGTGGGGAAACAGTACAACACTTGGGTCCTATCAACTAATTTCCTTGTAGGGAGGCTTGCAAATTAGAAAGCAGAGCTGAAAATGCTCAGGGAAGTTGACAGTTAGTTGTTTGTTTTGTCCAGGAGAGCTCAGATGCAGACATGTAACAGCTCTGCGCGATTGTCAAAGTCAATCAGTGCTTGAGACGGTCTTGATAGAGAGAGAGAGAGAGAGGGCTCAGTGAGCACAGTCAGGTGCAGATATGTTTGGTGCTGTCTGTAGTTTCTAGTGATCCCCAGGGACACTACCAACTACTCCATCACTCAGTACTTTCATTGCACTCCTTCACTTGTCTTTGATGAATCTGGCTTGGGACAGAAGAGAAATAACCTCAAAGAGACAACAGGGTCTTGGATTTTGGGCTGACCGCCTTAGCTGAATCATTAGCAACACAAATTCCTGTCTAGATATGCAGGGGCATTGGATTCAGTCTAGGCAAACACTGTTTCTTGTTATTGGCTAATGCATAGGAGAGTCTGGTCGTGCCAGTGTTGTCTGTATTCAGATGCAGTTCCTCCCATTTGTGCCTGTTCACACAAGAAGAGGCGCCAGGAAATAACAGCATTGGTGTAAGTTCAAGGCTTCCTAGGAACTGAGAATGTAAATAGGAAAGTTGGAACTTCCCAGGTAGGTAGAGAAAGGGACTAGGGTTAGAAAGAAAGATGCTGCAAACAGTGGTTCTCAGGACCAGCAGAAAGCAGGGTCTAGTCCTCTGACTGTGGACTTGAGTATTCACTAACAGAAATGGCTTGAGGCTGGGATTTGAGACAGTTGGAGGGGTCTTTGTTTCCCAATATAGGCCACAGGTAATGCTGCCAGAGCAGATAGCTTTACTTCAATCTACTATTTTCCTTCATATCTGAGTAATATTCCATTTTGTGTATGTATTAAATTTTCTCATATGTCCGTTTGTTGATGGGTGTCTGGTTTGACTCCATTCCCTAGCTCTTGCGAATAAAGCAGCAATGAACACAGATGTGCAAGTGTCTCTGTTGTTGGGTGTAACATCCACTGGGTGTGTGCTCAGGTATAGGACATATGACAATTTTATTTCCAGATTTCTGAGAAACCTCCAGACCTATTTTCAAAATGGCTGCACTAGTTTGTACTCCACCAGCAGTGTATAAGAGTTTCCCCTTCACCACATCCATGCCAGTATTTGTTAGTATTTGTATCCCTCATGATAGCCATCCTGACTGGGGATGACTAAGGATGATTAACACCATTTTAAAGTTTCTACTGGCCATTCTCTTTTGAGAAGACTATGTTCAATTTCATAACCTATTTAAAATCTGTTGTTCTTAATGCTTAGTTTTTTATTAGACTATGTGGTGACTAATAATTTTTGTCAACCTGACACAAGCCAGAGTCATCTGAGAGGAGGGCACCCCAATTGAGAAAATGCATCCATAAGACCGGGATATTGGCAAATCTATGGAACATTTTCTTAATTAGTGATTGTTGGGGGAGGGCCCAACTCACTATGGGCATTACCACCCATAGGCTGATGGTCTTGTGTTCTATAAGAAAGCAGGTTGAGCAAAGCAGAAAGCAGCATTTCTTCATTGCCTCTGTATCAGCTCCTGCCTCCAGGTTCGTGCCCTGACTTTCTTTGATGATAAGCAGTGGCCATGATGTGGAAGTGTAAGTAGAATACACCATTTCCTCCCCAGGCTGCTTTTGATCATCGTGTTTTATCACAGTGTAATTGGCTCCTATCATCTCACAGGGAGTGGGACTATTAGGAGGTGTGGCTTTGTTGGAGTAGGTGTGGCCTTGTTGGAGGAAGTGTGTTATTGTGGAGGTGGGATTTGAGGTTTCCTATGTTCAGGATGCCATCAGGGTTTCAGTTGACTTCCTGTTACCTGCAAGATGTAGCATTCTTAGCTTCAGCATCTGCCTTCACGCTGTCATGCTCCCCATCATGATAAGAATAGACTGAACCTCTGAAACTGTAAGTGAGCCACCCCAATTAAATGGTTTATTTATGAGTTGTCAGGGTCATGGTGTCTCTTCACAGCAATGAAAACCCGAACTAAGACACATAGCAACAGAAATTCCCACAAGACATACTAAAAGAGAAATCACATGATAATCTTGACAGTGGCATTAAAAATCCTGTGGCAAAAGTTAACATCCTCTCATGTTAAAAGAGTAGGGATGGAGGGAACATACCTCAGTATAAAAAAAGGCTGTATATGACGAACCTATAGCAAATATATTGGAGAAAGCCTCAAGGCATTTCCACTAATATATGGGTATCTACTCTTCCTATTTCTATCCAATTTAATGCTTGAAGTCTTGGAACAGGAAGACAAGGGAAGGAAATAGAAAGAGTAAACACAGTAAAAGAATTAAAAGTACCATTTTTCAGTTGATATGATTCTATACACGAGACTCTACAGACTGTCAAAAGAACCTCTCAGAGCTGACAAGCACACTTGGAAAAGTGGTAGGATACGAATCAGCATACAGAAACAGTAGCTTTTCTATATACTAATGACAAAACAGACAGAAAGCAAGGTCATGGAAAGAGTCCTGTTCATAATAGCGACACACAGAAATAAGTGCAAATACCTAAGAACAAACATAATCAAGGAAACAAAAGACTATCTGCCAAAGGAATACTGTAGGCAGCAACAGCATCCCTGACTCTCTCTCTCTCTCTCTCTCTCTCTCTCTCTCTCTCTCTCTCTCTCTCTCTCTCTCTCTCTCTCTCTCATACACAGCATACTATTGACACAAAACGGATACATGGAGTACCAGCATTAAATTTGAGGACCCACATATATGTCCACACAACTACAGCTACCTGATTTTTTTTTTTTTTACAAAGATACCAAAAACACACAGTGGAGAAAAGAGCATCTTCAGCAAATGATGCTGGAAAAACTGGATTTCAACATGCAGAAATGATACTTGATTCTTTCACCTTTCACAAAGCTCCGCCCTAAATGGATTGAGGGCTCAACATAAGACCTGATGTTCTGAAAGTGGTGGAGGAAAAAGTAGAGAATATGGTTGGACTCTAGTTACTGTTAAGGATTTTCTGAGTAAGACTCTGTAACACAGGAAACAAGACCAACGGTAAAAATATCTTGAGATGATGGGATCTCATGAAACCAAAAGTCTTCTGAATAGCAAAATGATCCGTGAGTAGGTGACTTAGAGAATGGGTAAAAATCTTCACCAGCTATTGACTATAGGCATTTGTTCCTGGCTGCCCAGACCCGAAATAACCACACAGAAACTGTATTAATTAAAACACTGCTCTGCTCATCACTCAAGTGTATTGCTAGTTATATATTATATCTTAAATGAACCCTTTTCTATTATTTTATATTTTACCACGAGTCTTGTGGTTTACCAGTACCTGTGCATGGGCGTCTTTCTCCTCTGGTGGCTACATGGTGTCTCATTGACTTTGCCTACTCTATCTCTACATCTGTCTGCTTGGAATTCCTGCCTTGCCCTATTCTGCTAAGGCACTGGCCAAAACAGCTTTATTCATTAACCAATAAAAGCAACACATATACAGAAGGACTTCCCACACCAATTGATGCAACAGAGGATTAGAGTATAGAACACACAAAATGCTTAAATATTGGTGTTGCGGTGTAACACCAATTTTCTTTCCTTCATCGTGTAGCAAAGATTACATTTTGTTTGGTAAACAACAGTGTAAACAACTGTGGGCAGTGTCCTGCTATGTAGCCCAGGTTGGTCTTGAACTCACCATCCCCCTGCTTTATCGATCTGAGTGTTAGGATTACAGATGTACTTCACAGTGCCCAGCCATCTTCTGTATTTTGTGGGTTTTGATTTTATAATTTACAGTTAAGGTTGTGGTTAATTTATGCATGTATGCATGTAGTGAGGGAAGAAAGTTGAAGTTTATCTTCCCCTTATACATGTTCTCAAGCATTCCATTTGTGAAAGATTTTCATCTCTCCTGTGACACCTGCTGCTGCTTCTGGACTTGTTTCTGGTGATATCTGATTTGAGTCTTTTAAAAAATGACATAGCCATGTAATGAGTCATAAAGTCAGGTAAGTTGTCCTTCCTGATTTGTCTTAAAATTATTGTGATTATTCTAAGTTCATCACATTTCCTTATAATTGAAATACATATGTCTATTTTTTTAAAAAAATATTTGTATGCTTCTCAATGAAGATGGATAATGTCTATCTGGATTTTATTTTGGATTGCATTAAATCAGACTAGTTTGGGGGAAATGAATTCTTATGACTGGTTTCTTCCTGTGTTCTCTGAACAATATTTTATTGCTTAATGTGAGAGTTCTGAATGCCTGTTATTAAATTTATTCCCAAGGATTGATGGGTACATTTGGGTGATATTCTAAACAGTTTTAATTTTTTTAATTTTAATTCATTGCTAGACTATAACCAACTTTTATAGACTTATCTGCTAATTTCACCAATTAGTTGCCTTAGTTGATATGAGCTGCAGTGTTCTGTTAGATTCTTGTTCCTCTGTCTGATTGGAGAGTGTACCCTCATGTGAAAATAATGTGAAAATTATTTGTTCTGTTGGTTTGATCAGAAATCAGTATTAATCTTTTAAGCATCTTTTCTCCTTGTGTTGCCACAGTTATTTCTTTTCCCTCTTTGCTTGTGTTAATTCGCAGAATTACATTAGTTGACTTTAGTATCTTAAACTAATCTTGCATTTGTTTGTAAGCTACGTCTCATGTGAGCACAACATATGATTATCCAAGTACATATTTTGTTCAGGATATTTTGTTACTGTGATCATATGGGATATTGGCACATAATTTCCTGTATCCGCGATGTCATTGTCAAAAGATGTCTGTAACTTGTGAAGAAGTGTCCAATAGTTAAATGCTTGTGAGTTTGATTTGTAGAATGTACATTAAGACAACCAGCTGTAGCGGCATATGTGAGAGACAGAATTCACTGCATTCCCTGGACTTGCTATCCTGCCGGCCTCCCTGCTTGATGAGATCCAGGATTCAAAAGAAAAGAAAAGAAATAAAACAAAGGAAGGACAGTCAGGTTGTCCTATGGCCTCCACATGTGCTCTCCACTTTACACACACACACACCTGTGTGTGCATGAACAGGAACATGCACACACACCGGGGCTTGTGTTTGGGTTATGCAGACATTATATGACGGCTGGAGAATGCCTTTCCTTTCTCTCCTTCTGCAAGAGTTGTACAGAGGCAGACATTCCTTGGCACTCCATCGAACAAGTGCAGGACAAGCATTTCAAGTGGGCATCGTCACAGTCAACTATCCATGGCATCACGACACAAAACTATGTAGTTTCTGATTGTAAGTTGCCCTCTAAACTGAGGGAAGAGTGTGTTAAAGTCTCTCACTTAAAATTAAGACTTGTTATTTTTCTCTTTTTGTATGTGCATGAGTTCATGTGCATGCCACGCATATGGAAAGCAGAGAACAACTTGCAGAAATTGGTTCTTTTCTTCTCCCAAGTGGATTCTGGGGCTTGAACTCAGGTCATTAGGTTTGGTAGTAGACCCCTGTTATCTGCTGAGCCATCTCACTAGCCCCATAAATTTTTTTATAAATTTCTTTTTTCAGTTTATTGCTGTGTTCCTCCTTTTTGAAGCCCCGTTAATAGATGTGTGCACATCTTTATTTCCCATCTTCCTGATAAATTGGCCACTTTATCATGGTAA
This sequence comes from Microtus pennsylvanicus, assembly GCF_037038515.1. NCBI lineage: Eukaryota > Metazoa > Chordata > Mammalia > Rodentia > Cricetidae > Microtus > Microtus pennsylvanicus. Next base: position 40,988,962 of record NC_134592.1, on the reverse strand, counting down.
AACACACTGTATCTAACATAATACTTGTCTTGAAGGCATCTTTTTCTGATATGAATACTACAGCATTAAATTCCTTCTGTTTATAGCTTGCAAATATATTTTTATATGCAACCTATCCATAGTTGCCTTTAAGATATGTCCCTTGTAAGCACCGGGTAGTTAATCTCACTCTCTAGTTTGGCAAGCTGTAAGTTACACATGGGGCACATGTTCGTTTGAATTGAGTGTATGGGCGTCACCTGATTTCACTGTCTAATTTTCTTTCTTATTTTCTCTTGGTTATATTTTTTCCCATCTAAAGTTTCTCTCATTGCTTAATGGATGCATTTATCACCCGTCTTCCGAACATTCGATTTTAACTCCTTTATTGAAATTTTAGCTATCCCTATGTGTGATTTACTCAGGGGATGGTTGCTCTAGGACCACATAGGCTCATTTTCCCCCAGTCTCTGGTGAGTTATAGTCATACTACTTCATAGCATGTGTGCCTGACAGTACTATGTAGTGTGTGCCATGTGCTGGCATGCAATCTTACTGCCTTCTTTTTTTGTTTTCATACTTTATCAGCCCCATGATGTAATACACTTGCTCTTTAGTCAGTTCTTTTTTTTTAAATCTTTTTTTTATTGAGAAAATGAGAAAAAAAACAAGTTTCCACCTCCTCCCAGCCTCTCATTTCCCTCCCCCTCCTCCCACCCTTCTCCCCCTCCTCCCACCCTTCTCCCCCTCCCCCCACTCCTTTCCCCCTCCCTCTCCAGTCCAACCACAGGGCAGTTAATTCTTTTAAGAAACACTAAAATTAAAAGCATCTTTCAACTGTTTGCCCACTTATTTATCGTTTCTATTGTCATTCATTTTTCTGTCAGCTCTGAAATTAAATTCTTTTTTTGTATTGTGTGTGTGCACACGTGTGTGTGCATATGCATGTATGTGTGTGCGTGTATGCTATAGCATGCAGTCTGTAGACAGCTTGTAAGAGTCACATCTCTCCCTTCCATATGGGTATTGGGGATCAAATTCAGGTTGTTGAGAGCAGGTGCCTTTACCCATTAAGTGATTTGCCATCCCTCCTTCTTCTTTCTTGCCTTTTTAAAAAATCATTTTTGCCTTCTATCTTCCTTTACCACTTCTTAAAGCACAGGTCTCTTGAATTCTGCTTCTATTTTACATAAAGCTGTTTATTTTCCTGCTTGAAGGATATTGCCTGTGGATGTGGAGTTCATGGCTGGCCATCTCGTTCACATATGTCATTCTATTGTGTCTGGTTTCCATTGCTTCTGGGAAAATCAATTTATAGTACTGTTTGGCCGCACTTAATGTGTTTGTTTTTTATTGATCTTGTACTTATCAATGGTCTGTCTTCTTTTTTTTGTTTAGTTGACTACAATGCTGATTGTCTGATACTGATACTTGTAATCTGTGTGTGTTTGAGAGACCCTAAACCATTGTTTTTCAAATATTTGTCTTCCATATTTTTGCCTTTTATTTATTTGCTTTTGATCCCACAGAAACTTGTTTTGGACTGTTTGGTGTTCTAGGGACTTGTTTACTCTCTTCAGATGTTTATATTCTGTATACTGGTCACTTTCTGCTGTGGTTCTTGGACTATTATCACTTCCGATCACCTATAAAGCCAATCCAGTTGCATTTCAAAGTCATTGCAGAGACGGTTTTCAGTTTTAAGACATTTAGAAATATGTTTTGTGGTTCTGTTCTCTTACATTGAGTTTCACATTCTGCATATTCTTTGTGATCATTCTCTTTTCTGACATCCACTTCCGGGTTATCCTGGGGTTAGTTCTTCTGCTGGCTCATTTCCCACCTTGACATGAGTACTTCCCTTGTTTCTCTGTGAGTCATGTGATTTCTGGCTGTGCACCGGGCATTGTGGGTGAAATGGGAAGTCATTGGAATCTGTCATCTTTCTCGAGGGAGGGTTGCTTTTCTCCAGTTGAGATGACAGCTGCTTCCTTTTGTCTCATGAAGAGTTAGTTTTATGTCTCATTGGTTTGATGTTTCCTTTTTTCTCTTGGTCTCACTTCCAGGACCAACCCTCCAGAGTCTGGTGACAAGACTGAGGTAGCTGACAACTCCTCTAACTTGACCCGATTTTAACTCCTACCTCAGTTTCCCTTGAAGCGAGCAGCTTCGGGCACACATGGCCACCTTTTCCAACCTTCTGTTTTAGGGTTTCTCCCCCCCAGACAAAAATACTTCAGGTTTTAGTTAAAGGTTAAGTTTACATGTAGATATTGGGGTTCCTTTTCCATGGCTCCCTCCATTTTGGGAGCCTACCCTGCTTATTTCTAGCTGCTCTGATTGCCTTGAACTCTATCTTCTGATCTCTCAAGTCACTAAGGCCTCTGACAAGAGTCCTAAAGCCCTGTGCCTCCCAGATGCCAGAGTACTTTCAGCAAGAAAATCTATAGCTATGTGTTTCACACAGCAAAGAAGCTTTCTTTAAATTAAAATCCAGTTTTTGACTGATTTTGTTCTGTGTTTACAACTAATTTGTTCAAATTTCTTTTTTATGCCACAAACCTGCACCTTTATTTGTGGAAATCACCCTAGTGTTTTCAGAACTGAAATAATGTTATAACTTGGTTTTAGTGCAGTGTTCTCTGTGTTGCTAAGTTTAGTGACAGATATTTGACTTGCCTCATTCCTATTTAGCTATCATGTGTTATTTCATTTCTTTGTTCCTATATGAAGGAGAATTGTTGAAATAGCGTGTGGAAGGTCTGGGGCTACAAAACAGGGGCACACAGGACAGCCAGACCCTGACCCTCCCTTCTCAGTAACAAGCTGTTTGACTCTCAGAAGTAATTCCATGCCTATAGGGTTCCACTCTGCAGGATCAAAGGCTTGAGGGCTATCAGCAGTTTTCAGTGCTTTCGCATTTATCCAGTGGAGAAAGAAATAGAAAAGAGAAACCGTAGCCAAACAAAATAATCCCGAGTGTTCGGGAAACAGACCCCGACATCCACAGAGCGCCGGCCAGCACTCCAGTTTCCACAGAACTCTTGCATTTCGTTGAAGAACACTTGATCTTCACAGAGCTTAATCTGGAAATCTTCAGTATTGGAAGGCTTATCAGCCCTTTCCTTGCATGAGTTCAGGAACCACACTCTTAGAAAGGGGACTGAAGCACGATTAATAAAAACTCAGGTATTTGGGGTTCAACCTGAGGATCTGAAAAGCAAAACACCCAACCACTGGCTCTCACCTCAACCTCAGTCTGAAATGGCGATCCTGCCTCCCAGAATATCAGAATGAGACTGTGTCTGAGAGCTGTCTTGCCCTGTCTTATATTCCTCTCTGGGGCTGGGATTAAAGACATGCACCACTGATAATTAAAGGCATGCACAACCCGATTTCTATGGCAACTAGTGTAGCTACTGGGAATACAGGTGCATGTCACTGTGGTTACTGGGATGAAAGGTGGGTGTTACCATAACTGGTCAGGTCTGGAAGGCTGACCAGTGTTACTGTTTTACTCTCGGATCTTGAGGCAGTCTGTATTTGATAAAATACAACTGGAATGCCACTACAGGGGACCTTGTCCCATAGGATTTGAGATTGTCCCATCTGACCTCCCTTCTTCTTTTTTATTTTAACCAGCGTCTTGCCTTCATTTCTGTCCTTTCCCACTCACCGGGAAGATATTCACTGTGGGTCTGTGAGAAGCTGTCTATCAAAGGGGGTTCCTGCAGTCGGAGTTACAGGTGGCACCAGGCACTGCTCCGCACAGCCCACGCCCACCTGTCTCCGCTCCCAGCCGATAAGATGTGAGCAATACTTGCCTCCACCTAATTGCTCTTGTGTGGGTGGGAGGAATTAATAAGCTTGGAGCTGCAGTGATCTTTTACATTTTTTTTCTCCATCTGTAAAATAGAGCAGACAAGCTCGAGAAACCCTTCTTTTGCATTGCCAGTTGGTAGGATTTTTTTTTTCCTTCAAATTTTCTTTTCCCCTAAAGAAGCAACAAAATGAGCAGGTGCTGGGCACTGCCCACCTCCAGACAGTGCTGCTAATTCCCACAGAGCACTCCACCTCCAGGCTTGGGAGAAGGGATTACAAGGCAAGGTGAGAAACACAACCCACCTGATTATTTTCATCTCCTACTATCTATCCTGGCCTTGTTTCTTCTACTGTTTTCCTCCGAAACGCCTGATGGTTGACTTTCACATCAGACCCCAAGAGAAAACAGGCACATTTGTTCCTTTGCATGTCAATGACATCCCATGTCAAGGGGCTTACACACAGGGCAATGCCGTGATGGCACTTGTAGGAATAACAATTAATGTCCGAGTATGCTCTGTGCCAAGCACAGGCTAAGTACAAATGCCTCGTTCATTTCCTTTAGTTCTCTCCATAACGTTCAGAAATAGGGCATGTCAATATGCGGATGCTGATGCTCCTGGTGTGAAGACCGTAAAGTTCTTAATGGAAGCTCTCAGGTTCAAATCCTGGCAGCTTCATTCAGCTCTTCTTGCACGTCTAACCTTGGCAGCTGCAGCATCCAGCCACTTGTGTTGTTCTGAACACTCTGTCTTGTCTCCCTCACCTGGAATATAAAAGCAGAATTTCATTTGCTCCTCCTTTAACTAGAAACAAAACGTATTAAAAATTAGAGTGAGGGGCATTCTGTGTCTGCTGCAGTAGGGACTTGGCACTGATGGGTCACTGTCACGTAGACTCTCTGAACTGGTCAATTCCTGAACTCTGGAAGCATGAGAAGCCCTCGGTTCTAGTCTGGCAGTGTGTAAATAAAGAAGGCAAAGCTAAGTGGTCATGCATCCAAAGGATGGCGAAAGACTCTGACTTCTCTTTTGTGGAGGGTGTTTACATACTATTGCTAAAATCCTTCCAAATGGGAGGTATAAACATGTCCACCTCTCCTTCCAAGGTCCCAAAGACAAACCCAGGCACAATGAAAATAAGTTTGCTCTAAGAATCAATGAGTCTTTTGAGCTTCCTCACAGAGCATAGGTGAGGGGTTGCTTGCAGGAGGTAACTGCCTTTTCTGAGGAGGCTGCCCTGGGAAGTCTTTACCCAGAAGGGATGAGGGATTTTCTACAGTTGTGTATGTTGAGGCCTCTCCCCTAGTTCTTTTTCAACCATATTCTCTATCTCCATGTGTATGAACCCTCCTTGAGGCAACTGCCACATGCAGTTAAGACAGAATTTCATACAACTTGTTGGGTGTCTGGATACTCAGGCAAGGGCCCTGTGTCTCTATTTGTTTTCCCTTTTCCACGAGGGAATCTCAACAGTTGACAAAATCCCGTAAGGCTCAGCTGAACTCCCAAAGATGGAGGTAGTTTGGCTTAGAGGACAGTCCTCTGTGACCGCTATCAAAACTCTGCATTCTGATTGAATGAGATAAACAGAACTTCAGTTGAAGATGAATACATAGCAAAGTAATTCATCTACACCCAAGATAATTATGGAGTATTTTTTCCTGACACATTGGCAGGCTAATTGCTAAAGGAGTCAAGATTTTAGTAAAAAACCTACCCCTGTACTTTTTTCAGACATCTATCTCGAAAGGAATTTGAACTTGAAATTCATGTGGTGCTCCACCAAATTCTGCCTTTTCTTTGAAATAAGTGTCATAATTTATCCGAGACTGATTTTTCAGAGACTAAATTAAATGAAACCCAGATCAGCTATTTAGTTGTTGACATAGTTTCATTTCAAGGCAGGTAAATGGATTATTCAAGTGGATAATAGCCAAAATTTGAATTTTGTGGAAAACCCATTAGGAAGCAGGACTGGAGAGTTGTGTGGCCACACAGTTTATTGCAAGCACTGGAGAACTAGAATTGGTCCTGGCTTGGGCTGCCTGTGGGTTAATGACTTTCCCTCTTTAAATGGGAAATAGATGCTCATAAGAGTCCTTCTCCAGCTCAAGCAATGTGATTTCATTTTCCTAGCAAGAATGCAGTTTATATATAAGATGTAAGAAGATTGATTTTGATTTCCCCTTGAGGAAGTATTGCCTTTGGAGCAAGAATCTTGATTCCCTACTAAAACTGTTACTGACTGCCACTAAGCCTTAGGCCCTCACTCACCAAATAGTCATGCTAACATTTAATGACGTCATTGGGTCATTGTGTAGACTAAATAAGTGAGCATCTGTCAAGTACAAGAGGAATGCCTCAATCCTTGTCTTAGTCAAAGTTCTGTTGCTGTGAAGAGACACCATGATCATGACAATGCTTATGAAAGAAAATATTTAATTGGGGCTGGTTTACAATTTAGAGGGTTAGTCCATATTATCAAAATAAGAAGCATGATTATTATGCAGTCAGACATGGTGCCAGAGAGGAGCTCAAAGTTCTACATCTTAGCAGGCAGCAGGAAGAGAGAAAGACATTGGGCCTGGCTTGAACATTTGAAAACGCCAAGTCTATCCCCAGTGACACACTTCCTCCAACAAGGCCACATGTACTACAGCAAGGCCACACCTCCTAAAGGTGCCACTCTGTGGCAACCAAACAACCAAATCTATGAATCTATAGGGGCCCTTTCTATTCAAACCACCACAACCCCGCTGGAGGCTGAACATGGGATTGCTGTGACACTTGACTGGGGGCACTGTCATTTCCCAGTGGCATTCAGCGGCAATTGCAGGTTTCCGTCTTAGACCAGGATTGCTCTGAGATCCTGGTGAAGTCAGGTTTAGAGCAGCAGGTGCAGTTATATTTAAATCAGATGCAGAGTGACAGGCCAGTTCTCCTGCTGCCTGCCCACACTAGCGTAGACCAGCTGCCCTTCTCACCGCTCTTCTCTTTCATCTAGGAAAGAGAGAACACAATTTTGGCAGATTTAAGGCTAAATGGTGAAGCTCTTTCTCTCTTTGCTCAAAAAGTAGTCTATCCATGGCTCTATTTCCCGATGGGATGCCATTTGATGGTATGTAAAGGGCTTAGGAATAGGGGTTCTGTGTTTTGTTACTTTTTGTGCTTTGTTTTCTTACATGACTTATTGATTTCTGTCATTGTTTATCTGTTCAATGGGAATGATGATAGTCCATGATTAGTAAATGGAACATACCAAGTTCCAAGAAGACTGAATGCTGAGGATATGGTAAATGTTAAGTTACTATAGGGTTATTATATTGCTCTGTAGATTGTCAGCAACTCGCTGGGGAAAATGTCAAGGAATGTGTGTGCATATAGATTAATTATCATGAGTAATTGTCTAGGTAGGGGAATAGTCTACATTGACATGTGTATATGAAATGAATGACTTGTGGCTATTTAAATTTTAAAAGCTGGCCTAAGTATACAAATGGAATTGCAGACTTGGGAATGGTGCTAATGCATGTCTAAGTCAACCACCCCTCCCATACGTCCCCTTGGCTACCTCCTAGGCTCTTAGCTGTTGTTGCACTCTAAGATAGAGGGAAGTTAATTGTATCCCTGCTGATTTTTGGTTCTCTCCTTCATGTAGTGGTCCATACCATACCTGCAGGCATGAAGAGACTATTCATTGTTGGGTTTTCTGGTGGAATGCTATCTGTAGACCTTACTGGAGCATTTAGTGAGAGGTGTAGTTTCTTTGGACATTTTTGTGGTCCTAACATGGTGCTATAAGGAACCAGTAACACTGAGGTAAAATAAGAGCATTCTCACGTGTGAATCAGATGCTCCATGAAGAGCTGCGAGGAACAGATTGAACGTCAATTCCCTTAGTCAGCAGTGATGGACTTAGAGGAGTTGAATGCTTACAAAAACATGGGAGAAATGATGGAGACATTAAAAATGATCCCGAACGAAGGACACAGGGCCTCAGAGATTACGTAGGCCACAGTAGCAGCTAACATGAGCAAGCATTGTAAGGACCTCCCTAACACCCATTACTCACAACTCTGCACTCCAGGGGTCTAGGTCAGGCTGTGTTGACTCAAATATGGGTGTGTAGCCTTAATTGGTAGCAAATCTGCAGCCATTGTTGGACTTCTATCTGACTTACCCTTTCCTTCCTTCTCCCCTGCTTCCCACCATCTTGTCTCTTCTATCCTCTCCTCTCCTTCCTTTCTATTCCAATATGGGGTAAAGGAAGGATGTTCTGATGATATAATATCTAGATAGAAAACTCAAAGATGAGTTACATTCTTAATAAGTCTAGATGGGAGACTGGATATGAGCATTCAGTAACAGAGGGCAGTGGATGAAGGTGTGTGTGGGTGCTCAGATTTGGGACAATACTAAGTATTCACCAAATGCTCGATATTTAACAAGCATTTGTACTTACTGTGTAACGAACATTGTTTTACATAATAGGATGACATCAGTTAACAAGGGAAGTGATAGGCTCATTTTTGTAGATGTTCTAGAGGAGAAGAGAGGATGGAGATGAGGGCTAGTCAAGGGAGGATGATCAAGGAAGCTTTCAGAGTGGAAGAACAGCCCATCTGAGACCTGAATGGGAAGGAACCAGCCTGCCTGGGAGGCAGGGAGGCAGAAGGAACAACAAAGGCAGAGGACTAAAAACCACAAGCATTCTGGGTATGTCAGAGAGAGTGAGAGACTCCAAGTGTGCTGGTGGGAAAATGCACAAATAATCTAAATGGTGTCTCCTTAGCATGACTGCAATCAGAACAACCAAAGAACAAGAAGTGGGAACCTAGTTTGCAGTTGGCAGGACGTCTGACTGGTGAAGCCACTGGAGCAGACAGTTTGGAGGGTCCTACAGAAATGTAAAGGGGAGCTGTGTCTGCCCTAGCCGCCCTGTTCTGAGAGCTTCACAGGAAGGAAAAGCCATCTCATAAAGACATCTGCATCCCATGTCCATTATAGGGTAATGATATGGAAACAGCTGGGTTTCTAAATGAGAGATGGATAAAGAATACATGTGCATATGTGAGTGTGTATACACGTTTCTAAAAAGTGTATTATTTAGCCAGAAAATGGACTGGCTTTTCCATTTGGCACAATGTGAATGGACCCAGAAAATCTCAGACCAAGTGAAATAAGCTAGACACGGAGAGAGGTTTATTGCATGACCCCACTTATGTAGAAAATAAAAATGGGAGTACAGTGTATGAAAACAGAGGCATAATTAGGCTTTCCAGAGTTGTGGGGGGAAGGTGGTTCAAAGGATGCAGCATAACAGATACAAAGGCTAAAGCTTCTCGTGTTAAAAGCACAGCCTGAGGGTCCAGTCAATATGCTGTATTGTACTGGAGATTTTTATTACATAAGTAGATTGTAGTCTCCCTTGTCACATATTAAACAAGTAGGGATTTGAGAAAATAGGTCAGTTTTTCTCACGACAGCAAGGTTTTTTTTTCTCATAGTATCATGTAAACCTCAAATATACTCAGTGATATATATACAAATGTGTATTTGTCTACATGCATATATACATATTTGTACATATATATGGTGCAGCTGCTCATGTACATGCCCATGTGCTCATGTGGAGGCCTGAGGTTGATATCAGGTATCTTATTATTCTCTGATATATATTTTAGCAGGACCTTTTACTGAACCTGGAGCTTATGAATTGGTTAACTCTATTAACCAGCAAGCTCTAGGAATCTGCCTGTGTCCAGGCCAGCAGTACTGAGGTTACAAGTACATGCTGGCACACTCGGTTTTTCACATTGGTGCTGGGGATCCAGAGTTCAGTCCTCTTCATGCATGCATGGCAAACACATTAGCCACGGAGCTATCTCTCCAGCCCCCAGTAAAATACATTAAAAGCAGTAATTCGGGTTGAGTTGAGAAATGTTTAGAACATTTGTGTTTCAAACAAGGAGAAACCCATACACACAGTGATCTCTCTACAATGCAGGGAAGCCTCTGGAAAATCCTAGCTGCCAATATCTCTCCTCTGAAGGAGGACGTGGTTCTGTGTGGTTTAATAAATGCAACAAAGACAAAGTGCACCTTTTCCAAAGAACTGCATATTGGGCAAATGTGCCTGTAGCAGCTCTGCTTTTCCTGTTATGGTTCTATGCACCATCACCACCAACAGGACCATTGGCCAGCACTATATCTCAGGATGGTCATTGTGCCAATGATGGGCATCCTACTGTTTCCTCCTGGGTACCGGCCATCTCTCTCTACTTATGCTATGAGCTATCCCTTTGGCGGGGAGAGTTTTGTTTTAAGAGTGCTTTAAATCCTTTCTATCCAGTTTGAGCTTGTTCCACCCATGCTAACCACCCACACTTTTTTTCTCCTTTTCCTGGTTTGTCCATCTCTGGGTTGGATCACAGGGCACACAGGAGACTCATGACTCTTGTTTATTTCCAGCTAACAGCTTTGGGGATGATGAGGAGCCTTCCACATCTTCTGAGAGTGACGAAGATGTGACCAAGCAGTTTGAGATCTCTGTGTCCCGATCCCAGAGTTTTCGTACAGGAGCACCCGAGAAGGGAAAGACAGCAGAGTTGGAGCCAAAAACAAAATGCAACCATTTGCTGTCCGTGCACCGAGAAGACAGTGCTGAAGTGTCTGCTTGTGAAGGTATTCAATTCAGCTTGTTTCTCCCCATCTAGGCAAGGGCTGGCCAGCGGTGAGAATGCTGGTGGATAATTTAAATACTTGTGCTTGTAGAGTCCAGAGAGGGAAAAGAAAAGAAACCATGGAATGGGAAAGAGTCCATAAAGAATAGTATAGCATTTCTCCATGCTTCTCCTCCTCTTGATGCCCGGAGTCCCGAAAAGAGATAGATGCTGAACCCGAGAAGAATCTGGGAAAGGCAGTTGATAAAAGGCTAGAGAGAATGGGCCCCATCCAGCTTCCTCTATGCCTACAGTGATCTGCAGCCTCTAGTCTTCTTTCTCTCATGGGAAGCTTGGCAGCCACAGTGATGGGGACATCATAGTACATCTTTCATGTTAACTTGAGAAAGAGGAACTGAGAAACCATAATTTAGAGACTTTGATTAGGCAATGAGACTAGGACTAGCAGAAAAAGAACAAAGGCTCAACTAGCCAACAGGACCCTGTTTGCAGGGCAGGAAAAGCTTGCTACTCATCATGCAGTTAGACTTATTGACACAGCTCAACAGGACCTATTTTAGCAAACCACAGCATAAATGGCTGCAGACCCTCGGCCCTCCCTCCCCGACTCTTTCCTGTTCCCTAGTGTTCCACTCTGCCTTGCTTTCTTTCCACCAAGTAGGCAAATGCTGGCTAATGAAAGTTAATAGTAGTTGATTCCCTGGGAGTCGCTTGTTTAATTCTAAAGCTAATGGCCCCATTTCCCAGAAGCATGGGCGTCTCGGGTCTGATTTATATAACTGGCGAAGGCTCAGAGAATGGAGCCAGCCACCCAGCCTTACCTTCCTGGAAGCCACGGTAACTTATCCTTGTCAGAACTAGTAATTCTGAATTTTTGACAGGTAGTGATAGAAAAGATAAAATTCTCTCTATTGGACAGAGGACAGAGTCTACCACATTGGATGAATTACTGTAAACTCTGAGGAAAATCCAAAGGGTTTTATAAAAATAGCTGCACACTAAGTTTGAGGCCATCAAGGCTGTGGGAAGATTAATGTTTGCATTGCTTATTTTTCCTGCCATTTCCTTTTATTCATCATCATGCCAGTGGAATTACTTAAAGAATAAATTTTTCTTTATAGTTCACCTCTTTTCTGTTTAGCTATTTTATTTTTACTTAGATTAAGTTTAATTGTAGACCATTTTTTTCCTGTTTAAAAGTGCATTAAAATGTTGGACAGCAAAATTAAATGTTCAAAATCCAAGTGAAATCTTTATTTGGGATGAGTTGCAGGTATCTTATCCTATGCTTTACACTGTTGCCAACTCATTCTTTCACTAAATAATTCATTCGTTGAGAATCTTATAAATGTATACAATATATTTTGATCTCACACACACCTTCAACACCTATGCTCCAACAACTACACCAACCTCATATCCTCTTTTTTTCCTTTCAAACCAACTGAGCCCAACTAGTGCTGCACACAAGAACGTGATGGTAAGGCCATTCATGGGAGCATGAGTAATCTACAGAGGCTCAGTGAACAATGACTCCCCTTCCCCCAGTGGCCATCACCTGCGGTAGCTCCTTAACTAGGAATGAAGCCTCTCAGACCCCTCCCCTATCCATGCTCCAATGTTAACTGGCTTGATCTTGTTCAGGTCTTGTGCAGGTAGCCTCTGATGCTGAGTGCCTGAGTACAGTGGCCATGGTATGGCCAGAAGATGGCACTTTACAGCACTCTTGCCCATTATGTGCTGATTCCTCTTTCTCCTGCATTTACTTTCCTCCCTCTTCCAGAGTCCCTCCTCCCCCAGATCCCCTATCAGGCCATTCCCCTTGACCTCCCTCCCATTTCCTTCTGCATTTACCTCCCTTCCTTTCCCTAACCCCCACTTTGCCCATTTTCCTGATTATGTCAGTGTGCTATGCTATTCCCTTTTCTATTGCTTCCCACATGCCATATCCTGGCAGTGATCCCATTTTTCTTTCCTGGTTTCTGTGGTTACTACCTTATAATAGTGTATAGTATACTGCTTTATGCTTATATCTCAAGATTTGGAGTTAGGAGCCACCAATAAAAGAGAACATGCAGTGTTTGTCTTTTTGGCCTAGGTTACCTCTCAATAGTATCTTCTCTAGTTTCGTCTATTTACCTGGAAAGTTCATGAGTTCTTTTTTCTTGTAACAGAAGGCTTGAATTCCAGGCAGAGTGTGAGCCTATAGCTTAATTGTTGACTTGTTGGGTGTGCTTTTTTGGTTTGTTTTGAGTAGTCACCTTAAAGCTAATTAAGAGTAGCTGTTTGTTATCAGCATCTCTAACTGCAGTCCGTGGGCTACATGTGGTCCAGGAGAGTTACAAATATATCCCATATGCAAAATAATTAACTTATTTAAAACATTATGAGACATGAAAATATTCATAATGCTATTGTGGACTTTCTGAGTGTCAAATTTGTAGATGACAACAATGTCAAAAACTTGGGTATACCCACTGAGATGTTTTATAAAAGATAGATATTGTGTTTTTTCTATCACTAGAAACAACTCATGTCTCTGATGTCTGTAGCCAGTTTTGTTTGGGATGATGTACCAACCAGACACACAAACACACACACATACACATATGTGTGTGTATTTTAAGAGTTTTCTTTCAAAAAAATTAGCTGATCTGATCACACTGGGCAGATACAGAAATCTCCAGCTTTGGCCTCCCTGGAGTAGGCTGTGAGGAAGTAGTTATAAGCTCTCAGATATGAGCTGGACCTTCCATTCTTAGATACAATTCTCCAGGGAAGCCTCAGTTCTCTTTTAACCTTTTAACTAACTGATTGTCTCCTGCTTCAATCACCTGCAAAATAATGTCCCATCAATTCCTATTAGTGTTTGAATGATTGGCATCCATAACCCAGTGAAAATTTCATACAGATGGACCACTGTGGATAGTAAGTGGAAATCTTTATATATGGCGAGATATAGAGTATGGAAGACAGTAACTGGATAATAGAGTTTTCCATTAAAGTGACTCACTCATAAATCAAACAACTTGAATACTGTATCTAATCACATCAATATAGTTGATGCCACACAATTATGTCATATAATTTCTAAGAATCCAGGATCTATTTCTGTGACAATAGGCTGTTACCTTTACATATGTGTTTAAGGTGGTATGACCCTCTGTCATTTAAAGGCAAGGGAACCTTTCTGTTGTATAGAAAGGTGACCTACCATTTCCTTTCCTTCTTGTTGCTACTTGACTTGTAGACCAGACTTGATATTCATCCCTTGATTGTCTGTCATGGCAAGTGCTTTGTTACATTAATACAGTTCTATTTTTTCAGTTATGAATAATGTTTCAAGCCTTAATGCAGCTGTTGAAAGTCCCACATTACTGATCTAGGTATTAACGCCATAGGAGTTAAAGTCACGAGACAATTTTATAGGGATAATTTCTTGGCAAAGTTAGGTTTTGTGCTGAAGTCCTGCTGGGTGCTGCACACATTGATAGATGGCTCACTGTTTAATAGGACATCTCACTGTTCATGTTTGTGAGGAATGGGTGTGCTAATTAGAGACTTAGGAGAAAATCCTGCTTTATTGTTGTAGGATTTTGCATGAGAAGTTTCCCTCATTCTGTCGTTTTGCAGTGGCATTTAAAAAAGTGTCTTTTGCCAAACTACTGAAAGTATGAATCTAGCATTTTTTGTGGCATCCTGTGAAAGCGTTTCCTAGGAGCCTGGACTGAATATTTAAGAATAACACAATAGAGAGAGGAGTTTTTCAGTGACTGGTGTGGTATTGAAAAACTAGGAATCCAGAGTCCAAAGTTGTGCTAATTTGGTCTCCATGAATAGTATTTTTTAAAAATATACATGAGAAGGAATATATATTATATTATACCTTATATATTTTATATTTATGATTATAGTTTATATATTATATGTAATATATTTTTGTGTGTGTGTTTCTGTGCCTGTGTATGGACACGTATGTACAGGTTCGAGGCTGATGTTGAGAGACTTCCTGATCATTCTCTACTGTAGTCATTGAATCAGGGTCGGTCAGTCAAACTCAGAATTTGCTACTAAGCTTAGTCTAGCCAGCCAATTTGTTCTGGGAATCCCTCGTCTCTGCCACTTTGACACTGGAATTACAGATGTGCCATCCTGCCCACCTAACATTTACGTGGGTTCTGGGCATTCAAACTCCTATACTTATGATTTCATGACAAGTGCTTAAGCCTCTGAGCCATTTCCAAGCCCCACATCATGTATTTTGAGCTTGAATCAATGTATCAACCCTATACATCCTAGTTCATTACTGTCACCAAGATTCCACGTGATTTTCTACCTGACTGCTTCAAGTAGGTACTACATGACTACTTTGGAAAGTCATTCAAAAGGTTTAGTGGAAATGTAGCAGCAGACAGACTGTGTGTGTTGATGTCTTCTTGGAGCAGATGCTATACAGCTCATCTGAGGAACTGCAAGGGCACATAAGAGCTGAATTAGGTTGCCTATTGGCTGCCTGTCTCAGTTAGGGTTTCTGTTGCTCTGACAAAACACCAGGACCAAAATACAAGTTGGGGAGGGAAGGGTTTGTTGGGCATACACCTCCGCCTTGCTGTTCATCACTGAAGGAAGTCAGGGCAGGAACTTAAACAGGTCAGGATCCTGGAAGCAGGAGCTGGTACAGAGACCATGGAGGGTCTGCTCACTGTCTTGCTTTACGTGGCTTGCTCAGCCCACCTTCTTATAGAACCCAGGATCATGATCCCAGAGATGGTAGTACCGCCATGGACTGGGCCCTCCCCTCATTGATCAGTAATTGAGAAAAGGCCTTCCAGCTGGATCTCATGGAGGCATTTCCTCAACTGAGGCTTCTTCCTCTGACGACTCTAGCTTGTGCCAAGTTAACACAAAACCATCCAGTATACTGCCCCGCTCACTGTGTTTATACTTCTCATGTTCTTGCATCCCAGTTTGGGGAGTATTGAGAAGGACTGGGGGCTAAAGAGGTTAGACATCTTACCTGGGGTGGGGAAGTCAGGGCTGGAAGCACTGTTTGGGAGAAACCTGTCGGGTTTGCTTTGTCTGCTGACACTAAAGGTATAAAATCAGATGGATAGGATTTTGAGACATATGGGGGAGGAAAGGAAAGACAAGAAGAAGGATTGGAGGCAATGGGAGAGAGGATGAGAAAGAAAAACACCAAGTTTCTTATATGGATACTGGACATTGGACCTAGGTCCCTGTACTTACAAAGCAAGTGTTTTATCAACTCAGACATTCCAAGACTTGGTTTAATACTTTTATCTTTCTTATTTATTTCTTTGTTTGTTTGGGGGGGATTCAAGACAGGGATTCTCTGTATAGTCTTGACTGTCCTGGCACTCACTCTGTAGACCAGGTTGGCCTTGAACTCACAGAGATCTGCCTGCCTCTGCCTTCTGAGTGCTGGGATTAAAGATGTGCACCACCACCATCTGCCATAGCCATTCTTTATATTCATAATATTAAGGAGTAAGAAGTATTAAACCAGGGCTGTGGGGGTGTCTCAGGTTATAAAGAACTTGCTTTGTAAGAACAGAGACCTGTGTCCAATGTCCAGTTCCCACATAAGAAGGTGCAGTGTGGTGTTGTATGCTTGTTATTCTAGGCATGGGTCAACCAGTGTAACTGAATTGGTGGTCTCTTGGCCAATGAGAAACCTTGTCTTAAAAAAGGTGGATTGCATTCCTAACAATGACACCTGATGTTGTCCTTCAGCTTCCACATGCATGGCCGCACATGCATGCCCACCAGCAAACACAAACAGACAAACACGCATGCATAAAGTATTAAGCTTACTTATTTCACATAATAAGCTAGTAGTCTTTTTGAGTACAGGGACAGCACTTATCCATCATGTGGGCAGTATTGTCTTTGTGGATGTTATTATTATACGTTTCGTTGCTGTAGTCTTGACGGTTGTAGCTACTATTGTTCAATTTCTCTAGCTCAAAAATATGAAATATAATGTATTTGAAATGGTTTTTATTGCAAATTTAGATTTGGATGGAACCAGCCAACTCAGTTATTCTGAGATTCTGTCTTACGAAGATCAGCCCATCACTACCCTCTCACAGTCTCCCTGTGAGAGCAGAGACACCAGACACCATGGTCCTTGTCATCAAGAGACTGGCGTGGTCCGAAGCCTCAGTCGTCCTTGTGTGGAGAGCATCCTGGAGGCGGAGACCGTGTTTACTAATCGGGGCTTTGAAGATTCCTATGCCACTCACAGCTCCTCTGTGTGGAGTTCAGAGGCGAGTTGTTGGCTTTCTTTCCTTTTTTGGCAAGTTTTTTCTATCCTTTGTTTCAGTACCATACACTCACTCCTTTCCTCCCCACCCCATTGGATATCTCCAGACAGGAAGTATTGCCTGCTTAGAAAACCTATTTGTCTAGGTGACCAGAGTCTCTGTGAATGGCAATAAAAGAATCACAGATACATTCTTTCAAAATGGAAGGAGAAAAATAATATGGTTGGCAGAATGGAGAAGAGCTGTCAGGGAATAAACTTTCATGGGGTTGTTCTCATACAAAGGGGCTTGCAGATCTTTGGAGGGCCTGATTGCTTTCCTTTGTGGAAGAGTGGATTGATGTTCTATTTCACCCCAAATCTTCAGCTTTGATTGCTAAAATAAAAATTACTGGATAATTTAACTAAAGTAAATGTCCCTCAAAATGAAAGTCCACATGAAATTGTAATGAGGATCCTTGTAGATTTGAGTTGAGCTGAAGGTCTAGGAGGTAGCAATGAGGGTAAAAATTCTCTGGCCATTGATATTGCAATAAACATTTGATGGAAGATGCAACTTATGAATCTATCTTTCAATTAAAGATTGTCTATTATGTCGGAGTAGGACTAATCATGACAACAATGGCAGCCATGATGGAGAGGGACCCCAGCTACTACAGTCGGGGGTTTTACAAACATTGTTTTATCTCCTAGGCATTTCTGATTGTTCTTTGTGAGCTCCCCACATTCTATGATTCCCTGATACTAAGAAGCTTTAGCTAGTGGTATTTAATATCTAATTTAAAATCAATTTAGATAAACATTGAGTAGTCAATATTCATATGACCCATATGATGTATGGAGATGCAAGTATAGAATGAATTGATTACGACAACCAGAGGAAATAAGTGTGTGGTGGTGGTGGTGGGGGTGAATCTCTCTAGAAGAACCCAAAGTTCACCATGAATAAATGCTTAAAGAAATGCAAAAGAAAATTGTAGAAGATCATGTTCCAAAGCCTTGCTGTTCTCATGTTAGTAGGAACATGTGTGTAAGAATTCCTGTGTGCACATGATTACATGCGTGTCCTGGCTCCTCTGTGAGGCTTTTTCTGCTGAGAGTCAGAAATGGAAAGATATCTGGTTTATGGTTTGTTAGAGCCTATCCTTACCACACAGGCACCCACAGCCACTGGCTTTCCCCAGTTTTGTTAAAACCAAAAAAAAAAAAAAAAAAAAAAGACAGAAACAAAATGCAAGTCTGCTCTCCCATGGTGTCACTGCTCAGCGTCAAATCGAATCCCACACAGTATTTAAAAATATTCCCTTTGTCTCCCTAGCTGCAAAAAACAAACCAGAACTATGTACCTGCCCGCTGATAACTCTGTCTCCCTGATAATGGTGCCATTAGGTTTGGGCTTGCCTTCTCCACGTAACCTCCCATTTCCCTGCCTCCTGGTGCTTTAATAGATGACTTATGCCGAGGGAACTGAATGTTCTCAGACTCCAAAAATACCCAGACAGCTCCGTGTGCGCCATTCAACCTCCTATCTATTTTGAGACAAAAACTGTAATTTGGTGCTCCTACTGTAGAACTTCAGATCCAGCCCAGGCAGTTCCCGTAACTGGCTGCTCTGCAGGCGTAGCTTGCCTCTTAAGCATCGATTTATTTGTCTCTTAGCTGTGTTAAGAACCTTGTCTTCCCTGGTGTATCTGGCATCCAGAACGTATCGTGGATCCATTTACTTTGGGCCACAAGATGACATCAACACTATCTTACTAAAACAGGAAGCCTTTTCAGTTTGACAGAAAATCTTTAAACTTACGGGGGTTTTGACAGTTTGATGCAAGCATTTCCACCTTAAAGGGGAAAATCAGGACAGGGGAGCTCAAGGAATCATTTATTTCATCTCAGAAGGAAAGCACTCACGCGGTGTGGCTACCTGTTATGATCATGGATTTTCTAGTTTACCCTCAGCTGGCAAAGACCATTGACTTTCTCCCGCAGACCTAGGGCTTGGTAGGAAAAAAACGATGGGAAGGTAGCTGGCAATTTCAAATGTACAGAGAGAGCCAGGTGTCCCACTTTTCTTCTCTGCTTTCTACTGATTAATTGGTTGGCCTTGAGAAGTTAATTAAAATCTGCCAAATGGGGATAAGAAGGAAGAGAGTTTTACCTTGCAGGAAGGTCAAACAGATTAGCAGTATTAACAGTACCCAGACAAGGAGCTCCTTTGGTGGCCTGGTGATAGGTAATGTGTGTTGAAATAATTAATTGCTATGAAAATACAAACCTCCACAAATCTCTGTCTCAAATCAACCCAGGGAGAGGCTGCGAAGCCCAGTTTTCATGGGCAATACCTGGGATTGGCCCACTGGGAGCCCAGCTGCTGCCCAGGGCTGTGCTTTGCCCAGAGTTCTCAGAGCAGTTTGCAGCAGAGCTCTGCCCAAGACTCCTCAGATGCCTGCAAGTGCAGGGAGTATCATGGATAACTTGATGGATGTGCGGGGAGATCCTTACCACCAGGGCGTTTGACCTTGGCATGGGAGTAGATGATGAAGCCAGTGACTGCTGCCTAATGTCAAGAGCAGAGACCTGAAATAGAATGTCAGGTCATTATAGTACTGTCATCCAGCTTCCATCCCAGCTGCCTTCCATCCTCGTCTCACACACCTAATGCACATAGGAGCCTCTACAGTGAAAAGTTTGGCAGCAAGAAGTAGGTCATGCGGCTTGAGATTTTGACTATTCAATACTAGGTAAGGTATGCTGTGACCCTGGGATTGGAAGGGTATTAGACACAGAGCCCATTTTAGCTTTGGTTTCCTTTCCCATGAAATGAAGATGCTAAAATAACAGCTCATTAGGCAGATATTAGCATCAGAAAGCACAGTGTTCCCTAGTTGGGTTCCCCAGTAAGACAGAGCCAAAGGTAAAGGCTTTTGTTCCCTACCTTGCTATTGAGCGCATTCTCAATAGATGAGGGAATGAGGGGGAGGGAAGAAAGAAAAAGGTTATGGATGAGAATGTGCCATTGAGTTGGCCACCACCCAGTATTAGCAGTCGCTTTATCTCGTGGGACATACTTCATGAAATTATAACCTGCTCTCTCGTCATCTTGCCAATGGGAAAAAGTTTATTGCATGGAGTATTAATGAGGGTACATGCTGGCATTTTGAAACATGGTGGGAACCAGAATACTTTCTAAGCTTTGGTACCAATGGACCAATGATGAGAACTGAGCGTTATATTTTATGAAAAGAAGCTAAGAGCTTGCTGGGTTGTGCCAGGCTTCAGTTTCTTAGAGCCCAGGTATGCTGTTCCTGTAGAGGAAAATGGAACAAGATTTGAGTTCAAGGGGAGTTGAGGTGTGCAAGAACTGCCCTTTAAAGTCTATCACAGAGTTGATGTGGTACCCGACATTAAGAACTTAAAAGAGGGTAACTATCATGATTCACATCTAGGCAAGCCATGTAGATGATCAAGAGTACGTTAAACTAGATAGGGGAGACAGGAGCTTAAGAAAAGATTCTGCCTTGGTTTTTCAGTTAGCCTAACTCCTTGGAGACTCGCTTCTAATATTATATATACACTAGTCGGTTGTATTCAGAAGTCTCTATAGCAACGACTGCTATCACTTGAAACAGAGTACCTCTGAATAGAAAGGCTCATGCATGATTGCATGCGCAGGGGAAAGGATAGAAGAAGCTTCCCTTATTTTTCAAGAAAGCTGAATTTTCTTGGCAGGGTAATTTGAATCTTAAAAAGGGAGGGCATTTATTAGATGTCTCCGATATGTCAAGTGCAAAGCATCCCTATGTAGTGGGTATCATCCTTATTTTACTACTGAGGAAAAATAATGGAAAGTATTAGGTGATTTTCCCCGTGTTATGGAGCTTATAAATATCTAAAGACCTGACATGTAAAGAACATTTGGTTCTACAGCCCCGTGTGCTTCCCCTATGTTCTGTGGATGAATGTGCTTATTGAGGTATTTTATTGTAATTTTTTGAAGCAGGCTCTGAATTAGCAACCAACATCTAGAGTTTAATTCCATAGATAAAGAACTGATTTACTTTAAGAATGGGTTCACAGTGACACCCCTATAGTTATAGGTAAGACTCGGGCCCTCAGGGAAAAATTAAAAAAAAATATATTGATGTAGTGATTTGTTGGTGTTGTGGTCATTACAGTAAATTGTGTTCAGTTTACTTTTCCAGTAAGGGCATCAGATATGAATAGCTATGTGCAAATTGACGGCCAAGAGTGGCATTCTGTAATGAGAGAAGCATCCTTGAAAAGAGGTAACTCCATGCCACTGTAGGGAATAGATACAGAGTCTGGTGGGAAGAGGAATTTTCATTTTTACTAAAACTTCCCAACCCTACATTCTTATGTAGGCATATACTAATGTACACTCTTCAGTTTGGCCAGGACCCAACAGAACCAGTGACAGAGTTAGTATTTTAGCCCAGGTTTCCTGGCTCCAGGAGTGCTTTCTGCTGACTGCTGTGACTGATCTCTTTAGCCTTTCCTTTGAATGATCTGCTTAGACTGGGCTCGCTGTGGCCAGCATCCCTGGCAAGCATCTCAGAAATGCAGTCTCTGGCCCCAGCCCTTGACTTAATGAGGGTCCTTGAGTGACTCAGCTGGCCATTAGGCGAGAAGCTCAGCTGTTAGTCTTTTCTCTCAGGAAATTTGAAAACACACTGAAAGATCAGTTGTTTGAGGCCCCACCCTGCCCCCCATTGGGATGTTTGCCCATGGGAAGTTTCTGATTCGCAGACAGCAGTTCCAGGCCTAGCAATTACTCCCTGGGACTCAAGAGTTGCCTGTTGGCATTTACACAGTTGGTAGTTGACTTAATTAGGGACTTCATATCTCAGTTGGCTTCAACCATAGCGGGCACTTGTACTTTTTCGTGAGGCAGTGCACATTAACGCAACTTGAAAGATGTGTCTCATTCATTTATTTAAAAAAAAAATCCTCAAAAACTTACCCTGTGCCAGGCACTGTGTTCTCCATGAAGTCACAGTTTGGAGAGAGGGGCTTAGCACTCAGACCTTTCCTAACACAGAAGAAGGCCATGTGTTGGAAGTCAGAAAGCTTGGGAGGCAAGGAAGCTCCGAGGGGCAGTGACCTGCTAACATGCTACAAGACATCACCATTTCCTGTCCTCATTTTTTGGTTTTCCCCTCTGCTTGTAACAGCAGCAGGAGGGGACCAGCCTGCAGGTGCCACCCAAGCTCTTGGAACCTATCTCAAAATGCGGTTACCTAGATATCGTCTTTGAATATAGAGCCGTAACCCAGAAGCTCACCGTGACCATTGTGAGAGCACAGGGCCTTCCAGATAAGGACCGGAGTGGTGTCAACTCCTGGCAAGTCCATGTAGTGCTGCTGCCCAGTAAGAAACAGAGGGGCAAGACTAACATCCAGAGAGGGCCCAATCCCGTCTTCAAAGAGAAGGTCACCTTCGCCAAGCTGGAGCCCAGGGATGTGGCTGCCTGTGCCGTCCGATTCCGCCTCTATGCTGCCCGGAAGATGACCCGAGAGAGGATGATGGGAGAGAAGCTGTTCTGTCTCAGCCACTTGCACCCAGAAGGGGAAATGAAAGTGACTCTGGTTCTGGAGCCAAGAAGTAATATAAGTGTGAGTATATTAAATGGCGCTACTGCTGGTGTGATGCGTTCAAAGACCTGGGGTTGCCAGCCCTTGATTTACAATGTTCGGCTTGTGGATTCATAGATGTTAATTTAATTTTACATTTGGCTCTCCTCCTTGTTAGCAAGCTACGTTTGTGCTTCAGGCACACTGGGTCTTCCAAGCCTGTCATCTGGTACCTTGATGGATATATTCTCCACCCATTTTGGCAGCATGGTAGAGGGCAGGGGAAGACAGGGAGAGGCTTTTGACTTCACGGATAAGCATTCCTACTCCTCCCATTCCCGGGATACATTATAATAATTCTCAGACATGGTACTCTTTTGCTGTTGTTTTCTTGAAACAAGAGTCTTACTACGCAGCCCAGGCTGGCCTCAGACTCATCCGTAGCCCAGGATGCCCTCCAATTCAGGATTCTCTTGCCGCACCTTCCCAAGTGCTAGAATTACAGGTGTGTATGCCTGAACTTGTTGAGGCAAGGCTTTCAACAAGCACTCAAGAGCATCCTACAACAGCCACCCCGAATGCCTGACACTTCCGAGACCTTCCGTTCTTATGACTGGTCTCCTACCGTGTGTCTTCCTCCTAGGGCTTCAATAGCTTGGTGGTCTGAGAGGTGGACGGACCCACTGCTGCTTTTGGTTATCTGTCATGCGATGTGAAGAGCTCCTTCTACAAAACTGTGTAGAAAGAACAGGCGGTTGTGGTTAGTCAACCAATCGGTCATCCATCCGGAGATGTTTCCTGGCGTGTGCTACATAAGCCAAATAGCTTACAGAAGCAAGGAGACAGCTATTATCCCTTAGTCTAGTGGAGGAGGGTGTTGACAGGCAGGCCTTGGTAAACAGAGCTCCACAGGCTAGGGCTGGCTTTGAATGGCCAGGAGAGGGTTCTTTTGAAACAGTGAAAATAAAACCCGAAAGGAACCCACATAGCTCAAACAATTGAGGGAACAAGACTGGTGACATGCGTGGGTGGATTTTCAAGACTAAGGGAGGCACACACAGGCATTGTGGAGAAAAAAAAAGCGTTCCAGGAAGGTCCATCCGTCTGAAGTTCTAATTCTGCCTGAACATCTTTATACTGGAAACCCTCATTTTTGCCTCTCTAAATCTATGCCACCTACTGTCTTCTGAGACCCGCCTGCTGGCAAGCTCGCCTTTCCAGTCGCCAGCTCCAAAACTGTAGCGCTCACCCATGACCTCTGAAAGCTGTGCTTTCTCTTTAGATATGAGCAGAGCCTGGCTCTCTGGTGGGCTAGTGGAATAGTCCCCCGCTGGTGGCCTCTAAATCTCTGCTGTTTTCTGACACAAGGGTTAGAATGAGCTCAAGAAAGCATAAGCCAGATCATGTCTCATGCCTACCCAAATCCTTCCTTTACTTCAAATCATGAAATCGTACAGAAGAGAATTCAGAGAGGAGTCAAAAAGAGACCCTGCACTGTGAGGTCCAGGCATGAGTATGGCCACACCCATTCTTGTCAGTGCCAGACTCTGGATTGGGGGCACAGGCTGATGGGGAGAAGGAGCCAGTCTAAATGAGGAAATCATCTCACTTATTGTCTACGGTTGAGCATGGTTATATGCCAGATATGCATCTATGCAGGAGGGGCTACTAAGTAATGGGCACGGATTTAAGAACTTGGTAGGGGTAGGGAAGCAGTCCTATGAGAGGCACCACAGTAGAGGTTTCTGTAGAGGTACAAGGATGGGTATCCTTCCTCCCAAGGATGCAAAGGCTTCTTTGTTGTACTTCTAACTTCTGGGCATCAAAGCCTGTAAGGCCCCGGTTGAACCTCCTAGTCATCCTGCTTACAAATCATGATCCATGAAAGCTCGGACGCTCTTACAAAAACACACATGATTTGGTTAAGTTGATGCGTTCCCTGGACATGCACAGCATTTGATGCCTTTTATTGTTCTTGCCTATTGGGATGCTGGCAGGAAGTTTTAGAAAATAATTTCAGAACCAGATCTGAGATAAGTCCCAAGACATTTGTGTCCCGCAGAGGAAGTGGTTTGCTAGAGGGACTGCTGGCTTGCTCTAGCCAGGCTGATGCTTGCTCATGCTCCTTAGTGAAAATCAGTGTCTTCATCTATCTTGTTCTCTTTGTGATGTGTCTGGTGCATAACAATGGCACTCAGAAGTGTGCACATGAATAAACATGAGAAAAAAACCCAGGCTCTCTCCTCGGTTCACCTGCTGCTGCCCGGGTCACCAAGATCCACAGTCCATGTATCTGATTCTCTACCGAATATCGGATAGTAAAAGTGCTCACTTCCTGTGTAGCTTTTTTTCCATAGGAGACAAAAGTTTCTATATGGAATACACTTCCTTAGCAGCTGAACCAGACACCAGGTGTTTCATATACTGGCCAATACCCAGTGGCCATTTCTTTTACCTTTGAGACAAAACATCTTCTGTATTGCCTTATTCATCAAGAGTGAAGAGAACAGAGCTCAGGCCTGGAGTGGGTAGGTTCCACAGAAACATTCAGGAACAAATTACACAGGAGGGAATCTTGGCCTATATTAAATGTATTATTCACACCCCATGTATCTTTGAAGGTTTGATTTACACTAGCAATAACATCTTTGTCCGTTCTCTCTTTAGAGAGGAAATATTGAATGGAGAACACTCTTGGAATAAATATGTCGGCTAGTACCACAGGCCATCTCATACATGGCTGCTTTTCCCAGCACATTGTAATTCACACGGAGTGCCCATTAGTAGTCTTTGGCAGTCATTAAGACCGGGTCACAATTTCACCAAACATAATATCAGCTTTCTCTCACAGAGAGGGGCGCAGCATGGGCCAATGAACTCTTTGTGTTCTTCCCCTCCAGAGTGGAGAGTCTCCGCTTAGCCCATCTGTGGTGTCTCACAGTGACAGTGCTTCATCCACACAGTCCCTGTCTCATGGAGGGGTGCCAGAGCTGTTGGTGGGACTGTCCTACAATGCCACAACAGGGCGATTATCTGTGGAAATGATCAAAGGCAGCCATTTCCGCAACCTCGCTGCTAACCGAGCTCCTGGTAAGTACGTGTCTGCTGCTCTAGCGCTGGCATCTCCAGAGGCAAGGGAATTCATCTTAATTCTTCAATTTTTTATGGTAAAAAAATAGACTTGGTATGGCTTGGGCATGCTTTCATGAAGCAATACCTCTGGCTTTCTTAATGGCTTCTATTTAATTAGAAGAAAAACTTCTACACTATCTAAATATATCTTGACGTGATTTAGAATGATGTGTGTGTCTCTATATTTCCAAAAATGTAAGATGCATGGGAATTAAAATCTGCCTCGTACAGAGGCACAACCCTGACTTTGGGGAGAGGTAGACAACTGTGCTTTAATTCCAGCTCTATTGTTACCCATCACTTTGCTCTGATCTTGCAGTCTGTTTCCTGAACTCTTCTTGACTCACCTGGAAAAACTATTAACCAATACCTTCCTGATAGGAGTGCTGTGATATTTAGATAAGTAAATTTATATGAAGGACTTAACGTAGTGCTGCATGTACACCGAGCACACAGAGATGTTAGTAATGGCTGTACGGCAAAGGGCATAGATCAGGGGCAATGCAGGAGACTGACGACTTCTGAGGACACTGTTAGGAAGAAATGCTCGGGACAACCCTTTCCTTCCCTTGGATGGAAGTCAGAGTTCAGGAAGAGTAAATAACCACTGCTACCAGTTGCTTCAATAGCCCTTCAAACTAAGAAGTTGGATTATGGACATTGAAATAATATTGTTACAAAATTACCTCATTTTTAAAAAGATCTTAGTTGCCTCATAAAGAAGATTTGGAAGATAAACTTTGGCTTTTGGGACCTTGTGTAGATACATCTAATTAGAGGAACATAATTTGCATCTGGCATGCTAGCTGCAAGAGAGTCATAAATACATCGCAGAATTATTTCTAGCCTCTCCTGAACAAGAAGGTGAATTTGAAGGTGGGAAAGTAGAAAGGAAGGAATCTGCTTCCCAGGGGAACTAGAATCTCATTAACAGAATGACAAAAATCAATACAATGCTGACAGTTGATGAGCCTTGGCTTCACGTGGGAGATCGAGGTGAGGAGTTCCTATAGCTGAATCTGAGACTTTTCCCCTACCCTTCTGCTGCGCTGTAGACTACCAAGCATCTGTTTTAAGTGGCTATCTTGCTAGCCAAACTTTTAAAGAGAACTAAGGGGGCTAGCTCAGCTAGATAAGTCATGGCTTTGTAAGTACGAACACCTGAGTTCAGTCCACATAGCCCATGTGAAATGGTGGGACACGCGTAGCCTCAGCACTGGGAAGGAGGAGACAAGAGGATCCCTTGGGCTTGCTGGCCAGGCCATCTAGTATAGCTCAATTGGTAAGTTCCAGGGCCACGAGAGACCCTATCTAAAAAAAGGTATATAACGTTCCTGAGGATGAAAGCCGAGGTTGTTCTCCATCGTTCACATTAATGTGAACATACAGATGAACTTGAACACACACAAGTAAACATACTCCCCTCCACACACATGCCTTAACAAACTGTGTTAAAGCCAGCAGAGAAAGCCCCAGATCTCTGGGGAGTGGTGTAGACTGGGCAGTGTATAATCCACATTCCATGGCACCATTCAGGCAGGTGAGAGCTTTTTAGAATGTACAATAGGTACTGATTATTAACTGTATAGAGCTAGAGGCTCGGATAGACCCAGCTTTTCTTTCTACAACAGCCCAGTACTTGCTAAAATCCTGATTTAAGAGTCTTCCCCTGAAGCACCTGCCAATCTCCTTTACCCTGATGCTGAGATCTGGTACTAGCTGAACAATATTTGGGGAACATGATGGAAATACAAAGAGCAATGAAACTGTGGATTTTAGTCATGGCCCATTCAGGTCCGAGTTAGGAAGCTCTCCTCTGTGTGCGGATGGTATAGCCAATTCAGGGAAGGAGACAACATGGTAGCTGAGAAAGAAGCATCTAGTAGCTAACAAACCACACTGTAAATTCAGGTTCTCCTAATTATTAGCTGTGCGTTACTAAGCTATTCTGAATTTGTTTCCTCATCTGAAAATAATATATATTTTTAAGTATGGATAATACGCATAGAACTGTGATACCTGAGATTATACCTTTGTATCTTCATATAATTCTATTTTAAAAGTGTGCCCAAAGAAGAAATTATTGTAATACGTATTTAAACCCGAATAGAACAAAAGGGTAAGTCTTAACTTGGAAATGGTTTTAATTCCGTAAGTTTAAGTTCATATACACAAGTGTAGAATTTTTTAGAGGCATAGTGTCACGATTTAACTCTGACTGGCATACTTCATCTCTGAGACCAAAGCATTAGAAAGCAAGGCTGTGGTGAAGCTCTTCATTAAAACCGAAACCACGCAGTGGAAACAAAGGGGGTTTTGTCTGTGTAAAATGCTGGTTGTTGAGGAAAAGCCAATTAGGAAGGGATGAGAAAGTAAAAAAATTCCTCTGTGGATCTCCTGCAAGGGACCCCCTGGTCCTCTCAAGGGCTCGAGGGGCTGACAGGCTTAGCTGTGCATTGTGGCACAATCACTAACAACGCTGACATCGACTAGGCAAACTTCGGTTATGCATTTGGTGGCATGAGGTAACTAACTGAGCAGAGATGGAAGAGGTGGAGAAAGAAAGGGATAGGAGTCAGTCGATCAATGAGCTGTGGGTGAGAAACAGGGCAAGAAGGATGTGGGCTGCACCGCTGACCACAGCAAGAGAGGGCAGCCCGTGAGCCCTTGCCTGCGTTAGTGGATGCCCAAGGGCCTGCCTGCTAGGGGAGAGGTCTGCCTAAGAAATGGACATAGGAGGGGTCACAGAATGCTACACTTCAGGCTCTCAGCTCTGGTGTGAAAAGGGAACTCATGCCTGCCTTGCAGGAGGCCGTGATTGTGAGCCGTGGTGCTTGGGTAGGAAGGAGGCTGAGCCCGAACATGGGGAGCTTCTCTTCTTCGCAGTATCCTTAAGGGTTTAGCTTGCGGAAAAGAGACAAAGAGTGAAGTTTAGACGTGACAATCTCTTGTCTTCTGTTGTATCATAAAACAAAAGACCTTTGAACTTGCTGGTTTAACCTTGTCAGAAGGTTGCTGTGGTTTCTTAATTTTTTTTCTCCTTAAGCAAAATAGGCAATTTAGAAAAAGAGTAGATGGAATTCTTTTCCTTTATAAGAGCCTGAGAGGAAACAGGCAGCCAAGTTGTAATCAGTTCCCCCACATCGAAGGCAAAATCCTTGGCGAGGGGACTCAGCAGGCCAAGGAAAACAATGGCGGAGACATGAGTCACCCCAATTACGAACCATGCCACCAGAGTCTCCTTATCCTCCGTTTATCACCAATGGCCAAAGCCAGAAGGTTTCATGATGTGGGGAATGTATGTTCATGGTGGTCAGGGTTCTCTAGAGGAACAGAACTTACAGAATGAATCTCTCTCTCTCTCTCTCTCTCTCTCTCTCTCTCTCTCTCTCTCTCTCTCTCTCTCACACACACACACACACACACACACACACAGAGAGAGAGAGAGAGAGAGAGAGAGAGAGAGAGAGAGAGAGAGAGAGAGAGAGAGAGAGATCCATTAGAATGACTTGCAGGCTGTGGTCCAGCTAATCCAACAATGGCTGCCCATGAATGAAAGGTCCAAGAATCCAGAACTTATTCAATCTATGAGAAAGGGTGTCTCAGGTGGTCTACAGAATCTCAAGGAAGTAAGCTCTAATTTCAGTGAAGAAATGGACTTTCAAGCAAGAGCGAGAACAAATAGGCACAAAGAGAAAGACTCGCCTTCTCCCATATCTTTTATATAGGCTGCCAACAGAAAGTGTGGCTCAGATTAAAGATGGATCTTCCCACCTCAAAGATCCAGATTAAAAATCTTCCTACTTCAAATGATTTAATTGAGAAAAATCCCTCGCATGTGTGCTCAGCCGTTTGGGTTTTAGCTAATTCTAGAGGCAGGCAGGTTGACAGTAGAGCAAAGCTGTCACAGTGGGACTATAGGCTGAAACAGCCACTTTGGCCACCTGGAAGTTCCCTACCTAATTTGGCGTGCTCTGACATTCCAGCTGTTCCTTCCATAGCGTCAGCCTTAAGCCAAAAACAAATAAGAAAGTGTGTATGGTTCTTTTGCTGGTCAGAAATGCTTTATAGACTGGTCTACAGTTCTTCCAGTAGAAAAGGAGAGTCCAGGTTCACAGGTAGAGGACAGGCGAGAGAATAAGACCTGATATCTGGAAGCTCTCTGAAATCCCCATGTTTTTGTAAAGATTCCTTTGCTTAAGGTGTCAATCAGTACCAGTCAGAAACATTTGATTGTCTTTTGAACTTGGTTTCCCGGAAAAGCAATTCACTTGAGGTTTAACGCATCTCCTGTGGTTAGCGCAGGCCTGCCACCCGGTTATTGCTTGGCCTTGACATTTGATTGAACTTCTCCGAATTTAATTTCCTTCTCTATTAAATAAGATTAACAAAGGGACTCCACAGACACGCAAGCAGTGACATCTTTTGAAGAAGTCATCTCTTCTGCTGGCGACTTCCCTTTCTCTATCCCCGCTCCGCCTTCATCGACAGTGTGTTTCTGCACTGTGTACGGATATGTATATAGCCCCCGTACAATGGGGCTTGTCAAAAGCTATCATTAAGACATCCCCTCCAGTTAAAGCCAGCAAGCACCCCAGCTTCTCAGCGTGCACACGATTAGCCACGTGTGATAATTACAACCCAAATGATAATACTTAGCAGCAGCACTGTATTAACCTCGTTAGGCATGACAATAGCAGAGGAAAGAAAAACAGGAAAGCAAACCTATGCTGCCTGTTGCTGGCCGTGAAGACGTGAAAGCTAAGGGCGCAGTATAGAAATAGAGTGCACAGGGAAAAGACCTCAGTGAAAACAGGTATGCATGGGGCCTAGGCCTTCTTTGAGAACCATTTTGACAGTGTTTTAGTAGCCACTGTGTGCTTATAAGAATTGTCAGTTCTTATGAAGACTGAGATATGGTGCTAACTTACCAAGTGCCTATGTGATTCTTTTTCTTCTAGAAGGGCTCAGTTGTCACAATAAAGTCAGAAATTATTAGAAGTGGCCTGGAGGTGTATTAAGCCGATAAAATGTATGCCTGGCATGCACAAAGCCATGAGTTTGGTCCTCAGGGCAGCCTCAGTCAGGAACAGTGGTGCATACACTTGGTAAAGGATGACCGGTCATCGTCTGTCACATGGCAAGTTCAAGCCAGCCAGAAAGACACAAGCTTAGTCAAATGAAAACAATCTTAAAAGCAGCAGGAAAAGGCAGCATTGTGTGTCAACTCTATCTGAATAGAGACATTTAAAACCATGGCTACTGATAGAGGAATACGGGCAAACTAACTGAGAAAGATGTACTTCTGAACCCCCGAACTAATACTGAAGTCTGACAAGGTAAACAACATAACACCTCGTTCTCTGAGCAAAGGAAAAATTGACTTTATCTTGAATGCTGAACAGGATTAATAACTGAAAGAATAGAGAATCCTGTGTTTCAGGGAGAAAGAGGAGTTAGAGTGAAGTAATAGATGCAAGAAGGAGGAATGAAGAAAGGAGCTGACAAATACTCACAGCGGAGTGAGTGTGCATGGGTTGTGTCAGACAAAACAGGAGCAGTAGTAAACACGGCCAGTGTTGGGAATCAAACAGCAGAGCGGAAGTCAGATCCGAGGCAGATGTAACATGAAGGATGGGAAGAGAGTTGGCAATCAAAGGATTCTAAGATCTTCATTTGCTTAAGAGATGATCACATATGGTTGAATGCTTTCTGACAAAGATGTTTAGATCACTTAGCGGTATATGTATATATATATTATTACATGCTAATGGGGCTGGAGAAACTGAATGCATTCAAAAGAATGAAGTTGAATCTATACCTAACATCATAAACAAAAGTCAACTTGGAAAGGATCAAAGACTTCAGCATAAGGCCTAAAATGCGAATTCCTTGAGGGAAACAGCAAAATCATCACACTGTTGGACTTGGCAATGAGTTCTTGTACTTGACACTAAAGGCACAGGCAGCAAAATAAACACAGACAAATGGGAATCAGAAAGCAACAGCAGGGACGGGCAATATGGCGTAGTGGGTAAACACTTGCTGTGCAAATATGGGGGCCTGAGTTTGGATCCTCAGAATCCATGAGACTTGAGACGTGGAAGCATAGGAACAGTAACCTCACTATTCCTATGATGAGGCAGAGGTGGCATCAAGAGCGTCTCCAGAAGCTCATGTGTCAGATGGCCTGGTGACACCTGTGTCAGACAAGGTAAAAGGTGGGGACTGCTCTCTAACCTCCATCTATGTACAATGGTACACATCCACACATATGAACATGCCTATACATTTCTACACATTCACCCACATGTTCACACAGAGATTAAAGAATAGATGACTGTAGAATAATGAAGAAACAGAAATAATAATCATTATTTATAAAAAAAATCATGCAGAGAATATATAGATAACTCCTAATACTCAATAGCAAAAAGTATGATTTTGAAATGGGTAAAAGGCTTATCTTTCCAAAGAAGATATACCAGTGGCCATCAGTAGTATCAAAATATGTTCAACATCACCGTTCACCAGGAAAATGCAATATAGGCAATACATTAAAACAGAACATGTTCAGCTTTATACAAGGAAGGGAATCCAAATATGTGTTAAACCTTGCAGACATCACACTAGGTAAATAAGGCACATGAAACTTACTGAGTTGTAGAAGGAGGTGAGGGCTGCGTTCCTGCCACCCAGCTCCCCGCCACCTGGCTAGCTTATCCCGTGAAATAACAATACACAAACTGTATTCATATAAACACTGCCAGGCCCGTTATATCTAGCCTCTTCTTGGCTAACTCTCATATCTTGCTTAACCCATATTTAGTAATCTGTGTAGCACCACAAAGTGGTGGCTTATTGGAAAGGATTCTAGTATACTTCCATCTTGGGCTGGAGCTTGGTTGTGTCTGACCTGGAGAGGAGAGGCATGGCGTCTGCCTCACTTCCCTTCTTCCCAGCATTCTGTTCTGTTTACTCCACCTACCTAATTTTCTGTCCTATCAGGCCAAGCAGTTTTCTTTATTGATTACCAATGAAACAACAGATCCACAAATGACCTTCCCACATGACTGCGTGATTTTGTTCACGTGAGGTATTTAGAGGAGCGAGAGTTGTGCAGACAGGCAGGAGGGCTGCATTGCCATGGTGGAGAGGAGAGGGAGGGAGGAGAGTAGTGTTGAATGTGCTTAAAATTTCAGGCTTTGGTTTTGGAGGACTTCTGGAGATGGGTGGTGGAGATGGCTTAATGACACTGTTATTCAGTCCCACAGAAAAAAATGGTTAAGCCAGTAGATTTTATTTGAACATTTATTGTAATATTGATTTGATATTCATTGTAGCTAGTAGGCTTCAAAAGGACGCTTTCATCTAAATTTATCATTTACATTGAGACCCACAACTTTCTGCCACTCCCCCTTCTTACTAGACCTTTTTGTTTCTACTTTCATGACATATTTACATAGACTTTTTTTTTTTGCTCTGGGAATAGAAAAATCTAAGATTTATAAATTAAATATAATCACTGTATTTGTTTTTCTGAGTCTGGCTTGTTTTGCTTACCAGGATGACTTCTAGTTACATGCATTTTACTGCAAACAGCACAACTTCATTCTTTATGGTTGTCTTATTATTTATATCTGCTGCTTTTTCCTTAGGTAGGGCCTTGGGCACAGTGCAGGAATAAACATGGTACGCCAGTGTTTCTGTGGTTTACTGACTGCAATCCTTCAGTTATATGCCTGGGTCTACTTTTAGCACTCTAAGCAACCTCCACATTTATTCCCATAGTGGCTGTACCAGTTTACACCCCCAGCAGCAGTTTGTAGGGGTTTTCCTTTCCCCAGTCTCTCCAGCATCTCTTGTTTGTTCTCTTGACGACAGCCAGTCTGAATGAGAGGACACGGAGTCTCAGTGTAGTTTTGATTTCCATTTTCCTGATGGCTAACAATGTTGAACATTTTTAATGTGCTTGTTGGCCATTTCCACTTCATCTTTTGAGAACTGCCTGCTCATTTCATTAGCCCATTTATAGAGTGGGTTGTTTGGTTTCCCACTGTTTCATTGAATTCTTTGTATGTTTTAGCTGCTTCTGTCAGATGTGTAAAGATTTTCTTGTGTTCTGAAGGCCGCCTCTTCCTTTGATTGCTACCGATGCTGTGCAGAAGCTGTGGGATTTCGTGTACACTCTCACTTGTCAGTTCTTGGCGTTCTTTCCTGGGCTAGTAAAGTCCTTTCTGGAAGTCTTTGCCTGCACCTAGGTCAGGCCATGTTTCCCCGAGCACCTCCAGTTTCAGGCCTTACATTAAGGTCTTTTATCCATTCTGAATTGATTTTTGTGCAAAGCGAGAGACAGGGATCTAGCTTCATTCTTCTGCATATGCAGAGCTCTGGTTTCTCCAGTACCATTTGCTGATAAAGCCTATGTTTTCTACAATATGTGTTTTTGCCATCTTTGTGAAAATCAGGCAGCTGTAGCTGCATGGGTTTCTAGCAGGGTGTCCATTCCACCCCATTGATCTGCCTGCCACGCTGTTGTTACTACAGTGTTTAAGGCATAGCAATATCAGGAATGGTGAGGATTATTCTTTTTTTCTCAGAATTACTTTTTTTAAACTTTCTAAGTACTGAAAAAATATATTACAAAGGTATCAGAGGGTATTATAAAACCAGATTAATAGGCCATACAAGACCGACTGTTTAAACTGATGCCATGTTCAAAGAAAAATAATCAGAAAGAAGATATTATTAAGAGACCAAGGTATGTGGATCAGGGACTATATGGGGACTTTCTTGGCCTTCTGCCAAATTTCGTTTATAAACCTAAAATACTCTCTAGTACCGAATTTAGAGATGATCCCTGAAAGCATGGTTTGTTTACTCTTTGTGTCTTTCACATCATACAACTCGATCCCATTGATTTCCCTGTCCCTTCATATCCACCCTCTGTCCTTGAAACCTCCCCTCAAAATAAATTTAAGAGGAAAAAAGGAAAAAATCAGTCTCATTATGGAAGCTGTAGTGTGACACAGGAGTCACGCAGTAGACCCTTTTGTCCATACATCTTTACTTGCAAGTGTTCTTTGCAAAGAGTTTGATTCGAGGCCTCTGGTTTCTGCTACATTACCCATGCTGGGCTCTCAGTGAAGCTCCTCTTGGGTGTCCTGTTGCTCCCCTGTGTTGTGGGGATCCTGCGGCTTGAGGTCTGCTTGACTGACCCCTTCACATGGTCTAGCAGATCATAGATGGCACAGAGGTTGGGATGGGCCAACTCGTAACAATGGTTCTGGTCCTGGGTAGTTACAGTCTTGGTCAGCCCGCTAGC
This sequence comes from Microtus pennsylvanicus, assembly GCF_037038515.1. Classification (NCBI taxonomy): domain Eukaryota; kingdom Metazoa; phylum Chordata; class Mammalia; order Rodentia; family Cricetidae; genus Microtus; species Microtus pennsylvanicus. The sequence continues at coordinate 40,954,145 of NC_134592.1, read as the reverse complement.
TGTCCCTGCCCTCATCTGGAGGGGAAGAGGCTGTATGAGGATTGTACTTGAATGGAAATGGCTGACTGTAGAGGTGACTGAAGATGACAGTGTTGTTCATAGGCTGTTCAGAACCCAGACCCATGGGCCAGCCAGGTCAAACTGTCTGGAAGGCCACAGCCTTAATTAATGCCTTTCACCTGGTAACCTTTAGCAACCCTCTGTTTTGCACAAACTTTAAAAATAAATCTTTTACTATTTGGAGATGTAAAACAATCAAATTTCTAAATACTGAAAGGTCAATATTTTTATGCTATTTCCTCAAATATGGTTCAGTTCTATATGAGTTGGTTCTTTTCCAAGACCATCTTTTCTCTCTTATCACCCAAATTAAGCCAACCACACCAAAATACATACTTGTAAATTCTGGAGTTTGCAGAGTCTCTATCCCTAGAGTAACATGCCCATCGGGTGTGTGCTTTCCCTTCTGAGTTGTACCCTCTTGGGGGGTGGATTGCCACTCTCCTTTGTTCCTGTCCTTTATTCATTCTTCATAAATTGGCTGTGACTTCTAAGTCAACTCTCACACTTGCTTTTCATGATGGCGCTATTCCTGTGGAGATTACCAGTTACTGTGTCCATCAGATTTTTGTCTTGAAAGCAGAGAATGATCTAGGCACATCGTGTGAGAGGATGTTTATTATTAAGCTCGGTCACTGCAAAGCTGGAGGATAACCGCCGGGAAAACTGTTTTTAGGAGTCTGAAGCACAGACTTCACAGGACTGCCCTGTGCGTACACAGAGTCTTTCTCCAGAGTTTCATACACACTGGACAAAACTTTTTCCGCGTCAACCATTAATGCTTCCATTTTCTACTTTCTTCTGCTTTGCTGTCTCTTGTGGGTAGCATTCATGAGTGGAGCCTAACTGGGGTCTGACTGGCAAGAATTTACGGGAGTTTAGTTTTAAGTCTTCATGTCTCCTTGGTACGAAGAGAGTCTTAGAAGGATGTACATTTATCAATATGGGGCCCAGAGGGAAATTTCTTAACCTGACAGTGACATTCCAGGCAGCTTCACAGTATAGGATACAGCAACAAAACAGGTAAAACTTTAAAGGAAGAGACGAAGCTAATATTATATATAGAAAATTTGATTCTTGCATTAAAGCAAGAATATCTCACAATTTGTATGAATTTGAAGTAATACTTGTACCAAAGTTGTTGTATTCAAATACATCGGAAAAAGTTATAAGATGAAGTTTAAGAATATTAGTATTATAATGACAATATATCATCTGAGCTACCAAAGAACAACTTTAATTGAGAGCAAGTGGGAAAATTATAGAAAACATTTTGGGAGAAAAAAAAACAGCAGAAGAAAACTAAATTGATAAGTTGGTGGATTCACCATGTTCATTGATGAAGATATTGCGTATGTTGTAACGACAGATTTTCCTACATTAGTCTATATACCCAGTACAGTTCCAATACAAAAAAATTTAAATGATATTTTAATCGTGTATGTGTGTCTGGGGGGTGGCAACTTGAGAGAATTTGTTCTCTTCTACTGTGTGGGTTTGGCGAATTGAAACCATATTGTCAGGCTTGGTAGCAAACACTTTCAGCTACTGAAACTTTGAACTTGACAGGATGATTCTAAAATTCATGACCAGGAGCCAATTAAAACAAGCTGAAACTTAAAGTAACTAAAAGTAATGCTTTAAAGAGTACATAACAATTACCCTATAGAAAACTTAAAGACACGTTTTTAAACATGACCCAGAGATTATCCAAAACTGCAGACATAATTTAAGCTGATTATAATAAATATTACCAAGCCTGAACCCTGGAGACCTACTGGTCATTGTGATTGTTTTTGCTAATTAATGTACTAAATATTGCTTCTCATATAAAAAAATAGATAGCTTCTTATCTCACACTAAAACATTAATTTTAGCCAGATTAAAGATCAAGGGAGAAAAATTAGGATTTGTGGAACAAAGCACAAGAGGACTATGAGGTTTGAGTAGGGTGTTCTGGTTGCAAAAATTAGTAAATAATAAAGCATTCCCTGGAAAGAAAGACATGTATAAACTTCACGATCAGTTTTACAATACTAAGAAAGGTGCTGTGAAAACAGCAAGAAGAGAAGCCACTGACAGGGAGAAAATATTGTCAGTAAATACAAGCGGCAAAGATTTTTCCCTCTAGAATCTCAGAGAACACAGACATCCGTCCACATCAATACAATGCAGGTGGAATGCTGAAGCCTTTGCGTTCCTTGGTTGTTACAAACAAACATCCCGTCTCTGAGAAAATGGATGAGCACGTTGGGATTCACTGATACACTGGAGCAGTACATATGGAAATAAACTCATCTGTCTCACAAATAGAGAGAGAAAACTTAAAATTGAATGTTGAGTGGAAAAATATATTTATCTGGGTACTGGCTGTGTTATATTCTAATTGTATTTATGTCTCCCAAGCGTACAAGCCTTATCAAAGGTATGTTCTTTCATAACACATATTCATAGTGTCATGTGTGGAATTGCAAGCCTAGGAGAGCACTTGACAAAGCTGGTGTCCTCCACTGAGATGGCTTGTAATAGTGGTCTTTGGCAGGTTTTCGTTTAAAGATGTTTGTTTGCTGTTCATTGACAATGTATGTCTACTGTATGGTAAAATATTAATATATTGTCATCATGAAACTGCTACATGGCTATCAAAATATGAAAGTTTCACGAAGATATACACTAGAGTGTTAAATATGTTAATATACAAAAGTGCCATTAAATATATTTTGGATTTCTTTTGTTTACATGTGGTAAATGTCTAAAAGCATATATTGGAAGCGATGAGCTAACTTTAGTAGTTGAACATGCCAAACAGTGCTGCTCAATATGGCTTCTTTTGAGAGAGTTTGTCTATGTAGCCTCAAACCCACCATGTAAGCCCAGGTTGGCTTCAAACTCATAGCTCATCTATCTCGGCCTCTCAAGTGCTGGGATTACAGATGTGAGCCATTATACCTAACTTCTTATTTATTAAAAGAAAAAATAAAATATTTGTAGCAAAAGTGAAAAATGCTAGCTATCTCAAATGGGAACATGAGATATTAGTTTCTGTATTCTTATATGTATCTAAAAATGCTTTAAAAGTATTAGTCTACTAAAAAGGAACAGAGAGTTAAATAGCCAACTCCCTTTCACTTGCCCTGGTTTCCCAGAACTCTGCTCTGGAGGCTCACTCTGCAGTAGTTGGCAGACCATTCCTTGAAGGCTCACTGTGAAGTAGTTGGTATAGCATCCCCTGGAGGCTCACTCTTCAGTATTTGGAACAACATCCCTTGAGGCCCACTTTGAAGTAGTTGGTAGAACATCCCTTGAGACTCACTGCAGTATTTGAAACAGCATCCCTGGAGGCTCACTCTACAGGAGTTGGTACAGCATTTCTGGAGGCTCACGCTGAAGTAGTTGGTAGAGCATCCCTTGAAAGCTCACTCTGTAGTAGTTGGTAGGCTGTCCCTTGAAGATTCACTCTGCAGTAGTTGTCACAACATCCCTGGAGGCTTGCTCTTCAGTAGTTGGTGTAGCATCCCTGGAGGCTTGCTCTGCAGTAGTTGGTAGACTATCCCTTGAAGGCACACTGCAGTTGTTGGTGCATCATTGCCTGGAGACTCACTCTGCAGTAGTTGGTAGAGTATTGGGTTATAAATGGGCAGGCAGGTGATTTGAGTGGGCTCTTTCTGTGACTTCTTTGGGGTAGATGATGCCTTCTGTGCTTCAAATGACATGCTTTTGTGCCTTGATAAATTTGGGTTATTAGCTATTATAAATAAAATATAAATATATTATCAGAGTCACTTCATTGATCATTTTCAGACTTTTGCCTACAATTCTGTTTCTAACTTAGACACACACTGCTCTTTGAACATTCAAAATATTAGGGTACAAGTGACATTTTCCTTTATGCCATGAGACAAATGACCTGATAAAGTCACTGATCTGTTAAGGCACTCTGCCTTTGATGATGGATCTGGGGTACTAAAGACACTGTAAAGATTTCTGAATCTTTGTAAGATAAAGTTTTGTTCAATGTTGTTTTAGTTTCTGTGATCAACTTCCAAAGAAATAAAATAGTGCTCACTGGCGTCAGTTGTGGAACCCCAGAAGACCCAGGTTGTGTCTCTGCCAGTTTCACCCAGGCAGGAGTTCCTGGGCGTGCTGAGTAAAGCTTCCCTCTTTGAACTGTGTGATATATCTTCCTCTGGTTCTGTGACTGTATATGGTGTTGTTTATGAAATGTTCATCATTCCATGCCATGTACCTACACCCCAGAGTAAGTGGTGAGGTTAGCGGTAAGTGGCCTTTCTTATAATTAGAGACCTATCTTGGGACAGGCGGAAGCTCAGGATGTTCTCTACAAAATGAGCAAGTCTTTGTTTGAAAGATTAACTCCATCCCCACTGCTCCAACTGGCAGGATTGCCTGAGCAGATCAACGCCTTAAGTGAGCTTTCCTACCGGGTCCCTGTTGCTGTTCATCCGCGGAAGCACAGGCTCATTCCCCATTGTGGGTTTGTTGACAGCTTTTCCATGGAACAGTTTGAGGAGTGGAGAGCCCTGTTTCTGAGACAGAGAAGTGTTTTCACACCTGAAGTGTAATCTCACACCTTGTGTTTCTCAGCAGATAAGTGCATAAAATAACACATCAAACCAGAATAGGAAAAAAGATCAACGTACAAAGAAAACTGTGGGTTGTAATTTGCTTCCTACCTTACAGTGCTCTGAGAGGAAATTACAGAGATCTGGGTTTACACTTTCAAAGAGTTTGCCTGGTGACTTGATGGGAAAGTAAGTTGTACATGCTAAGCTCTCTGCCCGCACTGAACAGAAAGTAAAGAATGATGGACCTTAGGCAACATCCTAACATTTTGATTTTTTTTAATAGTAGCATGCATGTAGATTAGAAGCAAAAGTTTTAGTTAAAAGTCCAAAAATGATCAGTGAAATGATTTTGATAACACGCATTTTCAAGGATAATTTTCTTTGTAATGATTCATTCAGGAATTTTAGCCAAAGTAGATGATGTTAGTAAAATTTGGATGCTTTCTTCTCCTTTTTGTAACTAAAAAGAAGGCCTTAGTCACTGCTTCGTAGTATTCAAGTGTAGAGGGTTTTAAAATGGGAGGTCTTGCATGGTTTCATTGTTTGAAAACATGAGCTTGAAAGAGACAAAGGTCTGGCTTTCTGTCTAGTCATGGATGTTCATTATAAAATCATTTGTTGAAAACCCAGCCCCGGTTAGGAACTAAGCCAGGCATGGAGGTACTGTGCTACTGTGCTATGCGTAAGGTAAACTTTCTCTTTACCTCTGAGGGACTGGCAGTCTGTGGATGAGAAACCAGGCTGTGGTAGGGTCAACCTGGGTGCTGGCAGAAGTGGAGCACATGGCTTCTAAAGAAAGTGTTGTTGGTATCAGTTAGGGAAGGTGGATTGTCACTGGATATCAGGGCATTGAGAGCCTGCCCAGGGGGTTGAGGGGGTGAAGCTTGTGGGCTGGGGTTCCAGCATGAGATGGTTCAGAGAATGTGTGGACTATGAGGAGAACAAGAAGAGAAAACACTCTTCAACCTAGACAGAAAACAGTGATTTGACTCTGAATGAAAATCCCACACGTGGAGAAAAAGAAGGCATATTCATTTTGCTATATAAATGAAGTTCTTTCTGGATGACCATAGCCCATTGGACATATTTCTGTGTACCTCCATACATACTCTGTGCAAGCAGAGGTTCTAACGAACCTCATAATGTACCATACTGACTTGTGTGAAACAATAGACAGACATCTCAGGCAATACTCCTTCTCTTTAATAATCCATGCATGACGTGGTGGTCCAGACCTGAAGCTACCATGGCGAGGAGAAATTTGCAGCCCATGTGAAGATTACAGCTAAGCCAGTGCAGGAGAAAGCACAGACTTTGTCTCACCCTCTTCCTGTTTGTTTTCACTGTAGATACGTACGGAAAACTCTTCCTCCTCAACTGCGTGGGTCAAGAGATGTCCCGATGCAAGACATCCATTCGACGCGGCCAACCCAACCCTGTCTACAAAGAGACCTTTGTCTTCCAGGTGGCCCTCTTCCAGCTCTCTGATGTTACCTTGATGATTGCCGTTTACAGCAGGCGCACTATGAAGCGGAAAGAGATGATTGGCTGGCTCGCGCTGGGCCAGAACAGCAGTGGGGAAGAGGAGCAGGAGCACTGGGAGGAAATGAAGGAAAGCAAAGGCCAGCAGATATGCAGGTGGCATACACTGCTGGAATCCTAGGCTTACCAAGGGGCTTTTGTGTGGTGTATCAGCCTGGATCATCTGACACCAAGTCAGAGCATTGTGTGTGTGTGGGGGGGGGGATTTCAAATTGAGAATTTTACTAATCTTAGGGCATTCTGTGGTTTAGAACTTCATCAAAGGTTTGATTTTCATTTAAATGTTGTAATGAAGGGAAAGCTACTTGCAGGGCCAAGTACACAGGTTGGGAAACAGTTACTCTAGTTGAGACCACTGGTGATGTGTTAATTTGTGCTAATGGATGGTTGTGTTTTGGTTCGCACTCTGGGATGCCGCTTCTCTTGCTTTCTCTTTTTGGTTGGAGAATAGACTGAAGTTTCAAAGGAGCTGGAACACACTACTGTTTGCCATCACCGAGGTGTATGGATCAGACTCTTCTCGGTGTTCACATTTCCAAACTAGAGAAAGGAATCAGATGCTGAGGGTTCCAGAAAGATGTAACCAATCCACAATCCTCTGCCATGCCTACTCTCTTTATATATATAAAGCTCTGTTTATTTAAAAGGTAATTGTTATAAATGTGTGGTGTAAAATAAATTTGTATTCATGAAATGCCTCATTTTTCTCAATTAGATATCACGATTTCTAAAAGAACTGGGTTAGACAAATCATCTTGAAGTTGTAAAAGAGTTAAAAACTGACTGTTATTTGACCTATCTCTTTTTGAATATGTAAGATATCAAAAATCAAGGGTTTTGTGCTTTTTTTTTTTTTTTAAAAAAAACCGTACCAGTACCTAAAGAACAAGAAGAAAACCAAGTAGATAATAAAGTCTTGGCTTTCTTGATGTTTCCAAATCTGGAGTTCATTTGGATTATACCTTTTCTATAGACAATGATATTAACTCACACAAGTGGTTTTTGTATGTACACCTGTGTGTCAGCCACGTTCATCTTTATGCTACGTACCCTGCCAGTAGAACATAGGAAAATGCGTACAGTGGATCTTAATAAATACTGATTCGATTGACTTGTGGGGATGAACATGTGAACCCCTCTGAGAGAAGGCATAACGTCATTTTGTAGAGAGCGACACTGAATTCTTTGAGCATTGAGAAAACCCAGCACTGCTATTTCTCACATGCGACAATATGCATTAGTGACTCCTTGCCTTCTGATCATGTGCTCTTTAAACGCTGACCGTGTTTGGTTCTGGACATAGGGTTTTACTGATGAGCAGCTTTCCATATTTTTGCAATGCCCTTTTATTTGCTTTATTCCTCAGTCTGAGCTCTTAATTTCAATGCCTTCCACCTGGACGTGATAGAGGGGGAGGGAATGCACACTTAACCCTGTTCTCTGAGCAATTGCCCAGTCGTTTATTTTTAGCTTTTGATGTTTTTTTGTTGACTTCCACCCTGTCTGTGGGAAGAGTGAAAGGTAGAGACGGATGCGTACAGCCAAAGCCACGTCGCTTCCCCCTCGGCTCTGCGTTTGGACAGATTGTCAGCGTAGGCTGCAAGGCTTGGAGAACATATTTATTCCTTGCAATTTGTAATGGTTATCCTGACAAGACCAGGCAAGGGCATGGGATAACTCTACTGTGATCACAGGAATCAGATATTTGGAAGAAATCTCTTTATATGGAAGGACAAGAATTTGCAGAATAAATTAATATCTTCGTTTCTTTTCTGGTCCTTTGGGTTTTCCCCTGTCTTTCTTGGGAAGACCTGAGAGTGCTTTCTCAGCATCATGTCCATTAACTGCCTGGTGGGCTTTGCAGCGTGACTGTGTCACAGGGTAGAACTGAGTGCAATTGATGGAGAGCGGCGAAGAATTGGCTTTTCACATCCCTCCCTCTCTGTGCGCCTTGTGTTTAAAGGGAAGTAGAGCAGCCTAGTTTTGCTTCCCTTTATGCCACTGGCATAATAGCAGCATTCATTTTAAAATTTACATTTGAAAAAAAATCTGTATATATTGTACAGACAGCCCTGGGTTTTCCTCGCTCATGTTTGCCTGCTCTACATGTTGCCTGCATTCAGGGCTTTGCGGTTCCCAGTAATCACCAATGCTTTCTGTTCTGCTCCTTGACTTGTCCAGTTTTAGGGTTTTCTGCTGGGATAGTGGGCTTTACAGCCGTGTGCCCCCTTTCAAGAGGAAAGATACCTGAAAAGCGTTTCCCCCACTTTTTAATGGTTTCCTTTGTTATTACTGCCCGCCATATAACATTTGTGTGTCTTGGTTATACAGTGGTGTTCACCCTCCATCGATGGTACAGACATCAAATTCTAAAGACAAGATGCAATGAAATGCGAGGCTGAACATTTTTTTTTTAATCTCAATTTGAAATTCTGCTAGGAAGATCTTTGGATTTGGTGCACTTAGATTCTCATATTTTCTTGGCAAAGTCTAGACCCAAATGCATTTAACATGTTTTTCACTTGAGCGTTTACAGCTACATTTGCCTCTCAAAAGAGTTATGAAAGATAATTAGTTGGCTCTGTGGTGGGAAAGCTGCCTTTGCCTGCTTTCACTAGCTAATGATTAATATCTTGTGCAGAGCTTGACGTGGAAGCAATGCTGGGTTTTGTTGCTTGCTCGTTCTTTCCCGAAGAGTGAGCTTTGAAAACAATGTCATTGAGAGCACAGAGTTTATGGAAATATGTTTCATTGTGGGCCTTCTTTCAGGGCACAGGCTTCTGCTGACTTGAGAAGGGCTCGTTTCACCAATCACGGTGCTGGTTGTTATATTCTCTGATCCCCTCTGACTGTTTTTCTTTTTCTTTTTAATGGACTATTCACCAGAACAGACAAACACCTGCTCTGGTTCCTTCTCCTTCACTGGCTCCCCATGAGGGATGCACGGTTGTTTTGGACCCTGTGTTTGCTGATCAAATGTCTACCGGACAGAGGGAATTATGCTTTCCCTAATGTAAGAAGAATTTGCAATGCCCGTGAATGTAGTATTCTTAACATTCCTCCAGCATGAGACCCCAGAGATGAACCACACCATGTTTGTAAAGAGGCACAACATTGCATTGTGGTTGTTCACCTTTGGTGCCATTGGCTATGATGTTGCTTTGATGACAGTTTGGGCATTGATGCAAATGTTGGCATTCTCCACAGTGCTATCTCCTATGGTATACCTGAAGCACACCTTCTCCCTCTTCAACATAACATTCACAACATTATACAATGATGGTTGCCTCTTACTGTGATTTATGTTGTGGCTCTACTAGAAGGTGTTATCTGAGAATCCAAATTCTTCTTCCCAAGTAATTTAATCTCCTAGGAAGTTTATTGGCCTATTGATCTTTCAGTGTGGACACTGACCTGTGTATCCACCCAAACCTGGCTGTCCTTTCCATGCAGAGAACTTGGTAGATAGAGGTATGAAAAGAGTCCTTTTTAAGTGACATGAAATCACATGGAAACAATTTGGGGACTGGGTCTTGCTGTACATGGAATGTACTGTATAGGCCAGGCTTGTCTTAAACTTGTGATCCTCCTGCCTCAGGCTCCAAAGCATTGAGATTACAGTAGTCATGAACTGCCATGCCTGGTTTGAGGGCATAGCCTTTGCTGAGAAGTGAGTAGACCAGAAAACACATGTGATGTTTCCCCCTTAATTCTGCATGGAAATGTAAGTGAAGACAATTCCATTCTAAATTCCTAGTCAGAAGCAAATGAAATGACAGAAGAATTTTTATTGCCTGAAAAACTAATAATTTGTTTAGATACAGGTATCAAAAACAGTGTGGAAGAGATAAAGGAATGAGTTGTGGGCATGATTGGCATAATTGATGTATATTCAAGAAGAATCTATAAATAGACCGAGAAAGGCATTTAAGATCAACCAGCATGCAACAGTCAGTGGGATCCTGGACAATACTTAAAGGTGTGGAACAAAATAGATCCCAGGCAGTGGAGCAGGCACAGGCCATGTGCTCATAGCTTGGCTTCAGATGGAACGCTGCTGTGTGGCCTTAGTCCCAGCACTTGGGAGACAGAGGCAGGAGGGTCTCTGTGAGCTTGAGGACAGACTGGTCTACAAGAGCGAGTTCCAGGACAGCTAGGACTGTTATGTTACACTGAGAAACACTGTGTCAAAAAACAAAACCAAAAACAAAAACCTAAAAACGCAAAAAAGAAAATGACCTAGCCAACCACACCCCAGTGTCCTCAAATGAAAATCAGAATTAGTGCTTGCCTCTAGGTTTCTTCTACGAGATATCAGTGAAGTCCCAGCTGTGATGTAACAGGAATAGAAGCTGGCACAAAGCTAATATCCCGTGTTTCCTCCTTATAATCGTACTTGAGAGAGAAGTACTGGGAGGTTGACTACTTTTTCCAGGAATGTGCTTACAACACCAGGCGGAAACGCAAAACATCCTTTTCAGGAACTTGAAGACCGCACCTTCGTGCAGCTGGCCTAGATTTGCACAGGAAAGTAGATCTTGTCAGGAGATGAGCATGACAAATGAGTAAATGACATCATGATAGAGATCAGCCGAGGTGTAACCAGATCTGTCTATTACCCTCTTGGCTTGGAGGTAATGTAAAGCCTGAATCATTGATGTTTGCATCTCGATCAGCCGCTCACAGGTCTTTCCTCAGCCCATGCTTCTGCTCATAGGCAGACTGGGCACGAAGTGTCCCCATCAAAAAGCTTGAGTTTGGTTATATGTTTTAACTTGATCTACAAAAATAAGCAGTATTGTACTCCAGTGGCAGTCTTCAAAACAGATGTATCTTTAAAACCCACATTCTATACTTATATCTTTATAGATGAGGAATTTTCAGCAGTGAGTACTTAAGATTCATTGTCCAACTGAAGGTTCCATTTAGAACCAGTTACGTCTCATTGTTCCCATCAGGTCACAATGAAAGGGATTCTGCCATCCTACAGAGCTTCCTTTCAGTTTAAGGGTTGCTGGCTGATACAATGGGAAGTATGTCCAGTTGTTTGCAAACGATTAAACTGCAAGTGATGAAGACGTCCTGAAAGTTTAGAGAAAGCCTTTGTTGACTTTAACCCACAGAAGTCAGGGACAAGTGACCTCAAGTGTTCCTGGATGCCGTGGGCCAGTCATCTTCTGCATGGTGGGAGTGGTGGAAGTTTCGAGATGGGATCTCCTGTGAGCTTGGACTCACTGAGTAGCTGAGGATGATCTTGAACTTCTGGTCCTCCAGCTTCCATCTCTGGAGTGCTGGCATTATAGGTGTGTGCCACCAGGTCTGGTTTATGTGGTGCTGGGGTCAGGGCTTTGTCGATGCTAGGAGACACTCCACCAAAGGAGCTCTGTCCCTAGGCTCAGAGTGACCCTGGGATGAGAAGCTATGAGGATGTGCTTCTGCCCACTGCCAAGGTGTCAGCAAACTATGTTGAAATCAAGGCTTCCCAATTCAGGGACAGCAACACAGAGACATGGGACACGGATTATTGGACTTAGTGCCTTCCAATGGGGATAACTAGTAGGGATGATAAAGCTGTCGGATAGGAGGTTGGAAGACTGGGAAGTGACTTACAGAATAATGACCCAGAAGGTGGAACCCTACTGAAAAGACATGTACAGTTTCTAGTCTTGGCAACATGGATAGGGTCAGAGCATCCACAAACACTTAGGTTGAGCCTTGAATTCAGACATTAATTGTTTCTCATTAGCTTAAATGTATTCGTTGGATTTCTTCTTGTACAGCACTGGGTTATTTGGGATGGTGTAGAGCTTTAATATCTTTCTGAGGTCATTGGCTAACATTGAAACCACAGTGCTTACCAACATACAATCATTAAGTGTTTTTTAATTATTTCTAGTCCAAAGTAGATTTTCTAATCGTGGGTTATGGGAAGAAGTGAGATACATTTGGCCAAACGAATCGGGAAAACTGCTGGCAGTCCCTGATTGGGGGCCAGCCTTGGTTGCCCAAGAGAATGAATTAATTGCCAATGAGATCCCAGAAGCTTGGCTTTTAAAACAGGAAGTTGTTCTGGCAGTGTTAGTTCTGTAAGAATGGGAGGACACCCAGGAAAACAGTCTTTAGGTTTCTTCTAAATTTAGTATCTGGTATGTAATCCGTACATCCTGGTCTGTACTCTCCTCTGTGGTTTCCCCACATGGATTTTTCTCTTGCTTCTTAGGCCTTCTCTGGAGAGTTGCTACTTGGGTCTTGTTTGGGTAACACTGGGGTGCCCGCAGGCTTTGGCCTCCTCTCCTATAGTGCATCAACTGTCGACCGCTTTCATTCCCCTTGGGCCAGGTTGCCGTATCCTAGACACGGAGGTGATAATCACCTATATTTACAGCCCATGTGGAACCTGTGTGAAGCTTGAGATTTTACAGTGCAGACACGGGCGGCAGCCATGGAGGTCGATGGATGTTCTTAGAATCACACCGCTGAGCTCTGTGAATGGCTCTCGAATGCTCACTGATGCTGCCTCAAGTGTCTCAGGGGAGCTTTTCCTTCTCACCGCCATATGACAATATTACTAAGCAACTTGGAGCTTCAGGAGAAGGCAGATTTCCCCATGGTGTCACCAGATGTATGTGAAATTTTTGATTGACTTAATTTTTCCCTTAAATTATCCATTTGATTTTTTAATAATTTTTGGATGTATTCAAAACATAGTCACTAAAGTCACAGAGATGTTCTTGAATCTGGGCAGGGACCAGAAGGTGCGCTCGTGAATGAAAGAGTTCCACAATATTTTTGCTTCTAAATAGCCTCTCCTTTCACGGCTGATTCTTGACAAGGGCTGCAGGCAAGCAAAAATTTACTTTTATTATCTTGTAATTTGGGACTTAATATATTTCTACCATGGTTTCGTCTCCCTTGTAAAGGGGAGAGGATTTAGAAGTTATTACTCTGTGTCTAGTTAAGGAATAAATATCCCTGGCAGTTTATGCTTCCCTTCAAAATAAATGGGTGTTTTATGTCTATAGAGGGAGGAATGCAGTGTTCCGCTCCTGCAAAGAAATGAGTTACAGCAGGAGATGGTGGTTAGACGGGGATTTGAACTTTTGTGACTGAATATTGAATTCCCTTTATAAGGCAGGGGGATTGCAGCTCTGTTCAGGCAGGCATAACACAGTTCTTACAGGCTCTGCATAGCAGAAATGGCTGCTCCTTTCTGTTTGGATGTGTAGATTGAAGACTAGCTGTAGGAGACATGGGTGAGGATCTGGACAGAGAACCCTACTAACCTTTTTTTAAAATTTTAAAGTTATCTGAGATTGTGTTAAGAAAGGCAGGACAGATGTAGTCAGAGAAATATTACATATTTTCTCTCATTTTGGAGCCTAGACTTTATAGACAAAGCCATTTTTATATGCAACACAGAAGGAGAAGGGAGATAGAAGAAAGGGGGGAACCAGTGGGAGTGAGGAAGTGGGGGAGAGGTGAAGGAAGTGGGGTGCATATTGTCAGAGAACATTTGGTGTCAACTGTCTTTATAAAACTAAGCACTATGCATAATGAAGAATCCCCACCCAAGTCCCCCAAAACTGTACATGTGGGGGCATCCTTGTAAAATGTGTAAAATCAATATTGGGTTGTTTTCACATGGAAGATGGGTTAACATCTGTTTTCTTGTGCTGATTTTGAAATTGATCTCAACATAACTTGGTTTTGTGCTCTAGGAATCAACCCCCCTCCCCACCCTTACCGAGGGTGAGCTCTGATTGAGCCAGCCCCCTCGTCCTGGGTATAATTCCTGCTTCCTTCAATTTCATAACAAAGGACACAGGTTGGATTCTTTTCCCAGGGGATTTATTGTTTATCAATCTTAACATTATTAAAGTTCAAGTATCCACTAAGCATATCTCAAGCTAAAGCTACCTAAGTCCAAGTCTTTGGTGACCTAAAACAACTTACTCCATGGCCCATAAGAAGTGTACATATCTCATCTGATAGTGACCTTGATAGTTGAGAAAAGACATCAGAAAGTTACCTAAGTTGTTACTCCTACCCTGGCCAGGGGTCTCCCACATGGAGTTGTGCTGGCCTCACCTTCTTTGAGAGAAGCCCATCTTTGTCTCGCAGTTTTCAGCTTTTGTTCTTTGTGAATTTCTCTGTCTTTGAGATGGAGTCCCTTCATTTCTTCTTTCCTTCCTTCCTTCCTTTTTTCTTTCTTTTCTTTCCTTCTTCCCTCCCCCTCTTTCTTTTTCTTTTTGTTTCTTGAGACAGGCAGCCTGTCCTGGAACTCACTCTGTAGACCAGGCTGGCCTCGAACTCACAGAGATCCACCTTTACCTCCTTCCAAGTGCTGGGATTAAAGGTGTGGGCCACCACTGCCCGGACCTGTTCTTTCTTATGCTGACTCCCATTCTTGTTGATCTAGTCATACAGGGGCCTTCTAGTGTGTCATCTTACCTGAAATTGCCAATTACACTCTGATTCATTGAGGGACGTGTTCAGGAAGAAAAATATAATTCCTCGGAACCGATTCTATATAAAGGACTTGCATTCTAGAGAGCCACGTTTTTCATAAAAGCATTGGTGTGGTTCCTCATGTGATCATATGGGCAGAGCTCACACTGACTTTGCTACACTTCCCTGAACCCCACGGTAACCTTTACTAATGCCCAGTTCTTCCACAGCATCAAGCAACATTTATTATGCTACCAACTAATGCAGCCACATGTTGATTTTTATTATTATAAACTACCAAGTATTTCCCAGAATTTTAAAATATAATTTTATTATAGATTTTTTTAAAACTTTGAATAGGAAGAGAGAAAATGTGTAAACTCTCCTGTGAAAAATTTGTACGGATGACATTTGAACTGTATTTTCAGGTTAAACTATGATGCTTTTGTCATATATGTTTAATAAAAATAATGAACTTTCTTTTTCAGAGTGATTTTAGGTTTACAATAAAATCTAAAGTCCCCACCTACTCATGCCCTCTTTCACACACCTTTCACTGTCAGCATCCTGTCTGCCATGGCATTGGGTCTGGCACAATCAGCCAATCTATGCCAACACATCCTTACAGGAAGTGGGTCGTTCATGTCAGGGTTTTTCCTGGGTTGCATATTCTGTGGGTTTTGAAGCACATGTAATGTTCATCTTTATTTTCCTAATAGCATGTGGGGGTATTTTCGCTGCCCTAAAACGCCTCTGTGTTCTGCCTGCAGAATCCCCTCTCCCCACTAAGTCCTGGCAACCACTGATCTTTAGAGTGTCTTCATAGTTTTCTCTTCCAGAATGTCACATAGTTGGAATCAATCAGTGTGCAGACTTCTCAGATTGTCTTCTTTTACTTGCAATCTGCATTTACATTTTCATGTCTTTTTATGCCTTGATAGCTCATTTCTTTTAAGCATTGAATACTCTTCTGCTGTCTGCGTGCAGCGGTTTATGACCTATATTTACTTTTGCTTCTGATCCCATTTGCTATGACACATTTGAATGTGAATCATCACAGGGAAAACAAATCAATTATTTCCTATGGATCCAACGTTTGCTACCGTGTCTGGATCTGAAGCTGACTTCTGTTTCCAGTCTATATGGCCTCCCCTTTATCACTTCTGCAGAGAGAAGTGTTCTGATCATGTACGTTGCCTTTGTTAGCAATGTACATTGATTGACAGTGGCTTCTAAGCACCTGAAAGCTCTGCATTCTGAGGGAAAAGGTGAGCTACTGCATGCAGAATGGGCGACCTGTGACAAGCAGGTGGATGTTGGCGTGGTGATCCCAATAATAACTCGGAGTGAATGAGGAAAAGGGCTGCCCAGTGAGCCAAATCTGAGACGATTACCAAATTCCATGTATATAGCATGCCGTATGGTTTGTGCCAGGAGCCATTTGTGGACCAGGCCTTACAGCAGAGATGTAGGTATAACTGAGCAGTGAGGGTCGGATGCACGTTAGCAAGGCCTGCATTCTGGCACCCTGCCTTCTTTTCATGAGGTTTAAGAACAGTGGCAAACTTCAAGTCCCCTGAGCCTTCCCAGTTTCTATCAGCCAGGGTTATTAGTCTATTTTACTTATTTACACTAGGGTGTAGCAATACAATCCTTTAAGGTTTTCAATATAACAAACACTGTGATCCCCTACTGTGGATGTAGGATGAGATCCTAGACAGAAAACATTTTTGCAGAATTTTTGAAGACACACATGCTTTTTGGAGACTTTAAGCTGTTTTATTTTTATATTAAGGTCAGATCCACTTTTATTATGTTGCTATATCAAAGTAATTGACACTTTTAGATCTCTGCCAGTAATTTGACTAAAAGTTACAGTTGGAATGTTCTTCAGTGATTCTGCCTCTGAGAAAATAATGTGTTAGGTTCTGATTTAAAAGGTTTTAAAATGTCTGTGTAGGCGTGTGTGCATGTGTATGTGTGTGTGCGTGTGTGTGTATGTGTGTATAGACATGATGTGTATGGGTCGAGAACATGCTATGGTGTGTCGATGGAGATCAGAAGACAATTTCATGGAGTCCTTTTTCTTCTTCTTCTTCCATTTTTACTTGGTTCCCAGGGATCCAACTCGGGTCAGCAGGTTTGCATGGCAAGGATTTCAACTCGTGGCATCTTGCTGGCCCAGGTTTGTTTCTTTAAACACTGACAACATAACAAATTATGACTCCACTTTTATTCATGGGTTTGCCATCTTTGAGTTGAGTGCACACATTCCTTTATAACAATTTCAGTACAGGCAAAGTACTAAATTAGTTGCCCCCCACCCCCATCCTCCAAAATGGGATCTGAATGTATTTTATGGAAAGAACTTCACCTCATCCCATCCCCCACTAAAAAGGCTGAAACCCACCTCATCCCTTTCGCTTAAGGACGTGGCTGTTCCCCTCCCTCCCTCACATAATCACTTCCCTTGTAAACATACTCCCCGAAAAGGAAAGATCAAAAAGTCATTTTTTGAAGGAACATCCAAGATTTCAAGGCAATATTTTGTGTTCACGGTACAAGATAAATCTGAGTATTTCTGATTTTTTTTAGTCTTCATATGGCATCTGAAACAGTTGTTCACATTCGCACATCTCTGCTCCGCCATATGCATATCGTGTGCGGCTCTGTTGTTTTAAAATATTTTATTGGTTTTCTTTCATATCTCAACTTTTGATGGGTGTCCTTGAAGAACTTGCATAAAAGATGTAAATGTGAATGATTCATTCATTCTGAGCACATGTAACTATTTCGGGAGCCGTCTTCAGGAGGTTTTACCCTACGGTGGAGCAGGCTGTTCTCAGTGGGGAGAGCTTCCCAGGGCTGCTCTGCTCCTGGCTGGATACTGCGGATGCAGGGGCACGATCGTCTCTTCCAAGTTCATGTTTTCTGCCAGGTACCAGCTTTGTATGCTGCACTGCTCTTGTTCTTTGATGGTTAGCAGCAGGTTCACACTTTATTTACACCATTCTTTTAGCATAAAATCGAGTCTTCACCTAGATTTCCAAGCCACTCGCAGAGTTTTTTGATAAGTTTATTGTTGAAGGCCGGGCTATTGTTAAGTAAGAGTTGCCCTGAGCCTGTCCCGGGACTTCATAGGCATTTCAGACCTGCCCTCTATTGTATGTCCCCCTCCGAACAAAGTTCATCTTCATGTAACACCTGTGTGATCAAGAGGATGTATGTGAGGGAGAGAGGAGCAGAGAGGATGCACCATCAGTGTATTCTGTATGGAGTCCTCTGTTTCTCCCAGCATGGCGTCACCGGCTTTAGGGTGCCCCATTAAAGCTTAAATGACATACATCTCTGTCTGTCTGAAGAACAGACAGAATGTAATGACCCTCCCCATTTCTAAAGTTACTTCTGTCAGTGACAAATTAGCATGGCAGAAAAGGCGTTGGTGTTTTTAAAACTGTGAAACTTAACATCGATGTACTTTTTCTAACTTTTGTACTGTTCCTGATTTTGTATGGATGGTGCTGAGCCACTGCTGAGCCACTGTGGTCCCGTGTCTCTACCAGGCCACCAGAGAGGTGTAGGATGTCAACCCTCTTGTGCTGGGAACAACCTTTGAGAGGCCATTAGAAGCGTCTGAAAGTGTTTGCCTGTGATGGGGAATAAATTCATGCCTGGAAGAGTTAACAGTTTTTCCTCTACAAATCATAGAAGATGCTCAGTCTCAGTGATGTGGAAAAGCACATTTATGCAGCCTGAAATCTGTTTCTGTATTAGATATTTAAATGCATGAGGACAAATCTGAATTGCATTTTGTTTAAAAATGAAACCCACAAGCATTAGCCTCAGTTTGTTCAAAATGTCTCATGAAACTGAATCCATGGTAGTTCCAAATTGAGAAGCAGTCTGATTTTGTAAAAGCATTGTTACTGTACAGGTCTTGTCAATAAAGTTTTAGCAGGTGGTTTGTATGTACCTGTGTCCATTTTTTTTTAATGTTGAAAAAGGTATTTTGCAGCACCTTGTATATTTTACGAGCCTGAATGATGTTATTTTACCATGTACAAAAACCATCCCAGCTGCAGACATGCAGGTCAGAACCCTAAGTATTGCCCGATTTATTCAGCTTCAGTGGAGGTGATTCCACTTCAGGGACACTCTTGTCCAGATATCCTGAACCCCTCTGTGCTCACTCATCTCTAGTTTACAGTGTTGAGATGCACGGAGCTCAAAGGAGAGGGAGCCCAGCCGTTCCGTCCAGCAGCTCCACAGCACAGAAACCAAGTCCAAGTCCTCCAGACTGAAAGACAGCACGGCCCTCCTCTCTAAACCCTCCAGGAACAGTTTTTTCCCACTATTTTGATGAGCTATTTTTATGTTGGTTGTGGCATTAATATCACTAGTTGTCCTGAATGTGGGCATATTTGCTCCAGAAGGTTATTCGACTCCACAGTCTGAACCATTTTTTTGACCATGCAGCTTTCTTCTGAGTACCTCTCCATCTGAGGCTTTGCCACCTTGGAGTCATAATGTGTTCTCAAGGAACACTCTGCCTTGTCAACAGGGGAGAAAGAAAGGCATGAGAGAGAATGAAACAATCTGATCTAGGGGCTACACTTCTGTCCAACTTCTATTGGCCAAGACCAGCCACACAATTCTACTGTCTTTAAGATGGTGGAGAATCAGGCCACAGAGACCTGAGTTTGATCTCCTAGACCCACGTTATGAATGAGATGGACAAATTGCTTTGGCATCCACACATGTACCCTGGTATGCGTGTTCATGAATGTGCACACACACTAAATAAAAAAAGCAATACAGTTTCCTTTTGAAAAGGTTGGGAATTTTAATGGGGAGATGATCTGAAAATAGCAAGCATCCTCTAGACAGCATCTCATACCCTGACATCCTTTCTTTGGTCCATTGTCTGAAATGAGCTTCTTCATAAGTGTTCACACCTTAGTGGTCACAACCAAAGACCTAGTGGTGCTGAGCTGCATTTTAACCCCAGGTCCTTCTCACCCGTGGCTGTACAAGAACCATATAGGCTGGCTAAAGTCTTCTGCTTGTTCACCAACAGTCACGTTGGATTTCAAGCATTTTGGGATGGTGGGAACATTGCTGAAATGAAGGCTTCAAGTCCATGGCAAATTGCTCTGGGCTGGTAGCCTGGGCAAAGCTAGATGCTCCTACATATGGGCCACAGTGAGCCACAGATGGTATATGAAGGTACCAAAATACACAATTTAAGCTGTAAGTAAAGAAGAGTGCAGAAGAAACAGGTCTTTGGCTAACTAAGTTTAGAATATGTCATCTGGAGTCTCTAGAACTCTGCCTAGGACGGCTGCCTCGTGACACTTCAGCTGAGACTCTCCCATCCTTAAGGGCTGAAATAGTAACCCTTTCTATGACCATGGATATCTTTTTCCTTGTATTTCCAAGCCCATATGGCAGGTTTTAAGCTCTATAGCATGATTTATTTATAATATGAAATCCCCTTTTACATTTTTTATTTCTTGATATGTCAGTTTCCTTTTCATATACAGCTCCTTGATCTCTTTCAAATTCATGGCCTCCTTTTTCATTAATTATTCTTATATGAATCTATGTATATGCATATATATTCCTAAATACAGAAATACAACCGTCTCAGTCTGTACAATGTCACTTGTATGTATGTTTCCAGGGTTGACCGTTTGGCCTTGGATAACCAGTTGGTGTGCTCTTTCCTAAGGAAGACTTTTCCTCCCTCTCTTGGCAGTCCTTAGTTGCCTGCAGTGCTTTCTGTAGAGTTACTTTGAAAACATTAACATTTGGCTGAGGAATCAAATCGTATTAACACCCTAAAACTCCTTGCGGTCTCTGGGGCTATTTCTCCAGGAGAGTTTGGAAATACTGCTCGAATGGAAGCTAGCAGGAGTTTGGGACGTTCCATCTGCTATCGTCTGGACACGTTGGCACATGCCTGCTATCCCAGCTCTCAGAAGGCTGAGGCAGAAGGTCTAGAGTTCAAAGCTGACCTGGGATATGCAGTAAGATGTGGTCACCAAAGAACAACACAGATATTTGCAGATTTCAATGGGCCTGCAGGGATTAAGAATCAAACCTTTTTTCTGTGTCTAGTTTTGTCACTAGGCCACTCTGCCACCCTTATGCTTCCTTCACATTTTCTAATGTCTAATTTTTTTAGGGGAGCTTTAAATAAAAGGGGGATAGGGCAGTTACTCGAAAGTGACATCACAGCGGACCAGGTTGCCTGATCAGTTCAGATACATTGCATGTGTGCCCATGTTCTCCCCCCCCCCCCCCCGTTGGAGGAACGGTGGGCTGCTGCGTCCTGCCACCCGGCTAGCTTTACCCCCGAAATAATTCTGTTGTAATAGGATTGGTGGGCTGGGCTGCGACCTGCCACCTGACTATACCCAAAATAATTACATGGAAACTGTATTCTTTTAAACACTGCCTGGCCCGTTAGTTTCAGTTTCTTATTGGCTAGGTCTTACATATCAATCTAACCCATTTCTAATAATCTGTGTAGCTCCACAAGCTGGCTTACCAGGAAAAATCTTAACCTGCGTCTGTCTGGAGTGTGAGAATCATGGCGACTCCTTGACTCAGCTTCTTTCTCCCAGCGTTCTGTTCTGTTTACTCCGCCTACCTAATTTTATGTCCTATTAAAGGGCCAAGGCAGTTTCTTTATTTAACCAATGAAACAACAGATAGAAAGATGACCCTCCTCCATCATTTCCCCTTTTTCTGTTTAAACAAAGAGGAAGGCTTTAACTTTAACATAGTAAGATTACATATAACAAAACAGTTATCAAGCAAGAATTACAGTTACAGTATTTATATCTACTTTATCCTTTATCATAACCAAGGAAAACTATAACTAACCATTCTTCTACTCCATCAAAGACTCCAGAAGGATATAATATTACCTAAGCAAACAAGAAATCCAAAGCTCTCTAGACAAATAAGATATCCAAAGCTTTCTAAATGACAGAGACGTCTCTCTGCCTGTACAGTCACCCAAAGTTCCTCTGTACCGTTGGGGCATCCATCTTCAGCCTTCAGGGCCATAGTATCCAGCAGACATTTCCATGAAGCAGGAAATTTCAAAGACAGTTCAGTCACTATCTGCTGTGTCCTGCAGAATGTCTCGCAGACTCTTTCATGAGTCATGAACCCCAAAAGACCATCTCACATTTAGGCAAGTTCAGCAGTCCTCTCTCTGAGGGTCCTCTGTGTCCATTTTATGCAACAGTCCAGGCAAGAGCAATTTCTTGCCCAAATGGCTATCAAACTCCATAATGAGACTCTTCGATGCCCATCTTCCTCTCGAAGTAGATTGGTGCCACCAGGAGCAGACATATCTCATTGTCATGAAAAGTCCTAAGTTATTAAAATATTTTAAATGCCATATTCTACAGCCTTTGAGAGATATGAAGAATGCCTATCTGAAATGTATCTCTATATATCTAGAAAATCTAAGTAACATGACTACAAACTTGACTATTATTTATGATTATCCATCAACAACCTATATTTCCTAATTATACATTACATTTTATAAATGAACTACACAATCACAATACCTTAATCAAGATAGAAATACATATACATATAACAAAATTGACCTTAAAATCCATACCAATGCAAATTATTCATACCTATATCATTTCCCCCTTTAAATGTAAAAGAACATTTATAAACAATATTTTGGGAACATGGGCACAGTTTTTTTCTCCAAACTGCTTCCTGCCGAATGGGGGCACTGTTAATCAGATCATTAAGGGTGTAACCTGTGTGCCAGGTTTATCTCAGTTGGCAGTTGAGTGAAGTAATTTTTTGAGGGTGTTCACAGCAACTTTTGGGGAGGTCGTGGTCTATCATACCATATTGGGATAGAATCAATCCACAGGGTCTGGTCCTCTGTGAAAACAAAAGAAGACCCTCTCAAAAGCATCATATCCCTAGACCCAAATTTTGAAATCGTAATACCCTTATATCCATTCTGGTTTAGCTTGGCAGCCCATGTAATGAAATGTCTCTCTGTACTTAGCTCCTTCACAGTCAAAAATTTTAAAGAAAACACAATGTACATAATCCAGACTCTGTGAATTTTCCATTTTTACGTGACTTATTTTTATTTCTTTTAATCTCTTAACTATCTGTACTCTCTCTTTAAAGACTTTACCCTTTTTTTTAAAGACATTAACTTTATTCTTTATATTCTTTTTCTTCTCTCTCCCAAGCCTATGTACATTCATCCAACAGTGTCTGAATCTGTTTTATTGTGAATCTGTAATTTTTTTTTTTTACTATCCAGGAGCACTTTGTTTTGCGCCTTTAAATCACTAAGCGCTTAAGAATCTAAGCTGCAACAATTCCTAGGTCAAAAACAGGTACTGCCTGCTTGCCCCACCCAGTCCAACATGGCGGAGCCGCTCGTGCCTCTGATCCTTGCACATTGCACCAGTAGTGTGGTGCAGCTGCTTGTGCCTCTGAGCCACAGCACACAATGACTTCCTTTTAGGCACACAGCAGTCTAGTTGCCATCAAACAAATCGTAGCACTTTACTCCAAATGCTCCATTCAAAAGCTCTGTCTCCTGCAGGAGCCAGACAGAGATTGCAATGGCGGCACAGCCCAGAAAGCCGGCATTTTAAAACAGCCAGTTTTTTCCTGCTGCTGAGTCAGGAAAATTTCAAAATGGAGGACGTACCATTTTGTGCTAGCTCTGGGGCCGCCAGGTAGGAGCAGCATTCAGCACTTTAATTCTGAGACTAAGCGTGCAGCACAGAAATTCTTTTCATCCAAGTTACATCCAAATCTGACACGCAGAGCACTGCGCAGTCTGAAAACATGTCTCTGTATGGCGGCAGGAATCCACCATGCTCTTCTGCCTGCCTAAGCCTGATTCGGCCGTCTGCCCAGGTGCAGGCGGGGAGCGCGTCAGCAGGGTCTCAGAGCACTCTCCTTCCGATCCCAAGTGGGAATACAAACATCCAGTCCCCTAAAAGCCTTTGAAATGCTTTAAAGCCAGAGTTCACGTTGGCAGCACAGCCCCAGGAAGCTGCGCTTTAAAATGATGCAGCTTTTTCTTCTGCTGCTGTTGCTGAATCAGGAAATCTCTCTACAGCACGCCAGCAACAAAGAGCAAAACTCTGTGTTAAACTCTGTTTTTTCTCTGTTTAAAATTAAGCTCTCTCAGGTTTTTAAGTGGATTTAGCCCATTACGTCTGGGTGCCACTATGTTGTAATAAGATTGGCGGGCTGGGCTGCGTCCTGCCACCCGGCTAGCTTTACCCCGAAAATAATTACATGGAAACTGTATTCTTTTAAACACTGCCTGGCCCATTAGTTTCAGTTTCTTATTGGCTAGGTCTTACATATCGATCTAACCCATTTCCAATAATCTGTGTAGCTCCACAAGCTGGCTTACCAGGAAAGATCTTAACCTGCGTCGGTCTGGAGTGCGAGAATCATGGCGACTCCTTGACTCAGCTTCTTTCTCCCAGCATTCTGTTCTGTTTACTCCGCCTACCTAATTTTATGTCCTACTAAAGGGCCAAGGCAGTCTCTTTATTTAACCAATGAAACAACAGATAGAAAGATGACCCTCCTCCATCACGCCCCCCCTGCGCTAAGGGTTTCTCCACATTGGTTCCGTAGTGATATAGCATGAGATTATGGGTGGGTTTTTTTTCTTTTTGTATGTATTCAGTTCTGGAGACTGAATCTACAGGCTCATACATGCTAGGCAGATGCTCTGCTACTGAGATTTTCCTCCATTTCTGTGGGGTGGGCAATGTTCCTCAGTGATCTGCCTACCTCTGCCTTGGCAGCGTACGTTATCACGCTCAACATTTAAAGGTGAGTCTGGGCATTGAACTCGGGTCCTTGGGCTTTGATAGCAA
This sequence comes from Microtus pennsylvanicus, assembly GCF_037038515.1. NCBI lineage: Eukaryota > Metazoa > Chordata > Mammalia > Rodentia > Cricetidae > Microtus > Microtus pennsylvanicus. The sequence goes on along the minus strand of NC_134592.1, from coordinate 40,929,592 downwards.
ATATTTTGCTGACCGAGCTGTTGTCCCAGCCTGTGGGGATGCATTCCTAGGAAAAAGAAAACAGCTCAATTCAGAGGACTCACATTCGCATCAGAGGGCTGGGACGCAGACTGCTAAGGAAAACAGCCAAGTGACTCTAGGTTGGGTACTTCTTGTTGCTCAGGGAGACCAGACAGTGGTCTTTGGAAAGGAAACAAAGTCCGTGCACAAATACAGTACTTCCCTAAGTCTTCCCACAGCCCTAGCTGAACACAACAGCAGCCCCTGGCTACCCCCAATGTGGGTCTCTAGCTAACTAACAGCTACCCAGCTCAGGAAAACAGAGACCCAGAGGACATCATGGCCACAGGCTCAGCGGGGCTCCCTGGTGTACACCTGGCCCCGTGTGCTAGACACTGGGCACTCACTGAGAGAACTAGCTTAGCATGTGGCAGGATGAGTAGTGTAGGGTTGGGCTGGGGGAGCATGGCTCGGGCTGAAATCAGGAAAGTTGCTAGAAGGACTTATTGAAACAGCAACTTGCAGGCTGAGTGGGAGGAAGCCAGGTGAGAGGGAAGCACATTAAAGAGAAAGAAATACCGTGCACACAACACCGGAGTCTTTGGAAACCTCTTCCATACAAGGTAGGGAGGAGTTCTGGGTGGCTGGAAGCTAAAGGTCAAAGGGAGCGTCCCAGAGGAAGAGCTAGAGGAGAAGGAAAGAGATGGCAGTTCCTTTTAGTCTCCTGCGGCCAATAACAAAGTAGCCATGTAACATGCTCTGGCTGCGCTGGATGCGGGGGATTTGAACTGCTCTCAGAGTCCCTCTTTCGTCCCAATTGCAGTAACTGTATGATTATTAGCTCTTTAGCCCACCTTGGCTACTTATTACTTCTCTGCCCAGTTCCAGCGCAGCTTGCCAGCTTCTCCAACCTCAAGGCAAACACACCCCCAGATCAAAGTTTGACAGAGGCATTGCGTGGATACGGAAGGCTTCCGAGCTGGGGAGTCACATTGTAGCCCCACCTGCTTTGGAGATGGCTACCACTGCGGTAGTTAACTCAATGCTATGTCACAGGTCTGTCTTGAATTTAAATATTTCTTTGTAAGTGATTCCCAATGGCGCTGACTTCTATCCTGGCCCCGGCCTAACTCTCTAGGGAGCCAGGGAAAGGCTGTGCCTCTTCCCTGGGGGAAATTTATCATCAAGGGGTCACGCTGGGCAAAAATGTCTTTACTAGGTGTTTTGTCTTCCTTTCTTGAATTTGTTCATTGGCTTCTCAAATATTTCCACTTTGAGTTCTTACCATCTTTTTTCCCCCGATAGAAATAACACTAACAGCAGTGACAATGAGACGCAATGGCTAAGAATATAAACAAAAAACAGATCAAAACGTCTCTATCCAAAAGTCAGAGACCATGCAAACCTTTGTGGAAATTACAATAGAGCAAAACTGAAACACATATAGTTCCTCCCAGTTTTCTTTGTGGAAGTAAGTACCCTTTTGGGTGCATTTAGAAATATGCGTTTTGTCTCTTAAGAATTTAATATAGATTTACAATGCAGTGTGATCATGTCCATTCTCCACTCCCTGGACCACTACCTTGGAAACCCCTACATCTTTCTTCCAATTTCATATCTGTTCTGCGATTACTTTTTTACAGAAAATTTCATGTTAATTGAAGAGTTTATTTTCCTCTCTCAGATCTAAGTAAAGTCTACCTGAATGAAGTATTTTAGACCATGGAAAACCCCTCCCCTACTCTGTGCTACCATCCCCAAATCTCCGACACGTTGTCAGGAGACAGCCATACCGGGTACCCAAAGGAATTAGACTTGGGATTGAGTTTCATGGATTAATATTTCCCTCTTCCAAATCCGTCGTCAACTGCTCAAACCTGCTTAGAGAAACAAGAACGCAGTTGGAGACAGTCCCAGAGCCAAAGGATCCCACACAGCTCAGCTCAGCTCAGCTCACACACCTTTAAGGGCTGTTCCACCACTGTCCCTAAATTCAATTTCCATGGGAACACCCATCTAGCCTCCAGTGAGTGACCGTTTCTTGGGACGCGAGGCTCCTCTCAACGCTCAAGCCCGTGACTCTCCTGCGTTGCCAGCTTTCTGGGTCTAAGTCAGTGGCGCGTGGCTGGACCCTTCTGTCCCAGCCTCCACTTCAGGTATAAGCTCCCAGACTAGTTCTCAGCAGCCCCCTCTGGTGCTCGAGCCGTTCAGGAAAGTTGCTGGGAGCGGTGGAGGGGCGTCATCGCCTCCTAGCAACGCTCCTAGCAACCGGATAACATCTGCTCCCTTTGGTCCAATGCGCGCCTAGAAAAGCCGCGCGCCCGCCTTGCGTTCTGAGCCCGAGCTAGAAGCGCTTCAGAGAAGGAGGGACCGACCTGCAGGAGCCGGCCGCCCCGCCGAGCTGCAGTCGCTGCCGCCGCCGCTGCCACCACTGTCGCTGTCAGAGCCCGTCCGAAGAGTGACACCTTCGCGAAAAACAGGAGCTGCGAAACAGTTGCACACGCAGTCTTCGGGTGAGTGGACCCCTCGTAATGTATACCAGGACCCCTCCAGCCAGGCGTCTGACCCCGAGGCCCAGAGAAGACGCGTTCCCTAGCATAGGTGGCTAGGGACTTGGCCTCGGATCCCACCCCGCCCCCAGCCATTGAAAAGTGACCAGCCACTGGTCCCGGATAACTTGATTTGATTTTTAAATCCCAGGATTGGATAATGAGACTCCCCCTCGGCTCACTACTGTTCGGTTAGTGCTCAGAAGTTTTCCACCCCCTTTGATTTTGCTTTGCCTGGCTGCCTGAGGCTGGAGAGCCGGAGGCAGCGAGCGCCCAAAGGCAGCCTGTGCTTATGGACAAAACGACACGGAGTAGGCTCAGTCAACACGTTTGGAGAGCAGGCTTCTGTTTTAGGTCCTCATCTGGAAAGGGTCCATCTGGCCAGGAGCAGCCGTTCACGGGTCCTCAGCCTCCTGAGCAGTAACCATAGTAACTCACCTCTCTAGATGAGATCGTCCTTATTGGATGCCCGTCTTCCCTTGGAAAGCCCGTCTCTCTAAATATAGAAGATGATGAGATCCATGAGCACACAGCCATGCAGACTAGGTGTGGTTAAACGGAACCCTTTGCTGAAAACTATCTTTCAGACGTGTAGCAGCGTCTGGCTACTTCGAACCTTGCCAGAAAGAGTCACTATGCCAGAGAAAGACCAGTTACTGCCGTTCGAGTTAATTGCTTTGTGATGTTTGGAGCGAGCAACAGCCTGAAATCGGACAAGAGCTGGCTGTGATTTTTAAAAATCAATCTTCCCCAAATAATCACCAGTAAACAACTGGTGTGATGAGTTATTGGGCACTTTCCAAATCTCTTAGGGGGGAGGTGACCCTGCTCCTTCTCAAACTTAAGTGATTGTGTGTTTGAAGGTTTATCCATTCTGTCCAACCAGATTCCAGATCGACCCCCATCTCAAACATCTCAGTCCCCCACCCCCAGTCCCCAGCCCCCTCACGCCATCTCCTACCCTGATAACTAATTCATGTCTCTGCATCCCTGATTCGGTAGAGGTGACTTATGCCAGTATGTCTCCTTCTTTCAAGATCTCCGGTCACCGTTCATGAGCCCAAGGCTGTGAGACATGCCCCATGTGCCAAGGGGGGTGCTCACCAAATCTTCTGAGGCTGTTCTAGACATACACTGTTCGGACTGAGTCAGCATTACCAGGTAATCACCGGCTGAAGAGAAGTTACTGTTTAAATATGTATCCAGAGAAATAAATGCTAATGTAGCATCGTGGCAACTCACAGGATCAATAGAAAGGGGCTGTTTATACAGGCCGTTGCTGGGCTGAAGTCAATAAAGGTTTTCTGTAAAAAGGACATTTGTGGGCTGTCAGACGGTCCTCTCATAGACCCCTGTGATTTGGGCGGCCCAAGGGAGGGAACTTGGATCCCCGAAAATGTCAAGTGGAAGCTTTCTGAGCACACTGGCAGTGTGGGTCTGGGGTGAAAGAATTTTTCAAGTTGCCATAGGAGATTGTGGGCTCCTTTGGAATGCCAGTTTACATGAAGACTTACGATAGAGACCAAGAGAATTACCTACTTTCTTCTCAATTATAAGACTGCATTTGATGTCTAAGCGAATGTTCAGCTTCTTAGCATTGTGGAACGTGGTGTACTAAGCTATCTCTGTGCAGTACCCTGCCAGTGGTGACTAGCCCAGCAAATGGTAAACTCAGAAAGATGAATCTCCATAGAGATGGGTGATTGGCGAGAATCTATTCAGATTTCCATTCAAAAATTCTTTCTGATTTTATGTGGCTTTAGGAATGTCATGAGACTTTGAAATCATTCATTTATATGGTCGTTTAAGGAAATCACTGTAGTTTAATAATATTAGGATAAGGTTACCATATATGAACCACCCCCAAACTTCAGAGTTCATTACCTCTTAGTACCACCCAGGCTTTTCTCTTCTTTGATGATAATTGCCATCGTTTATTGTGAGGAACAAATCCATGGAGACGGATGAGACTCACTGTAGTCTTCCAGGGGCTGTGTAAGTGTTTGGTGTGTGGCCCCATTCTCAGGAGTGTGTGAGCAAAGCAGCCACAATGATTGGTTCATTTATATGCATTAGTCTTGTAATTTATACTTGTATTATACATATGTATCATTTCTTATGCGATATACAGAGAAGTTTAAAACCTCTGTGTCCTCTGATGTCTAGCAATGACACTCTTGTCCATTGAGACCAGTGTCACAATCGCAAAGTCAAAGTGCTATTCAAGTTTTTGTCTTAATTTCTATCATGAAAGTGTAATATGCAGAATATGTACTGTGTAGATTTCGGTGACCATGTCTGCTGATGTCATAGCAATTAGTCCTAAATGAATAAAAAAATAAATGGTGTCATGAGAGCAGACACTTAATCCTAGAAACATTGGTGGCTTCCCCAGTCACAGTGAATCCACCCAAGAAAACATTGGTGTTGAAGGCGCTAGGTACCTTCCTTGGTGTGGCTGCCATCCACACGCCCACACTTTGGGTTATAAGGAGTGTGTGTGTGTGTGTGTGTGTGTGTGTGTGTGTGTGCTTGGGATATGAAGCTTAGATTGGACCAAGCTGAGATCAAATAGCCTAGGGCTGGAACCGAGAGCTAATTGCAGCCTCCCGTTTCCAGCTGCTCACTCGGTCAGGAAGTTTTTAGGTGCACACCAACATTCATGTTCTGATGTATGTTTCCTGTAAGGCTTCGAAGGTGCCTTGAAACACAGTGGAGTCTTTAAAATCTCCATCAAGGCTTCCACATCTGGGCTCTCTGCTCACGACTCAGCTTCAACAGGAAAGACATTCAGGTCCCAAGCATGCTTGGAAGTCAATACATAGCCAGTATAGATTGTCTTCCAGAGCAGTGTGTGCTTCCGAAACCTACATGACAACATAAATATGAAATTATATATATATATATATATATATATATATATATATATATATATATATATATGAAAAATAGCATTCTCAGAAATGGAGGCAGGTGTGAACTGACCAAACTTTCAGCATGAAACAAAGGAAGAAAAACTTGCCTTTATATTGAGCCTAGGGGACTGAAGAAGCCAATCTTGTCAACTCTCTTTATTTATATTGAATTTACAGTAAAAAAAAATACATTTTTAACTTACATTAACAATAAGTTGTTTATTCGAATAATTCTAGTACATTATTTTCCTCATTTAGTCTAACACAATTATTTTAAATTTTTACGCCAGTCACTTTTATATTCTTGACTGGAGAAGAAAGAGAAAGTCTTCCTAATGGAGAGATAGGAGACTTCTAAATAGTGAGTGGATGGAGAAGAGGCGCAGATTTGAAACTGGCCGCTCTGCAGGGCTGTATCAGAGGTCTGTGAGATCGCAGGTACCTATCCAAAGGGATAGGTCAGGATCTGAAAAGGTTGGGGATGCTTCCCAAGAGAAGTGGGAATCAGGAGTCCAAAGGCCCAGTTCTCTCTCTGCTACTTGTCGTGTCTAGGCAATACAGTCAGTGGCTTCAGAAGGTGCTTGTCTGAGGTTGAGCACAATGTATTTTAAGGATGCCCCATGCCTGTAGAAGGAGGGCACCCCACTGCCGAATATAATTTTCTTGCTAGAGAATCTCTAGATGGGAACTCAAAACTGACACAACGGGAGTAGAAGGCAGAACATCTCAACACCAGAGCAAGGGCTCGTAGAGAAGCAAGTGATGATTCTGAGTTTTACACAGTTCTTCTTGGACAACTGAGGCAAACCTGGCCTTGGGAGGATTTTGTTGACACACTTAAATAAGATGTGGTAATGGATGATATACAAACAAAAGAGCCTGTGGGTGAGACTGGTTGAAAATGAAATGAAATTTATGCCCTGGCAATGCTGAAGCATGCATGGGAAGCCCATATATGGCGGTTCTGTTGAACTTGTCCATTTTGGGTTTCATGGTCAAAGTGGATGAGAATAACTGACCAGGTCTCTTCCTCAAGAGGGCACCAGATCTCATTACAGATGGTTGTGAGCCACCATGTGGTTGCTGGGAATTGAACTCAGGACCTTTGGAATAGTAGTCAGTTTTCTTAACTGGTAAGCTATCTCTCCAGCCCCATGATACTGGTTAGGACTATCTAAAAGGCCTCTATTGTGCATAGGTCAGGGATCTAGACTCCTCCCTGAGCACAGGCCCTCGGTACCCACGAGAGTTAGACTCTCTCTCTAGATATTATTAGTGAGATAATTTTTGGAAACCATATCAAGAAATGTAAATGTGTGGCCAATTTTCTGTCAGTCCCACATTCTTAGGTGAAGGGTGCAGGGAATGGGGGGTACCATTCCCCAGAAGGTGATACATCACAAGATGTACTCTCAAAGCTCATGACTTTTGGCCTCTGTCATTGCCATTGACCAACTTATTGGAGTAGTGGGCTGAGGTGCAGCCTAACTTCCTTATTGCCTGGCTGGTCACCTCTTATTTAATGGCATTTTCTCCGGTTCAGTAATCAGCAGAACAAGATGGGTTTGTGGGACTGCTAATGCTCCGTTCAGTAGTCTCCTACTGTGCTTGGAACTATGCCAGGGGACCAGGACTCTCAGGCCAGAAAGTGCTGCTGCTATCTTGAGACATCACTGGCTATCAGTCTCTCTGGAAGTTCCTAAGGAAGCCTTCCAGAATCTGCAACTTGTTGGTAATCTGAAACCACCAATAAAATCAATATTGTGCTTGGAATGGATGATAAATCTGAAGAAACAGATTGTTCCATTGATTCAAAGCTAAACATTGACACCGAGCTCTGCTACCATAGAGCATCATATCATCCAGAAAGCATCAAATCATCTAGAAAGGTGCTGGGTGCTTGCAGGGGCATTGACAGAGTGAAGAGAGCTGATGGAGTACTGCTAGATATCAACAAAGCTATCTGTCCACGGACAGCAAGCCAATTTAGACTTGGACTTTGTTCCCATCTGCCTTCATGAGCACCCTCATGAATGTTTATGTAACCCGTGCTTCACACCAGTGAGGGCACAAATGTCCTACATATAACATGACGCTTCTGAGTAGGCTACATATTCATGTTTTGTAAAGGGGTCATGGCAATCGTGATACCTCACGGTGATTGAGCCGAAACTGAGTGTGTGTGACAGACATAGAAGAACGTGCTTGTAAGCCCCCATCCCAGCTGAATGACAAACACATCGGTGAGTTGGAAGTTGTTGCCCCCCACACCCACCCATGAAAAAGACCTAAGGCTCTTTCAGGTTACACCTGGAAGACAGGAAACAAATGACGGAAGTGAAATTTGTCATGGTGGAATGCTGTAAGCCACGCAGCAAGACCGCAAACTATAGCTATCAGGGTCAGATGAGATAATTCTCTTGGTTGTTTGTTGTTGTTGTTGTTATTTCTGTTTGGTGTTTCTCTGGTTACATTGAGGATTGAACCCAAATCCTGTGCACGCACGCGGTGACTGCCCTACCACCAAGTTACAAACCAGGCCTAGATTAGATAATCCCAAACAAAAGGATTTTTGGCCTTTAGAATGAAACCCATCATCTCTGATAGTTTTCCTCTCAGCTGAGCCTGGTTTAGACAAACAGAACACTTATACTTTCAAAGGCCATGGCCAGGCTAACATCACAAAAGGAGACCTGATAAGGCGGTGCTTTGTCTGTAATAGGCGTGGGCTGTTGGTCCAGCGAAGCTCATTGCTCTTTCTTCGGTTTCTCCTTTGACTTAAAGAAAAAAAAAATAAATTACTTAGTTGGGTGTTCTTTTACTGTTGTCTGCCCTTTCAAAGTGTTTATAAATTAATTTGCTGATGATGTTGCCTTAATGTACTGTCCCTGGGCCTCCTACCAAATGAAATCACTTGAATGCTAACAGGATCCTAGTTGCCTGGAGGCGAATGCAGAGCAATAAGGAAGCAATCGTTTGTAATCGGATTTGAAGCATTTATTTAAAGACATATATATGAATTGCCCTGCCAGAGCTCTAATGACCGGTGGGCCAGTCTGGTCTGTGGCTTTTGCTGCGTTACTTGCTTGAGCTCTTACATTCTAACACGTATATGCATGGAGCCTGGCGTAGACATTTTGTGTGACCCAGACGGTGCAGCATTAGAAGTAATTTTTATGTTCAAACCAGCATTAGCTGTTTCACTTCAGAAATAAATTCCAGCTCAGCTCAATCTGGTTTTGTAATTTGTAAACTCAGAATGCCGACTCTAAAGGCATCTAGTCACGTTGCTCTTGTTTATTTTTTGGGTTTTTAGGTGAATTACAAGCTTTTTTGGTTGCAGGGACATAAGTGCATTTATTCCTGTCTACTCAGTCACAGCAAGTGAACATCTTTGGGCATTCAGATCAGCACTTATGAGTCATCCGGGAGATTAGCTAAATGTTTGGTAGATAGTTCACATTTCCTTAGCCCCAAATGCACGACCAATAGTAACACACCAGAAATGTTCTCAGAGAGGTTGTGGGATTTGTATAATGTCTTTCATATTGACTCTCTGAGCTAGCTTCTTGGAAGCTTCCAACCAATAGCTATCCCCTCTGAGTTCTGGGTGATGGCAATGAGCTTTAGGTCTGAGCTAGTTGGGGTGGGGGTGGCCTGGCTTTCTTGGGACTGGTCTCGGTCTATTAGCACTCATTATTATGACTTGATATGGGGTTACTATATATTAGATGTGATGTTGTTTTGCATAACTGCAGGAGCCAGTGTATTTCTAAACCTGCAAATGATATTTGTAACGAGTTTAGGTAATTTGTTTAAAGTCCCACAATGGAGAAGCTATAGAGCTGTAGATCAACCTATGCCTTCCCCCACTTCCAGACCAACTCTTAGCCACACAACTGGCTGTCAACTAGAGTCTCTTCTGGGCCGTGGTTTCCTCATCAAGGCTCTGAGGAGGCTGACCAACATGATCAATAGCATAGCTGCCAGCTCCGAAGCTTTGGAGTTTTAATCCAGCAAGTAAACAGATGTAGCAACTTAACGTTTGCTACATACTTTAGCCTCAAAGTGGCTAAAACCATCTTGCAAAAAGTGATGTGGAAAACATTGCAAAGAGCCAGGCAGCTAGCGTGGAGGGGCTTGCCAAGCCGACAGCAGCTGTGAAAGCTGCTCAGAGGTTCAGCAGCCAGCAGTGGGAGTGTTTCCCCAAGAACAATAAACCGAGTGACTAAGAGCCCTGCCTAGGAGGAGCTGCCTCGGGTCTAGACCTCGGAATGTTTACTCTGGATTTCCAAGCGCTGGTGCATTCTGTAGTTTAGGCTAATTTCTGGAATACGGCCATCCAGAATCCTTAGAATGAACACACACACACACACACACACACACACACACACACAGAGAGAGAGAGAGAGAGAGAGAGAGAGAGAGAGAGAGAGAGAGAGAGAATGAATTCATTATATTGTATATAGAGTAATATATATTATGAGTATGAATTCATTATATATATGTGTATGTATATATACACACACATACAATTTCTTAGGTTGAAATAGCTTCCTTGTAGGATCTTTTGGGAGAGGGAAGCAGAACAGTAAGTTTGACACTCCTTCTCCAAGCTAAAATTTGTCCTCCACTGTGTTACCAAGGGCTTTTTAACTTGCGGCAAATGCTCCATACTTAAGGTGATGAAGCCAGTGTTTACTGAAGGATGCTATATAGATGGAAACAAGGTTGCTTACTGCAAAGTTGAGCTTCTTATTTCCAAGTCTTTCCTCACTCTCCCCTTCACCGGAGTAATTCACTAGCTCTCACCAAGAGAAATCGTAACCTACCTAAGCACCAATGCTGGTAACAGGCATTGAAGCCTCTTAAGGTGAACCCAGGGAGTCCTGTTCAATATGGAATTCATTCTTTCCTGTGTAATTAAAATGTGAGCTGGCTGTGTTCATGATGAAAAGAAAAAAAGCACCCAAGCTAATAAAGGGAAGCAATAGCCACAATCAAGCCCTTCGCTTGGCTCCCAGTTGATTGGCTGAAATCAACTTTCTTTCCCTACTAGTTCAGTTGCCCTGTGCTGTGACACTTAGGTTCTCAAAATGTGGCCCAGGCAAGCCAGCGTGGATCTCACTGGGAAAAGGGGTAAAAGTGCACATTTTCTCATCCAGACCCAATGAAAAGGCAGAGCAGCAGGGCTCAGCATGCAGTTTATGAAAATCCTGCAAGGGATTTTCATGTGTGCTAACATTTGAGAACCGCTATTACATCAACCAGTTAGACGGCTAATAAAGCTGGGCCGTGATGGTGGCACACGCCTTTAATCCCAGCACTCAGGAGGCAGAGGCAGAGGCAGGCGGATCTCTGTGTGTTCGAGGCCAGCCTGGTCTACAAGAGCTAGTTCCAGGACAGGCTCCAAAGCTACAGAGGAACCCTGTCTCGAAAAACAAAACAAAACAGAGAACCCCAAAACAACAACAACAACATCAAAGTAGGACTAGGGACTGGGGACAGGAATGGCTCAGCATGTAAAGTACTTGCTGTGTACACATGAAGACCTGAGTTTGGATCCCAAGCCCTCATGTAAAAGCCAGGCTGTGGCAAGGCCCTGTAATCTGAATGCTGAGACGGTGAGGGCAAGAGGGTCCCTAGGGCTTCAGCCAGTTTGTGAATCCAGGCTGAGCGAGACAGCCCTTCTCAAGTACGTAAAGTGATGTGCAGATCAACTGTGGAAGAAAATCCTTGTGGACCTCTGACCTCAGTTTGCATGTGTACCTATCTTTCTGTAGAGGTATACAAACAGGAACACATACACATACATATACCACACACACAGGCACATACATGCGTACATGTGTGTGCTCGTACACGATAACAGGCATCATCACATGGGACAAACTAAAATTTTGTTCTCTAGTTATTAGCTTTCAAAGCGACCCTAATGGTTCCATTCTCTTAAAAACAAAGCAGACAAACCCTAGAAACCTGGGTTTGGTGATGGTTTTGTTTCTTTTATTTGATCAGTATTATTCTTTTCCCCAGCCCTTTCAAACCAGTAAAGAATCTACATAAGCTGTGTTTTGTTTATTAAGTTCGGGAACTGTGTGTTTCGCTTCAGCTCCCGAGTCCTCGTCGCAGCTCGGGTCTCTTTTAGGTCCCATACACAAGCGCTTTGAATCCTGGATTCCTTAGTGAGACTTACCCACACTAACTTATGGCTTTCTTGGCTCTGTAACCCACAGCGTCAGGGGGGAGAAGTTGGGATGCTTGAGCTGAGGCCTGTAACTTTCCCTGCTGGCTCAGGAGAACCGTCCAGCTGCAGAAGGGCTGCATGAAGGTTATGTGCGCATGCCTCTGAGACAAAGGAGTCACTACAGAAAGGAGGTTATTGAAGAGCGTATTTTTAATACTTAAGCTCGTTAAAGCTCTACATTTTAGAGGAAAAGCATCAAATGCCCTGGTATAAATGTATTTAACCCACATGTCTTTACATACTCATTATTTTGTGAATCGAGTGATTCTAACACAAATATTTGAGGGTCTGAGTAAAGGGTAAATAAATTGTTAAACTGTAAGTGTGTTTAGGACCCTGGAGGTTGAATGAGTACCAAACAGGGCTCGGTTTGTTTTCTAC